>NC_143441.1:4505000-5755000 GCF_987193195.1 Phasianus colchicus | reverse complement strand
TGGCAACCCTGCACATAGCAGGGGGTTGGAACAAGATGGTCGTTGTGGTCCTTTTCAACCCAGGCCATGCTGTGATTCTAAGAAATACCAAAGCGAGGAAGGAAGAAACAAAACAATACACACAGTCATCTTTTTCTTTTTTCTGAATGCTAAATTTTATCTGGTCAAACCAGTAATCCCAGCAGCTGCTAAGAAGTTGACCCCTCTGAGCCTGTGCTTTAAGTAATGCATAGATAATTGATTTTCCCATCGAGCAATTATAATTCATGAGCTGTAGCAACTCTGAGGCAGTTTTAGATTTCGATATTGTAGGTAGTTGCAAAAGGTGGTTGCTTAAATTATCCTACCTTGCAGCGTTTCCATGACTAGTTCAGGACCCTTTGCCTTCGCTGTGTCTCAAATTCAATTTAAATCAGTAAAGAATTGTTTTAATCTCTCTCTTCAATTTAGCGGTCAGACCAAAAGGCAACACTGGTGGCAGGTGGGGGAAGGTGAGAGAGAAAGAAAAAAGCTTGCTAATGACTGACATTATTTTGGCAGTTGGTGTAGGAGTGAGCTTTTACATGGGGAATTCTTTTGTGGGAGAGCAAAATAATTATAGTCCTGCGTAAGCTTCCAGCCTTCAGTATCTCTCACTTACTAGACACGTGTCTCCCTTGCAAATGACAAAGAAAGAGGGAATCCTGAGGCAGTTTGTTAAAGCTATCAAATGCAGTGGATGAGGCATCTTTGGTGAGATAATTTGTCCCAGGAGAAAAGCAGCCATCTCCTAGCAGTGTGACTTTTTCTCAAGAGAAACTTCTCACTTTTAATGTGGATTACACTGGAACAACTAAGATGTTTTATCATCTTATCAAGTATAGGAAAGCTATAAACCCTCTTTCCTCATTGCTGCACCAGAGAGTCTTCCTTTTTGATTTCTACTGATTAAGCTCTGTGTTTGCATTAGCAAATTCTCAGTGGATTATCCAAGACTTATGAATGATTTTCCCCCTCAAATGCATTTTGCTTGCCTATTGTCCTGCCTGTTTTGAGATTATAACAAGACGTAGGTGAAGAAGTCATCCAGATCTTTATGCCTTATTCAGGTGGATATTACACTCTCTCTGGACTATGTATTTATCACACATTAAGGTGAAAACATCTCCAAGAGCCTATTGTGAAAACATTGGCAGCTCCGTGCTGCGTCGTGCCATCTCTGCAGGCACAGGGGAACATACCCAGTAATGTATTTTGACAGGCTGGCTTCCAAGTGTTAACAGAAGAAATGGGAAATAAGCCTTAAGTAGTAGCAAAGGACTTGGTCTTCCTTTGTGCTTGCATGAGTTTGAAAAAGATTCACACATTAATATACTTAATATATGTTATTTGCTCCATTCCTAACTTGTAAATAAACTGAGTCAAAGCGTGCGTAGAGCAGCACCACAGAGAAGATTAAGAAGCAATTTTCTGTAGTTTATGGCTGGTGCATCCCCTTCTACCAATTCTATCCATTTGCTGATGAGTCAGGAGAGATGTAGACCCTGCTTCAGAATGTGTATTTTTCCATGTGAATTAATGTTATACTCCTGTGGATGATGATGCTAGACTAATTTTGCAGAGGAACAATTATTCTCCTGGTGTGGAGGTTTTCTAGTAGAAACATCCAGTTCTTCTGCACTTACTGTGCTTCTCAAAGGCTTCATAAAAATATTTGAGCTGTTTACATTGTGGATTCGTTGTTTGACTGCACTTGGAGATGCTGATGTGCTTGGCTGTGCAGATAGATGGACATGTGTATGTAGAATACGCATGTTAGATGCACCCAGGTTGAGATTGATCTTGATCTCAAGCTCTCAGGAGTAAAGCTGTGCGTGTCCATTTCCAAAGATTTTTTTTTTTTTCCTTTCTCCAGTTGTAATAGAGAGGCATATTTTTGTTGTTGGTTGGGTTTTTGTTGTTTGTTTGTTTGTTTTTCAACAAAATGTAGGGGCAGGACTTTGGAAGTCTGGATTTCCAATGCCTGGTCAGAAATCCTTTTGGGTTTGTGCTTTTTTCCCTATAGCTGCTTACTCCTAATAATCTTACAGATTCATAAGCCACTTAATCCTACACTTCCTCTCACCTAGCTACAGCTTTACCTTAAGATATAAGAAAAAACCTGTTGTCTGAACATAATAGAAATGGTGTAGTTAGATCATGACTTATTTCTCAGGTTATTGGTCTTGTACAAATGTCTTATTTCTGTGCTCCTTTGCAATGGATTCACATTTAGCAGTGCATGTAATTAAGCTACATACCTTTGGAACACTTTTTAAACTAATATTTACATAAAACATGTTCTCAGGGTATTTTTTTTTTTTACTACTTTATTGATTAGGATCACCTGTTTTAAAAGGAGACAAAAATGTCTGTTCCTTTTGGTGTAAGAAGAGATGCGTCGTGCAGTGCAGAGAGCTTTCAGTAGACTTGCTGCTCTGTGAAACACAGCTGTTCTACATCTACCTTATGGTGTTGCTTTTCATGGTCAGAGATGTTAATGGTAATGATTACATAGGATGAAAGTGGTTCTTGCTTGTTCTTCCTGGGAAAATTCACAGCAGAATGCACATAAAAAACAAACAACAATAACAACAACAACAAAAACACCAGTAAAACAAGTCAAAGAAAGACAGAAAAAGTGAGAGATGCTGATCCACATTGAATTCTTTTTTTCCTAGTAATCTAATAACATACCTAATAACACTTAAATTCTGGCAGTACTTACTGATTGTGCATAAGAACTTATCCAGTTTTGCCTTGCATTCAGGACAGAAATACTTGTCCCCTGCCTGCTGCAGGAGTGGGTGGAATCCATGGCCCAGATCAACAGTGGTTTTGTGATTTATGTCTTGTGATTTTGTGAAATAAATGGTTGGCATTGGAGAAGCTGGTTAAGGCCCTGCGAACATGAAACATGTTGAATGCTCAAGGATGAGCAGACACAGAGACTAAGCTGCTGTCCTACTTCTGCTGGTAAATGTGGTAAATGGCTACAACATGGCAGTGAAATAAAAATTTGCACGCTGACCATATAAATGAGTAGGATCTCCTAAGCTATTGTCAGTCCAGCATCTTTTGCCACCAGTAGATTTGTTTTGAAAAGAAAATCAATGCCTTCTTGTAATGTTTATTCTCTAAAAAGCTTATTAATTTTTCTTTAGACTGACTAAATGAAATGGTTCAGCTTTCTTACAGATTTCAGTTGTGATACATATTCTTTTCCCCCTGGTGATATGGTGAATGTTTTCAGATCGTGATGGCAAACACATCTTCTGTGAGTTCCTGCAGTAATAAAACAATGGAGACAACAACCTGCTCAGATTCATACTATAGCATCAGTTTTAAGGCTCATGAGGCATGAAGAACTTGAGCACCAATATGTTTATTGACAGAGCTTAAAGATGCCAAGGGCAGAAGTGACAGCAGTTGCCACTAATCAGCATCTCCATTACTACCTCCAGAAATGCTGCCCTTTGATGTACAGAATATTCTGAGTGCTGGATTAGATGAATTTCTTTCCTGTCCTGTCCTAAAGCTTACCAAGGTGAGCGGTAGGAAGGCTGACAAGTACTACAGCTTCCAAAGGTGTGAGCCTTATCCTTCAAAGCCTGAAGGGCACTGTCCTCAGCGTGCACAGCACTGGAAATCATTCAGCATCAGGGCCTGGAAGGGAGCTAACTCATTTTAAACACCTGAAAACTGTAAATGTCAGCGTGGAGCTGAGAGGATATGTAGAATAAATGTGGCTGTCCTCCTTGTAAAGTGAGGTGTGAATTAACTGACTGCACAACAGATTCAAGCAGAGCATTTTTTGTGATGAAAATCTTCAAATGCTTGAAGGTTTTGACTCTTTTGGGATCAAACTTGAAGTTTGGTGATGGCAGAGAGGCTCTCCCATTTTTCTCAGGGCTTTCGTAACAAGCACTCCCAACACATGTATTCAGTACAGTTTCATTTCACTGCTGTTCTCAGCTGGATGGGCTGAATACTGAGAGTGCAGCATCCCAGTTATTCTGTCTGCATGATCTTATGAGCAGGCCAATGCCATGCCTTGAAAAACAATGGAAGTCCAATGCCAATCAGCATCAGCTCTCATCTTTTTATCTCTAGAGAGCAGTATTCAGCCCTATATTCAGCACAGACTTGACACTGCTCTAATCTGAATTTAGAACTGAAACATTTTGGAAGGAAAGTATAATTAAAGTTGTATTCGCTTCATCATCATTTATCCTGTAATCTTCACTCAGAAGGCATGAATATATACTAGTTATTATATAACATATATATGGTATGTATTATATGTTGTAGTGTAAAGAATAAGTATAAAGATACTTCTGAATTAAAGCTTTATTATACTTTAGTGCTCACACATTAGTAAAACATTCATAAAATAGCTGTGCAGGAGTTAAGACTTGGAGATGGGGCCCAAATGGTTTGTGGCTGATGCAGAACAGTTGAAAAATGACAGAAGGTGATGCAGAATCTCAGTGGTGTCTGGAACCTGCAGGTAGTTGGTCACATCACTAGAAAAAGTGCACTCTTCTGCCATGTGGAGCTGACAATTGTGAGTTGCCCTTTATTGTTCCAGCGATGGAAACATGGATAGCTCTGAGAAGCCTTTCAGAGTATCTGTATACCTGCACACAGTGGTTGCAACTGAAAAAGGTATAGGTGGAAATAAAATGTCTCCAGTCTCTGTAGCTTTACATTTCAATGGGTAACATCTGGATTTCCACATGTTGAGAGTGGATGAGGGACTTGTAACTGGTGAAGTTACATGAAGTTGCATGCGTTGAAGGAAATGGGAAAGAATGACTAGCATTCTCTGACACGCTCCTTCAGATGTCTGCATATATGTAACTGTCCATAAGAGCAAATTCACATTTCTTTGGCAAGGTGTTGTTTGAAAGGATGTAATTAGGATAGCATCTTCCTTCAAAGCATCATATGCACACGGGTACAGCAAATCTTTGACTGAATTGCAGACTTGTTCCCCAAACATCATGTTTAATGAGCATATGATAGGTTTCTTCCTGTAGAAGGATCTCAACTAGAGTAACAGGTATAGAATATAAAGGAAAGAATAAACTCAATGAGAAACACAAGAATTTGATATTTTTGATTGGAAAGAAAATTATTAAAATTTAGAAATTCTGTATTTTCAATACACTAAAAAATGACATCTGCGTTTTTGAGTCTTTCAGTTGCCACTAAATTTAAAAAGAAAGAGGACAGACATCAATGAAGTTAGTTTAGTTATACTGTTAGGCACGACTCTTCTGGAAATAAGACGTCTAACAAACATTTTGAGGAAGAACGCACTTGAACAGCCATAACTGTGTAGTAAGAACTTAATAATCACAGAATTGCCAGGGTTGGAAGGGACCTCAAGGATCATGAATCTCCAACCCCCTGCCACACGCAGGGCCACCAACCATCCCACCTAATGCTAGACCAGGCTGCCCAGGGTCCCATCCAATCTGGCCTTGAACACCTCCAGGGACGGGGCATCCACAGCCTCCCTGGGCAGCCTGTTCCAGTTTCAGTGTTTCAGTTCAGCCGTGTTTCCCTACCCCATGAGTATTTCTCTTGAATAATGCAGGTTACTCGTTTTCTTGTGAAACTGAGTTGGAGTTGGACTCACTGAGAAGTAGAAACCTTATTACTTGATGAGGAGAACAGGCATCACTTGTGTTAGGTGCATCTCCACCAATTAATCTGACACAGTCCTCAGGCAGAGGACTTGATATAGTTTTTGACATGTAGGCATCCCATGTCGTTTCACAAAGCCACATAACCTCTGCCTTCAGAAGCGTGGGGTTCTTCTTTAAGCCTTGCATTACCAACTTGTTGCCTTGAATGCTGAGGGCACTTCAAACATAGGGATGTGTAGGTGACTGACTGTCACCAATGTCACTGTGTAAATTCAGGCTGAAAAACAGCCAAAAATTGTGTTTTTGCTGAACAACCAAGCTATAGAGACATCTGTGTGGGGATGTTTAAAAGTCTTTGTAGAGGACTTTGCAATGCAAGAGGAAACACAGAAGTAATCTTGGCTTGCTAACACATGGAGATGTGATGTGTTCTGCCTGCTTCAAAGGTTTAAAATATTTTAACTTTAAATATATACATACTGATATATATATATATACTTATATATCCATTTTGTTTTTAAAAACTATTTTATTCCAACTTACCTCTAGTGCTATGGTCTGTTTTTTACATAGGGCTCTTCTAAGTGAGGAAATAGTGGCAAAAATACTTTGGGAAAGGCAAGAACCTTCCATCTCCAAGGACACCTCTACCAACTTTAACCACCAGTCTCACAAAGGGAAAGAATGACCAAGCAAACGAGTGACTGCTGTTTGAACGCTCTTCCAGCTAGAAGTGATTCACTCTTAAAAGTGGGTGTCTTTGAAGCAGAGCTGTTATGGGGAAGTGTGCAGTGGTAATGTATGAGGTCTAAATGTAGCTGTGGGACTAAACTGGAACTAGACCCACACAGAGAAATCTCCTGGTAGCTTCCTTGCACAGCAAGTGTGAGAAATCTTCCAGGGCATCTTCTTAGAAATGTTCTCATTATTTATTTAGTCATCGGTGAAACTAATGGTTGTGACTGAAGATACCTTAAGGCTGTTTTCCATCTTGTCCTTGGAACGAGCTAACAGTCTTCCTTCACGCTGAGCGTTTCTAAACCACACTAAAGCTTGTTCTGCAGATAGCACATGGCCTGTTCTTTGTTGGTTTTTTTTCCCTGCTATGGATTCAGCTTGGTGAATACTCAAAACCTGTAGCTGATTAACACTATCCTTGGTGAGAAATGGAAGAAACCCATGCAAATAATGTGTCCAACGCAACAAATTTGTTTTCTATGAACTACTTATTCTTGCATGGGAGACTACAGCACCTCATTCTGTCACTTACTAATAACAGCAGTGACGTATTATTTTTCACAGTACAGAGAGATAAAATAATCTCAGTGTGGTAAGTTAGCTTGAATTGTCACTTCATGTTGCCATTCCTGAGACATTTGTTTAGCATCTGTTTGCTGCCTGGGTCTTATCACTGCTTCCCAAGCTATACTGTTTGGGAACCTGAATTTTGAAACTTTGCCAGCACAGCTGAATAGTTCCATTATTATTATTGTTGTTATGATTACCTGCTTTTTTGACTTTAGCAAGGACTGACCATACACCACAGGCTGTGGGGAGAGCCTTACAAGGATCCAGTGGTGTGATATTGGTATCCTATCAAAAAGCTACAGCAGCAATGGAAAAGGAAAACCCACACAACTGAGTAGATTATCACACAAAGCAACTCTATAGATCTTCAAAAGTTCAAAGAGCTCGTCTGCTTGAACTTACAGTGTCCTGGATGGAAATATGTACTTGTTTTAAAAGTACACTGGTTCTGTTTTTCAAATAGGAATGTTATTGTGCAGTGTGAATCATCATAGAGAATAATAAGCTGCAGACCTTGCAGAAGGGAAGTTGCCCTTTCTGGAAAAATACATTTGCAAGGAAGTGTTGCATTTTAGTTAGTATGACCTTGCCTAAACTCATATTTATCCTTGGCTTTGTTTGTTATGTTTAGCATTCCAATCCTCTTTTTTGTTAGTTTGGGGATAATCAGCAGCAGGTTTGCTGCTCTATTGAAACTTCTTAAAATGACCTGAAATTCACTTTTGATGTAACTTTGATGTACCTCTGAACCTTAACTCAACACTTTGTTAAATTTGATGGATCACTTTTCCCTTGATTTTTATTTATTTTTAATAATTGAATGTATTTGATTAGTCTTTTCTCATCTGATAAGCAAATATATATATATATGCATATGTAAATCTCCTCCATCTACTCGTAGTCTAGTAAAATGTCATACAAATAAGTCTCTCTGGATGTTTTTCACTTAGTCCTAATGTTATGTAACAGAAATAAATTTGAGGGGAAATATTTTGTTGTTTGGCACTTCTAAAATTATGCAGCAGTGTTTACTCGCTTAAAATACTGAACTCATTCCACACAGGAATAAATCTTTAAGAGGTATTATTTATGGAAAAGAAGAAAGTAAACTTCCTTCAGATTTTAAAGAGGGATTTTTCAAATGTTAAGAGTGAATGGTCAAACCTTCAATGAAACTTCACAGGGTGCTTAAAATACTTTTTGATTTTTTCAAATCCAAATGCAGAAGGATATTTAAAAGCTTGCAGTCAACTCCTTGAGAGTTATTTATTGTATCTTAAAAAACACAACGTGCACCTTTCTAGCCTGCCTAACAGCAGCCAAGATTTCAGGCTATTTTTTTTGTTTGCCCTACAGAAAAGCACAGTGAAAAGAGCTGATGGATTTTCTTTATTTCAGGAGCTTGTTGTGGGAAACGGTGGTCACATTTGAGCGACTCCACAGTCTGATAATTCACATACGGTCAGTCACTGCGTCTGTGTGGGCATGGAGGGTGATGGGGCCAGGCAAAGGCATGGTGACAGCATTTTTCTTAGCTTTTTGACACGAGGCTGCTCATCTGGCTTTGAAGAGAAGGAAATAAGCAGGCTAAACTCTGGTTCTCGAAAAATTGCTGCTGATTTCAGTTTGAGCAACATTTCCTATTTAGGCTTTTTTTGGAAGTCTTCTTCATCTGTGTTTCTTTCTTTCCATCCTTCTCCCTGGGACTCCCACTGCTCCTCCCATAGGTTGCAATTAGGACTGAACAAGAAAACTGTAAGAACATGAGCTCCAGTTCCGTGTGTGTGACAATTCAAATGCCAATCAGAAAACTGTTTCTTAGCCTTCATTCTGGCATTATGCTGCATTCTGGTTTCAAATTATCCCTCTAGCATGGGGAAAGAATTCCTGGAAGGACAAGCTCTGCTCAGCCTGTAAAGGTAGACAGAAAACAAAAGAATGGGAGGTAATATTCAAGAGATTGAATAGCTCGTTGGGAAATGATGAGACTTCTGCCCTGTGGATATTAAGTTATCATGGTGATGGAAGATACAGCAGACTGAAGAGGATTCCACAGCCTGTTGATGAAAATGATGAGCCTTCGTTGTGAGGAAAGATTAGAAAAATGAAGACCATTTTATTTAAAGAGGAGATAAATCAGAGTGGATACTTTGGTCTTCTTGAAACATCCAGTTATATAGAGCAGGTGTTATCTCTTTCCTGTAGCATAACAACCAGAGGGCAGGAAAATAATGAGGCAATTCTTTCAATTTGGTAAATAACTGTGCCCTATCAAGTGTATTTGTCAGCCAGTATCAGTAAGGCAAATAGTTAATTAGGTTTCACAGTGCTGCTAGCTGCATCTGCCCAGAATGACAACAGTTGCAGTTAATTCATATATAATAAATGTTTTCAGAAGGCTATAAGCTCTGCCCTTCATCTTACTGACGTGCTCTGCAATTCGCTTTATGAGCAGTTTGTAGATACGATCCTATTTGAAAGGCAAGATGTGCCAAATGAGACAGACAGATAAGTAGTTCAGCAGCCCAGTGTGCATAAATCTGTGATTGAAAGCGCGAGGAGAAAGCTGAGTTTGTGGAGAAGTGAATGAGGAACAGCAGTACTTTATTGTAACGATGTTAGTTTTACATTAAGGCATCCAGAACTGCAATGTGAGAAATCCACCCTGGAGATTTCCACCCTTACTACATGTAAAGATCTTTTAAGAAGATGATGGAAACTCCATTAATATTCTGTATGGTTTTTCTCAGAATGTATATCTAATTTTTTTTTTTTTTTCCTTTTAAACCTTTTATAGTTAAAGACTTTGTTTTTAATATACAGAATGGTTACAGAAAATGAACTTCTCTTCAGTAACTGTGCAGTTGCTCATTGTCATTCGGGTGTGAATTTGATTCAGCAGAGTGATTTTTAGAAAACACATGCATGGATTCCAAAATGAAATGTATTTCTCCATATTGGTCAAACAAATACTTGTGTTTTGTTAATTGGAGAAAGGGGGGAAGAAAGTGATGAGAATAAAAGCTGGCAGCTTGTTGAAAATCAGAAGCGATCCTGTACTGGTTTGACTTAATTGTAGCACCTGCAGACTTTTCTGATGAAAACTTTTCAGAACGAAGGTAGCAGTTGAATGTAACTCACTAGCTAATATTGCATGGCAGGAGGAGGAAATGAATGGAAAGCAAACTGAAATGCAGGAAAGAAAAGGAAGGCAAAACGCAAAGGAAAAATGCATGCATCTGAATGTTTAACTCATTTTTTCTGAAGCACAGAAAATTTGTAGACATTTCAGATGAATTAATTTCAGATGATTGGGTTCTATTACAGAATGTTGAGAAATCCGTAAGTTAGTCACTCTTTCCAGAAAATGGCTACAGGAATAAATTTCTACATTTCTAATGCATTTTTCAGTTTCAGTCAGACTCAGTTGCTCTGACTCAGGCTACCTGGTGCCTTAGTCCTTGGGAAGTCCTGATTCTATAAGCTTCACACAGAGTGGGGTATTGTACGTCCACAACAGAATGGCAGAACCTCAGCCCTGCCTTTTAATAAGATATGAATTGACTTCTTAGGGTTTTGATTTTTAATTTTGTTACACTCGTTCTCTCCAGTCTGAATTATGGCATGGCCCAGACTTGGGGAAGAAAAAGGATATTTTTCAACCTATTTGGGGGATAAAATGTCATTAGATGCTTATAATCAGATTACACTGGTTTTGAAGGGAGGCTTATAAAGATGAATTTTGTACGATGAAGGGATGATGAGTAGGCAGATGTCCTATTAATTTCCTGCTTTGGGAGTTTTCAGATGAAGTAACTTTATCTGACAAACAGACCCAATGAGATGCAGAGAGGTGACTACTAAACTAGAATTCAAGTCTTTAAGTGATATTGTATTGTACTAGTCTGGAGAGATTACCAAAGTTAACTGCAGTATTAAAGGTACATATAGTATCACAGACAGCCTGGAGGGAGGAGTGGAGTATTTTACTGAATCCAAATGTGACAGAAATGAAGAGGCCTTTAGGCAAACAAGCCTTCAGGTACATATCTCTATGATCCCGCAGCTCTTCCTCTGTCTATCAGAGTTGCAAAAGCATTAGTTCCACTTCTAGGCATGGAAACAGTCACTGGGTAGAGTAGCAGGGGTCGGAGTCCATGATTAATCTCTCCAGCTAGCGTTATTAATGTTCCAAATGTCACTCCTTATTCATTTCACCCACTTGAGTCTGTCACGTCCTTCTGTGCCGATGGTTCTGCGAACAGGTTTGACATGTAGTGTCTGATAACAGATGTGCAGCTGGAGTAGCTGACTGGGATAAGAATTTAACCTTTTGTGAGGGACATGGATTCCTTCCCTCCAAACACTGTTCTTTAATTCCCTACTTGTCCACATGTTTTAGGAAATCCATATACATTAAATTGCCTAGAGAAGGTTGCATGGTTGAGAGGATTGGGTAGAGCTCTGGGATTTTCAGCTTTGCAACTCTCTGAAAACCTCAGCTGTCACCTACGAACCAAAGTCATTCTGTTGTCTTCATCTGAAAACTAGAGATGGATTGTTGTGAAATAAACTCAGTGTTTGCTTGTAGAGAATGACATATGGGACACAGATCTGTAGGTACAATTTTCACACTTTCACTCTTGAGAACTTGTCAGGCTAAGACTGATTTTTCCTCAAATGCTGAAATTTAAATAAGTTACCTTTTCAGCATTTCAGAGTTTTAAAAAGGCATATAAAGTGTTCACTGGACAATATAGATTTCTTTTTTTTTAACTTTCATAGATTTTGTGGAGAGGTGATATGAGAATGTTGGGAGAAAAAGGTAAAAAGAAATAAATTAGCTCACATCAGCTTTGCAAAACATGTATGTGACTCATTTTAGGATTGACTGAAGCTTAATGCTCAACATCCAGATTGCAGTCGTTGTGCTCGAGGCTATTTACAACTGATGTTCTAAAGTCTGTCCATCTTGTCCTGCAGTGCCACAGTTGGATTAACGAATGAGACCGGCTGAGGAAAAGTGGGAAAAAAGAATAACAGAAATGATTGACTGTATGCAGTTTTCAGGCCATTCAGTGAGCTTGCTGTGTATACAGATGCTATATTTCCATATTAATGCTCAGCAACATGAAATGGAGACACATCAAAATCTCATTCTTCAGATTTTTGCATCTTAACTGGAGATATATATATTTTTATATGTGGGCTAAAGAATACCATTTTATTGCCTAAATATCTGTTAGTGAAGTTTTATTCATGTTGATGTCTGCTATTGACTTTCTTCAAGGGGAATTTTGGATAGATTTGGACACTGACCTATGTTAGAATGGCAAATCAGATTTTTCTTTGTGGCAACTGAAGAGAGGTGGTTCTGGTGCAGTAGAAAAGGAAATTTGCTGAGTGAAGACTTCTCTCATGTCAAAAGAAAAAGATTATGTGATCTCATGTAATGAAGTACTTCTTATGCTCGGCATTTATTAGGTGATTAAAGGTGATACTTAGAAAAGATATTTTTATCAAAGGGCCCAGCATTACTTTAGTAATTAAAACCTCTGTGAGTTAATATCACAGGGATCTGCACAACATGTTATTTTTTTGTATTTATAGAAAATCTCTTCATGCTTCTATATCGCTTTTGACTTTCCCACTTTTTAAATGCATGACTAGTAAATAGGCCAAGCAATCCACAAATGGAAATAACCATTTGAATTGAAACTAGATGTGCCAAAGTTAGCCTTTTTTTCCTTCATCTCTTCCTTTTTCTCTTCCTCCCTCCTTCCCTCCCTCCCCCTCTTCCTTCCTTCCTTTCTTTCCTTCCTTCCTCCCTTCTTCCCTCCCCTCCCTCAGTTGTGAAGTTTGTACATTTTGAGAGTCACCACTAATACGGTTTTTAGTTGCCTCCATGTTTTTAACGCTGGTTTACAGATGCATCTTTTAGTCTTCTGTAGAGATTTCAGTTGTCTCCTACAGTTAACATTCTTCCTTTGTCATTGATAGCAATGTAAAGGTAGAGCTAGTTCAATTTTGTGTTCTAATCTAGAAAACTGAATTTGGGGCTAAATAATTCATTTTCAAGAAAATGCCAATTTGCTGTGGAAAAAGAAATCTGCCCTGAGATTTTGGCCAAAAAACTGATAGCCAAGATTTCCAAATTCAGACTGTTCTTCAGTATTCTTAGAGCTGCTGCTTGCTGTTAATGTAGCAGTGCCGGAGATACCAATTAAAATCATGGATGGATTGTGCCAGAACCATGATGTTTACTAACATGTGCTGGTCCTTTCTTGATGAGTTAGCAGTAAAGTTGCATCCTAAAAAGCCATCTTTCCAGCTTTTCTGGATTGTATTTCATGACAACAGACTTTTAAAAGCTTGAATGACACAAAAATTGAATTTATTTGTCCTGGACAGTGTTATGAGACAGAAAATTTAAGCTCTGCATAGACTACAGCTCTTAACTTCTGTGAATACATTTTACTTCTACCTTTTACTTACTTCTTGATGATAGGGACGTCCACGGGTATTATTTAATAAGCATTCCAGCTACAATGAAGTTGCAGTGCCATCAATTCACTGCGTTATCAAAAAGTCCATTGCTTAATGTACTTGAATTGCAACTTCCTTTGGGCACAGTAAAAAAGCAACTAACTCTGTGATGAACAGCACTTAAAGTTATAATTGAATATACTGCTTTGAAAAGATACACTGGCATTTACTTTTTGCTTTAACTGCAGGATTGTTTTGTGAAGAAAAGATTGAGTCTCATAACAATTGGGCTTGCTTTGTGTAATATTGTCTTATCTGTGCTATAAATCTTTGCCAATATTGGATGCACAGGACAAAGCTCACACACTCCTAAAGCTTGTTTGTGAAGATGCCAAGCTCTGAGATTCCGTAATGAGGCTGGCATTAAAAAATGCTAAATAGGCTTTTTCCTTTTTAGTATTATTGAAAATTAGCTTCTTGTCTCTTCCCCCTCTTTAGGAATCATTCGCACAGAAGATAGTTGAAAAATGAACATTGTTTATTTTCATGCTTTTTTTTGTCCATTAAACTACTGCATTTTCTGGAGAACAGTGTGATCCAGGTAAATAAGGCATAGAGCTGAAAGCCATGAGGTTTGTGTTTCACTCTTCTGTCCTCAAACCTGTTTTTGGTTAATTGTCAGAGCCTAAAGATCAATATCAACTGAGTATATCACCTAAATATTTGGATATAAATGAGCTTCTTTTTTTTTTTTTAAATTACTTTTCTTGCTGAGCAATAGAGTGAATACTGATGTGAGCAATTCAAGACTCTACAGTTGGGATCACAGCACTGTTCTCGTAGGAGCCTAAAGGCCACCATAAATCTTACCTGACTGAGATGTTTGAAAGCAAACCCCAGAACAGTCTTTAGGAGATTCTGGCTTGTCTGAGTGTCATCTTGAAGACAAAGGGACAGCTGTACCAAGAGATCCTTGGCTTGACCACATTCATATCATGTGTTACTTAGAGACTCAAGAATGTAATGCACAAGTCCTGATTACTAGTCAACTTACAGCTTCCATTGGGTTTTTGCTATTCTCTTCAATTTTAACATGTCCAAATGTACCATCCTTGTTGAACTTCTAACCTTTTGTTTTCTATTGAAGTAACCACGGAAGGAGGTAATTTACTTTTTGTCTCTCTTCATTTTGGAATAGAGAAGTGATGTGTTTAAATTTCTCCTTCCTGATGTTGGAGAAGTAAACCTGTACTACTTATGTTGATTATCTCATTACTAATGAACAGCTTGCTGCCTGGTGCAATTCCCAGCCCTTTGTATTAGTAGCTGTTGATCAGCAGTTTATGATTTGTTAAAGATCACCAGTTACATGAAATCATTCAGTATATATGAATAATTCTTTGCAAGGTAAATGTTCATAGGCTGTTGTGTGCCTTTGATATCATCAGTGATTATAAACTCATATGTCTTGCTGGAACTTTCAGAAAAAACAGGTTGTCTCAGCTCCAGCATCTTCAGTAATGGGGTTACAAGAAAGATTCCTGAGAAAGACGTGGATTAGCATTTGTTTGTGGGAAATATACAAAATACAAGTCTCAGAAAGCCTAAAACCTGAAGTAAATGTTTTAAAAAGAAATATTTATGCAAAAATGCAGTAGCTGGTGCCATAAAATACAAGCATGATTTTTTGATGGGTAGAAAGTCTTTCACTCAGGTGGTCTCATTTGGATCCCGGCAATGTAAGGGTGAAATTGGGTAGAAAGAACTGGAGGCAAAGTTGGCATGAAGTTCCCTGGCTGCAGGTTTGGAAAGGTCTTTGGCTGGGGGGAGGTTGTCTGATGCCTTGTGCACGCCATTTTTGTGGGAGAGTCTCCCAAGCCGCTTCCTTTCCTCAGAAGGTGTTCCAATGAGGGCATCTGTATTGCTTCCGTCTCCTTCTCTCTCTCTCAGACTGGGCTGCCTCATTTTACGAGCCTTCTCCCATACAGAGATATTTATGTCTGCTTTGAAAGCAGCAGAGTGAGTTTCTACCCTCTGGCACCTTTGTGCAGAGCAATCTCTGAAGGGTGCAGAGAGAGATGGTTTTCTGTTTGTTTCACTGCTGGGTTACATTAGCAAAGGGTGCAGGTACAAAAGCTACACCTCATTTTTGCTTCTGATGCAGCTCGGCTGGCTGAATAATTCAGATTTCCATTCCTATTGATGAATGCCTTCCCTCCCCACACCCCAGCCAAGCGGGCTGGAGGTGAACAGAAAGGAGCGTAGATGGTGAGGACAGCTACAAACGATCCTCATGGTTTATTTAAGAGCACTGTCCTGAAGGAGTGACACAGTAACCTTGGCTGTGACCTTCCTCCTTGCTGCTGGCTGTTGCACAGAGCATTTCTGGAATTAATCTGGGGCTGTGACTCAGCGGCACTGACGTGGCAGACCTGCTGTAATCAGTGGAGGAAACTTACTCTCACTTACAAGCTGGTGTGTAGGCTTTACCTCCTTTATAATAATGTCTGTTGAAATGTGTCTCTTCTTAGCTCTTCCCATAGCAGAGGAATAAAGCTCAAGGATTTTCCCTATTAGGGCCTCTTAACAGACACTTAACAAGGAGGATCTCAGTACTGATAATTACGTGCAGTGGTGTCATTCAAGCCATCAAATAAGAAGATGCTCTGCAGTTCGAATTACTGTGCACTTAACCTGCACAAAGGCTGGTGAGTGATTGCGGAGTTACACGTGGGTGCTCTTTGTGTTAAACCTCAAGTATTACTGCATAGTTCGCTCACATACCAGCAGCAGGCATGTATGTAAATATTGGTAACCATGGCATGTTTGCACATCGAATGCATCTTGACTGCAGAGTAGCTGTGAGCTAAATACACCATTGTTTTTCTGGGGTTCACTTGGTGGACACGATTTGCCTGGGCAACACCAAGATAAAAGTGTTGGCATTCCCATGCAGTACTGCTTTTATATGTTTAGACATGAAATATGGTATACGGGTTCTCACCCCCCAGCACAAACCCTGTCTCCATGAAAAAGAATCAGGAGTGAAAACCTGAATGGTTATTTTCTAAGGCTTATGAAGGGCTGTTAGGAAATCATCAAAACAACCTCCTCCATGTGAACCAAACCAGATTTAAGTTGGCAGAAACCAAATGACAACCCATAATTTACTCGGCTCCCTCCCCCATCCACTCCTCTGCACTTACAAAAACCTTAATCAAAATATTTGAAGGTAGCTGACAGAACTGAGTGTGAGTAGCTTCAGTCAAACAAGAAGAAATTGGTGTGATGTTCCAGATCCTTGCTTCTATAAATGAACAAAATATCTCAGTAAACTCCAGTGGAGCTTAGCTGTTTTACATTGGTTGAGAATTTAGTCCCAGACATTTTATGTTGTACTAATTATATATTAGGCACTGCCTGATGGCTATTCCAGATTTTAGAGGTTTGGTTTGGGGAGTGCAAAACACTGCAAATAAAACTGCCACTTAGAACTCAGTCACTGACTGTCATCATCTCTACCAGAAGAATTTACATGTAGAGGATGAGCTGAATGTGCCAGTATGATGCATGACAAAGTCCTCCCAGCACATTTCTAAGTAGTGAACCCACCAGGCCCCAGGCACGAGCAGAGGCACACAGGTGCTCATGCTGTAGACTTTTACTGTGCAGCTTGCCTTCCCTACTGGCTTTTTTTTCCCCAACTGTAAATATCAATATGACCCAAATCTGTTGGCTTTAATCAAGTAAAAACAAAACAAAAGAAAAAAACCCAACAACCATTCATCTATTTAAATGTGTTAAATTTTATCTGATATACAGTCTGTGGTGCTATAATTTCTAATTCCCAGCTGTGTGGCTTTTTTCTACCTGGTATCATTTGCTTTTTATTTTATTGTCAGATTTATTCTAGTTATCCATTTCAGACTGCAAATGAGACTCGTGGGGTTTTATTCATGATTTATTTCATGGATATAAAAATGATGCTAATGCTGTAATCATCAGATATAGCAAATATTTACAAAGACATATCGGTACTTTTTTCATTAACGTAGAATTTCAGCATGCTCACTTGCAGAAGTAATGCCTTTTCATTTTCCCCCAGAAACAGGTAATCATTAAAATTAGTTGACAGATAAATCTTAGGAGACTTCTAAAAACCCTAATCACCAAACGAAGAAAGGGAAAAAAAAAAACAACAGCTTTTCCTTGTTGGTAATTCATCAGAATACCATTGTATCTCATTGAACCTCTGTCCTACAGCTTCTGCTGGGAAATGGCAAAAGAAAGATGCAACCAGTGCCTGTGGGTATGCTCTGTGGGCACAGTAATGGAACGTTACTGAGATAATGGATTCATGATAATTTTTGATAATTTTTCACCATCTTTTATAATGTGGTGTGTGTGTGTGTTTAATGAAATCATACAGTTTATTTTCACACTCGCTCTCTATCCAAGCACATCAAGCAATTGGTCTGAAAATTTCCCATATTCGTGACATTTTTCCTTGGGCAGGACGTAATATCTAGTGGATGACAAATGACCACATCACAAGCAAAGCAGGCAGGAGGCTTTTTTTTCATGTGAAATAGTTCTTTTTATATCCCCTGTATCTTTCCACAACATAAATATACATGCACTGAACTAATACAGGCTCAGTCTACCTGAGTCCGTGGAAGAGGAGCACTGCCATCTGTGGATACACTGTTCCTGGACGGAATGGCTTCCTCTCTCAAACGATTTTTATTACAGAATCACAGAATGGCCAGGGTTGGAAGGGACCTCAAGGATCATGAATCTCCAACCCCCCTGCCACATGCAGGGCCACCAACCTTCTCATTTAATGCTAGACCAGGCTGCCCAAAGCCCCATCCAGCCTGGCCTTGAACACTTCCAGGGATGGGCAACACTTCCAGGGATGTGGCAGCGAAGCAGTGAAGCTATAGGCTTGTCATGTGGCAGAAGACGAGGATCCTTCTGGCCCAGTGGTCAGCATACAATGAATCTGATTTGTCTGGTCCCAAATATTGTGACCAGTACCTTAAAACAGGGTAGAAACACTCGTTGGTAGTCCTCTGCTCCTAAACACAGCTGCAAGAAGCTCCATACTGAGTAGAGGGAGTCCTTTCTTTGGGTATGAGGAAAGGAAAGCCGGCCAGGGGGGCTGGCTGTCCTCTGGGGGAGCTCCTCTTCTTCCTAGGGGGGGAGAGGAGGGAGGGCCCACAGGAAAATGCTGAACCTCAGAACTCCTCCAGCAAATTCTAGAAAACAGGGTTCAAGTTTATATAGAGATGTAAAACAAGTGAGGGAAAAGTCTGGAGGAAGGCAAATGCGTTGACTCTCTCTGGCTTTAGGAAGAGAGCTGGAGGTAGGGGGAGGTAAAGTGGCATCTTGAAGATCATAAGGGCGGTCAGGAGACCCCAGGCTGCACTGATCCCACGCCAGTACCCCAGGCCTCGGCCGCAAGCGTGCCAAGAGGTGCATGATACAAACTATAAATAAGCATGTGACATCGCAGAGCTGGCGCAGAGCAACAGCCTGTGTGGAGCAGATGTCACTGGGAAGGTCAGGACCACAGCCACTGACATTTTGTGCCCAGAATCTGTCGGGTGTGACGACAGCATGGCCTGCTTGTCAGAAGTGGGTGTAAAGGCAGGCAGCTTGGAAACTGAGCTGAGCATCAGTCACATTGTACAAAAGCAGTGCTGTTGACTGAGAAGGGCGTGGAAAGCTGCTCTGTCGTGAGATTTTATGCCTGTAGTTTTATTATTGTATAGAGGGAGTCGTCTGTGTGTCTTCACCCCGTGGTCTCCAGCATTGCACAAAGTGTTTGTGGCATCTGGCTGTTGCTCAGGTGGCTTGATGGGGGTAACTGAAGGTGCTGAAACTGTGGAAGTAACTGCAGCAGGGCTTACAGCCAGCAGCAGCTCTGAAATGTGCAGTTCCTGCCCTGGAAGCCCCCAGGAGAGCAGGGAGCAGGGCTGTATCCGATCAGAGCAATAGCAGGCTCTCAGCACCTTGTGTGCACAGGTTTTCTTCTGTAATTTAATCCTCTTTCTTTCTCGGTTTTGCTTTCAGATAAGAATGCAAATTCATTATTCATGCGATGAATTAACAATACTGATGAGCGGAGGGCTTAATAGATAATACTTTCTGGTGTTGTAAAAACAATGCTCCCTGAGAATAAAATTGGATTTGGAGATGGGCTTAGTCCTTCTGCATTCTGAATCATCAAACCAATATGTGCTGTCATTCTAAACTTGCTCGTCTGTCTATATTGTTTTGGGAAAAAAAAAACCCACAGCAAAACAACTAGGATGCTGAAGACCCATTGAATGTGTTGTCTGCAATACATATTCACATGGCATATTTCAATTGTACCAGGATTGAATCCATCTTTTTTTCTCTTTTCTCTTTCTTTTCTCCTAGCTCCTGGAATGTGTTATAGCAAAAGAAACAGATCTTTTTTTTTTGACAAATTGTTTGCAAGTGGTACAGTACAGTATATCCTGAAAATTAACATTCGTTTACTTTAGGTGGGTTGTTTATATAATGCTTTGTCAACACTGTGTCATATTACTCTGTTCTGCATTCAGATGAGTTGATTTCTCACCGGACTCCCAGCATATTTCACTGCAGCAAATGTTTATCTTAAATTTATTTCTTATTATTTTCTGAGCAATAAACACGTTCTGCGAGAATTCACTACAGCACATAACTCTAACAGATCAAGAGTGCCTTCGCTGAGTTACATTTATCACATTTCTCGAACTTTCCTTTCTCCCAGTAAAACACTATTTGGGCTACAGATTTCTTTCACCCCCCCCTTAAGGGCTGCTGCTGTTGCTTACCTCTGAACTATCCGTACCAAATTGTGCAGTTGAACAGAGGCTGCAAAAGCTTAAAGTGTTGCTTTTGAATAAATGTTATGCAGCTGTGGACATTTCGTGCACAGAAGAATTCTAGGGCTTCCTATTTAGACAACTGGTATTCTGAAAGCAATGCTGCTACTCTTTGCTAACACCCAGATCTGGGAGGTAATAGATAGCACTTTCATGCTCCCAGGATCAGCCTTTATGGTGCCATATGCTAGCCAATTATCTCAGTGTCATTAGGCACAGAACTAGTGTTTCCCACATGCCCAGATCATGCAATTAGTGTACTTAAGTGAAATGGGATTGCAACGTAGCAAATAATCAGAGGGTAGACCTAGTTTGTCCAGCCAACTTTCAGTTTGCCAGCAAAAGCAGCTACACTGCTGGTGGTTATCACAACCCGAAGGGGAAGCTCTTAGCTCTGTGTTGATCTCTGTAACCTAGAATCAGAGTAAAAATTAGGTTGAAAGGGACATCTGCAAGCCATTGAAGCCTTCTGCCACATCTCCTTCTCCTCCAAATTCGATGTTATTCACAGCCGTAGGATGCATCACACCCAATTATCAAAGCCACTGATTGTGACAGTATCCCCAAACACGGTACTGTTGGTGTGTTGGGTCTAGCTGTGTCTACATAGAAGTCAAGAGTGGGCCGAGTTCTCCAACCTTTTGAATGACTTTACAACTGTTTTAAGGAGATGTGTGCGTTGCAACTGGACTGATGCCAACAGCCAAATTTAAAAGTAGTTCAGGTGGTTCTGCAGCAGCGTGGCTGCAGCCAGAAGGAAGTGAGTTACTGCACTATGACTGGAAAACACAGTTCTTTCCTGAGACATGCTGCGGTTTTCTGTGCAATGTCCACCTATATTCTTTCTCCTTATGAGCTCCTTTGCCTCACCTCCTCTTGGGTACCACTCAGTATTAAGGAGACCACGTTATTTATGTTTTACATTGGGAGGGAGAGGATTTAGGCGAAGTCTGGGGACTTCTGTCTGCTGCCAGTTTAGAGAAGAGGAATCCAGCTTAGGAGGAAACTGGCTGAATGAAGTGCAGAGGACGAAAATGACAACATTAGTGAAGGATGTGAAACAATCTCAACCAGTGGAACCTCAGTCTTATGTAGGAGAACCCCAGTCTTCACGATGGACAGGTACTGCTGCTCTCTTGTCAGGCTGACAGTTCTAACAAGAGTAGACACGGGCTCTTTGTTCCTCAGTGGATCCTCTCTTTGTCTGGCTGTGTTGTTTTCTGCTTTTCTCTGAACTGCTTCTTACTTAAATGTTTTATAATTAGAGGCTGTTTCACATAAATGACTGGTTGCAGTATGATTATTTATTGCGCAAAGCCCCATTTATTCTCACATTCCGAAAGAACATCTTAATTTCCTGGTATTCTTCTACATCTGTTGCTCATTATAGTGTTTTCTAGTCAGATGTTTCATTGTTCTCGGAAACCTGTGCTCCGAGCACATCTCTGTGCATGGGTAAGGTGCACGAATGAATTCCTCTGTGGGTTTTGAAGATGCAGCACATTAAGTTGGATGTTTCTGTGAGCACTTCCAGCGCCAAGTAATTTCTGACCTTTCTGACCGTCTCTTTCAATGACAGTTGTCAGACACATCGACCTCTTACTGGGGCCAGTGTAATGTGTGCTCTGCACTCTTTGGAAGTAACCTTTTCTGAAAGTGGGGATGTTTTAGGAGTTGATTGGTGGACACCAATTTTTCAGAGGCTTACTCAGGCACGTAATCTCAGTGCGGTCATTAGACGTATCTACATGAGTCAGCTTTGGGCTGTGGAACTGCTTCTATTCTTTAATAACTGTAAACAAAGCAAAGCTTTTTTAGGATCTGGAGCTTGAGTGTATTGTGGAAAAGTGTTTGTAGGGTTTACATGTGATCCTATAACAACAAAAAGTCTTCTCCCCCTTCTCTTCATGTAATTCATTCTCTCCACTTACGTATTTCGAAGGGACTGTTATTATTTAAATAGCCCTCTTCACGCTCTTTTAATCATACCTTACCAGGAAAGTAGCACTCATTACTGTTTGCTCATGTCTTAGAAGAATAGGACTCAAGATCATTACATAATTAGTCCCGTTTTAACAGAGAAGTCAAACCAGTATTTCTCTCACCATTACACAGTGAGAAGCTTCTGTCAGCTTCTCTTGTCAAGCTGTGAGAGTGATTTTAAAATTAAGAGGAATGTAAATGATATAAAACATTTCTCATTTGTCCTGTCCATGAGAAACCAGCATGCATTCATACATGCTGTGGACAGGTTTGAAAATCTCTTGTTCCCTCAACTAGACACGATAACTACTATTTCCTTCTGAGCAAAATCTTATGAATAACTTAGTGTAAATAAGAATATTTGAGTCTGAATCACAGGCTTTCATGCAATTAGTAAAGCTTTTGGTCGTTAAGTGCTATGTGTCTGGGAAAGACCTCCAGATGTCACAGACTCAAAACTGAAAGCAAGTACAAAGTAGAAGTAAGCAAAGCACTGGTAAAAGAATATGACTTTCTAATGAGATGATACCAATTATGGCAAAGCTAACTCTGCATTAATTCCACATCCCTGCCCTTCCTTATTGCTTTGAATTCAGCTCTCTCATGTTCTGCTACTTGACACAGTTAAATTTCTGTATTCATGGTTGTCATGGTTTTACGTTTTTTTTTGATTTTCAATATTCCACATCAAAACATCATGTACTGGAATTAAAGTGTTAATGCTCTAACTCTACGTACCCATCCCTATACATTACGGAAGTCACGGGATCTGACCCTTGCAGGTGGGGCGGTCTCTTACTGCCTGGCAGTGGGTGCTGGAGGTGCTTTCCCAGCCGTTCCAAGCTTTTCAGGTTTGACTCGGTCTCGGGAACTCTCTCTCCTATCTTATTTGATTTATTAGTCTCAATTTCAATTAGATTGTATTATATTGTGTTATTTTGCATTCCGATATCATAGTTAGTAAAATAAGTTTACCTCCATAGATTGTTGCCGCTGGAAAATGATTTCTACGATTTCAAAACAAATGAAGTGTCCTGCTTAATTCAAAACTGAATTCTTTGTTCCTGGATCTGTTTTGCTCTTTCAAAAATATAGTGCATTTTCTCCTAATGGATACGAAAAGGTTTTGCTTTAGAAATAAAATGTTTTTGACTTGTCAGAAATTTTCACTTACATCTTGTCGTGTTTCAGAGTGATTGGAGTTCCACATAAGGTTTCCTGCTCCGGAACAGCAGTTTTCAAAGGGTTTTCTCTGCTCTTCTCCTAATAATTATCCCACGCACTTTTTTTATAAAGCTACTGGCAAGTTACAGGAGCCTTTTCATTATCTATTTCACCTACTCAGTTGCTTTCTTTGGAATGCCTCCATCTAGTTCCTTAGGAACTACTCTGACCACTCTTGGGCTTTCTTTATAGCCATGAAATTTAAAAAGCCTAACAAACAGGGAAAGCATCCTCTTCCTCACCTGCAGGCTAAGCAGTGATGTAGCTGTGGTGCAAAGCTGTCCTCCCTAGCAGGGATGGGCTGTGCAGTTCCATCCTGGACAGGCCTGCAACTCATTTTGTGTGTGCTGATTTCTGCAAGCACACACAAAACAAGACAAGGCATTTCTCCTGTCCCTTGGAGCCTGGGCAAAGATCCTCAGGCCTGTTTCACCTGAAGGTGAAGAAGAAAGACGTTCTGTAGTGAACCACAGAGTCCTCCTGGCAAACTGAGACCCATTTCTGCAAGTTGCTATAAGAGAATTCGCCCTGGAGCCATTTCCTGGGTATGTGATCATGCCTGAGTATTTTTCCATACTAAGACATATAATTTTACAAAGTGTTTTCTTCTTTTTAATACTTTATTTTGTTTATCTTGCTTCATTTTTAAAGCAATCTGTCTGACAAGACAAATTTTAACACAGTGCTCTATTTAACTGAAAAAGCAAATTTATAAATCTGTCTAGTGTTACAGTAACTTGTCATTTTAACTGTTAGCCAGGTACTGATTTTGTGACCTCTCCTTCTTATTAACCAAACCATAATCTAGATTCTTCCATTGCTTTACTCATAAACCTTATTATTTGAAACTAAATAGAAGAAACTCCTCCTTTCTTATCTTGTGTGTGCTCCTAATAGTTTCTGGGCATTTATTACTTACGTATTCATTTTTCAGATGTAATTATATTGCTTTCTAATTTTCCATGATGTGCTCCCTCTTTTTAATTTGTCTGAGTAAATTATACAGTGCTCTGTGAGGACAATTCTTATTAAGATCTTATGAAAGGGACTCTCTGAAATGACGTAATAGTTCTTCCTTATCTGTTCCCTATCAGTGTCTTCTCTATCAAAATAATTTCATTTATAAGTCGAAAGACATTCTGTAAACCTAATTGTGTTGTTTTGGCTTTCTTGCCTGTCTTGTACTGCCTGTCTTGCTGTGCCCAGGATAGGGGATTGTCTCACATCTTGCTCTGGATCTGATAAAATGTACTACCCAGACCAGAGTGATCACTGGTTATTCTGCCATTCCCACCTGACAGAATTGCAATCTGCTTCTCAGACATAAGTACTTTTACCAGAACCAGAAAGACAGTAGATATCCCTTCAAATCTACGTATTTTATCTACCATGTATTTATCTGCCACCACAAAATGCGATTAGTGAAAATTGCACATCCCTGTGCTAGGAGATACTCAAATATTTACACCTTCCGATGTGAAGCAGACAAATAGAGAAATGAGGTGCCCCTTTCCAAGCTTTCTCAGTATTTTTTAAAGTAACAGACATCTGAAGGCTAGAAGTGGAGAAGAAGATGAGAACCTCGGGATGTTTGATTTGGTAAAGATGTGGCAGAAATATAGAAGTAAAAACACACGCACTGCCTGTATCTATGGTAGAGCGTACTGAATTCCTGTCACACAACACCTGTTATTTTTGCTTTTCTTGCTACAAGGAGTTATCTCAGCTGTAGGATTCCCTTTGTGACTGTCACTTGTAATGTTACATTATTGTACTGTCTTACGATGTATTTATGGAATCGCTTCATCAGGGAAGATCAGAAAGAGAATCATGACACTTCTAGTGAATGCTTTTTCCTCAAATATCAATCTATAAAAGAAACAGGCTTTTTTAGTTAGATAAGCAACAGAGAAGAGCTGGGAGATGTTAACTGTGTGTGTGCTGGAATAGGAATCAGTGCATAGTGCCCTCTAAAGATTTGCTTTGCTCTGAGAGTGCTCCTGTGGCTTTTGGAGTCATCAAAATGTTACTTGGCTTCAGGATTGTGCCTTTACATCATGAATGAGCAGATGACCATCTCTGGAGTCTGTCATGTTGCTAAACTGCCTGCACGCAATAGCTCTGTCTTGCTGATCGTGCTAACTTGTCTCAGTGGGAGCTGCTTGATTTCTGGGAGCTATGTTATTGGTGTAAGAAAAGCCAGGAGATTATTAGGAGTGAAAGCAGGATTTGCTGATTGAAAGTGCAGTGCTTGGTGCAGGAGCTGGGAATGGAGGTGGCCCAGATTGTCCTGTGCTTTGTTTGCATCAAGAAACTGTACTCCACTCATCTTTGTTTTTTGGTATCCCCCTGCCTTTTCTCTCTTGAGCAAAGATGAGGTGGAGGTAGGCTTAGGGCCATTTTATTTCAACTTATCCATTATATTCAATAAACTGACAGAGCCACTATTTTTGAACTCTGTTTTCCTTCATAATACTAAAAAATGTGCAAATGTTTTTATTGGATTAATTTATTCTTGTTAGCCTCGAGAATATATTTAGAAAAGAAAAGATGAATGTCCAGGCACATTTATTTTTATACAGGAGGTCCTGGCATTTATAACTTGCTAATAATCTTAAAGACCTCATAGCTATATTTTAAACATTCAGAATTATGTACACCAAGCTTAGCACCTAGTTCTCTAGTGCTGTCTCTTTTACAGACTAACAGTATTGGCTTACTAAAATCAAGGTGGGTGTTACTCTATCCTACCTCTAGTCCAGCGAAGGAAAGAATATTAAGCTAGAGGTGAAAGAATAAATCAAGATAGAAGACAAAGAAGGAACAGGAGGAATGAAGAGAATATCTTTCTGAAGAAGTCAGGATTAGCTGAAACATTTTTGTGGATGTTTATGGGCAGTTCTGTGGCCAATGCTTCTGTAGTGGAAATTCTAAGTCACAGCCTGAAGCAGTGATTGAGCACCTGGTGGGAAGGTAGGGCCAACCCAGGGGAGCTCAGGTGCATCCTGAGTGACCAGAACGGGTGGAGCCAGGATCCATCCCTTCCCAGATCTCATTTAAGGGCTGGCAGTGGAGGCAAGGGTGTTTTGCTGTAGATCCCTGCCCACCACAGGCCTTGCAGAGGTAGGTGAATTTTCTTCCTTTGTTTCTGCATCCCCAGCTGCAGCGTTTGGATTTGTCCTCATTTGCTGCAGCCGAGGACTTTGTCACCCTGCTGTTACTGCTGTACTTTCCATTGCATTAGAGCATTGCATTTTCTGCATATGTAGGGCATTTCTACTGCAATATGTGTCTTCTTCAAGGCTGGCCAGGCTGGTGAGGTCTACACTCCAAAACATTGGTGTTGAGCTACTGCTCTCCTGAGCTCAACGTTGCTTCTCACCCCTCCTCTGTTTTTAGTATTCATCAAACTAGTATTAGTGTTTTTAAATAGGCGGGTATTTTAAAAGTAAAGTTTCATATATTTCATAAGAAAAGGTGCAGTTTGTCTGCAGATTCTGTCCAACAAAGATAAATGTGGGGATGTACACAGAGAAGAAAGCTGTACTGAGCACATACATCATGGCAAAATTTTACTAGGATTGTTGCTAGAGACTGGAGTTACCTCTGATTTTGTTGATTCTTTGTATTTCCTTGCAGTATTTCTGTATTTACATTACTCACCAAAATAGTAAAAAAAAGGAGTCTAAAGCCATTATCCTGCCCTGCACGCATAGTTTTATTTTGTTTAATAACCCACCTAGAATCTCATGTATCTGTGTAGCTGCAGGTTTTATTTCTGTCCTTGTGCTTTGCAAAAGGGAGAGGAAAACCCAGAGCTCAGTAGTCAATATCTGCAGCTATTTTGTGGGCTGGTATGTGTTCATCTGTTTGCTCGTCGTCAAGATGTGAGTCAGCTCTGAAATGGAAGCTGCTTAACTTAGCAAAGAGCCTGAGTTGCTATATTTTGCTGGTAGCTTATTTCATTACCTTGGACTTGGTTGGCTACATGTTGATTGAACCTATATGGTTCCCAGTGTGTTTGGAGAAATTGATCTTTGAGCTGCAGGGATGCTTTGTGCATCATCTCCCCAGCATCTCGTACTTAAGTCAGACATAATTTTGTTGGTGGAAGGGTCCTTTGTAGTGCATGGGATGATGGCCTCTGGTTCTTTGCGTACCACAGAGGTTGCATATTTTAGCTGCTGTTGCCAGTGAGGGCTCTGACAGCTCTTTCTGTATTGTCTCTCAGTGTACATGTCTTGGTTCAAAAGGAGTATGCTTTTTCCCTTGGATCTTCATTCCATTCCTTCAAAAAAAATCCGAGGTGTAACAAAATCATTATTTGCTATGAAAAACTTTGGCAGTCAGTTTTGCTGTTAACTCTACAGGACTATTTTATGGAAGGATCTATTCATATAATTAATGGGGTGAATATTTAAATGGGTTTGTTTTCTCTCTGTATTTCCGTTGCAATGGCAGTAAAGTCATCGATAAATGTTTGCTTTAACAGACGACATTTCTCAGCCCTTTTTACCATCCATTATTTAGCAGCCATCATTAAAAAAAATCCTGTAGTCATTAATAATCTTGAAAGAGCTTGTTATGCTGAAGAGTCTGGCATTAGAATACATGTTACATTTACCTTGAAGTCGCAGGCACCAATATCAATCACTTGGTTTCCAGTCATTACTCAGCAATGGTGTAATTCTTTGTGTTGTCTTCTCATTCCTGTTAGAGAGCAAGTGCTTTTGGAAAAATATTTTAATTGCATTTCCAGTATGTGGAAATGACAACTGATTACATGAAGGAAGTAGAAGCTTTTTCCTAGGCTGCAATTAAATACAACTTTTGTTTGTGTCATATAATAAAAGCTTAGTCTTGGGGAGGATCCAAATATCCAAAGAGTTTTTGTATGATAGTGATTCTGCTTCAGGCTCAGGAATGCTCAAAGAGAAAATTAATAAATAGCAATTTGGTAACACTTCACTGGAGTCTGAACCCATGCTGTCAATACTGTCTATATAGGATCTAAACTGCTACTCAAAGATATGCCCTAGTTTTTCCTTTCACCTCACTGTTAGCCCTATAAATGATGAGTCCCATTGCTACAGACTTGTCCATGGCTTTGCTCAATGAGATGAAGCATTTTTCTTCTATTGGGAATCCTAAGTTCAGTGCTCTGTGATGGAGCGAGAACATTGAGGTTATCTTCTGATACTTTCTGCACTATGTTCACATCTACCAGCTCTAACATCTGTCCATTTTCTTCTAAGCATTTGCCCCCTTTGGCAAAACTTCAAGTCGGAGATAATAGTTGTTCAGTTATACTGCTCTGGTTTATCACAGTTCTGATTTTAAAGGTTTAGCCTGATTAAAAGCAGGATGAATTTCACTGATGTGCAGCACAAAATTATGATTATATAAGGATGTGCGTACAATATTTTATAATTATACAGGTTGTTCAGGTAGCCTGCACTTTACACACAAAGATGAGAAGTATTGGAGTGTTTGCTTTATTGACTTTGTTCCTCAGATCTTTGAAGCAAGAGGAACAGATGAATGCTTATCGCAGTAGAATTTTAAGGATTGCACCTAAAAAGCCACGTGCTGTAATGCAGAGCAGGTTTAGACTTTGCAAAGGAATGCAACTCAAATACTGAACTGTTCGTGGAATAGGACTGTTTGACTTGGAAGGAACCTTAAAAAGTCACCTAGTTCAACTCCCATGCAATGAACGGTTCCTTGTATAAATAAAATAGGAGTGGAACTGCTGTACAGCAAAGGGGATGTGACAGAAAATCTGTTATGGCCCCTGGATTATGCTGATACTTTACAAGGATTATGATGTAGGTGGAAAATATACTCTCTTCCACTGCATCTGGCCACTGCTCAAGTGGGCCAGACGTGCAAGCATTAGCCTCTTCACCGTGTGTGTAAACATCAGTTCCTGGGACAGATGCTAAGTTGAGTATCTTATTCAAATAAAAATGTTAATTTTATAATGTGATAGTGACAGAAGAAGGGAAAGACTTTGGCCCATTCATTCATGTGACAACTAGAAATAGTAGAGGAAAAAGGGCAGTTGCAATCCTAAGAAATTTTGGGCAAGATGTTTTAGAGGTGAGATGTTGAAGAAGCCATTGCTTGAGTCCCCGTGTGGAGCACTAAGCTGTTCATGTTTCAGAAATTTTGAATGAGGGGAGAGAAGAACAGGTAGATTGAGTAGGAACTAGAAGGTCTGGGCTCACTGTCCCAGAATGAAAATGAAAGCTGAGAGCAAACGAAATTGCTACCAGTAAATACAGTCTGAGATGTGAATGAAGAGAAGAATCATTTGAGCTGCTGAACAGCGTTGCCAAGAGAAAGGGTTTTACTTAGCCAGAAAGAAGTTTTAATGGGAGAAGGGAAAGTGTTAACCATCACAAGGAAATGTTTTCTCAGAAAGTAATGGAGAGTCAGACATAGAACTCATTTTCAAATGGATTTGATGTGTTTGAGGTAGATTATATGGAATCCGATCTGATATTTGAGAAACGATTCCTTGTTCAGATAGCCAACTGTTTTCAGCTCTGTGATTTCTTTAATATCTGCTCTGAAGTACCTGAATTGGAAAGTGGTGAAGGAAGAAGTTGGAGAATGCTCACACGTACAGGTTGGTGCTACTTCACTGCCATGGAAGGTGTTTTCACAATATAATGATGATTTCATAATTCCTCAGTGAAGGGGTGTAGGGGAGCCAGGGTGGATTTTCTGTGTAGTCATCTTCTCTTATTGGGAATACAGCAGTAATGAGTAATGGGAATGAAAATGTGATTTATGTTTTATCTTATGGCAACAGCATTCTCAACAAAACAAGATAAACCAACCTGGTGGAATTTGTGTGGGCAGAAACTGTTCTGAAATCATGTCTATCTTGCCCGTTTGTGTTATCAGCTTTGGGTATAATCCCATAGTTTTTTTGCTCTCTGAAGCTCCCTCAGCTGCTTCTCATAAGACTTGTACTGCAGATCCTTCATCAGCTTCATTGCCCTACTTTGAATGTGCTCCAGGATCTCAATGTCTTTCTAGTAGAAGTACCATCCTCAGTTTAATCGTAATGGTCTTGTTGAAGTGCATTATGAAATCCCAGTTCTTAGTTATAGAGAGTATCACCTTGCAATTTAAAACTTCAGAAAGCAGTGAAATGGGGCTATTTCAACAAACTTCATAATCTGTGAGGCATCAGAGATTAGTGACTCATTTGAGAGAGCTTCAGTGGAAGAACACGTTATCACTTGGCAAACTCCAGTTAAATGCTGCTTGAATCGAGTCTTTAACAAGACAAAGTTTCTATTCCCGTGAGAAAACTCATTATTTTAATTGGGTTCTATGTTTAAGTATCAATCTGAACATCCAGATAACATAGTTTCTTAACTGTGTGTTCTTTGACCAAAGCTGTGTTTGCATAATTCCGAGTACAGTGAAGTTAATCTACACATCAGGAAGAGAATGTATCCTATATTGTACCATATTAAAAATACACAGAATGTGAACAAACTGTGCTGTACATAGGTCTCTTTATAGTGACCTTATTTGTTTGAAATTGGCCTCAGTATTAAAATGCCTTTGTATTGTATTTTACTGATAGCATTTTAAATATGGAGTACAGAGCCAAAGATGTTTTTCCACGCATGCTGCTATCTCTCTAAGGTTACAGACTGTGATTTACACTGGCTAAAGGAATAAATAGCAGTCACTTAAGGCATTATATTTCCTTTCAAACATACTTTGACTAGAGAACATTAAAACCTAGTTTTTCAGAACTGAAATACTTCCATCCAGTAATCCCTGTGTAATCTCTTTATCTGGATGCCACAGGATTGCAGTGTCTGAAGGCGGGCAGCTTTGTCCTCCCAGTGAAATGGAAGAAGGTTCACTTAAAACCTGTATGATTTACGGGAGACTTGTACTTGCAAAATACCTTACAGCTTCTGTTATTTTTTTTATTGCAAGGTGAGCTTGTCAGATTGAGGAATCATTGCTACTGGAGTTGCAAGTTCCTTGCAGTTTCCTTGGAACTCTGTGACAGATTGACTTTTGTGATTCAACAGATGGGCCAAAAAAAAAGAAGAAAAAACAAAACAAAGCTTTTCCTTTCTTTGTTAAGAAATAGTGTTACAGTTAGCCACTTTTCTCTGAGAAAACGGACAGGAAACTCTTCCCCCCATTCTTTTGCTTTTTTTTTTGAACTGCAAGTATAATTTGGTGGAAATAAAGAAGAATGAACTCAAACTGGTGAAGACAAGGGCCACTGAACAATAGACGATTGAGCAGCTGTCATGTAAGAGAAGAGATGAGTTTGTCATTTTTAAGTGTAATGAGTGAAGACTGAGATAATACATGACTATGGGCTAAAAGGGAGGTTAAAAAAGAGTAAAACATGTAAGCTAAATAAGAGCTGGCATTGTTACAAATAGGAAAAAAAAAAACAGCTAAAAGAATGAGTATCAGAGCAACTCTTCTGATTGGAGTAATAAAGTTAAAATAATTTAAAAAGGACAAACTTTTAAGATAAACTTGATAAATTTCTGTATAGGATTATATGGTGAAGTTGCCTGTGATAACAGTAGGAAATAAGACTATGAATTCCTTCTAACTTCCATCTTCTGAACAAATTTGAATTGAATGGCCTTTATGCAGGAAAAAAACATACCTACTTAAAATTTAATCTGGTTCTAGCACTGCCTGTCTCAGATAAGAAATAGTGCTGAGTGAGTAGTGAGATCAGTGGCTAACTGTCCATTGAACATGGAATGAGAGGAGTTAAAATCTTTGGGCTAAAAAGATGATGCTTTGAATGCTTGGCTGTGGGATGGCAGAGAGAAACTGATACAGGAATTTATTATCTGAGTAGTGAATGAATGAAGAGTAAAACATTGGTAGGGAGAAGTTGCCTTGCTCATGCCTGAAAGGCAGGAAGGGATGAGTCTGCATGACTGAATTGTGGTATTTGAATACATGATGATTACTTGCTGATAAGGCTCTGCAGTTGAATTGGAGGTCATTTCATGAAAGAAAATGAAAATGGCAAATGATTTGAACTTCAAGGTGAAATAACATGGCCAGAGACCAATGGAGGAGCAGGCAAGCTTTTTGTTTTGTTCGAGTTTTAACTGTATAAGAGACTAAAACTTGTTTGTCCTGTGAAGGGGACAGCTCAAGGAGGAGAATGGAGATGAGTGGATCTTCAGGAGAACAGGAGGAGGAGTGTTAGAAACTGGGCAAGAGGAAAAGTGAGGAAACATAGCAGAGGTTGTTGCCTTTTGGTGACAGGGAGGATGGAAGGGTGTGCTGGGGGGAGGTGGATGCTGGGGAAGAGCTGCATCATTTTGAGCGTGCTCCCTTTGGGAAGACTAAGCTATTGACTGTGGAAGATGTCAGACCAGAAGGATGGTCAGTGTTTACTGGAATTCCCATGAGGGATTCGCAACATATCCAGGAGGAGGGGGCTGTGGGGGAACAAGTAAGGAGGAGGTAACTGGTGAGACAGGTGGTCTGAAGGGGTAGAGCTATCCTGTCACGTTCAAAGAGTCTTTGCAGAGCTTTGTTATCCAGAATGCAGTCATTATAGATGGATATATCCTTGTGACAGATGCTGTCTGCAGACACTGCAGGTACAAGTGCCAGACACCATCATTCTTTGTTTACTATGAGTAAATGAATATTATTTTCTGAGGTTTTTTATTGCCAATTACAATGAAAAAGAATAGCTGAATTTTAACTTGCATGTTGTTCAGTTATTTCACACAGAACATTAATCACACCTTCTGTAGACTTTAATTTAATGAATGGCATTTCTCTTTCCTTTATTCTGAAGTGGGAAACAAAATCATAAATACTCTGATTATTCCCCAGCCTATAAAATATAAATCAGCTTTTGCATGAATTCTTCAATGAATTGATTTCACCTCATCTGTGAACTTATTCACAGAACTAGAATTGCCAGAAGGGATTCTTTATCTATTTACCTTCTCCAGCTAATGTTTTTCACCTTATTTTCTGCAGGACCATTGCATATATCCTTTTTGCAAAGTGGCTTTGTCCAAAGGCAATGCTCATGCTAGTGATAACACTTTTTTTTACTCTTAAGAAATGAACCAAAATGTGAGATTTTTAATTCTCGTAGATATAGAAGACTTGATTATCTGCAGAACTCAGGGGTCAAAAGAAAATATAAATTGATGACTTCTTTTTGTTTTTTAATTTCCCAAGCGTATTTTGGTTATGCAAATGGCTATTTTTATTTTTGGAGGGAGGGAACTCAGTAGTCCTTTACTTTCCAAATATAGTGGGTAATCAATATTTGAATGGGTTCAGGAAGCACCATCTGTGTGCACAGCTATGCAAGTTAATGTTACCTCCGCATATTGTGAGACTCCAAGTAAAACACTACAGAAAATAAACCTCTGAATCCTATTATTCAGTACATTTATGTGGAATGAGGAGATTTGTCCTTACAAGAAATTAAAAAAAAAAATTTCTAGTCAGGGTTGTGGAAAATAGTCAAGAGTTGACAGATGGCGTATCAACCTTCAGATTTGGATGTAGACAAAAGGAATCCACTTTATCACAGTGAGGAAGAATCAAATGGGATTAATGTCTGCCTAGAAACAAAATTTGTTTTCCGTGAAATTGAGTGATTCATTTTCTTTAATGTATATATTTTTAAATGTGTTCCTCAAATGTCTGCTCAGGCAGAAGCAGAAAATCAAAGGGCCCTGACAGACAGTTCTGCCTCAGTTGTCTTGGCTCACTTAAAACCAGAAACTCAGAAGAAAAAACATCAGTTGAGAGCTGCAGTGTTCATGGTTGCCAGCTATCCCTGTTTGAATAATTTTGCCCTTTCTTAGCCCCACTCTCAGCTTGCCACGGTTCTCCAGAGTTGCTTGTTCATAGCCAGTCCTGAAAACAGATTTAATTTACTACTTTTTAAAAACATGCCGCTGCTCACTAATGAGGAGTTGTGATCATAAAGGCAAACGATGAATCAAGGTAACTGATCTGCCTACTGTGGATGAAATATTAGTTGGCAGCTCTGATGCTAGTGGCATTGCAAGATGAATCTTGGGGTTTGGGGCATTTCCATGTTCATCAAAGTATCTTAGTTGTTATTCAGCTGCACTGCTATACTAATTTCTTCTTATTAGTAAAACACTGCATGGAAATCTGTATTTAATACAATTAGTTTCTGTCTCTATAGGGATTTCTTTTGAATGTCACTCAGGAAAAAAAAAAAACATTAGCACTGAAGTTTAATGAAAATGATTAAGTAAAACTGTCATTACTTCTGTGATACTTTAGTATAATGCATTGAGACTTGAGACTTCAAGTTTCTATTATAACTTTACTCGAGAACAAAAAAAATGCAGGTTCTATATCTAATATCTGTGATATGGCTATAGTGGAGACTACAGTTTACTCCTGTGTTAACAAGAGAGCACTTGGCTGATGTACTGGAATTTCCTGACTTAAAGGTTTATCAGTATATCATACTTATGTGAAGAAAACCGTGAAGATTTGACTTTTCCCATAGGTCCTGACTTAAGAAAAGCCTTTCTCCAACCAGATCCTATTGAGACCTGAAGATATGCATTACATTTCTAAATTTTTTCACAGATGAAAGACACAAAATAGAAATTGTTTCAAATTTTTGTATTACACATCCTGTTGAGTGTCTGAGTAAAAGAATCAACCTTTGAGAGAGATTGAGCGTTTTTAGTTCTTACTTACACAAACAACAGTAAGTTGTGTTGTTTATAGGGCTACTCCACCCATGTTCTTTGAAGAGGACTCCCAGTCTTCAGAACTCTTTAATAGTGAAGGCACAGTTATGTTGTTATATTATAGTACAACAGATTTGAGAATTAAACTTCTCTTTGTATCTCTGTTCAATTCCTTCCATACTATGCATGTTTGTTTGTGTGCTGATGAATTCAGTGGAGTTGATCAAGAGCCCCGAGCATCTCCTGTATGAGGAAAGGCTGAATAAACTGGATCTGCTCAGCCAGAGGACAAGGGTATCTGATTAATGTTTATAAATATCTGAAGGGAGGTGGGAGGCAGATGGATGAGGCCAGGCTCTTCTCAGTGGTGCACAGCTGTAGGATAAGGAATAATTGCATAAAACTTGTACACAGGAAGTTCTGTACAAACATGTGGAAGAACTTCTTTATGGTAGGGATGATGGGGCACTGGAACAGATTGTCCAGAGAGGATGCAGATTCTCCTTCTATGGCAATACTCAAAATTAGTCTACCTGTACAGCCTATTGTAGGGTACCTGCTTTAGTAGGAGGGTTGGACTTGATCTCTTGAGGTCCTTTCTAACCCCTGCAAGTCTGTGATTTATTTCCTGGTACTGTAATTGTCTTTTTTCTGTACTTCAATGGCATTGCACAATATCAACATAGGAGAGAAGGCGATGAAATGTTTTTTCTGTGGGCTCTAAAGAAAAATCTTAGTGTACCTCTTGAGAAAACTCATTTTCCTTATACTTGTTCCCTATCTCATTTTGATATTCTCTTCTGTTTTCCCGAGTTTCACATATAGTTGCTCCAGTCCTTTCTGCGCTACTCTTAAAACGTTGCTATGTGCTATTGACATACTGTACAAATGTGCAGTATATTTACCTCAATTTCCACTTGGTTTACTCATTTCTTTCAATTCGTGATTTTCTACAGATACTTTCAACATGTTCATTTCTGTAACCTGTGTTCTTCTTGAGGTAGCGTGCCTACATCATTGTATGGGTGTGCAACCTCTTCACTTTACTTCAGCTGGCTCCTTTTTTTAATTGCCATTGTGACTGGGAGATAATTTGAGATACAAGCTGGCGTGACTGTCATATATGAAAATAACTTGGTTAGCAGAATAGAAAGAAAGGACAAGAGATACTTTATGATGCTTGAACTTCTGGGCGAAATTCCATTTTTAAGTCCATTTGTTTAAATGCTTACTCATCCATAGTGCTCTGAAAAAAATAATCATGTAAATGAAATTTAAAAAGCAGGACTTGAAAAAGAATTTCTAAAACTGCATGGCTGACTTTCTACTTATTTGATCCCTATTACTGTGATAACCGGGCAATCTGCAGTTTTTACTTCAGTGCTTATTTCATAGAAGCAAGTGTTATTGCAAGGAAGTAGGTGTTTTCATTCCCATTTTACTTGTGGACACTGCAAATAAAGCACTTTAGGTGGCAGAAGCTGCAGAAAATGCTTAAACAGCCTTAACATTCTAGCCTACAGTTACACAGAAGTGTTAGATCAAGGCTTCAGTCTCAGCTTTCATGTGATTGGGTTGAAGTTCACAGTACTGAACCATCTTGTTCATTTTGATGAAAAAGAATGTTTGTATTGGTGCTCTTAAGTTCACTTTAACTTGGTTCATGTGATTTATACAATCTCTGTTTTGTGTCAGTGAGATTCAACGAGATGTTGATCTCATTGCCATAGAAGAAGCTGTCTACTTAGCCCTAGTGCTCTTGGCCCAATCAGTCTTGATTAAATGTACTGGAAATTAGTTTTGAAGAAGGTGAAAAAACCTGCTTGTAAAAATCTGATGTGTTTCTGTTGTATTTTGTTACTATGCTGTGATGAACTTATATATGGAGCTGCTCCAAAAGTAATGCCTCCTTTTGTATTATGTTGGCCCACGACATCAGAGATGGATGTAGTTGTTAAGGCTGCAAAAGTTGAATTTCCCTGCCATTATTCCATTCCGTTTTGTTACCGTGTGACAGATGGCAGTAGAGGGGCAGTCTGATCAAATGGCATCTGACATGGAAGTGCATGTAAATGTGTCATTGAATTTCTCTGTAGGAAAAAAATGCACCCATTGACATTGATCAGTGTTGGCAGAATGTTTGTGGAGACCAAATAGTGGATGTGAGCAGAGTGAAGTGGTGGATGGTGCATTTCAGCAGTGGTAACAACAACAGTGGGTCATACCTCTGCTGGTGTGGGTTTTTACAAGTGTGGCATGCAGGCCTTTGTTCGTGTTGGGTGAAAATACATAGCTGATAGTGGTCACTGTTGAAAAGTAGTGTTTTGTAGCTGAGAATTTTCTCTGTTCAACAGTGCTATTGTACTCTTTGTATCCATTGTAGTTTCCATGGAAATAAACAGGAGGCATTACTTTCAAGGCAAGCTATGTATTTTATTTATAGTTGACACCATCAAGTATTTCTAGCTTTAGACATAATAGTGATTTGGAGACAGATATTCCCTCCATATAAAACTTGGAATACCTCTTGAATTAAATCCATTTTTAAAATAGGTTTGTTGCACCTTTCAAGAAAAATTCAGAGATGATCTGTATTAGAATGGTTAGCAGTCGTAGATACACAAATACCTGAATGTCTATTGTTGACATGCCATAGATTCTTTTAAGAGAGAAGTATTTTTTTCCTTGAAATGGAACAATTGTGTATGTGTGTGGGAGAGAGAGGAAAATATCACACTTAAAATTGCTACAGGAAAGCAATTTTTCTTTGTTTTGCTACATGAATTTTTAAGCTGTTTTCTCTTCTTTTCACTAGCAGCACAAGGTTATGTCTAGATGAAGAGATGTCAGTGAATTGAGCATAAATGCAGTTATTCATCTAGCCATCACTCTGACAAGACATACATTTGCAAGAAACCATGATTCCTAAATAAAATACAAGTGGCATGGTATGTGCAGTATCTTGCAAATTACTGAATTATAGAACTTGGTGCATTACTGGTTTTGCTTTGAGTACTAAATTGGGATTGTTGGGAGGCTGCCAAAAGGCCAGGCGAGATGAGGTGCAGCAAACAGACAGCTTGTCTACGGACAATAGCAGTGACAAGATGTTAGGAAAGTTGTCAAAACATAGGTTGTGCAGTTCTGTTGGCCATTACAATTAATAAATTAGTGAAAGATGCATTTCTGAGGAAGATATTTAGCAATGACTCTGCAGAAGGCAGACTAAAGATATAGTTTTACATTGCGTATGCCTACATGTCTGACTTTGGACACCATGCAAGTCTAGATGAGGGTTCAGGAGTAAAATACAGCTTATTCACATGAATATAGGTGGCTTCTCTAATTTTTTTTTTTTTCAGAAGGTTGTTGGTTCTACTGATTAAATGCACTTTTGGACAGATGTGCTCGCCTTCCTCATCCAACTGGTGGACTTGGATATGTCTGAAGACTTGCGTGAATCACATCCCTTCCATGTTCAGAGTTATTTACCTCAGTAATAGGCCTTCAAACGCTCCTCACAAAATATATATAATGGGAGAGGCCGTGTTGAGGGGATCACTCTTTGGTTTCCTGCTGTTTTAGGTCAAGTTACATTGCATTAAAAGTAGGATCTGGCTGTGGAGCTTAAGTACATCGGGTGTGTGGGGCCTGTTTGTCCCACACCCAGTGGCTGAAAAGCTCCAGTGGAAGCCCTGAGGAGAATGGAGGACACAGCCACTGAAACGCAGGCTGTGGCACATCTCCAGCCTCTCACTGCTGCTGCAAGAAAGGTTTATGTGAGGATACCAGCCTATGGATTTGCCTCTGAGTGACTCACCAGAACTACTGCTAACAGAGGTGCTCACTGCTCATAATGTACTATTGCTTCTGGCATGCTGTTCTGTAGTCCTGGACTGGAGGATTTACGTATCTTTCTGGATGATAATCTTCTCAGCATCTAGTATTCAAATAATAAATGTGCACATGCTGTCATGTGAGTGGTTTTCTCCTTTCTTTCCTTTGTTTTATTTGACTGATAGCCTGCTGAACTAACTTTTTTTCCTTACAGACATGCATCAGAACTGAAGAAAGTTCAGATATGTTATTTCAGAAGTAATTCATGATTTTTTTTTAATTCAGTCTCCTTTGATTTTTGTGGTACTTGCCTCATGCTCGTAAGTTGTCACCAAACAGCACTTTATGCAAGGAGTGAATGGAACTTCACAGTCAGCTCCCCAGGGGGTGAAAGTTGGGTGACTGTTTTGATCCATTTATCAAATAACTTGCAGCTTTCAAGGCGAAGACAGGTTATTGACTCATCTAGAGGTCTATTTAGCAAAGAAAAATGGAAAAAAAAAAAATTCTATAGACTATTATCTTGCTAATAAAGGTTATTTTAGCTGTAACAAGCAATAAACACGCTTGCTGTTTGGTAAGATCTTTAAAAATATTTCTATATTCTTATGTTTACATGAATATTTCTGTGGATTTTTTTTCTGGGCAATTTCCTTCTGTCACCAGAAACAGCAGCAGATATTTTTTTTGTTTTCCTCACATGGAAAATGTTTTATCACATTAGCTCTATGTACTTCACTGACATCTGCAAAATTATTCCTGATTTTCATAATTATGAGTGAGATGTGAATTAGGAAATAGGTTTTTGAAACTGGAGAGAGTTGTGATACAGCAATTAAATTTGGTCATTTAACAATTTAATTAAAATGCCGACTACATTATTCACTGTCTTGGCTCTTTAACAAATCACTTAATTTCTTTGTCTCCTCTTTTTTTCTTGCTCTTTTCCATATTGGAGGACTGTTCTGAATATGTCCACTTACCTAATAATGTCAAGGCAACATTGGCAAGATAAATATTTCTGGACCAATTTGATTAATTATTTTATAACTATTTTTTTAAGAGGTATTATCCCTTTTATTTCATTTTTCCTGGGGGATAACATTGGAACTAGAGTATCAGAAACAGGTTAACACTTGAAGAGACTTCTTAAAATCTTGTTCTAACATACTCATATCCACATCTATTAGCTCACTACTAAAGACTCCCGAAGCACTGCATCATACATTACCATGATGAGGTCACTATAGTTTTCCTGGCCTTTCTGTTCAGCATTCCTAAGGAATCTTTAAGGAAGCTTTAGACCATCTTCACAGCCTGTGCTGTGTAATTGGAGAGTCTGCTGCAGTATCTGATGGACTTCTGGATTTGTAATTAGATCTTTACTTGGTGACTTTGTTTTGCTGAGTAAGCAAATAAAAAAGCATGTGCAATTGCTTTGCTATAAGCCTGAACACATTCACCAGTATGTTATGGTACAGCTGAGTGCTCGTTACCCAATGTGCATGGTTTGTGCAGTACTGGTCGTAATGCTATTTAGTGAGCTTTTAAAATCTAAGTGGCATTTTTTTCCCCAATAGCCTCTACAAGATGCAGTAAGTGAAGGGGCTGCTCTGAAAATACTAAGAGCTTTGATCTTGTAGTTTTGCTTTTGCACTTCCCACCTCTCCCTCTTTTCCTGGCTCCCACCAGAACTACCTCATTGAAACCAGTGGCTGCTTTATGTTTCCATGCCTGTGTGCCCTCCTGGATTGGGGTCAGCAGGCACCAAAGAGCACTGGAAGGTGAAAGGACTCATTAATCAGCCAAGGGAACTGCAATGGGAAGCAAATGGGGCCACTTAGTGGTAAGCCTGCTTTACTGCTTGGTATAGAGACATGATGCCTCTAACAGCAGTAAAAAATGGAATTTTTTTTCCACTAGTACTTTTTTCCTTCATGGCTGTTGATTTTTGTCCAGCACTTCAAACCTGAGTGGGAAATCTGAAAAAAAATATCTCTTTAATGGAGATATTTCTATGGAATTTAGAGAAAGAAAAAAGAAATGTTAGGCTAAATCTGTGCTCATGCTTGTCTTAATCTGGTGATTTCAGTGGTGTCCTTCTGTTCTCTGATTTTTGGAATAAACATGTTTCATGTTGTGGATAACTCCAGCTCAAAGCTGGGACATGCTGGTTTTAATAAAATACATCTAATCCGTAGAGCCATTTAACATCTGGAAAGCAAGTTGTTAAAAACATAAAGCACATCTAATCCTTGAGCTGCTCAGAGCCTAGAAGAGGAGCTTTTCTTTATGGGGTAGTTTAAAAGCCTAGCTAGAATATGAATTGCAGAGACATTCGAGGCATCAGGGTTGTCCACCAGGTGCTGCATCAAAAGTCATCATAGCATTGTTTATCATGTTCTTCATCTGAAATACTCATAACTATGACTTACTTAGTGAGACAGACAAGAATATATAAGCATTCGTTTTGAGGTTACATAAAAATGCAAGAATATACACAAGGAAGATTTTTCCCTATGTGCATGTTATATTCCTGGTTAATGAAAAGGACCTTGAAGGTCAAAAAATGCTAAGTAGAAGTGATAACATCTTGCTATATCACTAGCTCAACTCAGTCCTTTCTCTAGCTTTTGCATAGTGTCCATGGTTCTACAGTATGACCTCCTTAAATCTTTTCAACAGAAGCTGCTATATTCAGTTTTCTGTGTCTGTTCATGCAAAATTTGCTAGTGTGACTTTCAGATATGTCTCAACCATATTAAACCATTTATCACCGGGCTTGGAACACAAAGAAATGGAACAAATACTTGGGCAGAGTTTCTTGTCTGTTTTAAAAACTGAACTCTCTGTTCCAGTGTTTAAAGTGATGCTGATGTCAGAGCTAGATTGTGGAGGCATCCCTCTGTTTTCATAGCTGCAGCAGAGGTTTCAGAATTGCTATTCTGAGTTTTATTGTCTATCTGATGGCAAAAGTCAAGGATGTATTGATGCTTATGAAGAGAGGCACTTGTAGGGGCATCTTAGTCCCATTTTATCTAGATAAAAGACCCCAGGGGTTTTAAATCTTTCTCTACTGGAGTGGTGTTAAGGTAGCCAGGCTCTCAATTCAGGAGATTTCATGAAGTACCTGAAGTTAGGTGGGAGGAATATATGCCACGTAGATGAAGTGCCATTAGCCATGAAATGCAGCAGGGTTAACTTGGTAATTAAGGCCCACTGGCTAATTCTGTGTTCTCTCCTTTCCATCTTCTTGCTTTCCAAAATAATTTTTCCTGACGTATTTTGGGACCTTGAAGTTATCATGTTTTCATCTCTGCTGGCAGGGGTGCTGATGGCGTTAGAAAGTACATTAATGGGTATTTCATTGAAGTGTGCAAGTAAGACTTAAAGATAATGTGCTCCATTAAACATAGTTATTAGCAAAAGCTTGCTGTAGTTACTGATCTAATCTGTTAGGAATTCATGTTCTTGTTTGTCCAAACACCTTTGGACAATCTGGTCAGAAGGTCAGTTAGTGAGCATTCACTTCACAGAAAGATAACCTTTCTTAATTTTTAAAAATCAAAGTTAACTTGTGTCAGATCAATTTTTAAAATCTGGTAGTGATTACAGGGTTTCTTAGAATAGGAAGCTAAAGGAGGGAATAAGCAGAGCCTGATATCAGCTTTGCCAGGTGGCTTTAGGATAGTTGCTTTTCTCTGACAAGCATCTCTAAAAACAGTGCTATCAAACTCCCCCCAAAGACTTGTGTACCGTATTTCCTATCAAACTGAGAAAGTAGTTTATCTGTCAGTCCTGGGAAGTCATCCTTGCTCCCAAAATTAAAAGTGGGATCTGAGTTGTCACTAGGATTTAAGGTTCTGCAGGGCAATTTAAACCCAATTCACATCAATGCAATCACACTGTTTGCAGAGATTTTTGTATACAGTGATGATTGTCAGTGTCAATTGGTGTTCTTTTATTCAAGATATCAGAGAAGAGAGAGACTGTCTTTTGTTTCCTGTTTTGACTCCATAGTAGCTGGACTAAAAGCTGTAATTACATATGTATGTGAAAAGCAGTGTGGTACATCTTGCTCTGACCAAAGTCAGTGCAAGTGTTGCCTTTGCCATTAGGCATGTCTGAGAGATGTGAAGACGGAAGGCATTGTGATGATGGTTCAGATGGAAGATCTTTCTAACAGTCCTCATTCAGGGCTGAAGCACGTCTTCAGCTGACCTGCTCCTTAGCTTTATCAGTAGTGAGATGATAAAGGGTTATTAGAGATGGTTTTAGGCCTAGAATTTGGCAATGCTTTCAGCTTGAAGGTTGTGTTCACTTTTTGGAGAATGCTGAAAAGCACACTCTTGAGACATGCCAGTGAGCAGCGAAGTGCCTGGGAAGGTGCATGGAACTGCTGAAACTTTTCTGGACAGGTGAGGTTTTCAGAGATTCACACTGAATTCAAGACACGTGGAATTTCCTGTATCTTTTTAAAATAAAGGGACTCCTCATTTGAAATCGTAGTTGCATCTTTTTAACCTAAATTGAAATGTATGGTGAATTTGCTGTGGGTAAAATTTTCTTGCTAATTGCATGTAAAAACTAATTGTTAATGCTATCATGAAGTTAAGAAATCAAGAATCCATAAGCTTGATGGGATCCAAAAAAAAAAAAAAAAAGGATAAAAGGATTATCCACTTATCTCAATAACGAAAACATCCACAGTTGCATTAGGGAGGATTAAAAAAATGCAGAAAGCATATAAACCCATTGAGCTTTGGCACATAAGTGAGATTCTTAGTGGAGAGAGTTAAGAATCCTCTTCCCTCATATGCACTCTATTCTCTGCTTGTCATTGAAAGCATTGACTATACATGTCTGTATGTTGTAACTGTTTTAGCTAAATGGACAGAGTTAAAAAGCCTGTTCACCTTCTGCAGGCTGAATTAAGTATCTGTAGTAGATGTGCTGCTGCATTTGCACTAGCTCTTGGGCTTGGTTTGCAGGAATCACAGAATGGCTGAGGTGGGAAAGAACCTCTGCAATCATTTGATCCAACTCCTCCACTCAAGGAAAGCCACCCAGTGCAGGGTGCCTGGTACCACATCCAGATGGCTTTTGAAGATCTCCAAGAAATATTTTTTTAAGTTTTGCAAGTACCAGTGAAATTACAGCATGAAAGACTTGAACTACTTGTATTAGCTGTGAAACATCCATCTATAAACATGATGCCCACAGCACAGTTTCACTGTGGCGTTGCCTCTGTTCCTGCAAAATCAGTGTGTTTAGAAGTGTGAATTACTATAATACTGTGAAATGGACCCCACTGCTTTTTGCTTCGTAACAGAATTTAAAAACTGTGCTAGAGGAGTTCTATAACAGCTCATGGCGATAATACAAAATTGTTATTACAGTGAAAATAAAATCTACAGGCACAGTCGTAAGAAGGTCAACACAGAATACAATTCCATAGCTTATAGCTATGGCTACAACATGATGGGTGAAACCTTCCTCCTTTTACTAGTAATTCAGCTTTAGTGTTCACAAGGTGCTCTACACAGAAGGTGCTTCTCTTTGTTAGGTGACTGAAGATGCTCCATGGCCATGTCTAGGTGTTCTGGGAGTAGTTCAATGTACTGTGTAGTCATCTCTCACTCTGAAATGAAGTGGGAATAACTTTTCAGTGAAATGGCACAAATAAAGCTTGTGATATAAGAGGACCAGGTCTTTTTCAATGTAAGATTTTATGGATCTCATTAAGAACAGTGCCTCAGTAATACTAGTGCCAAAGTTTTTTCCTCATTCTTTTATTTCGCATCAGAGACACAAAGGATTTTACTGGTGGTTACTAAAGCTTTCATGCTGAAGAGTTCTTCCAGGCTGAGAATAATATTTGTGATTATGTATTCAGTACAGGCCTGGTGTACATTCCTACACTTGAGAATAATCATACTTCATTTATTAAAAAAGTCTTGTTATTCATTAATTTTAGAAGACGCTGATACTTTTCTGATTTGTGGGAAAACTTTATCATCTGTGTATTGTTCTTGAGATCCAGAAATGGCATTTGCTTTGTCACAGAAAACTATGGCCTGGTTTTGTGGTTGGGAATGAAGATATATTCTACCTCTCTGATACTACTTTTGTTTAAGGAAAAAAATGCTAGAATAATATGAGGACTCATTAATGAAAGATCTTTCCTGGCAATGAAATGCATGCAATTAAGATCCTCCAGGGTTTTTAACTGTAGAGAATGTAAGATAGAGGAAGAAAAGGAGGTTCCATACTTAATCTCATCAGCAGTTGTCAGAAAAAGCATTTTGCTACATCTTTCCTTCACCCTTCTCCAAGGAAGCATGTTGGCTGGAGTTCTCCAAATTGTTTTTGAAGGGAGGGGAGAGAGAGAGAGTTGTTTTCAGCTTTGACCTTTTAAGGCAAAGATAATCCAGGACAAGGCATAAAACAATATTGCTGAAAGTCATTTTATGAAGCCGAACATTCAGAAGTTAGGAATGCCAGTTATATTTTTAATTCTATGTTATTTTTTGCTGTCTTGCTTGTGCTCATTATTATTTCCAATTACAGAGAACTTAAAATCTTTGTTATAGTTCTCCCTATTTCTGGAAACAGGTGGTACAGCTTAATTTGAGATGAAAACTTTCATTTTTTTCTATTACTTCCTTTTTGTAGAAAATGATTAATTTATATCAAACCATTCTAAGCATAAAGAAAAATCCTCTAGTATTATAACCTAGTTTTCACTTATTAGTAAAAGATACACAAATTATCATGGGAAGTAGCTGCTGTATGTTGGAAGAATGGAAAGAAATACTGATATCTTTGGCTTTGTTTTGGTTAAATTTATGTGTCCGTTCTTAGCCTAACATCTTTCATTTGAGCATCTGTAAAGCCATATAGCTTTTGTGATGTGTCTCCTACCATATTCTGATTTCTGGGTCTAAGAGAAAAACAATCTCCCTTCTTCAGCGCTATGATTTGACTACAAACTCACTTCCAGAAAGTGTTTTATCAGTGTATAATATAATATACTAGCTGCCTACAGCTTGATTTAGTTCTTTCTGTTCGCTTTGTACATGTTCTACATATGAAGATAAAAATGCCAATTTCTAGGTCTTCCTGAATAGTAACTTTGGCTAGACCTAAACTCAAGCCTAGCAATTCAGGAAGGGCACAACACAGTCTGTAACATATGTAAGTCTGAGGAATTGGCTTCTACCCTCCTTGATGAAATAATTTATCTTGCTCCCTCTGTCAAGCTGCTGACATATGGCACACCTACGGTGAAATATTGCTCTTAATTATCCAGTTCAGAGGTATTTGGAAGTTGTACTAGGTGAAATGATAGGGAGAATCAAACCAAAATGCATTTTCCTTGGGAGCTGTAAGCATTTATTTTAACATCCGTGTTGATAGGAACTCCACTCTGCAGAAATGTTGACTGCTACAGAGGTGATTAAATCAAGCAAGGTTTGCTTTTTTTTTTTTTGTCCTAGCCAAAGATTAATTCTTCTTGCTCTAGAATTGATTAGGCTTAGGTTTTGTGCCCCTTCAAAGGGCTTAGAGGGATCTTATAATTAGAAAGTTCAGCATGCTGTCTTTAAGTGCACTTGCTTTATTGATAAATATTCCAAAAATTGGAGGCATTCAGAATCCTGATCCCTTTTGTGCAAATATGAGATCATATTTTGTTTTATGCAGTGGGATTTTTTGAAATGTAAATGGCATTCTTAGAAGGAATGAAGATTTCATATGGAAGTTTTCAGAGAGTCCTTGAACATACTTTCTAAATAAAGGAAAACCCCACTGCTGATTTCAGTTTTGAATGAAGATGTACGCCTTCCATACTTCCATCTTCCTCAGCTATTTTCAGGAATTACATGGTAACTCTTCAGAGTCTCTCTTTACATCTCTCAGTCAGTTGAGTAGTCGTTTCCTCTCAGTAAAGTTCTAAATTTGTAAATTAAGCTTGGAAAAAAAAGAAGTTTAATCCATTTTTAACGTATTTGTTTCTGGACTGGGGAATGTGTGAAGGCCCTGTTACCATTTTCTTGGGATGCTGTGAGATGTTTTGCCAAGAGATAACAGCTAAACACTGGTGTAGCAGTTACCACTGCGCATAGCCTAACCTGTAGCATAAATCCCTTTCCTTGTTAGCACAGCAAACTTCAGGAAGCACAGTACAGAGACAAAACAAAGTTTTTGTCGTGAACTTGTCTTGAACAGCGTAGGCATGGTCTTAGAAATGGGGTTTACTGCATTTCGTTGATGGGTTTAGAATCATAAAATGGCTTGGGTTGGAAGGGACTTTGAAGACTAATTTACTCCCTAAACATGTCTGCTTCTGGAGGTGTTACATCTTAGTGCCATTGCAGAAGTGAGTGTAATGTAATAATGTAAGACTGTTAACTGTTTTCCAGCGACCACATCTTCTGGTCACTTCTTTGTCAACATTAATCAGAAATTGTTGGCAATATTATCATAATTTTTGTATGAGAGGCCATGATATTATCACAGTTTAAACCACTGTTTCAAGTGTATTTCTTATCTTTTTTGTTTTAACTTGGCATGTACCACCTCCTTACCTGTTCTCTAAAGAGTGTAACCTTCCACAGATTTCTGATTGCTATTCCCTGAAGTGCACCAAAGCCAGCTAAAATTTGGTTTGGTGTGAACTACTGACAGTGAAGGCAAAAATTAAGCTAAAAAGCGATCTCAGAAAACAGAAGTGGAATTCTCTGTGAAAGAGGCCAGAGAGCAAGAGTGTGCTGGGAAGCAAGAAGCAAAGATCTTGCGTGCGAATTTTTCATTGTCCTGAAACTTTCATGTAATGAAAGATTGACATTGTGTTTCCTAGGCCTTGGAAAGGGCATAGTGTTTGTGTAGACACCCTTACGTATGTAGTTTGAAATAATTTTCCCTCTGCGATGATGATGTGATGGATAAGGGAACCATGTGATAGGAAAATCAGGCAGGAGTTTATCTGTCCCAGTTTTTAATTTTATTCTGCAGGGTCAATCCTCAAAGACCACGACAAACATGGAGATTAAGAGCGGATTTCCTCTGTCCCACAGGCACATGAGATTTCATTGCCCACAGAGGTACTTTTTGCCATTACTCTGCTAATGTATTTTTCTCTCAGTGCTTTAGCATGCGTTCAACTTCGCAAGGAAATTTCTGTCATATTTCTGAGCATCCTATTGCTTTGTCTAACCAGGGCCATAAGGATATCTTAAGAGTATCGGGACAAAGTTTTGTCAGTACAGTTGTGTTTTATGTTATTTAAAGCAGGATAAAGCAAGCCTGTCAGGAACATATCAGTAGAGATAATTTGAATGCTGCTTAGCGTGAAATAAGAAAGCAAGATATTACAAAAACAGTGTGGAACTGTAAGTAGGCAATTCTGTGTTCAGATAAACTCAAATCCACAACTTACAACCCTAGACCATTTAGAAGTAGGTATGTAAGAGGGGTGCACGAATGGGTTGCTCCTGTTCTGAAATCCAGTAGTTGGAAAGTATGGTCAGCCTAATAAATAAGCTCTGGAGTGATGATAACTCTATTCAATTTCTGTTTCATCTAGATTTTTCCTCTTTTCTGGAAACCAAGGCAGTCATCCTGGTCTGGTATCCCAGCTCTTTGTATCTAAAATCTTCATAGGATAGAAATTTACCAAAAAAGATCATGTTTGAGGTACTCATGTAATGGTGAGCTGCTCATATGTAGTGGTAATGAAAGCTATTGAACGGCTTGGGTAAAAGTAAACGTGTACAAACCAAGTACATAAGGCATATAACACCTCTGGGTAATGCATTTTTGTAGGGCATTTTTCAAGGCAAAAAAATGCCTTATGGGGTTTTGTAGTTGCCATCTTAAGCTTGTTGCTTGTGGCAGAATTGTTCTGATTAGTGCCAAGTCCATGGATTACATCAGTGTTAAAAAAGCTGGAGGCACAAATACTTTTAACTCTTCTCCACCTCAGATAGGCACACATCTGTTTCAGTTCAAAATTTCTTTTCATGTGATTGTGTTTAGGCAGATATAAGAAATTTTATTCTCTGCCAAAAACTGTGTGGACCTTGTTGACAGTCATTTTTTTTTCTTGTGTTCTGGAAGATAAAATGTTTCCATCGTTAGATCAACTCAAAGTTACCACCAATTCCTATAAATGTTCCCAGCCACCAAGTCTTAGGCATGATGTGACTGAATCTTGGCTCCACCAGAATCAGAAATGCTCATTCCATCTTTGGATTAATTTCTAGAATTTTTCTGTAGACCAATTCCTGATGTTGCCAACCCAAACAGTGAATGAAAACTCACAATTCATAGCCTGTTTGGGTAAAAACTAGACTGAGAGCAATACTGGCTCATAGTTTCCTGGCCTAAAACCAACCATTTTTTTCTTAGCTGTCCTCACTGATGATGGGCAGATTTACTGGTCCCCTCCAATCCCATTTGGCAAAGTTAATAACAAACCAATTTCAAGTGCTTTCTTGATCTGAAGACCAGCTGTGTATAGTAAGTAAAAATCCTTTTCACCAAACTGTTTTCATTGTTTATACAAGAAGTCAGATTTAGGAAAAAAATCTGATCGTTAATATAACCATAACGATGTGCTCATTTGCATTAAGCAATCAATACCAGCTTTAATGGATCATTTTTCAAAAAAACTCCTCTTGTTTTCTGTGAAATCACTGTAATTATTTTTAAAACAATGCAACTAGGCCCTTACATGGGGTATTTGAATATTTTTGTTGATCTGAATTATTAAGAGATTGCTTTCTCTAAAGCATAATTATTGTCTTCAGTGGTGTAGTATCCTTAAGTGCTGTAGCTGAAACATGCAATTATCCCGCACAAGAGTTGCAACAGAGTTTTGATTATTAGTGATGAACAGTTATGGAGTTAAAATAGTTTGGCTGACTGTTACATTGCATCTTCATTCTTAAGATCCAGAAAAATAATTTTTGCTAGGCTATAATATACCGAGGTAAACTGGTAAAATGAGCTAGCAGATTTGTTTTTGATGCTAAAGGCAGAGTAATCATTTGCAGCCAAACGTAGTTGTGTAGGTTGAGCTGTAAGCATTACCTCTGGGAAAGAGAGAGCAGAGGGGAGATGTCCAACCACCACTTCTAAGTGCAGGACAGGTGCACCACAGAGTAAGAAATTAGGCAAAGGTGGCAGGAGACGCACATGGATGAGCAAGGAGCTAATGGAAGAACTCAAGTGGAAGATGATGATCTACAGAATGTGGAAAAAGGACTGGCCGCTTGGGAGGAACATAGAAATATTGTCAGAGCAGGTGGGATGAGATGAGGAAGGCTCAGGCCCACTTAGAATTAAACCGGGTGAGGGAGATGAAGAAGCCTTTCTTAATTGTTCTTAAGTATATCAAAGGCAAAATGAAGACTAGGGAAAATGTGGGCATGCTTTTGAACGAGCTGGGTGCTCTGGTAATGCAGGACACTGAAAGACTGTGGCCTAATTAGCATGGTGTGAGTTCATCTCTTCTTTTTGTATTTATTATCATGTGCCCAGTGTTGATCACCTCACCTCTTTCAGTGACCTTCCCTTCAGAGCTGCTCTGTAAGCCCACAGGAATTGCTTGGTGGACTGGTAACTCCTTTCTCAGGGCACATCAGTGTTTGCCCTGATGTTACTGAGACAGGAATAAAAGCTTGCTGAGTGCAACTTCCTAAGGGGGGAAAATGGGAAAGAAGGTCCTCATCTTTGCTCCCAGGTATCTAGTGACAGGGCATGTGGGAATGGCTCAAAGCTGCATGAGGGCAGATTTAGACCAGATGTTAAGAAAAAGTTCTCACTGAGAATGTAGTTAGGGACTGAAACAAGTTCCTAGTGAGGTGATTGATGCCCCGTGCCTGTCTGCCTTTAGGAGGGAATGGCACTTGGATAATGCTCTTAATGATTTAATTTTGGGCATGCCACAAAATCTGTTCTAATGGAATACCGTCGGAAAGGCATCAGTTTCTGTACAGATCTGATTTTAAAAAAGAACAGATAATCACTTAAGAATGAAGTAGTTGAGTTGGAAGGCACCTCCAGGTCAGCTCGGTTGGCTGAATATGGGTCTAACTAACTTTGGAGTTCAGCTATCCTGCTTGGGGCTGTGTGCTGTGGGGCTTTGAAAGTCTCTGAAAATGGATATTTCTCAACTGATCCAGTGCTTAGCTACTTGTGCTGTGAAGTTTTCTGTGAGTTGGAATAAGAATAGTGCATATAAAATGGTCATGAATAAATTTAGATAAGAAATCACGTCACATCGGTGATGTTCTGGAAGAGTGCTCTGATGGGATTCGTGGGAGGAAAGCAATCCACCTGAGACCAAAGATGCATGTTGGTCTGATTTTAAAAGTGATAATGCGATATAAATGTCTCCAGTGGCAAAGAACTTGACTCACTGATCCATTTCAGATTTGAAATTGTGATTGCTTTTACTGGTGATGGCTGTTGAATTTGCTGCTTGCACTTGAAACGGTCGCTTTCCTGCTGCTTTGCTGCTCGTATAGAATTGTAAGCATCATGAATTTCTTCCCATGCACTTGTCTGTATTTCTGCGGGCAGGAGGAGTAATCTTCCTTCTTGAATTAATGAAGCGAAGTCTCTCCTGAGAAATTCAGGAACAGACTGGGCACAGTAATAGACCTTATTGTTTAATTCACCAGAGGCACAATGTTATTCACAATTACTCATTTTATGCCTTTTCTGGATACAGAGGACGCCTGATACTCTCGGTCTATTTGCTCGATAGCTTCTTCAGGTAATTAATTCTCATGTACGCATATCTAATGAAGTCAGCATCTTACCTTACTCGTTTTTTATACATTTATCAAAGGACATTTCTGCTACCTTGCACCATTATAGAAAGGAAGTCCCAGCCAGCTCTGCTGAAATCCATCTGCGCTTTGCTTCCGAATGCTGATTTAAAATGGACTTCTAAGAAGGCGGTTGGATCATGAAATTGATTTAAGTCATCCCACGTGCTGTGGAATGGACTGAAACTGAGCTCGCTGTGTGAAACTTGAGTGTGTTTGTGAAAGTCTGAATGTATGGAAAACTTGCTGAGGGAGAGGAGGAAGATGCAGTGGGGAAAGGGCAGCAGTCCCACACTAACATCCCCTGCAGCCTGTGGTGCTGTGCCCATTTCTGCTCTCTCTGCTGAACGTCTGGCTGTGCAGTTAGACATTTGTGTGTGCACAGTGTGAAATTATCTCTTACTCAAAGACCCACTTCTCAGAGCAAGGACTGAATTACTACTATAGGTTTCAAGGAATAAGTTTAATGATCTTATATGAAATGCTAGCTCTAGTGTGAAATGGAAATTTCTTTTCGTTATGATCAAACGTCCATTACATTTTAAACAGGGTTGTTTGAGGGAAATAATTATTTTTATTATTAATAATGGTATTAATTATTATTGCTCGTAGAAAATGTAAAAATTCAGCTAATGAGCTTGTTTGCAGTTTTCAGTATTGTATATTGCCATAAAAATCAATGATTTTAAATATTAAACATAGCAATTTCACTTTGGACTGCATTTCATTTTAACTTAGTATGATAGAATAATTTTTCTTAGTGTATTGAATTACCACCAGTTCACTTTTTAAATAGGTTATTGAGTTTTTGGAGATATATGAACAGCTCATAACTTCATTGTGGCGTATACTATAGATACGCTTCCTCAGAAATGAATTTAGAAATTGTGTTATGTACTCAAGATGCTTTCTATGGCCTGCGAAGGAGCACTGTTTGAGATAATTCTTTATGGATGAGCTGCTTGAATTGGTTGCATGAGAAGCTGGGAAATTAAACAGATAAAATGCCTTGAATGTTAGAAGATAAACTTTTTTTTTCTTTTTTTAACCAGGATTTGGCTGTTCTCAGTGAATTTAAAAATTTGTAGTAAGTGCTAATACTTTGGAAAAATAACTTGCTTAACTCAAGGATTTGAGAACCTCATTTAGCTGTGTTCACCTATAGACAATAATATTTATAAACTTACACAGTTCTTTCCCAAAAGTGTCTCATTGCCTTTGAGCAGCGTATTAAATGCACATTAATATTGCAGCACTAGTTGTGCCAGGACAGTAAGGATCTCTATTCTATGTAATAGAGGTAAAAATGCAACAGCACTGTAGCAGTGCTTATATGTGGGGCAGGCATAAGGAGGCTGTTTTTTTTTGTTGTTGTTGTTTAATAAACTTCAAAGCATCAGTTAGAAACCTGTAGAAGTGTATTCAACCAAGCCACTCAGCAGGAGAGTTTTGTGAGAGGTAGGTATGAGCTGAGAGGTTAGGAAAATGTTTTATGTTTGCCTCCAGAAATTTACTGGATTATTTAGAGAAAATAAAGAAAACATCACTTAGGGAAAATATTGGTATGTTCAGTTTACTATAGAAAATACATTTTGGATTCTTTTATATTGCTCCCATCTTTTCTAATCGAGGAAACAGAAAATCTGTTTTCTCAATCACTGATAATGAAGTATATCTTGAAATGGGTTTTTATTCAACCTGAGTGTCTGTTCCACCTCAGAGTCATTAGGAAAGAAAACTTCTGTCCCCTGAAAATGTCAAATGTTTGTTCATAGGAGGTTAATTATTAGCAATAGGTGTGTTACTGTTTTAACTTGAAGACTTGGTCACCACAACAGGAAGCTGGAGACAAACTTATTGTGAACATCCCATTCAGTGGATGTTTTCTGAATGATGGCTCACTACCCCTTGCCCCCATTTCAGTTTAGTGACAATTAACTGCAACCTGAGGCTTCAGATGTTCCAAAGGCATGAACAACACGGACACAATTGTCTCATTGTCTTTTTCAGTCCCAATATCTTATACTATACATTCAGACACAAGGACTGGAATGAAAGTTGGGTGCTAAAGGGAATTCCTGTAGACTAATTTCAATAGAAATAAAGATGTTTGACATCTGCTTTTTTTCTTTTCTGTCAAGCTTTCATATGTCATGGCTAAAACTATTCAGAATTTTTGTTTTGACTTTTCATATGAAGTTCATGTGGTTTTGACCTATTTTCCAATCTGCTTTGCAGAGTCACAAAAGTGGGCCATTAAGGTTGGTGAAACAAGGGGGTCTGCTCATTGGAAAAAATGGATGGTGTTGGGAATGATGTTGGAGGGTGCAGTGAGATAAGCATCAGGAAGGGATGCCATTCAGAGGGACCTCAACAGGCTTGAAAGGTGAAGGTAATGAGGTTCAACACAGCAAAGTGCAAGGTTTTGCACTTGGGCTGGGGGAATGCCAGGCATCCATACAGACTGGAAGCAGTGGGTTCTTAAGAGCAGCCCTGCAGAGAAGGACCTGGGGGTCCTGATGGATGAAAGGCTTAACATGAGCCAGCAGTGTGCCCTTGCAGCTTGGAAAGCAAATGGGATCCTGGGCTCCGTCAGAAAAGGGGTGGCCAGCAGGGACAGGGAGGTGATTGTCCCCCTCTACTCTGCTCTTGTGAGGCCCCATTCTGCAGTACTGTGTCCAGGTCTGGAGCCCCCAGTACGAGAAAGAGGGTCCAGAGGACCAGAAAGCCAGAAGATGATCAGGAGACTGGAACCAAAGAGTCAACTCTTTGAAAGGGTAGATAACAGCAGGACAAGGGGAAATGGTTTGAAGTTGAGGAGGGAAGATTTAGGTTGGATGTCAGGGGGGAAGTTCTTTACTATGAGAGCGGTGGGGTGCTGGAACAGCGCTAACATAATGCTTTTGTCCATACTAACTTATACAGATCTTGCAAGGTATCTCCTATAATAACTTTTTGGTTGTTTATCATTCCCTATTCATGATGCGTGAACATACAGCTAGATGTATCAAAGGGATGTTCTTCTCAAAAGCTCACCAATTAAACACTGTTTTGACTCATACAGCTATTACATAGCTATTATAGGATGGTCTTTACTGTTGCTTTTATATTGGTCACAAAATTGGACATACGTTCCCTTACATTGATAACAGACAAGTAGAAAGTAGGCTGGTTAACCTAGAGAAGTAGGCTGTTTGATAGTGTGTGTAGAATGCATGCTTAGTTTTTTTTCCTCTTCAGTGTTACTTCAGGGCCTCATTTGTGTAGCTACTTGTCTTACAACCCAGCTGGTTAGGATAGATTCACTCTTCCAAATGCAGACCCTTTGGCATGCTCTTGTGGTTGCGGAATTAATTAGTAAGGCTCAGAAGCTTTGCCTACATAAAGGGTAATGGGGAGTGTTACAAAATGAGCCATTACTAAATGTCCATTGACAAATGTAACTGTTTTGTTTCTTAAGTATTTATTTTGCTTGAGGGGTTTCTACTTCTCCAATCATCCCACTTCATCATGGGCAATTAGGAAGAAAAGGATGCAAAAGCAAGCAAGGATCAATCCGGAGCAGCTATGGCTCAATCTGAACCAGACCCTTTTGAACTTCTTTTTACATCATTAGCTCTTTCCTGACTCAGTACTGGTAGCAGAAGTTGGATAGCGTGGGTCTTGCATATTACAGCTTTCATGCTTGGTTGGTGGGATGGGCTCTAATATTCTCTCTAAGTTGTGATTGAAGCCTGAGATAAAAATTTCCTTTGGTTTCTTGGTATGAGAATCCACGAGAGGCCAGCTCTAGGCATGGCATGGGGAAACCAGAGCTAAGGCCGAGGCTGTCACTTGGGCACTGTGATCTGAGAGTGCTTTTCCAGCTTTGCCAGACTCCCTCCTGAAAATAACATAATCGTTATTTTTAAAAGCTATTATTCAGTCAGCTGAAGTCTAAACCATAGTGAACCAGAATACAATAAAATACGAAAGCATGATTGATTAATTTTTCTCACAATTGTTCACACTTCTTATAAAGATGTAACAGCCCAGTAAGAAAACATTCAGTAAACAAGGCATGGCTGGGGATTTTTTCAGAAGAGGTTGGACAGGGTTGTGGTTTCTTTGTAATTTGCTGATACTCTTAAATATGATAAAACTATGAGATCAAAATAGTGCAGGTTCCCACAGGCTACGCACACAATGCATTGTAATATAGGTAGGGGTATATTCAGGACAAAAGGGCTTGTGTGCCCTTCTACACTAGATGTAGATGGGATGGCATACATTCCAGAATCATCTCGCTTTCCCCAGGGTAAATGGAGAAATCCCCTATAGCTATCACACCAGCACTGTATCTGTTGTAGTAAGAAACCCGTTTTTATTTATGTTTTTAAGGAAACAGAAATGAAGTCACAACTTTTAAATTGTTATTTACTGAATAGGAGTTTGAATTCAAAATGCTGTCTGTAGAGTAGAAGTGCTGAGATAGTTAGGAGTAAGATCTATAATGGCAGCATGGTCATTATGTCTTAGTGATACATAGCATGAGGCTATGTAATAATTTCTAATGATTTTGTTGATAGATATATGATGCCCTGTTTTAGTAAGTTCAGAGTAATTTTCATGTAAGGGACAGTTTACAAAATCCACATTAAGTGAATTCAGTTACCAGCTTTTAAAATGCTATGTACTTCTGTGTACTGCAACAGGAGAATATTGATTTTACCTTCTTAGAATATTTTTTATTTTAAAACCATAAGACTTTTTTTCTTCCAACCTAAGAGAAAGAAGTGTTCTATTCTGTTCATTTATATTTATTCTTGTCTTCATGCATGAGCTGCATTGTGCAGGTGTTGAAGCAGAGTGTTTCCAGGTTAGACCCTAATTTAAGAAGACATAATGATAGAACTAATGAAGACAAAGGATGTGGCCTGGTGGTTAACTAGACTATATATGGGCACTGTACCAACAGTGGTTTTACATACAATGTGTTTTTGTATTTTTTCTTTTTTATGTGTTCACACTCAGTTTGAATTCTGGGTAATGCTCAAGGCCTCTCTGTATCCTAAATATAGTGGGAGCTGATGAAGAATCTTATTAAACAGGCCCTTTTCTATATATCTCATTAATTTTATATTTCTCATTGCTTAGTTATTTAATGATTTCATATTTCCATATTATATATTTTCTTTCATATATGCAACATATTAATGATGTATCACTTTCTGTATCTGTTTGGCATTTTTCTAACAGATGCTTCACTTGTTCTACCATCTCTTTTTTTTTCCCCTCTCATTTTAAGAGTAGTGTTTTTTTAATATTTACAAAAAAATATATTTTTAAAGGAGGCATGAGTCTTATTTGGGCTTTCCCTAATTATACTTTTAATTCAGTTCTCCTGTGCTCCCAACCTGTTACTAGAAACTTTCAGTATCCCATGCTTTGCTCATGAGCCCTCACTGACAGCACAGTTTTGGTGGCTTAGGTTCCTTTTCCAACTCTAGCAGGAACTGGATGCTGTTGTATTAAGCACTGCTATTTCAGAGGAACATTTGAGTTTCTTGTTCTCTCAGAGGACTACAGTGAGATGCAGCATGAAAAATAACCAGAGAAGTTCTTGCTCCTTTTCATTTTTGCATGTATTGCCTGGGAAAAAAGTTGATACTTTATTAGGTGTAAAGAGGATGGATCACAAAGACCACTGTGTCTCAAATTCCCCCCAAATTTCAGAAACTTTGCAAGAATGAGCAAGACCTACTGTTTTATTTCAGTTTTTTTTGCGAGCTTTCCATTCAATATGATAGCAGAAGCTTTTCATCTTTAAATGCAGTTTAAATCAGAGTTATTGTGCACAAGTTTTTCAGAGGACTTGTTAATGGAACTGGAATGTTACAATTATTCTGTGGAGTTGTCTTTTGTCTGTTCATTTAAAACACAGTGGTTAGAGATATGCAAGTCTGATTTGTTTGCTGTTACATTTACATTAATTTATTTTGAATAGAAGATGACAGTTTGCGGTCATAATTTTGGTTACAGGTTGCAGAAGTATCCTAAACTGGAGAGGAAAAAAAGAAAGAAAACAAGTCTATCTCCAGAATGACCATCATTTATGTTTGAGGGAAGAGAATTACCTGTAATGGTAACCTAAGTAATGCATATGTTATTCTTCATTCACTGACCTCTATCAGGAATTATTCAACTGCCAAAATGTAGGCTGCTCAGCAAGTAGCATCTCCTATTTATTTCTGTGGAAACTACAACAACAAAGAGTATGATAACACTACCTGATAGAGCAAATTCTCAGCTACAAAACGTTACTTTTCAATGTTGTCATCACAATTAGCTGTGCATTTCTGCTGGTGTTTAACAAGGGCCTGCATGCTGCTCTCATAAACTCCTGCACCAGCAGAGATGATTCACTATCATAATCATCACTGCTGAAACGCACCACCCCCCACCTCACTGTGCTGGCATCCACTGTTTGGTCCCCATAAACATTCAGCAAGCATCATAAACTGTCCCTGAGTGCAATTTTTTCTGCATGGAGGAATACAGTGACACACCTTTGCTTCAAATGCACTTTCGTGTCAGATGTCATTGTGTTGTGCTGCCCCTTCCGTGTGTGTCACAGCAATAAAATGTAATGGGCAGGAAGGCTCAACCCCTGCTGCCATACCACCATGCACCTCTGATGTTGTGGGCCAAAATAATAACTTAGGAGATTATATTGCTTTTTGGATCAGCCATCATATCCATCATATGTTTCAGAAGTCCTAAAAAATTAAAATAATCAAATTAAAGACCTACAGCACTGATGTGCAACTTTTTGGCTTGCCTGGGCTACAGTAAGTGAAGAGAAATTGTCTTGGGCCACATATAAAATATATATCACGAAATCACAGAATATCATGAGTTATAAGGGAGTCATAAGGATCATTGAATCCAAATCTTGGCTCCATGCAGGACCACCCCAAAAATTAGATCATATATCTGAGTGTTGTCCAGATACTTCTTGAACTCTGGCAAGCTCCGTGCCATGACCACTGTCCTGGGGAACCTGTTCCATGCCCAACAACACTCACATGAAGAACCTTTTCCTAATATCTAACCCAGAACCTTCCCTGTAAGAGTAATGAGATGAAAAATGTATATCTAAGAACTGCTGGAGAGATCTGTTGCTTCCATAGACTATTTAGAACTCTGAGTTGCTTTCCAGAACAGTAGTTGATGTTGTTTTGGGGTTTTTTTTGTTTTAACAACACACATACACACACACACACACACACACACACAAATAGGAAGGAAGAGCAACAAAATCATAGAAGTAGTGGGGAAATACTGCTAGTAGCTGGATGCTTGGATTAGCTCTTGGAGGTCTTTTCCAATCTCAGTGGCTCTATGATTCTTGCTTTTGTGACCAAGGTCAAAACTTTCAGGCTGCAGCCATGTTTGTCTTGTAAGCATTATCAAATGGTGAGAGACTGTAAAAAGCTGTGGGGCTGGGGTGTGTGTGTGCAGTTTAATCCTTCAGCCTGGCTTGCACTGTTCACCTGTATGGTGCTTTGGAAGTTGTCTTTAAGGACCTGCGTGGCATGTGAGAGCAGTCTGTAGAGCTAGGTCTGTCTCTTTCCTTTTGTGTTATTTGTGTAGCATGGACAGAACACTTAGCACTTGACAGAAGTGCTGCTGGGAGAGATGTAGTCAGAGACACAGGAGAATGGGCATGCATTGCTTGCCGACATCTAAAGAAAGAGATGAACTTTTCTGTATCACGTATCCACTTTCTGTGAAGCTGTGCATGTTCTGTGAAGTAGAGATAGGGCTCTTCCGAGCTGAAAGGACAGTTATTCAGAATTATATGGAAGAGTAATTATCCTGTAGCATCATTATGGTTGGAAAAGACCTCTAAGGCCGTCAAATCCAACCATCAATCCATCCTAACCATGCCTACCAATCATCTGCCTCAATGCCACATCTCCACAGTTCTTGAGCACCTCCCCAGATACCCCATTTTAATAAGAACTCTTAAGTCTCATTAATAGAAAAAACACAGAGACAAGTAAAATGTTTTCAATCTGTGCCTTGTATCATACAAGGAAAGCAGGTGGGTTATGTCATCCGGGACTGTTGTGCAAAAAGTTGATTAAATTTGAAGAAGAAATTGCTAACTGCTCTCATATTTACTGAGATAGTGCTATGGTGCTGATATGCTTTCAGCAATTTATATACAAATAAATTTTGGGACTTTCAACTGTATATAAATGCAGTAAGTAGATAAATTTTAGGACTTTAAACTGTGTATAAAGGCAGTCTTAGGTCTTCCATTTTATTCTTTTAAAACCATTGTTACCCAAGCAATAGCTTCCAATTAACCAGACTGTTCTTCAGTCTCGATAACGTTCCCCTAAGGGAATGTATTTTAGTGTAATTACCTAGTTAGTGACTTCATTGCCATTTCACTTTGTTTTGAAGAATAAGGAAATTCAGTGCTGGGTTTATGTTGAAAATCATACAGTTCCTTAAAATAGTTTCATGAAGGCATACGTTTTGGAGTCTGAAATAGGGGGGAGCTTCTTTTTGAGTTCTCTTGCATCTCTGAGCTATATAGTTTATTGGAATGCAGAGGTATTTACTATCAAGATTATTTACATTACTGAGTACTTTAAGTGAAGCACTCAAAAGTCACTGGAGCATGGAAATGCTTGTTCAGCTGCTTTCAGTTCATGGTCCTGCAGGGTGAACATTTTTTTTCAGGCACTGTAATAGAATGATGGTCATTTTATTATTGCTCATGTTGATTACCAACCCTAAAAAGGCTTCAGATATTACGCTTCTACGGTGTGTTATTTTTAGATGAGGAGAAGTTATTTTTAGGAATTCTAACAGTCCTTCTGCTCTACAATATTGGTCTCTAGGCGTTTAAGGCTGTTATAAATCATCCCCAAAAATATACCTTATTTTAATTGACAGCACTCTTTAAAAAAGGAAAGCAAGCAAACAAAATGAAATAGCTCTACTCTTCGCTTTTTTAACCTCTGATCGAAAGCTGCTAGTCAAAATATCCTGCCTATTTTCAGAGATATTCAGAAGCTGGAATTTAAGGACTTGAATTTGTATTGGTTCTTCTGGGAAACGAAGTAATCCACCGTGGGTTAATTTTCATTTCTCATGGGCTCAGATGTGGGGTGGAAGGCAAACAGAGATCTTCAGTGTGGCATTCCAATAAGGTCACTTACCTGACTGAGATCTGAGTAAAAATTCTGAGAATTATTATCATTTGGTTATATATGATCTGCCTGGTTGTAGCACATAGAATATTTCCATGCTCACACTGTTAAACCATGCCAAATAAAAATGTTATGCTGGTAGATGGAAATCCTGCCTATTCTTTGCTTGCTGGGATAAACAACCTACACTGTATCTTTTAATGTGATAATCGTTTAATTATCTTTTAATAAGCTAAATAACATTCAGATCCTTTGTAGCAGATGGAAATGGGTCCATGAACATGAAAAATGGATGAACATTACGACCTGGAGGTCAACAAGGAAATTTCCAAACCATGGAACTTCCCTAGCTGTGGACTTAACTATATAGTGACATTTTAGCTTCTCATTGTACATTCAGTGATTATTGAAGAAAAAGAATTTGAGAGATTATTACACATCCTTTGTAAATATGTTGGGAAAATATATAATCTCTTTTTATTGCCAAAGTAATTGTAAAATCAATCACATTCAATATTGCTGTTATCTCTTCAGCTTTTATATTCATAAGACAAAGCAACACTGAAAAAATAACACAAGAAAAATTCATCAGTGTAAGTTTTCATTCTCATGACAGTTTATTTCCTGGAAATGAGATGGAGTTAGAAAACAACTCACAAATCCTAGGAAAGCAGAAAACATCACCCACAAGCTTTTCTGTTACATCAGATGCTTCTTTTCATTCTGCCCTCTTTCTTTCTTCCTTATGGCCAATAATTTGCTGGTATTTCTTTCCTTTATAAACCTAACATTTTCTCAGTTCCACGCGTGCTCTGTCCTGTTCCAGGTTTTGTAAAGATTTCAGTGTTTATATGTTTGGATGCGTAAGCTGGAGAATTGAAAGTTCCACATTGACACGTGCCAGCAGTGGAAGACGTGACTCAAAATACTAAACAGCAAAAAAAAATATTTAAAGGTTGTGGACATATAGGCTGTGGGACTTTGGGTCATTTCTGCTGCGCTGGGTATATAAAGTAAAATTTAAGGAGGTGAGCTGTGTAGAAACTAGAAAAGAACAGCAGGAGGCATTACAAGATCCCAGAGTAGATGCAGTGCCTTGAGGCTGTTGGTTCAGGTGGCAGCAAGTAGCAGGAATCTCACCTAACCACAGGTTGAAGAAAATGAAGAAAATGGTGTGGAATCATGCAGAGTAAAGAGGGATTTGTACTTCTTCTGGAGACAGTGTTTGAAAAAGTCCTTTTTTTAGGATGCCTCATGCTGAAAGCTTTTCCAAATTGCTACCCATTCTGTCTTACGTTTTCTGTACAGAATACGTGATATATCGTGGTTCAGTCCTTCCTGTGTTGTCTCTTCAGCTACACCTAATGCACTTAATGTAGTACATAAAGTAATTTTGCATTGTCTCGACTCCCAGAATAGTCAGTCTGCCTACCGCCTCCATCTCCATCAAGGGATTCTATTCAGAGCTCATTTTGTGTGTGGTTTTCCCTGAATCAATACTCCTGAGTTCTATTTAAAAATCCATTCTTCTCCCCAGAATCGTTGCATTTCCAAAATGACCTCTAACACTGTTTTCACCAGCCTACCTTTGAGGAAGCAGATGGTGTGCTCTCAGGGCTCAATAGGGTCCACGTACAGCTGAACCCATCTGGCACTGGACGCTGCTCTCCTGTGTTGGTTACTCAGAGCACTCAGAAGAAGCAGGCTTTCTGAAAGTATCACCACAAAATGTTTCCCCTATTTTCCCCCATTTCCCCTATTCCTCCATGTTTTTTATGTTACTGGTGCTTTTAGATTCTGTACAGTGCAATGCAGCACGATGTAAAATTGTTTTCAAAACAAATTCTCTTGCAGTGGTGCCCTGGAAAAATCAGTACTGCAGTAGGGTCAGCAGTGACAACAACAACAACGATAATAATAATAGAACAATAACATCCTAGGATGTAACTTCGCACAGGTTTTGTTCAGAATTCGGAATCTCACACAAGGCTTTAGCATGCTTCATGCTGCTCCCTACTGGACTGCAGCTGATGAACTTAAATATTTCTTACTAGCTGGTGACTGGCTTAGCCCATAGCCAGTAGGCTGAGATGAGTGGAGCCACAAGTTGGACTAGATGATCCTCATGGGTCCCTTCCAACTTGGGATATCCTATGATCCTATGAGTTTTCTGCCTGTGCTAGTGCTTATACAGTAGGTAGGTGCTCTATTTTGTGTTTTTGAGTGCTGTTGCACTCCTGGCAGGAGGAGCATCTTACTAAATACAATGAAGTTATTTTAGCAACATGGTGAAATAAAGACAAGGGTTGCAATTCCGTGAGGTTTTTTTTCTTTTTTGTTTTGTTTTGTTTTTTGGAAGTCCTGGTTTTGTTGAGCAGAATCCAGTACTTTCTCCCCCAATTTTTTGTTCAATTGTTTTGTTTAATATAAAAATTTATCCTGCCTGTAGTCTGAAAGTCAATGGGACAGCATTGATGGTGAGTCTGAATCTCAAGCAAGTTTTGTTGCAGGTATCACAAGTGTTTATGTAGTGGTGTCAACTGATACCCCATACTGATACCCCATACAGATTCAGCATTTACAAGTGCCATTGGTAAATTGAAGTAAAATACTGCAGCTGGACTTTCCATCTGCAAAAACCAGTTATGAAAATGCTCATCCTAAAGAATGCCAGACCTACAAGAAAACTCTTTCCAGAGGGCTTCTTGTAAGTAAAGAAATGGGAATTTGTTTTTAGCTTGTAATTTCATCAATCAGTTCTGGGCTTTGAAGTAGATCTGTTGTTTCTTTTAAAGGAGTGGAAATAGCACAAATATGGTTTGATCCTCTTCCTTCCCAAAACACTTAAAAGAGTCCTCTTTAGCCCTTCCCCTTTGAATGTATTCTCAGGTGTGCACTTCTCACACCCCTCTGACAGCTGTTTCCAAAGAAGAACTTTCTCTGACTATCTCCTGAAATATTATGTTTTTAATTAAGCATGGCTTGTTCAACACTGTAAGGGATAGGGATGTACTACAGTTTTATGTTTACCTTTCCAAAGTTTGCTGCTTTTTTTTTTCTTTTTTCTCGACAGGTCCTTAATGATCTAAGTAGGAAGGGAGCTCTTCCTGACTATGAGGATAGCTCTCTTTTACATCAGCACTTGAATGGTGTATCTCCTGCCAGTTTTTGAAAAAGTGCCCAGAAAAGGAAAACATTGCAAGTGTAACTTCATGTTTCTGTAATTTGGAAGGCAAACAGTGTTTATGTAGGAACGTAGTTGGTCCAGATTTTGCACTGGAGAGAAATACCATATGAAAATGAGTATTTCTGGTGTGCTTTCAGAGCATCAGTTCTGACTACACCTGTGTAAACCAGAAGTCAAAAGAACATAATGTTCACAATCAGATTTTTTCCCTCTAATTCAGTTTTAATCCATGAACATGAAGTTTTGTGGGCAGTTTTCCTGACAGCAGAACTTTTCTTGGCATATTACTTTTTTTTTTTTTCCAGCTTTTCTGCATGTGGTGATTTTAGAGGCAGCTTTTCAAAGGTATTTTCCAAGTACAGAGGAATGTTATATGCTATTTCTTTTTTTCTTTTTCTTTTTTTTTTTTTGGAGTGGTTGAATATCTGACACATGTTCAGCTGGGTAACATGTGCTTAGTCTTTTGCTGAGAGGTATGGGGTGGGCTGACTATACTGTTTGCTCACAGAGTCTCTAAATGCTGCAGGCATGGCACAGATGAAGCCTGGTTTCTTTCATGTCAGAGCTGAGGCTCTTCAGAGTCTTTGTTGCCTAACAATGGTGGTGAATTTGCAATTTCCTCAGCAGAGGTCATGTATGTTGGCCATTCATCATGATGCAGTTTGTACAGGCTTAATGTTTGAGAAAACTGTTTGATGTTGTTTGATAGTCTCCTGGGGTCCTGGTGATAGACAGAAGGTTTGAATCAGCACTGTTTTCTTAGAAAAAGATATTAAGAAATATCCCATAGGCTAAAACTAAACATCTTTTGTTTGCTTTATTGTTATTCTGACATAGAAACCCTTTGATTAATCTGTGAATTCAACTAGCTATTCAAAATAACTGTCCCAGGGGGAAATCAAACAATAATGTTTACTTTGGATCTTTTTAGATCCAGCCAGTACTGGAAGAGAACATAAGGACGTTATTAAGATGAAGGATTTTTGAAGGATGAGCAAAACGTTCTGGGAGCCATCAGAATTTTTGTATCATATAACCCAAACCTACCAAGTTTTCTCTTCTAGTCAGACACCAGGAACTACTGAAACTACCACTACAATCTCAAACACAGTTCAGACTAGCTCATGTTTCCGAAGATGCCTTTGAAGGACGAAAGACATGTGATAATGATGTACCTTTCCCCACTTGCCATTCCAGCTTCAAAACTCATTTTTAAGAATGCTTCCTTTCCATCTTGGAATAATTTCTTTGCTTGCAGTGATTCATATCGATGTCACTGCTTGTACCCAGTGCTTGACTATTATATCCTCAGATATAAGAGAGATAAGCGGTGGCTTAATTAGTGTGTCTTGAGTTCTGCTTTGTCACAGTTGTCGATGAAATATTTTCAGTGTTCATCTTAAATTGGAGAAGCTTACTGTGTAAAACAAATGCAAACAGACTCTGCATAGCTTGAGCTGTAACCCTTTTTTTGCACTGCACAGTGAGACAGAATGTGTCAAGGTAGGTGTCCAGCCTTTTAGCTTGCCTCTGGAGGCCAGCCTGTTTCAGAGAAGGCCCACATTGAGTTAATAGAAATTGTCTTGGGCTGCATGTAGAGTATGTATTATAATCAATGTTTGTAATTAACAAAACTTCTTTTTTAAAATGCTTTTTAAAACATAAAAAGAGGGCAAAAAAAAAAAAAACAACTAGTGGAATATTTAACCCTACTTTTGTGAAACTAATGCATCAGTGTCTGATTGGATGGAAGTGGTTACAGTTCTCAGTGAGCTTCAAGATGTTCCTCAGATTTTTGTTCTGATTTTACTTTTTCCGTAGTTCATCCTTGAAAACAGCTGTTCACAAGTGCTGTACTGCCAAAAGGTGATGACATGAATAAGGCATGACTGTGAAGTCAGCGGTGGGGTAGGTCTTATAAAGATCTGGTGAAGTGACATGGTCAGATTTTTCTTTGAGACGAATGGCTGGTTGCAGTTCTGTACATTCCATTTGAAAATTTGCAGGTGCTTTATTTAAGTTGACTGAAAATGAAATCACAAATATAGAAAAAAACGATGATTTTTTTTTTTTTTTTTGCAATCTTGAAGCCCGTTTTTAAATTCCTTTATAAAAACAGAAAGTATGGCTGCATATCTTTTACTGTTTACAGGTCTGTGTTTAGCCAGTGTATCAAAATGAACAACATTATTTGCCATAACTTGAGCTTCCTGTAATTTAAGTTTCATTCTGAACACTGTTATGGTTTGAAACATGGCATAGTTGATTTTCATCTTGAAGATGCAAGTTTATCTCATGTAAATGAGCAGTCAAATCCTCTGAAAAAAACAGGAATGATGGTCTTCTGTTTAGCACTGGTAGGTGGCCATGCATTACTGGCCTCTCTCTTACTCCCTCTCCTCAGCAGAACAGGGGGAGAAAATATGATGAAAAGAGCTCGTTAGTTAAGATCAGAGGACCACAGAAACCTTAGAGTTGGAAGGGACCTCTGAGGGCCATCTGGTCCAACCCTCCTGCAGTGAACAGGGACACCATAGATCAGGTTGCCCAGGGCCTTATCCAGCCTTGCTTTGAAAGTCTCCAGGGACGGGGCATCAACCACATCACTAGGCAGCCTGTTCCTCACCACCCTCACTGTAAAAGATTTTTTCCTTGTATCTAACCTAAATCTACGTTCTCTGAGCTTGAAGCCATTTCCCTTTGTCCTGTCACCACAGACCTTGCTGAAGAGTCTGTCCCCTTCTTTCCCATAGCTCCCCTTTAGATACTGAAAGGCAGCTAATCAAGTCACCTCTCAGCCTTCTGTTCTCCAGGCTGGATGGCCCCAGCTCTCTCAGCCTGTTCTCATAGGAGAGGTGTCCATCACTTGGTCCATGTCTCTCCAGTACTGAGGACTCCACATCTGGATGCAGTACTCCAGGTGAGGCCTCACTAGGGCACAGTAGAGCAGCAGGATCACCTCCCTTGACCTTTTGGCCACATTTCTTCTGTTGCAGCCCAGAACACGTTTGGTTTTCTGGGCTGTGAGGGCACACTGATGGCTCATTTCCAGCCTGCCATCCACCAGTACCCCCAGGTCTCTTTTGGCAGATCTGCTCTCAATTCTTTCATCCTCCAGTTTTTCTTGGTAGTGGAGGTTGCTTTGACACTGGTGCAGGATTTTGCACTTGGATCTGTTGAACCTCATGAGGTTCACATGGACCCACTGCTCAAGTCTGTCTGGATCTTTCTAGATGGCATCTCATTCTTCTGGTGTGTCAACCGCACCCCACAGCTTGGAGTCATCAGGAAACTTGAGGGTGCACTCAACCCCACTGTTGATGACACTGATGAAGAAATTAAAGACTATTGGCCCTAGCACTGACCCCTTGGAGAACAAGATAAGGACAGGAAGATCACTGATTACCATTGTGAACAAAACAGATTCAGCATGGAGAAGATTAATTTGTTTCCATTTAATAATCCCATCTGCGCCTCCCTCTTCTGCAAGGAATAAAGCTGTGATTACTCCATAATGTTTTCTCTGCCACTCCTTCATAATTACTCTGCCCTTGCCCCAGCGTGTGGTCCTTCCCATGGGCTGCTGTCCTTCTCAAATTGATCTTCTATGGGCTTCCCATAGGCTGCAGCTTTCCGAGCACTGCTCCGACACAGCTCCTTACCACAAGGCCCATCCTTCAGGAGCAGATGGCTCCAGCACAGATTCCTATGGGTGACAGCTCCCCCAAACCTCTGCTCCACTGCAAGCTACCTGTAGAGATCTGCTCTGCATATTGCCTGTAGGGTTCAGTGCAATGGTCTGTTCCATCATGGGACTCTCTTGGGCTGCAGAGAACTTCTGCTTCACACCTAGGGCACCTCCTGCCCTGACCTCAGTGGCTGCAGGGCTGTTCCTCACACATATTCTCACTCCTCTCCCCCATTTGCTGTTGCACAGCAGTTTTTCACTTTCTTGAATCTGTTTTCTCAGAGGCAAGGCCAGCCAGCATCACTCGTGGCTCAGCTCTGGCAGCAGCAGGTCCTTTTTGGAGCAGCTGGAGCTGGCTCTGATCTGACATGTGGGAGCTGCAGGTCTTGCCTCTGTGAGCGCTCTGCCCACTACCCAAACCTTGCCATGTGAACCCAACACAGAAATGGCAGGTAACATAAATTGGGAAAAGCTGGGAGAAGGCAGGTCAGAAGGCAGATGCCTTCAAGAGTTTTGCTCTATTAGCAGAAGATGAAAACAAACTGTGGCAGTTCAGTAGCTTGCACAAATTCCTTGTTCTCTGTAGGCTTCACATGATTGTTTTGAAAAGACTAGTTGTCCTGATACCTCTTTCCTTTCCTCTGATGCTTCCATGCTGTTGTCATTTGACATGGTGTTAGTGAAAAAATTTCTTGTTCATTACTGAAGGTAATTAAGAAGGTCCTGAGGAGTTTTTAGCTTGAGTGCACCACTCTGGCCATCAAAGTGTTAGGTCATCAAAGGAAGGGAATGGCAAAGTCTGCTTCTGACAGCTTCAGCATCTATTTGTCCCATTTTGCAGTATTGATGTTGTTGTGCAGTCCTACTGGTACAAAGCAGAAATAGGCCTTAGGAAGGTCAAGCAAAGCAAATCACAGAGATGCTGCCGGTGAAATTTCCACCAGTAATGGGAGAGCCAAAGTTGAGGGTGAGGCAGCAAAATAGGACAGGAAGGAAAGATGGGCAGAAGCAAGGTAGTATTTCTGCCAAAGTATTAAACTAATCCATTCAGTGATTTTCAGCATGCCTGTTTAACAATATTTGAAGAATGATAATTTACTAGGAAAAGCAGCAAATCGTTTATATGCAAAAGGATCATTTGAGGGCTAATGCTGCCTTCCATCAGAGCCTGAGGCAGGAGAGAGTTTGGGTATTGCAGCTGTGAATGCAGCTGAAGGTCTCAGTGCCATTATAGCATGAGAGCTGGGTAATTGTTCTGCAGATATCCACAACCAAAGGCACTCCTCCATAGCATGCGGAACATAACAATGCACGCAGGAAACGGAGATGGAAGGCATGTGACCCTGTAAACACAACAGTAATTTGCGTAAGAAATTTATTTTCATAAACAATCCTTACAAGTTTTGTCTTGTTCTTTATCACGCCCTTTTCTTAATACTGCTATTCAAATGCATTTTCCGTGTCTTTCTAACCTTGGGTTAGTTCTAGCAGATGTTTTTGAAGTGCTTTGTTTGTGTTCTATTGAGTGGCTGCAGGAAATCTCAGGTATCTTTGTTCCTTCTTACACAAACAGCCGTGAATGAAATGAGTTTCCTACAGTGTGCTGTTTCATCAGCTGCACAATTTTCACAATTTTGACTGCAAACTTAGCGTTGTTTCATGTCTACTTGCTAATCTATTTTGTGCTACCATGAAGAAGCAGTGAATTTGTAATTGGTGGTTTGTCAATCTCCAGCTTTCATGTTGCAATTGCCTCTTCTTGTCATTTCTCTCTGAAGACTTGGATTCTCCTGTTAGTGCCCAGGTAAAAGAATCCTTATATGGCAGGTATTTAGTTCAACATGTTTAACATGTGCAGCTAAAAGTTTCAGACAGCCTTGGTTTTCCAGCCTTTAGCAAAAGGCAGAAGAGTGTTTGATGCTGACTTTGGGAATGGATCCCTCCAAAATAAAGGTAATTAATTGCAGGAAAAATGAACACGTTTAGTAGAAGTATAAAATGGTCACATTGCAACCATTGAGAGGGAATGATTTTGAGGAGTAATGCAAAATATGAGGCAAGAAAAATAAGCAAAATAAAAGAAGTGGCCAGAAGGTTCAGAGAAGTGATCCTGCCCCTCTGCTCTGTGCTGGTGAGGCCTCACCTGGAGTACTGCATCCAGATGTGGAGTCCTCAGTACAGGAGAGACATGGATCTGTTGATGTGTGTCCAGAGGGCGGCCACAGAAATGATCCGAGGGATGGAACACCTCCCTTGTGAGATCTGAGGCTGGGGCTGCTCAGCCTCGAGAATAAAAAGCTCTGGGGAGATCTGATAGCAGACTTTGAATATCTAAAATGGGCCTGTAAGAAAGAAGGGACAGGCTCTTCAGTGATGTCTGTTGTGATAGGACAAGAGGAAATGCTTTCCAGTAAAAGAAGAGAGATTTAGACTGGATATAAGAAAAAAGTTCTTTTATGATGAGGGCAATGAAGCACAGGAACATGTTGCCCTGAGAGGTGGTGGATGCCTTGTATATGCAGGCATTTGGGGTCAGGCTGTGTGGGGCTCTGAGTGACCTGATCTACTGTAGATGTCCTTGTTCATTGCAGGGGAGTTGGACTAGATGACTTCTAAAGGTCCCTTCCAGCTTACGCAATGCTGTGGTTCTGTGATAAGTTTTCCAAAGCAGTCCCAAGTAAGAGCTTTGAGGTCGTATAGGAGTGTACCATTGATCTGTGCCTGTCTCTAACTATAGCTAGTGGAGTATAAGTGAGATGTAGTCTTTATCTCAGGATGTGCTGATTACTGAGAGTTATCTGAAAGGAAGCAGCCTGGGAACAACCTCTTCCTTTGTTTACTGGACACCTCTGAAGGCAGGGCATACTCCTGCCTGAACTTCACACTTTGTATGCACTCTGCTCTGCACTTGCTTGACTGCATGTTTCTGAAAGTTGCTCTGGAGCGTAGTTGGTTTTAGGAACTGGAAAGTGTGAACAACTTGCAGACTTTCACCTGTAGATATTTTAATGATAACAGACGGGGGCCAATTAAGATGACAATGAAATATTTCAGTATTAATCTATTGAACTCTCCCTGGTTTCTGCAGTGAGAATTAAATAGAGAGCTTGTGTGGACCTCCGACATTCAGATTTGCACACAGCAATCTGCTAGCATCATTTGGAAGAATAGTCTTGTTCAGGGATTGAGAAATGTGATAACTGTGGTTTCAAAGAAAAAGATTCAGTCTCTGTAAAACTGAGGGGAATGCATCATTAGATGCGTCAACAGTAAACTGATAATGTGTGCTCAGTTGTATCAAACAGGAATTTATAAGGCTCCTCTCGGATACTTGTTTTTAAAAATGCAAATTTTTAAAAAATTGCATTTTTAAAAACAAATGCAAAATTTGTTGCCATCATTCCCTAGATTTGTGTCTGAGATTTCATAACTGACGTCATTTTTATGAAACAGCCCCATTGATTTGGAAAGGGTTGGTTTTGAGAGAACCTCCTTTGCTGTCTTTGGATTTCCGTTTCAACAGATTCAGACATCCTGTGGTTTCACGGTTGCCCTGTCATGATTCTGAGTGCTCCAACTTTATTTACTGTATTTAAATATTTAAAAAAGAAGAATATTTCAGGTCACAAGAGGAAGGGCCATACAGTGACTTGGGAAGTACAGATGTGCTGTGTATTCTAGTGGCTCTTCTTTGCAATCATATTTTTTCTCCTCTGGAAGTTGTCACTTGAATTTTTCTGCACAAAGGCAATAAAAAAAGAAAACTATCCAGTCTAATACAAACCCATTGGGCTGTGGGTTGCCATCTGGTGTATTTTCTGTTGTGTTTTAAGTATTCCTGCCAAAGCTGCCATTCTAGTCTGGATCTACTCTTCAGCAGTTCATACTTGCTATATATGCAGAACCTTAGACTGAGACGTGGCAGACTATGGAATGAATCATGATTGCTGTTGTGAAAAAGCATGGTGAGACTCTCAATGACTTCCTGAGCATTCTGTATCTGTTTCCCCAACCTGCTACTTGAATGGAGCACCAGAGGGTCCTCAGTGCACATCATGGAGGCTTTTGGCAACCCAGCTGACTGAGGCTGATGCATTATGAGAAGTACCACATGCAGTGCTTTTCCCTTTGGGCAACATTAAATGTCATGTACAGTAAGTCTGTAGTTTCTTTACACTTAGTTGGATAGAGTCCTGCAGCATCTGACAGATCTGCTATGTAATCCCTGCTTAGCTGGTCAACACAGGTTCCCTAACTGTGGCATACCCCTAGAATATCAGATTTCTTGAGATTGTCCTTTGGAGTGAGATAGATGTGCACCTATTTCTGTGCATTAGTGTTTGAATAGAAACATGGTTCACTGTATGGTGAATATCTGTTTCTCAATCTTATTCATGAATTTGCTACTGTTACTGATGGTAGTTTGCCAGAAAAGGGGAAGAAATGTGTACCATACATTTGTTTTGTTTCTCAATTCAGCAGACTTTGTCTTTGCAGCTTGTAGTAGCAGCCCTTAGGCTTTTTCTGTACGTAAGCTGAAGCTGGAATTTATGCAAATGGGTCTACTTGGTAATAATTCTGATTACTATCTTGTTAATTTCTGAAGCTTCTTGGTTATTTTATTTATTCTTTTTTTTTTTAAGAGGAATTTGAGCTGGGTATCAAAAGAATGTTATCACAAATGTTCTTGAAATAATTCTCTTTGTTTTTCAAGGGTAGTTTGACTAAGAAAAGCTGCATAAGCACAGACCGATAGCGGAAGGTGCCTCTTATTCACACTCCTGGAGTCAGAGCCACAAGGATTTGCTGAAGCTGAAGGTGCTCCACATGAGTGTCTAATTTTGATAGCATTCTTTCCATCCATAGGAACTTACAAATGGCCTCAATCAATCTCATGTTCTGGTGAACCTCTGTGATGAACAGGGCAGCAAGCAGTGACCCATTCTAAAGTTAATGCTAACAATATATTGGAGAAAAAATACATGTTTCTGAGATTAATAGTAACATCATTAGTAATGGGTTCTTATGTGGATGTAGCAACTTGCATTCTTATTCCATATGCAAATGCAAGACCTTTTTCAAGCATGCCCACTTCCATTGAAATGTGGTGGCATTTGCAAGTGAAGGAGATGACTGTGTGGCAGAAAGCTACTGCTCAAGAAAAGAGGTGAAGAGATCAAACACAGTTTCTTGCAGAATGTGTTAGAAGGATCCCTTCTGTTTACTGGGACCCACAAGCTGTTCTCTCACTGAGTGCGTTACCAGAATGACACTGCAGTTGTTTATTACGTGCTTAAGGAAGCTTTGTGAAAATTTTCCTTTGTGACAATTTCTGATGGAAGTTTGAAAGACTTATTCCAAAGCTCCTGGAATATGAAACCACCATTTCATGAGAGCTGGTGTTGTGTTACTACATATACCAGTTTTTGTCAGCTTCAGTAAGATGTAGTCTCCAAAGCATTCTTGTTCCACGTGTTCTGGGTATATCAGTAAAACCTGAAGCTTTCTAACTACAAAAGAGTTGAAAAGGGATATTCTCCTTCCTGGAATGCTTCACGGCTTTCTTAGAAGTTAGGGTTCCCCTTTTGGGATCTCCTTTCTGCTTTTAGTGCTGTTAGCCTAAAGGGTTTCCTTTAAACCAATGCAGGGTGTTTTATTTTCGAGGCTTACACTTCACTTGAGCAACTGCAATTTGCCACCCAGAAGAAGTCAGTACAGAGCTCAGAACTGTTGTGAACAACAAGCTGTCTTATTTATGTGGAACTGTAGCTGAGGAATGATTTCATGTGTTCTGGAGAAGTTTTCTCTATTTGTGCTCTTTGAAAGAAAGGAAGAAGGACGCATTTTTTCTCAGGCTAGTGCAGAAGGAAGCCAGTAGCACATTTTAGCTGGCTGTGTCTTCCTTAGTAAGAGAAAGAGAAGAAGTTTTGATAGAATTTGTATAAGAGTGGTATAGGAAGAAAAGATTGAGGTGTGTTGAAAATGTGCAGCGAATCACAGTCTTAAAGCTTTGAAAATAGAAGTGGAGATGAGCCATGCAGCTTTGCAGACTTATGCTAGTTGAAGGAACCTGCTGCAAGTATTCAGACAGTCCATGCACTTTGCATGTTAATGGGAGCTGACTGGTATCCAGGCTGCACTGGTGTTTATATTCTCTGGAGTGATAAATAATGCTTTAAAAAAAAAAAAATCAACATAATAAGAACAAGCTCTCTAGCTAAGGATAATTATTTGTACACAGATACTATTCTGAATGAAATAGAGGAGAATGCTTGGAGAGGTTACTCAGAAATTTTATGTTTCAAGAATGCTCTGAAAACAGCTCCATTATTATTAATTATTACCTGTTATTCAGTTTGAATTTAGAGTTGGGGTCTTTGAGCTGTTTAACTTTCATGGACTAAGTCGAGTTCATTAATTTCATTTATTTTCTGTCTACCTGAGTCATAAACGTGCTAGTGAATATTTTAGGGAAACATTACGTGTGTGCCAACAGGACTGTGGAACGGCGTAGGATTTGGCCTCTCACCATCACTGAAGAGCCATCCTGCTTGCTTTGCACGAGTATATTGCTCTGTTGAGTTCAGTGGGCTTATTTGCAGGTGCTGGCTGAGGTTTTTATGGTGAATGCAAGCAGATATTTCCCTTGGAAAGGCAGTGTGGGAAGCTGTCTTCTGGAAATGGCATAGCATCTTTTTCTCAGGCTTACACCTGCCTGAGGTGTCTGTGGGCTCAGAGGAAGTTGAAAATGCTTAGCCTTGTACAAGGCTAGGCTTTTCCTTTGGGCAGTGATAGTATTATTCCAAGGAATAAAATGCGAAATAACTGTACAGAGTTCTCAAACTTTTTCCATAGTATTTGGCACATGTTCAGGGGGAATTTGTGGTTTGGATATCACAGAGAATTCTTGGAGTAGAGGAAATATCTGCCTTTGCTAATCTCATTTAGAAAGGCATTAGCTGTATCATTACAATTAAACAACTAGATTTGGAGCTGATATCGTACGACCAATGTTCTGTGTAGGTGCTGGTGACTGTAGTCTGAGACGCACGTGATGTGTGCAGTAGTCTTAAAACAGTTTAATTTTGGAGATGGTTAACACCTGTTGTCTCCTTTTTTCACAGTAATTATCTGGACTCCAATGGGACTGGGCGCAGTAGAAATTTTAGTTCTGATATTGAAAGGAAAAGAAAAAGAATGAAAATATAGGTTCTGATTATTCTAAAATGAACTTTTAAAAACAGAATAGAGCAAAACATGCTTTGGTTCTTATGAAATAGGTCAAAATCGTAGAATTATTGAGGTTGGAAAATGACCGCTGAGATCACATAGTCCAACTGCCAACGCATCCCCGCCATGCTCACTAACCATGACCATCAGTGCCACATCTGCATGTGTCTTGAACACCTCCAGGGGCAGTGATTCCACCTCTTACCTGGGCAGCCTGTTCCAATGCTTGACCACTCCTTTTGAGCAGAAGTGTTTCTTAAGATTCAACCTGGATCTCCCTTGGCGCCAGTTAAGGCTGTCACCTTCTGTCCTATTACTGGTTACCTGGGAGGACAGGCTGACCCCACCTCACTACAGCCCCCTTTTTAGGGAGTTGTAAAAAGCAATAGGTTCACTCTGAGCTTCCTCTTCTCCAGTCAGTTTCAATAAAAATGACACAAATAATGAACTTGTTTCCTTCCATTGAATGTGATAATTATGTTGTCATTTTTCTTTTGGGAAACTGACAGACTTCTCATTTTCTTGTAAGTGGTACATGTAACTGAACCCAACTCCCTTTCTGCCATGACTAGTCTATGGAATAAAGAGAGGAAATCAGAATCTTGCCCTCTGTTCCACCACCTTAGTATAATTTCCTAAAAATTAAATGTGTAGAAAGTTTGTTGTAATGGTTTTATTTAAGTTAAAATGTTTTCCCGAATTTGGTTGAATTGCAGAATTACTTCAGCCACCATGAAATGGCATTTTCCAGCTAATAAATTTGCCTGGATCCCCTTCATTCAGACAGCCTGGCCTTAACTTTGTGATTGGATTTAGGACTATCTCAACCAAACTAAGATACGTGGAATGCATTGAAGATAATCTGTCTCTGGTCCTTTATTTGGTAGAAGTAACGGGCAGCAGGTGCTGTGACTCAGTGAATAGAAAGAGATAATGGATGGCAAAGCAAAGACAACGTAATTTTTTTCACCTGAGAGCAGCCGATTGTTTGACAGGATTTTATTGTAACGACTGTGCTTCAGTTTTCAGCCAGATGATTGATGCACACAGTACTCTACCTAATCTTCTTTGGTGATGGATGTTTGGTGCCGTGAAGCAACAGTTACTGTGCTGCTGTTGAGCATGAATTTTGAATGACTTGTGGCACAGAGCTGTGTGGTAGTTCAATCAATGAAATGAAAGTCAGGAGGAGCCCAAGATAATGTTCTTCCTGCACATTAACTCCTTTGGCTCATGAACAAGCAGTGTTTCTGATAACAAGTTAAGGGATCACATCCCTAGATTCCTCACACATGGGATGAAAGAAGGAGAAAGCTTCTGAACCACTGCTTACTGTTGTTTTCTCCCCATTCTGTCATCATGAATGAATTATTGAACAATACTATTGCTTTCTTGACAACAAGCAAGCAGATGAGCTGATCTGCCCAGAGTAGGTGGACCCCTCCTGTTCAAGGTTCTTCATGTGTTTAAATATGTAGTTCTGTGTTAAAGATGCTACTGCCAGTAGGAGTGGTGTTTATGACTAAGATAGACAAATAATCAGTGTTTTTTTTAAATGGTTTTTTTTCTCTGCAGCCTCAGTGTTTAAGGGATGGGGAGCAGACGGAAATCTAGGTGGAAGTTGCTGCTGGTGCAGTGCACAAGAGCAGTCTGGGTGCTTCTCAGCTCAGCCCAGTGGAAACTGAGTTTAATTGAAAGCATTGATACCATGGCAGCAGTGTAATAGCAAGGAAATACACATTGTGTGAAGAATTTCATTCATATAATCGTCTAGCAATTTGGGCTCCAGACGTGCTAAATCAAGTGAGAGCAGGGAGTTGATTTAGGGCACGAGCTGTGAATTAGTTTGTGGAAGAGGTTATCATTCTCCTGGGGCTATAGAAAAGGTTGAGGAAAACTAGTATGCTAGATAGAAGCTAGATTTTAGGTGACATGGCTACAGTACATTCCTGCATTGTGAGCAGGACAAACAACTTGTCATTTGTGCTGCACAGCTGAATGTGTATTTCAACATTTATTTAATTGCTGTTTAATGAGGATGAAGACACTGACAAATAGCGTTTAATATGTCAAGTTTTTATCCCATGGTCTTTTAAGAGAATGATAATTTTCTAATTCTGAGTTTGCACCTTTCTTTTTCCTTTAATTGGGATTTCACTCTTCCATATTTTCTTCTCTTTCTTCTTCTTCCTTTTTTTTTTTTCTAATTTGGCACAAAAAGTAGAAAATGAAGGAGGGGAAAATAAGTGCAAATATGTTAATTATCTTTGTTACAGGAAAAAAATCAAAACAGACATTTTAAGAGGACATCTGTGCAGACTTGCGTTGTTAGAAAGTCTGTTTCCCCTTAGTCTTCCATAGAAGACCTTCTGTGGAATTTGTTTAATAGATGGGAGAGTCTAAAGTGACCTCGTAGCATAAGTTTATAGTATTTCCTTACCTTTGCATGGTATTTCTGGAGTAGTATTTCTTAACACAGAAATACACCTTTGCCTGTAAAACAGCCTTCGTCAGTGCCTGAATTTAGCAACAGGTACTGCTCGTCACTACCTTGATTTCTTCTGTCTGGAATGAAATCACCTCTTTTAACTCCTGTGTTAAATTCCAAGTGATTTCTGTTTTAACATATTTCAGTACGATTGAGAACTATCACATCTCACTGACCTGCCTGAGCCTAAACATAATGTGGTGTTTGTTTAATGTCATGGTGACTGATATTTTTAAAAGAGTTCTGTGGGCATCCCAAAGCTTATATACGCTAATCATGTGCGCTAGGTGTCATGCTGGATCCAGTTTTTAACTCATTCTCACTCTCAGACCCATTTCTCTTTGTGCTAACTTCTTGATTTTCCTCTTCCAGGTTGCGATCTTTGGTAAAGCAGCTAGAGAGAGGGGAAGCTTCGGTTGTAGACCTAAAGAAAAACTTGGAATATGCTGCAACGGTCCTTGAGTCAGTATACATTGATGAAACTAGGTGAGTGAATTACAGGTGGCCATATTTGTCTTCTAGCAAGCACCAGTTGCACAGAATTGTAATGCACGCATCACTTGGGAAAGCTGTAGTCATGATTTCTTATTCACAGAAAATATGATTTTAATCGTTAGAACGTTGTATTTCTTGAAAAGCAGATCTTCAGTTCTTGGTCTAAAAACTTCTTGGAGTTTCATGTGGCAAGGGGGAGATGGGAAAAAAAACAAATTTAACATCCATTCTCTTGGAGAAAGATTTTCATGACAGTTGTTTTCTACTTTCTGTGAAAGTTTCTGTGGAAAGCTTAAAATTCATACCCCTCTATTTCTTTTGAATAGAGTTAAATCGATTCACTTTTACTAAGTCTTTGAAATTCAGAGGTTTTTTTTACTCAAGTTTGTGGTAGTAATTGGCAGATAAGAAATTGCAGAAGAGTTTCCCTTTCATTATGTGCTGTTACCCCAGTGCTGAGTCAGAATAGGAAAGGATAGGATGTGTGATACTTACTGGGAAATCAGTGTTCTCTGGCTGAGAGGTGAGGAATAGTAAGGAGCTGAAGACGAGATGCGAGTGGATGATGATGTAGCTGTGCTTCAGAAGGCTGATGCTTCTTGTTTGTCAGCCTAGTAGTGAATTTCACAATCTAGCACTTAACTACACAAGAGGACAAATCTGTTGCAGACTTGCAGAAAGAAGTTTCATTAGGCTTTTGTTAAAATAGATGTGTGTTTCTTTTTGGTTAATGATGTTCCAATGGTCTCTTACACAGTTTTTTTTTACCCTTTGTTTTCTTTGCTCTTCTAGGCGTTTACTGGACACAGAAGATGAGCTCAGTGACATCCAGTCTGACTCCGTGCCCTCAGAGGTCCGGGACTGGTTGGCTTCTACCTTCACACGGCAAATGGGGATGATGCTCAAAAGGACAGAGGAGAAGCCCCGATTCAGGAGTATTGTCCATGCAGTACAAGCTGGGATATTTGTGGAAAGGTAAAGGAACATGTGATGACTTGGTTCTAGTAGCTGCTCATGCACTGCCAATTGCACCTGCAGTATGGAGTGAAGAGGACTTTAATATGATTTTGAAGTTGTTTCTACAAAGATCTGGGTTGGCAAACAGCTTCTACTAGAGTGCAATCTGAAGCAGCACATGTGGATCTATTTTTAGCATAATGCAGATGTAATAGCACAGGTGAAATAATTTTGACAGAGAATACACACCTCTGCATGTAGTCCTAGGTCAAAATTCAGATTTTAAAGTTCAGTCAGTTCGATCCAGGCCCTGCTGTGCCTTTTGACTTCTGTTGTCTATTTTTTTTTTTTAATGGAGAAGATCTTGTGTCATGGTATTACTGACCTGAATCATATAGCACATGTATAGACCGAAACTGATGTGAAAAACTTGGAGATCAAGAGGGGATGTCCAGAAATCCTTTGAGTTCTCTCAGCCTTTTCAGTCATGACTTGCATCAGAACGTTCTGCTAAAGCTAATTTCATTTTCTGAACTCTAAAACTTTTAGTCATTTAAATTTGGACTCATTTCCATTCCTACCTTCTCCTCTCGAGTAAACACTCTTCCCTGTTGTTTCCTTGGAGCTAGCAGGAGGGCTGGTATGTGGGAAGCAGCCAGCAGACTTCAGCCAGCCAGTGCCAGGTGTCTACAGCAAAACTTCAGTCAGGACTGTGAGTGCTGCTGGTCAGAATTGCACTGACAGCCTAGCAGTTCTCTGCATAGGAGGGTAGGAGTATCACACAGTGGATCGCAGGCCACACAGATGCACAGGGACTCCTTCCACTTACTGATTGCTGACTTTTTAAAATTACTATTGTTATTTAATCTGCATAGCTGAAAACTCAAGAAATTGCTGCATGCGTGCTAAGAGTGGCTGCAATAATGATAAGGCTAACGGGACAGCATTAGCTGTCCTTTTTCCCTGGGAAGGATTCCTCCCAGTTTTGACAAGCTACTAGTGAATTAACCCTCAATCTCAGTGAAGGACTTGCTCGAGAGAGATATGAATGTATGGCAGAAAGGTGGCTGTCAGAGGCAACTTTAACCCAGTGGATTTGAATAACTGAAATGAAAGAGGAAACATTCAGATGGAAATGGCACCAGAGGAGGGTTGTTGCTCTCCTAAGTTAAGGCAGAGGGCCTTTGCCTGAACTGTCTGAAGAGAAAAGTGCTGGGTCCTGGCAGGAGGGGGTGAGAAATTCTATGATTTAGGCAGTGGGACAGTTCTCCAGAAAGGCATGATGTATTTTTTTTGTGTGTGTTTGAGAGCAGGACATGAAAGGGAAGTGAAGGTCTTCACACATGATCTTGTCAGATGGGAGAGGAAAGCTTTCCATCATCTCTTTTAAGTCCTGTGTTTCTGAAGTGCAAAAAAGAATGAACTGTGGAAAGGTGTTTTGACAGTCAGTATTTGAGAGTTCACGCAGCCTATTAAAAACAGCATGGCCTGAAAGCAAATATAAATTCCAGTGCATAGTTCAGTGCATTCTTTAGTATGGTTACTGATGTTGATTATGTCCTTCTTCATACACAAAGAACACCTAAAAGATTTTGAACTGATATTATTTTTTTTTAAAAAAAAGAAGTAATAGTGGTACTGGACTGCAGTTGATGCTTTGCAGACTGCAGATGATTTCTGGAATACACTGAGAATGAGCTTGAGTGCTGGACAAGCAAGAACTACAGAAACTGAAAGGGCAATGAGCTTTGCTGTGGTGGAAAACGAGGAGCATCTTGTTTATTTGAGTGCAGCCTTTCCCTCTGATGAATTAACAGATTCTTCCTAATATCCAGCCTGGGGACCAAGGTGTGAGATACTGGGAATTGTACGGCCTTGAGCAAAGCTCTACTGTGAAAGTGATATAGAGAGCATGTGCACAAGCTAGGAAGAAGGAAGAAAAATCATTGTAGTTAGAGTTTGTTAGTCTTTGCAGGATCTCCTATAACAGCATATTTCTTCGTTGTTGTTATGTTGTTTAATTTTATTTATATGTTGCCTTATCTATTTTATCTTGGTAGAATGTACAGGCGGACGTCCAATATGGTTGGTTTGAGCTACCCACCAGCTGTAATTGGAGTGCTAAAGGTAAGCCTAACGAAAAGGTGATGGTGGGAGAAAGCTGGGGTGCCTGTACAAAGCATCAGGGTAACACTGTGATGTTTTACATGGGGAAGGAAGTGTTTGAACTTTCCTTTTCCTTCTTTCAGATGTTTAATCAGGCTCAGGTCTGTTCATAATTTACTGGCCTGTGGGAATATTCTTAGAGTAAAATAAAAAATAGAGTTCAGAACTTGAAAATGGTCGTATCCTTAAAGTTTCCAGCTCTGTTCTAGTGTTCAGCTATGAAACTGATGAGTTAGTAACATGCTGAAATCAATCATGACTTTGCAGAGGGAAGAATGGAAATGTGGGTGCAGAGAAATGGAGAAGGAAATGTATCATTTGCTCTGAGAGAAAGGATTTTCTATCATTGTTCAAGGTGACAATCAGCTGTGGAATAATATTCTTAGAGTTTTTGAGATTTCAGATGAAAAGTGAGAGATCACAAGTAGTCTGAAAAAAAAAAATAGATTTCATTCATGGGGAAATTGCAAGGCAGGATACCTATGGCAGTACCACAAATACAGGTTAGCCACCAATTATCTCTGCAGCAGCTTTGCTGTGCAGAAGACAATTTACATGTGGTTCAAGCATGGCATGCAGTGGTAAAAAAATGCATACAGGGGCATTATACATGTAAAGATTGTGAAACAGTCCTCCTGCTCTAGTCTACACAGGAAAGATACTCAGGGTACTGAATCCTTTTCATTTTGGATAGTATCATTTATTTATCAAAAGATGGGGAGGATTTGCACAAAGTCCACTGAGTGCAACAAGAATGATCCAACATGACCTTCATTTACAAAATGGAAGCATTCATTCATCCCTTTTTCCAGCCACAGATTTACACGTGTAATCCTGCAGGTGGGATCTCATATCTTTCTTCTCTTAGAACAACACCCTCTGGCCAGATCATGGAAGAACATGCCTATGATGGTACCTCTTCTGCTGAGTTCCTCAGAAGTGACAGAACAATGCTAGACCTGTCAGCTATGCTCAGTAGGCATAAGCCTCAGGGAATCCTTCTTCCCTTTCTGTATTTGTAAGATATTAAAGGTCATAAGCAGTATGGACTGGGATAGAGGAAGTAGGACCCCTGAATATCAACAAAGGAACTGACTAATTTTGCTCAAGGTCAGATAATCCCTTTTTTTTTTTTTTTTTCAAAAGTGTTTTGAGAACAAGTCTCTGCCTGGATGTTCTTGTGGTAGGTAATGGATGTAGCTTAAATAGGAATGAGTTGTTTAGAAGAAGTGGTCTGTCTTGGAAAAGAGACTTTGTCTAAAATGTCTCCCTCCCATCTTCTTAACGGGATCAGGTACCTTTCTTGTTTGTTTTAGTCCAGTACAGCCAAGTAAAGACAAAAGAAAACCCAAAGTTACAGCTGTCTGACAGCTTGGAGTAAACCATGCAAGATGATGTAGGAATGTACACACATCTCTTATCTGGCTTTCCATAATCCGCTTCCCCCTCAGAGTGAGAATGGCAGAGATTGAGATGACACTGGGTGACAACTACTTTGTTTTTGAATGATGTGTTCGTTCTTTTGCTGTGGCAATCAACAGGATGCCTTCACTGAGTAACCCAAAGCGGTGGAATCGTCTTGAGAAAATGAAATAGTTTTTAATGAAAGAATGAAATGCTCCAGCTTATCGAAAATATGCAATTAGAGCGGTAGCTGTACAAGTCCAAGGCATATTTTCTCTGTCACTTTTTCAGCGAATGAGATGTTTGGCAATTTTGAATGGCTTCCATAGCATCACTTTCTATAGATACCAGATACTGATTTTTGTACTGCAGTAGCGTGTTTCCTTTCTGCATGACATGAGGGTGGTGATGTAAGGCTTACTGCTGAAAAAAGGGTGATCAGACATGGAGCAGTGGCCCTACATGCTGTTTGTACAGCTGTGAGAACAACCAGTTGTATTCCTTTACACAGGAAGATGCGATCTGCTGGTCAGCAGTGCTAGAGACAGAACTTAATATTAACAAGACAAAGTGCAGAAATATTCTTCTGCTTAGGAATGATTTCTTTTTTTCAGCTTTTTCTGATGCCCATGCTGTCATGGAACTGTTTTCTTGGTTAACTAATATGCAGGCAATGAACACAGAAAATGTAGTTGCTTACAAAGTGATCTAATGTCTCTATTGTTAGTGTCTGCAGTATAAACATCTGCTTGACTTTGGCTGCAAGGAATTGTCAGGCCAGGAATTGTAGAATCCTAGAATGATTGAATGGCTGAAAAGGACTCCAAAGATCATTTAGTTTCAACCCCCTGCTATGTGCAGCGCCGCCAACCAGCAGACCAGGCTGCCCAGAGCCACATCCAGCCTGGCCTTGAATGCCTGCAGGGATGGGGCATCCACAGCCTCGTTGGGCAACCTGTTCCAGTGCTTCACCACCCTCTGGGTGAAAAACTTCCTCCTCATATCCAACCTAAACCTCCCCTGTCTCAGTTTAAAACCATTCCCCCTTGTCCTATTGCTGTCCACCCTTGTAAACAGCCGTTCCCCCCTCCTATTTATATGCTCCCTTCAAGTACTGGAAGGCCACAATGAGGTCTCCCTGGAGACTTCTGCAAGCTAAACAAGCCAAATTCCCTCAACCTATCCTCATAGGAGAAGTGCTACAGCCCTCTGATCATCTTAGTGGCCCTCCTCTGGTCCCGCTCCAATAGCACTGCATCTTTCTTGTGCTGGAGCCCCCAGCACGATCAGTGATGTAATGTTGAATAGAAAATCAGCTGTCCCTAAATGAGCCGGCTGATAAAACAAATCAAGGCTCTAAGGTTAACAGAATGAAAGACAAATATATTAAACATTTAGGAAGAACTGCAGTTGGTTCGCCCAAGAAGTGGAGCAAAGGTCAAATTTAAGACCAAAATGACTGTAGCTCCATCACAGGGCCTATAGGTAGCATTAGAGCACTTTCTGACATTTCATCTGAGGCTGCAGGGCCAGTGAGCTAGAGATGTGTAGCCCATGAACTTTCCCCATCCCTTGCTTCTCCTGTTCTCTTTACTGACAACAGTTTTTGTCCTCCCCCATGAGGTGCCTGTAAAGTGCTGCTTACCTTCCGGTTTCTCTCCAACATGGACATCACATCTGTGCTAAGCTTTTATAGGATCATAAAATCCTCTAATTTTCTAAGTATTGCTGGTGCTGCAAGCCTCTAAGCAAAGTGTGATACTCTCTCGTTTCCTTAAGTGGACATTTCTCCCTTGTTATTTAGAGTAAAATGCTACTGTCATTAATGTCAAGAGTATTTCCCTCAGTGAAATCTAAACTACTCTACAGTAAAACTTAGTGTCTACTTGGCTATTGCCACTATGTAGTGCAAAAGAAAGACATTCTGCCATTTTGTAATTCAATTCATTTTATTTGCCACAATAGCACAACATTATTGCAATAAAAAGATATGTAAAGAAACACAAACTTTTATTTCTACAAGAAAAGACTATTGTAGAGTAATTTCTCTTTGGGTATATTGAGACATTATTTTCAACTTCATAGGAACTAGAGGTCAATTACTATTTTAATTAATTATATAATAAATACAAATTTAAATATGAAACATATAATACATTTATAAAACTAAATACTATAATACAATTATAAAACGTATAATACAATTATATAAATAATTAAAATATAAATATAATATAATAAGAATAAATAATTAAAATATAAATAATTAGAAATATAAATAGTACAAAAAACTATAATACAATTATATAAAACTAAATTCTATTATTGTATATTATAGATATAATTATATAATTATTATAGATATGTAAGTACTAAATGCTACTGCTTCCTAACTGAGACAAAATAAAAACAGTCCAAGAAGGGTGTAGGAGTAGGAGAGAAAGTTTTCCGGTGTTATGGGAGCATCCTCTTCGGAGATCGATGTGCATCATGAGTGCTGTCAGCTCTTGCTGCCATCCATAAGAGTTGAGATGGAATTCAACTTTCTGCAAGAGATTTAATACATTATAATTTAGCTTAATGAGCTGGGAATTAAACTTGCCTTCTTCCGTCTCTTGACTGAGCACCTTGCAGTGTTAGTATAGCATTTACAGCTAACTGTAACCCTCTCAATTGCAGTTAGATATTTACTTCTATGTTATAAAGGTCATTTTTATACTATTGGTAGCACTTAATGTAGCATTACTATGAAAAACAGCAGTTAACTCACTCATCTTAAAAAAAAAAAAAAAAAAATTAAAAACACGCGTACTTATAAAAAGAGGATCGTGCTGTCTTTGGGCAATTAAAGCTGCAGTAGTCAGAAGGAACTAGGATCTCTTTGGGTCGAGCAAGGTAGCTCGAGATAATTTTTACACTGGTTCACTGTGCAGCAGGTGATGAAAATATGACCACAGGCCAGTATGCGAGTGCCCATAACCATATTTCATTTATGAAGGCAAGCTAAGATTCATTTTGCACTTAGCTTTTGCTTGTTCAGTTGGTGAATCACTATGACTTGAATAAGCAAGTAACCTAAGTTTTGAATAGAAACTTCTTCACTGTGAGTCATACTGTACTGATGAGTAAATTAGATCCAGTACTGGTTAAGTGAAGAAGCGAAGTTGAGAATTTTGTAAATGAAATCTGTACACTCTCATCATCCATTTGTAGATATGAAGTGATAGAAATTGAAATGTGATGGTGAAATGGATGATTAGATTAACATTCTTTTCTATTTATTCTTGCAGAATGTAGACAAGTGGTCCTTTGATGTATTTGCACTAAACGATGCCAGTGGAGATCATGCACTGAAATTCATTTTCTATGAACTTCTCACACGTTATGATCTGATCAATCGTTTCAAGGTCAGTAGTTACAAGATGGGTCTCTTCTCCGTCTTGCATTTTCTTGTATTTCATTCTTATTCTGCTTTGTTCTATTGAGAGTGCAATGATTTTATCTGTATTTGAAGGTGTATGTGAAGACTTTGCAGTCACTGTCATTTCCCCTAAATGGGGAAGAGAATCTTTCTGCAGCAACCAGGACCAAATGTTATTCAAGCAGGACATTTAATTGTAATAGGACAGCATGAAGCTGGTGAAGTTCCACACAGTCTTATTCATGAAATGCAGAGGGTATGATAGTGTCTTTCTCCCAGTATTCTTAGGAATCTCAAGCATGCAAGCCAAAAATGAAAGCTTGGTTTGCTACAGATTTCAAAATGCAAATACTACTTAAGGCAGAGTAAAAGGTGTACTTCATATCTTTTAATTTGAACAGTTCCTTTGTAACTGTGAACAGAGTTACACTTGGATCACTGAAGCACTGCCCTGAGATGTTTTCCCATTCTCCCCGCCCAATTATTCAATTTTCACTTACTCTGGCAGGACTCCTACTTTCTTCGACTCCGGGATTTCTTCAGGAGCTTCTCGCGCCTGATGAGAAATGTTTGAAGATAACGGATTAGAAATGCATTGTCCCATGACACATACTCAAAAGGGAAATAGCTGTGCAACTCTAACTAGAAATATGAAAGTTTAGGGTATTTTAATTTGTGCAAAGCATTGGAGAATCCCTGCTGCTTGTTGCATACATGTGCAGCTGCCACCACCTACATAGCGTGCTCCCTAGGAATCCCCCAAATGTGGTTTTATATGCATACAGTTACAATCTGGGAGCCAAAAAAGCATGGCAAACTCATAGTATGGGAAGTCTGGGTTTGGCAGTAAAAAACCAAAAATATGATAAACAACGCTCCTCATCATAGAGTATCTCAGCCTTGCTATATGATGCATTTCATTACAAACTCTAGAATATGAGTAGTAAAGTAGTGATATATATACTAGATTATTCCGAGGGGATGAGCAGACCCGTGTGTCCTAAATAGAAATATTTCTCCAGAAACAGTACAACAACTACACTCTGTTACTTCTGGCACTGCTTGTGTTTTGCAGACAGCATTTCATAGTGGACTGACTCGCATATGTTTAAGTGCATTTGTGATTCATCCATCTTGTAATTAGGGATGGGAAAGCCATTTTGAGGAAGTGAGCTTGATTCACTCTCTGTATGGAGTACTTGTTTAAGGTTATTTATTTGGGAAGTACAATCAGTACAAACTGCTCTTCAGAGCCTTTCCTCCAAATGCTAGCTATTACAGGTGATTCTTTCATTTTTAATTGTGTGCTTCTTTTCTCAGATCCCCATTTCTGCCCTGGTGTCCTTTGTGGAAGCTCTGGAGGTTGGATACAGCAAACACAAAAATCCCTATCACAACCTAATGCATGCTGCAGATGTGACACAAACAGTCCATTACCTCCTTTTCAAGACAGGTGTAGTGGTATGTACAGGAGTTGGCATACTTAATACGTAATGAAATGGCAGTAGTTTTTGTTTGGTAAGCAGATTATCCACAGCAGAACCCATTTGTACTAGAAAAAAATTAAAAAAAAAATTGTAGAAAAAATGTAATTTGCAGTGGCTGTGCTAATGCATGTAGACATTTGGGATTACTTAGAAGAATTTGGGTGAGGATTTGGGTAACTGTTTTAATTGATTGGAGAGAGGATGAGCAAAAAACCCAAGCTGAATTTTCCCCTCTACCACCAATCTGGCTGAGTCTAGCGAGTCAGTTAGTTGGGATTTCATTTCCCTTTCTGTGAAGAAACAAAATGCCTAAGCTTTCTTAAGAATACAAAATGAAATAAGTTGTTGTTTAACCCAGTCTGGCACCACTTTTCAAGCTATCGCTCACCGTTTTCTTATGGTGTTCCTGAGGCTCCTCGGGCGCTGTTTCTTGAGCCCGCATTGAGGTGGATCCACCTCCATTGGCAGTTGGTCTTCGGGAGGTGAATCCACCTCCATTGGCTGCTCTTCATATTGAGGCTCATCCACCTCCATGGGCTCAGTAGATTCTTCATCTACTTGCATCGGCTCCTCTTTTTGTCTCCTCCCCATCAGCCTTCTCTTTTTCTGGGGAGGAGAATCCATTTGTACTTGGAGCCTTTTGCCCTCCTGCCTCTTGCTCCTCTGCTGCTGGTACGGCAGTTGGAGGGCGAGGCAGTGACATCAGCAGTGTTCCATGGCAACCCCCAAAACGACAGTTTTTGGAGTTGGGGCCTATGGTCTGAGAGTTGCCCCAGTTTTGAAGGAGAAGGAAGGACTTGGAGTACTGAGGGACCCTATTCAGGGAAGGGCTCATCTGTTGCATTGTGCTTGCCAGAGAGAATTTGTGGCCCTTGGGCAAAAGGCCCTGTGGAGACTCCAGCCCCTTCTTCATCCTGTGCCTCAAATCCGTTAGTACTGATGAGTTGCAGGATCATGCCAGGAGAGTCCCCTACCTGGCTGCCTGCAAGTGGAGGCAGCCTGTTGCCCAACAGTAGTGGAGAGGGGACAGTGGATACTAATGCCCCACAGGCAGCCTAGGGACATGCAATCAGTAACGAACTGTTGAATTTCAAAGGTGGTGTGAGTTCTCCTTTGCTGTCCTTCACCTCTCTCCCTGCAGCATGGAGGAGGTATGTCCCATCTGCCCTGATCCCCAAGGGAGAGCAGTGGGGAGTAGAGGGCCTGGTGTCCTCTGAGTAGCTGTGCTGGGTCCGTTGGAGGCTCTGTGAGATCCTTGAGGCCTGGTGGTGGCTTTTTCACTCTGAGGATGAGAGGGCCGATTTGGGTTTGCTGTCCTAAGTGTTTTCTTCCTCCAGCTACTGAATGTGTGGCTGAAAGTGAAGTCAGGCCACACGTGGCAGTGCACAAAGAATAGCTGGAGATCAGTTGAGTGTCCGGATAAGAAATTAGGACAGATTTGATCTTTGGATCTCTGCTATCTCTGGAGAGTAGTGATCTTGAGAGGAGAGCTGAGGGGCAGAGGCCCAGTTTCATAGATGTTTATCCCTGTCATTTGACCCTTATTGTACCTCAGGCAGCATGAAAGCGTTCACAGGCTAACACCATGTGAAGAGGAAAGGGAGGTGTTTCTGTTTGGTGCACAGTGACTAAATTACAACCAGCATGCCAAGAAACTGTGCAGCTTGTTGTTGAACTAAGGAAAATTAAGCTGTTTTTTTTTGGTGTTTCTGACGACAGTGTCGTCTTGTCTTTCCACTGCTGTTCTCCTGTTAGAAAAGTCAGGCTTTGCCTTCACACTCCCAGTAATTTTGAGGAAGGAGGAGGAATGCTGGTTCTAAGGCCACCTGTCCTGGGGATGGCTTCCCAGTGCCTGTTTTTCCACTTGCCAGCCAGACTAGATACTTCCTGGGCTCTGGGACTGCCCTTCATTTCATCTGGTGTTCGTAGGGTTCCAGCTCCTTGTTCATACTGTTTCTGGGCTTGCCTAGGGAAGCTGTCAAGTCTCAGTTATTTTTCTCTCTCTCTTTTTTTTTTTTTTAATGCCACTGTGCACACCTTATCTTTAGAGGATTAGTTTTCAGTTCTTTGTGACATATTACAAGCTTTTAAGTGGCAGAGATGGTTCAGGTGTGGTGAAGGTGCTGATGACTGCTACAATTTTCATGTCACGATAACCAGTGTGGCTGAGGGAGATCTCAGCACTCTTTTTTCTTATTCATTCCATCAATGTTGGTTTTTTTTTAATGTCATGTGACCAGATCCTAAATATGGGATAGGTTTGTCTTGTTGTAGTCAGTAAGTGAATTTTCTGTTGGACATTTCCTTGGCCTGTTTTGCTAGGCAGGTGATCTTTGCTGGAAAATGTTCTGCTGTGATCACACCTCTGAATACTTGGCCTGTTGCAAGTTTGAGTCTCTGGAGGTAATGAACTCAAGGGTGTATCTTCTGTATCAGCTTGATGTTCCTAATCGATGATAGAAGTTTAATCTTTTCCTTTTCACTGTTTTGCACTGTTTCTTCTTTTCTTTTATGAAGACTTGTGCTACGTTTTTAGAAAAGGCTTATGTTATTTTTCTTCTAATTAATTCTTCAAGAAACACACAGGCAATTACTATTCAAGTGAAAGAACTTTGATTTTCCATGGAACTCCTTCCTGAATATAAGACTGAGCTCGTCAGTTAGGGTATAAAGGAGGAGAAGATAAACTGGAAATAGCAGGGAGATCTCCGACTTTATAATCCCACCAAGAACACTGCTAGTGAGAATTGTCTTCCCCATATATCAGTAATAATATTCATAAAGCCTATGCATTCTTTGCTATGCCTGTGTGATTTCACAGCAGTGGGAAGACTTTTGAAAAAGGCGTAGCCTCTCAACTTATTTCTGTTTGGAGACTAGAGAATATATTTCCTTGAAGTTAAAGAAGGTAAACTTCTTTCACTTGATTAGCTTTTCCTCTGCTGTATGGACAGGTTAAAACCCAGATTAAAGATAGGTCATTCTGAAGGTGTTTCATGTCAAGCATTAAGTGGTTCTTGCGCATTATTAATGTCATTAAATAAAGTCCACTAACACCTCAGTGGAAACATGTCTTGCAGAAAGTAATTTAGTTGCTGTGTCCACTTGTGTCTTGAGCTCTTTACCCTCCCAGTTAAAATATATATATGTATGTATATAAATACCTTTGAGCTGTATGTTTAATGCAAGGAAAGTTTTAATGTCAAGTCTAGTTTCATTCTCCATTTGCACAGACACTAATGTCTGGGGCTATCTCCAGCAAACTGACTGTTCCAGGAATTATGACAACAAATACTACAGAAGAGTTTTGTGGGTGCTGTGATTGTGTAGGGATGACTGTGAAATTCAGGAGAAGAGCTGGACACATAGCTGTGTGCAGAGCCCTACAGTTCTCTGTTCTTTACTTGCTTGTATTTAGCAGACCGGGGGCCACAGCACGTGTCTAAAAGGAATTTACCAAACCATACTACCTTTAATGGGTTTATGAGTTAAAAGGTAGTTCTTACATGTTTACAGGATGACAGTGTGCTGTTACAAAAACAATTAGCAACCACTATGGTAAAAGTTTTATTCAAATTATAGGAGCATTTTGTACAAATATTTACAGCATCTACTGTATCAAGAGGCTTTGTTTCTGATGTACTTGATCCTAACAGCACCCCTTACCTTGCTACCTGTGGGAAAAAAAGGCATGAAATCATTGATTGATGCAGAGGGACATTATTAAAAGCATCTGATTAATTTAGAAATCAAAAGTGACAATCACGTTGAAAATATGACTTTGACTAGGCAATTAGGGACAAAAAAAAGAAAACAATCTCAGGACTTTATCAGCTATTTCTATGAATGATGAATAACAAGATATACATCTTGCAAGACTGTGTTTCCTGTGCTCCTTATAGTTCAGGGATTGACAGAAACTCCTGATTAGTGGAAATTAGTGACATTTTTCTGTATTTGAGGCTCTGTTACAAAGTTGAACCAAGCTGAAAACACATACCTTGGTGGTATGTGCACAAATGTGCATGTAAGTTCTACTTGGGAAAAAAAAAAAAAAAGGTTTTCTTGAGATTTGCCTTCTTTCTTCCTGTGATTTTCCTCTCTTTCTTCTTCACACATAGTTCTCTAGGAAAGGCAACTGTTTCCCCTCACTATGACTTAAGCGTTTTTTTTGTTCTTGAAGCTATTTTGCTGAAGTTCAGTTTATTTAGATGAAGCATCAGGAAAAGCACCGATTCAGCTTCGGTGTTATCAGCCAGATAAATTTGCTTTAAAACAGCTGGAAGGCTGCAGGGGAAAGGCAAGGATGTGCAGCACTGACTGTCAGCGGGAGATAACTTGCCTTAAAAGACAAAAGCCTGAATGCCTGGGAAAATGATCTGATTGCTCTGTAATTTCTTTTCAGCACTGGCTGACAGAGCTGGAGATCTTCGCCATGATCTTTGCAGCTGCTATCCATGATTATGAACACACAGGAACCACCAACAATTTTCACATCCAAACACGGTGAGACCATCATAAATCATGATGAGTGGTTGGGGAAGTTTTTGGAAAATAACAGCACAGCCACATAGAAAAATGTAGAAGCTTTTGCCCTCAAGTGATGCAGGAGGAAAGTTCACTTCCGTACATTACGTTTAATTTTCTCTTACTCAACCATTTTCAATTGTATGCCTGTATTATAGATTCCTGACCATTGGGTCATGTTAATAATCAGGAAAAAGGACGGTCCCAAAATATTTCTGTGTGAAATTGCTGAAGTCTAATTGTTTGCAGATTGATGTATTTGGTCAAAGATACAGTTTTGAAGGAGGTATTATAATTCAAAAGTTCACCAGTATCTGTATTCGTCAGTATACACCAGCATGACAAATACTGTTCTTATTGGAAAAACATACTAATGAAAGGTGGGGATATGTTTAGCACTACCTGTTTGGAAGTAAGTCATTGTACTCACATCTTAAATCTTTGTAAATTCCTTGAGAACTTACAATTAGCTGATCACAGACCCTACTGGACTGGCATTATTGTTGATTTCAGAGTCTTCTATAGGACTTTAGAGATTGATGGAAGAGAGGTACAAAGAAGATGGCAAAATTTGAAAGCGTGCAAATATTGTGAAATGTCTGCAGTGATAATTAGGCATCTAATGTCTGTGTATTATTTTGACAGTGTAAGTCTACTGGTAGTACTGACAAACTGTCTAGGTGTCCTTGACTGACATAGCATATACTTGGACATTTCTAAGATGCACTGCAACGTACCCTGAATTAGACATCTGGAGTATGGTAGCTGAATCATGCTATGTATTGCAGATACCAAAGATGCTGGGACAGATCACACATATGCTCAAGAAGGTTGGAGGAAATTTGTCTGTGTTCTGGGATACGGCAGACTCCCCTTCTTACAGATTCTTATATGCAGGAGTTAGGGATCTGCTACATTTCCAAAGTAGAAAATAGCTCTAGAAAAGTTCAGTTATAACGCATTGTTTGTGACATTGAACAACAGAGGATCTAAAATGCTGAGGGAGAAAAATTTACACCTCTCACTGGGAAGCAGGACTGAGTGAGGACTGTAATGAATCCTACTCAATCTCTCTTGCCATTAACATCGAGTCTTCAGAACAACTGAGCTATCCAGCAATTTCAGATCTATAACATGGAGCCTAAAATAAGTTGTGAAGTACCTTTGGTCCTATACTATCCCACTGGGATTTGCCCTTTTGTACAGCATAGCTAGGTGCACAGATAACTGAAAGCAGCTCAGTTATGTCTTGCGTACAGCCCATTTACTATTCTGGGAACAATATAAGAACACATCTCACAATTTCTTACTTGGCCACCCTCAGGCTTCAATTTGAGAGCAAAATACACAAGAACTGGAAAGGAGCCTTGTGATTCAGCCCTAAACTTAGATTATCGCTCTCAGTATCCTTTTCTAATGTAATGTAAGACTAGGTGAGTCTGAGCAGATGAAATAGATTTTGTGGTGAATTTTCATCTTTAGTTTTCTTTTAATGAGTAACAGCAATGAATAAAGTACCACAGGCACTCTCAAAATGCTTATATCTGTGCTATAGGAACTAACCTCTGTAGCTGAGCAAAGAAAAGCTTTTGAATATGAGACACATGAGATAAGGAAGAAACATAACCTTCCTTTATTTCCTTTTTAATCCCAGGTCAGACTCAGCCATTCTGTATAATGACCGGTCTGTGCTTGAAAATCACCATGTTAGTGCAGCATATCGTCTTTTACAAGATGATGAAGAGATGAATATTTTATCCAATCTCTCAAAAGACGACTGGAGGTAAACATGAACATGGTAGCTGCTTCAGAATATTGCACTGTCACCACAGACTGTTATTGCTTTGTTTGAATAGCAATATGCATCAGTGTATATTGTGCATTAGCATTTCTCCTGCTAAGAGAGAAAAAAAAAAAGCTTTGTAAAGTGTTGACTTGCATAATTCTGTATTTGGTTTTCACCTCAGATAGTAGTCAGACTAGGAATTTGTTGCAATGGGTAATAATATACAGTTTGACTCCCATGTAATTCCAGCATCTCACAGAAACACCTTTTGCACACATCTGTTTGTAAATGAGTGAAGAGGCAGGTTGCTGTTTGTTCATGCCAAATAACAAAGATACCCTTCATCTATTTTGACACTCCTTGCCTGGAAATTATATATGGGATGGAACGCAAATAAGAAGTCCAAGGACTGTAAATCAATGTGTACCATATAAGCCAAAGTGATATAAGAAGCTATAATTTAAATTAAGCTCATGCAACATACATTTTATGTGCTAAAATCAGTCCACGACTTGTTTTCTAATAGCAGACAATTCAAGCTAATGAGGGCTTTTTGTTTCTGTAGGGGATTTTGAACTCCAAGGAGTAGTACCTTAAAAGTACTTATTTAAAAGTACTTTCTGCAAGACAGAAATCCTGGTCCACGGTCTTTCTCATAGTTGGGACTTGTAGGATCTTACATGCAGCACAGTGCTTCCCCCATGCACCTGAATTTGCTACAGTAATGAGCTGTCAGTTCATCTTACAGGATATTAGCTTTGCTCTGGGGATTGGCTTCTAGTATGCTGGCCAATAACTGTGCTTCGTAATGTCTTTCACCTGCATTTCCTGTTTATTTGACTTGTGGACAGTGATATAATCCTGTAGCTGAACAGTGGAAGTACAATTTAGGAACTTGAACAGCTGGTTTCAATCAGTGTGAGTGTTGTGGGGCAGCAGCTTGAGAAATCCTGCCTGCCCATATAGTCTTAGCACAGACAAGAAATATGAACTGCATTGAGATGTTACAAATCTATTTATTTATTTGTTTGTTTATTTTAGCTACGATTGGTAATGCCTTGTACAATATTGACAGCAAATTGCTGCTTCCTTTTGTGTTGGTAGGGGAAGCACAAGAAACTATCTGATTAGAAGTAGCAGCCCTAAAGCCACTGTTCATAAGGATCAGTGGAGCAGCTGCTTGAGAATGCTTCGTTGCAGGAATGCTATCTTCAGGAAAGCAGTCTGCTTTGAGGCTTTAAGCTGTTTGTGGTTGGATGAAAACTAAGTTCAGATGTTTCTTGTTAATTCCCTTGAGTCAAAATGTGTGTTCTGTTGAGGTATGTGTTTAGACTGGAGGTTTCAAAGATTATCATTTCTCCTTTAGATGAATTATTCTATCTGCCTGAATAAAAATACTGAGCTGTTTAGATTGCTTAGTTTTCCTCTCTCAAGTAGGGCTGTATTATTTTGTAACTGCTGAAATCAAGCAGCAGCTGCAGGATAAAAATCATTATTTTAACGTGCTCTAATGCCAAAATGCAATTCTCACGTGCCTTTGCTTTTGACTACCAGATTGAAATCCCATAGGCAAACATTTAGAAGGCACTGGAAACATCAGCTAAGTTCATCAGGATCTCAGATGCTGAGGAAAAAAAACAAGAAACACACAGTTTCTCAGACTGGTACTCAGAAATAGGACTTTTAGTATCAGTAGGACTCAAAGCATGAAAGCATGCTTTGGAGAACTCTTAAAACTTGTCCAGATCTCTTATTATTTTTGTAGACGTACTTGATTAATCTCTTTCAGCAAAAAGTCCTAATGCTAGCTCTTGGAAATGAAATTCTTAAGTGCTGTTTTGACCTGAGCTCTCGTTTCATTTTGACATTATTAATAAGAGAAGACCTGATGATCAGTTCATCACACAATCCTACATGTATGGAGAAGGTTGAGGGAACTGGGCTTGTTCAGCTTAGAGAAGAGAAGGCTGCAGGGAGACCTCATTGTGGCCTTCCAGTACTTGAAGGGAGCTTATAAACAGGAGGGGGAACGGCTGTTTACGAGAGTGGATAGTGATAGGACAAGGGGGAATGGTTTTAAACTGAGAGTGGGGAGGTTTAGGTTGGATATTAGGAGGAAGTTTTCACCCAGAGGGTGGCGAGGCACTGGAACAGGTTGCCCAAGGAGGCTGTGGATGCCCCATCCCTGGAGGTGTTCAAGGCCAGGCTGGATGTGGCTCTGGGCAGCCTGGTCTGCTGGTTGGTGACCTGCACATAGCAGGGGGTTGGAACTGGATGAGCAGTGTGGGCCTCTTCAACCCAGGCCATTCTATGATTCTGTGATATATATGTGGATTTCATCAGTTTTGTGTTATTTGGTCATCTAGTTCAGGACTGTATTCATAGGAAAGAAATACAGGAAATTAGTGCAAGCTGTCACAGCTAGAACAGAAATGGGTATAGGTTTTTTAGGGGAAGCTGATGAGACCGAAAGAGATCTTTTTGGCTATAGTCAAGAAGAAAGATGAATGCTTGCTAGGACTTAAACGGTGTTTTACTCTCCTTGTTAAATATTTGAAAGTGAGTTGCCTCATTTGATGAATCCCATTTGTGCAAGTCATTAGCAAGTAAATGAAGAAACTGTATGAAAAACAGATCACAATGATTTAAGAAAGCAAACTGCAAAGTGGACAGATGCTTTCCAAGATATGACTAAAGATGTATTTGTTGGCTCTGTAGTTTATTGCTAATAATTTCCATGTAGTTTATTGAAATAAAGTATACTTAGTGCAAGCCCTTTACTGTCAAGTACCGGATTAAAAATGCATCTGGAAAATGTTTAACTCTGAAACTCTGAATCAAAGTGCAGCTTCAGGAAGTGACCTTTCATGCAAAACAGATTTTGTCAGTAAAGCTGCTTGGGCTTTTGTCCCTCAGCTAATTTTGAGTCCTCTTTGTCAATCAGTGTTATTCCTTTAGAGTCTGCAGTGAGAAACCTGGAATGGTTCTAAACAAAGACAACTTTAGTCAAAGTGTTCTTTCCTATGTAATAGCAGATACGTGCCTGCATAATCACAAACTTTTCTTGTTCATTTTTTTCCTCTGTATCCAGGATGGATGCATGCATATTCTGAATGTTACACCTTTAGTGTGTGTCAGCCATTGAAAATGCTTCCTTGAAGGTAGCATTTTTCCTTTTTCCATTAATTGTCATGGGAATAAAGGCTTATACTACGTAAACTGGGTGAAATATCTCACTACAGGAGATCTTACCTATTTCTTAGCATAGGGATTAGGTGATCTAGAGCAGTCATTTTCCTGTCCTTTTCCCTCATATGCATGGAGATGGGAGCCCTTTGCTAGAACATGGCTCTGAGGTGAAAGCTAATACGGAGCAAAGATGCATCCAGCACGTAATGTTCTCTGAGTCAGAAAAGGTAAAGGCATGTAGTAGTTATTCTAAAGAGCAAATAAAGATATTTGCCAAATGGAGATCAGTGCAAGACTTCGAAGTATTTAGATGTTAAGTCATCCAGAGTCTTACCTAGCTCAGCAGTCAGTAGTACAGATACCATGCAACTGTGCTTGATGACAGAACTGTGCCAGATACTCTGTTTTCATGGGCATCACCTGCAGGACATGCAGTAATGAAATAGGAAATTCATTCCAGGTTTTCCTCTTCTCCAAATTGCTTTTTCCTGGCACTGCTCTCTCCATCTAATTATAGCTTCCCCTAATTCTGCAGGGGCTGTTAAAGGACATGGAAAAGTTATCTTTAGAATTTATCATCAAATTTGATAACTTCGTACTTTTTCTTAGGGATAGGTTATAGATGTGAGAATAAGGTGTCTCTGTGGCTCCTGACTTCTGACCTCGGGGAAATGTATATCTGCCATGAGATAAAACAAATGTAATGAGAATTATTAAAATCCCCAATTAGTCAGACAAGCAGCACGGCCGGATCTGTAGAACAGACTTTGCGTCCACAAGGGATCTTCAGTTGAGGGAATAGGCAAGAAAACCCATTCCCAGGTCCTTAATATTCTAATAGTGACCACTTTCACATGATTATAGTTTTGTTGCCACAAACTTTTGAGTCTTATATCAACATTAACAATTTAGACGACAGACAATAATGCATATTGCTCTGATTTATCGGGCTGCTTGCAAAAGCACTATTTAAAATATTTTCAAATTTCTCTGGAGCACAGAAGTTTCTAACAACGTTGTGGAAGAGTACAGACTTGCTAGATGTGTGTGTCCATAAGGAATCTGTTGGTTTCCCCATTAAATTATTACTTTGTTGTTGTGCTCTTGGCTGCATTACATTACACTTGCATTTCAGCCCACGTTTTCTGTCATCTACACTGGCTTTTGCTTTGTCTCTGACTTGGAGTACATAGACTTGCTTTCCAGTTCTTGGGATTACAGTCCTTGTTCCACAGATGTTTTAAGCTGCCATTTGCCAGCACTGTTGCTAAAAGAAGCAGTTTCTCCTCTCCTTTGTATTGACAGAGAGGTTTTTGTTGCTGGGAATGTACCAGACCAGGGAACAGACCAGGACCAGCGAAAATAATTAAACTAAGCTTGTTTCCAAGCACCCTGTAATTTCTCTGAATGCTGTTGGCTATGCAAGTGCTTGTACTTGAGGGTGAGGAGGAGGCGGTAGGTTTGCTGTGGGGAGAGTGAGGACAAGTGATGCAATTTTAATGTGTGTGCAGAACTCTTGGGGGGGCATGTTATGTGACACCCATGGGATTGAGTAGGCACCAAGGTCTTGGGTCTCTAAGCAATGGGTGGCCTGGGGCTAGAACCTTGAGTACAGCCACTAGAGGCAGGAGAGACATGCCCAAAATAGACTGTCTCCTTCATGAAAGATTCATGAAAAGAATGGTAACTTATTTTTAAATGAAAACCGATCCATTTCTGAATCTCCCGAATCCTTAGCTGGTACACTAACCTTGGGCTATTCTATTAAACCGTGAGCAGCTGAATTGAAGAAAGAAAAAAGAAATTTATATTGTATGCTAGATCAGAGAGTTCTGATATTTTAAAATTTCTAGGACATCACACTATCTTCAAATTCCAAAGATCCTGAAAAGTTTGTTTAACAAAAATTCGTGCAGGAATAGTTTGAATGAGCAATGTCAGGGAAGTAGTGCAGGTTCTCAGAACTCTTGAATGTATATATACATTATATTTACTAGGAGATGCTTTTTACTTTAATAATACAGCTAAGCTTTCAGTAAAGGTTTTGACTAGTTTTAGTTAACTGGATAGAAATACAAGTTCAGAAATTCACCTGATTCATGCCAAATCTTTAAACAGTCTGTTTGTTTTATTCTAAGAATGCTTTATAAAGAAATAAATTCAAAAGATTTGTTCTTAAGTGAGAAAGGAAGTGTACTGATACTGATACTCTTCACAAATGAAGCCACCTGGCTTCATTTGCAGCCCTTCCACTGCTGTGTTTGTAGAAAATCATTAATCTTTCTCCCTCAACCTGAAAGAGAAATAATGGAAAGAGGGATGTATGAAATCAGAAATGCTTTTTAGTAAATTTGCAGATAACAACAGAAGCTGGAGTGTGTCTGAAGCTGGTTTTTGTGTTTCTTTTTCCTTGCTTCTCTCATCATGATGCCATTCAAAAGGGAGTTCCGGGCTCTGGTGATTGAGATGGTGTTAGCCACCGATATGTCCTGTCACTTCCAGCAAATCAAAGCCATGAAGAATGCTTTGCAGCAGCCAGAAGGGTGAGTCACTTCACAGCACTGTGCACTTCATTTCAGCTTGTGCTTTGCCATTATGTTTAACTTCAAAAGCACCTCTCCAGACGCCCTCGCTCTCCTTGATGTGCACCTCAATTCTGTTTCTGCTGTTGAATTTTGAATGAATTCACTTAGGAGTAGACAAGCACTACCTACGCACACATCTCTATTCTGTGCTGGTGGACCAAAGCTTGCAAGGGTCACTGTGTTGGGGTAAGCTTCCCTAGTCATTTTCCTTTGTATATGAGGGTAACATCAAGGACATGATCCAGCTGAACAAACTCTACCAACTGAGTAGGATTCAAGGATCTACAAAACACAATCAGTGCACTGGCTTTCTGCAGATGGTAGCAGCAGCCACCATGGCAAGTGGCTTGCTCCATAACAAGGGGAAAGACGTAAACAATCTGAGATACATCAAGGGAAGGACTGGAAAAGAACAGATGGAGCATTATGGGGAAGGCCTTTTTTTTCCACAGTATACCAGTAGGAGTTGTAATATTTTATCCACAGCCTTCTCCATAAAGTTCTCGTTATGCTATTCTTAGTTATGGTCTTTTCTTTTTTTCACTCCAGACACAGATCTGTCTAGCACCCTCTAGAATTATACCTGTATCCGATCAGAGTGTGGCACACCACTTGGTCCTTTCTGAAGCTACAGCTCTTCCAACTATTTCAGGCCATCAAAAACTGGAATTAAAAACTGAAATTACTCATCCCAAGCAAACATTATTTACTGAGTTCTTGGGCTAGCCTCTCAGGTTATAGTTTTAAGAAATTGCCAACTTCACTCCAGTTTCCTAACAGTGAAGCATACTTACTGTGCAAAGTCATCAGTGTCCCTGAGAGCAGATCCTGTTTACTACAGTAAGATGAACTCTCTTCTGACCTGCATAAAATGCAGCACAGATGAAATAAGGAGCATAGCGACTCTTCAGGTCTGACTGTGCAAAGAAGTGAGCCTGGACAGGAGCTCAACAAAACTGAGCAAAGTTTCTCTTTATATTTCTTAATGTCTTTGTTACAATAGGAATAGTGTATCTTGGAGAAATTAGTCAACCTTTCACGGTTGTCAGGTATTATGAACACGGAAATACTCTGTTAATATCCTGCCAAAGACTCTGATGGCCTTATTTCCCTTTTTAAGTGCAATTTTTGTCATTCTCCACTGCAAGTGCAGGCAATTAACTTGTTTGATCCTTTGAATTTTCAGAATTGACAAGCCGAAAGCCTTATCACTGTTGTTGCATACAGCAGATATCAGTCATCCAGCCAAGGCCTGGGACCTCCATCACCGCTGGACCATGTCTCTGCTAGAGGAGTTCTTCAGACAGGTAAAGCTGGAGAATTTCTCTGTGTTTTGGCAGCACAGAGGATTGGGCAAGTAAGAAAATGTGAACATGTATTTTCTTTCTTCTCTGATTTTCTCAAGAACATCCTAAATGATAGGAAGCTTTTTTGTCTGGCACAGTAGCAGTGCCTATCAAGTCTCTTGGAAAAACAGTGTCTGATACACTGCCTATAGAAAGAAATATTACCCGCATAGGAGAAGTTCTAACATGGCTTGCTAATCCAGGCTATCTACTTTTATGGAATCAGTATTTCTTTCTTACTTGAAAAAGATAGCTATGCAGAACATCATATATTCTAATAAATCATAGAAGACACATTTAGGTAGTTATATGCCATAAAGCTGTACCTAAATTTTTGGAGTAGACATAAAAAAGTCCATTACCCTTACCTTCAATGAAGTGGACTGCTCTAGCTTATATCTCTTAATGGGCATCCCACTGACAGATCCTCAAATCTAGACAGATCATTAAAGTCTATGTGGTAACTCTAGTCTCTCCTAGTGGCCAGTTAAAAGCATGTAAATAGTTGCTTAAACAATAAATAAATAAAAGCAAACAGAGCACTGAAGAGTGTGAAGATACTTTTCACCAATATGTATTACTAAACTAATCAGAAAATTTAGTACCTAATTTCCTTCCAAACTTCAATAATTTCATGATTTGCAGTAAATCTGAATGCAAAAAAGCCAAACCAGAAAGCCAATTTTTAACCAGTTTTTTGAACGACATCTGCTTTAAAGGCACTGTGGGAATCCCTTCTTAGTAAGGACCTTGCAAAAATTTGCTTTGAAATAAATCCTTAAGTTTGTTTTTCAAAGCAAGAATGGGTTTACTGGGTGGAAGCAGGAAGATCATGCCTGCATCTATCTCTGTGTTACCACAGAAGGTTCATGTAAGGAGGATGATTTTCACATGCATTTTAGGGAAGACTCTGCCACTGAGCATGCTTAGTCTCTTATACCTCAGAAGGATACTAGATCTGATAAAACGTACCATTGCTGAGTACCCTAAAAGATTGATGAGGGAATTAAGATTAGCTGGCTGTAAGAACATAAAAAGGCCAGGTTTGGATCTGCTTTACATGTGCAATGAAAATCATTTTATGTTTTCACACGGACAGCTGATCAACAAATCATGCTTCAATTTTGAGTAACAAATGCCTCCATGTCTAGAGAAAGCATTGCATAAAACTTGTATTCTAGTTCTAAATTACGAGTACTAACTCCCTTTTTGGAAAAACCTTATGTTTACCAGGAAAAGTAGACTTGTTCATTGAAGTTAGTAGATAGATAAATACATGCATCCCTACCTGATAGCAGAAGAGCAACATGCACTCTTCTCTGTTTGAGCTGAAAAGTGCCACTAGCCAGAGGGGACTAAGAAAGTAAGCTGGTTTCAGTTTAGATATTTATTTCTTTATGCTCTACAAGTGCAGATTCTCTTCCACATTTTTGGTTGTGTGTGTTATGAGGCACAAAGACTTAACCTGAATCAGTATGGGTTTCTAATGCTCTTGGTTTCCAATTCTGTAGTGACACAGGTCTTCCTGCATGAACTACGTATGTTTGTAGATGTTAATGCTGCTTTTGAATACAATTTTATTGATTGATATTCAGCAGCTGGAATCAAGATCTCATAAAGGAAATATCTTCCATGTTTTACCTAGCAATTTAGCTATCCATGAAGGATCTGCCTGAACAGCTTAAAAGTCGTGTATGTCTTTGAGCAGTCAGGAAGGCTGTTAGGGGTTCTGTGCTAAAGAGAATTAAGTGCTGGGGTTTGTAAAAGGCATGAGGAGTAAGACAAAGGTGATGATTAGATAAGAGCTGGCACTGAAAAATGCTTTTCCTGAGCAGTGTGGCAGACACGATAGTAGAAGGTAACTTCGGAATATTTCTCTGTTTGGTTTCTGGCTTACCCTGAAATTTGTACATCAGACTCCTAACATAAAGCAAGAGAAAACTCTTATTTCACCCAAAGCTCTAACAGAACTTATTCCTTCTTTTTATGTATATCATAACAAAGAAAAAAACCTGTTCAGTGCTTCTTTTGCCTACAGTTTTTCTCTAATTTGTTAGCTGGTTATTTTGACTTCTATTTGACGTTAGTCAGAATAATGGCATGAAGTTCAGCACAGTTAAAATGAGTTGCTGATTTAAGGAATTGGTTCTCTGGTACATTGAACAGGCTATTTAAGTTTGAATGCTCACTGGGGATTACTGCAGCTGTCATCCTATGTATCCTATCAGCCTCAAGCAATTTATAATAGTGTGACTGAAGCAAGCTTGGTGTGAATATGCAGCTTAAATGACTGGAAGAAATGGGTTTGTAACACTTGATCTTACACACCGTCTTGTGATGTTAAGAAAGGACTGTCAGTTCTGAGGGTTGGAAGCATGTTTGTACCTTTGTTCTCTAGCAGTGTTTCCTTTGGACAAAAAATATAATCTGTATCTGGCATCCATGACCTGTGAATTATCTGAAAGAGAAAAGGAAAAAAAGCATGCAAACAAGTGCAAATCCTGAAGGATCAATCACAATACTGATGTTTTCTCTTGAAAGGTTTGTTCCAAGGATGGTGTTCTGCTGAGTTTTCCAGACAGCTCAAAAGAGAATCATTCTTGAGTACAAAACCTATCTCACTAAAGAAAGTAAAATGGGTTGTTTTTACAGCAGTGACCTAAGATATCAAAGTTCAATGCCTTGTTTTAATTTATTCTCTTTTTTTTTTTTTTTTCCTCCAGGGTGACAAAGAAGCAGAACTAGGGCTTCCCTTCTCTCCACTGTGTGACCGCAAGTCCACTATGGTTGCTCAGTCTCAAATAGGTATGTCCCTTTTGGTACATTGTAAGTAGCATCTTAGAAACAAAACTTAGAATCACAGAATCACCAAGATTGGAAAAGACCTCTAAGATCATCCAGTCCAACCATCCACCTGTTACCAATATTTCCCACTAAATGTCCCTCCGTACAACATCTAAACTTTCCTTGAACACCTCCAGGGATGGTGACTCCACCACCTCCTAGGCAGCCATTCCAGAGCCTGTCCACTGTTTCAGAGAAGTTTTTCCTAATGTCCAACCTGAATCTCTGCTGGTGCAACTTGAGGCCATAGAACTTATTTCTCCCTGTGGTACGGAGGTTACAGTGATCTCTCACTATTTGAAACTAGGTTATAGTGAAGAAATAATAAAGTGCAGTGGTATTTTCTCCAGATCAACAATTCAAAGCTGAGGAGCCATTAAATTTATGGTGGTGTTTCCTTGCAGTAGAGTTACTTCTGATGTGACGGCAGAACTGACTGCAGTGCCCAGTTATGACATTATTCTGTGGTTTTCTGAGCACTGGATATGAGCTGCGCATGGCATTGTGTTGTGAGGATATGGAAACATGTCAGTCCTTTTGATGACCTGGGCAAAAACTGTTGTATTTTTCGTTGGTTTGTTTCTTTGTTTGTTTTTCACTTATTTTCCCCACCCTTTCCTTCTCAGTGCTCAAAGCCAATCAATATTTTGCACGGAAACCATTTTCAACTCCATTCATTCAGAAGCAGAGATCTTTTTACAGACTCACTAATAGTGCTTTCTCTCTCTTGAAAAATCATGGGGTTGCAGAATGGATGAGGTGGGAAGGAGCCGTCTGGGTCCATCTGGTCCAACCTCTGCTCAGGCAGGAACATCAACAGTAGGTTTCCCAGGATCACATCTAGGTGATTTTTGAGGAGGGACTTCAAAATCTCTCTGGGTATCCTAATCCAGTGCTCCATCACCTGCACAGTTAAAAAGTGCTTTCTAATGTTCTGATCTAACCTTTTGTTTTCCAGTGTGTGCTTCTTGTCCTGGCACTGGGCACCACTGAAATGAGCCTGGTTCTGTCCTCTTTGCACTCTCCCTTCAGATGTTCATAGGCTTTTTTAAGATCTCTCCTGAGTCTTCTCCAGACTGAGTAGTCCCAGCTCATAGCAGAGATACTCCTGTCCCTTGACCATCTTGGTGACCTTGTGTTGGACTCTCTTCCTGTATATCCCCATTTCTCTTGTAATGGGAGGCCCAGAACTGGGCACGATAGCAAGGGCACATTGCTAACTCATGTTCAACTTGGTGGTCACCAGGACCCCTCAGTCCTTCTCTGCAGATCTGCTTCTCAGCTGGGTGCCTGGAATTGTTCATCCTCCACAGGAAAGATGTGGAGCTTTTGGAGAGGGTCCAGAGGAGGGCCATGAGGAAGGTCAGAGGACTGGAGCACTTCTCTTATGAAGAAAGGTTGAAGGAACTTGTGTTGGTCAGTCTGGAGCAGAGAAGACTCCAGGAAGACCTCATTGTGTCCATCCAATATTTAAAGGGAGATTATAAACAGGAGGGAAATCTTTTATGTATGTACATAATGATAGGACAAAGGGGATTGGTGTTCAACTAAAGGTGAGAAGATTTAAATTAGATGTCAGGGGTAAGTTTTTTCTCTCAATGAAAACATTGGTGAGGTGCTGGAACATGATTCCCAGAGAGGTTGTGGATGCCCATCCCTGGGGGCATTCAAGACCAGGCAACCTGATTTATTGCTTCATCTAGCAGTTGGAAATCCTGTCTGTGACAGAGGGGATGGAACTAGATGATCTTTGAGGACCCTTTCAATTCAAGTCATTCGATGATTCTCCAAGATAGGAGGTGCAGGACTTTGTGAGGTTCTTGCCAGCTCATCTCTTCATCCTGTCACGATTCCTCTGGATGGCTGTGTGGCCCTCTGATGAGTCAGCCACTCCTTCCAGTTTTGTGTCATCTGTGAATTTATTGAGAGTGCACTCTACCCAAACGTCTCTTCCAATTAGTGAAAGAAAAGTAGGAGGGGGAAGCAACAAGCCTGACAGCTGGGGAGAAGTCAAGAGGAGTTAACTGAAGTAGACATGTTCTGCTAGCTAAGAGCAAAAAAAGAGACAACTTCAAGAGAAAAGGTGGATTTATGGGTAGATATTTATACCCACAAATCTAGTGAAAAATGTTATCTATCCATGACTGGAGAACAGAGTGCCAAATGGAAGAAGAAAAGACAGATAATGCTGACTCCCAGCATAAGGGAACTGAGTCCAGAAGCAGAAAGAAAACAAATGTATTCAAGGAAAGCAATCAAGAGAAGAATTTGAAGTACAAAATTTCTCAGCTGTCTCCTGAGCTGGCCAAAGAACAAAACAAATACATCCCCAAACTTAGGAAAGTACAGATTCACATCTGTGGCTTAGAGTTGTTTCTTGTTTAAAATTATTTCATTGTTCTCATTAGGCAGCCACTCCCTCAATGGACTTCATTCCAGATTTTTCTGGCTCTGCAAGCTTAGGCACTTCATACAACAATCTGAACTTGAAAAACCCTGTAAAAACCCAAACTGCCAAATTTCTAGAGTGTGCCCCTCTGAAACAGTACCCCAGAAAGATGTGTATGTGTATACAGCACAACACAACCCTTGAGAAGACTTATATTTTGCCAGTGGCTCAGTGGAGGGAAGCAACAGCAAACTTGAAGAGCTTCAGTATGAGCTAAAACCCATGCTGAAGATTTCTGTGCAGACTATGCCTGCTGCTATGGGAGAAGATGACCTCTCTGTGGCTGGTGTGGAGGAAAAGACACATTTGGACTTATCTTACTTGGTGGTTCTAGCAGCTTTCAAATATGTTCCTCACACCTTACAGGGAAGAGGAGCTGTGCTTTCTGCATTTCCCCTTCTGAGCTTTCGTAAGCTCAGTGTGCTTAGAAACCAATTTGCCTTGTCCTCCTCTTTCATACGTTTTCACTCCAGAAGGCCAGGAGAGCCAAGAAACTTCTATACTATGGATGTATTTGTGTCAAGCCGCTGCAAAATTGATGATGAATTAAACCGTGACCAGGATAATTACACTTTATAAATCTGTCAGTGTGTAAAGGCAGCCTTATTTATTTAAATGCTATTTGTTACTGTATTCTTTTTTGTGGTTTTGTAATCCGTTGACACTAATAGGCCATTGTCCATAATCCTTGGCTTCTGACATGTTTTCATTTCTCTGTCTGCTGTGTATATTGGCACTATCTGTCTGCAACACCTCCTTTGTTAGATCAAAATGTCTTACATTTTCTGCCTCTCTGCTGAGGCAAGGTTTCAAAGTTATGAAGTAGATTCTCAGAGAAATAATCTCATCCTATTCATTTATTTGATCAACAGTCTCAACAGGTTGTTCACTGGATTAGTAATTACTGCATTTCTTTGCAGAAGCAAGTTCCTTTTGAATTCCAAATCATGCAGTGAGCAGCTGTGAGTTTCTACCAATGAAACAAACAAGCAAACAAAACCATCTATATTTCGTTAAATAAAACTGTGCTACTGATATTTCCAGGGACAGAGCCTAGAAATCCTGTTCTGGTGGCTTGGCTTGTTTGTAGTTGCTGGTTTGCTGCTGGAAGTTGAGTGCAGATGCCACAAACAGCAGGCAGGCATTTTTATTAACGAAGGGATTTCATAAATGCGGACAAAAGGCTTTCCAGCATGCACTCTTTCCATAAAAATGAAACAAAAATTTCCTCAAAATAAAGAATGTCTCATTCTCTTGTTTCTTTAATTACAGATCAATTGTTCAGTATTAAAACTAACATATTTTTTAAAACAAATATCCAATAAAGAACCTTAGTTTTAAAACCTACTAATGCTAGTTGATGATCAGTTCATCATCTTTTTTCTTCCTCAATAAAAACAATTTTGGTAAGTATATCTATACCCCACTGAGGTACAGAAATCATGAGAGATTCATGTGCAGGTCATGCTGCTGACCAGAGTGAGCAAGGCAAACAGATTTCAAAGAAAACCAGGCCAAAACTTGTGCTTCCTGACATGAATATCAGGAGTTAAAGCTTCTCTGTCTTTCTCAGACTGTAGAAAGCTTGTCTGATGAGAGATGAACCTCACTTGCAACTGATAGATGTAGGAACACCTTTTTATTTTTGTCCATTGGCTGCCAAGAAAGAAAATTACAGCTTCAGAAAACACTGTATGAAGGCTGAGAAATTAATGTTTCTGATTTGTTGGTTTATTTGCTTGTATTGTGGTGGGCTTTAGGGAAACAATTTTCCAGCCAGTGCTGCTTGTGGTGGTGTTCTCAGGTGGAATGAATGAATTGTCTGTTATCAACTCCTCAGTATGCAGTGGCAATTGATAAAAACATCCTAGTCACTGGGGTACAGAAATATTTATGTCACTCATTCTTTTGAAAAAGAAAGATGATGATGGATTGGTCTTAGGCTGCACCATTAATAAATTTTAAATCCAGGTTAATTATTTTGAGTTTAAATCACTGTGTCTCTAGGTAAGAAGAAAGAGAATACCGAAGGGTGGTTTGGGATTATAGTATAAATTACATAATTGCTATTCAGATTGTTCTGGAAGTAATGCCTCCTCTTTATTTCCATGGAAACCAAAACAGGTACAAAGAGCACAATAACCCTATTTGATGGAGTGCATTCTCAGTGACAAAACACTATTTTTCAACACTGTCACTACCATGAGGTATGCATTTGCAGTAGTGATGAGCTGCTGAAAGAGCCATCATACTGCATTCATAAAAATGTGCACCAGCAGAGGTGACCCACTGTCACTGTTGCTGCTCTGTAAACACACCACCCACTGCCTCACTGTGGTGACATCCACTGCTTGGTCTCTGTAAATGTTGAGTGATTGAATGTCAATGTGTCATTTTTTCCATGTGGGAGAAGTCAGTGACACAGCTTTGCTTCATGCACACTTTCATGTCAGATGCCATCTGCTGCCATCTGTTGCAAGGCAATAGACTTTAACAGAATATTGATTGGAAGGTTCAGTCCCTTCTGCCATATCACCAACATCTGCCTTTGGTGTTGTGGGCAAACATAATAAAATAAGAGGCATTACTTTCAGATCAGCCCTCATAATGAAGTCCCAAGTTTTGTTTCTATGATAGCAAGATAAGTTCCCCAATACTATTATAATACCTATTTAAAGATGACATAATTGAATAACTTATTCAGTCTTAGGAAACAAGGAAAAATACCATACACACTCTGCTTCAGTACAAAAATAACTTTATTACCCTTGCTTCAATGTTATCAAAAAAGTTCTTCTAGGTTCACAGTTTTTTTTTTCCACCAGTTTCAGTCCCTTGTGCCACCTCAATCTGCATCTGTTAATGAGACTTCTCCCAGGGAAAGCTTATTTTATTTCTTAGATCCAACGCTTAAGACCTTGTGTTTAAGCACTAATGTTGAGTATCTCAGCAAGTGATCCCACCACCCAATTGCTGAAGTTAGTGAGCCAGTTGCACGTGTTATATCAGAAATTTGCATTGATGACTTGGATTTTTTTGGTCACTAAGAAATAAAAGAAATATTGAAGGAGATGAGAAGAGACGTAGAGACAGGCAGACAAACACACTTCAATCAAATTCTCAGTATCCTTTGGGTTCCTGTGACGCACTGTTCTCAGTCAGTAAAATTTGCTTTGTTTTTAAAAATTGTGTGAAGTTTCTCAAGGTTATCTGCACACAGTTTCCTGCTGTGGCTTTGTACTGCATGCATTTTTGATTAACAACATGGGAGGAAAGATGATATTTTCCCTTAGGTTTGCATCAGGGTATATCAGAGTTATGGAAGCACATGGTTCGGATGCTTGTGTAAGACTGAAGGTTCAGTAATGCATGATTTTTTCTCACATTTACAAAATATTAGTATGAAATTCTGAGAACTTGGAAGTAATATTTTTAATTATGCGAAGTATGAAAATACGGGTCATTATCTGACATTTTAGAAGTATAGAAAAAAATCAAGCAAATCAGGCGAGGGAAATGGAACTAGAAGTATGCTCAACTACCTTGCACTTTTAGAATGAGTTTGTTTGAGATCGCTGATGCAGTGACTTCACATAAATCATTATTTCACCTTCTTGACTGTGCTTGCATTTCTGCTCAGGTTTCATTGATTTCATCGTGGAACCCACTTTTACTGTGCTGACTGATATGACTGAGAAGATTGTGACACCGCTCATAGATGAAGCTTCCCGTTCTGGCATGTCTGGGTTCAGACGTTCCAGGTGAACAACCATATGTCCTTTCCCTTCAGGGCACACGTGTTGCTTTTGCATCCAGGTCCCCTGGTGAATGTCATGGTCTGCATCCACATCCATCCCTCCGCAGTGTATGTCTGCCATGTGGTGTAAAGCTTGCTATCCACGTTGCCAGCACAACAGCTCACCTAGTGATGTGATTGTTTTGAAGGGAAACCCCAACCCAAAGTAGGGCAGAGAGGGAGGCTGCCCTCTTGGAAACGGAGCCAAGCCTCCAGAGGCAGTGAATGCAAGTGGATGTAGCCATGTAGTCAGGTGAACTTAAGTGTTCTCTCAGTCGCTAATGCCAAAAAAGAAGGTAGGTGCCATTGAGAAGCACTCATTTCTAGGAATATGGAGGTATAAACACATTGTAATTACTAAAGAGGATTGGGAAGTATGGCAACACTTATTTAGAGTTATTCAAATGTGTGAATTATCACCAGAATTCACCTGCAGCTTGGATATAAGGAGTCTTGGCCCATTCGTCCCCTTCTGCTGTTGTAGAGAATCTGCTACTTCAGTAATTTCATGAACAAGGCATGTCTTGGGATTCAGGTGCCACATGGTTTGTACTGCTTAGACTGAAGCCTCCAAATCAGGATTTTTTTCCCAAGCAAATTCTTTATTCTTGGACTGTTATATTCAGAGCAACCACTAATATCTTTCTATATCAGTTATCTTGCTGCCTTTATTAAAATGTGCACTATGACATGCCTCTCCTTGAAAGAGAACTGCTAGGTCTGTAACTGAAATGAGTGCCTATTTCAGCTTTAAACGAGGTCATCAAACCCTGCATGGATGCTCGTGTACAGCAGTTCTGTATCTAATGACTCCAACAGATGAATTTGAGGAGACTCCTCCTTTGACATACTGCATTTCTAGGTTTGTCTGACTCTCCACTTGATGTTAAGGGAGTGGAGATGCACAACAAAGAACTACTTTGTGTGGTTCTCTTTGTAAGGAATCGTGTCTACCAACGATTAGGGAGAGGAGAACAGTCCATTATTTCTAATGCTGGCTCAGATTGTGCTGCTTGCTTTAACACTGATTGCCATGGGGCTGGAGGGAGGGAGGGAATTGTGGAGGATTCAAGGTTATCTTTCTTCTTTTTTGGGTGTTATCTAGATTTAGAGTAATAATTTCTTAGCTGTGTTAGGTTGCCTTAGATACTGATTTCTGTTATGTTTTGTGATCTCGTGTCCCAGTCTGAATAGCATTAGTCCCTCTGAAGTTAAGAGATCAAGTGTCAAGAGCACTGGGTCAGAAGGAAGTGCCTCGCTCAACTGCTCCATACTCACTGTGGACTTCAAATGTTTTAAAGCCACCTGGACTGAGGTGGTGCAGCAGAACCGGGAGAAATGGAAAGCACAAGCCACCAAAGGTAACATCCGGGCCAAAATTCTTTTGACCTCTTCTACTTCAAACTCATCTTCAATCAAATTATTCTCCAAGTAAGCACTGCTAGTTTGAAAGAATCTGCTTCTCTAGGTCAACAGTTTCGCTGAATTCAGACAGATAGGACTGTTGTGACTCATCTGTATCTTACATGCTTCTGTGTGATGTAAGTGTAGATAACAGAGGATTTGGACAATAGGAGGAAAAAAAGGAATTCTAAGGGAAGCCCCCTAAGGTCATGAGTCAGACTCTGAGCGTGTGCAAAAATAGCAGGAAAAGGATTTTGAGAGACATGTTATCAATTGTTTACTGTTAAGATTGAAAGAGATAGGAATGATATGTCAGGTGAAAAGGCCATGGTATTCTGGATTAATGTCTGGCTTCATATTTGCAGTGATACCTTGGATGAGAATTTAGAAAGTTTGCTGCTTCTGCTCATGATATCACGAATCTGTGCAGGACTGCAAATATTTCAGGAGAATATGAAGTCTGTGTTGGTTGCGAGCTTGGAAGCAGACCAGGCATCCAAAGTGTCATGCAACTGAAAGTGCCCTAGAGTCATTTAGATGTGCTCTGGAAAAAGCAAAGTCTGAATTCTATCTTTGATTACATTTATTTCTTCATTAAACTGTGATACAGTGTCTCCTCTGAGCTTAACGCTTGTTACTAAACCCATCATTTAATGGAGTTGTGGTATTTCATATGAATGGAAGGAGTTTGATTGCACGGTTTTGGCTTTATGATCAATGGAAGACTTGGCTTAATTCTCTATTTGCCGGAGCAGATCTGTCCTCTCTAATTGAAAGGCCTGTCTAATGGTGCAGGGAAGCTCATGGAGGTGCTCATCCAGCAGTGCTGAATCTCTCTCTTGTGGTTCGGGTGCGAAATGCAGCATTTTGGTTTGTTTTCAGATCCTTGGAATAAAGGAAGCTAAATACCATCAGACTCCCAGAAAGCTGTCTATGCGAGCTAACGTTGATTTCAAGAATGATTAGTAAAGCCAGGGAGGCGCATATCTAATTTAATTATATTTTCATGTGAGCCATAATTTATTCATTTAAAAATTAATTAGCTAGCTGCTGGCAAAGAAATACAAATTGACATTTCTTATACAGATGGCTTTCACCTTTCTCTCTTGTAACCCATTGGTACATTGTTCTCAAAACTGTTTCTGGTTCACTAATAAGAAGTATTTGAGGAGACACCATTGTTTTTTCTTTTGTAATTTTTGCTCTCTGGCTAAGTTGCTGCTTCGGTAAGGACCAAAACATCTTCCCTTTAGGTGTCAAGATTGCTTCCATTGGACTAATTGGACTTTATTCTTTAATTTGCAGGATATGCTTGTCTACTTAATCAGCTTACAGAATCTCTCAGAAACCAGGAGATGCATCTCTTTATGATTCCTATCTCAATTAGAGTACAATTGATTATCCACAATAGGGTGATGGGTGGGTGGGCTGTGATATTGCAGACCTAGAAACCTTGTAGGCAGGCAGAATGATATATAGTGGGCAGCACAGTGCAGACACTTCTGAATGCTTAAAGTCAGTATGGATACAGGTATGTCCTGAAGCTGAGTCAGGCTCCAAATTGAGTGTGGGCTGAGTTATTCAGTTGCTTTTGCAAGTTAATTCTTTTCTGATCATGGAAAAAAGGAGGAAATTATGGAGTTTCTGCCTGCATCTAGGCTTTTTGTAGCTTGAGCACTACATTAAATGATTCTATGATTAAGGGATGTAGTTGTGTTCTGGAACACATTCCCCTTTTGGGAATGGAAGAGCAGGTACTGATAGTAACGTATTAGTCTGGTAAGAAGGGACAGAGATGTGAAGAAATTATAACAGTAAGTAGAAATGAAGAGATTAGGAAGCTGGAATTGAAAGCAACCTGGAAAAAGGGGAAAAAATGGATTTTCAAAGAACCAAGACTTTCAAAGTGCTTAGGATTATGTGGTGCAATATAGGTAAACTAAATGTGATTTGACTGACTCCTGTATATCAGGAATGAAGATAAGCTCTGTACCCCTGAAGATTTACCTACAGAGCTAATATCTCTTTTTAATTTGCCTTTTAAATTTTCTGAAGAACTGCATTTTCAAAAGGGAGCCTTATATGGTTAAAAATAGCCATGCACATATGATATAGGTAGGCCAACACAGGGTATTTTTTTCAGAGTACTTTCTTAAATGTTCTCCTGTGTTCTTTTTCCCTTGTCAAGTCAGTTCCTACACTTATCTAAGTAACACCTGTTTACGTGTTAAAAGCTGAAGTACATTTACACGTGTGAATTGTATTTCTTGTAAAATTGACTGATAATCATCATTTCTTTTCATGTTTTGCTTCTCTCTTTCCTGAAGATGCAGAAGAAAAAGCTAAGAAAGAAGCAGAGGAAAGTGTTCATCAGGGAACAGATGAAAAGAAAACAGATGAAAAGGATGAGAAGCCAACTGAAGATGCCACAGCAGCAAAGACAGAGAACAGCAAAGAACCAAATCCTGGGGAGAACAAAAGTTCAGATTCCAATGAAAATTCCCACATAAATGGGACTGGGCAAACTGGAGTGACCAGACACGAAGCCTCTCAAGGAAAAAGTGCTCCTAGGACAGATAATGGAATGGATTCTCATCACACGTTGAGAGAAGAGAAACATGTCCAGAATGGTGAGTTTCTCTCCTTCCACTGAAAGGTGAATGCCACCCTAAAAGTGGTATTTCATCTCAGTAATGAGATGGGAGCAGTTGATGTTGTGAAAGAAGTTGTCCTGGGTGCGGAACCTTTTCCTAGAATTCAGCATTGGTACTTCTAGGTATTATTGTTTTGTAAAAGATGGAGCTCATAATGTCTGCTTAGATGTTTTGTTTTTTGCAAAGGGCAATAAGACTGTGCTCGTGGAAATGAATCAGCTTGTTTTGATGTACACTTCAAAGCTGAAACAAACTATCTTGGTTCAGTGAACAGCTTCACTGACTGATCAGTTGAAAGAGGAGATGCTGAAGATATAAACACTTTCAAAAGTCAATTTAAGGTATCTTTGAACTGATTCTCAAATGTAAATATGTTTTAGGACAGCAGCTCTTTTCCCCTCTCCGCTGTTTTTAATTTTTTTACTTTATTTATACTACATTTTTTCTGTTTTATTAGGGCAAACATGAGCCTTTTTAAAAAATTTATTGTCAAAAAACTGTTAGTGAGTTAAAATAATTATATTTTGCACCTAGAAAAGATGGAAAAAGAATTGAAAATTGCATACGTCATTAAAATAAGTTATTAGACCTGTGAATAACAGAATCACAGAATTGTAGGGGTTGGAAGGAACCTCTGTAGATCATCAAGTCCAAATCACCTGCTAAAGCAAGTTCCCTATGGAAAGTCACACAGGAATATGTGCAGGTGAGTTCTGAATATCTCCAGAGAGGGAGACTCTGCAGCCTTTCTGGACAGATTATTCCAGTGCTCTATCACCCTCAAAGTAAACAAGTTTTTCCTCATGTTTACACTGGAACTTGCTATGTTCCAGTTAGTGCCTGCTGCCCCTTCTCCTGTTGCTGGACACCACTGGAAAGAGCCCAGCTCTATCCACTTGCTTCCAGTCCTTTAGGTATTTGTAAACAAGGAGAAAAGGGAGCAGAGGATGCAGGTTTCCCTAGAAGGATGCAAAAGAATCCCCTATAGTGATACACACTCTTGAGGTGACTGACCTTCTGGATTGTGTCATAGGAGACAGCTAAGGAACATTTGTCATGTTCTGATTGGGCTGGCTTATTTCCCAGTCGGTTGCAATGGAGCACTTGGACCCCACCCCCCAAGTCCTTCTTTTTTAAGCCTGCTTCACTAGTTTGGCCAGCCTGCTGCCAAAGATGCCCTGCCTCTTCTAGACAGGTGGATCCCATCCCTCCCTAATAGATCATAATCTTCACAGGGAGTCCCATTCTCATCAAAACCAAACCATAAAAACTTTGAGCTGGCACCAGCCACATAGCCAGGAGCTGATATGTATTATATGCCTATTTCTGGCTTTCCTCTTTTCTCCAACTGGCAAGATTGAAGAAAAGATAACCTGGGCACTAGGATTTTTCCCTTGCACTCCTGGGACTTTATTGTCGTCTTTGATTCTGTCCCTGAGAACAGATCAGTTGGCTATTGGCCATTTCATTGTCCTTCCCTCGCCAATCTTGCTCCTCTAAGCTGTTAGCAAAAAATGACAGTACGGTCTCATGTGATTTCTCATCATCTTGGTAACGTCAGCCAGTCCAAAACCAGCAAAACGCTCAGATTCTGAAGCATCCTCTTAGGAAAAAAATGAGTAATCGTATAGACATTGAAATTCCTGGGCTAAGACATTGGACTTAGATGGCAGCTGAGGCAAGAATTCTGTTTGAAGTACTCCTGGTATGACTGGATTCAGGCCTTCCCCAGTGATTCTTTTGTCATTAGATTTTTTTAGATTGGAAGGACTGTGTAGATCCAAGTTGTCATGGGATCCAAGTTGTTACACATGGGATTTTTCTTCCAGCAGTGTTATGTAAGTGAATGGGAGTGGGCCCCACGAAGAAACAAAAAGGTTGGAGATGTGAAATCCCAGTTAGACTGCAACAGATTTTGCTCCTGAAATCCTTTATTTTACAGACTTCTAACAATATAAGGGCTAAGTATGCTCTGGTGATTTTGACAGTGCCTTTTTCTGCAATGTCTTTCTGCTGCAGGTGTCTGAAATGCTTTGGAAGGAATTATAATGATTTCTGAAAATTCGTGTCTTCCTTAGGGCAAGAAATTCTGCTCTTTAATTTATGGGAGAAGGCCCTAATGAATTACAGTCACTGCAGAATCTTTGGAGATGGATGAAATCTAACATTCATATATCTGGGTTCATGCAGTTTCCACTATTTTACATCTGTTAATACCTCATCATGACATATTTGCCTCTGCCTTTGTAATCTCTTTCAGAAAAATCATTATGATCATCGTTCTGCTCTGCTACTGGCAGTATGGCATGGTAGATATTACAACACTCAGAAATCTCCTATTCATAAAAAGATATTCAATGAAAGTTCAAAAATTGTGTTGTCAGAGGAGCTGGAAGTCTCTCTCTGTCACTCACTGCTCACTTCCCTTGTGCTTTCTCAGAGATGTCAAACTGGGAAATAATGTGTGTGTGCATGCTCATCGTCTTTGCCTGCACACACTTAGGATCAAGTGCCTCATTTATGCAAAAGTCAAAGAAAATATTATTAGCTTATCATTACCATCTGTGGAGGGAATGTAGGAAGCCTTCTGTGCCTTGCTAGGTACATTTTCATTTCACCTTGAATCCTGTGTCCTTGTAGAGACCATCTTTTTTCAAGCAGACACCTCAGTCGTACCTGGAGCTGCTCATACCTCTCTGTTCAGATTGCACTTCCCAAAGAAGCCCGAATCAATGGCAGTATGTAATAAGCTGAGGAAGTTGCAGTTCTGTCTCGTGTCTTGTTTTCATTTTTCTTTCACCCACACAATGACCTTAACAAGAAAACCATGGAAGTTTTGGTTCTAAATGAGAACAAAACAGGACATGTTTTTTCCATCTTGCTAAATGTTTTAAGATTTCAAAACCACTTTTCTATTAGAAGAGTATTAATTGGAGACGGAGAAACCAATTTTCTGTCATCCACAAATAACAGTTGTTCCTATGGTTAGGGCACAATTTAGAAGAGACAGGCCTCGTTTCTCTATATTTTCACTTTTTTGAGCTGTTTCAAAAATAAATACTCATTGACCGTAACTGTTTTGAAGGCAGACTGGTTCCTCTCTAACATAGCACTCCCTACGTTCTTGATCTAAAGGCTAGGAAGTGGTAATCATAGCAAAAAATAGTAATACAGCTGGAATAAGCGTTGCTTTTATACAGCCACATACTTTGTATTTACAAAATTCTGAAGTGAGATTTGATACAGCATTTTTTTTCATGTTGAGATGTGGTTTACAAATTCACTGCTGCTCTCTTTTGGGTGAAGGAAGAGATGCCTGCTCCCATCTGTGCAGGCTGCCATTGTTTCTCTGGACATCTGCAGGAAGGAGACCTTCTTTGCTGCTGAATGAGCCCTATTCTACTACATCTATCCCTTGAAGTAAATTTTAGTTCATAGTCACATTTGGCAACAGAACATTCTTTTTCAGTGGGGAGATGGTCTGGGAAGGTCTGTTGTGCACTGCTGTGAGACTGATAGAGGACAGAAAATAAGAAGGACCCCAGCTACCCTTTTTGGCTTCTTAAAATATACTCCAGCCCTAATTCCCATTTTTGTTCTGCATCAACTGGTGTGCTGCTAAAGACCTTGTCTTCCAGGTTTGCTGTAAAGACACTAAGTCCAATGATCAATGCTAGGATGCTTGTCTGTTTCTTGTATCAGTGTACACAGACCAGCATAAATGACTCTGTGGATAAGTAAAACTGGTAAGAGAAAGTGAGATCCAATGAGGTAGGACTTTTTAGGATATCTAAAATAGTTCTTTAATGCAGAGACCTATGACAAAGCCTCACGGGATCTTAACTCAATCTTTTAAAAGCATACATTTTTTAGAGTCTTGATTTTGAGATGAAGCTGGTGTTCAGGTTTTAATGGTGCATGTGCAGTGAGGAGGAGTACGAGTTTGCATGGGCACTTAAGGAGGTGTTAGCAGAATAAATTTGAAAGTAAACTGTAAAGGTTGGTTTTCTGTTGGAGTCTGATAAACTCTTGAGTGATTATTCTGTGATCCTATGTTAATCCTAGTTCATTGTGAATCAGGATATTTCCTCTTAAGGAAAATCTCTCTTGGATGTTGAAACTTGATGGAGTTACAGGCATTAATACACTGCAGTCTGCATTATAATGCTTATAGTATCCCTTATTGCTTCATTCTAGGTGAAATAAAGGAAGACAGTATGGCAGACAAAAAAGATCAGTCTAGTGTGGGAAATGAATCAAAGAAAACAGATGGTAAGGACTTAATATTTTGTTTTGTTTTGTCACTCATTTCTATATGCAATTTATTGTTTTATATGCATCCATATTTTATGATTAAAAAAAATTGTGTGGTAACCTGAAAAACATTTAACAGAAACTGTCATTAGATATGATAGAAGCCATTAGGGGTGTTCTGGGGGAAAATCATCTCTTCCACGTAATGACTAATGCCACTTAATTTTTCTGTTGGTAAACCATCTTCTTTATCTTCTTGAACAATTTCTGTGCACCACCCACAAGAAAAATCCTGGATTATTTGAACTGCTTAATAGGAAACATGGCTTTGTAAGGTTCTATCCTTCTCAGTTTCTTTGAGCCAAATTCTGCTCTCAGTGAAAACCAATTGTATGGGGGTGCAAAACACGAATCTAAGCAAAACCCTGCACAAGGTGCATCTCCTTTTTTTTGGTTGCACATCACACTGTGTCTGTCAAACCACAAAGGTTTCTTGACTTAATAGTCTGAGGGGGAATTTGCCAAGTGCTTTTGAACCACAGGTATGGGAAGGAAGCAAGCAAGAGTAGACACATCAGCACAGAAGCGCTGTTAAGGACACTCTAGAAAAGGGACGTTGCTAAAACACTTTTGAACTGAAACAATCCCAAGTTGTATGACAGTTTCTTGAACACCTAGAAATAATTTCACACAGCTCTGAGCCTATTGTAAATTTTCACAGATGTTTTAGTAGCATCAGCAAAGCAGAAAAATGCCTATAAGAGATGTGGCATGTTTGCTCTTCTGCTTCTCAGCTGTGCAGCAAAAGGCTTCAAGATAGTATCTGGCTCCACATCACCCCAGAACTGATTGCTTAAGTATTGCATAGCAGAATAAATGGAAACAAATACTACAGCTAAGATTTCCTTTGTATGTGTCAATTAAGTCCATTGAAATATCTCTAAATATAAATAGTACAGTATTGTATTTTAATGATCAAGAAAGGCAACCTTGTTTTAAGTGCTGCAGTTCAGAAGGATGCTGTTTGCTTTTACTGTTACTTTGTAAGAAATTATTTAGTGTTCTTACTCTTCCAGAAAAGTGGCAAATAAGAAGATAATGTGATCCTTGGCAAAAAAAAAAAAAAAAAAAAGTAGAGGAATTCATCTATAATCACGTGTATTAATTTCAGACACAGAAATATGTACTTTATACAGAGCTCCATTAGCAATGATTGTTCAGGAAAAATCAATTATTTGTTGGAATGTCACAGACTTCAGATAAGTGTCTGTCAGGAAGAGTCACAAACGAGTACCATTCATAACTCTTTACACAGTATCCAGAAATAAAGAGCAAATATTCAATTAGCAGTCTGGCTCTGCAGGCATTCACGAATACTGCATAAGATACTGCATGTCTTATGTAGCTGTAATGGCTCCACAAGGATTAGTAGGAGGAATGGCTTCTCTCCCTACTGCAGTTGGTGATGGCAGAATAGTGGCTGTGTAGAAAGACTGCTCCCCTGGCAGGATGGGTAGATGCAGAAGGCTTGGGGCTTCTCTTGGCAGATGCAGGGGCATCAGACCAACCATGAGAGTAGGTTTGGGAATCCCTAAATTTGAGGACAAGGTCACCTTTGAAAGCTTGCAGTCTCAGTCTCTTGGAAAGAGTAGGGGCACCTATTTAATCAGGCTGGAAGACAAAGAGGTGAATGTTTCATGCTGATTTAAAAGTGTGGTAGTAAATTTGTTTACTTCCAGGTTGCTAGTCTTGGTGTGCTGTTAGCTATTTAATATCTGTTTGTTCTTCTGCAAGAAAGTGTTTTGCTCAACCCCTAGGGAAAAGAGCAGCTAATTACAGTGAATAAGGAACCAAGCAAAAACAATTTATGGGCTCCATGTTTTTCATTCAAATGCTGTAGAGAGAGGTTGTGACTAATGATGTCATTGACGGAAACAGAATATTTGTGAAAAACAAGCCCTAGGAAAGTGTTGGGGTGGCACTTCTGTTTTGAGAAATACTGCGTGACCCTTCCTGTCCATTGCTCAGTCCTGAGCAAATCTCCTTACCAGCCATGTAAGGGATGTGGAAAAATGAATCTTCCCCATGAATAGTACATAGCTGTTTGTAGACTACTGAACTATGTACCCAAACATATGGTTTCTCATCTGCTGGGACATGGTCCTTCATATACTGGGATAAAAGCAGAAGGGAGGAGTTAGAAAGACTCAGGTTACAGCACTGGAATTCTCTCACCACTTCTAGATTTCTTTTGAGCCCAGGTTTTAGCAGCATCAGGCCTGGTGCTTGAGTTTTACAGCCTCCGAGTCTGCAAGTGGGGTGTATTTGTGTGAAACAGGTGCTTGTTTGTGCAGATTCATCACAGCCCATGAGGGCTTTGGCTTTCTTTTGGCCTCCCATTAGCATCAGCTAGAGCCCTGCACCCAAGCTGAGGTCAGTCTGCTGTTCTGTCCTGCTGTGAGAAAAAAGCTGCATGAATCTTTGCAGGATCTTACCCATGTTACTTTTTGAGCATATACAAAACGTTACTGTAATATGTTGTAATTGGAATATGTAAGTGCTAAAGCATTTCTAATCATCCTTCTACTTCGTGGTGAACCAGGTGGCCAAGGAAATACGAATAACCATCCTATGTGGTTACAAAGACCTGGAGTGGCTTGCCTGTGCTGTAGTCACAGGTCTGACATGTGTCAGTGCTACCTTTATGCTACCCACAGATTGGTGTGCATGCCTCCAGAAACAGGGATCAAGCTCTGTAAGCCACTGGGAAGCTATGAATGCATCTAGCCAGAGCTTCACACAGCTGAGTCTATTGGTATTTTAAAGCTGGTTTGAGGACATCTATGCAAGCTGCAGTTGTGCCTTAGAATGCAGTATTAATTGCTTCAAGATCTTATTTGAGTTTCTTAAACACAGGATAGCATCCTCATTGTAATGTAATCTTCCTGTTGTTGGCTTTTTTTTTGTTCTGTGGGACGATCAGTTGTTACTCAGTACTGCCCTTATCTTCAGCTTTGAGAGAAGAGATATGAGACTGCTAATTTCTTTGTAAAGACACAGTCCTATCTGACATCAGCAGCACCAACAGCATCATCAAATGTTTTCTGTGGGATAAAATGTTACTAAACCATTTTGGAAAACCTGATTTTTCCCTGTGAAATAGTTACTATTCGAGACTTGGAATGGAAATTTTAAAGCAGTCACACAGAAGTAATTCTTCTATACATTCACAGCATTTATTTTTGCAATTTTTTTCTACTCACATACTTAGAATAAATGAGAAAACTTTTTACATCATGTTGCACTTTCACAAGTTATCTTTACGGCTTTATTTTTTTTTTTCCTACTAGGGTAAATGTCTGCAATATGAAGTTTTCAGTGCAACTCTTTGTTCCAGTCACCAAAATACAGTTTATTCTGTTACTTTTTTTCAGCTAGAAAATAACAAAAACGTACAGGTTCACTTGTGTGTGTTTGTGTGTTTATGTGTGTGTTTCTCCTGGCAACTTATCTCATGGTGAAAAGCAAATGTGCTTGTTGAAGCACAGAAATCCACAGGGTATTTGTGCTCGTATCTTGAACCACTGGTTTGTGCTGGTAAAGCCTCGTGTGCCCTGGCTATGTTCGATGAGCAATACTCCCACCTCGTGGTCACATCTTACCCCTACATTTCAATAGTGCTTCCCTCTGTGCGGTGCAAAAAGCAAAAATACAGTACATTACAATGCAAGGCAGTATGCATCTTTTTACATGTACAGTCTCTATGGTGAGTACATACATTACAAGAATTCTAGGAATTTAGACCTTTATCACAGAATCATAGAATGGCTTGGGTTGGAAGGCATCCCAAGGATTATTAAATTCCAACCCCCCTGCTAAAGGCAGGACCACCAACCTCCAGATCTGGTACTTGACCAGGCTGCCCAGGGCCCCATCCAACACGGTCTTGAATACCTCCAGGAGCATCCACAGCTTTTCTGGGCAGCCTGTTCCAGCACCTCACCTCTCTCTCTCTGTGAAGAACTTCCCCATGACATGCAATCTAAACCTTCCCTCCCTGAGCTTAAAACCTTGTCCTCTTACTGTCTAATTTGTAAGAAATTGCTTCCCCTCCTTTTTATAACCCCCTTCTAGGCTGCAGTGAGGTCTCCTTTCAGCCTTTTCTTCTCTAGGCTGAACAAGCCCAACTCCCTCAGCCTGTCCTTGCATGGGAGGTGCTCCAGCCCTCTGGTCATCTTCATGGCCCTCCTCTAGACTCACTCCAACAGCTCCACATCTTTCCTACATCGGGAGCCTCAAATCTGAATGCAGTACTCCAGATGGGGCCTCATGAGTAAGAATAGTAGCTTATCCTCTTTTTTTTTTTTTTTTTTTTTAAGCTAGACTGTTGCTTAACAGTAGTTCAGATCCTTTCCTGTAGGTTCAGTTCAGCAATGGGTTCACATTGCCCATTGCAACACGTAGAGCTCCTTTTGGTCTTATTTTTTCTTGACAATCAGCAAGTACAAAATTCCCTGGTTAGAAAGGTAAAGTACAGGGGCTCTGTCTCTATCACAGCTGTGATAAAAAATCAAAAATGAAGCATTTGTGATGGGGTAGCTTGCATGGAGCATTGCTATCTGGGAATGACTTTGGTGTAAGAGCGCTTTTTTTGAGAGGACTTTAAATGATGATGTGATGGAGCTGTGATGATGGCCCTGCTTTTACTGCAGATACAGTTGAATTAACAGAATTCTTCCCTGTTAATATAGAGGAGAATGCAGCTTTTCACAAAGTTGTTCAGCCACTTAATGATGATCTGTCTTTGCAGTCTACTGCAGATATGGTTTTCAGACGTGCATTTTATGCACTGATCTAGGTAAGACCAATACATTACAATGAACACTAGATTTCTTCTTTCAAAATCCTGCTTGTATAATCTGCATGATGCTAGTGTTGTTTTAACCGAGGTTGCTCAAACGTATAAAGGAACAATGTTCACCTATCTGTTCTTCAGAGAGGGAAAACCATAGAATCGTAGAATCACTCAGGTTGGAAAAGACCTTAAAGATCACAGAGTCCAACCATGACTTAACCATACTACCCTAACTCTAACAACCCTCTGCTAAATCTTGGTAAATGATGGTAAAAATGGTAAATTTAAAGTCATGTAAATAACAGAGCCATCTCTATTTCTATTCCAAAAGATAGGCTGATTTCTCCATTATTGTCAGAAGCAAAAAGCCCATTTCTGTTGGTAAGGCAAACACGTTGGACTTCCTTCTGTAAGATATTGCTTTGATATTATATGTCAGAATCCAGCAGTGGTGGCAAATTGGAATTACGATAGCTAAAGACCACTTCTAAAGACAATTTCCTTCCTTTTCTTACTTTTCTTATGGCTTGCTACCTGAATTACATTAGAGGTTATTGCCCTGCATTGGAAATTGGAAAGCATTGTACTCATACCCTCTGGAAAAGCTTGCCTGAAGAGCATGAGGACATTTTCCTATCCAAAAGGAGATTAATTTCCCCATAGCTTATCTCTGATGAACAAGTCCATAGCACAATATAGCATAACTGAAGGGGAGAAAAAAGCTTCTGTTCTTTTAAAATCATTTTAATGTTCTTTTTAAAAAATGTGAGTGTCTTATTAAACAAGCAGCACCTGAGGCAAGCTGGAATTTGCACAGAGAGATGTACTCTGAAAAGTCTTTATGCAGTTTTACTATCAGATAGAAGAACATGGTGTGGTGTGATCTTTGATGATAAACAAAAAGCACATTGTTAGCATCCTGACCTCAGGAATATTACATCACCATGGCATGTATGGTCGGTGAGAATATGGGGAATACGTAGCAGAAAGCTGCTTTGTCAGAATGTGCAGATGGTTTTGCCAGTTGTTTGTTCAGTAACTGTCTAACTCTTATGGAAGGTGCCTGATTGAGACTTTTGTCTGCCTCCTTTATGGCTTGTTTTCTAAGACTGTAGTTCAGACCGTGCTGTGTATTTAGGAAGTCTTTAGGACTTGATCCAAAAGCTTGACTGATTTTTGCTTCTGCTTTACATGAAATCAGAGAGTGTGGATATGTGAAAAGTTGATAACTCAGAGGTGGCATTTGGTTTGGGTTTCAGATTCAAGTGAATGCGTGGAATATTCATTCCAGTTGCGTGGTGTAAAACACTGAGTGTAGGTACCTAAATGGTTTTTTGAGTAGTTAATTTCACAGGGAACATTCTGAGTTTACCTTTTGTCCTTTGCATGTAATTCAGCTTAGAGATAGCTCCTCAGGGATAACAGCCATGACACTAGAGGTGTAATGCATAACTTGTGCAGTACACTGTGCCCATTCCTCCTTGATTTTTGCACTGTCAGCCATTTCACTGTATCAGTCAGGGAGTGGAGCTGTGACCTTGCCTTGTTATAGCCCTTCTAATCCCATTTAGGAAAATGTGCATGTGCAGTGATGTATAGAAAGTCTCACTTCAGCGTGGGGCTTCTTGCCTTCTTGCTCCCTCCCTCTGTCAACTTCTGTTCAACTCAGTGACAATCAGGCCTCCTCTTTCCCTGTGCAACGCTGCCACTGACAAGGTAGTTTAAGTAGAAGCTGGAAGAGATAAAAAGTCAGCACAGTGGGAATCCAAATGTGAAGACTCCACCTTATATACAGCCAGCTGAGTGCTTGGTGAGTACTTTGCAGACCTGTGCTGTGTGCATGGTCTATCCTTGAGAGCAGATATCCTTGAGCTGCTCAGCCCAGGAATCTGTCCCATTTAGATGACAGAAGCTGGACAAAGAGAAGAGTCACTTTACTGGTTAGTTTTCTGAGATTCGTACCCTCCAAGCAATCTTTACTGCCTTTCATTAGTTCACTGCTGCATAGCTAGCTTCATTCTCTTCTCTGCGCCTGAACTGCTGTTTAGGTATTCTTAATGTCAAAACCCAGCCCTTGTAGGCAAAAATAAATGCAGGAAAAGGAAAATTGTTGAAAAGTGAAATTTTGAATCAGACTAAAGTATTTAGGAATTGAAGTGATAGAGAATAAGTCACTGTCAAAAACTGAAGAGATATTGATGAAATCTAAATCAGAATTTTTTCCTTGAAGTGGTTTCATGTATCTAGTCAGCTTTAAGGAAATGCTTAAAAAAGAAAAAAAGAAAAAAAAAAAAAGAAAAAAGTTTTATTTAAGTTAGATGAAAAGCTCAGGTGGTAGAAAACCTGTGATTCTACAGTGATCTTTCATTTCATTTCCACCTCCCTCCCACCAAAAAAGCACTCCTCAGCAATAGTTGTTTTTGCCATGGCAGAAAAAAAGTAATTACTTGTGCCTGACCCAGAGCAACATATTACCCCAGTTTTTTAGTGTATTCACTCATTCAAACAAGAAATTATTTGCTCAGTGCTAATTACAAAATTCTGATTCATATCTTTGGCTGAGGTTTTAGTTTGAATCCACAACAGAACATCTCTGTGTGAAAACTGTGATCTAGCTTTTACCACAGATGCATTCAGAACTTTGAACTACGTTTGGTCATCAAGTACATCAAGTTTTCATGCCTACTCCTGTAGATTATTTTGCATAATGCATGACTGGTTTCTTTCTTACATGCTTTACTCAGGAAATTCAAATGTATTTGGCACAACCAAAATTTCGCCAGTGTGGCCATTGTTTGTTTTTTTCTCTGCAGTTGAGTATCTCTATAATGTACCAGTAGTCATTCAACGGACATTAAAGCTAAACAAATCTCTTTCTTCCAGCACTGCTGTGATTTCAGGTAATAATGCAAGCTGTCAAACAAACATGAAGCACAAGATCCACGTGAACACAACTAGAAATTGTTTGAAGTCATGAATGATTTCGAGATAACTATGTGCCAAAACTCAAAAATAAGAATACCTTCCTTGCTAATATCATTTCCCCCCCAGCAACAAGAATCCTAAGCACTTGGGATGTCTGCTAAATTCCAGTGATGGTACTTGAATTCAGTTACAAAACAAGTATTCAGAGTTTTCTCCCAGAAGTATTTATATTTCTTTACCTTAAACAGGACTCAGGCACCACAGAGAAACTTGGCTGTTTCCTTTGGAAAAATAATTATTTTTTGTCTATTAAAAAGGCAGACAATGCAGATGAATTAACTTGTAACACTTATCTCTTCTTCACTTCACTGATCTTATGAACTTTATTTCTTAGGCCTCGTTCATCTCTGACTCAGAAGAAGCAAGAGAATAGAAATTTTGGACATCATCCTTTTATTCTGCTTCAGGAGTAGCTTTAACAGTACTTTTCAGACAGAAACATGTACCACTGAGCACATGTTAGCATGCAGGGGAAACAATAAAAAGCCAGGCTTGTTGGGATAAGTTTATAAAATTAGGGAGTCAATCCTGGCAGGAGGTTCCCATGGAAATCGCTCAGTGATCTGTCCTGTCAGCTGCAAATATTTCCATTCTTTCTATGTAGTATGAAGGTTAATCACCTTTTGGATTATAGATTATCTCAATCACATTTATTCAGACTGCTTTTTCTCCTCGTTTTGCAGTAATTGTTTTATGACATCAGTTGACATACAACAATTTGGCATTTCATTTGACCCAGTGCTTGAACTGAGCAGCATGTGGGAGGAGAACAAACTTTGGAGTAGTCTTATACTGGAAAACCTGGGCTTATCAGTTGTGATTAAAGCTTTTTGTATTTGAAGTGTTAGAGAAATAGAAGTAAGAAGTGTGTATATTCCAAATTTTTTTTCCTGAAATTTGGAAAGTCTTGAAAAACGTGTATCAGGAAAGTGCCTCATGGAAATGTGACATTTGGTATAAATTTGTACATGTTGGGGAAATTCTATATTTTCCTTTAAAATCTGAACACTTGAATTACTTGTTTTTCAAATGTATGTAGTATTTTTTCACGTACTTCCAGTATTTGAAGGGAGTGTATACAGATGAAGTATGACTGCTTACGAGGGTGGATAGTGATAGGACAAGGGGGGAATGATATTAAACTGAGACTGGGGAGGTTTAGGTTGGATATTAGGAGGAAGTTTTTCACCCAGAGGGTGGTGAGGCACTGGAACAGGTTGCCCAAGGAGGCTGTGGATGCCCCATCCCTGCAGGCATTCAAGGCCAGGCTGGATGTGGCTCTGGGCAGCCTGGTCTGCTGGTTGGTGACCTGCACATAGCAGGGGGTTGGAACTGGATGAGCAGTGTGGTCCTTTTCAACTCAGGCCATTCTATGATTCTGTGATTTTTTACATCTGTTTTGATGGGCTTTGTTCTGTTTTGTTTTAATATGTGAGGGTAGAGGCTACTTTCCAAGACTGTACAACCTTGCTGGGTCAGTCCAGAAGGCCCTTTAGCTCTCCATCACCCATTTTACAACATTTCACAACAGAGACTTTAATAAAGAAATAATAAAAAGAGAGCAACGCTTTAAACCTAAACCTTTTTTTCTTCCACAGAATCTAAAGCAGAGAACAAGTCTTGAATAGCCTCTGATGGATTTTTCTTCTATTACTTTAAAATCACATCTTTTTATTTGTTTCAAATTTACTGCTTGATAATTACATTTGATAACCCACTACTTGCGCTGTGAGAAACAGTGAATACTGTTCCCTATTCATCTTCTCAGTGTCTCTCATTTATCCTTTATTCGACTTTTCCCACAGCTCTTCCTTTTCAGGATAAAAAGTTATTGTCTGCCTAAATTTTGCCCATTCGACTTTCCTAAAAGTGACACCCTTCTGATATTCACTGTGTTAGAACATAAAACAGGCAGTTGGTGTCATGCGCTGTAGTTACTGGGATGCAGAGAGAATCTGATTTTAATAAGATTCTTTTTTTTTTTTCTTTAAATCTTAAAGAACGAAACATAAAAAAATAAAATATATATATATGCTGAAATTTTTTGGTTGCTTTTTTTTTATGATTTCATGTCATAATAGCATGAAAAGTCACTGGCATAGGTAGTTTATTAAAAGTGAAACTTTTGATGTGTATTAAAACACAAACTCAGAATTGCCCTGGGATAGCAGTACCTCAAGGGCAACATTATTTGGCAGTGTGGTAGGGTTTTGTTGTCCTACAGGAGTGCTCATGCAGCATGTTTAGAAGTTGAGATTTTTACATGCTATATGTTTCTTTTTCACCAATAAACTGCAAGGTTACCTTAATCTGCTTGGAAAAAAACAAAAGTGAGTGTGCGCTCCTGGATAACTGTGGTATCATTGTGTGTCCTTTATTCATGAGTGTAGTTGTAATGCTGAAGAAACACATCCTTGAGAAGAGGAAATGGGGACTGAGAATAAGCTCATAAACTTGCGATTAATGTTGGTAGCGGTCTTGTTGCTCTCCCAGGCAAGCTAGGTAGTCTGTATAGAAAACCTAAAACCTTATTCCATGTTCCACTGCCACACAGCCTGCACTTAGCATCAGCTTTTAGGAGGGGAGATCAGAGCATTTTCTTTTAAATGCAATTGAAACGCATACACTTCGACCTTGCCCTCGCAGCCCTACAGTGGAGAATGTGGGATTGTCCCTAGCTGTGCTGGACAGCATTTTGGTTTTGGTGACTTGGAAGGAAATGATGGGAGTTGGAACCAGGTGGTCTGTAAGGGGCCTTTCGGTGCAAGCGATTCCATTCTGTGATGCAGGGAGAAGGCAGGTCCTGGCTGGAGAGGCTGAGCCAGACCCTTCAGAAGTCATATGGAGAGAGGCCAGCTCCTGACTGCCAGCTGACCCAAGCAGAACAATGCCTGTGACGTAGGCTCAGCAAGGAGCCTGACTCATTGCAGAGCAGGTGTAGTTTTTGAGTCAGTCTAAACTCTCACCTCCACCAAAGTGCCTCCAAGGATCTGTTCCTGTTCTCCAGCTGGGTAGCAGATTGTGAAAGCTTGCATTAGATGAGCCTAAGTGCCAACAACGGGTAAGGACTTGGACCTCAAAACACTTGTTTTATCACCAAAGGAGGAGAGGTCATGTATGAGAAGAGTCACTGATTGTGCAAAACTGACATCCAGATTCCTTGCTACATGCATACAGTTGTATGCTGAGCAATTCTGTGTGAAGGAAAAGACAAACTGCAGTATATTTTCACTTCAGTAAATCAGACTATGTAGTAATGTAGTGAATATATGCATTGAACACATGTTAAAAATTCCCTGGTATTAACTGGAAGCAGAGATGGGCTTCATAATCATGCAGTGGGTGCTGGTATCTCATGAAGAGCTGTAGAAGTCACTGGCATTTCTATTTGTGATCAAGGGAGGGGGCAGTACTCAACCCTGACTCACAAAATTTGACAATGATGCTGAAGGGCAGAGATGTGCATTCAAAGGAGGCTATTTCAGATGAAGAATTTCAGTACAAGCAAAGTGAACTACAAGTCTTCCTGTGTGCAGAGCACTGCGTGTTCGTTCTCTTTCTCTTTCAATTACCTCTGTTAATATATCCTAAGATTTGCACTGGATTTATTGTTCTGAATTGGAAAAGAGTTTGAATCATATCTGAGGTTAAGATAGTCTTAGGGAAGCTGTATTGCATCCAGAGGGAAACTCAGCTAGGAAGCCAATGCATTTGCTCCACCAAGTAGAAAAACAGTTCAAAGCAAGTGCTGTACTGGAATGTTCTGACTTAAGCTGATGATGTGACTAATAGAAGCAAGAAAGCGATGTATGACTCAGTTCTCTACAGGGAACTTCTAGCCTGCATAAAAACATCACATTTTTTCCCTGTTTCATTAAAGGGGATGGGAGAGGTTAAAAGTCTTGAGAGTATGGATGGCATAGGAATGGAAGGGAGGGTTAACTGGTACTTCGAGCTCTGTTTCAGATGCCTGCTTTGATTCAGCGACCACTACTACTCATTCATCAGAAATAATGCAGTCTAGTAGCAGAGTCTCACATCTTTGTTTTGTTGATTCTTTTTGCCTTTGCATAGAAATAAAAAAATCCAGAACCATATTCTTAGAGTCTAAAGAAACATGTTTTCTAAGAGGAACGCAGAGATTCTAATATCATCATGTTTTTGAGGCTTGTGCAGTCTTACAGGTAAATTCATGTCTGCTTGGATTGAATCTCCTTGCCTGAGACATATTTTCAAATGCACTTTCAAGCTCTACTGAGTAGAGTCTGAGTGTACTCAGAATAAACACATCTATGCATAGTGCCACACATATTCAGAGATCTTGTTTGGCTGATACAGAGTAAAATAGTCTTGTTCCTGTTTGATGCTTTTCCAGAAGATTTCTTGGGGACAGTATAATGAGGGATGGATAGTATCCTCTTCCATTAGAAAATTTCCTCTTTCATTAGAAATAAAGAAGAAATTTTATTTTCCACATTTCTATCTCAAGGAAATCTGTTCATTGTGAAATTAATTTGTGATATGCATAACTATATAGAAATCAGCTACATTTGTGCGTTCCAGGTACTGTTAGTCAGATAAATTCTGAGGCTGAGGGAGTTGCTAGTATTTGCCCAGAGACTTCATTCTGCTAGCTTCACATGATTGTTTGGGTTTCTGTAGAGGTTAGGGATTTTAATTATCTAAGGCAAATCTCTAATCTAAATCTCTATCAAAAGCAAATTTCTAAGTGAGTCCTGCATGTTTTTGGATCATATCTCTGTTGTGAGAGATGGTTTCATAAATAACTTACCCATATATACCTGACTTGTCCTAAGTTCCTTGTAAAGGAGGACTGGAAATTCTGTCTTACACAAAGGGAAATCCATTGCTGTCCACCAATAGGTATTGCAATTTTTTTTGTTCTTTGTTATTTCCTAGGCTACACCCACAGTACTATAAAAAGACCAATGTTGTTGCTTGTTACCTTGGGCAAATGGCTTCTGGAGATCAACAAGTGACAACCAAATTCACAGGCCATCATAATCTGACCAGTGATATGGTTTTACTTACTGTATTGAGTTAGTTTTCAGTTGCAAAGGGGTCAGGCAGACTGTAAGATGAACATCCTTCATTAGTTCTCCCATATTTATCCATCTGTGAGGCTCTGCTTTTCACTGCAAACCATTTGAGAGAAAGGGGCTTTTTAAAAGGTAGTGCACCTTTGTGTTTGGAGCATATTCTTTTTGTCAGTCCAAACCATATGTATGTTGTTGTTACTTTTATGACCAAAAAAGTACTGAAATAGGTAGTGAGCAAGGGTGATCTGGGAACTCTAAGGCAAAGAGGGCTGAATTCTGTTCCATGATTCCAGTAGTTCCAAAGGTTTAATTTAATTTCTGCAGGATTAGCCAGACAGCAATGGATTTCCCTTTGTGTAAGACAGAATTTCCAGTCAAGTCAATAAGAAGTGTAGCTTTTTTGCACCTGACCTTTTGGCCTTTTCAGCAGTTAAGCTTTGAGTGAATGACGCTGTCTAAACTGTTCCCCTTCATTTTCTTCCCCAGATTCCCCATTCCTTGGATGAAGGGGAGAAAGGCAGCATTTGACGCTTTTCTTTTTCTTTTTTTTTTCCAGATACAGAAGAGTAAAAATATATATAAAAAAAAAGAGACTGCAAATTTCTTTCATCATTTTAGCCGAGCTTCTTCATTCCTGTTCTCCTCCTCCTTCCGCAAAGACCAGTTTCTGGGGAAGGCGTTAAACAACTGCCAAAACACTCCTCCTCCCACTGGCTATTTCACAGCTAATGACTCCGGGTTCTAGGGTGGGGGCATTGGTTTTTTTTTGGGTGTGATCTAGTTTTGTTTGTTCATGTATGTGTGCATTTGTTGTTGTTTTGGAAAGTTATTTTGTTTTAAAAAAAATCTGGTGATTTTCCGATGCAATTGGTTCAATTTTATGGACAGGTGGAGCACACAGACGAGTCATCTTCAAAAGCTGGTACTGCCCTTTGCTGTTATGCCTCAGCTTGCAAAATCACAATATTAAGATGTTGCAAAAGAACTTGAGAAAATGAAATTGTAATGATACTTCACTGGATAATACTTCCCTTTTATTGTTTTTGTTTTTCTCCAAGAGATTTTTCCAATTGTTGGTAGACAGAACTTGACATCCATTTTACCCTTGCTGTACCAGATTGTATGCGTAAAAATGTTGAATTTGTAGTCAAGTTGCCATTTGTTGGGATTTGGAGCTTATCACGGAAAATGCAACAATAGCAAAATGCTTTTGTTTCGAAACAGAAGTAGGCAGACTCACTCAACCCTTGATTTTATAGTGTATTTGCAGTTAGTAAAAGGAGAGAAAGAATCAGTGAAAGTGATATTCCTTTGGGGCAAAGTTTGTCAGCCTCTGAGAGTACGTACTAATGTACAGCTTGAGGTGCCTGACTTAACTTGGGATTACAGATAATGAGCTGTTTCCCACATCTATTCATTGGCTACCAGTAACCACTTTGTCTGTCCTGAAGGTCTCAGAGGAGAAGGGCAGTGGGGAATCACACGGATCAATTCTTACCTTCATCTCAGTGTGATGCTTCTTTCATCACTGACTGAATGGACAGGCCAAAGGAAGGAAAAGTGTGGCTGGAGAAGTACAGACAGACAAAAACAAAATGAAGAAGTGTGTCCTAAATACATGCCTGGAGTCGGTGGCTAAAGCTGTCTCATCCAGTAGAGTTAGACACATGGACAGTAGCCGTCATTTTGGCCTACTTCAGGGAAGAAATGCTGAAAAACCTCCTCACTCAGGCTTTGATTCAGGAGGGTATATTTTTATGAGAAACAGCAAATGTTTGTAAGTGTTTTTCTGCCTTGGAATCTTAGTAAGGATCTAGTTAACTGTGAGCAATTTTACCTGTCTTTGTGGAAACCAAGGCACACGTATTTACACATACACTTGTTTTTGCCTAACTCCTTTTTATTCAGGATAAGGTTGTGCTGTGTTAGTCATAAATGTATTTCACAAGGAATCGGATGGCAGTCATGGCTTTTTGCTGTGTAGAGAACAGGTAAACACTGGCTTAGGAAGGCAGTTCTTTGGCATTTCCTTTTCATATTCAGAAGCACAGGACTTCACCACCAGCCTATATTAGAGCTTGGTTCTCTGCTCCTGCTTAAGCTGTGTACGTACACGTAAAACTAGCAAACATCACAGCAGCTAACTCAGCCTAAATCTGCGTTTAAACGTGAGTACCTTCTCACTCAGGAGTGTTTGTATTTGAGATTTTAGTTATTGAGACTAGAGACATTTTGAGTTCTTTTCTTTTGGACACCAATTTGGTCAAAGCCAGAGAGTTAGATTAGGTTCGTGCCGTGAAAAGGTTGCACTTAAATCACATTTTCATAAGAAAGATGTGAAAAAGTAACTCTTGCAATTCCTAGATCTCACCGTTGGCATCAGTGTACCAGCTCTTTTAAATAAAATAAGTATACGGGCACAGTGTTCCCAGCATTGAGCTCCTGCTTCAGCAGTAGTTCTGTGTGCATTCTGGGGTAGATTTTGTGAAAAAAGGAGTGCTGAAGAAAGGAGGTGGCACTGAGCACACTGTGCCGTGTGACAAGGAAAGGCTGTATCACCTCGTAGCACTTTTCCACTTCCCCTTTCCTCCACCATCAGCATTCAGCCCCAGCTCAGAGTGGCAGGCTGACTTCCAGCCTTGGCCAGGCTCTTTGGAGGGACATTACCTATGAAATACCAATAGTGCAAATGAAACACCACAGTAATGATTCAGTCCCTGCTGAGTCAGACTTCCTGGAGTCAAGGAGAACATATCCTGCCGAGAGCTTGGTTAGTGGTGCAGGATGGTTTAGTATACTTCAATACTTTTAAAGTTATCTTTACCTAACGTACAGTGACTAAAGATACCTACATCATGCCCAGTAGAATAATAATAATAATAATAAAAAGTAAATATTTTTCTTCATCTGCTTTTGCTTTCTTTCTTTCTGGGACTGACTTCTTTTAGACAGCAAAGCAAGATGGCTTAATTCATAGCTGGTCAGTTCTTGTTTCTCATGCGCTTGCACAAAGGTGAGAGATCAGGCTAGAAAAGGTTTTTCCTGGGTTGCCAGGATTATTGGCCACTGGCAGGAGCTACAAAAGAAGCAGTAGGTTTGCTGTCTCTTGGGACTGCAGGTCAGAACAGGGTACCACTCCAAGAGATGCTATAGTCAGAGAATTAGTGATTTCAGCACACAGGTGTGCAGAAAATGCCTTGCAAAATACAGGCAGGCAGTTCAGAGCTAGCTCTAATATTTTTCTGCCCTTTTAAAGTCATCTGAACTTGGTACTGTGGATTAGTAGTACTTTTTGGAATTTTTTTCGTTGTCACTTAAGAAAAAATTCCCCATGAGATCTTTTCTATTAATCTGGAAATGTATAAAGTGAAATCTGGGAATTGAGATCCTACAAAGGAACCAGGCCAGAGAAAAGGATGTGTCATGGAATCCCTTCCCAGATCGCTCCTATGTTACTGTACCAGACTCCTTGCCTCCCTGAACACTCTGCAGCACTGTGCCAGTGCATTGTGAGCCAAGGTATATTTAGACACCTCCCAGTTAAACTAGAGATCAGCCACTGTGCAATTGTGTATAAAAATAATAAATATTTTAAAAAAAGAAAAGAGAAAAGAAAAGAAAAGAAAAGAAAAGAAAAGAAAAGAAAAGAAAAGAAAAGAAAAGAAAAGAAAAGAAAAGAAAAGAAAAGAAAAGAAAAGAAAAGAAAAGAAAAGAAAAGAAAAGAAAAGAAGAAAGAAGCAGAATTGCTTTCTCTTACTTTATACCATGAAAGAAAAAAGAAAAGAGAAAAAGGATTAGGTGTTTATCAGCTAGTGGCACGGTCACTCTGTATAAAATGCAAGAAGGGATTTCTTTTGTTGCATCCTTACTTAATTTTTGCCTGGATGTATAGAAACTATGTTTTTAGATGCCTTCTTTTTCCAGCCTCAGAGTGCACAAGGAAGGAATAAGACAGAAATACTGCAAATGAAGGGCCTGTGCTGCTGGCTGCAGGCTGACATCCTGAGAAGTTCTTTGGGAGGCCCCTCAGGCAGGCACAAAGGGATCTCCTGATCTCAGAGAGCCTGCTGGAGGAGCACCAGGCATCCCTTACATCCCAGAAACCGTGGTTTGATGCCACAGGGTGAATCCAGGCACCTTCTTAAGACAGGCAGGGACATGGTTGCAGGTATACCTGTCAGTGTTCTCTACTTTATCTGGAGCTGGTATTCAGGGAGTTAGCAGACCTTTGGCTCCCACTGATGTAGTAGTGCTTGAACTCCTGGACACTCTATAAATTATAAAAAAATACAAAAATTATAAAAATAATTTAATTATTAAAAAAAAAAAAAGTAAAAAGAAAAAAAGATGTTGGTTATTACCCTGTTCATTATTTAAGTGGCTCTAAGGATGATGGGTGGCAGTTCCCTGAGCTGCACTTATTTGGTGATTTGAATTATTTGTTTGCGTGACAGCATGCAAAAAGTGTTTACACATGAAAGGTTATTTTACCTTTTTTAATGACAAAGCTTTCCTTACTAACAGCACAGCCTTTCTTTTCCAAGTTACGTGGTCAGATTTTTGTGTTTCCTTATAAAGATGATGTATATTAACATTGTTTTCCATGTTAGAGAAAGGAGATTAATGCCAGAAGCCAAAAAAAGGCTTTTTTTGTTTTTGTTTTTTTTTTGTGGTTTCAAAATAGGTGGCAGATGAAGGGGAAATTTTGCTGTTTTAAATGTATTTCACAGTAGTCAGTCTAAGCAGGCTGATGCTTATCTGAAAGTGCAGCTACTTTGTACAGCTTCAGCTGTTAAATATACTCCCCATCTATTAATGTAGTAGAACTTTTAGCAGCAGAACGAATCTGGATTTTGGGAGCTTGGTTCCTGATGGGTAAATGAAAAGAAAATTCCTTTTTGCTCAGTGTTGCTTTTTTCAAACATAAATTTTGTGATTGGAAAGAAATTTTCCAAAATGTGGCTGGTTATGCCAGAGAAAAAATGGTATAGTGTTGTGTTTTTACAAACTGCCATTTGAATATGCCAATTGCATATGTACATACAAAGTCTTAGAAGATGAGTCTGGAAGCAAAACGCTTTCAGGCTATGTAGGATGCAGTGCTGTATGGGAAGCTGCTTTGGAAGGCAACAGCAAACACTTCCATTGTCAGTCCTTGCGAATTCTGCAGCGGGTCTGGTTTTAAAATTAAGAAGCGTAGTAATCCATTCAAATTGGAAATGATGGAAACTGACAAGGAGAATACTTTTGAAGCCTCATCTACAATTAAGTAGCCTATCTTTAGAAATTAATGAGATGGTCTGAAATATTCCGTATCGGCTTCTTTCTCCTCCCAGTTTATTTCATAATAATGAAGCTCATCCTCCTCTGATGATACATATTGGATGTTTGCCAGTGATGCTCAGCAAATGACAGCATAATCAAGTGCTTCTCTGTCTCTCTTTTGATCCATCACCTCACCCAATGATTAAAAAACAAGAGAGCCATCGCCAGTGCGCGTGCTGGACCAGTGCTGCTCTGTCTCAGAGGTGATGTTTGAGTGTAAGCACTCCGAAATGGGGCCTCCCTTGCTGATGACAAGATTGAGCCCTGTGACAACACAGACTGTGCAAACTGCCAGCTGCATCTTGTGGATAGAAGGGAGGGGAAAATGCTTTGTATTTCAGGGTGCAAAGTCTGCTCCCTCCAAAGCAGGTGCAGAGCTCTGCCCTGTGGCATCAGCAGGTGCGTCCCATTCTTGGTTTGACTGCAGGTGTGCATCCTAATGCAGTGCTCACTTTGCTTCCATAGGCCCAGAGGTCTTGCCATTCCAGCCAGCCCTCCCTGCTTGCTATCATAAAAGTAGAACCACTGCTGATGCTACCATTTTCTGTTAGAAAAGAACGCAGGCCATGCACCTCCATTTGCTAAGCCTGCCCTCTCTTTGTGTCTGTTTTTCACCCAAAGCAAGCATGGAGAGTTCTCACCTTTGCCCAGGCAGCACTGCAGCACACATTATCAGTCTTCTGTGCCTCCTTCACAACTCTCTTCTCTGGCAACTTGAGCACGATGTAGAAGCAAATGGAGCTGCTCCCAGAGCAGCTGGCTTAGGACTTGCAGCCATCATGGCTTCCCAGCCCAGGGCTCACTTTTAGCAGATTGACCCTAATGCCTGAGTGCACGACAGCACTCACAAACCTCACAGCACGCTCCTGGCATTCTGTCTTCTTTTGTTTTCTTACTAATATATATGTATCACTGCTGTGTACTCATCACAACCCAGGTTTAAAGCTATCCAGTGGTAGGAGGAATGTACATATACCATTGTCTCTGCTGGTTGGTCATAGGAGTGCATCTAGCAGACAAAACTACTTATGGCCATTGAGGTTTTCTAAGGATAAAGCCCAGCAGTAGAATGACAGAGTGAGCCTTTTCCTTTTCCTCTCGCTTGGATGATATTTTTATACAATTTTATATGCAATTTTTTAAAATATCTGCTATTTTTATTGTAGGGTTCTGGTTGGAGTTTTACCAGAACTTCTGGTTGTCTACAGGCCCAGATTCTGACAAGAATATTTTCCTTCCCTTTTCTCTTTCCCCTTTTTCCCTGATTGACAAAAGCCATTGCGTTTGCAACATCAGCTTTGAGCAAAATAGCACCTAGGCCTGATCACTCTTTTAGTTGCACTGAAATCAAAGGAGATTGCATGCGAAGTCCTGCTGGTCCCTCTGCAGCATCTGGGGCCGAAGACTAAATAATAATCAAGATCTCTGAGGACTCATTAAATGCAGGGTGGTTCTGCACCAGGGTAGTGCTTTCTTCCTGTGCTGTGGTAGGAGCTGCTTCCACCACGACGTGTTTAAAAAAGACAGTACAGCTCTCATTGTTACTATGATGCTACCTTTCTGTGGGCAAATGAATGGGCAGGCACCTCCATCAAAGGCATCTGCAGCACTGACTGTCTTCAGCAGGGAGGAGGGGTGAACGTGAGGGCTTATCTACCATGCAGATTTCCCTGCTCTGTGGTTAACACTTCAGTGACAGGTCCTAAGTGGAGTTAAGAAACATCAAACTTATTGGTAGGAAGGTTAAAGGGAGATTAACCAAATTCAAGGATCTTGGTCTTGCAAAACAACTTTAGCTCAGCTGGCATTCTGCAGGGAATTCTATGTATGAAGCTTGAACATAAACTTTAGAGTATGTTTATATTAGCAGAACTGATCATGGAGGTGTCCTTTTTGAACTAAACTATAATAACCAATATACACCTGTTCTCCAACCTTTTCCAAGGAAGAGAGGCAGGTTGTTATGCTATTTTGCACCGGGGTGTGGAAAACAAATTAAAATCCATGCCAAAAGCAAAACTCAACACATTTGCTCCTGGGATTGGGTGGGTAGGGTGATGAAAAAAACTATTTGGTTTGATAAGACTCATGGGGAAAAAAATGCAAAACTGAAATGAATCATGCCATGTAATGCAAGTATTCTCAACTGTTCTGAGAATAATTTTAAACAATATGTATTTATTTTTAGTTCCATATTTGAAAGAAGAGGCTTGTGGTCTCTTAAATGTACAGAGCATTTTTCAACATTCCAGTTTTTCTGTAACTGAGTCCATGTATATTCATCCTATTACCAAATAAAAACGATGAGGTCTCCACTCCATTTGAATTAAAATTGCAGAAGGGTTCATTTTGTTCTGGTGCTTTCTACATCTGGTCCAGGCATGGCACTTTTTGTTTGCTTTTGCAACCTCCTGCTGCCCATAGAGTAATAGTAATAATTAATAGTTTAATTAATAGTAATAATTAACTTGTTTTTAAGCATGGTAGGAACATGGCTTGGTCGGCATCCACTCAATAGAAGCCCCTGTGACCAGAAGGAGTCAGTGACATTACCTCATTTCTAAAACCATCCCCAAGAGAATGCACACAGCTTATTCAGGGACCCTGAGGTGAATCTCTACCTATTTGGAGACCACACGTCAGCCTCACTGTTCTCCCTTTCTTCGGGTGGCAGTGATCTCTGGCTGTCACGAATCCTGATGTTGGCCTTCCCCCTCGTGCTGCCAGTGTCTGCATGTAAACGCAAGCCATGTTCCTGAAGTCAGAGGTGCTGTGGGTGCATGCACTCAGTCCCACTACAGTTATGAGACTGTTGGAGCTGGTTGCAAAACGAGATGTTATTTTATATTCTGAGACCTAATGGTGTACCTCAGCCAGGGTTGCGTTCTCATTTAGCTTTCTCACCTTCCCCACATCCAGCTTTTAAAGATGGGGCATGTTTTCTTTAAATCTGAAGTGTATTTATAAAGTGACAGCAAATGCTGTTGCCATCTTTGATTGTGTTTCATCATTTAAATAGGGGGAAAACTCATTATCCAATAATACATATAGCTGCCTCACAAAAATAACTGCATATGAAGATGGCAATTTTGCATGTAGAGTGGTAGAGCCTGTCGAGGCATTGCATTGGCTCTGCTTGTGTTTGCACACAGAGATACCCCAAGTCTCTGGATCTCTCATGGGGAGGCTGAAATCATAAGCTGTGTCAGTCAACAGCAACACACTGTGCTCACACCCACTGTGATTTTTTTTCCCATGCCACTTGGAGCTTGTGTATAGGTCCCACAGGTTCTGTATCCTGTGCTCCGTGTTGCTTACCAGCTTGCTTTCACAGCATTTCAACTGCATCTCTACATACCACCTTCTACAAAGTATTCCTATGCCAGGGGTAAAATTGGCTGAGGCCACAGGTTGACTTAGGAGGCAGCTGTGAACTAGAATTTTCCCATACCACTGCTGTTTTTCTATTTGATTTTCTGCTTAAAAAAGGAAAAAAATCGTAGTAAAACAGTTGCAGAACAAAGCCATTTTCTCCAAGGAAGTTGTACAGTTCACAGACATTCAATACAACCGTGAAAGGCTTCATGCATTCCTTCTTTATTGAAATTCCAGCTTTAATTCCTTCCTTGCCTCTGTGAGAGGTTCACTGCTATTGATTTTCTGAGAAACATTCAGTGTGGTCATCCCCATACCTGCTCATATTATGCCTTACTGACTTAATTTGATTCCTAATTTACATTCAGTCTCACAAGTGGAGGCGAATATATTTCTGAAAGATATTGGGGGTTTTTATGTTGTTGACTGATGTTTGAATCAAAAATCCAGCCTGTCACATTAGCATGAGAGGAGAAAACATTGTTTGGAAATGGCATCTAATGATCTGGATGACTTAACTCCACTTGGACATACAGTACTGGAGTCACTTCCCTGCTGTGTATAGCCAGTGGTAGAAATGTCCTGAGCCATTGCCAACCAGTGCTTCCCAAAATGAGGTCAGCTGTTTGCTGTACCACCACAGAGCAAGGTAAGTGCTGTGTTACTGTCTTCAGACTCACCCTGGATGATAACATGGGTCTGTGCCAGTTTTATGAGGGCACGGAGACAGCTGAAGAAAAAGCTCTCTGAGATGTGGTGATGGTCCTTGGAGCCAAAGGTTTGGAAACTCACTATTGCTGTGAAACTGCCAAGATGACCACCCGAAGTCGGTAAGTGATAAACAGAAGAAAAGGTGTTTCGTGTTCACTTCTCTTGATGGAAGGGTCTCCCGAAGTGAGGCTGTTTGCCACGTTTCACGGGGAAGTTATCCCAGCATAAAACCACTGAAAAGAATGGCAGAAAGAAGATACCAAACACCTGGCAGTGGTAGCAGGACTACAAAAAAGGCATTTCTGTGGCTAGCAGGACTACCGTTCATCCGTCTCTGCTGAAACAACTCTTTCTTTTTCAAGGTCCAGCACGATTTTCGAGGGGCTCACTGGGCTCCGGTCCCTCAGCAAACCGCCTCACACTGCCAGGTCAGTCAGTAGCACCTCGCTCTATCCTGCTCTGGTAAGAGGCACTCATGGTCTCTGCTGCTGGGGAGATGGGCATAAACTGGTGACTGTTGTGTATGACATGAAAAAAGTTAAATCTGTTCACTGGGTTCAACAACTGAACTGATGTTTTTAAAGATCTTCACCATGTTACATTTGGTTTTAAACAAGTATCTTATGTTTCTTCTTTACTGTGAGAGTGGTGAGGTGCTGGAATGCTGGAACAGCTGCCCAGAGAGGCTGTGGATGCCCCATCCCTGGAAGTATTCAATGGCAAATTGGATGGGGCCCTGGGCAGCCTGGTCTAGCATTAAATGAGGAGGTTGGTGGCCCTGCATGTGGCAGGGGGGGTTGGAGATTCATGATCCTTGAGGTCCCTTCCAACCCTGGCCATTCTGTGATTCTGTTTTGTGGCTCACAGCGCAGGCTCCACAGACCGTCTTAATTCAGTCAGGAAATTAATTTGGGCCTTTCTCGTGGATCCTGATGGGAAAAAGCAAAGCTGCTTTGTCTACCCAAGTGTGTTTTTTTTTGTGTCCTTCTCATCTTCCACATGCTGCTGTTGATATTTCACCACAATAGTCATTTTCTTATTCCCTTCAGCTTTGTCTGACAAAAGCATCAGAATGAAAGGAGGGGAATACAGAGCATTTATATAAAATAATGGCTTAGTTTTGACAAATTGTCAAGGTATGTCTTCTCATGGGCATTACACAAGCATGTGTAATTCAAGTATGCGTATTCGTTATTCAAGTATGCATAATTCACAGTCATTGAAAGAAAGGATAAAATTCTAGGAAGTCAACAAGAAATCAGCAAGAAAGAATCTCAGGAAAGCGCCATAAAAAGTTTTGCTGATGCTGTTCTTGTCAGTGGCTGCTGTGTGAGCAGGTGAGGTATGGTGTGGCTCCATACAGAGACACCAATGTGCCCTACTGTGCTGCTGTGCTTTGTTGGCTCTCCAAGATGCTCCTGACGCTTTTCTGCAGCAACCACCTTGGCAGACTGTTTGGCCAGGCAGAGCTGCAGCCATTGCCTGGGTGCCCCTGAGGAAAAGAGAGGGCAGAAGTGTCTTCTCCTTGGTAGCACCTCGCCATTGGCAGTGGCAGTAAGTGTGAGCTGTGCGTACTGCCTGTTTCTTAACTGTGGTTAAATTCTTGTACTTATATCCATTGGGCAGCTACTATTTTGGATGTTTTCTCCCAGAATGTTCTTGCAGGTGGTATTTAGAGGTCTTGTTCTTTGGAGATTTTTCTTTTCCCAAAGAAGTAAAGTAAAACGCCATGTTTTTTCAAAGGAAAAAATTTGGAATCAAACATTCTTGTCATGCTCCAGCCATAGCTTGCAGCTAATGTAAACAGGTCTAATTTCAAAACAAGCACACTTTTTATATGTTTTGGCGTAGGCCCCTTCTTCATTTTTAACAAGCAGTGTTTATGCATTATTATTTCATCCATTTTTCCAGTGCTGTGTCACTTTCAATCAATCAATCCTTTAAGGAATACCTGCAAACAACAAATCCTGGGTTCCCTTTTATGTGTAATACTTCTCATCCTACAGACCACCAAAGGAAGAGGAAGGTGGAGAATATAGTGCAGAAGGGAGGGTTTGCCATAAGCTACCAGGTACAGTCCCTTCTTTACTGCTGACTGCTAGGCGACCTTGCTCCAGTTGTTCTTGTGTGCCCCAATTTATTTGGCTGATCAAGAGGTCTGTTAACTGTACAGATTAGGAAACCAGTAGGGAAGATGCTTTATGAGAGGGGAGAAGTCAACTCAGTAACATCCCTTTTTGCTAAAGGACACTTTGTGCTGGTTCTGCCTCGCTTGCAGCACTCACTGTGACAATCTCATCCTGTAAAGATGTAAAGGTCCCTTCAGGCTGGGACGTAGGGAAATTAGGACCTGTGATTTGATTCTCTCTTTGTTAAAGATGTCCCACCTTAGTGTACATGCACGCATTAATCAGGAACTCAGGTATTTCCTCTATGTGGCTGTTGAACATTGGCACCTTCCTGCATGTGCCCTGTTACTGTGGCTTACAGCACAAATTATTTACTCTGATATAGTAAGCAAATCAGCCCTTCCTATGCAGCTGTTCAGAAGAAGTGATGAGAAGCAGATAACAGTGCCCTGTTTTCTCTTTATACAGCCCAGCGATGCATTTTGTTTACAGCCTTTGTGGTGCTGGTTTGTTTATGCCCTATATGATCACATTTCAGGTGGGTTGCTTTTGTTGGAGGCAGCCACTAATTACTGTGTAGTTAAGAAACAGTGTGCTGTAACGACACACACACACACAATTTTCTATTTGAGAAAATGTTACTGTCTCACTGTTCTTCCTGTGAATCTCATGCAGTGCCTTGAGAAAGAACGAGAAGCTTTGTTTTGTGGGATTTAGTCAATTCTGAGGAAGGGAAGCTGACAACAAGAGGCCATGCAGACACGTGAGCCATTTACCTCTTTGCCAGCCAGTTGGTTGCTTGTACCCATCACCAACTTTTCAATCTGCCAAATACCAGCCCCAAGAAGTTGCACAGCTGGGCAAGGTTTCTGAGGTTAAGCAGCTGTGTATGGGAGGTCTGCCAGGGCTCCCAACAGCAGCCAGCGTTCTTGGAACCAGAGAAATTTCTGGCTACCCTCTCTTCCTGTCTTACAAGAAGTCTCTCAGACCCACAGGCTGTACTTCTACTCTTCTGTAATGCACCCTAACCAGCAGAACGGTATTTGAAGGTCAACTTTTTCTCCCTTCCTTTTACAGATTTCACACTCCCTCCAAAACTGCCAATTTGATACATATATGTATGTTTTATATATCTGTATATGCATATATAGATATATGTATATTTGATACAGGACAAGTGGGAAAGCTGAGAAGTAAGAATTATTTCATTTGAATTTTTGAGTCACTTATTTGGCTACAGAGCTGCAGCAAACTGATACATTACAAAAACTTCAGAATGTGAAGGTAAGAGTCCAGGACCCCGTTAAAGGCTAGTTTTATTCACTGGAACATTTTAAAGAGAAGAAAAGTCTGACGTTGTTGGGGGTAGGGTTCCCTCCCCAGGTGCTTCTCTTCTGAGTACAAAGAAAACTAATGCAGCAGGTGATAGCCACCATAGCTATAAGCTGAAGCACATCTTCATATTCTTTAAAGTTGGATCTTGTGCTGCATTATGAGACAGGAACTTGCAGAGTTCAGGTTGTTAGATAAGGCTTGATGGTAATGTAGGAGATTGCTGGGCTTGGGGGAAAGCGCAATTTGTGTTCAGTCAGTAGATTCAAAATCATATCCGGACAGAAGAATCTCATCCTTAGTTACTAAACCCTCAGCTATTTCATAGAATCATAGAATTGCTCAGGTTGGAAAAGACCCTCAAGATCAAGTCCAACCCCAACCTAACCCTACTACCCGAACCCTCACAACCCACCACTAAATCATGTCCCTGAGCACCACATCCAAACAGTTTTTAAACACATCCAGGGATGGTGATTCAACCACCTCCCTGGGGAGCCTATTCCAGTGCTTAACAGCCCCTTCTGTAAAGAAGTGTTTCCTGATATCCAGCCTACGCTTATGCTGGCACATTTCCCCTTGTCTTGTCACCAGTGAGAAGAGACCAACCCTGCTCTGCTGTAAATACCTTTCAGGTATTTGAAGAGAGCAATTAGGTCTCCCCTCAGCCTCCTGTTCCCCAGACTAAACAGCCCCAGTTCCTTCAGTTGCTCCTCATAGGCCATACCCTCAAGCCCTTCACAAGCCTTGTTGCCCTGCTTTGGACCTCCCTAGTCCTGCTCACCACACCATTCCTGATATAAACCAGGATGCCACTGGCCTTCTTGGCCACCTGGGCACACTGCTGGCTCATATTTAACTGACTGTCAGCACAGTCCAGCCATCCAGCCAGTGTTTCACCCAGCAGATGTGTGCCCATCCAAACCATGGACATCCAGCTTCTCCATGAGGATGTTGTAGGGGACAGTGAATTCCAGGTAGACTACATCGACATCCATCAGTTTCCATAGTGACTCCACAAGAGGTAGATGTCTTTAGGCTCTCTCCCTGAGGTGTTTCCATTAGGGAAAACAGTGAATTTTGTATCAGCATGCAGATTTTCTTAACGTTCCCAGGAGACTAATTCTCACCAAGTTTAGAACATTTCTTGAGCATTTGAGTGTCTCCAGGGAAATAGCATCACAGTTTTCTTATTCCTTTGTCCTGCAGATTCTCCTGTTAATTACAATAGAAAACCTTCCTTATTGACAAAGAAGGTACAAAGGAGAAAGAGGAAGCCCTCCTGAGCATAATCCTTGAGTCTAACAGCAGAATAGAGAATAAGGAACATCAGGATCCCTGATTTTCCTGAATCATCTCCCGTTAAAAATGCCCAATTAAGTAATTCTCTTCCTTCACTGGTGAATTATTTAGCTAAATAAGTAAATCTCCTTCAAGAGTCAAAAAGTGTTTCAACTTCCTGGTATTCCTCCTCCTATGACTTTCTTCATCCTGCCTGCAGAGTAGTTGAAGGCAAAAGTTGTCATAGCTGCCCAGGGGGCTGAGACATGAGGGGAGGTGGCAGAAGTTTTGTCTTCAGGATGTCCCTGCAGGCCACCAGCTGCAGATGGTTTGGCAGGGAAACACGTCCCTACCTTGTCCATGCTGTGCCTTGGGCTTTCTAGTACTTGCCTCTCTGGAGAGGAGTACTTCTGTCTGCACCAAGCTGTGTCACAAACACTTTCTACCCTAGTCCCTCTACGAAGTCCCTCATTAGACAGGGATACTTGAGAGAGGCAGCACTGCCTCATCTTCATCCTCATCCTCATCCTCATCCTCATCCTCATCCTCATCCCCATCCTCAGCTGGATATGATGTCTTGTAGAGCCTCCTCCAGTGCCACTGCTGTCAAAGAAGTGAGGCATGTGTCACTGTTAGGCCTCCCTTCATGCAAAAGTGTTGAGTTGTATTGGAGAGCTTGTGGTAGGGGACTGCCATCAGCCTGGGGGCAGATGTGGGAGCTGAGCTGCCCTTGTGGGTTTTCTCCCTACCACTCTCCTGCTTTCTTCCCTGCTGCTTTTCATTTCCCTCCAGTACTAAGTACTAGCAGTGACCATTCAAATCCCATTTGGAGATGACAGCTGATTGTGTTCCTAATTTTTATCTGAACCAAACTATTTCCCAGCAGGTGTTCTGAGTAAAAATGATTTGTTCATTCAGTGACTGTGGAGATGACATTAAAGAAATGAGCATTTCAATGGCTTTTTTGAAGGGATGTGCCTTGCGAACAAGTAGAAATGTTTATATCTGCTTTAAAATGCTTGAAAAGGAAGATGATATCAATGTTTTGCTTTATCTTATTTTCTGGTCAGAGTGGAAATAGTATGTAGTAGCAAAGTGTTGCTATAACAACTTCTAACAGTTTGAAATACTCAAGGTGATGATGCTTTGTTTTGGAATGCACATTAACCATAATTTCCTCCCAGCTGCAACAAGGCCAAAACCATTGCATATCCTACAATGTAGAAACTGAATTTCTAGGAGATTCAGTGGAACAAAGAGCATTCCAGCTGAAATTCTGACATAATCCCTGTGTACTATGGCGATCCCATCCCTTGGGTGCAAGCTTAGAAGTGAAATGCTCACCACATTCAGCCAGCATGGGGGGCAAACTCTTCAGTAAACTGTTTTCTCCTCTTCAACTTCTCTGTGACACTGAAAGTATTGGCACTGGCTGCACTGTCAGTTCAAGGGCTCTTCCTACAAGTAATTGGTTTTTGATGAGCTCGGTAATTGGTCTTACCCATTGGGTGCATGGCATGTTTTAGCTTCAGTTAAGAAGGCAGAACTTGGGTATTTTGGTACCCGTGTTTTTTGTTTTTTTTTTTTGATTCATAGATGAATGGCTTTAACTGTGGCAAATTTGATCACCTGCCCTTCTCTATATGCACTTTCACTTCCAAATGAGACTGTCATGTATTAGCTATAGCTCCTCATAGGAGCATCCATCACTGCTCATATAAAAGAGCAGCTTCTGGTGTAGTGCCTCAAGCTATTAATCTATCTAATGTTGTGTGGTTTGTAGCTGGCTGCTTCTGTGCTATGAATGGGAGCAGACAGATGAGGAAATAAACTTTTTTTTTCCTTCACATAAACGTTTGTATAAGGTGAAGTTTTTTTTCGCTCTGACACCTGTTAATTGGTCTGTTATAAATGTGTTTGTAGGTGTCCTCAAATCCTGCCCTATTTTAACTCAGAATTTGCAGTTAAACCTAAGGCATATCATGTCTGTCTTTCCTGTCTTCCCTTTTGCAGCTCTGTTTGAAAGTACAGACATTACCTAAAGATATGTGAGTCTCTCGTGAAGGACACAGAGTGGTACAAGGATGGCAGCCCTTAATTGTGGTGTTGCATGCAGGACCCGAGGACCAGTGTTGGGTGAAATGTTCTTAGCAGGCTACAGAGAGAATTAAACACCTTTTTCATTTGAAGTTGTCTATTAAGCAGTAGGTTTTGTGTTCCTTAATATTTGTGGTGATTATTATAGCTTAAGCAAATCAAGGCATAATGTAGGGCGTGTGTTTTCATCAAGCAGCAAGAAGGAGTCCTGACCTTCCTGAAAAAACAGGAAAACTGCATCAAAGAAGGGATAAGAGGAAATATAGTGTGGATGGCATCCTAGCAAAATCCATGGTTTGCATGGATGCTATGCTGGGTGGTCAGGGTAAAGTGGGGCTTCTATGCTTAATCAGTGTCTGAACATCACTGAAATAAGCTCTATATATGTGTTACTGCTTGTGTAACTATTCTAGTCTACACTGGCACTGTTCAGATAACTATTCTTCTCTTCTCATTTCCTGAGATCTATAAACTATTGAGACTCACAAAAATCCTATTAGCTTTTTCATTTCTATTCCTTCTTTAAAATGGGGAAACTAGAATGAATAAAATAGCTCAGATCACATGAAAAGTCAATGAGAAACCAGGGAAATGAGCTCTGGAGTCTGAAGAGAGAGTCTTCTCCTCAGCACCGTCTACCTTGAGTCAGTAAAGCCTGAAGAAATCCAATGGTGTGAGCTCCCTTTATTAGCTCCTGTACAAATATGACAAATGGCACTGTCAGTGTCCTGGTTAAATCCCTTGTATTTATTAGCCAAGTCATTTCTGCTGACAACAACTCCAGTAAACATTCTCCCATGCTGAGCAATGGAAAATCCAATAGCAGTTTGGCTGAATCCATGCTGACTAGAGAAAATGAAATGAATCTGGAAAGTGAACGTGCCTCAAAGAACAGTAACTCACCCAATGGGTAATCTGAATATTAATGGCTGTCAGTCTGGTCTAGTTGAGGACGTGAAAGAACATGACAATGCAGAAATCTGGATATGTATTTCTAGAGTTTATGAAGTGCATAGTTTTTCACTTCCCAAGACATTCTGGAGTACAGTTACTCACTTGAGGACTTTAACAAGATGAGGATGAGACTGTGTGTTAGTATCTGCTGTTAGCTAGCTCACACAGGGGAATCTTCTTGCACTTCTTAGGATTCATGCTGAGAGCAAGGACTTTTTTGAAGTGCTTATCAGACCAACTGCTGTCTGATTACTTGGTTGTTTTGCGAGTAGTAAAGTAAACAAAAGACAAATATATTTTGATTGTAGCCATGCTTGTTTTTTATTTTTTATTTTCCCTGTGTAAGATGTAAGGAAGCAAGGTATGAATTCGAACAAATGCAGTCAGAAAGCTGAGAAACATCAGATTCAAATAGGACAACGTGTGACTTCCACAATGGTCTGTAGTTCTCTCAAAAATCATACAAGGCCTCAGATCCACCTGTTCCTGAACTCTGTGAAAAAATGGTCTCTGTCCAGATTTATTGCCTCAAAATCATCTTGTTCAGTTAATTGTATGTTGAAAACAGTGAGGTGTTGAGCTATCTAAATGAAGACGGGTAAAAAGAAAGGTTGCTTCCTCATTCAGACTTTTAGGAACTTTCATCTTCTGCCTAAACTGTTGTTTCTTAACCCTTGCAACATTCCTTGGGATTCACTTGTATTGGTTTGGGACTCTGGGATGTCTGAATAAGGGCATGATTTCAAGATCAGGTATTCTGAAATGCTTAATGGCCCAGATTTCCATGTTGAAGATGTCTGTCGTTCATTCTGAAGTCTTACATTTATATTTCTAACTCATATTATATCTATCCATTAACCCAAGAGTGTACTGACAACCAAGGCAGAAATCCTCTGTTGTGCAGGCAGTCAGTGCTAAGCAGAATTAATTTCTAGCCCGCCAGTGAGTAAATGCTAAGCACAGTAACCACTTTCTTGCTTTGTCACTGACAGCCATCAAACCTCAGCTGTGTCACCTCAACAGGCCCACCCACAGCTCAGGACCCTATTTTCCAGCCTTCCACAAGAAATCAGAGGAACATCCTGTGAGATATAAACTCCTTGACCAAAGGGGAAGGATGAAAAAGATCCAAAACATTTCTCAAAGCTGGACTAGGAAATAGCAGAAGAGCTGAAGAGGCATCCATCTGGAATGAAGCTCCTCACGGGCTGGTGAAGGATGCTGTGCAACCATTGCACGGGCCATACTGCATCGTACAGCAGCTGTTAATCCTAGATAAAAGCAAGTGTGGGATTTAACTAAATACAATGAACATTCTCCTAGAAATGTTCTCAATAACCTTCTTATTTTTAAAGCATACACTCACCTAGTAATAAAATATTGCACTGTTACCTTAAAATGCAGTTGTATACCACTGTTTCTTGTCAAATTAAGGAAGCCAATGCTTTTTTAGATTGCTGAGCTTGTTATAATGTTCTCACTGTGACTTGCTGCCTAGCACAGGTAATACAACTCCCATTTCAGGCCGTGCAAGAAAGACTTTCCTTGCCAAATTGAATGTTCTCCTACCATAGTGTGGTAGGTGCTCAGGAGAATGAAGGTAGGAGGTTGGAATATAAATTGCTTCACTCACTAGGGAAAAGAAGACATAGTAGGACATTAAAATTGTGACCTCAGCTGTATGTTTATTAGTTCTGTGGCATTAATTCATCTGAATTAGATCCCATGTGTTCTTGTGGTGCACAATATCCCACGGACCTGAGATTCTTCAATCTGTGAAGGAGTTGCTCTCCTTCCTACATTTTATGCTGTAAGAAACAGTGGCAAATAACTCCGTTTCTTCTTCATGCCCCTGGTAATTTATATCAGCTCTCCCAGCTGATGAAGTCTGTTCTGTTTCTACTGTCCTCACAGGGAAACCTACTTATTCTACTTCTCATCTTCCTTGCTGATCTTCTCTCTGTCTTCTTTTAATCTCTATTTGAGAAGACCTGAACTGCACATGATACTCATTATGCAGGTATACCAGGAATTCTGCCAATTACACTGAAGTAAGCTTCCTCTTCCTCTTCTTTTCTTCTTTTCTTCTTTTTTTTTTTTTGCCTTTTTTGCCTTTTTTGCCTTACTTTCCTCATTTCTCTGCCCTGCTTGTCTTCTTCTACCAGCACCTTTTCCAAAACACATCTACTGGAAAAGCATAGTGAATAGCAGAGAGCTTAATTCTCCTATACTATGAAGGCTGACCATTTTATGCCTTCCCCCACACCCCCACTGTTAACCAGTTATTTATCCATATTAAGTTCATATGTCGGTGACAGATCAGTAGCTGTGACAGCAGGACCTTCTTAACATGTCTTCTGGAAATCCCTATGGGCTCCTCCAGAGAACTCTGAAAAGATCTGTGAGGCAGGGTTTCTCCTGTAAAAACTGCACTGATCTCTCTATGTTGTATCTACGGCTGCATCTACTAATTCTATTTTTCATATTACCTAAAAGTCGATTCATTGTGAAATCATATGCTGGTATACATATATCAGAATGTCCAACATCAAAACTTGCAGCAGTGTATGCAAGTAACACTGCTGTATGAGAGTTACAGTACAACACAGCTGGTTGTTGCATGAACAGGTCTGGGGCATCCTCTCCTGTCTGTTAGAGATCACTGCAATTCCAGGTATACTTGCCCTGAGTGGCATCTTTCCACACTGTTTTCCTAGAAATGTCCACAAAACTGGTGAACACAGCAGACAGCTGACCAAGCACTCTGATGTCCCTGTGTCACTTATTTTTGTCTGCTTGTTTGATATTTGTGACATTGACCTTAAGCACCATCAGAACTCATGACTCTAGCAGCCGGGCTGGATTACTGCCTAAACTGAATGCAAAGAGGAATGCACTTCAAAGCCATCTGTTTATGAAATGGGAATATATCTCTAGGAATTTCCTGAGAATTATATTTTGTTGTAGAGTACCCCGCAATGTTTTACATAAGCAGGCTGTACGAAAACTCAAAATTATACTATTCTTCCAAACGCATTTTCTGTCTGTGTTGTTTCCTTCACTTCAGGGCAATTTACCAGCTAACATAGTCCTGTGCCATCAACATTTTAAATGGGATTGTTTTTTGTCCTTACTCTCCTGACTCACACTCTCTCCTTTGTCACGAAGCAGAGATAAGTCACAATCTTGGTTTTACTGCTGGGTAGTTAAGGCACAGGGAAATGAACTGATTTACCTGGGGTCCCACAGGGTGTATACCTGGCTGCTAGAAACTTAATTCGGTTCTGATCAGATTCTGCTTTGCTCACATTTTTCTTCAACTGAACCCACGCTGTGCTGTGTTGCTCTCTAATGGTTCCCCTCTAGAAACTCAGTATATTCACCTGAGGGGCATAAAGGGGTTTTATGTTTCATTTTTCCTGAAGCTGGGCAGGTGAAGGCAGATTGTGATTTGGATTGGAAAGATGTCTCGTGATGTCCCTTCCCTCTTCCAAAGCTTCCTGCTCTAGGTCTAGTAAGTACTTTAAAGAGAGGGAGAAAGGATGTTTGTGCAGACCACTCCTTGAAAATGTTGGGCACGTCGTGAAAACTACTCCTAAGGCAAACTGGTTGTGTTAATTGCATCCAGCCTGGTGCACGGGAAGTGTGGTTGGAGAGGATGTGCTCCTCTGCTCAGTCCAACCCCGCCATCTAGCGTACACCAAAAGGAAATTTTCTAGCTGTGAAGTTTAGAAGGAGAATCTGTGTTATTTGAGGGAGGACTGGCTTTGCAGCATGCCCCACTTTATTATTATTATTATTATTATTATTGTTGTTATTATTATTATTATTATTATTATTAAAATCTCAGTGATTTCTGAGATAATCACTTGTCAGCAATGTAGAATTGAGTCCAGAATGACCCCTGATACCATTTAGATTTTATTATGAATTATTCATTGCAAGCGTAATTTATTGTGTTTGGTTTCGTTTGTTTCTTTGCTTGCTTTTCCTGTTTAGGGTATTTGTGAATTGAGTCTGTGCTCCAATCACTGGGTTGCTTTGCAAGTAAGTTTGATGCTGGTTTTTAAGATGTTCAGATCGACACTGAGTGAGGCACAGGGAGGCCTCCATCATTCCATATGTTTTATGTAGTTCTGTATCTAAACGAGTAAAGAATAGGAAAGAAGATTGGTTCCCATGTCCTCAAGGGCAACCAGAGCAGCAAAAACAGAGATTGGAGGAGGAAGGGGAGGAGGAAAAACAAGGGGCTTTGTCTCAGCAACATGAATGAGTCATTCATGGGTCTTTTTAAGTCATGAAGCAGATGGGTTCACAAGGCAAATCTGGTTCTGGACAGGACGTGTCCCCACCTCCTTCTCCCTTCTTGTGGCTTTTTGTTCACTCCTGCTGCTCAGCTGACTGATCAGCATGAGTCCTTCAGGCTGATTCCTCACTATCTTCTTCCATGTACTCTGCATGGGGCCACAGTGAGTGAAATTGTCTTGGTGTGAACATAAAATAGACAATGTAGTTAACGTACAAGTCATGTGTAAATCATAAAACTTATTTTTTTATATTTTCTTATTAAAACAAAAGCAGAGAGCAACAAAATCATAAAACCAGTGGGATCTTTGACTTGACTTGTTTTTAAGAAACTAATGCACCAATGTCTGGTTCAGTGGAAGGGAGGTCTGTCTCCTCCCCAGGGTATCCAAACTCAACCGAGTTTGACTGAATCAAACACACAGCACCAACAATCAGTCCTCAAAATGTGCCATCTGCACCAGAGGCCTTCACAAAAAAGCACGAGCCAAAGGTAGAAAAGCTATGAATGAGCTGAGAGGGGACTGAGAGTGTCAGTCTACTGGGCAGCTTAGTAGTTAATTTAGTCACTGCACAGAAACAAACACTGCCCTTTCCTCTTCACCTGACGGTAGGGTCTGAACACTTTCATGCTGCTTGATGTACACTAGGGTCAACTGATAGTGGACAGCCACTGACACGCAGTATCCCTGCCCCAAAGCTCTCTTTTCAATATCCCTATTCCAGAGATTGCAGAGATCCAAACTGCTTATCTAGAGCTGTGACTGATACCCAGCTGCTCTTTGTGCGCTGCCATGAAGGGCCAGCCATCACCTTAAACAAGGGGAGAACAGGCTGAGGACAGCAAACCCTAATTGTTCTTCTTTTCCCTGGGGAGGAAAACCCCACCACCAGGTCGCAAGGACCTCACAGGCCCTCCAATGCACTTCCCTACAGTCCCAGTGTGACTGCCCAGAGAACAGTAGGCCCTCTTCTCCCCATCTCTCTCCTTTGAGATCACGGTAGAAGAGATGCCACCTTCTCACACTCAGGGGCATCGGCGAGGGATGGGAAAGGACAGCTGATACAACCCTTAAAACTCAACAGTTTTTAACGGTTGCATGTCCCTTGGCTGCCTGTGGGTATCAGTATGCTCTGCCCCCTCTGCTGCTGCAGGCTGCTCAAGAACCCCCTGCCCTGACCCTCTTGGTACGTTCCAGGCAGCTGCAGGGTGGTTGAGAACCCCCAGCACTGCCCCCCCCCTCCCCCCAACTCTCTTGGTACGTTCTTGCAACCATCTCCCAACTGCCGTGTTTTGGTTTCCACGGGACACTCAGAACCCTTGAGAGGAGAGAGCGAGTGGCGTTTGCACGTCAAGAAGTTTCTCCTGTCTGAGATGGAGCAACCACCACTTAAGAAGAGGCGGCTGATGAGCAATGTCATCGAGCCCATGGAGGTGGACCCGCCTGGCAGTGACACGGAGCCAATGGAGGTGGATCCGCCTCCGGAGGATGACATGATGGAGGTGGATCCACCTCTGCTGCTGCAGACCGGCCACCACCCCGCCACTGCCAGGCCGATTGGAAAGAGGTCGCGCCCCAGGGATCGCTGGGGCGCCAGGATCCGTCCACCTCCATCCAAACAGCCGCCTCGACGCCGGTGCTGATGCTCCCATCCCGTAAGTTTGCCGTCATCCCGGAGAGCCCCAGCTCAGGGCCACCCTGTGGGTTACACAGAGCCTCCATTTCCTGGTCGTTCTTCTTTTCACAGCCGAGGCTCCTATGAGTCAATCCTTCCCATCCCCCTCCCTTGTCCCTTCCCAAGTCCTCTCATCTCTTCTTCACTGAATCCTGAGGAAGAGAGCAGGGCGGGGACTGCCATCCTCTGAGCTGCTGTGCTGGGGCAGGGGAACGAGTCCAGCAGAGGGACCATAACTACTGGGGGCCTCAAACATCACACAGGCACGAGTAAGTTTACCGTTAGCTGGGAGGGAGGGCCCCAACTCAGGGCCACCCCATGGGCTCACATGGAGCCTCCATTTCCTGGTAATTCATCTTTTCACAGCCAAGGCCTCCATGAGCTCATCCTTCCTGTCCCACTCCCTCATCCCTCCCTAGGGACAGAGGAGGAGTCAGAGAAGTGACAGAGGCAGCTGTTCCTGTGGAGAAGCAGACTTTGTTTTGGACAGGAAGAAGGGCTGAACTTCAGCAGGAAGATCCAGCCCAGATGCTTCACTTGGACTTTTTGTTCAAGACTGGACAATGAAGAATTTAAAATAACAATACAAAATAATGAAAAAGTCAAAACCAGAAAACAAAATAAACAATTTTTATATTTATAGATAAAATATTTGTATTTTATATGCAGCCCAAGAAAATTCCTCTACACTGTGTGGCCCAGGTTTGACACCCATAGGTTAACACTTCTTCACTGAATACAAGAGGCAGATGAAAACTTGGGGAAATGATCCATCGCACTGTTTCCCACAAAGCCTCCTATTTACTGAATTGGCCAAATAAAAAATTACTTTTTAGTAGCTCACGTAGCTCTCTGGGCAAAAAATAGTAAATGCCAAATTACCAGACTATAAATATGCAATTTTAAATGAGTTTCAGTGAATGATGTATATTGCAGCATTTTTATGTCTGAGCTTCAAGTTGATCTATACAGGGATGGTAAATCAGGCAGCTGTGCCATCACAGATGTCAGCGGGACCATAACTCCTCTTTAGCAAAGAACACACAGTGCTTTGGTAGGCTTAAAGTGTGTTATTCTTTTTTTCATATTATATGATATATTATCAACTTTGCCCAGCTTTTGAAACAAATTGCTCTTCAGAGCAATGAAGTCACATCCTATTTGTGCCCCTCCCTTGTATTCTTAAGGGCTTTCACCATCTAAATGCATTTTTTGTGGCACTGATGATGTTCACTTGAATCTTTTCAGGACTCCACACCCTCACTCTTAGTATATTGTGTCAATAGTTATGGACAACACTAGTAAAACTAGACTCAAATCACACTGCAAATTTCATTTGAAGACACGCTGAGCCAAGATAAGGTGATAAAATGCCTTGGGGACACACCAGAGCCTTCATGGTCCTTGGGATACCTCCAGTTTCTCCACAGTCCTGGGGCTGCCAGGATGTAACACTCCCAGGCTACTGTGCTGCTCTTTCCATTCTCTGTTTAAAAAGAGAGCAGCAAGCCCAGGGTCAAGCACTGAGCTTGGCAAAGATATGAGGAGCTGCTGGCTGGAAGAAACAACACAAGCATCTCCTGAGACCTGCAAGAGCACCGTGGCCATGCACAGGTATCTTCATTTCAGAGGACAACCTTGGTCTGCAGCAGCTGTGTGTTGTTAAAGTCTTGAAAAGGCCTACCACGATCATTGCTTGTGTTGGTGCTGTTTTGGGAGAGTTCTTACACGATGGCCACTGTCTGTGCTTACATCTATGTGTGTATTTTTCTCTTCAAACAGGAGTTTGGTTGACTTTGGTCAGTACAACATATATTATTTTCTTTCACATTTTGCAGGAGCCTCTACGTGGAGACAAAAGCTGCTTTAGTGGTGCAGAACCTCAATTGGGATTCACTAGCTCAGCTACAACTCAGCTGACATCAGTGTAATCCAAACATGAATAAGTTTTGCCAGGAGAGAGTAGATTCTGAGAAATCTTGTTTGTTTGTTCGTTTGTTTTTAAACAACAATGGACTTGAACTGTAAGGATGGGTAAAACATGGGCTTGGTACTTTTCTTGCTCGCTGAAATTGTATTAAACTCCCCTGGAGTGAAAAAATTCTCAAGATTTTTGTTGACAACTGCAGAAGAGGCTGTTTTTTTTGTTTGTTTGTTTCTTTTCTTTTCCTCCAGCTCATTCAGGTTCTTAGCTGGTGTGAACTGTTATGTGTAAATACATGAATATCTGCTTTGTCTCAAGCCTGGCATTTATTTTTTACCAAAAAATTTTTCATTCTACTTTAGAAAGTGTACCATTTACATAAAGGCAATCTGTTGTCACAGTGCCTTGGAGCTCAGGAATGAATGGTACAGGGAGTCTCTCATGCCATGGACCTTCTTTCACAGGGGCAACACAAGGTCTGCATTTTGTGCTGGGAGGAGGCCATGTCCTTTATTCGTCACCTAAATTCCTAACCCCTAAATCCCAGCATGCTCCTGAGCTGGCCTCAGAGCAGCTTTGTTCACATTTTTCATCTTCTAAGTATTCCTGAATTTAATAATAAAACTTTGCTTGAGCTGCTTGGGTGGGATCCAAATGAAAATCTGTTGGCAATGAGACACGGCATAAAGCTTGGGCCACATCAGTGCCTAACTTGTATTGAGTTTAACTTACAGTTCCAAAAATTAAAAACTAGTAGTGCATGACATGCTGATTGTGTTTCTATTCGTACCACGTACTTGCAGTGACATACTTTACTGTGTACCTTATGCAAACATTATCAAATGAAACACTGATTGATCATATTTTAAATATTGTCCTAGCTTGCTGATAGATTAATAGGATTAAAAATTACACCTTCTAGTATCAGACATCGCATTAATAATACAGCTGATCTCTAGTATGCTTTAATATACCATATTTTATTATAAGCTTGTTGGTTACATCTTGAAGCTGAACATCTGTGAATGGGATGAAAGATGCTGGGTCAGTCACTGTGGCAAATGAAGTCCAGACTAGTGTGCTCCTCAGCTGCCTGCCTATGGGTGTTAAACAGATAACTGCAGTCTGCCAGCCTAGGTAATCTCTAATTTGTGTGCTGAGGTCCCTAAGGGTCCACTGGTGTTGCTGCTCCATCTAGCATACAGAGCTATTAAGATAAGCACAAAGCTATCCAGCCCTACGTATTTTGTATAATATTCTACAAGTACCCTTCTCTGTACAAATGTTGAAGTGTGTATCTGGCCATGAAAACATTTATTGGTTTAATCATTTAATTAAATTATTTTTTTTAAAGTATGATGCTGTTTCATCTTGCATTATGCGTATGACATAGAGTAATGCTATTCTTTTGCTTAGTCTGCAATATCTTGTTGTGATTTTTAATCCTTACAGCCCCTCCTAGGACTGAGCTGAAAAACCTCATATATATATATATATATATACATATATATATATAAAAGAGTAAAAGGATCAGTTTTTTTTTTCAACTAATTTGGCTTTCAGCAATTCAGGAATAAAACCTTTGAGAAAAAAAAAAAAAAAGAAATCAACATTCTACACCACTATAATAGGCAAATGTTGCTCTTCCCAGAAGTTTCTTTTATGAGAGCTCTGTCGTCAGTTCTGTTTGATGTGCCAGTGCCAACAGCCCATAGCTGTAAGCTTTTCTACGACAGTAAATCTACCCTTTTCTCCTCCCAAACACCAGTCATGAACAGATACAGGCCCAAGAAGTGTTTGCTTTGCATTTCAGGAACATCGATCACATCAGTAATACGTGTGGAAATATTTACTGTGATCAGCATTATTCCGATGAAGGAAAGCTGGATGAACGAGGTGAGATGTCAGAAGAAAAATGCAATTTGAATCAGTAGTTGATATTTGACTACCCTGTGATATCTAGTGGTATCATGCATTTACTGACACCCTGTTATCTAGTGCCAACTTCCCTGGATCGATGGGGCCTTTGTGTCAACTCTTACCACCACACTACAAGGTAGTAGATATAGTCTCAGGTGGATCCCCTGAAGACAGAAATCCTGGGAAGCTGCTTTAGTTAACCAAGAGAATCCTTCCAGCCCCACATGTAGGTGAATTTTCTGTCATCTCCTGTAATGCTTGCTGGGATTTCATGAGATGCAGAGAAGCACTTGAAGATAAATTAAATTCAAGTGCATGCTTGAAAAAATTATTTATAAAAATGAAAGGACTTCTTTTTCTATGTGCTGCCACTTTGAATGACCCAGAATTATTTACACTGCAATATTGGAAATATCACTGTAATTTTAACTGGGGATTGTGTCTCCATCCTTTTCTTCATCTTCCATAATCGCCGTTTGCTTTTCTTCTGTAAGCAGCTTTGTGCCTTAAAAACAAGGGGGAGAGAGAGAGAAAGAAGTAATGGATTTAAAATGCCACTTCCTCATAATATATCAGGATATGAAGAATTTTTTCCATCTGCTCTAATTTTTTTGATCCTAAAGTAGTTTTTCTAACATCTTGGGAGTTGCTCCTCATTTATTTTTGGGACATCCTTCTACTTATGAACTAGAATTGGACAGCCATGTTTCTAGCTAAAATTAACAAGCACTCTTAAATTAGCATATTTCTGCTAGATGTGAGGAGAGACACTGGAGATTCATTGGGTAACCTGTTTTGTAAAAGGGCTTGGGAAGCTAAAAAAAAAAAAAGATCCTGCAAGATGAAATAAATGCTATAAACTAATTTTTGTCACTGAGTCGGTCTGTGTGACCGTGTACGCATGCTTGCTTTCTCTATGTTTATAACAGTATTAGTTTTTGCAAATACAGATGCTATATGAGACAAAGAGAATAGCCACGTCAAGCACCATCCCCACTGAAGCTACAGCGTATCAATAAATTCCAGAAGCAACAGAATTAAGACTGACATTAAAATGGACTCAGGTATGTCACTGAGGACTTTGTGCCAGTATTTAGATTACTGAGGCCAGAGATTTGGATATGCTGTGAAGACTGTTCACCCTGTAATATGAGGACAAAAATAGGGCTTCATCACTATCGCGAAGGCACTGATGAAAAATACGACATAAAACTGAAAGTTTGATTTCACAGTTAAGGGCACAACAAGGGGATTCTATAAACCAGATTCACTAGAAATACATATGCTGTGTATCTTTCCACATGTATTTCTTTCCTCCAAAGCTTTTCTTGATATTATAAGCAGCTCATGGATCCTACCTTCTACAAATCTCTCACATATCTCCTTTCTTTCTTTCTCTCTCATACTTGAAACGGTAAGACCTTGAGGCTCTTATGTGATGCAGTGATGTCCCAGTTACTGTAGCCATTCTTGTTATTAGAGATTAAATTAATAAAGCAAGGAGGGGACAAGGAAATACATTAGGAAATATTCTTGATCTCTATTTTAACACTTTGTGTTGTTTTTGCCTGTTTCCAGTAAAAAGCAAGAAGTAAGATATAGTTTATGGCCACCTTCCTTGGTGTAGAGGTCAATACAGTCTAAAAACAGGATGAGGGTAACCATTGAGTAGAAACCAACAAAATCTCTCCATAATTCAGACTCCTGGTGTTTGCTTTTAGTCTGCACCAACCAACTGAGCTGTTTGGTCAAACCAACCAGTTTTGCTTCTTTCTGCATTGAAAGCGTTCTGAACAGAGAAGGCTTTCAGCCTTCATGAGGTCTGAAAATAGAGCAATACCACACAGGAAGATTTTCTTCAACTTTGGAGTTTTTTCAAGAGGGGATGAATTAATGAAAATATTACCCTATACCGGTCTTCATTTTATGTTACTTGTTTCTTGTGAACCAGATGGTTTCACCAGACCATGAGATAAACTGAAAGGTAAGCATGGAGATTATTTTGAAATACAATGGACTTCATTTTTTAAAGTAGCAATAGAGTAAGCACCACTGTTAATAGCAAATAATTATGCTATGTTATGGAGATGGATGTAAATTTTCCCACCTTGACTACTATTCATTATAGATAATTCAGAAAAATGCAAACTTTTTTTTTCTATTTTATTATTTTTTTTCTTAAAGTATTTGAACTGTGAAAGCACAACTTAAGCGCTCCTAAAACATGAAGTCAGAATGGATCATTTTATCAGGGTAAACTCAGGAATAAGAGATCAGGAATGTAGGATAAATGAAGCTGCCATGTGTTTGATGATCACATCCACTCTTACTCTTACTTGAATACCTCCAGGGAACCTGCTTTAGTAGGGGGGTTGGACTAGATAAATGCCAGAGGTCCTTTCCAACCCCTCTCTTCCCCTAAAATTCTGTGATTCTGTGAATTACAAAGATGTGTTGAATTCTGATGGCATGATTATGTCTTTCTAGAGCAGATGCTAGAGACATCTGGGAGATTGCAGTCAACCAGAAGCCCTCAGCTCTCAGCTGGACCTGCAGCAACAGCATGCCAGATAGTTACCATGATCAATAGCAAGATGGTACATCATTATCAGTGAGTAATTCTGGTGATTGATGAACTCCAAAGGTTGCCAGTAATGTTCAGGACTCAAAAACGAGAGGAGTATGTACCCTTGAGTGGCAGGTTACTTACTTTCTAGAACATGGATCAGCAGCCATTTCAAGAAAAACTACACGCATTTAAATTCAGACTTGTAACATGAATCAGTGGAATGGGATGTCTTAAATAAAATTATTTCTCTAACACTGGGAAAAGATTTTGAGGGGTTTGACACAATGCTGTTTATCACTTGTGGAGAGAGTGTGCTTAACAGAGCACAGTTTGCAAATTCCAAGTTTGAAAGTGTAAGTAAAATGTGGGAATTTGGGAACATTTGTAAATCAATCTTTCTCTGTTTACCATTAAGGTAAATCATTTTGCCTCCCAGTCTTTGTTTTCCAAGCTGTGCAAATTATGAAATGCAGCTCATCCCACATATCAGTTTTAAGGATTGGTAGGTTGTTCTATTAATATCTGCCAAGAGACTTGACAAAATCAAGTAGCATAGAAATTAAGTGCAGGCATGTTTGCCTGAGAGAACTTGCAACTACCTGCAATTTTTATCTAGAGACACTAGGAACAAAAAGACTCTCAGAGACATGAGAACTTCTATTAGGAAGCTCGGAGATAGGCAAAAAATGTTGGCTTACACCAAGCATTTGCCATGTACCACCTCAGATCTCCTCCTGGGATGTAAACCACCAAGATGACATCAGTTCCACTTGCCTGCCTACAGACCACTCCTGCAGCTGGGCTGGAGGATTACTGGAGTGCTCCAGCCATAACCACTGCACAGAAAAAGGGCTGTTCTGCTTCTGCAGTATGCTGAGATTTTCACTGAGCAGGTGAGTTGATATCCTAAAGAAGCTACCTTAACTAGTTTTGCTCCTATATTTGCTGAAACACACAGGCCTGATGATCTCACAAATGCTTTAGTTAAATGAATACACTGGCGGATGAGGATGGCAATAAAGAATGCTCCAGAGTGGAGAGCTGGCCTTGGCTGGGATTTAAATCACTTACTGTTGTGTATGAGGAAAGAAAGCCATTAGAACAGTGGTTGTGTTTGATCTTGTTGTCTGATCACTTCAGAAAGCCAAGGCATTGACTGGTTGAAGGGGAACCAATGGAGATCTCTGTTCCAGGCTCAGCTGTACACATAGGTCACAACATAATTTCTGCCACTTCACTAGGAGGTTGAAGCCTAAGTATGTTTAGAAGAAGGGGAGGATTTTTTGATGCCCAGGATTAGACATTTAGGTTGTCTCAAGCACAGATTTCCTCACTACTACAGACAATAGGGAGATATGAGTTTCTTCAGACAACAATGCAGACATCCTCATCCATTTCCTAATTGTACCATATGTTTCCGAGGTGTAAAACCAGTTCTACTTCACACGTGGATCGTGTTATCCAGCAGATACATTATTTTTGTCATTCCCTATGTCCTGTTTGGCTTGCTTTATTTGCAAGGGTCTGTGGTCACCCAAGAGAGACAAAGAAAGTACTAGAGCACTTGTGACCTATTGGCCAAAGCCAAGAGGGATAACAGCTGCCCTTTCAATGCATGTTCACGACAAAGCTATTTGTGTGGACAGATGCTTAAAAAGGTAATTAATGTTCCTGTTACTACAAACAACTGAGCGGAGTTTTTCATGCTGCTTATGATACAACTGAAAGAGGGAAGCCTGGGAGGGACAAAAATGGGAGATGTAAGAAAAGGGAACAACTCAGTCACAATTCACAAATGATACATGCGGCACTGAGTGTGCTGCTCACTGCTGCAATGGCAGGACCAGGAGAATGGGGACAGAAAGGTCCTTCTATATTTATTTAACACACGTAGCTATGCTAGGGCTTCTCAGGTCTCCAAGTCTATAATTCAGATGCTATTTTGCACCGCCATTCCACAAAAGCTCAGCTTGTTTATTCTCTGTCTGCTACATGATGGGATAACCCTGAAAGTAAACAGGCAGTAAATACTGGACCAGCCCTCAGCCACAATGAGTCACTTATTCACAACAAGACATGAAGTTGCCACCAGCGACAGTTCAAGCAGCAGAACTGTGTATGTTGGTATATCTTGAAGAAAAAATGTACATCCTAAGAGCAAAGACAGAATCGAATTCACATAGGCTGTTTTGCCCTGGAGAGGAGCAGAAGTTTGCCAGAAGGAGTCAACCATTAGAAAACAGACGCATAAAGCAGGATCTGGAAGGAAAAGTCTGCAGGGGAAGGAAGCATCTGGAAGGCTGCTTTGAATTCATGCTGAGTGCTGGACAGTATATTGGATAGTGTAGATAAGGAGGTGTAATTGGAAGTGTAATTGAAAACTTTAAAAAATGAATTATTTTCTGTCATTCCCCTGTGGCAAGCGAACACACTTTGAAATCTGCCACACTTCTGAAAGTTACTGCATTTTTCCTCTTTTTACTGTGTTCTTCCCTTTTGTGTTTTGTGATTACGAAGCCATGTGAGGACTAGAACATTTCTTTTGCATCAAAAATGTATTGACTTCTCTTTCTATAAAAACTTTTAAAGAGGAAGTCTTCATGGGAGGCAAGAGGTGAAGATGATTAAAATGATTCTCATTTCTCCTTCAAATGCCTACTTGAGTTAATTAATGCTAGGCTACAAATAAGAAATAATAAGTGACTAGATGCTAACCATAGTATTGTTGAGATGTGTCAGGGAAACAATTTACCCTGCTGCATCCCCTGAGCTAGCAATTACTTTCAAAACAAAACGCGAATCAAACATTTCAGCATTGTCACAGTAAAAACATTTCACTTTTGATTTCTATCAAACATTTTTCACTTTTAGATTCTCCATTGCATAGATCCTGAAGTCCGAAGGACACACAGCATCTTGGAAGGTGCTAAAATGGCTGAAGGCAACTTTTTTTGAACTGACCAAAATAATCCCTCAACAGTCTTCCAAGGACCACAGAAAGAGTAGGCTTCATGCATTAGGCACATTTGTTACAAATTATTTGATAAATTTGGCCTCTACCTCTGTTTCTGAATTGCTCTCTTAAAGACTGATTTTTTTCCTAATTATTTGTCATGTAAAATTTCAGGTAATTTTCTTGGTAATTTCCTTGAGCGATTATATCAGCAGTTAATTATCAGTGCTCTATATAAAATATTTCAAAGTGGAGCATTTGCAGTTGGGCTCAGAAGTTTTATGATGAATTTCTCGTAATTTCCCTCAGCAGATGACTGGACCATTGACTCACTTGCAGCATGCTGCTTTAATGATGCAAGCCACTCAAGTGCTTGAGTTCAACAAGCCAGGAGCTAGCATTTGCTAGTATTTGCCATGCTTGCTGCCATGATCATGATCTTACAAACTTAGTCAGCTTCCTTTGTTCTAAGGACCCCCATAATGATTAATGTCAGATGGTTAAATGAAAAAAAAAATTACTGCGTGTTTGAATCAGTGGTAAAGAATCAGATCTCTCCTATGAAGAAAGATTGAGGGAACTGGGCTTGTTTAGCTTAGAAAAGAGAAGGGGAGAATGGGGAGACCTCGTTGTGGCCTTCCAGTATTTGAAAGGAGCTTATAAACAGGAGGGGGAATGGCTGTTTATGAGGGCAGATAGTGATAGGACAAGGGGGAATGGTTTTAAACTGAGACAGGGGAGGTTTAGGTTGGATATTAGGAGGAAGTTTTTCACCCAGAGGGTGGTGAGGCACTGGAACAGGTTGCCCAAGGAGGCTGTGGATGCCCCATCCCTGCAGGCATTCAAGGCCAGGCTGGATGTGGCTCTGGGCAGCCTGGGCTGCTGGTTGGCGACCTGCACATAGCAGGGGGTTGGAACTGGATGAGCACTGTGGTCCTTTTCAACCCAGGCCATTCCATGTTTCTATGATGCTATGATTCTGTGATTCTAGATTTACAAGGAAAGGAGATATCTACAAATGAAGGCACTTACTATGACTGTTGAAGCCATTTACACACCTTATATTTTTTATCTGTGCAGAAAATTCCATGAGTACATAAAACTCAGGTGCTTGATGTATTCAGCTGTTGCTTAGTCACTCAGGGCCAAAACAGCTGTCTCAGGACCTCTTCAGCTAGCTAGTATGTCTCATTGTTGTAGTAGTGCCAACCCACAGCAGACCTTGTTTCATACTAGAGTTTCCTGAGGGAATTGAAATTTTCAAGTATCAGCACTTGTTTTGAAACTGAGGCTTGTTTGTTTGCTTTTTCCTTCATTTGTTCATTCATTCATTCTTTTGCTCCATCCTGTGGTTAAGAAACAGCTGCTGTGCTGGTGTATAGCATACAAACTTGCTTGTTTCTTGCACCCATGGTTAGTAGCAGTAATTAACACTTCCACAGCGCTTTACATATTGAGAGACCTTCAGAAACATTGATGAACTGAGGCTTCTCTGTGATAGAAAAACATGGGAAACCCAACAAACAAAGGGTCTTAGGGCCAAAACATGGATGGCTGAATCCATATGCTCACTGAACAAATTAGCTGCTGCACTGTGCATTGTGCCAGAAGCACAGAACTGTCTTTAAGGTGCAGTTAACTACAAGTTCACAGCTTGGTTTCCACAGTGTAGATTCAAATTAACAGGAAGTTCATCAGAACAGCTTTGCTCCAGGATATTCAAGGCAATGTGAGTTACATGACCTTAAAATTTGCAAGTGCTCTAGTTTGAAAAGGAGGGCAGTGGTTGGATTTTCACAAAAAACAAGATAGCCTTTAAATAAGATAATCAAGTGATATCTTGTCTTCTCTCACTCCCCCTTCAGGTCTATCTAGAATGAGTAGTGGGTACAGAAAAGTCTTTCAATGAACCACCACACAAAATACTGGATATTTTGACCAAATAGGTCCAGTTCAGCAAATGCTGCTGTGTGCACTGGGCAGAACAACCTCCATCCAGCCTAGGAGCAACTTCAGCTAAGTTTCTTACCTATTATCAAAGGTGGGATGTGTATTGCAGGTGTATCTTTTCTCCTGGGCTTTTTCTGCTCCAGTTCGGTGATTTGAGAGCCCTGACTCACTCTCTCTCTCTGTGGCTTCTCTGAGATACCATACCTTTTCAGCAGATTATCAGAAAAGTCTGAAAGTATGCCTGCAGGCAAGAATTAAAGAAAATGTCACTTCAGATTTGTTTACACTGAAGACATCTGCACCTGTATGATTTTCCCAATGACAACTAATACCACTATGCACTTTCCCAATGAGTGCATAATCTGCTCAGCATCGTGTACATCCTTTTCTGGCTTTGCAACAGTGCACATTTCCCTCAAGTCAATTACATCCCATAGAGTGTAAGCAGTGGTGGTCTGAGGCTAGCTGGTCTCTGGCTGTATGCCATGGGCTAAGCTGTAGCCCATCAGTAATCATGGTGAAGATGAGTGGGATCTTCTATTTCCAGAAACTTAGATATATTATCAAAGCGGTTTAATCATATGGATGTTTAATCTCCTTCTCATGAGTTATATGGCTACTCAGAAATTGCTTCTTTAAACTAGTGAAATGCTAATTCTTCATACAGTGACTACTTGGGGTACAAAATGCAGCTTTCCAGATCTGAGCGATTTCCTAAAAGAGAATTACTGAAAGGCAAATATACGTGAAAGCTGAAGAGCCAGGGGCAAGGAGTTAGAAATACTGAAAAACCCCAATGCTTGTTTTTCACTCCTTAAGTGTGAACTGTTGGAGGCACACAGGAGACCACGCAGATGGTTAGTGGTTAACTCCTCTGTATGTAGCATGGGAAGAAGTCAGTGCACTTGATACAAGAGCACAACTCAGTCCCCAGGGAGCATACAAGGAGTGTTTGTTAGCAGAGGAATGAGATAATCATTCATTCCCCCTGCTGATCCTGGAAAACCACCTGGTTTCAGGGACACCGCTCCACACTCTTCCCTTCCCCAGGCTGATGGCATTCAGCTCTTTGACCTACAGAGGTATGTCAACGTACAGCAGCACAGGGCATCATACAAGGAGTTCCTTTGTCACTGCGGTGGTTTCTGGCTTTCCTAAACACCCAGCCTTTGCCAGAATCCCTGCATGCACAAGCATTCCGTGATTTCCAGGAGGAGCAGGCTGCAGCCGGCCTGCATGCCTCTCCAGCTTCCTCCCAGAGTCCCTCCCAGGGCAGGAGGAGCCGCAGGGCACAATCTGGATCCTCCCCATTCCCCTGCCTTACTGGGAGCACGTGGCATGGAGTTCTGTTCCCGTCTGCTTCCACGGGGATGTAAGTCGGTCTGTGGACCTTTGCCCACAGCTTCAGTCCACTCTTACATAGTGAGATTTCAAGGAGATGTGCTGCTTACCTGTTAGGGGTGGTGGGGTGTGTATAGCTGGTGTGTCTTTTCTCCTTGGCTTTTTTTGCTCCTGTTCAGTGTTTTGGGAAGGCTGGATAGTTTTACCTTTTCTTGGTTTCTTTTTGAGATCACAGCTCTTAATCAGCTGTTCTGAAAGATCTTCTGCAGAAAAAAAAAGGGATAGAGAGTGAAGCAGAGGGGAAATAATAAAACAGATGGTGAAAAGAAAAGCTTGAATAATACAGCTTTCATCCGAGAAGACTGAAATGACTGTGGAGAAAGAACTCCTAAGTAGAAAGTCAGTACAGGAGGCCTCTGTGCCGTACTACGTGGGAGCTGAGTGACTTTGGTGGTCCTTGTGCTTTGTAGGTGGTAGGTAGGCATAAAGCAGGGGATGGAGCTGCGGGCAGCGCTGTGCTGCGTGGCTGAGGAAAGCTGCAGCATCGTCGTTCCGCTCAGCTCTAAGCGTGGGGCTGTTTCTTCCAAGAGTTACAAGGGCACTTTTGTGAGGGAAGGATTTATCTGCGTGAGGTCAGTCGGAGGTACTAGCAAACAAAGCCGGCAGATTGTTCCCTTCAGGAGCTGGCTTTGTGTCCGGAGCCACGGAGCAGTCGGTATTCACTTTTGATTTACATAACATTACGCTGGTTTTTTGGTTTTGTTTAAAATGAAGCTTGTCTTAAATGACTCAGATGGTGGGCGTGGTTTTTCTGCAATGATCTGCATTTCTGGGTGCTCATGCAAGCTGAAAAAGTTAAGTCTAGCCTGTCATTAGCATCATCATGCAAACCAAAGCTTTGATTTCTCAGATGTTTCTTGCTTGGCTTCAGCAGAGTCCCCCAGCCTGATTAACCATCCTGGAAGACACAGACCATATTTTCAGCCCTCTAAGGTTTCCTGAATGGTATTAATGAACTCGTTTAACCTCCTACTGCCTCCGATTCCCATCTGTAGACGGAGACTAGTTCTGTACTTACTTAAATAATATTTAAGATCTTCTGCAAAAGAAAAAAAGAAGAAAAAAAAAAAGGACAGAGAGTGAAGCAGAGGGGAAATAATAAAACAGATGGTGAAAAGAAAAGCTTGAATAATACAGCTTTCATCCGAGAAGACTGAAATGACTGTGGAGAAAGAACTCCTAAATAGGAAGTCAGTACAAGAGGCTTATTAATAATAATAATGTTGTGGAACAGTTATGTTGAGTACGCCAGCAATTGCAGAAGTGTTGCCTTTGGCTAGAAGTGTGGCAAAGGGACAGGACAAGGATATTTTTCTTGCAGGTCAGACCAGGAAAGTTTATAAAATTCTCTTGGCTAACACTTTTTTTTTGTCAAACACCTGAAATTGTATTGTTTTCTTACTGTCATTGCAAAAGCTAAAAAGTGAGCAAATGTTTTGTGGTTTCTGGGCTTCTGAATCTTTATGATGATTTTGCCAGGCTACAGTGAAGTAATAGCATTTGAAACTGAGGCAAAGATTATGAATATACAAAAAGCACATCTATCAAGTGTGAAGTCTGGTATATAGGTATATGGTGGAGCAAAAAAATCTCTCTTTTGTACTGTCAGTGCAAAAGTTAACATGCGAAATAGATTCAGAAAGGAAACAGACTGAAAATGAAGAAGAAAAAAGTACTTAGCCCACTCCATTAGAGGAAAAGATGGGTATTTAGAATCTGTTACTTAAATTGCATGTAGAATGCCTATTTAGGAAAGATCCAGCTATATGGCTTCAGTTTCTTGTTGTACAAATGAAGAAAATGCTTAGTTTTTTTCTACCAGAGAAAAGAACAATGACTTTTTCATTTTTCCTCATTAATTAACTTTGTTCTAGAGCTTCAGCTAATATTTATATGCAGGAAAGAAAAACACTCTTTGCCTTTCCATCTGGCATCAGAAATGTCAGCAGAAGGTGTAATCTATCAGGTTTCACGAAGACTCACTTGTACTGCTGGAGGGGAAAAACAGCAACTGGACAGGGCCTAATGATGTGTAGACAACACCTCTCCAATTTCTGCAATGACATCATCTAATAACACTTACCTAAATGGTTGCAGTGTGAATCTCGCTTGTCCAGTCTGTCTTCTGGGATATCAAGTGGCTGAACACATTCTGTTGACATCATTGAAATGGGTTTTTTTCTCCCCCTTTGAAACTACAGCACCAAAAAAAAAAAAAAAAAAAAGAAGAGAAAGAAAAGCAGCAGCATGACATAAAACAGACATGTTGGTGTTATGTATCCACTTGCAAGCCAGATTGAGGGAAGCTCTTGTCTTCCAGCTGCTTTCTGTCATACAGTCTGCTGACCTGATTTTGCTCAAGCATGCTAAGAGATGCATATAATCACAGTCTTTGTTACATGTGTGATATCCCATTTTTCCACCTACATTGGTTTGTGCAACCCACAGAAACACAGAAAATATGTTGGCTCTGCAGAAAAATATTGACCTTAATCATCCAGAAAGTGCTATCACATATAGGAAATAAATGCTAAGAAATAGAATATTTTCGTATTTTTTTCTGTATTATGTTCTCAACTGTAAACTAATTGTCATAATTGGTGTTTACTGTGCAATCTAACTTTAATTATGAATGCTGAAGAGTTAATTCTTATAATTCTAGTTATAGATACCCCCAAAGACCCAGATGTGACTCTGGAGGTCAGCCAGTGTCCACAGGCTCTGGAGCCAGCGTGAGGAATGGCCTTGGTAGGAGCACTGGGGACCCATGTCATAAGGCTGCTTAAGTGCCCATGGTCTATAGAACTCTTTGGGGTGCTGTTTTGTTCTTCATGGTTTTTTATCCCCTCTTACGCACAAGTGTAGAAGGCCCTGGAGTCCAGCTTCCTACCTGAGAATCCCTAGCATTCCCCAAAGGTTTGAAGCTTTGAAGCTACCAGATGTGGTAGTTTCCTGCTCATAAGCTCTGTTCTCTGTTTTGGGGGAATAAGAGCAGACTGACTTCCTTGTAGGGAACAGGAAAGCAGTGAAGGAAGAGAATCAGCAAGAGACTGCATCAGCAGTAGAAGAAATTGGAAAAAGATGAAGGAGAGTAGATGGAGGTGAAGAAGAAGATAAATAACAGAAAAAGGTGAAAGAAAATGCAACCAGAGAAAAACAGAAAGGAGGAGGACAGGATGAGAGAACAGGAGACTGTACTGTGTGAGTATATTTTGATCTTGCTGCAGTCCAAGAAATTACCTACAATATTTCTCTGAAAATTGCAGTTGTTTGTCGGCGAGAAAGTGAACATTAGGTCAGTTAACCTCATTTCTATGACTAAAACTTGCATCTATATTAAGAACAATTAAACCTCAGGCAAAATCTAGTAACATAAATATTTGCCAAACAAAATATAAAAGGTCGCAATCATACCATGCAATGAGCTAGTCCTTCAGGGAATGGAAAAAACATGTCCTAAACTGCAGAGACTTCAAAGTAAATGCAACAATATTAAATTACAGTAATAAATGTCAGCAGCGTTGACTCATAATGTACTTAGGGAATTGACTACCATACCATACATCAGTATTTAAAATTCACAGAAATTTGTAAAATTCGATGCATTCATAAATACCTACTGAATAAAGCCTGGACCAGGGGTTCAACCACAGAAGATCTGGCCCAGTCCAGCATCAGCTCTGTGCTAAAGGGTTATATCACCTGGAAACTTTGTTGGCCTTTAGCAAAAATAAATAAAATAACAGCTTTCACTTAGGAAGACCCTTCATAAAGAAATCTTTGAATGCATCTTAGCATGGTATGGTTGCTCTATTTATTGACTGTATAAATAATTTGTAGCTGAGGCTTAAGTCATAACAGTCAGCGTTTCATTTAAAACATAAACATATTATCTGGCCATACGAAAGGTCACACTATGCTTTGTGATTTGATGGAGAAACTGTTTGTTTCTTCAGTGCCATTTGATTTTATGGGATTTGATTAAGTTATGCTGGCTGTTAGCTAAATATTATGACTGTGCTGGTGATGTTCTTTCCTGAAGATTGTCCTATTTAGAAAGTTTTCAGTATAATTAAAGATAACATTTCAGATTATGGACTTTTTAAAACAAGTCTTGGGTGAAAAAATGTGGAGATACATAGTAAAATCTACTTGTATGATCAGTAATAACTTACACTGGCTAGCCGTGCCTTATAAAATCTAATTAACTTTGATTTGATTTCTCTAAGTTGTTTCATTGATTTGTTTCACCTCATGAAAATCAAGTTTGTAAAGAGACTTCATCTACGATTGTTATATGTAAGTATAAGACTTCCTTGTTGATTTTTTGTTAATTTAATAGTTAGAAAAATAATGTTTTAAAATAAATCTTTTAGATCTGTCTTCATCTTTTCACGGTCACAGATGACAAGCCCACAGCAACTGTAGTTCTTTAAAATATGCCTTTACAGGTTAACTTCTTACCCCTTTCATTTTGAAGTTCACCCCACAGAAAACTTTGCCTTGCCCACCAATATGCCTCCACACTGCACGTTGTTGCAAAAGAACACAAAGAAAAGAAGGACCAGAATGCATGGTGAGATTTGATGTCTTGGGTCTATGGATGTTGCATACAATGTGTGAATTGTTGAGTGATGCCATTTCCTGCTGCTGTGCATTACACAAAGGTCTTTCATTCAAAAAAAGGAGGTGATGTATGTGAGGATTGTAATGGTGCTTTCCCAAACCACTAAAATCAATTCCAGACACTGAAGAAACAGATTCCCCTGTAATGTTTCATGTGGAAGGAAGACTACTATGGTGACTGCATGAAGTCATTAGTATGCCTTTACAAATGGAAGCACATTCTCAGATTTTAGTGTGTTAAGTGCAGCTCCTTTCCTACCAGCCTTCATGCTAACAGTTTGCACTCTGCTGCAGTCAGTCACCTTTGTAGGTAATGCCTGCCTTTTACATGGAGGACTGTGATTTTTTTTCTCACACTCTATTGTATCTCTCAACATAATGAGCCACATTCATCCTTGGTGCAGCTTTAATGCTTGCAGTGAAGCTCTAAATCACACTCAGCAGGAGACGCTGTCTAAAATGGATATAGATTTTTCCATATGAGTTAGAATTCAATAGTCACTTAGCTTGAGACTACCTTCTGTACAGCACAGCCAGGCTGTAACACCATCCTGCAGAGCAGTGTGCTCAAAGGAGTCACCTGTAGTCTCTTACTTTTGGGAAATGGCAGAGCAGAGGTGCCTTAAATGCTTCTGAAAAGGCTGAGAAAGAGTTCTGTGTTTTTCCTTTGTAGCTTTTTTTCCTTACTTATTTGGCAGTAAACAGGGTGGACTCAACTTACAGACAGAGAAAAAAGCAAGGAATAACAAGACAAGCTGAAAAGTGTTGATATGACTGAAAGCTATTTCAGTTTTGTGTGGATTATTTATCATGCTGGTCGTTGTCATATAACAGGACTCCAACATGCACTCTTGTAAGAGATGAGGATTCATATGGAAAATGTCTGAAATTTTCTCTTCCTAAAATGCACCTTTGTTATAAAGTAGCTTACAGCAAATGCTCTGAATTTATTAATTAATTTACTCTTTCAGAAGTCTTTGTAGAGTGCTCTGGCATGGGTACACAAAGGGGCTCCTACTACTCACTGACATAGTTCTAAAGCATACGTACACACACATACACGCAAATTATAGGATTCCTTTCTTTCCCTAAATTATGGGGCTTCATCAAACAGTCCAGCAATGCATTTAATTCCAGGATTCAATTACATATAAATATTTTGCCTAGAGATGGACAAAGAGACCAGGTTTTTTTTTTTTTTTTTTTTTTTTAACTATTTTGGTGTATAGTTGGTTTGATGTATGAATACTTATCTCAAATGATCAGGCTGGAGCTTAATGAAAACTCAGCAAAGATACACTAACAGAGTTCTACCAAATAACAGAGTTCTACCAAAACAATTTTAATCTGTAGAGGTACTTTGCTCATGTGACATTCAAGCCATCTTGAAATGAAATCTCATGAGAAAAGTCTTCCTTATAAGACAGGAAACAAAAGCTGTGAGAATAAATCCAAAGAGCTGGAATTTTCTCATTTGATCCTGACCTAAGTACAGAAGTGGCTTTGGTTAGACTAAAGTTGCTCTGCATTTCTTGCTTACTCCTAGGATCTGAAAGTCTATAGGTGCTAGGCTGCTACATGGAAATTATAAACATGTTGATTTGGATCTAAACTCAAGATACAGTACCATTCTCAAAGAAGTCATCAGTAGATGACTGTAATCACCCACCAAATGGAGAATTTTCTGACCTGCAGTTCTTATCTAAGTTTACAGGGACTAACTGGCCATAGATATCAGGACTCTTTACCATTAAGGACATCACTTGCTATGTATACAAGTAATTTCCTTTTATTATTTTCCTTAGAATTTGTGAACTTTGTCAAGTCTCCACAAACTCTGCTTCTGAGGACTTCAGCAGACCATCTACCGCTGTCCGTAAGTATAGATTTTTAATATTTATTTATTTTTTATTTGGTCAGAAGAATGTTTTGTTTCCACAACTGGCAAAAACCTCCAAGAAAAAGTATGCACTAGTTTGCAGGCCACGCCTCATCATTAAAGACACCCTTGGCATGTTGACTTGGATACTACCTAAATGAAAGTACTATTAAGAGCATTCTCTTGTTAGTTGGCAGTTGGCAATCTAATCTGAATTTAATTGGTATTTATTTTGATATGTGGATGATAACGTTGCCACCTAAGCCTGTATGATACGAGGTACCTATCTCTTCCTGGACACAGAGCACGTTTCTGCTATGAGCAACATGGTACAGGTCTTGGGGCAGCCAGACAGCCAAAATGTGAAGCTCTGTACTCCTGTCAGAAGGATGAGGGAAGTAGTGGTTCACTCTTTGTTTTTCTTCTAATGGCATTTGTTGTGAGAGAAGTGAAAAGCCAGAGTTCTGGGCTGCCTGGGGTGAATTAGCCCCTTGCCGTGCCCTTGCTTGAGTTGGCTTCAGAGGCCAGAGTGCTACTGGAAGAAGCTGCTCAGCAGCAGAAGTGTAGACAATGGGGGCCCTAGGGTGAGATGGCAAGCATGCATGCTTGTCTGCATCCCTGCATGCATGGGCCTGGCCTTGCTAGCACGCAACAGATGGAAATGGGAACAATTGGGACTATTTCACAGTGCGAAATACAAGCCAGAAGCTGGACTGCAGCAGTTAATGCTCTGAGATCTGTTCTTTGCTACATTGCCCAAACAGCTGCTCAGGCATTGGAGTTTCCCTCTGAGACCAGAGTATCTCTTTCCCTCATGCACACCCTTATGCTCTCCAGACAGGTTCTGAATCTTTTTTTTTCATTCCTTTCCCTCTCTGAGTCTGGTTTCAGTGCACCCATGAGCAAGGAGGGATGGTCAAACTCCCAACACCCTCACCAACTCTTTTCTTTCAGTAAACCTGTGCGGGAGGGAATAAAAGATTTGTCTGTGCTTCTGTTGAGTGTACTCTGCAGGCTCCTATAGTAGGTACCTTATCATTGACAAGTATGTAAAGAGAGACTGAGATACCCTTATTTGGGTTTAGGCATCTTGCACCCATCTTCCAGTCACAGAGCTCATCTGAAACAGCTCACAGGGCATAGGGAACAGTGCTGTGCCTGTGTGTGTTGGGCTCCTCCAGCTTGTGCTCAGCAGAAAGCCTTGGTTTCTCTACAGGCTTCTCTATCTGCACCCACTCCCAGGCACATCTTGTAAACAAGACAAGGCAACTCATCTACTGCTGTTGGAAAAGAAAATAGATGCCCTAAAAATAGAAAGTCTGGGTGTTCTTGCCTCGAGCTCCAAACTTTCTGCTACAAGTTTTGCTATGTTTTTAACATTACCCTATTGAGGTGATGTCTTCCTGGGCACAGAGAACAGCTTCATGCTACTTCTTCAATTATTTGAGCACTAGGCTGCTCTCTCCAGACGTTCTTGTTAGATTAATCTGATATTTGTTTTCTAAAGCGTGCTTAAAACTTCTTAGGAAACATTTTGTTGTTTGAAACCCTGAGTATCCCTCCGCTGAAACCTTCGCTATTAATAATTAATAAATTATTAATTATTATTAATTAATAATAAAAAACGCAGAGATCCCTCGTACTGTCTTGAAGCAGGTTTTTGTGCACTTCTAGGGGCTAGTTCAAAACCAACCCGAAGACTGACTCCCACTACCTCCCATCAACTTGTAGAAAACCAATCCCAACGGTTAAACTTTGAAAACCATATGAGATACTTTTGCATAAGTTCTCGCTGCAAAGTTTTTCTCTTTTGAGAAAATAAATAATGAAGAACTTTCCTTAATTATTTCCTCGTGGTGCAAACCAGCCCTCACATGTGCCAACCCTTTACAGTGGCATAGTGAGTCACAGTACCAGCTCCTTGCAAAGTGTTCACCCTAGTATAGAAGTTAGTTAAAGCTGTTTTCTCTCATGTCTTCCCAAGAATCCATCCCCCATGTTTCAGCCCCAGTATGGCATCACCCTGTATGGGAGCATCCCCAGCCAGCTTCCCATGGGATGGGTGACATGAGATTTGCCTTGCTGGAGGAGAGGGAACTAAAAACGAAAAGAGCAAAGCAAGAGATGACAGAGGCAGGAGGGAGGCTACATGCATTACTCACGGAGCGGTGGCAGATAGATTGTGATTCAGCGTTGGGTTGTCTGGACTTCCAAGGTCCCGAGCTGGGTTCCGTGAGCACTGCTACTCCCTTATCAAGGGAGCAGTGGGAGCGGTTGCTATGGCAATGTCGGGATCAGGAGTCCTCTGGGAGGCTGGGACTCAGCATCCCCGCTCCTCTGCACCCAGTGGGTTTTGGTGGGGGATGCCGGCAGCGCCTCAAGGAGAAGGCATCTCTCTGGTCAGATGCTCAGGGCAGTGGGAGGGATGTGGAGGATTCAGAGTGCAGTGAAGGGAGCCAAAAGGCGAGCCGCAGCTCCTGTGCTGAGAGGCGCAAGGGGAATGGCGAGGGGAGGGAGCGAGGCTGCTGCCGATTGGGACCCAGGGGAGAGCCGAGGATAAAAGTGGAGCAAGCAGGCAGGGCACGTGTCTGGGAACAGAACCAGGAGCACGGAAAGTGACGGGCACGCTGAGGTTCAGCGGTGACTGCAGTGTTTGTGTGTGCATCTGGCCACAGCTAGTTACACAAGCAGGGTATTTATGGGGCCAGGCAGGGAGTCTTCTGCGGCTGCCAGCTGTTTGCCAGTGGAGACCACTCTCTCCTATTTTAGCCCACTGCATTGGATGAAGCTGTTATTCCAACTGAGGGAAAAATATACAAACATGCTTGACGTTAGAAAAGCTCAGGGAGAAACATTCAGTGGTGGGATTGTGAACTGCTCCTCTCCTGGTATGCATTTGCAACAAAAATGCCTTTTTCTATCCCCTTTCATTAAAATATCCTTTAGCACCGTGACTGCTCACAGACTTTTTTTCTTCCCATTATCTTCATATTTTTTCCCCCAGTCAGTAACTGCAGTTCAGCTGCCAGAACATGCTCTGCATGCTTTGAATTAGTTGGGGTTTCTTTCATAAATAATATATTGTACAGATGGCCCAAAGGGGCAAAGTGCTAATTCCCATATCTGAAATTGTGCAGCACCCTCAGGTCCTGTATGCTTCAGACATAAGGCACAGACTAAAGCACTCTAAAGGCACCATGTGAAAGCACTGCATGCTTTTTCTGCTGATGTCTGGGAGAGACGAGCACATTTGTTACCTTGCAGGGTATAATTTGTGTGCTTAGGTGGCTCGGAGATTCATTTTTAAAAGCAGGCTCATAAAGGCTTAAATCATTTCTGATAAATGGAGTATGGGTTCAGTACAGTCGGAAATTTTTTGCAAGATTGAAATGTCTAACTAAAAAAAAAAACAAACCCCAAGCAATTTCCAAACCACACAAATGCAAAGCTGCTCTTCAAAAACTGTGTTTTTTCCATTAACTTTGATTTTACTTTCAAAATTGTCAAGACTAGCCTCTTGCATTCAGTTTTAAGTAAATAATTCTTGATTTTCACATTGAAATGCCTTTTACTTAGGCATATAAGTTATTTCTGTGTTTTTGCATGAATTCTGCAAAAAAAATTAGGAGACTGCTGAAAAATGGGGTTATGAAACATGACGAAAATCCCTCAAATCTGCAATGTGATTTGAAACTCAGCTCAAGATTGCCTTTTGCATTTTGTTTTTCCTGTCTGAAACAGTCAGTCATTCCCTGAGGATGAGAAAAACGTTTCCTGTCTTTGCCCCCAGATCCCAAGATTGCTTTGGGAATGTTACAGGAAAGCTTTAAGTGCAAGGAAAGGGGTCTGTCACACTCAGCAGGATCACACATCCAACCCTTTTTGCCTCACACATTTGTCAGGTTCCATGTGATGCCACAAAGCGTATTACTGTAGCAGAGGATTTATCCCAGTCTTTAATAGTGTGATGGAGGATTTACGCCCAGATCTGATATTTTAAATGTTTACAGTTGTTGCCCAGCTTGTAAGAAGGCTGGGACCCCATCCAGTTCTCTGATCCTTCCTGCTCAGTTATTTCACAAGCACAGCCTGGAAAATAGTCTGAGCCTGTAACAAGTCTGCACTTTAACCTCCTTCCCTTCTATATGAATATTCCCATCAGCACTTGGGGAACTCATCTTGTAATTAAAGATAAGCATGTCTACAAGTTTCCAGACTACTGCTTTAGAAGATAGGCAGTGTAGGTTTGACAGATGGGAAAGGAGGAGACAGTCTAATAGAAGCCATACAAACACACACACGCATGTATATACACCTATTACCTACCTATGCAAGTAACTTTTCTATTCGTTTTTGGCTTGTTTTGCAGTTCAGGGCCCCAAGTTCTGAGTGTCCAAAGGGCAGTAAGAAGTTAGCTTTCTCGGATACTTTTTCCTGTTAAAATCTTTCTTTTCTATACAGAGAAGTTGGTTTAGTGAAGCTTTTTAGCATGGCAGGAAAAAGTGAATGTTCCTTTGCAAGATGCACGGTGTTATGTTTATGTTATGTTTGTTGTTGCATAGTAGGTTTTCAGTTGGTTTTGCAATGCAAGCACAGCTGGCTTTTCAGTACTGTGGTAGGTAGTCAAGATTTTTCCCGTCAGTTAATTGTGCTCACAGCAAACTCATTTCGAGTATGTCCCAATTGAAACCAAAACAGTCGTGCCACTCCAGTATGATCCAGTTAAAAACTGAATTTATAGAATGGGAAACCAGACGGTGCTCTGTTCCTTATGTGTGTGATGTTCATTCTAGCATCAGTGAGCCTGCTGCTTGGGCCAGACCATATGGGATATATGAAACATATATCGAGAGAGGTTTTGAGGGCTGTTTTCTGAGGAAATCCTGGCTGAGCAAGACTGTTATTATACCTTGATTCATAATGCATGGGTTTTTTTGGTTTGTTTGTTTAGAAGTATTACATAAAACAAAAATGCCACTGTGGAGGTGGAAGGGGAATTTCTCCAAGTAGATCCCTCAGCTTTGCCAAAGGAAAGCTGAAGCCAACAAACCTGGTACTTTGTAAGGCCTTTAAAATGCTGAGGTCTGTGTTTTTTCATTTTCTGTTCTTGTCTCTGTACCATCATTAAAATAGTTATCCCATGAAAGATTTCTGTACCAGTCCTCTTTAAAATATACTGTTTTTTTAATAAATGATATGGTCAGGAAAAAATGCTAGATGCACAAAGAAGGCTGCTTAGTGCAAAATCTAATGTAAGGCTTCATGCAAAACCAACTTTCAAAAGAGGAGAGAGTGAGCAGAAGCATTGTTATGAGGCTGTCCGCTGTTCAGAATAGGCCATATTTGTCACCTCAGAATATTCAACATCTACTGCAGAAGGCCATGAAAGGCATTATAAACTAGTGTGTGATCAAAGTTACAAACAGGTTTCTCTGTGGCCATGCGAGGTTAATACTCATCTGTTTATGTTAAGGTCTGTTCAGGTTTGGCTGGCACTGTTTTCAGATGAAATAAGAGGTGCTGATAAGGGAAGGTGGAAATGAAGAACAGTTTCATTAGGTTATAGCTGTAAAACTTTTTGGCTTGCTTGGGTTTACTGAGAAAAGAGGGATTGCTTTGCTCCGTTGGTTTGGTTGTTGCTGAGGGTGGCCATAGGGCTGGGCTGCGGGTTGGATGTGGCTGCTTTAGCACGTGATTACAGCCAAGCTAATACTCTGTCCATATAAGCAAATTCAGACCTCATGCTGGCCTGATGTGCTCAAGCCCACATTCAGCCCGTGCTGCTTATTTCTGTGTGAAAGCGTATTGCACTATAAAGAAAGCCTGTGCTAACTCACCTGCATGTATATACATGCCACAAATAAGTTTATATTTGGAGAACTGAGGAACTGTAACTTGTAAAAACTCATTTAATTAGTTGGTCACTTTGTAAGTGTTGTCATCGATTGATTAAATAAGCTACTTTGCAGCCAGAGTAGTTCGATCAATAGATCAATGCAGTGTTGGTTTTTTCATCAAGCAGATTGCTTGTTGTACAGACAGCATTTGTCTTTGGTGGTTTCCCTTTCAGCTGGGAAGGTTAAAAGTGCAGTAGATTGACACCTGCCCTCAATATGCCTAGCTTTTTAGACAAGTGATTAGAAACACAATTTCCTTTTATCTAGAACATGGTTGTCCAAACTGCTGGCTTACCTGGGCCTCACTGAGTGAACAGCAGTTGCCTTGGGCCACGTATAAGTATGTAATAAATGTAATGAATTTAAGTAACTAAGCTTATTTATTAATTATTGAAACATAAGAAACAGAGAGAAACAAAAACATAAAACAAGTGTCCTTGTTTTGTTGAAACTAATCCATCAGGCTGTTTCAGTGGCACTGGTTGCCATTCTTGGTGAGTTCTCAAGGTGTTTATCAGAGACTTTTGATGAAATATGCTTTATCCTTGACAATAATTCTTCACAAATGTATGTACTACCAAAAAGTGACGACATGAATAAGGTGTGACTGTGAAATGAGGGATATTTTTCTCTGGTAAAAGAGGGATTATGAAAGTCTGGTGAAGAGATGTGACAAAATTTTTTGAGTTTGATGTCTGATTGTAACTCTGTACGCTATTTCCATGTGAAAATTCACAATGTATGTACTACCAAAAAGTGACAACGTGAATAAGGTGGTGACTATGAAGTGAGGGATCTTTTTCTCTGGTAAAAGAAAAATATCTCTGTTCCATGTTTTTCATCAGTCCTTATGTAAGGAGGCTTTGAGGAGGGGTTAGTTTTAGGGAAAAGTAGATGTAAGAATCAAGTAAATGGCAGATGGCATGGAAACTATATTCCAGGCAGACTTAAAACAAAGCAACAGTGGATGACCTCTGGCACTTGTAATTTGAACTTTTCCTTGAATGAACAGGTCTTAAATAGCATGGGATGAAAGTGGGAACTAGGGCCAAGTGAGAGGTGCCCTTTGTCTCTGGGAAATGTCTGTCTCCTTTCTTTTCTGAGGCATTAGATTTGTCATACTGTTCCTTATGCTGGAACTGCCATTTTCACCTTCCACTCCAAAGTCTTGCTTTAGTTAGTGAAATTCTGAATCAGTTTCCTGAACGCTGAACTATTAGAAAACAGGCTGTTTCTGTGCCTTGCAGCGTGGTGGCAAAGAGAGGTAATCTAAGCTGATACCGGAGAACACTCCTGACAGTATTTAGGTTTGCATTGCCAATAAACACACTGCATTAGAAGAGAAATAAACTGGGCTTCATTGAAACAAGACTACAAGGCTTTCAATCCATAAAACCTAGAAGCAAAAAGAATTTCACATAAAAGGGTATTCAAAGATAAATTCCAAGAAGCTGAATACTGCCTCTTTTTAAGTTCATTGGGAATCTTTCAGATCAATGCAGTCAGCCTGAACGGTGTTGTGCCTCCTAAGCCTGGTGAAGGTGGATCCTTTCCCATCAATTATTCTTCATCTGGAAGTGGATTCACTTCCCCAGGCTCTACGTTCTCATCATCCACTTTCATCGACTCCTCATTAAATGTCCTCCCCATCAACTCTGGCCTCTTTAGGGGAGGAGGATTCATTGTCCTTCCTAAGTAGGTCTACCTCTCCAGTAAATTCTGCTGCTGTCTTTTGCTGCTCTGCAACTGGTTTACCAGCTGCAGGGTGCTGTTTGTTTGGGGCTCAGAACAGAAGGCAGTGAGGTGGCTCAGAGAAATCTAAATAGCTGCTGTGAAACTTTGCATCTACATGGGTAACCATTGTTCACTGCAAAAGAACAATTTGGATGTACTGTGCAGTTTTGCAATTTGTTAACTTTTATCTGCTGCAAGAGATTGCAGCAGATAGTGCTGCACATTACTACAAGAAAAAGTAAATAAAGAAGCACAAATCTTTTTATTTCTACAAGATAAGATGGCTTTACAGTACATTCTATTTCAAGTATATTTGAGACGTTATTTTCAACTTCTTAGGAACCAAAAATATACGATTTTATTAATACATATACATTATATAAAAATATGGATTTAAATATAAATTATAAAAGTAAATTACTATTATATATTGTATATGCTATTATGTAAATGTTATGTACGTGCAAGAGTTAAATTCTATTGCTTCCTTAACTGAGACAAAATGAAAATGGGGAGGGAAATTTACTGATGTCAATTTTCAATATATGGTTTAGGGACAGTCCTTTGGGTCTGTCCCTAAAAGAAGCACATCAGAATTCTTGGCTGGCAGACAGAAGAGACTTAAAGTTGGTTCTGTGCCAGATGAAGCTGTGAAGTTGATCTGTATATCGTTCTAGCTATAATTCCTTCTGCACCTTCACTCTTTGTTCCTACATGTAGGAGTGAAAGGTTCACAGTGTTTCGGGAACATCCTCTGTGGAGATCAGGGTGCATTGTGTTGTTCAAGAGTGAGTGCTGTCAGCTCGCGCTGCCATCCATAGGAGTCGAGATGGAATTTAGCCTTCTGCAAGTGAGTTAATACATTATATTTTAGCTTTATGAGCTAGAAATTGAAGTTTCCTGTTTCTTGACTGAGCACCTTGCAGCATTAGTATAGCATTTACTGCTAACTTTAACTCTCAATTGCAGTTAGATATTTATTTTATGTTATAAAGGTCATTTTTCATACCATTGTTAGCACTTAATGTAGCATTACTATAACTTTCTCCTGCTCTGTACTTTTCTAAATGCCTCAGCCAACTCATCTTTAAAAAAAAAAAAACAAAAACACAAAGTTGCAGATAATTAAAAATGCAATTAAAAAAAGAGAATCACGCTGTCTTTGGGCAATTGAAGCTGCAATAATCAGAAGGAACTAAGATCTCTTTGAGTAAAGCAAGGTACTTTAAGATATTTATTATGCTGGTTCACTGTGCAGCAGGTGATGAAAATACGACCATGGGCCAGTATGCTGGTGCCCATCCAGTATTTCAGTTACAAAGGCAAACCAGGATTTTGCTGGTCCAATTGCTGAATCACTGTGACTTGAATAAGCAAGCAACAGAAGCTTTCTGAACAGTGACTTCTTAAATGTCAGTCATACCATACATATGTGTAAATTAGACTCTGTATTGGTTAAGTGAAATGGAGAATTTTGTAAATAAAATCTATACTCTCTCATCCTCCATTTGTAGATGTACAGTGATGGAAATTGAAATGTGATGGTGAAATGGATGATCAGATTAACATTCTTTTCTACTTATTCTTGCAGAATGTAGACAAGTGGTCCTTTGATGTATTTGCACTAAACGATGCCAGTGGAGATCATGCACTGAAATTCATTTTCTATGAACTTCTCACACGCTATGATCTGATTTCAAGGTCAGTAGTTACAAGATGGGTCTCTTCTTCCATCTTGCATTTTCTTGTATCTCATTCTTACTCTGCTTTGTTCTATTGAGAGTGCAATGATTTTATCTGTATTTGAAGGTGTATGTGAAGACTTTGCAGTCACTGTCATTTCCCCTAAATGGGGAAGAGAATCTTTCTACAGCAACCAGGACCAAATGTTATTCAAGCAGGACATTTAATTGTGGGGTTCCAGTCCTATCTATGAAACCCAGTGGGAATAACAGTATCATTCTCCTGAGATTCTTAGGAATATCAAGCATGCAAGCAAAAGATGAAAGTATGGCTTGCTACAGATTTCAGAATACAAATTCTGTGTATCTTTTACTCCAACTTTGAACAGAGTTAGGTTTGGGTCACTGAAGCATTGCTCTGAGATGTTTCCCATTGTTCCCCAAAGATTCCATTTTCCCTTTCTCTGCTGACACTTAATCTGGCAGGACTCCTACTTTCTTCGGCTCCTGGACTTCTTCCAGAACTTCTCACACCTGATGAGAAATGTTTGAAGATGATAAACAGATTAGAAATGCATTGCCCCATGATACTTAGTCAAGAGGGAAATAGCTGTGCAACTCTAACGATAGAAATAGGGAGGTTTAGGGTTTACTGCAGGTTGTGCAAAGCACTGAAGAATCCCTGCTGCTTGTTGCATATATGTACAGCTGCCACCATCTTCGTAGTATGCTCCCTAGAAATTCCCCAAATGTGGTTTTATGTCATCTGTCTGTACAGTTGTACTCTGGGAGCCAAAAAAGCATGACAAACCCATAATATAGGAAGACTAGATTTGGCAGTGAAAAACCAGAAGTGTGATGAACACCTCATCACTGAGTATTTCAGTCTTGCTGTATGATACATTTCATTGCAAAGTCTAGAATGTGAGAAGTAAAGCAGTGATATATACTAGATTATTGTGAGGGGATGAGAGAGACCCTCATGTCCTAAATAGAAATATTTCTCCAGGAACAGTGTAACAAGTACTATCTATTACTTTTGTTTTGCAGACAGCATTTCATAGTGGACTGACTTGCATGTGTTTAAGTGCATGTATGATTCATCCATCATGTAATTAGGGATGGGAAGGCCATTTTGAGGAAGTGAGCTTGATTCACTCTCTCTCTTGAGTACTTGTTTAAGGTGTTTTAAGATGCTATTTATTTGCAAAGTACAGACAGTACAAACTGCTCTTTGGAGCCTCTTCTGAAAATGATCTCCTCCAAATGCTAGCTATTACAGGTGATTCTTTCATTTTTAATTGTGTGCTTCTTTTCTTAGATCCCCATTTCTGTCCCGGTGTCCTTTGTGGAAGCACTGGAAGTTGGATACAGCAAACACAACCTAATGCACGCTGCAGATGTGACACAGCAGTCCATTACCTCCTTCTCAAGATGAGCATAGTAGTACATACAGGAGTTGGCATCCTTAATATATAATGAGATTACAGTAGTTTTTGTTCACTAAGGAGATGATCATTATCCACAGTAGAGTCCAATTGTACTGTGGAAAAATGTAATTTGCAGTGGCTGTGCTAATGCAAGTAGAGATTTGGGATTATTTAGAAGAATTTGGGTGAGGATATGGGTAACTGTCTTAGTTGATCAGACAGAGGATGAGTGAAAAACCCAAGCTGAATTCTCCCCTCTGCCACCATTCTCCTGTCTGAGTCTGGTAAGTCAGTTTGTTTGGATTTTACTTCACTTTCTGTGAAGAAACAAATCTCCTAGGCTTTCTTTATACTTAAAGGAAGCAAGGCAATACCTCTAAAAGACAATTCATTCCAATTATCTGGGGATAATGAGTCATTTTCTGGTGATTCTGGGATGCTGATTTCCACAATTTTTTTTACAGCAAAACCAGCTGAACTAGTTTACAATAAAACTAAGGATAGTGGAAGCTTGACAGCAATGATAGGAATGGACAGAATGCTTAAACCTACAGAAATAAACAGCCCATTCTCACAGTGGCTGTCAAAATAAACAACAAATATGTTTGAAGTTATACTATACAGCTTAAAGAAAGATTCTGTAGCGGCTAAGAAACATTACAGTCTAGGTTCCACTGATAGCTCAGGAAAGCTACTAACCCATTCATTTCATAGAGTAGGTGATAGTCAACACATTAAGTGGAGGTTGTATTTCTCATTCTCTTCCTCTTCTACTTCTTGTTACTTCCAAAGGCAGAAAATGGTATGAAACTTTCAGTTTAACCCAGTGTGGCATCTCTTTTCAAGCTATCGCTCACCATTTTCTCGTGGTGTCCCTGAGGCTCCTCGGGCGCTGTCTCTTGAGCCCACGTGGAGGTGGATCCACCTCCATTGGCAGTTGCTCTTCTGGAGGTGCATCCACTTCATTGGTTGTTCTTCATATTGAGGTTCATCCACCTCCATGGGCTCCATGGATTCTTCATCTATTTGCATCGGCTCCACTTTCCATCTCCTCCCCATCAGGCTTATTTTCTTTTGGGGAGGAGGATCCATTAGTACCTGGTGAGCTCTTTCTGTGTCTCCTGCATCTTGCTGCTCTGCCACTGGTACGGCAGTTGGAGGGCTCAGAACTCTAGGCAGTGACATCAGCAGTGTTCTGTGGCAACCCAAAAACGACGGTTTTTGGAGTTGGGGCCTATGGCTTGAGAATTGCCCCAGTTTTGAAGGAGAAGGAAGGACATGGAGTACTGAGTATTGGAGCCCAGGAAGGGCTCACCTGTTCCATTGTGCTTGCCAGAGAGAATTTGGGCAAAAGGCCCTTCTTCATCCCGTACCTCAAATCCATTTGTACTGATGGGTGGCAGGATCATGCCAGGAGGGTCCTCTACCTGGCAGCTGCCTGGCTGCCTGCAAGTGGAGGCAGCCTGTTGCCCAACAGTAGTGGAGAGGGGACAGACACTCCTCAGGAAGCCCAGGGACATGCAGTCAATAAAGAACTGCTGAATTTCAAGTGTGATGTGAGTTCTCTTTTCCTGACCTTCACACTTGCCACGTAGCATGAAGGAGGTGGCATTTCTGCTGCTCTAGTGTGAGCCTGGCATCTCCCATCCTTCCACCACCAAACGCCTATGAGAGAAAAGCCAGTCCTCATTTTATTTCATGCTTCCAGTAGGCAAGAGTAGTCAATACTCAAATCTCTTCTTTCATTTTCTTAACATTGACAGGAGGCATTTCCCTCAGTGTTCCCTTGGACTCCTTGCCAGCTCTCAGGTTGTGGGTTGTCTCATATGACACAACGCACTGTATTGTTGGGTGCTGTCTTTTAGCAGGCATTCTGATGGCGTTGTGTCTCCTCAGCCCTGATGGACTTGGATTCATTTCCATGGGTTGTTCTTTATCTGGAGGTGGATTCACCTTGGCTGCTCTTCAGATTTCCTCCCCATGAGTTGCTCTGTGACTGGTGTGCCAGTAAGAGTGGGGGATGCTTGAGGACCCCTTTCCTGGGGATGGCTCACTTATGCCTTTTTGCTTTCCAGATAGAATGTCTGGACTGGCACAGAGACCTGTGGAGCTTTCATCCCCCTCTTCATCCCATGTTTGGGGTCTCCTCAAACCAAGATGGTGTCAAGAGTGTCCTGAGGGGTCAGGTGGTCTCCACTAACACCCAGCCCTGGCTAACTGCAAGTGCAGTCACCCCAGTGCCTGACAGTAGTGATGAGGGGACAAAGCATAACACTCCTTACGCAGCCAAGGGAAGCATAATCATAGAATCATAGAATATCCTGAGTTCCTTCAGCCTGCCCTGGGAAGCCATGTGGACTCCCCTCAGGCTCCCCTTCTCTAGGCTGAAAAAACCAAGGCACCTCAGTCACTCTTCATGCCTTCCCCTCTAGATCCTTTTCCATCTTTGTAGCCTTTCATTGGACATATGTCCTTCTAATATTCTAACATCAGCTCTGGCTGCAGAAGGCAGAGGATGATAGTTCAAGAAAGTAGTCTCCTACATGTAATTTCTTTGCTGATTCATTCTGAATGTCATCATTGAACAGTGTCTAATGTAAGTCCTTACCTGGTCAGCTAACTGGCTTAGTCTGAGCCCTGATGGCTTAGAATTTCTGTTTTCTTCTCATCATGGTATGCTTTTGAAGAAAGTAATTTGTTCATTTTTTTAATTAGTTTTTTTTTTTTTTTAATTTCTATGGAATATATATGAATATATATATGTGTTTTGAACATTATTTTTAGTTCTGAGAATTTTTTTAGAAAACAGTTACTCTCAATTAAGTAGGTGTAATAAAGATATTTAAGAAAGAGTCCTGTACTGTGTTGACCAATGTTGAACATAAACACATCTTCCAATTAATGTACAGACAGCTTATTTGACTGCCTCTGTTCTTAGCAGCTTACTTAAAGGAACCCACAAAACAGTTCCATACTGGGTTGCTGAGTAAAGGTGTCAGAGCAGGAGCATTCTGTCCTCTTTAAGCACTAGGATTTTTTTGCAGCTGACTGACAACTGCCTTTCTTCTGTCTCTAGCTTTTGAAGACTGCTAACAGTTGAGGGGAAACAAGGGAATATTGCAGCTCATGGAGGATCCTGAGAAATCAGTGATCTAGGGCAAGTATTAGAGAGGAGTTGCAGAGTGGTAGCATGGCAGTTGAATCCTATTCCTAGTAGCACAATGGATATGTTTCTGGTACAGCTACTGCAATCAAACAGTGACTAGTGACAGCAGACATATGAAGTGTACAACATTTTCTTCATCCCCTGTCTCTCAACTTTCAGATTCTCAGTTCAGCCCACTGAGCAAAACAAAGTGGAGGAGCCACAAATAGTCCTTGTTTGATTTCTATTGCTAAGCAAAATATTGCCCGCTAGTCAGAGTAGGATGGTGTCTGCTGTCTGGGATGGTCTTTTTCATTATAGGTGATACAAAGGAGACTGGATGAAACATTTCAAAAGGAGAAAATGAACCAAGTCCTCACTCTCGATGGCATTTGTAGAAGCAGCTCTGCTTCACTGAAATCAAGTCTAAATCATCCCTTAGTTTCAGTGCCTCCATTTCAAATTAATAAATCTAATACCAAAAACGTGTGTTAGTCATTAATATTTTATCCATTCTTATAATATCAACAGAGCTAAGCCCAGCTGAAGGTTTGGCAGCAAGCTGCTGAACACTGAGCCCAGCATGGGTGCATTACATTTCATTCATTAGAGCCATGTTTGTTGCTTCATGTAGGATTTGTGTAAAAACTTGTACAAATTTCTTATCCACAGAAACTTGCACCAAGCAAGTTGCTAAGCTCATGAACGGGGCGAAAGAAAGACTGTTCTATAATTTCCAGTTCAGTTATTACAGAGTGCACAAAATCCTAATTCTACTGTAGTCTAAGGAAGAACTCCCACTGGCTTAATGGGATCAAGATGGCATAAAGTTAATTTCCCAATACAATGTAGAAACCAGAAACTCTCTCAGAAGAGTGACTTCAATGGGGTCTGGACCTCAGGAGACGAAACTGTTGTCTCAGAGAGGCAAATGCTGTACTTTGCTGTTAGAGTAAGGAGCATTGCTGCAATATGCAGAAAAAGTTCTCAGTTTTATCAACTGATTTCCATTACGTAAGCAGAGTTTTGACCTCGTGAGAACAATCTGGGCATTTATTCTTTCTTTGAGGGCAATCATATTCACCTACAGCAAAATTATTTAGGCCTGTAAGGCACTGGAGAATGTCTTTTTTAAAGTAATATCCATAGTGAAGGGAACACACTTGTTTTATGTGAAGAGAACAACACTGGATTAATTTCATATACAGGGGTGTTTGTGCACTCAATATTCAAAGGTTATGTATTTCAGTTATGTTAATAAAGACCAATTCATGGAGTGCCCTCTTCCTGTAGTTTAATTAAATGCTCATTCTTTGGTGGGTTATCAGTGGTGAAACACCAGAACAATAACTGCTAGTATCAGGAAATTGGCATAGGCAGGTGAAAGCTGTTTCTCTTATAATAGTCCTGTGAGACCTCTGAAGGGTTCTTTTTGTTCAGCACAGAGAGGAAATTATTTACACAAAACATGATGTAAAGGGTGTTCAGATCTTTCAGCAAGTGGGCTTTGAGAACAAACACCTTTTTCATTATGTAAGCTCATACCCACCAAATAAATGAAGCACATTTTAACCAAACGCCACGAGTTTCCAGCCTCAAGCAAAAATCTATGAAGTGAGGGAGTAGCAAAGGAGTGCCCATCTTCTATGTCTCCTTTCACAGATGTTCCCATACTTGTGGTGGGAGAGCAAGATTTTGTGGGGCTGGCCTGCAATTTCTGAGAAGCAGGACCAATTTCCCCTCCTTAGCCAGCACAGGCGTTTCTCCAGTACAGAAACATTTGTGAAACCTATTCTTTAATCAGAATGGAGAAATTTGGGAGGTCATCTTTATCAGACAGGGTGTCTGCTGTGAATCTCCTGTGAATCCTGTGTGATCCTTGGACTGTTGTTGGCTCTGTGGGCTGGCACCCACATAGGTGCTGGAGATCTGTATGTATATGTAGCTACACACAGGACTGCACAAGACAGATGGGAAAGTAGCTTCTTACTTAGCTGCACTGAATCCTGCTAGCAGTCGTAGTAAAAAGCAATCAAACTGCTTTTAGTTTGAAAAGTCATGAGTTTACTCCTCCCTCTCCTGAGCCTTTTTTGTTCATAGACACACAAACATTCCAACAGTATTGCATTGCGCTGCGTTATTCTAGATAAAAATACTTAATTAATTTTAGCCAGAAGCGCAGGATTATTTTGTGCTAATTCATTCTGCAAATTACTCACTTTAGACAGTTTGCTCTCCCTTTTGGCAGTCCACAGGCAATGCAAAACTGGTGTTAAATCAAGCTTCTTCACATTTTACAAAAGGGCCTCGATGAGAAAAGCCAAATAGCTGCTTCCGTGTCGTGCCTGGCCTAGTTATGGGCAACTTTTATTTATACCCTACCAAGATATAAATAACAGTGCAATGATTGAAAACATCAGAGCTTCCTCCATGTCATAAAATTGGGAAGAGGGAATAGTTTTGTGTGGTTATTGATTTCCAGCTGCTTAATTGGTGTTTACAATATCTCTCCTTGAAAATAGCCATGTGCATTTCATTCCCTACTTGCTTGTTTAATTTAATTTAATCAATTGTTACACACCTGTTTCCACTTACTTAAAACAAGAATTATCTACAGCGTAACGAATATGAAGAAACATTATAAGCAATTAATCTTTATCTTTGTAATGTTTTTCTTGGAATGGTATAATTAAAAATCTAAGCTTTAAAAAGAATCAGATAGCAAGTTTATACATTAAAATACCAGCAGACATGTGAACCTTCCTTTAAACTACATGGGAAGATTTGAAGATATCTGTGGAAAGAGAAGAAATATGACTTTTAGAACCTGTCATTGGAGATTGTTGGAAAAAAACTTTTGTTTTTCCTCTTACAAGGGATACTCTATTACTAAATGCTGGGAAGAGAGAGCTGCAGAGGATATCCAGATTTTTCACCAGCCAAACCAAAGAGAGATGAATAAGATCCTTGTTCATTTTATCATGTACTCTATGCCCAAGCACAAATAATACATTGCTTACTCTCTTAGTAAGGTAGAGAAGAGCATATCCAGCTAAGTTCATAGACCTCTTAACAAGACTGAAAACCAGCAAAGCAATAAAAAAATAAATAAATTAGCTCCTTAAATCTTATTTTTCATTTAATGATTTCTGAGCTCTTCTTGGTGCCAAGCAAGCCAACTGGACATCAGGCAGAGCCAAGGTGCTGGCTTCAGCCACCTTCTGCTTTCTACTGGGCTGTGCTGCAGCAGCACAGCTCTCTTACAGAGGGGCTGGCAGGTTCATCCCTGAGTATTTCTAAAAAGCAGCTCATAGATCCTCCTTTGCCTTCTGGAAAGTATAATTGCTAACAAACATTAAGAAGCAACGTTATCCAGAGTTTCATGTATTTGCTATTAACTGATTGATAAGCTAAATCAAAAGCATGAGATTAGTGCAGAGAAGCCCCGTGCTTTCATATAGCCTCTGAATCTCTCCCGTTTAGACACTTGGAGCTGGTACCTGTCTCCTCCTGAGACCCTTATCCTCTTTTCTCATACAATCTAAAGATAGTAATTAATTTATTCTACCAAAGGGCTTTAGTGACTGGGGCAGCAATTTTATGCAGTTAATAGGTGTGCCCTGCTGTTTTATTACTTCCCCTTGTGGACAGAGTGTAGAAATTTCACACAAAAAACAAACGCCCAGAGACCTCAAATTAAGGTAAGGATGGTTTTTTTTCTTTTTCTTTTCCAATTTGCCTTCCTTATTTTTTTTTTACAATGCACAGAAATCCCCAGTGAGTCTGACATAAGTCCCTAACTCGGCTGGTTTCTGCCGAACAGAACATTGCCAGATGATGGCTCACGCTTGGCTGACGATGTTCTGTCATCTATTGGTGCTAACGATGGATCAGTGTCTGTCTCTACAGCCTTTTTAATAGGTACTTTATTATTTTGACACATTTCTTTCCCTCCTGTTAATCCAGGGATTAGCAGTGACATGTCTAAATTCATGCTTAACTGTGTTAACATCATCCCTCTTGTACTGAATTTGCTGCAATCTCACAATGCTAGCTTCCTAGCAAGACCAGCACATCCTCTTGCTTAAATATTCCCATGGAAATTCTCTGGGGTTCTCTTTGTGAGCTCTAAAGCTTTACCTGTCAGGTTGGCTACAATACAAAGCACAAAAAAGACAGACTAAATGACAATATGATATAAAATCAATGGAAGTCCTGTCGCAGAAGAACAAAGGAGTAAAGAAAGAAAAAAACTATAAACCAAGGGGAAAATAGTAACAGAAAAGTGTCTGCATAGTCACACAGCACATGGGGAAAATCATTTATCCATCTCCTGCTGCTCGCCAGGATCTGAAAACTTACTCTGACCAAATGTTTTGCTGTTATCTACCCCTGGGATTTCTTCTTTCTCTTCATCCAAGTAAAAATAATCCATGGATGAAGGGGGAGGCACAGTGTTGACAAAAGATATGGGACTATAGTGAAGGTAGGAGAAACAGTGAGGTAGGTTGTCCATAACAATTCCAGTGGCACTACAGAAATACTTATAATTGATAAAGACGTGGATTTGGCAAATGTTGGACCTCGAGAAAAGACTCAGAAGAAGAAAAAGGGCTTGAGATGTCTATGATAGTTCTGCTCAAAATTGAAAAGGACCCTTGGCTCTCCCAGGATATTTCTGACAGAAGAGGGAACAGCTCTAGACTCACCTCTTTCCTGTCAGATTAGAGAGTGGGAGTAAAATGAGCAGTTAGTTGTAATAAATTCTGTAAATTGAACCAGAAGAAATAATCTTTGGGATTTCAAACAACTTTGGAAAGAAACATTCACAGTTGAAAATTTGGAAACCTTGTTTTTGGAATCCAGCTAGACTTGGGTGGAAATGATTAAGAGGATGGAGGAACTGCCTGAAGATAAAAGACTGGAACTCTACATTTGGGAAATGCTAAGCTCCTTGGGGTTTACAGGATCAGGAGAGTGGTGGAAAAGATGAATGCAGACTTCTTATGCACCAAGTCCCACAGCTCCAGCATTAGTGGGCATTGAACAAGTGTAAAAGACCAGTTCAAAAAAGATAAAATACTTTGCACAGCAAGTAGTAAATTTTTGGAATTTGCTTTCATACAAAGCAGTGGAAGCTCATGAGAGGTGAAAAAAGGATGAGACATTTATGGAGAAAAAGACAGGATAATCCTTTGAGTGGGATGTTGGATGAGGTGAGGTCATGAGATCTTTTTTCAAAGCGTTCCTGTGATTCCATAACAATAACATAGTAGTGGAGATAGGGAGAAACATATACACTGATGTCCAGTATCCAACATTCTGGCTGCTGTGGCCATGAGAAGAGAGCAGGCTGCAAAATGTAGTCAAGCTCCCTCCCCCCCCCCAAAAAAAAAAAATGTATTTCCTACTTTCCCTATCAGAGTTAGTGTCGTGTTGCAGATGGTCTAGTCTTGTAGCCCATTTCTTATGTTTTTAACCACTGGGTGCTGCATCAAGGTCTTAGAGACCCTTAAGCATATTACTCTTCTGTGTCTCGTTTCAGGTTGTCTCATTTTCTTTACGCTTGGTTGTCTGTCACTCTCCATGTCTCTATGTGCCTGCCCCTTGTTTTCAGATTCCCCTGCCCTAGCCACAGCTACATTCCCCTGCACTGCTCACATGCACCTTAGCTACCTCTTGCTTGGCTGGCACTCAGCCCTGCTGCTGCATGTAAGCTGTGGTACCAACTGCCCTGTGGTGCCTGTCTCTGAGGATGGACTCATTAGGAAGCAGCTGGATACAACTGGATGATCCCACAAGGCTACTGCATCATTTCCTAGTATGAAATGTCTTTTGCACTGGCTTCTTCAAGTTTCTCACTCCATCTTACTCAAACTCCCCTTCACCCCTAGCTTCCACATACTCACACTTCCATAGGTTAGCTTGCCAGGAAAACCAGGCTTGAGAAAGGCATCTCTTGCACATGCCTGGTCTGGTTTGGGGTGACTCAAGTGTCCTTGCTTCCACTTCTCTACTTATTAAATGGGACAAGTATACGAGGACTCAAGTTATCCTGCTTTCAATGCTTTCTGCTCTCATTAGAGTAATGCTAGATCTAGAGCAGCTCTCCTGGTGCCATGAGTAACATTTCCTTGTTATTGCTATTCGTGGTCGATAAAAAAATCAAGGGCATTGGAGCCACTATACAGGACATTACAGAAGTGTCACTGTTAGAATAGATCCTAGTTTTCAAATAATTAGTGGGTTTTTTATCTTTTTTTTTTTTTTTTTCCTTCTTCTTAAGTGATTCTAAGTATTCCTTTCTCTGCATAATTTTTCTTTCTGTCAGTAGCCCAAGAACCTCTGGGAAATCCAGGCAACCTTTAAAAACTTGAATCAGCAAGTACTACTTAACTGCAGACATTTTTTCCCCGCAGCTTGTTTCACCATAAGCTGCAATAGCTTGACTTGAGCTGTCCGCTGGAATTGAAGCTCTCCTTGTTGTGACAGCTGTACGTTACTATTTCCTTTTACAAAGTGGGAATTGACATAAAATGATTTCCCCCAAAAATTGTACACTGAAATTGAAACGGGATGAGGGAATCTTGAGACGAGCACCAGAGTTCTCTTCACCATCCCTCTGGAAGAGGTCTCTCATCCTCCTCCATTTTGGGACCCCAGGCAACCTGCCACCCTTAGCAGATACTTTTACTGAAGTCTCCCTGCTAAATACTTACAGTCATTCCTGGAGGCAGCTGGCCAAGCAGAGAGCGCAGAAGGAGAATATTTTACCCCTCTGTGCATTTGTAAAAGCTTTTTGCAGGTGACAGGATCAGAGCTTGCCAGCAGCAGGCAAGGGATACAAGTGTGTCAGCATCTTATGGTGGGGCCCCAGGGAGCCCTCATGCTCCCTTGGGATAAAAGGTAGGGGAAAAAGATAAACATCTCCTTAGCTCCAGACAGTCTCTTGTCCTTCTTACCTTCCCACTGCAAGCACTACTCTCTTAACAGGCTTTTTTTATTGATGTTTTTTTTTTTTTAATGGGAAAATTATAATTTCAGGGAAATGCTGCCAATGTTCTGCATTGTTTGTCATGGTAATAAATGTTTTCCATATTAAGGTTGAGTTGCCTCAATGGGACACACCTGTGTCCCTTACTAGCTGTGATCTGTGCTAATTGAGTGAGTGATGCGCCCAAGAAAAGACAATGGAAAAGAATGAAATGAAGATAGATGAATTCAAATGCACCTCTCTGGTGAAGTGAGAATAGCGTTGTTTCATGTTCTTTTGATTTCTGGAGAAATCTCAGATTCTGAGCTTTCCCATTGCGTAAAGAGAATTGCCATTTTGTTCAGGCTTCGGCCTCCTTTGTCTGTGTCCATTTCTACGAGGAAGATCAAAACCTTGCTTCTGGAGAAGAGGAAGTTAAAACAGCCAACAGCTTTATAAGGTGACACCACAGCTGTTTCTTAAATACCAATGGATCTTACTGAAAGGCAGCTCATACAGCTATTGCAGAGGTCCCAGCTGAAACTGAGCCCCCACTACACCCAGGTCTTTATCAACAGGTTATGAGGGAATAACTTCTCCATGAGAAATTTAAAACCTTGTTAGATGAGACAGAAGGAAGAGAATAAAGACCCCCACTGGGTAAAGAAAAAAGCCTTGGTTACACAGAGCACGTGGTATAGTCAGGAATAAGACCAGGACTATCTAGTAGCCCTGCAAGAGAAAGTCATTTGCGTTAAGCAGCTCAGTTCCTGTTGCAGTAGGTCAGTATTAGAGACTTTCTATTCAAACACAAACTCCATTCCTGCAGGGGAATCTGACACAGCAGTCACCATGCAGTATTGGGTAGCAGACCCAGACTGGGCAGGTCTGGATGGTGCATCCAGGTGAGGTCACTGCTACTGAAAGCAGCTGTGCCGTCTTACTGGGCTGTCACACTGCTCTCCTGAGCCCTGTCTTCTCCTAAGGTGGTGTCAAACCTACTTTGGACTTGAAGTTGGAAGGGGCTGAGCTCCCAAGATACTTCTTTTCCTGGAGTATGTTGGCAGCAGTGACAATCAGACAACTGATGCATTAACATACCAGGGAGGCTCTAATGTTTATTCATGTGTCACTCTCAAGGGTTTATTGAATTGATGCCTGGTAAAGCGACTAATGGGAGCCCTTGGCAGGGTACCTCAGACGAATTTCCTCATTATCTCTCTAGATTTTATACTCTCTAGCAAAATCAATAGTAAAGCTGATGCACAATGCAGTCTTTTTTAGCTTCAGGGTTTAAAGATTTATGGGGCATCAGGGAAAACCAATGAAGGCAAAAGACAGTGACATAAGAAGTAAAATTCAAGTCATGTGAATTGTTACTGAACTAGGGTGGGTGATTTTCTACCTTTGTTAGAGAATCTTTATTATTCTTATTTTGTTTAATCTCCCCTATAATGTGCTTTGGTGAGGCAATATCTGGCCCTTGCACTCTAAAAACTGTTAACAGAGCAAAGGAGGCATTAAGTTCTTAATGGAATGAAAAAGGTTTAAGGTGGCAGTTTTAGGATCTCAGCAATCTAGGGATGCTGAAAGAGGGCTGGAGAACTGGGAAAAGTAGCACCTCTGTAACACAGCAGTGTCCATCCCTATACATCTTGCCATTTCTACAGCATGTTGAAGCCTGGACAACCATGGAGCCTTAGCAGTTGCCTGAAATAGGGCCAATGGTTCGGTCCATTGCAGTTTTGAGTACTAGAACTGGGTTGAAAGCAATCTTTAGCTCAAATGCTGCTACTACTGCAATTTCTCCAACTATTCTTTTTTATTATTATTACTATTTTTTAACCCAGAAGTCCTGCAGTGTCACAGGGTCAGTTTTCTTCAGATTTCAGATGCAAACTGCTCAGCACCGATGCTTTTCACAAGCAGCATGGCCCCCACCAAGATATAACCTGCTGCCTTGTCAGCCTGCAAGCTATGGTTCTCACTAGTGAGCACAATTATGTTACTCAATCAGATATGTTAATATTTCATTAATTCTGTGGAGTTATCTTTAAGATTGCCATCGTATTTACTTATGACTGCCCTAAGGGGAAATAGGAGAATTTAAAAGGCTGGTAATGCTGTGAGTGTAAGGAAAAGCAGGCATGCATCTGGGTTGTTGTGCTCACCAGTGCTACTCCAGACTTTCCTGATCCCAAAATTATTGTGTTTTCTTCTTTCCTCCATCTTCAACAGCAGCATTAAGAAACTCAATCCAGATGTCTCTGTAACATGCTTGGAGGGGTTCTGAAGTTATGTTCTAAGATGATCCAAAAGACTTTTCCCCTTTCCATTGGTTAGAATATTTTATTGCAGTAATTTTTATTGCTATGAGGTTACAGCTTCTGTAGTTGGACTCGATGATCTTTAAGGTCTTTTCCACCTGAGTGATTCTATGATTCTATGAAAAACACATATGCTTAAAGGGTTCTCTACCTTTAAATCCAAGCCTGATCAAGGAAATCATGTATTTATGGATGTCAAAGTGTTGTATTTGGGGGAATCCTATTCCCCCACAGTTTGCATGAGATTGTTTTTAAATTGAAATGAGAAATTGGACTGCACGTACCAATGATCTAGAAACTATTCAAACAGGAAAGTTCTGTTAACAGGAGTCAAATTCAGTCCCGACTGTGAACACAAATGGTGGATTTCAAACGGCATCAGAGGACTCGTGATCAAGAATAGCTGCAACCTACCAATACCAGCACCTATTCACATGTGTGTGGTATGGATACCTTATGTCTGTAAGACAGACACACAGTGGCTGTAGCATTGCATCCATATACAGCTTTCCCTTAGCATGCTGCCTTGAAACACACAAAAAATATCTTGTTTTGTGGGAGGAATCAGAGCCCCAGTGCTGGTGAGGAAAGGAAGCTTCTTTGCCCTTTCTTCCAGGAGCCTTTTGGCACAGGCATGATTGTATATCCTGCACTCTTTATGAGCCTTCCTCTACAAACTGAAGTATGATGTCTACAAGTATAGTTCATAAGCTAATGGAGATGAAGATTATTTTGGTCCTGTCTGGATAAATCCCAGTAGCTTCAAAGGAATTACTCACAAATCTTGACATATAAACTCCCAAACATTCGATAGCATGGAAGAGATGTACGAATCCCATGTGGGGTTTCAAGAAAGGGGCAAATTTCAACCAGTAAAATTCATGGCCCAGCAGGCTGTGGAGGATCTTGTTGGTTCATGTGTTATGAACTTCTCTCCCCCAATCATTTTATTACCTTGAACATCTGTGGAAACGTTGAGGTGCAGGAAGCCTCCAGGCTGCTCAGCATGTTTGACTCAATTTTCTCCTTGAACATGTGCAAAAGCTACTTCTATTTGCACCTTCGCAGAGCTGTGATTTGCAACACCAAAGCCTAAATGACACCTAAGATCCCTCCAGAGCATTAAATAAACAAACCGGTAGGACGTCTCACAGTCTGGGAAGCGCTAAACTGAAAGCAGGAGCACAAACTGCTTTGAAAATGAACTAGTTGGATTTCTTTTCTGTACTTCAAATCAGAGAGGTCTTTTAATTTTCTTTTTCCTTTTTTTTTTTTTTTTTTTATTTTTCCTTTTCTTTTCCTGCATGAATCCAGACTTTGCTCACTCCCCAGAAAACTAAACTAGGATTCTGATTCAAGTTTTATAATGTAGTAAATCCTGTGTTTCTAGTCTCATTTTATTTAATTAGATTTATGTGAAGCAAGTGAATAGGACAGTCAGTAGATTATCCACAGTAACGTTTTGACAGCATGAGTATTTAAGGTCTCGTGAACTTTTGGTAAGCTTCTGATTTGGTACTGAGAGTAGATACAAAACTCATCAAATCAGTCAGAGGCAAATTAGGCTTTAATAGCTAGTTAAAAGCTAGAAAGGGACTATGACTATGCAAAGTAGTTTGGACTTAAAGATTGGTATTGATTGTATTAAAGTAATGGGCTGTAACTTCTGGAAGTTCACAAGTTTCTTCTAAAAATAAGCTCTCTCTCCTTTTCAAAGAACTGCCCTACTCCAGATGATGGCCGAGAGAAATGTAGTAAGTTTTGCAATCACAGAATAGCAGAACACACAGTACCTCTCTTTGAGACATTCCTTAAAGGTGCCTATGTTTCTGGCCAATCGTCTCAATGCAAATGAAATTACTGTGATCAGAACTCTCGATAAAGCAATGTTTTGCTCATTTGTTTCTGAAATATACCACGTATTGAAGGGGAAAGGCCACAATTACTAGAAACGAAATCCATCAGTCTGTCATCCGTCAGTCTTTCCCTTCTGCTGATTCATTACCTAAAGGATTTTGGAAAGATTTCTTCAACTGGAGAAAAAAAAAATGAAAAAAGTGTTATGTTGAGGAAATGACCAAGATTGCTCTAAAAAAGGAAATGGGTACAAAAGACGACAAAACATGATATCAGATACTTCAGCTCCTTGCACCTTACTGTCTATGGTTCCCATTCTTTGAATTTTTTGCAGAGGAATCTGATTCTGCTTGATAATATCAATAGTAATATCAACATAGATCAGCAAAACAGTATAAGATTGTAATGCAGAGCATTCTCTCTGATGGTGTTATGCAGAATTAGACCCGGAGTTTTCACTTAAGACAATGATCATTCCTTTAAAAACTGCAACATATACTTAGTTGGAAGAGACTATTAAAGTATAAGGCAGCTAAGAGATTTTCTAGAAATATTTTATACACAGGCAGACAAACAATTTTTTTGATTGTAATCAGATCATTTAGAAATGCTGACTTGAAATTTCTCCGGAGAAACAACAAGCCTTCCATTTCACTGCCTTTACTGCCCTTGTAAAACCAGGTAATTGGCTCTGCAAATTGAAGCCATAAATTACTAATTTCACATGGTGGGTGAGGGTTGAATATACTAATTAGTCAAACAGTTGCACCCAGAGTTCAAGCAAGCCAGGCATACTGCATGTACATATTTATATATTCTTCCCTCTGGAGCATTTGCCACAGCTTAGAGAGAAATAACAAGGCAGGTGTGGTCTCAGCCTGTGCAGGGTGGCAGTGCCCCAAAGCACAGACTCCAGCCCTTGGGATGAACACAGTGCTGAGCAGGAAAGGACCATGATCTAAGCTGTGGCAATGAGGCACCACATAGGGAATCTGCATTGTGGTTCAGTGATCCCTTCCACTTACAACCTTGAGGGTAAGACTAAAACAGCTCCTTACATTGTGTATGAAGGCCTTAAAGTCAGTTTTCGCTTGAGGAGGTCTTTTTATTTCTTTTTTACTGATGGAGGGCTCCTGCAGATCCTGTGTGGATGAATTTGGCTCAGGCACTGTCCTGGTGGGAAACAGCGTTAAGGATGCCTCTGGCTGCAGGGCTGAGGGAGAGCCTGTTGCTGTGGTGTTTTTGCTAGCAGCTCTTTGGGGTACCCTTTCTGAGCACCCACTTCTAGCACCAGCAGCATCTGGAAGTGCTTGTTTATTCTGGGCATTTCTTTCTCCCTTCCAATCAGAAAGTCCGAGCTCAGAAAACAGATGGGATTGTTCTACCAGTAATTGGTCCAGCTGCTGCAGAGAAAATAGAAGGAAAAGCATATTGCAGTAATAAAAATATAATAAAAGGAATCAAGCAGGATACACAAGAGTATATGAAGCATGCCTGCTCTGATGCTTGATTCGAAGAAGACATGCAGTATTTGGCAAATGAGATACTGCCTGAAAAAGAAGGAGAAAGGCCTAGAGGACATTTTATTCCTACAGATAAATATACTGTAAAATCTGCAAAAGGACCTCTGACAGTGGACATTGTGTTCTGGCCCTTTAACCCAGGCTTGTCAGGGAAGCTCTCCCACATGACCCAGAGTTGTGCAGCATACCATCAGGATGCCCTCCCCGACTTGGTAAGCTCTATCATTCAGACAGAGCTCCAGCTCTGCCATCTCCTGACGAATGGCTTGATGTAGGCTTTGCAGGTTTCTGCTTTCTTCCCTGTACAGACAGAAGCGAAAGCACACTTCAATGAACAGTGAACACTTTCTTCCTTAGCTCCACCAGTACACCTTTATCCCCCTTGTTGCCATCTTGTTTGTACCCATGATCACAGAATAGTTTGCAAAATAATCAATAACAGCCATCCTCTTCAATTATCCCACTTGCAAAGTTAAATGTGTTGCAGTCACAGAGCAGCTACAGATCCTGAGTTTAGGCAATTTCATCTGTTATGATTTATTACAAGCGTAAAGACCTGCACAGGTGTTTCACTTTGAGGCAACTCAAGACTGGAAGCCCCTAGTAACTTTTTGAATACTTGAACACTGGGATATTCTATGACTTCTCAATAATCACTTTCAATACAAGCTGAATTAAATCAGTTCCTCCATTCCTATTGTTGTTAAAACACATCCAGCCTAAATCTATGGAACAATCTTCTCCTTCAAAATGCACTTCTTAAACAATGCAGAAAAGAGTTAGACTTCCTTCCGAGCAAAAACCACAGCAATTTTCTCTTCCACTTGCATGATGTCTACAGCTGCACCCTACTGATCAGCAAATCTACACTAACACAAGTGACCAGACACATCACACACACTGCTGCTGATGTTAGCTTTGGGTTTAAATGTGTGGAGCTGCCTTTACCTTCCTTCTTCTGGCATATAACTGGAAAACAGTGCCTGCTGTTCAGTCAGGTGCCGTTCAATCTCATCCAGCTTCTCATGGAAGTGCTGGCAGGAGATCTTCATCAACTCTATTTCTTGAGTACACTGTGGAGAAAAGCAAGAAGACACTTTACTTTACTTGACTTTTCTATGACTTTTTTTTGAGCACCTCTGTGTTGAGTGTGTTTGAAGCTGACAGCCCACAGGGCATGCGTCCTCTTCTTACCTGCACAACAAGGACTACGAGCAACTGCTGCAAAAGCCCAGATTTTGCTCTGGGTGCACCATCTGCGTCCCAGTTACCACCTCTTTCCTAAATGCTGTAGGATGAAGTCTTGGTACTACTCAAGTCAATAGGAATTTCATTTTTGCCACTGAAGGGGAAATGGACTTTGATCAAAGATCTGACACAGTGCTCAGTTCTGATGTTATATTGTTGTCATATATTATCTTTCAGCAGTATGAGTTGCTATGGATAAATGATAGGTTAAATTACTGTCCACTGGAATTTGGAAACTGTTTTGAAAAAGGAGAAATAGGGGAAGTGAGAAGGAAACTGAGAGGAAAGATGCATAAGAACTATAAGAGTGAGAAATGTCTTCCTGACAGACTGTAAGCATTACACTGATAATTTCTCACCAGTTTCCTCTTTGAAAGCTAGAACTGGGTTTATCTAACCTGCAGATGTTTACTGCAACAGATGTACATCCAAGTAAAGTAACAGAGCAATTGTTCTGTTTCAAAAACAGACATCCACAATAAGTTAGAGAATCAATGCCATATATGTGATCATTTCTCTTGACTGAGAGAAGGAATTTCTTATGACTAATCATCTGCAACTACTCTGATGTAAACACTAGGAATGTCTCAAAGCAGGTGAGAACAATGAACAGCAACAGTATATAAAAAATTCTACTAAGACTTTCCTATTACTACCTTGGAGCACAGAAGTAATATAAGGACAACCCTGTAATAATATCAAAATAAATCCTATCACCAGAGTCCATCGGTCTAGATTTCTAACCATGTTAAAGACCTTTCCTTGGCTTCTTATTCCTTGTTCAAGGAAAGCAAACAGCATCATCCAAATTATTTTGGAGGCAATACTATCTGCCTTCTAAAGCTGTGCTCCCCTAATGCTCTGAAACTGGTCAGAGTGTAAGCAGGAATGTGAGACGTTCCCATTTGAGCAGATTTTAGTCTCTTGTGAACCACAGGAAGACAGTGTAGGAACCTGCTGTCCAGTGTTAACCACTGTAACTGATAGAGAACAAGAGGCAAGTTTGCGAAGTTTGGCAATGCTTGATCTCTTCAGATCCATGCAATCACCTTTTCACGATTTTTTTTATGTTTGTTAGATTGAATGTATCTCCCAGTCCCCAAAAGGCCTGAATTATGAGGAAGCTATCGCTTCTGGGGTCCAGCTTCAGTTAGAGGTCAAAAGATGCTCTCTGAGCATTTGAGAAAACTCAATCTCCATTTTAACGCAGCTCCTGTGGCAGGCACGCTCTTGATGTATGAGACCCAGACATAAACCCTCCTACAGTAGTAAATGAAATATCTAGCCTTAAAAGCTATGGGATAGCACTGGAAAGAGCTAATCAGAGACTGGCAATGGTTTGACAGGACAGGCCCTGTGCTGACAGCAAAGGTGAGCTCTCCTAAGTATCTGCTCCTGCAGATACTCTGGACTGCAGCTGGTTCTCTTACTGCTACAGGTTTGGGCAATAGTCTCAAGCTCTGCTGAGGCATTCACATCTGTCATGAAGACCTTCAAGTTCAGCACTGGATGACTGTTGATCTTATCCCCAAGACCCCTCCATAATCTTTAATTTTAACCTCAGAAAGTTTTGCTGTTTATAGATGGGAGCGTGTGGGGTGTGAGTAAGCAGTGCCCACGTGGTAACCAAAAATTCTTCTTCAAGTCAAGCAGAGTAAGGACTTCTGTCCACCAGAAAAATGTACCTTAATGAGTTAGAGGACCTCCAGTCCTGCACTTCTCTAAGCAGAAGTCAGTGAGCTACAGATAAATTTCTAGATGGTTCCTTGAGGCTAACAGAAATCTAGAAATTACCATGCAAAAGATCCAAGAAGCACATGAGGGTGCCTTTGGTAAAATGTTATGGATGAGGTATGGACCTGACCCTTGAAGTATATTGCAGAGCACACACTCACGCAGATTTATTTACAGCTCAGGCTCAGCAAGGATACAGCAGCAACTAGTTTTTCCTGGACCTGGAATTTACTTAGGGTAAACTGAGTTTAAATAGTGTAAATTTACTATCTAACAGTTGCTCCATGTTGACTGCATGATAAATGGGACATAGTGAGAGAGCTTGTTCCAGTAAAAGGCCTTAAACACAAAGCACAAAGCATGCACAAATGCAATCTCTCTTGTGACTAATAGTCAGTAAATTCACTCGCTTATTGCATAGTGACTGAGATGTGGAGCCATATCCCTAAGAATGGATCTTGGGCAAGTTTGTTCGTCCACATTCTCTAAACTACATAGACTACATAGGAAAAAACACCACTATCCTCCATTAGAAGAATGACAGTAGTCAAATGAGAGGTCTTCCCCGTCCACCATAAGGTACTGACTCACTGCCATCTTGTGGCAACAGCAAGGTAGCTAACAAAATGCATGCTTTTCCCTATTCTGCTCAAAGACGGGACATTGCAGATGTATATATTCAGAGATGTGGCAGAAAATTAAAAAAAAACAAAACAGTTCCACTTTTTCAAACTTTTATGTAACCATTTTCTTCCTCAATTTGTTCAAGTCTCATAACCTTATGATGTGTAAAAAGAAGAGTGAAAATAGAAACTCCTGCAAATTAGCAGGTATGTATGCTGTTCCTTTCCACACTTTTCTCAGGCCATAAGCCCTCCTCAGTTCCCTTCTTCCCTTGAGCCTTTCACAACTTTTGGGAACTCACACGAATTCAGACCAAAGAAATAAAAATCTGGATTTCTTATTGGAAAAGGTTGTCTTAACACAACTCTAGATTTAATGGAAGCTTCCTACTCTCCCATGATGAAATGGCTCGAGACACTGAGAAGTTGCCATTCACTTTTATTTAAACCAGGCTGGCTCGTGGATGTATCTGGGTATGCATGGTATGTATTTAGCAAAAGCTGTGCAATAGAACTTAGGGTAGCTCCCAGTAAAAGGGGATTGCACTTTGTATTTTCTGCAGTCCAGAAAGCCACTCAGCTACTGTAACTCAGCTAATTCACTGGAAATCATTCAAACTCACTAAACCCCATGCTGTAAACCAGATCTTAGCTCAGCTCTTCACTTAAACTGTGAGTTTTATCATTCAGTTCTCAGCAACCATTTTAAGACTGATCTGAACATTATAAAAATAAGCAGTCCCACAAAACTGAAGTGTTTGCCACTTTTATATAGAAAGAAATGCTTTCTTCCTTGACTCAGAAGGTTATATTCCCAATATTTGTCTCACTAAAGAAACAAGCATGAGGGGGTAGGAAGGGGAAAGGCAGCTCATGCACTTGGCACATAAGTGTGTCAGCTGCTGTGCACAATTATTTGAAGAAATCTGCTCACCAGAGGAAGATTTCTCGTTGCATTTTCCTGCAGAAACGTCAGTTTCCTCAGGAGCTGCAGCTTGCTGGCGGCCTGGTTTGAGCAGCAACCCATGGGGCTATGGGGAGAAACAGCCACAGGACATGTCCATAAGCAGCAGCAGCAGCCATGGCAGCAGCAGTAATGGCAGCAGGGACTGCCCTGTGCACACGTCATTCCAGAGGTTTCACTGCAATGGTGTGGCCTGTATTTGTATTTTTCAGAGAGCATGGTGTCAAGGGAAGCTGATTTTGTCAGGTGGCAATGAGGTGGGCAAAGCACAGGCAGCTGCCTGGTCTTCCTGTTTCCTCCAGTTTGGCTGGGGGTGTCAGTGCTCTGCTTCACACTGTCCTCTGAAGCCCCTGGGTCTGACCATATGGGACGAGCACCCTCAGAGCAGTGTGCTGAAACCTTAGACAAGTCCACATGGTCATCCCTAGCAAGGCTTTCAGTGCAAGGGACATTTAGCCTTGTGCACTTCACCCTTGAAGTAAACTCCAGGCCTGGAGGCATCTGAACAGTAACAGATCTCAGAGGAGTATGAGTCATTTCACAGTTTCGGACAGGGTCTCCTAGTTCTGGTTTGTTAGTGCCTAACATTTCCCTTGTGCCCCCTATCTCTTGCTCGTTGGGTGAACTTAACCCTGGCCCTCCTGCTTGGCACAGAGGAGGCCTGTGAGACACTTGTGAAGAGCAGCTTGGAGCGGCACAGCCCTTACACAGAGTTTCTGGGACCCTCCTTCTAGAGAAGCATCTTATTTTTTTCGCATCAGCACCCATTTTACAAAACTTCTGCCTGTTTGTAACCTCATTTGCTGCAAGCGTGGCACCGTTTCTGACGGCCATTTCCACACCCCACCACAGATCTTCACCACATTCTGTACAGTTTCTGTGGACATTTCTGTGACATGTGACTTCACTGTTGTTTTCCATCAGGCCTCTCTCACTTTCATCATCACCTCCGAGCTTGCTCTCAGGGTTTGTATCACTCAATTCAGTGACGGCTGCATTCATATTTTTATGTCCTGTACTGAAATAAAGCTGACAATGAAATTTTGATGAGACAGGATCTCCTTCATCTTGAGTATCACCCTTAAAAGGAGTGTTCTCTTCTGGGCACTTCTCTTTTTCAAGACGCTGTCTTTCAGTTTCATACTTTTCCATGCCACATAATCTGTCTTGGACAAAACTCTGCAGCTCAGCATTCCAGGCCTGATGCTCGCCATTTTCCGCAGTCAGCAGAAGGGAAATCTCTTCTCCCTGGTCTCTGCATGCTTTTGTTGGTCTAGATACCGTGTCGATGCTTTCAGAAGCTCTGATGAAGACTTCATCAACACAATCATCTTGATTTGGATGGAAATCTTGATTTAACAGAGGAAACACTGTCGTATGTGACAGAGCTGTTTGTTGGTTGTAGAGATCAGAAAAAACACTCCTCTTTCTTGACAAAGATACATTCTGAAGGAAAAAAAAAAAAAAGGAAAATAAAGAAAAACAGAAAGAAGAAAAATATACAGAAGAAAAAATATATATAAAAGAGGAATTGAAATATTGTAGTTTTGCTATCACAAACATTTGCCTGTCATCATTTTGTTCTGGACATCTCTACACATGAAGCCTCTTTAAGTATATCGTTAAATACCAGCAAACCACTTAATCAAAAATTATTGTCTCATTTCTTATCTAACCATGCATTAGTGTGGTGGAAGAGCTGGATAAAACTCTGAGAATACTTCTTGCCTTCTGATGTTCTCTAGGAGGATGAATTTGTGTTCATGAAGTTTTCGTGAATCCATGATTTTTATTTTTAATTGCAACGTTTTGTTATTTGTGCCAAGGTTACAGAGTTTTCATAGACCCTCTGACTAATATTGTTGATTTCTTACTTGCAGTACTAAAGATTCTGGCAGCTCCTCCATGAACCCACTGCTGTCTGACTGGCAGCTGCTTGTTCTTGTCACCATCATCTCTGCTGGGGAAAACAAAAGATGAGAAAAATTACAAAGAAAGAAAATAGCAGCACTTGGCCAAAATAAACACAGAGCTAACCAGGGACTCTTCAAGTGTATTTTCCACTTCTAGAAACATTCTTGACCCTGGTGCTGTTCCCCAGAAAGCTGTAATATCACTATGGCCAGAACAAATAACAACATGTGTTCAGGATAGCTACAGCTGATGATGCTCACTTATCCTCCAGTTTAATCATCAGCTGCAGATTTCGTTTTTGATATATTTGCACAACATATGCAATGTAAGTAATCTATAAATAATCCAGCCATTTGTTTTCCTTCACTAAGCATGTTGTCTTTTGACAGTTGGTTGCTAGAACTGGCTCCTGCCAAGTCTCACAGAGCCCTGTGTAATTTGAGTGGCTTCAACCAGGTGAATTCTGCAGGGAGAGGGAGCTGCCCTTGAGTCTCACCAGATCAGTTTGTCCTTACTTTGAGGAACCTCGGTTGGAGTTCAGCAAGTTGAATAATAAGAAGTAGAAATGATGTATGATTGCATGGTAAGACATAAAAGCGAAAGGAAGATATTCTAGGTTTGCTCCAGAGAAGATTTGCAATCTAGCACCAACATCATCTGGCTAAATTAGTTTTTACTTCAACATTTGCAACTAGATTATACACTGTTAGCTATCCAATTTCATCAGTATAAGCCAATCCTCTTCAAAAGTACAAATGCTAGAGAGTAAGCCCACAGTTAACCAGTACATCCTGGTTAACTCTCAGCCCTTGGATAATGCACATTTTCAGATAACGTTTATGCTCATAGTGCCTTCACATTCTCAGATACCTGGCACAAAAACAGAACCAGAGTATGGGAAGCAAGCTAAGGGATTGTGCTAGGAAAGGAACGGGATGGAGGCAGACACTTTGCATGCATGTCCTCTCTTCTTCCTTGCATAGATAACTGCTACTGAGTCTTAACACTTTTTATTTTCTGGTCTCATCCATGAAAATGTGACAGTTCACCAAGCAGTTCTGAGCCATGAGTTAATAATTCTCCTTTGTGTGAACTGGAAAAACCCAAAAATGTTTATAAATAATGTTTTCACACATTAAGAGATGATGGACTTGAGTAGATATATCTTGGGCCTAAGTTGATGAAAATCATGCAATCTATTTGTAGACAGCAACTGCAAAACCAAAACCACATATTACCTTTTTTAAAAAGAATTAGTTGCATTGTCATTTGGTATCATCACCCACACATCAGTCACTTTTCCTGTTTCAGATGAGAAATACACAGTTCCTTTCTCACACATTATGAAATTTGCAATGAAGCTGCTGAAAAAATGCTTGTTTTGTGGGTGGTCTCAAAACTCATCCTTGCAGTTTCCCACAAACAGTATCACGGTTCAGCTTATTCTCCAGGGAGAATGCTCCACGTATTCTCTAAACTTTTTTAAAAGCTGTTTCAATTACCCTTTGCATCTTTGCCAGCTGTTGCTTTCAGCGTGTCAGTCTGGCCTGTAGTTTTCTGTACATAAAGATGAAGAAATAAAAGCTTAAACACTTTGAGAAGTAGAAATGCTTTTGCTGCTATAGTTTCAACCACTGCGAGGCTCAAAATAATGTCTCATGAGAGAAAGGCCCTCCATGAGGGGATACGAGCGACCTTCAAGCTTTAAATCTGCAGGCTTAGAAGACCATGCTGTCTGCTTATTTAGCGTTTCAAGGTACCTGTTTTAATCCCAAGACAAACAGGTTATGAAGGTAGCTAGAATGCCCCTTGTAGGAAAAAAGGCAACAACTTTAAATGGAAGAGTGGTGCTTTTAGAATTCACTATCTGACATGGTCAAAATCAGGCAGCTCCTGCCAGGTTTGGCTCACTCATTACAATAGCTGCAATGCATCTGCTTCAGCAGGACAGTCGGTTGTGTTTGTACATAGCAAACAACCAGCCATACACCCATGTTTATAGTTTCCTGCACTAGCTAGAGAACTAACCAAAGTATGTGATGGTGCACTCCGGGCTGATTTTTCATGGAAAACAACAAAAAAAAAAAGGCTGGAAGAAACGTCTGCAGATGAAGTTTACAGCACTACGATTAGACTACAGGAACATCTCCATGTGTCTCTCTTGACTTCCCCTAGAAGTAGGTATCGTGTGTTTGCCTGTTATGTTCTCACTGAATAAACATCAAGGTTCATACCACCCTGAAAGTCTGTATGTGTATTTAAAAGTGGTTATATTATAGGATCTTACGACCCTTCTGAGAATTAATCCAGTTTCTACAGTTTTTGTGTAAGCAAAATAGAAAGTAATTTACAGTACAAGCAGAACCATTTTAAGAACATTCACTCAAATCAATGAAGGTGATTTCATGTTCATCTCAGTTAGGCATCTGATTTGCACCTACCTACATAATAGATGTGTAATAAACTAATACTCCTAGAGTAAAGGCTTACATTCTCCATTTTTTCCATGTAAAGTGAGGTCTCTGAGGGTCTGTGCTGCGATTTATTCCAAGTACATTCAGATGCCTAATTTAATCATTGCATCCCACACTGACTTGTGAGAGCCTACCCAACGTGCTAGGCTATATCAAAGCCTAAGATTAACATAAGGAGTTTTTAATAGATGAGACGGAACACTTTATTGATAGCCAGGCAAAATGTCTGTGATTTTCATGGAAGTCTGAATTAAAACCAAGACTTAGTATGAAAAAATGTAGCCCTCCAATGTAAGGTGAGGTGAAAAGCTTTGAAGAAATCGTCAAAGTGCTCCCATGAGGACTTCAAGCTGAACAGTACACTCCTAGGAGAAATGCAGAGCAGTGCTGTGGGAAACTTTGGGTGAAGGCTTGGCCAATCTCTTCCTTCATTTCCACCCAGCGTCCCAAACAGGGAGTGAGACTGAAATTCAGAGCATGCCTAATGCCATTCTGTGGAGGAATGGAGTCTCCCTCTCTATAAAAGCTTCTAGTTTGCCAATGGTAACAGTATAGTTTTCTTGGCAGGCTGTAGTGCATGGTGAGGATAGCCATAGCTTGAATTTCTACTGGGTCTAGATCTCCCAGGACCAATTCTTCTCACCACCAATTCTGAACACGTCCAGATTGTATGTTGTTGCTAGTATCTAAAGAACTGTCAGCACCATTTCACAGCAGCAATTCTTTATTTTTAAATGAACTTCCAGCAACTGGAAGAGCATCTTTTAGAAAGGATACAAGTTGGCCAAAAAGACAGAGGGAAGGGTCAGCAAAATTTACATAAATGTTCCTTTTACATTCAAATGTGGTTTTTTGTTTGTTTTGTTTTTCTGAAATGAATCTGTCATTTTTTAACTGAAGGGAAAAAAAAAAATGGGTTAAATTACCTGAACGTTAAGCAAAACATGTTTTCATTTCTAGTCTACCCAAATCACATTTTTCCCCAATCATTTGGCTCATCCACTGAACCAAAATATTCATTATTCATGGAGCTCCACGCAGTTCTCCTAGCGTGCGGAGACACCCAAATCTGCAGAGATTCTGCAAATACATGCAGCGAATCACACAAAGGAAAGATAAAGTATGTTTGGAGAAGAAGTAGAGACGCAGACCAGTATTCAACTATGAGCTAAAAATTACAACTCTGGGCCTTGTGCGGAGAATACATCTGGCTATGCTGGAAAGCGGAAACCTGAGAATTGCCCCTGAAGACCTTGGTGAGGAAAACCTTGGCTCTTCGCCTTTTTGTGCTAATTGAACTGGGATAGTTCAGCTCCTGCATCCCATTTCTATTCTGCCTGAATTTTAAATAAAAATAGGTTAGAGGAATTTACTAATCAGGTTTCTGCTTCATTTTGTATCACATAAGAAAGTATATACCCTTCCAGATCCCAAAGGTCCCACAGCTTTCCAGCCCTTTACTTGATCAATCCAAATTCATTAAGAGACACTCTTTCTCTCTCTCCTTATTTGCATGCGGATACAGTGGCTTCCATTTTCAGCAGCTTTCAGTACAGGAACTTTCTGATGCTCCTGGGCTCCTAGGTTTACCACTAATGAAAGAATATTCCCTAATTAGTAAAAAATAAGTGCTGAAGTGCAGTTTGGGTTCCTCTGAATACTCTGCAGCTGGTTTTCTGTGGACTTGGCTACAAACAACACAACCTCTTTTTTTGTTTCCATCCAGGAGAATACTCACAACACGAAAAGACGCCATGAGAACTTCTGCACTGACTGTAAATAATCCATATTTTTTGCATGTCTACTGAATCAAATTGATGTCGGTCAGCGCCCTCCTGTGTTTGTCTCCGACCTCATTTGATTACTTAGGGAATTACAGGCACAATAACTTTGAATGAAAGAGCATTTATGCTGATTTGAATTTGAAATGCTCTTTCATTCAAATTATTTTAATATACATATTAAAATTTGGGCTTCTCTTCCTGTCATAGGTAAAAGCAGGATGGCCAACTGCAGCCTAGCCATGCTGTTCAAGTTCTTGTAGTCATTTAAATATTGCTGGACCTTGATGTGGTTAAGCATTTCTAGAGCTATTTGTACATGGGACTAAAGAACACAGAAGAGGTATAGGGTAGTCAGGTATTTGGTGAAGGAAAAAGAAGTCTGCAGGGCTTAGTCAGACTTTTTCACTAAGCTATATAAGCAAAAGCACTTTGAAATCTCACAGAGAACTCTCAAGGCACTGGCATCATTACAGCTTAAATACTTGTGCTAAATTCAGCAAGAAAACTAGATTCAGGCTTAAGACTATGTGTAATGTTCCCATGCCCAAAGTTTAGTGCATACATAAATACCTCACTGGTTGGGGCTTGAACAACACTTGGGTTCAGCAATAGTTGAAATCAACAACAGCTTGAATGGAAGAACCAGTGCAGTAAGAAATAGATTGAATGAAGGTTACACTGTGTCCATAGAAGTGCTAAAACTGAATAGACGTTTTCTTACATCCTAACCATTCTGTGTTTTGCTTCTAGAACACAGACATCAAATACTAAAGCTGTTCAACAAAGCTGCTCAGCACTACAGCTCTAGTGAGAGCAAGTGAGAGATACGATGGTTTTGATTCTCCAAAACACACTTAAAAAAAAAAAAAAAGAGTTTCAAAAATGTATTTTTGAAAATACATGAATGTGCTTCCAAAATAGAAATGAGGTTGTTTTGGGTAACTAGTAGCATCCTTCCCATTTAGACACAATACCCCTCCTGCACTGCCCTATTGCATCTCAGAAAAGGACACTGTAGTAAGAGCTGACTGTGTGCTAGAGGAAATGTCAGCTGCAAGGCACAGTTACAGGTGGTCTGGTCTTGCCATGAGAGAACTGCAGTAGCTTACTCCCCTCTCCTGCTACCCAGACAGGAGAGACACCACTGATTTTAAGTATTAGGCTCCATTATATGGCCGCTAAGATCTGATAAAACTCCACTGGAAATAAAAATTTCTCAAAAGGCACAAAGAACTCTTTTTGGTAACATTTTCCAGCAAAGCTTTTCCAGCAAAGATCTTTCTGAAGCTCACTGGACCTTGTTGCACCAGAAGAAATTATTTTGTACATTTTTCAGCATTTTAGTTAAATAAATGTTGCTATTCATACCAGTTCCCGTGTATGCAATAAAACCATGCTGTCTTTCCCTACTCTTGGAAGTAGCTCCAGGATAGACAACTGCACTGATTATTGACTGTTGACTATGAAAATAAGCATTTTACTTAGTTCTACTGAAATGCAAAATAAAAGTTCTATACTTAGTCCCTTTTTCAGTACTCCTGTACAACTTCTATAACACCAATTCACTTTCCACATTGCACAATGGATGAGCAAGTGAACTGAGTTAAGAAAGATCTGATTCAGGAGAATAATCACCAGATGGCAGCAGCACATAAACCACAAATTCTGTTTCCAAAGGCCAACAAAAAAAACAGAGCTTTTAGCGACGTCTTTTTGCAGATTTTGTTTTTCAATAACATAATACCAGTAACTAGATGAATCATCTTATTAGAATAATCATATTATATGAAAGCAAATAATACAACCCAAAATGCATTAGATGCAGCAAAAGCATCTATTTTTATTCAAAAATGAACAAAGCTCAGAAATGTGTCTATCCCTTGCTCCCTATGAATTGAAGGGGGTTTCCATGCCAAAGACCCAAGAGAGTGACAAAGTGAAAATATAAAAAGAGCCCTGGATGTTATTACCTATGCCACGTTATAACCATAAGTGTTGCACAAACAGCACAAATGATGGGTCTATATGTCCAGTAGAGCCTACAAGGTCAACAGAATCTGGCTTCCTCTAAGGAATTGACTTATGCTTGTCAAAACCCTGTTACCTCATTTCTCAACCCATCTGCAGTATCCTTCTCCCCATTATTTTGGGTAATACTGATGTATTTAGGTATAGGGGAAAGTCTTACGGCCCCCACTGTCTGCAAGGAACTCACGTGGAACAAGAATGCATGATGCGACGCCCAAGGTGCTTGGACTTGGTCTGGGGAGATGTAAAGCAGAGGGCTCACTTGGCAAGCGAAAGCCACAGATATTCTGCTTCATCTCCACGTGCAGCCTTCAGTTCTTTATGCTGTTAACCATTGGGTCTGTGCATCAGGGCCATCATTAGCAGGAGGCATGTGCATAGCCCCAGGGGAGCTCTCGCACCTTGTGACCGAGTGCACACATGGTGCTTCACATCCTCCTATGCAGGCTCCAGCTCCTCGCCCAGGGTCCCCAGCTCCCCCCGGAGGATGTTGGCCTATATGTTCTCCAAATATCAACCACAAGCACCTGAGGGAATGAGGTCAGGAAGCATTAATGGCACAAACTGCCATGGCATAAACATCTACGTGGCAACACCGCCATCTACCATTAGTGCATTCATTTTCAATCCCTCTCCCTCAAAACACCTGAAGAAAAAGCAGTTTTGCACCAGGTTCAGCCAAGTTTTTGGCTTAAGATTCAGTGTATAGATGGTTGTGTCTATCAGTCTCGTGGCACAGCACAGCCAGCAGGCAAAGCACAGCAGCCTGGAGCTCTGCCCAGGCTGCAAAACACGCTGGAGAAGTTGGGTGAGAGGGCAAACTTGGTTCCCTGATGCTGTGGCTAGACAACCCTTGATATCCAACCTGCATACTAGCAGGCTATAATGCCAGTGGACATATTTACTGATTTAAAACTAGCTTCAGTACATCTGCTGTGCCCTACAGTCAGCACTGCGACAGCAGGTATGAATATACTCCATTGTGAAGCGCCTGGGGCTGGTGGGTGGGTTGGCTGGCTCTCTCTTCCACTCTCTTGTGTTACAGGTTCTGTAGAAAGAAGCTTTGTAAAAGAACTGAATTAGATTATAATACTCTACTAAGCTGCTCATTAAAGAAAAATAAAACTTTTTTTTTTTTTTTTTAAATGTTCACTTCTCTTCTTTCCTACCTAAATTGAAGATGAACACAGGCAAGGGAAGTAGTGTGTTCCCTACCTTCTGCATCACTGAAAAGGATATACCTTCCTTCCTTGTATTAGTGAAGCATCCTCTGCTTCTCCAGAGGAGGTCAGAACTGATGTGTGAGTACTTTGGTGGCAGCAGTTCTGAAACCTCCAACTTTGCCCTTCCTAAGAACATTCCCAGACAATTTGGTCCATGGAAACTCCCTTAAAAGTGTTTAAAGTAGATGGGGGCAAAGGTCCCATCAGGTCTGGTAATACAGCATGGCACCATGAATCTCACATGCTGTCACTGAGAGCAGCAGACACACCCCTGCAAGCTGCCATGCTTGGAGCAAGGCGTCTGCCTTGCCTTCCACTCACAGCTTCTGATCGCTTCCTGCTTGTCCTACACAAGAACACACTGCCCTAGAAATGGAAAAAAAAAAAACCTATAAATGAGTAATCTAGGAGCTGAATTTGACGGGAAAAGAGAGAACACTGTAGGCAGTTATCTGTGAAAGATGATGTTTCTGCAGACTGGGAGGTTAGGCGTAGTGATGAATCTAGTCAAAACCTGAAATTGCAGTCACTTTGACAATGGTCTTTTATCTTCCGTCAGCTGATGAAACAGCTTCAAACTTTGCCAGGTCCTCCTCCTACTTTTCCTTGAGAGTCAGTATCACTTCCATCTTATTTCAGCTGAGCTTCAGCCAACTGTCATTAATTCAGATTCATGCCGCTGCCAAATGTCGGGAGAGACGGGTGATGGTTGTGTCTGCTTCTGATGAAAATGAGAGGTAGAGCTGAATGTCATCAGCCTACACTGTAGATCATGTTACATCACAACTTCTCCCAGTAGCAGCTGCACAAAGATAATGAATAAAAAATAAGTGATTGCAGTGAGCCTCGTAGGGCTCTATGCAACTGAAAGAGCTTCACAAAAGGAAGAATGGCTTCTGGCAAAACTTACAGAGACCTTTGAGAAAAATGAGTGGAAAGCCTCTTTGGTCTTGCAAGGGTCCTGCAAATTCTGCCTGGTCAGCAGCAGACAAAGCAATCAGGAGGTCAGAATACGTGTCTGGCTTTTGGTGTTGCTTTGTAGAGATCAATTATAGCAGCTCTATTTCCATGGTGATACCCACTGAACTGTGTTCAGGAGGCCTAAGAATGTCAAGCTTAGTGAGACTGTCTCTTTTAGTCAGTGACATTTTCCAAGGAGAAATTCTCAGTATGGGCAAGCAGATAACAAGTACGTAGAAGATCCATGGAGTAAGAATAACATGTGGAAAGAAATCTGAGTTCTCTGCAGTATAAAATATGACCAGGATAAACAGCAAAGCCCCCTTCTCAAAGGTGTCACTGACAATGGCAGGAACCAGCCCTCTCCCTTAACAGCCATGGCAAAGCAATATGGGAGCATCAGAAGAAGGTATCTATGCTCTCACAAATCTGCCCTGAAGTAGGATGTGAAGTTGGATCAATTTTGGAAGGAGGTTTAAGGTTCAAATGGCCAATCTTTCAACTGGTGCCATTAGCACAGCGTCATGGAGGGTCAGGCAAGGCTCTGGTCCTGCTGTGCTCTGTTGAGAGTGTAGGTAGGAAAGGCAGAGGAAAAAAATATTAGAAAAGGCCTCATTTCAAGACCTCAATACAACTTTTGCACAGCTAGATTTCATTTCAGAAGTTTTCTTATTTAAAAGGCTATGGTTGTTAATCTAAACTGACCACTCAAACTGTCCTCTCGAATACGTAAAGTATTTTGTATTTCCCCCCATCTAAGATTTAAACAGCAACAGGTTTTTATAACTTTCATTGGGCCATCTGCCTTAAGCAAGCAGTGTATGCATATCCTTTCCCACTAGGATGAATCAGTCTGCAGGACCTAAAATATGACACATACGCGCAGCAAAATGTTACGAATGTGCAGTGACTTTTAGGAATGTACTCACTGAAAATCAAACAAGCCCCGGAGGCCCTGAGATGGCTGTCTCTACCTGAGGACTGCAGCCAGAGCCTCTTGACACCACTGGCAGGTGGCTCAGCCTCCCAGAGACCATCTCAGAAGTGTGCCAGATTTCCTCTATTTGCTGCCTATTTTCTGCCCTGGTGACTGTGGCATCACCACCTCCTGGGTCTCCATCATTTCACAACTTTGCTTTTCAGTGTTGCTCTTTTCTCTCAGTCTCTGCTTTCTAGCAGTTTTTGCTTATTTCTGGGACCACGGAACTTTCCCTCGAGGCTTCTCTCCACGCCCCAAGAAAGATGTGCTATTTCCTCCATATCAGAAATGGCAGTTCTGTGCAAAGGGTCACATCCTACCAAGCAATAAGACCAAAAAGAAAAGCATCCAAGAGCAACTTCCACTAATAATAACTAATAACATAGCAAAACTTGTCTTTTTTTTGCAAAGAATGTGGAACTCCATGAGTGTTCTTTTTAGTGTCTTCCTGGATCTTTTTTTTTTTTTTTGGAGTGGAGATTTTTTTTACTGTGAAGTTAACTGCACGATGCTAACTCAAATGAACTGCCTCAAGAACATATAGATGTTTATTAAGGATCTTACTCATCATGTTTTCTGAAGGGAGACCTCATAACAGGAGACCGTATGTGATCATTAACCAATTGCAAAGCTTAACATAAATATCAGGCAGTACCAACAGAAGAGTAATTATAGGACATTTTTAAGTTCCAGATTTTGATTGCCACTTTAGCAAGTGTCCTCTTTGGCTCTATCTTTGTATTTCCCTTTTATTTATTCTGTTTTTAAAACTAAAAATCACTGTGCAGTAAGCAAAGAAAAGCACTGTGATGCAGGTAGTACAGTAAATAAGAAATACTAAATAACTCTTCCTTACACTGAAGATAAAGGCACCTGGAAAAATCCTATAGTCTCGGAAGCATAGGAAATATATGTGCCTTTTCCTCCTGCCCTTTTGAAGAGGTTGCTACTTCAGTTGCAGGCAGACATTACAATGGATAATAGATAACAAAGAGGATTCACATTCTTGGCACTCAGTCAATTAAAAGAAATGCCAATTGCATTCTGTGAATATTCCCATGGTGCCAAACCATAAGAGAAGCCTGTGAGTGGGAGGAGTGAAGGTGTGATAATTGAAAGAATTGCCACTTGATAAGTCACAGGAGCTAACGCTTTAGCTCAGCATGCAAGGAAGCTAGAACGTTCCCAGCTGCTGCAAAAAAATGGGTGTACGGGATCCCTGGCACCACTCATTGGGACAAGATGAATCACAAATGCTTCGGTAGCGAGCTACCATGTCACAGGGAGCCAGATGGAGGTGGTTACTTTCCTGATTGATTGCCTCCTGGGCTACCACGGGCTTTTCCAGCAGGCTAATTCCTTTCTGCTGGCACTCGATGCCCGGGTCAGAGCCATGCAGGAATTCCTGCTTCTCGGGTACGTCTCTGCCCTGTTGAGGTAGAGGGAAGCAAAGAAGAAGAGAGAGAGAAAGGGAGTCTATAAGGTGCACCCAAGTAACACCGACTCCCTAATAGATGTGGCTGCTAATGAATTTTCAGGCACGTGCTGAGTTAAGGGGATGAACAACGCTGAAACATCCTTTAGTTAAACCCAGCGCTTTACAAAGGCTAATTGAAAAAGGAAGGAGCAGCAGGGGTGGGGGTGGAACAAGGCAGAAGAGGGGGCAGAGGGGGAGAACAGCTCTATTTTTCAAGTGCTGAATATGAAATCCCTGCAACAGATGAGTTTACATGCAAGCCTGCACCTCATCAGGGCAAAGATACAGTGAGTGGAGTCAAGTCATTTTCCTCTGCACACAGCACCCCCAGCCCCTAACCCTGCCCAGCCAGCTTTCTCAACTGTGAGCTTTAGAATATAAACAGCCAATAAGTAAGGACAATAACTGTAGTTCCTGCTGAGAGCTAACTCTGCCTGTCATGCATTTGCTGGGTCCTAATACAGGACAGTGAATAAAGCTTCATTACAGAACAATGGAGTTAGCTGCCAGAGCCTACAGATTTGAATAAACAACAAATAAGCAACATCTGCTCCAGCATATGTGTATGGTAAAAAAAAAGTCACAAAATAAAAGAATTTGTAAATGCCAAAAGCAACACTAAACTGCCAGTGCTACTGTAGAGTGAATTTTTAATTGCACATGCATACAGGCAGGCTGTGGGTATTAGTCTCACATATGTCTGGTTGCTGCCAACCTGGGAGTATAGATGAATTTAATTAAATAAGGATTATCCCTTCTTCCCAGTACAATTACTTATTTATAACAATGATAAAATTGCCTAATAAAAAAGATTGTAATATTTTTTAAAACAGAGCTAGAAAACACTCTGCTTTCCCTGTAAGTCATTCGGGGATGTTTGGGGGTTTCAGCGTCTTTTAAAATTAAGTCTCAGCGTTCTGCCAAGAGAGAGGGAAAAAAAGCCTTATCATAAAGCCTACTGCAGTTAAACAGCCAGAATCTACATTATGGGGAAATATAAAGAAGACACACAGCAGCCAGGGAATTGGCTTTCATGGGGAGTGTAGAAAATTAAGCAATTGGACTAAAATTGAGGCCAGGCTACAGAGCCAAGGGACAATACCACAGGGACAAGCACTTCCATAAGTCACCCGTCTCTAATATGCTCCATCTAGGCAAAGCAGTCTGTTCCTATCTATCTCTATTTCTTCTCACGGTGGGCACCTCATGCTTCTCCGCTCAGGTAAGATCCCATTTCAGCAGGGTCATGCCAGGCTCCAGCACATTCATCATCGCTCTCATACCCCTTCTCACAGAGCCCGCAAACAAATGAGAGTGGGTCCTTAATGCTATCAAGCACTGCACGAGCCTTGAAAAACAGGCAGCCTGTATCCCAAACGATTTGCAGTCTAAATCTAATTTCAGGCATGTTCTCCTGGGAGCTTAGGTTTTCCCTGCGTAGGCTCCTGATGGAACCTGGACCACGTTTCCCACTAGCTCCTATTTCGAAGGTCCCTGCTTATGGGTCTGAGACAAATTCTGCCAATTTGATAGGAATCCTTGTAAGAGCTTGTGTTATTCACTGCTAACAACATTGCATTCATAATCGCTGAGTTTTGACTGCTTCCATGATACAAAGCAAATTGAAGTAGTAACAAGAGTCCCATGGGTACGGAGGGGCACGTCATTTAGCAGCAGTGGGAAAAAGAGAGAGAACACGAATAAAGCCCATAAAAGAGACTTTAAATTTAGGCCAAGCATCAACAACTCTAAAAGTGCAGAGAAAGAAAGAAGGAGAGATTTCTCTCCTCTAAACTCTAAAGCATGTTGCTGAGAAGGCATAAATCTTAAGTGCAGTTCAATTGTATTATAAACTGATCACTCAATTGGATAGGAATCGTATCAGAATTAAAAACAAATAATTGCCTTCTGCTTTCTCTGTTATGAAATTTTTAGCAAATGCTCCAAAAGTAATGCCTCTATTTATTTCCATGGACGCTACAACAACAGATACAAAGAGCACAATAACACCATTTGATAGAGCACATTCTCAGCTACAAAATGTTCTTTTTCAATACAGTCCCCACCATTAGCTATACATTTTCTCCAGCCATGAACAGACTGCATGCTGTGCTTGTAACAATCTTCAACCAAGAAGATCCACGGTCACTGTCACCACTGCTGAAACACACCACCCACTGCCTCACTGAGCTCACATCCACTGTTTGGTCCCCATAAACACTCAGCAAGCGTTGATGACTGCCAATGGGTGACAACCTTCTGCATGGAGGAGTTCAATGACACATCTTTGCTGCATCCACATTTCCATGTTGGGCACCATTCTGCCATACTGCCCCTCTGCTGCCATCTGTCACATGGCAACAACACGTATTGGGATTTTGTTGGAAGTTTCACCCCCTGCTGCCATTCCAGCAACATCCACTACAGACATCATGTGCCAATACAGTGAAATAAGAGGCATTATTTCTAGAACAGCCCTCATACATGCTTATTCCTGTCTTAAAAGACTATTCAGGGTATACAGATGATCAGTACACTCACATAATCTTCAAACGCCTTTAACTAATGCCTCTATCATTAAATCGTGTAGCCACATTTTATAGCTGGGCAAAGTTTGTTCATTTCTCACTGAACGTGTGTCCAAATGGTGGTTTTGACTGTGCAAGTCCTGGGGAATTGCTATTCTTTGCACAGATACTGCTACGAGCAAGACTATTGGTATGAGGCTCATCTTTGTTTATAAAGATCAAGACATTCATCAGAAAGCAAAATCAAAGCGACTTAATGTAACTCAGGTGACAAATTACACAGCCTGCACAGCATCAAGGATGACATGAGGCCCCAGGTATCACTGGAGACAAGCAGTTACAGAATGAAAAAATACAACCCTACCAGAAGATGTGGCAAGAGGAATTGGCTGCCATAGGTACACCATCTATTACAAAATAAATATAAACACACACACCCAGAAGAAAAAAACACAAAAAACTAGCCCCAAAACAGAACTTGAACACAAAAAGAAACCCTCCAGATCCAAGGAATTCCTTATGTACTCTATTACAGTTACTCAACTCCAGCTTTTACCAAGAAAACTCTACACACACTGATGAAATTACTGGCTTAACTGAAGTCAGTGGGACTTTGGTCACTGCCTTCAAAAGGCTCATGACTTCACTCCTGTACATCCAACTGTTGCTCCCATCAGTGACATAATTAAATGATCAGCACCAATAGATAGCTGATTTTTTTTTTTTTAGATATGTATTTATGCACACGAGTAGCTTAATTATTTGTGCCTGCTCCACAAAATTGATCTAATTTAGCCCTCAAAAGTCAAGGACTCATCAAACTTCCACTTTTTTCCTTTGCTGCTTCATTCACAGTACTTATTAGTCCCTTCATACAAAATTTCTGTCCCTTAAAAAAAAAAAAAAGAAAAAAGTGCCCATCAGTCCTACTCTGAGCATCGATTTAGCAAGGTTTTCTAGAGAGCAATGCCAAACACTCCATATTCTGGAGACTGAACAGCCATCTTCTCCAGTACCACCACCCCTGCCAGCAAATACTTCCCAGGATCCAAGCTCAGATAGCCTCAAATGACAGCGCAACATCTGGTCTAACAGCTTCATGCTTAATCCTTTCACACAATCCTCAAACAATTATTTTCTAACACAATTCAATGCTATGCCTGCTCACTTGATGACAGCATATGTGGTGTAGGAGACAGATGATGGAGCAGAGGCCATGCTGCCACCAGAATGTCATGGTTATGTAGTCCTGGTTGAGTTGCATATAGAGTGTTTGCAGAGCTGCTCCAACCTCCAACTTCATGTTTGATCCTAGATCTGGGAATTGGCAGGTAAGGGGTCATTTGGATCTGGCAAATGAATCCCTGAGTGGGAGTGAAGCTTTTGTGTCACCTGTAAGAGCAAGGGAGGTCTGCTTAAAATATCATATGGATGCCTCAGAGCCTCAAGCTTTGCATGTGAGGTACTTTCTTCAAGTGCACTCGCTGTGTCTCCCTGACAAGGTGAATACATTCTACATGCCTGTGATTCATCAAGTCTAGATTGGCCATGCTAGACTGTTATGTCTAGAATAACACATCCCAGTGCCAGAAGCGATGGCAGCAGAGAGGGAAAACATATTAGGAGAAGCTTTAGAAGAAACTACGTGGGAACACTGCTTTAAAAAAAAAATCTGGCAAAATGTCAGTATCTTAACACTCACTTGAGGTGGTGTCAGGAGTATTTCCACATGGAATTTCATCCTCAAAGCTCTGAATCTGGAAAGGAAGAGGAAAAATTCATATTGATAGTAATGATTAGTGAGGATGGGGGGAAAGGAGCTGGAATAAAAAACCCAAAAAACTAGATGTTTCAAAGTGAAAACATTAAATCTTTCAGCTGGTTCATTTTTGGGTTGTTTCTTTTTTAGAAATATTTGCTCTTGACATAGTCTGTGAAGCCTTCCAAGAGTTCCTCAGGTTATCAATAGATAAATGATTCCAACCTGAAAGTACATTAACAATCTTGTTTGAACAGCCTCAGAGAAACATCCCTGAAAAAAAAAACTGTGACTTAGTAGAAGCCCAAAGAAATACAGCCATATGGAGGCAAATTCCTGCCAAATAGTGTATGTAAGGTCAGAAAAATTTTTTCCTCTTAAGAATGAAAACTTGTTTGTCTTTTTCTTGGTATCAGTAGGAACACTGCAACATGATACTGCGTAATCTTCCTTCAAGGAAAGTCTGACTAGAAAAGGGGACCCATTACATGCAAGTAATGCATGCACATGCAGGCCAGGCGTATTTTAGATGCAGTCTGCAGCTTCAGAGATCTCTAAATCCATCTTGTCAAAGGCCAGGAAGAGAAGGGTCGCTCTCTACATAACTGTTTCTTTTCCTCTCTTCCAGACATATGGTAATGGCCACTGTCAGACTAACAGTGTAGGTGGCCCTAATCCTTTCAGCCAGTACACTGCTCTTACAGCCTTAATATAATGATGTGGTAGAGAATACCCAGAAGTTAAACAGGGTACACACCACCTAATTTGAACATACTGCTTTCCTATAATTGTCTGAGGACATCAAACTGAGGAGTTTGCTGTTAGTGCATTCACTGCTCTGCCAGTGTCCTCCTTTCTATATAAACCTCTAGTCACAGAGCTGCAAGTCCAGCATGCTGAGTGCTTTGCAAAGACATACGGGCTGCTTTGGGACTATAAATTTGCTGTGCCAGAGATCTTTAAAAGACACTCTCTCTCCCACCGAGGGTGAAAGTCAGGCCCAAATACCAACTCTGGAGTCAGCTCTGCCAATACAAAGGCTGCACCGAAACTTTCATGGAAAAATATCTTTGTAAAGATTTGAAAAGATAAACATTCTTTCTTCAAGAAGAATGCCACTGCCTTAACTTCATCTGTTCCAGTGTTTTTGAAACTGGAAGAATCTTCTGGGCCACCTTCTCCAGTTATTTTCTGTTCCTTCCGTCCCTCCATCCCTTCCTCACTCCCAAGTTCCCTATGTTTTCAGAGGGTGGTCAGCTATCCCATTTCTCCTGCTTTCTGTGTTTCTTACAAAAGAACTTCCTTTTCCTCAATCATGAAGGATGGCTGGAGAGAATGGCTGGGTGGATGGATGGGCAAGAATGTTCCTGTCAGTTCTAATGGGGTCTGTATGATTGGAGGTAATCATACTGTAGTCCTTTTTCTGCAGTAGTGTGGCGAGAAAAACTGCTGCTGACACAAATCTAGATGTAATTAGGGGACTGGCAAGTATCCTGGTCTCTGCTACTTCATGTTGAACCCTGCTGACAACCCACTGTTGCTAAAACACATAGATAGCTGAGCACCGTGGACTTTGCTGACAGCAGATATGAGAACAAGCTGCTGTTCTGATTTATTCTGTTTTTAGGATGCTCAGCTTACAGAGTGATAAAATATTTCAAACACTGCTATAAAACCAAGGATAATTTTGTGATGAAACTTTCCGAAAAAGCACACCAGAACATGAGCACAGGGGAAAGAAATAGAAAAAACACCAATCCAACGAACTAGTTAATGATTGGATCTGTAAAAATAACCCTTACCATCTGTATTAGTGTTCCTGCAACTTCCTTCTGTAAAAAAAAACTCCAGCAACCTGGCGCTGCATAAAACATATTGGCATCTTACACTATCATACTGGTTGAATGAATCCTACCTTAGTAACTTCAGTGCCAGCTTCCTTGACAGTCTCCCAACACAATGACAATTCAAAATAATCAAAACCCCAATGAGCAGAGTAAATCCCACTGTTTTTCCCCATAATGCTGCAGCATGGTGTTTGAAGTCATTTACTCTAGCTTCCATCCTGAAAAAGAGAATCCAAACCTATACAATAAATACGGGTAGGGAGAAAGTGCCAGCAAGCAATATACAAAAATCCACCTCACCTCTTCCATTTCAAATGAATCTGGAGGCCTGCAGTTTAGACCTGCCAATTTTTTGAGCATCTGGGCCAATAGCAAGTGGGGCTCTTTTCTTGGCCTGAGTTTGGCAGGCACCTCACATGGAGAAGAAAGGTGGAGCTGTTTTGTCACTAAACGTGATGAAGCAATGGTTTTCCCTGGCAGAGCTGGTGGGCACTGGGATATAGGATAAGTTGAGGAACCTTTGTCTCTACAGGTTTGCTCCCAGCCCAAGGTAACATGCGCAGAAAATCCTGCCTGGTTTGCTCCCCTCTCAGCAATATCCACACAAAGGTGAGGTTGTTCTTCTGTGCCTGGCACGCTGACTTCCTCAGGTGCCAGTGAGCCCGGGTTCAGTAGTGCTGTCTGCTGAGAAGCCCTTCTCAGGAGCTGACCTATTCTTCTCCTCTTTGCTTGTGAGACCACAGATCTGCTCTTCACAGCATTCAAATGACCGGTCACATTCCCACCAGTTTCCTGTGCTTTGGTCTGCTGGGTGTTCACATCAGTCAGCAAAGATGAGAGGGCACTGGTGATGTGGTCAAGTACTTCCAGTTGTCGAAAACGTCCTTAAGTTTGGCATAACGAAGGGCAACACGGTTATAAAAACAAAAACAAAACAAATAATTGGCACCAGTGATTATTCAAACTTGTCATGGCTAAGAAACATACTAAGTATCTGATTAAAAACTGGCTGAATTTTTCTATCTGCTTCCGTTCAGACTATATACAGACACCGCCGCGCAGTTCTTTGTGTCAGCCAAACACACAGTGTTGAGTTCACTGGGACAAGTACATCTGAATGCTGCTCTGCATGAATAAAAGTTACAGAATCCAGCCTCAAGTTCTCCAGCTGGCTGGACCAGACTTGGATGCCATATCTGAGGACTAATTAAAATTCATGAGAATCAGGTTATTATAAAATCCGATCATAAACATTTTCTGCTGGCTGCTGTCCAGGATAGCTGCAAAATGCATACGTACTGATAAATACATATCGATAAAAATTGACCATACGTGCTATGCCCTCATTTTCAGAGCATCACAAAATACTTATCTCCCAGAAACTCACAGCTGATATATGTTCCCTTTAAAAAAAAAAAAAAAAGCATCAAGCTTTTGTAATTTTTGCCATTTTTTCCATAGAGTAACATAAGAAAAGAAATGAACTATGTCTGCCCTAAGGGACCCTGGAGATCTCCTTCTCTGCAACACTGTGAAGTTATTTATACAAGGAAATGCAACACGTTTGTTTGTGTATTGTGTCTGCATCCATCCCGAGGCAATGAATATGTCACCAGGACTTCTCCTTCCTTGAGAGATTCATTGAGGACAGTAGATGGCAAAACGCTAACATACTTGGCTGCCATTTCTGTTAGAGAGCAGCCAGATTTACTGCATGCAGGCTGTTGGTAATGCTGCTTCACCAATAATTAAACAAGGGGGTATTTACCATGGATCTGAGTCAGCCTTTTGCATCAAGGATCAATATCACAGTGTGCAATTCCTTACTGTTGCAATATCTCAAGAACAGCCTTTTTTAAAATCTCCCAGATACCACCTGATTTTTAAAACCAGAGGAAGATGTTGCCACTGCTACCACCTTCTAAGACATGGTTAAAAGCAATGCCTGGTTCTGCTTAAAGGTGTTATTTGATCTATGGTAGTGTGTTGGGTATTTTCCATGTGCCTAAGTTTGGGATATTTGGGGTAAATCATTCTGTGCATCCAGTGTGCTATGACATGCTCTCCATGTAAAGCCGTTCTAGCCTCAGTATTTTATCTGGCTCCCACTACATCAGGTCCTAAAAATCACAACTGCTAATTTCCTTTGACTGACAGAGGCAGAGCAATCCAGACGTTCTGATTTGAACCAGAACCAAAACTGCTGCAGTTTGAAATAGTTTTCACGTTTTTACACACTGCTTAACTTTGGTGAACTATGTCAAAGAGTTCGTGAAATCTGAAGGACAAATCAAACAACCATGAAATGACACATGAACAAAAAAGTCATCTTATTCGTGTGCAATATGAAGAAATTATGTCAAGGACAGCCTTGTTTTCTGGACTTCTTCTTTCCAGGCAAGCTGTTGCTTTGGTTTCTAGGGATGCTCCCCAAGGAGCGTGCCTCAAATAGGCAAGAGTCTGATACAAACTCCTTGGTCTCTGAAGCCTGCTTCAAAATAGTCTAAATTTGTACCACAGGTGAGATCCTGAAGGACATAACTGCAGAATCATTTTCACTAGAAAGTTCAGATGCATCAGCAAATGGCCTTGCTGTAAATAAGATCAATGAATCTTCAACAGAATCTGTATTTTTCATAGAAATTCAAATGACTTTATTACGATTTACCATTTTAGAATTCAGGAGGAAACGGTCACAGTTTTGTTACTCCTTCCCTAAATCTGGTACTGCATAGGCTAACATAGTTATCTGCATATAAGATTTGGAAAGTCTTCAACAGGCTCAAAGAGGAATGAAGGAACACAGATGTTTCCAGAGTCATTGAGAACTTTCAGTCAACTTTTTTTTTTTTTTTTCCATAGCAGAATTTGGAAAAATCAAAATGTTTAGTGGAAAAAAAAAAGATTTGTCTGAAATTGATGTTCTTCTCATGAAAAAAATAAAATGAAATCTCCGCATTTTCTACTTTGTCATATGTTAAAGTATTTTCCTACTTTAGATTGCTTCTTCTTGAGCCTTGGCAATACTGTCATTGCTAGAACTGAAGCGGTAGCTCAGAGAATGTATTTAGCAATTTATATTACATTTCTTTTCTAGGGATGCTTTTACTGGCTAATATCTGTCTCCAGTGATATACACCTGAAAAATCCCTAGAAACAAGACAGAAAACTCTAAGTAAATTTAGATACGGTAGTAAGGAAAAGTTATACTAAAATGAGTGGGTTTTACTTTATTTTAATTGTCAGATTTAAACATGTAAACATTAAAATGCCCGCAGACCTGAAGTTTTCAAAGAGTTTCTGGATTAATATACTCAAAAATATCTTTTTTTTTTTTTAACTTAACTTCATTCTCAATTGACTTTATTTCATCAGTTAGGTAATAAAATGTTTCTTCTAATGATGACAGTAAAATTTTCACCATCAGTGAACGATGGGGATAAGTTCTTTCAGATCTGAGATAACTTACTGATGACTGACATTGTTGAAAATGCAGCATATTCTTGTGGACTGGACCCTTTAAAAACTCCCTGACAATGCTTAAGGATCATCACTAAGCAAGGAGACAATTAACAAACAATTCTGTCACAACACACATGTATTTTAAAAAGCCAAATCAGCAATGGAGCAGCTCTAGAAACCTATCTGCATCAGAGCAAGGGGAGAACCAAACAGAAAGATAAGGATTGCATTAGGAAATGAAGGAAATAGGGAAGTGGAGAAAGATCACTCTGGTATGGAAGTCACTGTTTTTTCTTACCTCACTCTTCTTTTTTTCCCTCCATGTTTACTCTCATTCATACAGTTCCTACAATCCTTTTCCTCATCTTTCACTTTCTTGGACTAACATGTCATACTAAATCAATTAATTTTCTCTGCTGTTTCAGGAGTAAGTAAACTGACAGTATTTCTCAGTCATTCACTAATTCAGATTAAACACTTTTCTTTTTTGGTATATAGAGACAAATGAGAGCAATTCAGTGACAATAAACCAAACTGGGTGACAATATCTGAATTCATCCAGCACATCTTACATGTCTTTAGGAACAGTGGCTTAATATAGGTTTGAAGCCTCTAAAAGCAGTATGCAGTTTGCATCATTTTGGTACTTTTGCCTCAATATGAAATGGTCCTGTGACAGTAAAGCATCTTGGCTACCCTAAAAGGTTCATGGAAAGGTAAACACCATGGAACATCTCTAGACCTGAACTATCTACTTAATTTACAGGGAAGAATCTTTTTTCTCTATCATCTTCAGAAAGCTTTCTTCCAGAAGAAGAGCTGGATCATTAAATGCTTGCAAGTTTAGGTGCAGTCTTACTGCTGAAGGCAGATAGACTAGATTCCACCCTGTAGAGATAATCCATTTTCCAAATCTGTTAGACATGAGTTTTCCACTTCTCCTTCTTGCTGTACTTCACTACAAAATTATTAGGCAAGTTAAGGATGGCAATATCCTTAACTTTACTCACAGGGTGGTAAGGTCCTAGGATATGCTGCCCAGAGAATAGAAAATAGAGTTTGCAAGCAAATGTCTTGAAAGCCTGTTTGATGATATCCCTCATAATTTTGCACACTAAAACTGATTCATCCTTCTAGCAGTAAACATTCTCTAGGAATATCAGCTATAGGAAGGTGCATGTGCTAGATTGCCTACGTGGTCCCATAGACTGACTGACTTCTTCTGATAGGTGTTTGAAATTGTGGCTCAGTTATGACCCATAGGAGATGCCTGACTCTCCATTCACTATGAAAATAGACTCTGTTGTGATTAAGATCCTTGAGATGGTGCTTCAGCTAAATGCCTATAACTTGGTGCAGCTGTCATGAGGTTAATCACCACATATAAGGAAACATGTAGAGTCCGTGAAGAGAGAAGTATGAATCTCTGAAGGATGGGTGTCACCTCTCTTGCTTAAATATGCCCAGGCACATACTTAGGAAGCCTACGTAGATGGTGTGAAAATCCCCTCCCAACCTGTCAAAGCAAGAAAATATGTTTTGATGGACATCACACCCATCATAATAGAAATTGAGCTGATTGTGCCCTTCTGCTCTGCCCTTGTGAGGCCCCATCTGCAGTACTGCATCCAGGCCTGGGGCCCTCAGCACAAAAAGGATGCAAAGCTGTTGGAGCAGGTCCGCAGGAGGGCCACAAAGATGTTTGGAGGGCTGGGAGCACTTCTCCTTTGAAGAAAGCTTGAGGGAATTGGGTTTGTTTAGCTTGGAGAAGAGAAGGCCCTGGGGAGACCTCACTGTGGTCTTTCAGTACTTGGAAGGGAGCGAGACTGACCTTTAACACAGTCTGACAGTGATGGGACAAGGGGGAATGGCATTAAACTAAAAGAGGGGAGATTTAGGTTAGATGTTAGAAAGAAATTTTTTACTCACAGGGTGGTAAGGTCCTAGGATATGCTGCCCAGAGAGGCTGTGGATGCCCCATCCCTAGAGGTGTTCAAGGCCAGGCTGGATGGGATCCTGGGCGATCTCAGATGGTGGGTGGCAAGCCTGCCCGTGATAAGGGAGTTGGAACTAAAATGATCTTTAAGGTCCTTTCCAATCTAAGCCATTCTATGATTCTTCCCTGAGGTCTCTATCCTCCATCTATTCAAACAGATTCTCTCTCTTTCCTCTCTTTTTCCCCCTCAGGAGTTACAGAGAGAAAGAGTGAGAGCTGAGAAACCTGTTTGATGTGTCAGTTTGCTGTAAATATTGAAATGTGTGCACAGGCCTTGCTATAAAAAGAGAGAGAAAGAGGGAAAAACACATTTTCCATGATGCTCTGACATTTCTTTTTCAATTCTTATTCCATCCATACCACTTCTTCAGCGTAATTCTAAACAGGAATGCATGGACTATATGAGAGATCCTGCTTCCTTGAGCATTTTAAATAAACAGAAGATTTCAAGAGCCATCTGGTTATCCTGTGCAGCAAACATGAGGGGAAATGATGTCAAAATTGGACTTTTCAGATGGGTGATATACCAGAGAATTAACAATGCTATTTTAATGCTGATATAACTTCAGGGTGAGGACCTTGTATTCATTTCTTAACTGCTAAATACACAAAATGGAACTAAAACCATCTACAGCAAATAAAAATCAAGCCTGTCTGCTTTAAAGGGTGCAATCTTATTGTGCTTAAAATAAGATTCTCATCCATTTATTAGGGCATATTTGAACAACCAAACGGCTAGGTTCTAGCTAGAGATTTGTGGGTCTGATGCATGAGCCCTAGCAGCCCTAGTGATGGGAGGCTGGGATCTCATCGGCTGTTCTGCACTTTTATTTCCCTGTGAAAGGGGTCCTGCTCCCACAAAAGGGAAAAGGGAATGAGAATTCTTGATATCAACTAAATACATGTCCCTTTTTCATATACTTCCTCTCATAAGCCTCTTCTCCACCCGCTCAGTCCCCATGCTATTTATTTTTTACTTCTTCTAAAGAAGTAAAATAAATTTCTGGCTGTAATTCTTTCTCCACTTACCGTATAGGTTTGGCAGCTCAATGTCCATCCGCTGCTTTTGAGCTTCCAAAAAGACTCGGATGTCAATACCTTTTGCCACAGAAGAACCACTGAGGAACCTAGGAGGGATTTTAGTGCAGACATCGGGTTCCTCTGTACCAAACCCCAAATCAAGGAGAATCTCCACTGGATCCTTTTCACACAGTGATAGCCATTCAGTGATGCTGCGGGGAAAACATCAGGATAATTTACACTGTTATCTTGGTACCACTTTTCTCTTGGAATACTTATTTTGTTGTTGTTAAGTAACTCTCTTCTGTTCTCTCCTCTTGCAGAGACTTAAACGAAAGTGGTTATTGTCAGATACAATGCTAAGAGATTAGCAATGGTTTCTTCCCCCAGAGATATCTAGTGGCATGGTATCTAGAGAGCTTAGCAAGAGAAACATCAATAAAAGCTGTACGTTTATGGCAGGCTCGCTTTGTTCAAGACATGACACAGGTAAGATGCTGCAGCTGCCATAAGATCTTGAAGTCTTTTATCATGCAAGGAATTCAGAGAACAATGAACTTTGAGGCAGGTTTTTTGTGTTTGTTTTTCTACTACAAATGCATTTGAGAGCAGACACCTTAAAGAGGGCACTTTGACCACGGTGAAGCAAATACGATGATTTTTATGAACCAGAACTTGGAACTGCATGTTCCAAAAAATTGTAACCGTATTTGTTGATCCCTAAATGGGTGAATTCTATGCATTCCCAGCTGGAAACACATGGAAATGACTAACCTCTGTGGTCCGCCAGTGTGAGAGTGGGAAGACCTGAGGCTGTTGCATCTTGACATAACCGGACTTTCAGAAAATTCTTGCAGGGATCTGGTTGGAAAAAAAAGCAACAAGGAAATGTGTTTACTCGTGTGCTCCTCTGGGATATCATTATGATTTTTTTCCTAGAGTAAACATTTGCATTTTGCCTTAGTTTATAATGATACATAATTGCAATGCCTTAGAGTCGTCATGAGAGCGTGGCAATACGCTTGTTCTCAAGAACAGTATGTTACAGTAGGTGTGAGAATGTAGGTGTGAGGTACCAGTAAATGCTAATTATAAAGGTGGCAGAATGGCTCACTTTTGACAGATGGTGAATCTTTCGGGAACCTTTCAGGAGCACGGTTTCTTAAGCCACCTACTTTAAAAAGATGTAATTGCTCTTAACAAAGTTTTGGAGAGACAATGAGCTGCAGCAGTAGGAGTGGCATCTGAGAACAATTCTTCACTTAGCTTCTCATCGTGCTTGTGGCCAGTAGTCTGCAGAGAAATATCTGTCTTTTAGAGCCTGCTCATTGCAAAGGCATAACAATCTTCATAGGAATGATAACACACTTTTGCTAGACCCAAGCTTAATTTTACCTACATGTATCTATTAGGATAAGTAACAAACGTTCATTTTTCTCATTGCAAGCTGTCCTTCAGCTCAAATCTTAAATAGGCCACAAGCAGTATGTAGGTTTTTGAACTAATGCTGTTGGTATCAATTTGAGAGGGGAGAAATGAAGAACAAAACAACCTTAACTAAAATTTCTCCTTTTATCAAAATGAAAAGCAAGGGGGGGGGAAAAAAACCCTTAGATATCTACAGTGTCTGGCACCTACCTTCTGTAGCTTTGCACAGTCAATTGTACCATCTCAGGTACTGACAAAGAAACTGCAAATAAGAAAACATAAAAATATTTAATTTTCTTATCATTTCTGTCTGTCAAAACAGAAATGTGTCAAACTAGATTCAAGATGAGAAGACTACCTGTACTGTACCTACAGAAAAGCCTCCTATTTTTTTCCATGGATGCTATAATAGATACAAAGAGCACTGTAACATCATTTTATAGAGCAAACTCTCAGCTACAAAACACTCTTTTCCAACATTATCACCACCAATTAGCTGTGCATTTTCTGCAGCCATGAACAAGAGCCTGAGTGCCATGCTCATAAACATCTGCACCAGCAGAGGTGACCCAGTATCACTGTTGCTCCTTCTGAAATGCACCACCCACCATCCACTGTTTGGTCTCCATACACATTCAGCAAGCATCAATGATTGTAAATGGGAGACAATTTTTCTGCATGGAGGCATTCAATGGCACACCTTTGCTTCACATGCACTTCCACGTCAGGCGCCATTCTGCCAGACTGCCCCTCTGCTGCCATCTGTCAGATGGCAACAACACGTAACAGAACACTGTTGGGAAGGTTCAACCTCTACTGCCATACCACTGCCCACCTCTGACATCACGGGCCAGCATAATGAAATAGGAGGCATTATTATCGAAGCATCCTTCATATAAGGAAACAGCACGAGCTGCAAAGTTGCAGAACAATACCTGTGTGGGAAGCTGAACTCACAGGACAAGTTAGTAATACATAAATGTAACAAAAATCCACAGGAGGAAAACAGATGCCTTTACATTTCGTTAGCCATTATTGGTACATTAAGCACTTGTTCTTTAGAGGTTGACACTCTCGAGTCTTTCTGCCGAGGATACGTATAAAGCAAATATGATGACAATACCTTTCCATTCCTGATTTTTGAGGGACAAAAAAATAGTAAAAAGCAGTTACATTAAGTTTTTATGTCAGCAAATTATTTGTGCATAACAGTTTTTCGGGTGTAGTTCACTTAAACTGGTGACAGTTGATTTCAATGGATTTTGCATCACGTTCATAAATGCATTTGGAAGAAGCAAGATGACTGCAGGGTGCTTACAAGAGTTTCTGGCAAATACTTCTCAAGGAACTTTTAACACTGCCTACTGGATTCCACGTGTATATAGAATCACAGAATCACAGAATTGCCAGGGTTGGAAGGGACCTCAAGGATCATGAATCTCCAACCCCCCTGCCACACGCAGGGCCACCAAGCATTCCACCTAATGCTAGACCATAAAGTGCACATTTCATCATTTCACTAACTTATACTGGGAATGAGTAAGTGGGATGCACACACACAGTGTTTGTAGTCATCCCTTTCTCTCTCAATGCTGAAATAATAAACTTTTTGATCCTTTTCAAGCTAGAGCAGCGTTTGCCTAGGAGCAGCTGTAGATATCCTCCTGCACTGCACAAGATGAAGATTTTTTGTCTAGTTTTTAAAGTTGTGTTTTCTATTTAACAAAATTATATGTCAATAAAAAAGAGAAAACATCCTCTCACATTCTCTACTGGATTATTTTTCCGCTCGTAAATTCTAACATAAATTCCTTCTGGCTTACTCAGCGCGAGGATGGGAACATAAGGGTTACCGACATCCTGTAATTTGCTGTGGCAACATAAACCAGACTATCTAGCAGTAAGTTTAGCTTAATTTGAAGAAACAGCTACTTGTTGTGTACCATTTGTTACTTATGTGCCAGAAGAAGCAGTAGATTCACTTTAAAATGCTTAAGGATGTCAAAAATATCATCTAGAAGAGTGGGTTCATACATTTTTCCCTAGTGGCATGTAAGCACACTTCTCTGTTACAGAACATTATATCCCACAACTACAAACTCACTGCAGCTTTGATTTCCTTAATATCTTGTGTAGGTTGGGAAAGACTGAACACAAGTGCTGCCAAACTAAAAATCTAGCAATGTGAAACACTGGCCAGGGTGTTACGTAAATAATGCGATTATGAGAAATGTGGTGTATGAAGGAGGCATAAGAAATAACAGGTCACAAAAAAAAAAAAAAAAAACCACAAAACCAAAGGTTGAGAGTTGTGATCATATGGAAAGAATTTGTTAGGTTACCACATGCCAGGTAACTGTGGTTATACTCTCTTACACGAGGCAGTCACTGGTTGGGGCACCTGAAATACATTTATTCTGTAGGTTAAAATAAGCTAAACAACACTCTACTGCAGTGGGTCAAGAATATAAAAATATAGAACTGGACAGGCTAAGCCACCCAACCTCTTAAGTGACAGTAAATGGCTCATGAACCTGTTAGCCTCATGGCTTGGACAAACTTTGCACTTTCATGGGTTGCCTCACTCATGATTAGAGTCTCTTCTGCTTCCTCTGCTGAGAAGACACTCATGAGAAGTTCCTCATTAGAGAGCTTGACATTTTTAAATATTAGAGATTGTTTTTTCCATATATAAGAGGTCATGGAAATAGTAATGGGGAGGAGACGGTATTTACATTTCCTGATTTGTGTAAGTATTTTGTTCCTGTCGCAAGAAACACTGAATCTCATTACTAAAGTGGAAGATACTTTGGGGGAAATAATGCCCTTTAGAAATCTGTCAGAAAACCTTATGAAAACAAACAAACAAACAAACAAACAAACAAACAAATGCTTTGTAAACCAACTGTGGTGCTAATTGGCACTCTGTTTACTGCACATCTAAGTATATCTTTGCTTATGAATAATATATCTTGCTAAGCTAAATGTAGCCTCTGACACTTGAGGGAAGATAAAACATTGTAACAGGAGAAAAGATTAAACCATATATCATCCAACTGCATTCTTACTTGTGAGCGTGATAAACAAAAAGTGCAAATATGGAAGCACTGAAAATGCACTAAAAATGTGGAAATTTTTAGAAATACATCTTGAATGTATCAGATGATTTGTTCTTCTGTCCTCTTTCCTAAAAAAAGATGCTCTGAATTCACTACATTCAGCAGATCTGGAAAGTAGGTGAGAACAAGTGAGAAGTTCTGAGCTCAGGTCAGGCATGCTTGAATGCATCGTGTCATAACTTCCAGAAATCTGTGCAAATCTGTCCTAGAAACTTCCACTCCCCCAACAGAAGGAAATCAAATCATGCCAGAAGAGAAGGTAAAACTGAGACTTTTCTGCTGAAAATCTCTTTTGAGAACCTTCTCAAAGTGCAAACAGGAAAAAAGGGACATCTTATCCATGAAAATCAGCTTTTTCAAGCAGAAACCTGTAGTGTTTGATATCTTGTAGTTAAGCCATATGTGACAGAAATTACAAATAACGTTATTTGTATAACCTGCCTGCTCTTGGTAGCTTATCTCCACTTGTAGGTAGACTCTAAAATAAAAATGTCTTTAAAAATGTCTTTAAGAAGACAAAAAAAAAAAAAAAAAAAAAGTTCCCCTGAAGTACAGCTGCTCTCCTAAGAACTGATGGGGTCTGGGAGGCAACGTGATGGGTAGGCATTGCACAGGGCACTTGGAGCACATGTAACCGAATGAGGATGGCTGATGAGGTGGGAGAAACAGAGCCATAGCCCCATGTTTTCTGCTGCTTCTGAACACCACTTACTTGAACACCACTTACTTTCTCCCTAACATACATACGCTGGCCTCTGCTGAGATTCAAATCTTGCATTTGTGCTTAAGGCAAACCCCATGAAATTCTAGCATTCTCCATGAGTCAAGTCTGTCACTTCCGAACATAAATTTTATTAAGAATCTAATTAAATCAACTTATCCAGGGGCAGGAGTGAGAGGAATGGACGCAGAAGACTTTTTCAGTGCATCAAATAAAATACAGCCTATTATACCTCCCAGCTGATCCCTGTCTTCACGGTGACTTGGTAATCATTAATTACATTACCTATCCTGCAATGCAAACCTCACCATACCTCCAAACAATATATATATATATATTTTTAGCTTCTCCTCACCACCAAACAAAACAGACTTGAGCTGCATTTGCAGTGAATGCATGGCATCACACTGAAGAGTTCATGGAAAATACTGGTCCTTCAGGGACAAAAAGATGAAAGAGCAAAGTTTTGGTAACAAAGTACATGCATGTTTGACTATGTTCAAGATTAAACTGCACCCCTCTGTGGTAGCTCAATGCCTCAGGTGTGTATAAGTATGGTTTCTGCCATAGATTGTGCTCATGTGGTAGGCTACATCTCACTAGAGGATGCAGCATCATGAAATTCCCATGATGTACCTGATAGTTTGATCAGAAAACTATCCAGACACACGATGGAAAATGTTATCCCTGGCACTGTTCTCATGAGACAGTGGATCATAAGCAAGGCACGTCAGTTAGTACTGAATATTTGCGCGAGAGTGTTTCGATGTAGCTCAACAAAATAGAAAGCTCTTTCTTTGGTTGAAATCAGACAAAGCCAAATATTTTGTTCTGAATTTTCAGGGAGTCACAACTTTCCTAAAGGAAGTGTCAATACTGCAGACACTATATTTCCCATTGGAGAACTCAGGCAGCAAATAATTAAGGAGAAGCACAAGCAACAAGAGAAACAAGAATTCGACCAAAGATGAATATTTTCTTCTGTAGAGTCTTCTAAGTATAAAAATGAAAGTAAAGCACTCAAATGAAGTATTACGGGATCAGTTTATAGCAATTAATCACCTCACTGAGTTGCATAACTGTTTGGTAACTCTGGAATATATAAAAAATATTAGGATATATTCATTTGATAATCCAAGGGTTTTGTTTTTTTTTCAATCCAATTCGGAAAGCAAAGAAAAATCTGGAATCATTCATTTGACTTTATTATCTGCCAGTCATTCATAATTTGGAAACATCCACCAGTCCCACTGAGAATGGAAAGCTAGCTATTCTGATGCTGCATGAATGCATCCTGAGGCAGTTCCTGCCACAGCTTGAAAGGGGCAGAGAGCTCTTGTGCTGAGGGAGGATCACTGCCTCCCTTTTACCAAACAGGGGATTGCAGCACAAGTGATTCACCTTATTTGCCCAAGGGCACGCAGGAAGCCTGGAGCAGAGAAGCAATGGGTCCCAAGCATCCTGCTGCTCAGTTCAGTTTTTCAACCCAAAGGTACGTAAAGATGGCTCAGAAGCATTTAGCTCTTCTCTGACAATACTACAAACAGGCTTCTTTCCCTTCAGGTTCAACCGAAGCCACGGAGCTCACCAGCTCAAGGAGCTGCCTTGCTCTCAGAGGCAGAACAGGAGGGGGCAATTGCTGATCAGCAGCACGGCTCATGCACACAAAAGACAAACCAGGAGGCATTCCTGTCACACTATTGCTACCTGGATTCAATGATGCTATTCTGATTTGCAGTCAAAAGACACAGAAAGGCTGCAGCATCAGAGGCCCTTGGACTCAAGTCTTTAGAGATTTAATTTTGACATTTAGAATAAAGAATATATGGATTTGCAGGGTTTTTCTGTTGTTTTTGTTGTTGTCGTTAACACTACAAAACAAGAGTGTTGTTTTGAGACTGTCAATCTTTGCCTAGCTATGACACTGAAAGCTCATTTCTGGTGCTCTGAAGACCAAAATATCCAGTAAACCAGTACGTTTTCTACAAACCTACACTTTATGTTCCCTTTATAGTCAATGCAAGGAGTAGGACACTTCTACAGCAATCCTCCTACTGCAGCTGCTGTTTGGAGGTGCTTTTCTTCATGGACCAAAGCAGCAGCCTGGCCCTGGTCAAAACACAGGGCTTTGAGTTAGCTAGTGAGACACTAGCTGGTGTGATGCACTCTAACAAGCTGCACATTAACCCAAATACAAGTAAGAACAGTAGAACAAAGATGAAATGTTGGGGGAGATAAATCAAATTTTGCATCATACACCAATTTTTCTCCTTCTAGTGAAGGGAAACGAGGCAAACCACGATCTCTACTATCACACCAAGAATCAATTGAAGTACCTGATGCTTTTAAGTCTTTGAAATAACTTAGATTTTGAGTTGTAATTAGCAATTTGCCATTGCAGAACAGAGTTGGTACTATCACTGATTTATTTTTTTGTTGTTATTTTTCAGGAGACCTGGAAGCTAATGAAGACTAACAAAAAGTCTTAATAAAACACTGAAAGAACAGGTTAGCAGAGGATGGGATATACAGCATCAGCTGTGTTCAGAAGTCCTTTGGCCCTGACGCAGAGAAAGTCTAGAGTCCATCCCACTCATTATGTCCCAGATTCCTTTCAGTTGGTGCATTGCAGCTAAATGAGTGAGGAAAAACTGAGCTTCAGGAAGGGGAACAGGGAGGACAGAGAGCAGGAAATCTCGTACCCTGATGACAGCTGGTCCCGTTCTGTATCTTTGGTCAAAGATAACAAATCATTCCCCCCAGAGGGAGACAGCTGCTGTTATTTAGAGCAAAGGTAAATAGGTAAAAATATTCAAATTGAGCAAAGGAAGATTTTTTAATTTCTCCTGGATCAGACAAGCCTTATGTGGACAAGCCTCTCCATCACCCAAGTCAACTATGTCAAGAGAAAGCCTTGCCCTGCCTCAGGAAATGGTTCAGAGAAGTCATTAAATACCCTGCACCCCCCTGACCAAATCAGTACCTGCAGCAGGAAAAAATGAAATTCCTTCAATATCTTTTGAGCACTTGAGTATCTCAGGCTCCTCCACGGGAAATGGAGCTTCCCACCTGCCAGAGAGGTTGCCAGGGAAATGCCAGGACAGCAGAAGGATTGCACAGAAAAGACAGTACTGCTTTTGTAGACTAAAGGGGAAAGAATGAGGCAGAAGAACCATTTATTTATGTCAGTATGCCTCATAGAAGACTCCTCTGATCCAGCAACACACCTTCCCAGGGCTAGAAGTCAAAGTTTAGAGCTAGTTTAATTGAAATTAGTTCATTTCCCAGCTGAGTAATCCATTGGCCTGATTCTCCTTTGCCTGATGACTTGCACAGCCATTTACAGCGGGACACAACGAGAGTAAGATGCTACAATGGGATTCAACTGTAAATGACACAACATGAGAGACAATAAAGAGTTTGGCCCCAGATGTGGGAAGTACAGAGGTAACTTCCATTACATTTAATTAGTGTTATCACCATTAATTTCCTGTGCATAGACAGAAGAAGACATCCTTTTGATTTCAAATTAATTAACACATAATGATTAATCTGATAGGGTACATCTTTTCAGACAAGAGTGTCCTCTTGATCACAGTTTGGGTGCCAGTACCACTCATCATCTGTGTGTTTTAATTTCTAACTGCTCTCCAGAAGCAAATTTAGCTCTGCAAATCTGTCGATGGAATGAATGACTGGCTGGTTTCCATGTCCTGTGTGTTTTGTTCATTTGATAACACACTGAGAACATCTTGGAAATCTTTTTTTTTTTTTTTTCCCCCCCTTTTTCCCCTCCCCTACAAGGAGATTTCAAGGTAGAAATTGAGGAATCTGCATCAGCGAGCAATTTATATCAGCTCTTAACTACAGAACGTATAAAATAAAAAGCTTCTAAAAATTGAAAAACACATAAACAGTTTATGGCAGGTTCCCAGACAGATTTGTCTCACTTCGGTTGCCAGAATTTAACAGAACCATTCTCCTTGCCACCAGCTACAGTAAAGTGTGTTTGTTTCACTGAAACAGGATCTTGAACTTCATCAGCTTCACACCATATTCCTCACACTGTATGATATGTACTGGATAGTGCTATTAATATTTCTTTTTCCTTTCCACTTGCTGAGTGATTACTCACACTTTTTTTAATATTTATCCACTTTCTTTAGATGGTTATGAATGCAAACAGATCCATATGCAGGTGCATCAGTTCTTGAGTAGAGAGGAAACGGTTAACTTTAGTATTGACAAATATGCAACTAAACATGTAGTTATAGGGAATTGAGAGGAAGCAGAAAATCTCAAATACTTTAGTTAAGAATGTCTTTAAGTGTCCAAGACATTCCATTTCTGTGCAAAAAATTATTTGAGCATACTTACAGGCTGTTTGGGTTTGACAGATTAACAGTAAGCTTTTGCCACACAAAATGAACAGAAAAATAAAGAAGGTTTTTTTCCAGAACCCAAATCTAGGCTGTAAAGTGTCTGTATTATTGGTTATATGAATTAATATTTACAGTTTCCTTTCAAGGCAAGGCAAGGCAAGGCAAGGCAGGGCAAGGCAAGGCAAACAACAGAGATAATTTTTACTACTGTCTCAATCTTTTATATGACATAGACGTGTTTGGTAGTCTGGTTCAGCTATACTTTTTATGGCAGCTCTACCAAGGAGAAAATAAAGCTTCTGTTATCTATCTACCCATCTTTGCTCCAGTTAACAAGAAGAGAGATGCGGTTGTTGCAGTGCTCTCAGGCAGGAACAGGATAATCTCTGATCTGCACTATTACTACTTTCAGTTGCCATTTTTGGGGACAAAACACTGCTTGAAGACTGAAGACTCTTGTCTCCCCTCTGTTTTACTCAGAAATGAATGAAGATGACGAAAGTATTTTCAGTGTCAAACTTGAGCCCTGACCTTGGGCAGCTAAATGAAGGTCCCTTTTCTCTGCCCATTAACCTGTGGGCTGTTAACTGCAGCAAAATCCTAGTTGGTGCAGGAAGACAGTCATCTGTTTTATCTCTTCAACATGCCTATCATTTGCATTGAAAGCAAGGAAGGACAATCTGGTATTCAAAGTACCCCTGGAATACCCATGTGAGAGCTCACAAGTAAAATACCCTTAAATGAAGTGACTCCAGAGAATTAATCTGTTTTGAAAGTGCACCAGCTAGGGAAAGCTGTAATAACACTTCAATCCCCCTCATATGTTGGTAAATACAACTTTGGGTACATTTCTGTCTCTGTGAAGCCTTTGGTAAAATTCCTGCTCAGAGGCCACAACTTAAACTTGCTCTGCTCCTTTCAAAGCTTGTTTGAGACAATCAGTGTTGCTCATCGTGAATACCTGCACTGGATGCTGATTTTATCATCATGCTGCATTTTAATCACAATACAAGTTCACACTTGATCGAGAGGAAAAACAACAGATAATGCTAAATAACAATAGCCAGAACTATTTCTGCTTAAAACAATGTAGGACCGAAGAGGGAGCGAGTTGTATTTTAAGCCTCCCAGCTACATAAGGGAAAGTGCATAAAATCAGTGCACAGGTTGTCACAGGCAAGGCAGCAAAACAACAATAACAGCGAAAGCAGTAACAATAGCAACAATTTTGCAGTACACTCAGCTTGAATCTGGTCCCTTTGCTAAAAATGTTTCCTGGATGGTCAAAAAAGACAGTCTGTGAGGCTTTGAAAATATCAAAGCCCTTTACATCAAGCTCTTTTAACTGGAATTTAAACCAGCAAATAAAATATAAATGCATTTCTCCCACCTATCTGACAGATCAGAAGAGGGGAAAAAGAGACTTTAAATTTTTTAACGGGTATAACAACAACAAAAAACTGATAAGCTCCAACCTGTATGGCTTGATCCAGCTGTTAGTATTACGGAATAGTTGCAGGCTAGTGCTTCTGTGTCTCTGCTCTGCCACGGACCCAAGGTCTGAAAAACCGAGGACACGAATTGGTGCTCTTGGCTTGGCTTTCCACCTCCGTTATGTACTTATTTATTTATTTTAAGATACTAGGAAGGGCAAAGGGAGGCTGATTGCCAAGAAAGTGGTGTTTAAGTTGACAGTTCGGATAGATGACTGTTTGCTTAGCCTCCGGGCAAAGGGAAAGTAGAAATCAGGACTAGTCTAGTTTTTAGCAATAGGAATTCTAGAAAATGACAGGATGGGAAAGAAAGAGAAAGAAGAGCAAGGACAGTGATAACTGAAATAAAGGGGGAAAAAAAAAAAAAAGCCAGAAGTTGTTTCGATTGCTTCCATTTCCAAGAAATATATTGCTGTCCCTTTAACTCTCTATGCCTCATTGGCACATGTGCCAGGGGAAGGATTGCACTTTACTAAGGAAGTAATGCAAACTTGTCTTCATTTGGTTACCATGGATATGGTACTATGTGAGACAAAGCCTTCCATTTGCATTGCAAACAACCAGGCATGATGAAGGACACCGAATTTGATATTCTGACCACAGAACGTCTCTGGTTCTTCCACGTGAGTGATCACAAGGAAAACAACCACAGCTTTGGGCCTGTGCTCGATGCCACAAAAACAAGGGTAGGGGATGCTGCTTTTCAGATCAGGATGAAACAGAATCACACACACCTACAGAATGAATGGTGTTTCTTGTGCTACCTTGCATGAAATAGCTAACGGATAGGTGTGGCAATCAGTTAGCTTTCCAGCTTTTTCCCACGGGAAATGAGAGATGAATCAGTAAGTGATTTTCGCAAATAGTGGAATGAAATACTGCACAGGTCATCCAATTGCTGGGCTTTTATACAACAATTCTGATCTAACCGAGTGTCCTCTTCATTCTGCAGAAGTACTACATGAAGTACCTTAATTTTACACAAAATCCAGTTACATGAGCAAGATGAACAGTGCCCTGAACAGACCTAGTGGGAACCAGTGTAGCACAGTTAATAGCAAAAAGGGAAATTGTCTCATTTCCCTAAAACAAATTGCAGATGATTGTTTGTCTATTAGATTGCTAGATCGTCAGTAATTCTTTTTTATTGCTTTAAGCTCTGGCAGATATATAGTCACACATCATTTTTATTTCAACTGACATGGAATACAAACAGTATGACCCTGTTTTTATGGATAGAAATGGCCAAATTGCCACTGGTCTATGTAAAAGAAAACACAACTGGATCCCAAATAATGAGCCCACATCCATGAATTGAGGGTTTTCTCTCCAAAGGATCTTAACATGGATTAACTGGAACAGTAGATCAGACGCTTGGCAAAAACACTGTTTCCTCCGTTAGCACTGGAAAGGACATCCAAGCATATCTCTGGTGAGACATGGGCAGCTATATCATCTCAGGATAATCTTCTTGACTCTCCAGCTCCGGGGAGTGGCCCACAGCCACCAGCAGCATGCAAGCAGCTTTCCTGTGACATGGAAGGTATGGCCAGATCTCTGTCTGTCCTTATGCCATCATTCTGCATGGGTGCTGGGGGCTAATTAGGACCACCAATCCTTTAGCTGTTCACCAGTGGCTCCACAAAACAACAGCTCTGCACCATACAATTAGCTCCTGCTTTGACTGGGTGTTCTGCAGCCAAACCTCAGCATGCTGCTGAAACTCAGGCACCACAGAAGCTCAGCAGTGTGCATCCTTGAGGATGCTTTCAGGGGCACACAGAAGCACTGCCAGACCATCTTCACCTAACCTGAGAATTATTTCAGGCATTCCTAGAAGCCCTAATGCTACCTTAACCACAAAGGCACAGTCTGCCCTCTGGGGAATGTGCTGCTGGGGAGGACAGGAAAGCAGGCAAATTTTAGATGCAGAAATAATTCCTCATTCCTACAGTGCTTGTGTGAGCGCCGTTAGATTTGATATGCACGTGCTTCAGTTTTTTCTCAACCTTTCAGACCACACCACAAGGAATTAAAGTCCGAACCCTCCTCTGTCTGCACCAGACTATGAACTAGGTCGAGGGAGAGGGTGGGATTTGAAATAGCAGCAAGTATTTAGAGTGGCAGCTCTTCCTGCAGCTCACCAATGCTGCCCACTCCTCAGCCTCCCCCTGACCTGGTGCAGAGCTGGGAAAACACATTGCCCTGCCCTATGGGCTGGTCTCAGTGCTCTTCCAGAGGCACCAAGAGGGAAGGTGTGGAAAACCATGGGACAACTCGTCACATCAAGAATAAAACAAGCGCAAGGCCTGACCATATGTAGCCCTCATTGAAAATTTCATATTTCATCCCATTCATACAGTCCCAACTTCTTGCCCTCCAGGCTCCTTCCCTTCCTCTGCAACAAAAAGGATTATGAAACAATTTTCTTGGCCTGAATGCACTGGCTAGCAAAAAATGCTGCAAGGCAGGCTGGATGGCAAATCTCTAGAATGACATAAGCACTCAGAGTGAGTAATCCTGTAAAGCACTGTTTTCTTTAATGTCTGAAAATAAGTTTGGGCTCAGCCCTCTGATCACTAGATAATTCTCTGTGTGTACAGTTCACCTACTTTAATTTATTAAAAAAAAGATGATGTTGTCTTAATTCTGCTAATCTTGCATAACCACTGCATGGTGGTGGGATGGAAAGAGTGGTGCTCCCTTCCTCCTCACATCAGCACGACTGCAAATTCTATGTAGAAATGGGGAATATATAAACTCTAGATATCCTTCTATTTTCACTGGTTTCAAGGGAGTTGCAGACAAATATCCCAGAAGAGTTAAATGACCCGCTATTTTTACTTTCAGCATTGTTAGAGCCAGAAATAACTTGACTCTTAAGGACAAGTCTAAATTTGTAGAAGTGGAATTTAGAACAGGTTTTTTTTTTTTTTTTTTTTTTTCTTCTTGATAAAACTAGGATCTTTAAGCCATAAAGGATATGCCACTAGCTAACTGCATTGGCCATTGCAGTGTCATTCTTACTAGGCTCTTTTCAAAGAATAGCATCAGTACAAACTAATTTTACATACACTGGTATTTAAAACAATACAGTTCAAGCCAAGATCTAGTTCTCACCAGCTTCTGTATCCTTCCTCCACTCTTACATGTGAGCTCAGATTTACTTATTTGATTAACACTGTTCAAAAAGCCTGTATTGCTGATACGATGAGTTTGTATTTCATTAGTGTCTTAGTAGCATCCTACCATGACAGACACTGATTCTGCTTGGTTGCAGCTACTCATACCCAATTCTGCCATACTTGATATTGAGACAGCTTTGGATAGCATTGGGTTAGTCCACAAACTGCCTCCCTGACCTCAGGAGGAAGCCAGAACTCTTTGTACACACCAGCAGAGGGGAAAAGAAATCAGATGAGGCCAATCTCCTCACTTGGATGCAAGCAGGACATCTCAGGCTAGAGACACAACATGTTCACAATAATTGCTCTGATGAATGTTTAAGCATATTCTCTTTATCTTCAGGACAAGTTTCAACTGGTTTCACTTTCATATGCAAGTAGACATGCTTTGCTCAAAATTACTCCTAATTTATCTGAGAGCTACTTCAGGTCTACATGTGAGCCTGCAAAAACAAACAAACAAAAAAACCCATCAACCTGCACACTGAGAACTTGATTTGGGTTTTGTCCATAGCAGATGCTGCTAGCCATCTGAACATTGATATTCCCTGTCTGTGACCCGACACAGGACGCACTGAGGGCCAGTGTTTGCTTTCCTGTGTTGAGAAAAGTATGCCTTTGTATACCATGGACAGGTAGGCATGGGACTGTTAAGTACATGTAAGCTGTTGTAGGCCAGATTTGTAGTCCCTTCTGCAAACAGGCATGGCATTCAAACAACTGCTAATCCTACCTCAGTGTCTGAGAAAACAAACTGTACAGTCAATAAGTCAATAACTTATTCTGACTTTATATGGACCAGTAAAACTCCATGGCTCAATATCTTGGATACCAATATAATTAAACCTTCTATATTTAATTACTTAAGCTTCAATCTTCTGCTACTGGTAATGGCAGCATCCCACAAAGGTGGGGTAGTCCGCTACAAGACAAAATTATGCTTCCCTCTCTATTAGATGCATTTGCACACAGTTGAATAACAGAAAATGAATTTTGTCTTCCAAAAATGCTTCCATTGGCATCACCCTTCTGCCAGCAGTGCTTAACTGGTGGAGGCTTTCATTACAAACACCGCTTTAAAAAAGAATAAAGGAAAGTAAACAGGGCTTACCTGTGCCAGTATGGATACTGCACGCTCTAACACCCACTCAGAAGCCAGAAAACAGTTAGGTGAGGCTCTCCAGCAAGCTCTCCTATATCAGGTCAACCGCTCTGACAATCCATTGCAGTCTTCCTTGTTCCTAAAAGAGAGAGGGCAAACATTTGTGTAACCTGAGCTGAAATTTTCATAATCCCCACCCACTCACACCAAAAAGAAACCTGTTTTTCAAAATACACTTCACTCCTTGCCACATAAGTGTTTTCAAGAGTAGACATGCTCAGGAAAATTTGCATCGCTCCTTTTTTTCTTAAAGCTACTCAGGACATTGACGTGGCACAGATTTTAGGGCCACTGAGATGTACTGCTGCCCAGCTGATGCCACAGGCAAACGTGGCTGCACACAGGGCTGTATGCAAACATAAAACCCCTGGGAAATATTTTGGGGTGGGGTTGACACAACCTGGGAGAAGTCCCTGAAGCATCTATAGTGGAGCAGCCATAGTGTGGCTAAACTACACCATCTCCCATGAAGGTCCCGGTACCCCTGGACGCCAGCCTGCTCTGGGGAATTGTCAGTCAATTGCTAGGGGATGGTGGCAGCCATAGGGTTCATCAGAGCAATAAAAATTCCTGGTGCCATCACGACTCTTGGAAATGGCAGAGTGCTCTCGAACATCAATCCCAAGAACAAACAAGACTTTTAAAACAAACAGGCAAGCTAGCAAAAACAAACTCAGTACTTGAAAACTAATGAAAATAACAACACGGCCAAAGCTTACAAAGCTGCTCTCATCAGACTTGAATAAAAGTAAACAAACAGCATGACGAACCACAAATCCAACCTTGAAAAGCCACTTTCAGCAGCACAGCGTGACCAAACATGCAACTGCTACAGGCTATGCCATTTCAGCTGGGGCAGATTTGAAAGTGCAAGGCCACTTTGCGTGCTGCCAGAACATCAGAGATGTGAATATTGAGCATACCACCATATGGGCAGGTCTTATTTCCTTGGCCAATGACTTCCACTCCATACTTGGAACACATAATCTGACTTTGTCTCTACACTGCACGCCCTGTAAAATAAGGATTCTACTAACCTGGCACGTCTATACTAATGTATTGAGGTATGCATACCACTTTACTCATTAATATTGTATATTCTCTAGAGCTATCTTCTGTCAGTCCTCAACAGGGCTGAAACATCTCTGTAAACACACGCTGCAAACTCAGAAGGCAGCATTTGTGAGTCAATAGGTGCCATCAAACAACCCTTCAATCAGAAATCTTGACCAGAAAAGTCTTCATAATTTCTCCTTCCACATAGAGTGGAAATTCAAAGTTCATACTGATTGGGATCTGTGAAATACACAGATCATGACAGTACAGTCAAGTAGGTTAATCAAACCAATACTGAGACTAGAAAAAACAAGACCGAAGGAAAATCTAGTAATCCAACCTGGAGCTCTGCAACATCTCCTGGAGAGGAGTTAGTAACCATGCAGGAATCCAAATAAATAGCACCTTGGAGGCTACAGTATAATTAATTCAGTGCAAAAATGGAAGAAATCTTACCCTCACAAAATAATTATACTCTTCTTAGTGAAATCCCAGTCTTTTTAAGAGGAAAATTAATGCCAGTCTGGATTAGTAATTTATCTGCACCTGTTTTACCTTTATTTTCTGAATATTCTCTGCACCACTGTACAAAACAGAGAACAAATTAAAGAAGCTGATAGCAATAAGCCAGTTTTAGTTTTTTTCCTCCAGAGCTTTTTAATTAAGTCATACACTGTACCCTAATGTTTTTGCCACAGAGAAGATGTAGCATTTTATCATTACCATGAGAATAATTCAGTGAATATACTAAAAAATCCTTCTGTGATGGTTTTTCAAAGGACTCAGAAACTGGTTTTCAAAGACACTCTCTGGTTATGTTGAGTCAAATGGCATTTTCAGTTTTCTCTGTAGAAACCAAACTTTCCATATATATTAAATCCTTTGATTATTTTTCCCAAATTTCTCATCTTTCCAAAATTCTTATCAAAACTTTTCCATTCCCCACTCCAAAAGCTCCAACTGAAGTTTTACAAACTCTTTCAAACCAATTAAATATTTCTGGTTTGGTAATACCAAAGCAACTAATTTTAATTACTGTCATTTATATGTGAAAAATATGTATTTTAATAAACTCAATTTTTTAGTAAAAATGTCCATTTGGAGTGGAAAAGACAAAAACATCATGATAAATATGCCCAAACTGGACATTTTGTATTAGTCCAGAAGAAAAGCTACCTTAAAGGGCTTCATATCAAGTTGATCAAGATGAACTATTTCTATAAAACGTTCTCGTTTTGGCAGTCCAATATTTTTAATGAGGAAAACATTAAAAAAATGTTCTGACCAGTTCTGTGTCTAATTCCTTTGCCTTCTTCCTGCTTTATCTCAGACCACTTTGAGGATAGACATGTCCTGACAAAAGACACGTCTTTCTGTCAGCAAAAAGTGGTAAAAAAAAAATTCTGATAGCGAAATCAGGATTTTTGGCAAGCAGCAGTAAACTTCTCTTTGGATTTTCAGACAAATGTTCTGCTTCCCGTGGGAAACAACAGCACATTCACATCCATATATTCTTTCACTACTTACAAAGAAAGCCTTGGCTGGGACTTGAAGGGAGGTGTACTTGGTTGTGACACTCCATCCAGGACAAATGACACCTACCCTTTGCATTAGCTTCATATGAGCCAGAAGAGAGGATTATTCCAAAGGCTGGTTCTCAATTAGTTATTCATTCATTGTGAAAGGGATTCAATCTCTCCCACTGCAAAGGACGTGGGATTGCACCAACAAATCTGATTTATGTGTTGGGTAGAATGAGTGGATTTGTGCAAACACACTCATGGCCAAACTTTCCTTGTCATGTCAGTACTACTCCTGTACTCCTCCAACTGATTTCAGAGTTTGGGATCTGAAGCAGCAAAGTGTGTATTTAGAATTAAGAATGGCATCCCAAGTTTTGCTGATACAGACAGACTTGCACTTGAATTTAAGCACAAACTGAATTTATTATCTTGAGGCTGGACTCCTCCAGCCACAGATTTTCTGTCAACTTTTCTTTAATATCGTGTATAATTTTTCTTCCCCATCTCTTCTAAAGACATCAAATAGCTCAGATCCTTCAACAGAGATCTAAAATCTGAAACCACAGTCGTTCTGTACACATAAAATCTAAGAGTTTGGTTGATGACCTTAGACACTGAAGTGAAACTATTTTTCTCGGAGCTATTCCTAGAACAGAAGGAAAAAAAAAAAAAGAACATTTTTCAAAAGAGCAGTCATGAATAAGGAGATATGTATGTGTCTATGTATCTATGAGCTTGTGCAGCAGAAGGGCTCAAAGTATATTTTTCCACTATTCTCTGTGAAGTTAGCCAGGAATATGACAAAGAACAAATCTGGATGGGGAAAGAACTAATATCAGTTCTCCTGTAGTCTACAAAACAAAAGGCTCATTCTGGGCTTCTGCCCTTTATTTTTTGTACCCTTTTTCTCACGTGAGATACTCCAAGTCAGAGTATTGAAGACAATTTGGGAAATCTTTTGGGAAAGAGCATATGAACAACTGGGGCCTTGCCCTGCAACAACACACTCCCTGGAGACAGATGATAGGAAAATTTCTGAAGAACATTTTTCCCCAGGGAAAAATATGTTGGAACTGAGATTCGTATGAGAATGAAACTTACATTTACTTACTTTTTTATTTTAATGTAAAGGTTTTTTTTTTTGTTTTGTTTTGTTTTCTTTTCTTTTGCTTTTCTAGATCATCTTTAAACAAGTACATTTAGAAAGACATTTCATTGTTTTCACAACCCATTTTCCCACTCTGGTACTGCATTCCAACTTAGAAACATTGCTCAGCAACCAGAAAAGAATGGAGTTTTAAAAAATAAAACAACAAAACTCATACATGAAACCAACTGAGACAACATTGGTATACAGAATAGTAAGCCAGTGACTGGAAAATGGTACTGTGATCTTAGGCAACATTTTCAAAACTAACATTATTCAGGAAATCTATTTGGTCATTTTTTCCTTTTTCTCCATGCTGGAGTATGGAATAATACCACTTTCTATGCAAAACTGATTGTTTTTCATTCACTGAGTCCCTTTTTAGTGACAAATTTTTTGGTTCCTATAGAAAGACAGGACCTTAATAAGTGCAGAATGCTGAGCAAACCAAACCCATCTTCTGTACAGAAAAGAATAAAACAATTCTACTGTCACTTACTTGAATTAATTTTATCATTACAATAAATCCATTCATAATCTTCAGGTAGACAATGCTACAAGGTTGGTAACATGGTCAGAATACTCTATGTAGGAGTACATATTTTTGGTTCCCTTTTGTCTTTTCGTTAGTAACTCAGCATTTATGATATCTGCTCTAATATTTGCTGGGCCTGTATCTTCTCAGTACTGAAGGCAACTAAGAATCCGATCACTCACAGCATCTCTGAAATATTCCAGTTCCCCTTAGAAGAGCAATAAAATAGTCTGACAAAGCAGGGCAAGAGCATTTGAACACACATATTTATGAAAAGGCCTGAATGATACTTGCTTAATTGAACAGATGTGCAAATTTCTACCAGCAGAGGTCATTTTCACCTTAGAGTGAGTCAAAAGAGCTCTCAATATCTGTACTTCTATCCAAGCAGACGTCTTAAAAAAAATAGTCCCAGGTGTTCTTCATCAAAGCAAATAATCTGAAACGGAGTGTAAGGAATATTAGAAAGCTTAAGAAACCAATCTTAATTTGAGAAAGCAAATTCAGTCTGTGCTGTGAAATATCAACAAACCCCCAGATTTCACGTTTTTTGTGCATATGGGATTGGTCAGTTTAGATAACCCTGATGGCCCGAATACTTTTCCTGAGAAATTATATTTATCTGGGAAAAAAACTTGCCTATGCAACAACAAAACTTCTTCCAAGTCTCAGCAAAAATGCAGTGGATAAATGGGAGCCATCTGTTTTCTCCCATTTTTTCCTCATGTCTCATCCGTGCTCCTTTTCCAGAAGGCCAAATCCCACCTTTGCATGCATTGGCCCACTGGCTTGACTGGAACTGAAGAGTATCTCTGACACACCAGGTATATATACCAGAACAGAAACACGTGTGCCATTCTGACTAATTTCAGGCTTTGGGCTAATACATACTGATATCTGAATTTTAGGAAGGGGAGCACAATTTACATCTTTAGCTTTAGGGAAGTTAAGAGTTTATATTTAGATATTTGAATTTATATTTAAAAAAAAAAAAAAGTTAAAAATTGATAAAAGTCTGTAAGATACAGTTATGATACGAACCCAATAAGGCATTACACTGTTGTATTGCAATGTATTAAAAATAGGAAGAAAGGAAACTTTGATTCAAATATGCATTTCTCCAAAATGAATGCTGAGACCAATACAATTCAGATAACAAGTATAAGTGTGTGAGGAGAACAGAGAAAATGAAACTGCTCTATCTATCTGGTGTTTTGAGAAGGCCAATATATGTCAACTTGTTATAAAACAGTCCCAGGGTAGAAATTCAGTTCCAAGATGGATTGTGGATAGGCTGGTAACTTGCACGGTAACACAACTCAGCAAAATGAGATTGAGTGTGATCCAAGGCACCTTAAAGACAATGGCAAAACCTTGAATTAGACTCAGTGACAAAGGATTTAAGGAAAAGGGTTCATTTATAAATGTTATATATTAATGTTATAAATGAAGACTATTGCTGAGATGTTTGGGGCACCTGGAAATGGGGAGGAAAGGATGTGAAATATCCCTTCTTGCTCAGCAACCAGTATATAGGAATTAACGCTTGGCAAAGCAATAATATCCCTTTTTTCCCTTGTTTTACACCAAGGACCGAAAGGGGAGTTGAAGGAGATTAATTACTTTGCTTGCTAATCAATGCAAAGACATATTTTTCTGCTCCTCCATCTCATAATTTTTATTTCATCTAGTTTGGCTTTTTTTAGGTTTGCCAGATGTCCCAGTTTCAGTGGGACAATCCTGGTTTTTGAAGGTACACCCCATCTGCTCTTGAAAATATTTCTGTTCACTGCTCTCTTGTTGATTGTGTGCTTTTAGAGCAGCCAGCCAGCAAAGGACTGCAGGAGAGAGGCTGATAAATTATTATCGAACTATAAAAATCTGCCCATATTTTCCCAATGCTGAAAATTAATTCTGTAGGGTGAGTTTTTTTTTGTAAAATGTAAATGTTCACCATGGCACGCAAGAAATTATGACTACAAGTCCCTCCACTGCTCGGAGATCACCTCTTAATGTCTAAACGTTTCAGAATGGAAGCGTTGCTTCCATCTTTCCTGGGCTGCTTGAATTCACATCACAAAGGAAGCCCTGCCTTTTCTGACTGTACAGTCAAGAAAACTGACCCTCTAAATCAAGAGCAGGAGGACATATCAAGAAAAAAATTCCCACCAAGAGCTGTGGTAGTGCATGTGACTAGGCAGAAGGCTATACAGCATCCCTGACCCAATGGGGTACCCAGGGGAGGAAGCTACAGCTCCTTTAGCCTAAAGTGTTTAAAGGAAGAGGAGGCTCACTCTTATGCTTTCAGCTCCAGATCCATTTCACAGCTGCCAGCTCCCATGAATACACAACAAAGATGAATATATAAAATATATACCATGATGTTCTTCCTAAAGCTCCAGCTACCAGAGTCATGTGGATCTTTAAGAATCAGAACTGTTTGTTAAGAATAGAAATTGCTTGTAGACCTCATTCAAAAAAAAAAACAAAAAGAGCTTGCAAAAGCCAACTATCTAAGAACAATTGAAAAACATGCCAAGTCACAGTTATTTGCTATTCTGTTTCATGGTGCTCTTCTGAGGCTTGTTTCTGAACGCTTGGGGAGAATAGATCAAGGAAAAAAACCTGATGACACTACAAATGAGAGGTCACCTTCCTCCAATCTCGTACCATGTTTGTAAACAAACACCACTGTAACATTCCTATGTCTTCCCTCTGACTCAACAACATACACAGAGCTACCTTGCATTGTTCCAGTTTGCCTTGTTTAAAACTGCCTTTGTCACAAACGTTCCATATGACTTCACAACCTCACAGCAGTTTGTGCTGGAGTGTAAAACTTTCAAGCATTTCTGTGCAGAAAACTTCCTAGGCTCATCTCTGTTACAAAATGCATTTCCAACAGTTTGGTTAGCTTCCTCTGTGACCTGCTTCAGTTCAGCACTTCACTGCATGATTGGGTGTGGAATTTAAAATACCAAAATGAATGCCTTTTTGTATCAGGACCATTGTCATTCCTTAGTTCAACCTGGACATGCAGAGATCAAGCAGAGTGTGAGCACTGATTTGTTCCAGAGACTAAAGAGGTTAAACTCAGCAGACCTCTGAACTACAGGCAACTGTTCAATAAGGCAGCACATCACCAGAGCACTGTATGTTCTGTGAGCAGGTTAAAAAGCAATCAAGAAAGATCCAAAGACAATTCTGCCTCTAGGATAAATTAATTCAGAGAAGGGAAAACAATGCTGTTAAATAAGAAATGATCCAAGCTTTCATTAGAACTTGAAACAACTCTGATTACAGACCTTTTGGGAAGTGTAAAAGATTGCGTGTGATTGCTGTCTTTCTATTTCTTACCCTTGTTTGCTCTAATTGTGATCAAGACAGGAAGGGCCAGTGCTGAAATACAAAAGAAAACACTATTTAAAAAGTGTTCTGGCTGTGGCAGGCTAAAGCATCAAAAACACATTGAAATACCTTTATCCAAGATGTAAAGCTACTGTAAGTAATACTTAAGTGGTTTATTGTGCTTGAAACGCAGCCTTTTATTTCTCAGACAAGATGAAACAGAATAAAGAAATAGAGAAAGAGAAATTGCTTTAAATCCTGCATTGCACATCTGGTGCTAAAGAAGCCTTACGGTAAGGGGGTTTGGCAGACCCTAGCACCAGACCTAGCAGCTGGTGATCCTGTGTGCAGTAAACTGGCATGGCAGTCACCTCAGCACTCCTGCTTTCTGCTCCCAAATAATTCAGCAGACTGGGAGGGAGGTAAAAAGACAAAGCAGCTATTGCAGCACTCGACTCTTTCTTTTCTCCTTTGCTTTCTGAATAATTGATTGTTATGTTACTGGACTCATAGAAACGTCACCCTCAGCCAAACACAGGAGCCTACTAAAAGCACTCTCCAGGATGTCCAGCCTTGGGTCAGCTTTTGCACTTGGGGTCTGATACTCTTGCATGACCTCACACATCTTTAAGACTCCTCTGACACTGTTCAGCCATTGCCATTTGTTTCTGTTGGAGAAACAAATCACTGGTTAATCACTCCTGCCCTTTTTATCTTTCACAAAACAGCTTCAGCTGGGAGCCTGAGCACAGAATGGCATTTGATAACTGCCCCCACTTGTTTGCTGGGAAGATGTTTATTTAGATCCTCTGAGTTGATCTCCAGCTTGGTTTTCCAGTAACCCGCTTCAGCTAGGGAAATGTCTACATGGAGGAAATCTTGTACCTCAGAAGAACAATCCTGCATCGTGTCTCGCAGATAAGATTACATATGGGATTTTTGATATCATTAAAGACTGGTATTTTAAGTGATTGCACAGCAGCTCCGTGTCTGCTATGTGTATCACTAGCAGATAGAATACTGCCTAGTCCTAAATACAAAAAAAAACTCCTCTATTTTAAATCAAAAAGCCTAATGAGGCAGTGAAGTATTGAAATCTGCATGTCTAAAAAGTCCTACTGGTACCCATTTGCTTCAGAAATTGGACAAGCAGTCAGTATCCAAAATTAACCTGGTTATTTGAAGGGCATGGAGACTGTGCATAACGCTTGGCCAGTTGCACTTATTTCTATGGTAATTTTATATGACCTCCATTATAACAGTTTCTGAGCATCCCACAGCCTCTAATAGCTTTATTTTTATGCACTGTATTTTTCCTGATCAGTTTGACAACAGAAATTCAGAGAAAATAAAAGGGAAATCCAGAGCAGGGCAAGACTTTGCATGCTGTTCTTCCCAGGCCCTTCATCTTCCTTTTCTTTCTGAAGAATGGAGGATCTCTTCTCAAAGGGACAGAAATAAAACCTATGTAGGGGTTAATTGCCCAGAATTGACCATCCCAAATATGACTATCTGCATGAATATTTTTGCTGCTCTGGCAGGATACTGCACCCCTTGTTGCACATCACCAGGTGCTACTGGCAGTACAGGAGCATCCTCATCATTGCTGTGGGCACCTGAGGCTGTGCACGCTTTTGCTTTACACATGTAAACCACTTGTTTAGTGCAAAGTAGATATATTTTCTCCAAGGCAAATAAAACCATTTCAACTTCTGCCTATGACTTCACTAGAGATTTGAAAAATCAAGCAAACTCATTAAGGCAATTAAATGATCTTTAAAAAACGAATCTGCTCAGCTCTGGTTTCCTGGATTTTAAGGGAGGGAGGCAACAATGGAATTCTCTAATCTAATCATGACTTGAAAGTAAATAAAATGACAGAAATTGAAACACTTGTTCGCTCTCACAAGAAGAAACACAGGAACAGTGGCAAATAAATACTGTGCCACTTCAGGGACAAAAGGATTATGCTTCTCTGTCTCCACATAATTGTCTCTACCTGGACAGATTTCTAAATGTGTCATCTATGCTAAAGGGAGCATCAGTGGATTAATTATTGTAGTCTATAAGGTGTTCAGTGACCGTAGCGTCTGGTCGTATTCAGCATGGAGTATGGCATTTAAATCAAGGAGGGAAGAACAGGGAAAACTTTGCAGGCTGCAAGACTCTCCAGATATTTTAGAAGTGCTGCAAAGCACTGTTTTTTTTTTTTATATTACCTTTCTCCCTGTATATCCTCATATTATTTCTAACAAATAGTCCTTTAAGGATACATAGCATTGTAGAGCTCAATGAACAAGACCAAGCAGGGTAGCCTCTACCTAAAAAAGCAAATATTTGAAAATTGTGCATCTAGTGGTCCAAAAAAACCTTAGCAAGGTTTCTGAAGACTACGCTATCAAGGCACGTCAGAAAGAAGTTGAAACTCAGTGTAGCTGCATTTTTAACACTCAGTGTACAACATCTAAAAGTACTGCTTTCCTCAGTTTCCTTAAAAGGTATTCGTAAATTTTTATGCACAAAAACAAAACAAAACACTCCAGTAAAATAACTTTTCAAAAAGAAGCCAAATTTAAACTCAGATAGATTTTTGAAATAACAGGAAGACTGAATTTCCTTCTTTTTCTGTCCTGCTTTTATGAGTTGAGAAAACTGCAGCCAAACTTTCCGTTTTCATTCCAGTCGAAAAGAAGTTGGTTATAAAATGGTATTTTTGAGACTTCTCACATTGATAACGCATTGCCAAACATAGACCTGTGCTTTTGAGTTTGTAAAAGATTTTGGTGGTGGCAGTTGACAGAGGTTAGACCCATTTATGAAGCAGCTTGTGTAACAATAACAGAACCTGGAACTATCAAAATGCCTCTCATTTTTGACGCTACCAGGGTGCTTTTGCAGTATTGTTTATTCCAACCTTTGCAGGTAAAGAGGAATTTACTGACAAAAGTCCAGTGCTATTGGAATTATTTAGATTCAGGCTGGATGTTAGGAAATACTACTTCTCTGGAAGAGTGGTCAGGCACTGGAATGGCTGCCCAGGGAGTTGGTGGAGTCACCCACCCTGGAGGTGTTCAAGGAACGTTTGGACATTGTGCTGGGGGACGTGGTTTAGTGAGTACTATTGGTGATAGGTGGATGGTTGGACTGGGTGATCTTGTAGGTCTTTTTCAACCTTGGCTTTTCTATGATTCTGTGTGAATATAATACTATCCCTTGAAGTGTCACACATGCCCTAAATCACTCCATGCCCTGTCTATCCTTGGCGGTTACACCTCTGCTAATTAAAACATATTGTGTAGACTGACACTGCCCAAGTCATAGGTATTCTCTGATTATCAGCCAATTTTGCCTACCGAGATACCTCATTTGAGACAGAAATGCTTGGGAAAGCACAAACAGTTGAGTAGTGCTACGCTTTACTTGACCTTCCCTGAAAAAACATACCTGAGTAAGTCAACGTGAACACGTGCTCCACAGTAAGCACTGTGCTGAGAGGCAGGATATACCCTCCATTCAAGCTGCCTACAAACTTCTGAAAACAGGACAGAAATGGCCACAAGTAAGACCAATCAGCAGCTACAGTGAGCTCTAGCTGCAAACAGCATGCACTGCCCTGCAGCTTACTAGCTAAGCCCCACGCAGCATCATGAACGTGACAAGTCCAGGAAGATTCAGGCTAAACTTATCAAAAATCAACATCAAAGTTATTTCCAGAGTGCAAGCATGCAGACAGAGGTGAGCAATCTGGTGTGAAACACGCAGTGTAGGAGATAGAGAACCCCCAGCATTCTTCATAGACACTAGCCAGAGCCTCATGCATCACATTTTTTTTGGTAAGCATTTTTCCTCCTAGTCTTTGTAACTGTTAATTATGGCTCACCAAGTGAAAAAGGAGTCCAAGCCAATCTTTCGAATCATGAAGTCCAGTTTCTGGCCTTACATGAAATGGTACCACTGATACTAAGAAAGCTGCATCTGTTTTTACCAGATCTGAATCTGATAGGCAATCTTAGGTACAAAAGCCATTTTCCTGTTCTTTATGTAGCCATAAAGACATTTATATTCTGGAACCAGTTTTCTTTCCTTTTTGCACAGCCATTAATACATTTTTTTTTTCCTTTTTTTTTTGTTTCATCACTGCCAAGTCTTGCACTGCTCCATGTGTGAATTTATGCAAATTTCAGAATGCGCTAATTCACATATTTGCAAATTGGCAAGTGATTGGCAAACATGTAAATGAGCTCATTTAGTCATTTTCCTCTTACTCTAAACTTCAACTTGAGATCACGATACCCTTCCCCAAGTTACAACAATGAGGGATCACGCAACTGCCCCAAACCTGGTAGGTGCAGTCGGGATTTGAGATGGCATGTCCATGTGCCAGGCCAAGTATGGGAAAGATGGACCAAGAAGATGTCCAGATGTGACAGGTGCCCAACAGCTGCAGAAGTATCAGCAGTAAATGGCCGTGGGAATGGCTGTGTTTAGTACACTCAGGCTAGGGCTGGTAGATGAGCTATCTGATGGCGTGAAGCAACCAGAGTTATGAGGGATGCTTATGGTTGGTTTCAATGCAGGGAACAGCAGTTTGGAACTTAGCTATTTTCTCTGGAGGGGAGAGAGGTGGCGTGATAGAAGCAGCCTTTGGGATCAGGGTGTACAGTGAATGGGGCCATCTCTTGACACTATTCTGGTATAGCCCAAGATTTTGCCAGAAAATAGGCTCAGCACTGGCAAGCAGAACATTAAGCTGTGTTACCTCTGGAGCTTCCACTGGCTGGAGTTTCTCTCCTTACCCTCCAAGCTCCGTAGCCCCACAGTCATTCACCACAAATGATTCTGTTTTTCTGTCTTCATCTACCTAATATTTCTAACATATTAGAAGCCCTATCATACCATATGCTGAATTTGCCTGAATTTGTGGGCTGAGGAGTTTCCAATGACAAATGGTTCAGTTTTGCTGCTTCTCCTCAAAAGCAACCTACTTGTACTTCTGGGTGGCAAAACTAGCAGACAGTAGGCTCATAAGGTTAAACAAACCAAGGTTGAGAAACTCAGGTAAATAATAAACAAACAGACAAAACAAAACACCACCACCAACAACAAAAAAACAGAATACATACAATTCATCTTCAAGTTATCTAGGGCAGCTTGCCTTAGAATTAGCTTAATTAGCTTCATTACCTTGTTTCATATGGAAATATTGTAGGAACGGTATTCTTTCTGTGGCACTCAGGTAGTTAAATCCACACAATTTGCTTTTTGAAGCTTGGATTCTGCTGACTTTATTTCAAGCAATCAAAAGTATCTAATTTGCATTCACATTCACATTAGTGGTCCATATGTTAGCCCTGTTTAAAAGCTATATGCTGCATTCATTATGAAATACTTGGCTTCCTAGCTTTATCCTTTTGCTTTGAAATTATTGTGATAATATTGCAACTCTTCTATTTAGACTATTCTCAAATACAAGGATTTTCTGTGTGATTTGATTCTTTTTCAAAGTCTTCCAAGGGTAGGGCTTTTTAATTTTTGTTTACAGTGTTATGAGAACTTGCAAATTGGCAAAATAACTCACTACTGACATTTAATATGACAGTGTATTATTCCTCATACCTAAAGCTTCATTAAAATATCAGGATTTCAATCTGTCTCTGCATAAGATTTCAGACCACACACAGCTTCATGAAGTACATGCCCTTCAGAGTTCATCATGCTACTCACTGAATTGAGTCAGCCTCTTCGAAATGATAAAACCGTGTAGTGTCACATGATTGTTTTCAAAGTTTCTTCTTTGTGCAGCGTAGAGAAAGGCACTTTCTTCTTACAGAGTTCATAATACAAGTGAAACAGGAGATACCACGGACAAAAGAAAAAAAAAAAAAGAAGTAACTGCCATATACAATGCACTGCTTATGGTCATATAAAAAGACTCTGAGCCAAAATTTAAATCAAGCTCTTCTAGGATGTCCTCTGTCTGGAACAGAAGACCACACACCCTCCCTTTACTGTGACCAACATCATCATGTCATCACTTTGCCAGTATATACTCGTATAATGCATGTGTTAAAGTTATCATCAAAGCACTACTTCCAGAGTTTAATGTATATCACAGCTTGTTAGTATTCACCAGCTTAAACGTTGTACATCTAATGCTTGTAGTTGGGGAAAATAATAATAATATTTCTTCCCTCAGAGAAGACTGATGTGTGTTACACCCTTGCAGATTCATTAGTACATCCCTAAAAACATCCCTTCTTCCTCACTCATATATTCAATGCTGATTCTTACATCTGGAAAATTTTTTCTCATTTCAACATTTGGGAGCTCTCTGAAGATCCTACGAAGTGTAGAATACTGACATGTCTCCCACGAGATGAAATCACAAAAGGGTATCTGCTTTAGGACAAATATCCTAAAATTAATGCCTCAAAAACATTCAGAAAACCTCAATTAAAAATATAATGATCAGAAAAAAATATATACAGTTTGTTGGCCTTGCATTTTTACAAGCTATCTATTAATGGAATAGGTGGAAAAGAAATGGAAGGTTTGTTAGACAAATTGTTTCAATGTTGTGGAGTTTTAAATTATTAAGTTTTTGTTTGGAGCCATCTCAAGTGATTCCATTAAAAAATTTTTATGGGATTCTTGAAAATGGGTTGTCATTAAGGGTCAGAGTGTTCATTTACTGTTGATTCCAGAGTGCTAGAGCTATATCTTTCATAACTGCAGCAGACAGAAACAATTAGTAGCCATTCAACATTAACATGAAGGAACTCAATACATCAGTACCACAGTCATGAAAATAAGGCACTGAATTTTTGAAGAAGAAAGGTTGTATATGGGAGGAGCATAAACAAAAGCAATTGGGTTGTGATGGCATCCATTGTGAAATAAACTCAAAGAATAAGCTCCAAATCCCACCTGGATGTTAAGAAATTTTTGAACATGCACTCATTGTCCTATATTGACCACATTGAAATTTACTATGAGATGTCCAGGCATAAAACCTGTGGTACAGAAAGTAATGTGAAAACTACAGAGCTTATTTCTGGCACACATGTTTTTGGACTAAATGCTATCTTTTATCAGTGGACTACCTCCCTGCATTTTTTAAGAACTGATTAAGAACTGAGCACTTCACAGTGCCTTCGTAGTATAACACACAGTAGCTTGCAGTTCACTTTCTAGAGGATGCTGGGTGAGGTAATAACAAACAGTGATCCACAACTCACAAGTAAGTTGTTTTTTTAATAGTTCTTTCTGGCTTTTGTTTTAAGCACAGCAGGCCAAGTTTTATGCAGTGTCAAAGAAGTTAGGAAAAAGTAAACAGGCATAATAAATTCATTGACTTTTTCTAAGTCTAAAAGAATTTAGATGGATGCTTAGTATGGGAAGGGAAGGGAAGGGAAGGGAAGGGAAGGGAAGGGAAGGGAAGGGAAGGGAAGGGAAGGGAAGGGAAGGGAAGGGAAGGGAAGGGAAGGGAAGGGAAGGGAAGGGAAGGGAAGGGAAGGGAAGGGAAGGGAAGGGAAGGGAAGGGAAGGGAAGGGAAGGGAAGGGAAGGGAAGGGAAGGTTCAGAGAGTACAGGCAGAAATCCAAAACTTGAGTGTCAAAATCAAAATGAAGCATGTGGATCTTCAACTTCTAGTGTCAAGGGCTGAAGTAGTACCCTGAAGTACCTTGAATTTGTTAAATAAGAGTGATATAGCAGGAAATGAGAATAAAATCACACACTGATATGTCAAAAATGTACTCTATCTGCATTCCATTTCTGCCTATGTAATGCCTTGCTCGATTACAGCTGTACTATCTATATCACGCACAATCACTCTCGAGAGAGAGTCACTTGAGGAGAACAAAAGATGTTTCAATAACACAAATGAAAAGACACAGATACACTATGCCCAAGATGCTTCCCACTGTGCTGACTCACTGGCAGGATACGGTTTTGAACATCTTGAAGTAATTTGTCCATAAAAATGTGGGGTCACATCCTCAGCCGTGATAAGTCAGTTCTACCAAAGGGAGCAACAACTATAATTGCTAGAGTCCCCTGAAGATAGCAGAGCAACAATGATTTAGTCCAGATGTGATTCTGGGTCAATTTGTCCAGTTTTCTGGACAGGCATAAGTGAAACATGGTAAGAAATTAAAGAGAGCTGAATATTTGCTACAGTTGGGGTCTTGCTTTTCTCTTAGCATGCACTTGCAACTCCCATATTAAATAAAAAAAAAATGGCTGGGGGAAAAAAATCTCCAAACAAGAAAGCCAAAAGATTCTTCTCTCCAGCCTACACAGTCATTTGTTTCATGCATTTGTGTCTTAGCCAGAGGCAATGTCAATGTACAGGGAAAAGAAATGAATATTTAGGTTAGGGGAGCCACTTACACACAGTAAGAAATTTTTTTTCAAAAACAGGTATAATAGGGAAGAAAAGGATAAGAATATGCAAACTAGAAGATTGTAATGTAAATTAATCTTCAAAAACAGTGTGGCAATTTTGGATCCATGTTTACAGTGTTTTGTTTGTGTGGTAACTGGAATATCCCAGCTACTGACATCAAACCAGCTCAGGTCATATATAATAATTGACAATAACTTTCAAGAAAATCTATATGTAGTCTCTTGTGAGCCTTGAAAAAAATTCACAAAATCATTTAATTTTCTGTATGCATGTGAGGATGAAGTGGAAATAGTAATGATTTCATTTCTTCACTGTGAAGCACCCAGTTAGACAAAATCAAAGAGCTCAGGTTACTAGCTAGGATTCCGTTAACGTGGATTGAGGTAAATGCTCAAAGGTTGGACCATCTCAAAGAAATTTGCACCGAGGTGTTTCATTTTTTTCTCACAGTTCTAAGCCAATATACTGTCTTAAAATTGACCAGTTTTAAGCCATGGTCAAAGACCCAACTGTATGGTTGGCATGTGCTTAGTAGAGTACAGTTTCCAGTGGTTGACTGACTATCCTCATGATCTCAACAAATCTAATTCCTAATCTGATATCATCTAATTTCTGGAACGCATACACTATTCTTGGATGCCTTTAAACACTTTTCATTTGAACAAAAAAAAAAATCTACATCTGCTTTAGGAATATTGTAAAACATTCCCATGAAGTGGGACCTTCTCCATTCACAGTACTTGAGCTAAGAGTGTATGAATTTCTCCCCTCTGTCGGTGAATTTCAGTAGTTAGGTGAACTTAAAAGGGGAATATGCTGTTATCTCTCATGAGTCAGGCTGCATGGTTCTCCATCACTCAGTGAGCACATCAGATAAATCAGTTTGTTGTTGCCAGTTGGCAGGTAATACATAGGCAGGTTAGGAGTGTTAATAATTTAAAAGATCTAGTCCTGTTCCTGTTGCTAGCAAATCCTCCCCAATGATAGGAAGCCAAAATTGACTCTGAAAAGCTAAACTGTGTGGCAGCTCCTGTCATATATATATATTTTTTTTTCCTGAAAGTTTCCTTCATACTGCAGCATAATATCAATCCTCCCTTTTCTAACCCATGTGAAAGCTATGCAGTATGCTACTGCTTCTACTGAAGTCTATAGCCATGATGATGTGGAGGTTCTGGACCATGGGTTACATATACTGTCTGGACAGTATGAGAGAGTTAGTTTCCAATTTTAATGGTTCCTTTCTCCTTAAGTAGAAGTGACTTACAAAAGATAATAATAGTAATGATCAATGTTTCTCTCAACACTATATCAGAACTTTCCACAACAGACAACAGTCAACACAACAGACAATTCTTTCAGGGCTTTCCAAACACCATCATTAATCTAGACTGAATTCTTCAAAGAGTACCAACTTTCATTAGACAATTTGGGTTTTAGTTTTTCAGCTCTCTGTCATTAGTAATTGCTCAAACAGTTCACAGCTAAGACAAAAAAAAACAAACTATACATTCAATAAGTATGTTCTCTGTGGTTAAAAGGAAGTTTACTGCAGGAATAAAGCCAAAGGATCTACTCTTAAGCTATTTTATTTTTCCCTATGGACAGCATCATCTATTTGCACCGTTTGTAATGCTGAGACCAGGGTAGGAAGGACAGTGACATGACCACCAAGACAGCTGTATTTAAGATAGCGTCTTTGACAGATAATTACATTCCATCTTTAAGGATTGTCGTGTGAAACAGACAATTTATTTTCAGGGTTGCCTGAGTGCTGCATCATGTACACTCATTTTTCATTGGAAATGTGCATTATGGACAGCTTGTACATGCTATATTGTAGATAGGGCTCATTTTTCTTCATTAAATGGGATGATTCCTGTGTTTCTATTGACAACTTCTGAATCACTTTAAAGCACCAAGTCAAACCATCATCGTGACAAAGCCACACTAGAGAACCAATGATCTTCTCAGCAACAATCACAGACATTGGGAAAGCAGTATTATCCCATGGTGACAAACTGGGACAAACAAAGCAAGACAACCTAAAACAGCCTTCATTGTGCACCATTCTATGACTGAGGAAGTTCAAATATGGCTTCAAATCATGCCTATCCTTCCTGAACTTGAACTTCTTTAATGAAGCGCAGAGCCAACAGACAAGGTTTGGAGTGGATTCTCCAGAGCACTGAGTTGATGTATTGTGTGAGATGTTTTTCTTTGTTTTCATGTCTGGCTACAGCTGCAGCAAGCTCTATTTATTGAAAAACTTCTACTAGGAACCAGTTGCTAGCTGCCTGATGTCACTCCCACTCCATCTACTACAATACCTTCCCTGGAGAAGGGCCTAGGTGAGCTCTGAAGGACTCCCACAACCACCACAAATCCCCAGAAACTGGGACTAGATGCTTCATATGGGAGAGGAAAGGTGGGAAATGCAATGGATGCAAAGTCTGAATTCTTAAATTTTGCAGTTTCTTACTTGATATTTGAACTGTGTATGTAAACTTGCAGCCTTCAGGTACTTATGGTATAAATCAATTCATTCTGTCATCACATCACCTTCTATAATATCTGTATAGTATCATATACAATCCTCAGCTTACATTCAAATAAATAAACATTGCCTTAATATAAATGGTTCTCTTACCATATCAGAACATTGGGTAATTAAATCATCTCACTGGTAGTGTGTACAGATGGCTTAATTTTCTGCAATACTCACTAAAGCTCAATTGACTTAAAAGGGACTACTAATCTATTCAAAGTTAAATCCACAATGGATAAATCTGTAGCTCAGAAAAAAAACTGGTGCCTCCAGTAGACCACCATTTTCTTAAAATCAGTTTGGAGGAAAAAAAAAAAAGAAAAAACAAAAAAAGCTGTTTAGAATTTCTAGTCACTTTAGAAAAACGAAATAAAAAATTAAGAGCCAACCCTGTGGCTATTAATGAAGCAACAATGCTGGCAGATGATCTCTCTCTCCCTCCATAATCTTTCACTGTGAAACATTTCTTACAGAATGGAAACCACCACTGAGAGCAAAAAGCAAAAATTAGGCTTCTTTCAGACACTTCTGCATATTTACACACTTCCATATCACAACACAAGAAGAGAAAAGAAGAAAAATATGCTACAAACTGAAGTGAATTTCAAACCAACACATTGTTCAAAGGTTTAAAGATTTTTCTTAAAGTGAAATTTAACATCTCCAGGACCTGTGCACTGAGTTCGTTTTCTATTTTTATTGTATTGCAGCTTTAAAAAATTGCCAATTAAGTCAAATTAAGCTGTTGTGCAGTAGTCTTCTATAATTACTAGCAATAGTTTATGTTAGGTTCAAGCAAACAGAGGGTGTTTGGGTCTTTGGTTTTTGTTTTGTCCTTTTTTTTTTTTTTTTTTTTTTGCCAGAGTAGTAGTTTCTTTTTGTAGAAACAATTATCATGGCAGTGCTTCTCAGCAAAGAAACACATAGCCTGCAGCCATCCTATATTTCATTTTCAGTCCAGCAGTTTTAGAGAGGCTTTTTGCTTTTCTAGCGAACATACAATAAGAAGAAAACAATCAAAGGTGACGAATAAAATGCGGGGCATCGTAAAGCAGGCAAAGAGACAAACAAGGCAGAATGGAGAGGAAACAGTGCTCATCTGAATAGCTCCTTCTGCTTATGCTCAGAATTACAGCAGCAGTGTTTGTCCTATCGCACATCGTCAGGATATCATTGATTCGCACGTTCCTCCTCACAGAAACAATATTATTCCCACAAATGAAATAGCTGCATTGCAAGCCCACAGGTGACAGAATTGTCACAGAAAACAAAATGAAGACACGAGTATAAATCCAGAATTTGCTGGTCTTAGGCAGCTCCTGTCCCACCGCCCTTTAAAAGAACGCAGAACTAAAAAGTTAAATGGAATGGTGGGAAGTATAGTCAAATATAGGACATAGATTTCATACAACAGTTTTTTTCATAAGAGCAATGTCTAAATAGACTAGGACTTTTCCAGAGAAGCATGGGACGATGGCATGTGTACCTAATATACAGCCACGAATGCTGTTCTGATATCAGGAGTGATTATCTGCCACATCTTCCAGTGTAAGAAGCAGGGGACATACAATACAACTAGCAATGGCCAGTTCAAAATTAACTGAAATAAATACCTCAACATGCAAGATGTGGTTATGCTGCGGATCTCTATATTGGTGGGTATTGCAGATGCAGCAAGTCAGCATAAGTTCAAAAAGGAGACAGAAATACACAGAGAAAATTTTTCTTTTTATCACATTTGTACTATCTTGGAGTACCGTGTCCAGGCCTGGGACCCACAGTACAGGACCTGTTGGAGTGGGTCCAGAGTAGGGCCACTAAGATGATCAGAGGGCTGGAGCACCTCTCCTTTGAAGATTGAGGGAACTGGCCTTGTTTAGTTCATTCTACTTCAGAAAAATTAGCAGCTTCCCAACAACTTCCTTCCTGGTACTGAGGTATTATGCAGACTGGCAGCAGATAGAACTCTGAAATACACAAACACTGAGATCACCCTTCTTTTGCAGAAGGAGAAAGCAGAATATGCAGATGTTAAGTACCTAGCCCAAAGTTACCTATCAGCATAGCCAAAACATCAACCACTGCATCTACCTCCCAGCCCTTAAGTCTCTTGACTGATCTGCTCTCCAGCTGACAAGCTCAACGCAGATCTCTGCATCACACTTCCATCCAGTGCCTGCTAAGTGGCATATCTATCACCAACAAAGAGGTACAGAATGCAGCATGAAGAGTCAGTGCCTGCCTGGATTCTAGCTCCAAGCAGCCCTTTCATCATACACCTTATGGGTTTTCCCCACCAAGAATGAGTAATTTGTTTAATTAGCAAATGCAGAAAACAGTGCTGAACTAGTCAGTGCCATGTTAGGGGCTATTTCAATGAACCCAGGTAGGCTGAGTCCTCCACAATGCATGGCGTGTTTCAAGGATCTGTACAGCAGTCCTTCCTCCATCTCCTTGGGAGGCAACTTAAAAGAAATTGCTTCTGCCCCAGTCCTGCTGCTGGCCAGGAGGATGCTTTGGTTTGTACCCGTATGCAACGTCTGCCAGAATTTGTTTTTTATGCAATAAGATTTACTGAAGGGTTGTGGAAGTTTTTTCCTTCCTCCAGGTCTTTGTTTAAATTACCCTAAGAAATGCATAATTACAGATTAATTGCAAGGGAGAAGAGAAAGGAGCAACAAGAAGTCCATTTTTATTCTCCTTGAATTAGAAACATGAATTTTCTTCCCCTCCCACTGATTCACTGCTCAGCATTCAGCTAAGATGATCACCGAAAAAGGAAAAGCAAATGAACATTGATGTTTCTTAGGGTATGAAATACTTTACAATTAAATAAGGTGCTGTGGAGTATTGCACTGATCACAAGTGATTGGTGGCTCTCCACTAAGCTGCAAATGAATTCAGCACAGGACAGCTTTCCAAATTGCTCTTACAAGCTTTTCTTTATTATTTTTATTTGGTTATGCTCTGACTCTCATCCAGAATTGTACTTAATGCCCTCGTCTGAAGTTGTTGAAATGGCACCCCATGGCATAGTGTGACAGAGAAAGGATATTGCCTTTGGAAGCTGCTAATGGTCCATGAAAAGAAAACAGCAGAAAACTGGAGAGCAGTTGTTCCAAAATAATAAGAACAAAAGTCTTTACATTTTTATCTCACTGTCTTCCCATCATAAGTGGATTGAGAATGGGCAGAACAACGTAGGTAGCTAGTGAGGAGTTGCAGATCCAGGGAGGTTGCAAGTCAAAGCTACAGGTAAAGAAAAAATAGTACAGTGCATTTAACAAAATAATATTTTTATCTATCATTTGTCACTCAAAATTAATATTTACTATGTATTGTTGTTCACAAGGTATTGTTATTCCCTGGAATGGGAGAGCCAGACTAATAAAGTGCTGTAGAGATGAGGGGTAAGGTTTGCAAAGGTCGGGCTGTTCAGTGGAACCCTCAGTTCTGATAACTCAGTTCTAGACAAAAATATTTCAGTCAATCCTAAGTCTAAGCTCTACTGAAGATAAAAGGAATTCTCTCCTTCAACTTTTCTAAAACTAGGAATATAAAACAGAGTGGCCTAACTCTGCAGTGTCTTCAGTCCAGGCTTAAATGCACACTGCTCCACTGGAAACATTTTAATCTGTGTTGTAAAAGTGGAGCAAGAACCACTTGGATAAAATAATGCAAATAAGCAAACTATGAGCATATCTGTGACTAACATACCTGTTTGTCTTAATTTCCTCAAGTGATCCATTTCCCCTGCTTTTGAACACACTTAACAAAGAAAAAAATTATAAAAGACATTACAAGATCAGCTCATTCCTTTAATACCTCAAAGTTAAGAAACATCAGTAAGGATAATAAAGTTTACTCGCATGACCTTTGTCTCCACTGTTAGACTATTTCTGTAGTAATAGCTGCCTTAGCAGAAGCTTTGGCATCTGCCTCTGCATCCCACAGATGAAAACTACAAGGCAGCAGCCAGACATTTTATGTCTCCTACCATTTACCAACTGAATGTACTGATGTAGGAGAAACAAGGAAACGCCAATCTCTATGTCCAAGCACAGCAACATCAAAGTGGAGTACGTGAGCTCTGGATCACTTGACAGCTGTCTGGCTTACAGTGCATTTCACTCCAAAGTGAAGTACTGCATTTTTTTTAAGAAATATAACCATTACTTAAATGACTTACTACCACAAAAATGTGCTATTTTCTCCCCTCTCCAAGTGACAATATGATAAAATAATAATAATAATAATAGGAAAGAAAAAACATCACCCTAAGAGACTGTTATGTTTACTGTGTAGTGATTTCCCAACAGAAATTAATTTAAAACAAATTTACATTCTACATTTAAAGAAGATATAAATAATTCATGTTCTCATATCATAAGCACTCTGCATGACATACACCGGGGTACCTGTAATTTTTCAGTTTACCCATTTAAAATCTTCATTCAGGAACTCATTATTATGGTTTTTTGCACTTCTATTCCATCGTGGTAATTTAATAGTCTTCAGCAGAATTATGTTCAATACAAATGTATTCAGTTTTACTATTCCAGATCTTTTTAGCTTTTAATTTAACTGCTGTAGGTTTCGATTTTACTCATCTATATTAACTTATTACTATTAACCTGTTCATGGATTCTGCTCTCAGAACTACAGAGAGACTAACACAGTAAAGTCTGCAGAGCAGGGTTGCATTCCTTTTAAGCCACTTTCCTGTAACTGTCACTTGCTTTACTCCAAGCCAGTGATTCCTATCATCTCCAAGAACAGAGTTGGGCCCCATTGCTTCACTATTTTAGCAACCACTCTTCTTCCTTCCAATCCTTCACCTGCTAGTGCACCCCGCCATCCTCTGAAACGCCATTCCTACATCAGCACGTGCTCCTCTGAGTTTCTATTTGTCCAGCTCCTGAATGGGATTATTGAGTATATGAATTCCTGCAAGAGCCCCTAAACTACTGATATGCTCAAAGCCCAGCATGTAAGCAGTTGCTTTGGTGAAGACAGAAGAAAACACTTGACTTTGTGTAGGCTCATAGAGGTAACATGGAAATGGACATCTTTCCAATCACTAGAGGCTTGCTATCTCAAAATTTATAAAGAACATGAATTATTTACACATGGAAAGGTAAAAACTGTAATTCAGGCTTTCTTCTTGACTTACACAATTTTGTATGCTCACAGGCATGGGAGTGGTATACCATGAGGATCCCCACTAGCTTCCATGTGTCTGCAACCAGGAGTAGATGATGTCCTAGGAAGTGCTAACATACAAACATATTTACAAATACAATACCTATCTGAAGGGAGAAAATTAGCTCTGCATCTTCTTCACTGAGCCAGCTCTGATCCTGTGCTGCAGGTAAGAAGCCACACCAATGCATACAGTAACATTACCAGGCTACTGATCTGTACCGCAGTTGATCAATATAATTTTGTAGTTCAGTTTCTAATGGTAGCATCTGCCTACTTCAGAGCTACTCTTATAAACTGACTGACTTGTGTTCAGTGGTATCAGTACCTTCCCTGCATATTAAAAACTAACTCTGAGTTCATAAATATATAGGTTATTTCAAATTATCTTTTCAAGTATACGTGGACTTGCATTTGTCAACACTCAGTTTCCTCTGCCATTGTGTCACATCCTATTTTCATTCTGGTTTTCCTTATGACTCTTCACCGTCTTTAATGACTAGAAGTTCTTCTACTCAATAGTTTACTTAAATGTCAGTCATTACAACCACAGCTCCAAAAAACTTGGAATGCTCTTTTTCTCATGATGCAAAACTATTTTTCTTCTTTATTTCTACCAAAAGGAACTTTTCTAAGAGGCATCTTATAGGAATAGATATATTTGTCTTTAAAACACTTCTTTTTTTTTTTTTTAATGTGCAAAGACATCTCAAAAGATGAATAAAAATAAAATGAGGAGAAAAATTTTGTAAAGAAACACTCTCTGATTTTTTTGGTAAAGATCCTAGGAAAGCATGCCGCAGAAATGGCTTGAAAATAACGTGGCACAAAGTTTGCTGAAAAGTTAGGTATATAGCCTTGTTGCACAGATATTTGTTGGCCCTGGCTGTGGAAGACATGCTAGATTCAAACTCTTTGTGTTCTCATGTTACAGTAGACTTAACTTCTCCCCCCAAATATCCGTATATATTGTTCATCAAAAGATAAGAGAACAACTCAAATCCAACTGGGTTATTCCAACATGCTTTCCATAGTCAGTAGCACAGGAACAGGCAGTGTACTCAGTAGCACATCTGGCTGGCTTCATTAACCTTGAAATAACTATAGATGAAAGACTGGTGGCTTTGCCCCGGCCCTTTCAGAAACATGAGGGACTTCCACTTAGGCAGGGGAACAGAGGCAATACCTTTCAAGGAAAAATATCACTTTTTCTTTGTGTGCAGTAATTGTCCATCCAGAATTACCTGTCATGAATATAGGATTTTCCCTCATTCAGCAATACTTAATTTATAAAATAATTTATAAAATACTGCCAGCAACATTTTTAATATTAGAAAGACATCAAGATCTTCAATCACCCCACAAGAAGCGATACAAGGAACTACAGGTGTTGCATTCCAAAGCAACTTGAACAATGGAAAACAAAGTTTTGTGTTTTAAGTTTCAAGCAGCGATGAAATTTAGCAAAGATTTTGCACGCCAAGCTTCAGCTTAAAGGGATTATTTTCTTTTTTTTTTTGGCTACAGTATAAGCCCTGGAGAATAGGAGGTATTCTAGAGGAAGCATCAAATCACACTTAACTACTGCATGGCAGAGCAAGTGGCTGTGTTACAACACAATCACTCAGTAAGATAATTTCTTATGTTAGCATTTTAATTAAAATAAAGAATACTTGCTTCCATCTTACACTCTACAATTCTCTTCTGAAATTACACAGACAGACAAAATGTACAAAGCAAACAGAAAATAGGATCACAAATCCTAGCAGACTTGAAGGCATGACTCAGAAGCTTTGTGAGAAATATGGCCAATAAAACCAGAGTTAATGATTCCATAAACATTTATTTCTAGGAAATATTAACAACGGTCCCTAAAATGTTTCTGGGCGATGAAGGATAAATAACACCTATTATTAATGTAACGGTAAAAAGTGTCATTTACCACACATATGCAGTGCTTTAGTTAAATACATTATTAAACAGCATCCCAGTATGGATTAACACTGAACAGAAGCTCCAGATGTAGAGATGTTTCCCTGTGGCTTTATCAGCAGCAGCATGGATGTTACTAGCCCAATCCTGATCCCAGTGTGGACAGGGCCTTTGGCTTGCTCTGTTTGTTTTTTGGATGAATAATAACACTTGTGTAGACTTTGCACTGGGCTCGGTGCTTTGATCAAAACCACTTCCCAGTGGGCACAGAATCTCTTTCTAGTGTTTGCACCTAAGCTTTCATTTTTAAAGTAAATCAATGGGCTGGGACTTTGTCAATCCAGCATTGCCTACCACCCTCTCCAGCCAAACAGATTTGTAACCTGTAGGTCCTGCACAGAGGCGAAACCAGGTCTTCTCCTACCTGTTCAGGAGCCTTCCCTACACCTCCTCCCCACCCACCTCTCCCCCAGTAGTGCCCTTGCTCAGCCACAAGGCAGCAGTGGGGAAACAGAGGATTATTGGGAAGTGTGTGGCAAGAGCTGATAACGTATGCCAGCCCACTTCTTACAACACAAGATCTCTTGGGGACAGGCAGGGCTTTCTGTGGCAACCTTCTGCTCTTCACTACCAGCCAAAGCTCTTAGAAAAGGTGCCTTACCCTGAAGCTTTTTTGAGGAAGATGAGCAGTGTGGCATGGCCAGCACTGGCTGAAGACGTGGTGAAAATTTATTCCACTGTATTCAAAGTGCATCTTCTTGGAACCCAACTTGGATATGTTTGGTGGAACAACTTATCTTGGAACAAAACCATCTTAGAGAACCAGGAAGGTCCGTGAAATCTTGTACTCACTGCAACTGCTTAGCCCCAGGTGCTTCACATAGCAGTAGGCCTTTCATTTGGGCAGCAGCACTCCAACTTGGTTGACACCTGTCTTCCCACAATGGGGATTTTCCACGAATCTCATTGTGGTGGAAGACGTGCTCTGGGTTACACGAGATCATGTCTCCCTCTAGTGACTGAACGTCTGCACTTTTGAAAGTCATGACCCCAGATTTACAGAAATGATTTTTAAATGGGGTGTAAATCACACATCTACAAACTTATCTGTAGATGAAATTCATTTTTCTTTTTACTCCTGCGTAGGAACTAAAATATGGTTTAGGTTTTTCTTAATACCACCCAATTATCTGTAGTACCTCTCAGTAAGCATTGTGTCTCCATTAAATTGGGCTTTAAAAGAAAAAAGGCTATAGCTGACCAGGAGGAATGATCTCAATTAAACAATTCAAGCTATTTACTTTGTACTTGCAGCTAATCTTTGCCCAAACATTTAAATCCAGACAGTGATATTTAACAGCATCTCTACTAAAACTGTCGCTTGTGCTTAATACAGATATGAGGATCTCTTTGTCTTATTTGGCAAGCTAGAAGACATCTACTTATCATCACCAGCAAAACTGTAGCTCAACTTCTTTTTAGAAAACATAGAAAAACATGGAAAATAACATCCAGAGTTTCATCTGCTGGAGACAAGAGCGAAGAAACGATCAGAGAAAAGACTGGAGGCTTTAAGCCTCACAAAATGTCTGCTCTCACTTACTCCAAGGGCAATAATTCACTTCACACTGTTAATAAAATGCAATGACACGCAAAGCATAGGACAGGGAAGATGCCCTGAGATTTAGAAAAATGTTTTTCTCTTCAGTTCTGGTAATACAAAGCATAGTACAGACCCTGCAGGTGTACATCAACAAATGTAAACAGAACATCAGATCATAAGACTGACCAAAAAAAATAGCATCATTTAACATACTAAGGATAAGCAACACAAAAATCCCATGGGAAGTTATGTTACATTCCTCACAGAGGGACAGAAGGAAGCAACAATGAAAATAGCAATACACCTGAGCTATATTAGAAGAAAAACAACACAAAATGATTTTTATGATTACTGGAAGCTGCTAAAAAAAGCAACCTCTGACAAAAATCAGCTCCAGACTCCTGTTTCCACATAACATTTTTAAAACTTTTTTTTTTTAAATAAATAGGATTGAAAAAAAAAAAGAGAGTTGAAATCAATGTATTCTATACGTTTTCCCTATTGAATGATTTTTTCCATGCATACAATCAATTTAATTTTCCTTGATTTTCCATCTGGCAGCACTTTTGTTCTCATTTCTGGTGGCACTGAGCTTGCCTAGCTCCATATGTAACCTGTGGGAACACTGAGAACTCGACAATTGTATTATTTCTCCTGACTTGGAAATCAAACCCTGGTTCCACAATTGCCAATGTGTTTGGCCTCAAAATTGATAGGACCCCATGAAGAGCGAGCAAGGAACCTCTGTATTCAACTCTTATTATGTTCTGAGTTTCATGTTATCCCACTTGATACAATCAATATTTTTCAGGGGGGGAAAGAGGCAGGACAATATGTTTTAAGAACTAGAGAAAATGTTAAAACTTGGAAGCAGGAATAGTGCCAAGGACGAGGTGTCAAGTCTGTGGTGTTCCTCAAATTATTCCCAGCTTATTGCAAGAGACCATGTTCTACCTGTATTTTATATGGTCGAAAGCTTCCTTTTTAAATAGCAATTAAAAAAATGGAGTAGGAATACAAAGCTAGAGAATTCCTTGAAATGCTCCTTAAAATTCACTGTTTTGTTTTCAAGGATGGTTTCAGTTTTCTTTCTTAGTGAACTTGTCGTTCAGTTTCTTCTCACAGCCCTCTTCTGGTCCTGCTGCAAAGGACTAATTAAATACAAATTCATGCACCTCATTGCAGGATGTTTCCCAGCTTCCTTCAGCTGAAGTGTAAAAACGTGAAATGATGGACAAATGTTTTTGTTTGCTAAGATAAATCATTTTCCGTGATGCTTCCCTTGTAATTATCTCCATCCCGTCGTTCACTTCCTCATAATCAAGTCACCAGATAAAGTAACAGCACGTCTGTGCCAGAAAACCCCAAAAAGAGTAAAGAAACAACCCGGCTAACAAATCATGCAAATATTAAAAGCGACCATCCCTGCTTCCCAATTCCAGAAGCTGTTCCAATGCTCCTTCAAAGCAAAGCAGAGCTCCACCGGTTCCTTCTCTTTTACCTATAGGTGGCACTAGCTGTGTTCGCAACATCTCAGCCCAAGCTTTCCTTTGTATTTGTGGACCTCGACCATAGCTTCTCGTCTGATTTCTTCCTTGCTGTCAGTAGAGGTGTTAATCACAGACTTTAAATACACTCAGAAACAGTTTCAGCCGCACTACGCATGTATTTAGAAAGCAGAAACAAGCTCTCCCCACGTCTGCCAGTTTGCACATCTCTACCGCCTGGGCATCTGCCAGCGTTCTCTGAATGTCCTCAGAGGTTAGGGCCAAATGGTGGCAGATAGCAATCGCAGTCACACAGCTCACGAGAGATCTCTTAAGATGGTAGGGGATGTTTGCCATTATTCTCCCAGCCCTGCCTTTGGTAAAGGCAAGAAGCAAGCAAACCCACCGGGCTCCCACTGAAAGCAACATCAACACACTGTTCACACAAAATTTGACAGTGCAATATTGAATCCTATTTGAGCCAAAGATTTTTCTAGATTATAACCAGCAAATGATTTTCCTATCATGAGGAATTTCTGAATTCTGGCAAAAAGCACAAAACCTGAAAAATAATGCTGTTCAAAAAGGCAAATGAATAGAAGCTCTAAAGATTAAATCCTTTTTTTTTTTTTTTTCCTTCTGTGAGCCTTGCTATTGCTTTTTTTTTTTTTAAATCCTTAAACTATAAATTAACTACAGTACTAAAATGAAAGCATTGGTTTGAAATATAAAACTGCAAAACGTCCTCAAAAAATTACAAGAGTGATAATTTCAAGAAAACATTCTTCCTTGTCTCAGAAATGCTTCAGATTCAGCCAGAGCAATCAAAGCTGATCTGCTCATACAAGCAAGTCTTATTCATATAAGAATGAACGTACATCATCCAAAACAGAAAACAAAGAATTGAAAAGCTTCAGACATAGTCATCATGTGTCCTTTTTCCTTCCCTTGCAGTCTGCTATATTGTTTATCGTTCTGTTCTCCCGTATTTTGTGCTTCAGAGCTTTTTCATTTGTTTATTCTAATTCTGAGATCCAAAATGTTTGAGAATCACCTAGATTTTTTTTGGCCCTGATCCTGGTCATTCTAAACAGGTGTTACCCCTACACCTTGCTCCTTCCAGAGAGAGCTATGAAGCAGACTTCTCACCAGGATGCACAAAATTCCTCCAAGCAGCCCAAGAACTCGCTCAGCTTGCTCTGTCTTCACCTGCATGCCCAGTGTACAAGAAGAATTAGAGAAGAAACAGACAAGTCATATATTGAGGGAAGGACTGTAGCTACTACCATCTATGCATAGATAGCCATTTGAAAACACCTTTTTAGTGCCTGTCAGCACTCAGTAGAGAGTGTTGACTCATCTCAGCCAGAAGCAATTCCCTGTGGGATGAACTACCCTTCAGAAATATCACTTAAAGACCTACCGATAGGTCCTAGGGGACAAGCTTATATTCACAATGTCACATGGCATGGTTGACCAGAGGGCAAAGATTCCATGCATATACCCTAAACACAAATGCTGCTTTGGAGATACAACACTATAATAAGATAGAAAGCAATAACAGCAGGATAGCAGAGTCCCAAACTACAGCAAGTGAGGATAAACCCAAGTGCAAGAACCACAAAAATAAAGGGGAGGAAGAAAAAAAAACAAAACCCAACCAAACAAAAAAACTACTTACCACCAGAAGACCTCAGGTAGGCAGGTATCTCAAGCCAGATGCCTTTACCTTCACTGCCAACTCTTAAATGAGGTCTGGTCACTCAAGTACATTGTTTGCACCTGAGCTCCCCTGGGTTGGCCCTGCCTTCCCACCAGGTGCTCAATCATTGCTTCAGGCTGTGACTCAGCATCACCGTTACAGGAGGATAAAACAAATATAGATGGGTGCTAGTCTCCTAAGCACTCTGTTCTCACTAGCCAGCTACTATCTGTGCTACAATGCTGTTAAAGTTCAGGACATCTTTGTGTTATTGTTTAGGTGTCTTGTTAGGTACTGTGTTATCCTGTCCTTCACTTTTCTCCTCAACCCACAGAGCAAAGATGAAGATTATGTACTACAATTACTACATTTTCCTTTATAAAAACAGACTAAGAAATATTCAGAATGTAAAACACTATCTTATACCATAGCACAGGGGCTAAAGAATTCATTCTTATAGCAATATTATTTTAGTCCACGTCCCAGTGGCATTATTTAAATGATTAGTTATTTGCAACTTAGTTTTTTCAAAAAGAAAAATCTGTTTTGACATATCTCAGTTTTGTTAAACTATCTTTTACACATGAATTAGTGTGAATTTTATTGCTGTATTTTCCCAATTTATTAAAAGGGCTGTACTTTACAAATAAAACTGCAGGATGGATTTATTATTTACAGTCCTAGTCCTAGCCTTCATATCTACTTAATATGTGTAAAGTGTTTAGTTTTCCGATGTAGTCCAGTTGCATCACTGGAATCAAACTTGTAATTGCCTCTTTGGGATTTAAAACCATTATAGTTGTGCTTTTATGTTCTCTTTTGTTTTGCTTGAATCACTTTTTCAGGTCTATGAAGTACAGCTGGCACAATAAAAGTTTGATCAATGCATAACCAATGCAGTGTATATTTCTTCCAGATATATAAAACCCAGGTGAAAAATGTTAATCTATGAAAATTATCTTTGTCAGCTACTTATTCTTGGAATTTAAATTGGTTTCAATCTAGAGGTATATGGTTTGGCCTGGGGTTTTCCAGTCTGGGTTTTTCAAGAGTTTCTTGTAATGTGTACATTTGACATATTAAAATGAAAAACTGCATGATGTAAAGTTTCAATTACCAGGGCAGATTTTTTTTCTCATACTGCGATATTTGAATAAAATTATCCTAGAACCACAGAAGTTAGCATTGGAGAAAGCCTGCACGAGCAGCCTTTATTTCCTCAGCAATTTAGGATCCTCTCATGCATCATTGACATTGATGCTACTGGATCATCTACTCAAATCCTTTAGGCTTAAAAGTCATGCCTTGGGCATATGGGAAATAACCAAAGCTCTGCCAAAATATTGAAAAATTAAATCATTCAGCTTTGGCAACATAAGCTGGTCTTCAAGTTCTGGAGTGCCTTAACCTGGTAAACAATTAATCCTCGTTCCCTCACACTGGTTTTAGTGGCTTTTACTACCTAAAGTCTGACTCTCCTGGAACGACTGATGGAAAAAGATGTACTTCAGTATGAGCCAGGATTTTAGACTCTGAACTTTATATTTATTACACAATATCATTTCAAAATTCATATGTAAAATAACGTAGAAAATGGGAAAAATAGTGATGTATGCCTTTTTGATGGTAGGTTTTATAGATAATGGTGTATAAAACATCACTTGTATGAAAATTAAACTGTAGTGTCAGTTTAAAGGTGGCATTGCCAGTGATCATGGCTTCAGCAAGTTTCACAGTATATGATATTTGTCTCTGAAAGCTTAGTTTCACAAAATAAATGATTACATCAGACTCAGAAGCAAGACCATGAATAAAACGGACCAGATTTGTAAATAAATTTTAAAGCCAACTTCACAGTGAGAACACTTTCAACAACCCAGACCCCAGACCCCTCCATTCTGTTCATGTCTTACGTAGTACATAAAAAAGCCTTGTGTAGTTCCTGCACGATTGACCTTGTTCTCAAGCACAATAAGGTGTGTGAGCTGTCCATACACTCTAGCAGAAAGTCTCTCTCTCCAATGGCAACGTGATAAGGAATGAGTCCAATTTATAGAGGTATCACAGCTTGATTGGTGAGCAAGACTGGCCTTCCTACACTGTCTACACAGTAGGTCTACTCTGACAACTGCTTTGTGAAGGTATGCATAAGGTCAGAGTCTCCAGTAGTTAAAAGAAAGTTCTCCTAGACCCTGTTCAGACAGGTTTAATAATCACATATATAGGAACAGAACTTGCATCAAAACATGTATGTGACTTGGCTGAATGTGTGAAGGGAAACAGCTGTTTGTACGGTGGCTGTGACTCAAATCTGATACACTGCAGACTCTTATACCATCCAGAACAATGATGATTTTTCTGGAAAACTTGCACGTTTCGTCTTCCTGTCTAAATCAAGCTAACTCTGAGATTCAGATTCTGGAGCTTTTATTCATAAATTCAAGGCTCACAGTCTCTGAGTGTGTTTAAATAAATACTTCAAATCCATAGGAATGCCAGTGCGTCCTCACTGTGTCTTTTCTCATGCAATGAGGATGTTGTGCGTATGCAAATACAGTCATATAAATTTAAATTAATACTCACTAGAATTATATTGCAGTTCTTTTGTAACCTGCTGCTGTAAATGGTTCTAACTAGAACAGATACACAAGTGCAATATGTCCTACCTATTTTCAAGAGCAAAAAATATGCACAAGATAATGAAGACTATTAAGATGCTGCTCACTGATGTCACTAATCTAAGAGAAACCCCCCCAGACATATTCTGGGATGTTCACTTTCAATATACATTAAATAGATAACCTTTTTTTTTTTTTTCTTTTATCTAACAGACATTTCAGACATTTTTTGCTACACTACGCACCACTCATACACTGTTCCTTAAATTGAGACTCTTAACTGCATTTAGCTGGGAAGATGTGACAGTATTTATCTGCAAGAAAACAGCCAAGCCACTAGGATAAACTTCTTTTTCCCTTTAATCACCACCTAGCTGTCACCTTTCTCCCCATTCATGAGCTGTTTTCCTACCTTTTCTGTGCAATTCCCACCTGCTGTTTGGGACAGACACTAGTAGTAACTTTTCTAAAATGCATCAGTGATTGAAGAAGTTATTCTGGTTTGGCAAATCTCATGGAGCTTTCCATTTTATTTTATTTATTTATTTATTTATTTATTTATTTATTCAACTAATTTCAGGCACATCCAGTTGCAGAGGGTCATGTTCTGATCACCTTCTCCAGGCAACCTGCATAGTCACAGCTGCTCCTGTTCTGCACTGACTGTAAACAGAGCTCAGATCTTGCAACTGTAAACTGCAAATGCCCTGACTGCTTCTTTCTAGGACTTAAGCCGTACCAATTCACCTTAAATCAGCCTTCAGACATATTTTAAAATCTAATGTCAGGTTTTTCTTAAACTGTTTTCTACATAGACAAAGGTTGTGTTTGTTTTGTTTTGTTTTTTAATAATAAAATAAAAAATAAAAACAAAAGCCATTCAAATCTCCCCCCCAAAAAAAACAATCACAAATGTGTCTTTAATGGAAAACATAACAAAATTTAAAAAATAAACAAACTAAAAATCCCACCACAAACAATAAAAAAAATAAAAATCTGCCTAATTGAGAGTCAGTGGGCCTCAGGCTCTTACAATTCTTATATTCCTGTTCTCAGGCTCCCTTATATTCCTGTCAGTCTTGAGGGATTTAGAAAGTGCAAGTCTATGCTATTAATCCTTCTTTATCAGACCTGGCGTCTCCAAGCACCTTCTCAACAAATTCCCATTCCTACTTCTTCTTTATCAAAGATTACAGACCCTCAGATTTATAATGTGTATATAGTTATACTCAAGATGAGATTTTATTCCTTCCCCTTCCCCTTCCCCTTCCCCTTCCCCTTCCCCTTCCCTTCCCTTCCCTTCCCTTCCCTTCCCTTCCCTTCCCTTCCCTTCCCTTCCCTTCCCTTCCCTTCCCTTCCCTTCCCTTCCCTTCCCTTCCCTTCCCTTCCCTTCCCCCCTTTCCTCTTCCTTCTTTTCCATTTTTTCCTTTTTCTTCTCCCATCTTCAGTATCCCATATCACCACAACATCCCAGCATGGGAGAATGGAAGCTAAAGAATCAAATGCTGCTGTTACTGACATATCTCACTGCCTTTATAAATATATCTTTACCGCAGCTGTCTGTTGCAGTCATACTGAGACTTGGTTTGTCATGTTGTAGGTTGTTTGCAAAACAGCTCCATATTTTTGACTGTAGAGATTATGATCTGAAAAACAAACTTCAGCAACACAACTGCAGGCACCACTCCCATGACGCGGATGGTATGAGGTGCCTGTGAAACTCAGATCATCCTTCTAACACAGTATTCAGGTAGGGTAGCTGCACTATGTTTTCTAAATTGCGCTGTTTTAAAGTAAAGCACGTTATTTTCTTTCACAGCACAATAATTGTTCACTGTGAATATCTGCACAGCCGCTACAGGGGTACACATATGAGGCAGAGTAACAGAAGTCTAGTTAATTTATTTTACTGGTTGGGTTATAATGATTCTTCAGCTCCTTTCATTTTTTCTTTTAGAAGAAAGAGGCATGAGGAAAAAAATGTACAGTACATCTTTCAAACTCTCACTTTTTTTATTAATTAAGTTAGTTATTTGTGTGAAGACCTACAACAACATGTGTTATGCTGCCCTCTCTAGATCTGCTGCTTCACTCGTGTGATAAAGGCAACAAGATACACCAAGCAGGAAGAAAAATACACGTTCATCCATACTTGGTCTCAAATCTGCTGGCTCTGATGAGAAAGATCTTAAATCAGGCTCTGGAGGCTGAAAGTCATATGCTTAGCTACCACCACAGCTTCCTTAAAACCTGTTTGTTTGTTTGTTTGTTTTTGCCATTCTCATGTTATCATTTGGATGAAATCGAAAACTTTGTGTTAGGAAAGCCTCTTTATCACACCACCAGTATTTGAACCCTTACATTTTTTATCCCCTGCACATGCCACCCAGGAATGGGGGGGTGCAGCTCTGGCCTGCTCAGCCTCAGCAGGCCCACAGAGACATGTGCTGGAGCAATTCTGATGGGAAGCATCCTTCCAGCCTGCCCATGTACCCCTATTTTAACGTGATTTCTCTTTCAACAACTGGGCGTGTCACATTGGCAGATGACAGTTCAAGAGGGAAACCACAATACTGCATATGCATGAGCACAAGGCCTAATTGTGAGAGAACAAGATGCGTAAGTTGCACCAAATACATTAGCCTTGGCTACCTGCACTCTTCTCTCTGAGCATATCTTCATTCAGATGCCTTCCTTGCCTCATGAAGCACTGTGGTGTTTGGTGGTGTGGTTAAAAGGAAATTTCTTGGGGTTTCCCCTTTGCTGGAAGTCCCCTGCTTAAGGCTGTTGTTGCTGGGGAACTCATTGCAGCCTTTCCTCCAAACACTGCAGTCTCAGCCTTTAATTAAATTTCCCATGACCCCTCTGCAAGGCTGGCCACTGGAATGCTTCTCCCTGGGGTGAGGAAGACACCTACTTGCGTAAGTAAGACATTTTGATGAATCTCTTTATAAGTGATTGGGCTGGGTAAGCTGCCAGGACCTGTAGAGTGCCCTATTCTATCGTCAAGATAATGTGGTTTTCTGCAGAGTGGTCACCATTTTAGGTGACTTCAGCTTTTTCAATCAGTCTCCGTGACGTTGGATGGGTTCAGGCCGTTTCCAGACCTGAAGATTTTACACATGAGAGAAGAGAACAAGAATGGCTGATTTGATAAGGCTTTTCACAAGAAGACCCCTGCACTCTGCAACCCATCTAACCACCCAAATGCATGAAGACTTTGTCCTCATTAAAGTGACATCAGCTGTCACTGAATAGACATAAGGCAGCATAGACATAAGGCATTCTCCACCAAGAAATCAGTGAAGCTTGGCGAGGTCGTTACTTCACTTTTAGCAGGAAACTCCTTCAGTCTGGTGCAAGTATTTTTTTATGAATGCAAAGTCATGGTTAAAAGATTTATTGCAACACCTATCACGAGGCAGCTTCCTATGGAGCCACCACAGAGCTGCATTCCTTGGTCCTTCCTCCACAGTTAGCAAAATGAAACAGCAACCTACAGAGAAAGAGAAATCCAGGCCTCTAATTTAAAGGCTCAGGAGTGCTCTGTCTCTCCTCATTGGCATAGATTATAACTTGGAAGACGAGGCTATCGTTTTGCAGTTACAGAAAGCTGGGTGTCTGAGTGTGTGCTGGTAGAGTCATCTGCTGATTGTGCTTATGAGGGCTATCATTGTGCTCTCTCTTTCCTCTTCAGAGTGGGCTTCTATGCTTGCTACTAGCAATCTCATTCACAGTTATTCACAGTTAATCTTCATAGCAGCCTGAGTCTTCATGATTGAAGCAATTGCACAAGTATTAGTTAATTCCCTGGAGCCTGAAGCTTCACCTCAATAGCTACATTTTCTAACTGAATGTTTTGCATTTCATCTGGGTGACTACCATATCAGCCCGGTACTGTCCAATAGGGGTTTCCTCTATTAGAATGGAGATTTTCTTCCACCTTATTGTGTTTAGTCATAGAAGGATTTCCTCTTCATTCCTCCAGTCAGAAAGCTGTACTGATTTGCTAAGCTTAATAGCACTGGCCCATGAGATGGGCAGCGTCTTCACAGCCAGAGTCTTGCTTATAGTTATTGTCAGGGGTAACCCTCATCTGGTATGTTGAAGTCCCTCAGTAACAGTCTGAGGTTGGTCTGGCTTCTCCTTGGGGTTAACTGTCCCTGGGAGAGCGTGGCATGTAAACCATTACCCATTTGTGCATCAGACACCCAGCCTTCAGAAATCTTTAAGATTCCTTCCGCAGAATTTCTTCTCTGCTGTCAGCAATTAGTTTGGTAGTAATACCATATCCACCTGTCTTGCTTTTATTTAAATGACTTTTAAAAGAATCTGTTTCCTTCACTTGCCATCCTACAGTTTTTTCCTCTCTATCAGACAAGATCAGGTGCTGCCTCACTTTTCTAGGTCCAGCATGTACAGCAATAGCCCTGCAACATGGAGCAAACTCAGTCTTTTCTTCCTTAGCATGGGATTGTCACTGCATTAATGCTGAAATGGGAGAATATGTTTCCATTTCCAAACCATGTATTGGATAGTGCCGTATAAAGGTCTCTACCAGGAGTATTTTGGATAGTGATAGGACAAGGGGGAATGGTTTTAAACTGAGACAGGGGAGGTTTAGGTTGGATATGAGGAGGAAGTTTTTCACCCAGAGGGTGGTGAGGCACTGGAACAGGTTGCCCAAGGAGGCTGTGGATGCCCCATCCCTGGAGGCATTCAAAGCCAGGCTGGATGTGGCTCCAGGCAGCCTGGTCTGCTGGTTGGTGACCCTGCACATAGCAGAAAGGTTGAAGCTCAATGATCGCTGCAGTCCTTTTCAACCCAGGCCATTCTATGATTCTGTGATTCTATGATTCTGGCTCTGGCTGCATCTTCTTTGGACTCAACTTGCTGCGCTTTCCATAATCCACTGTATTTTCTATCTAGGGCAAGAAGTACAAGAAGTAATTCATGTACAGACCACCCTCTTTACATGATCCCTTCTTTGAAGAGATTATCTCATCACTTTCTGTTTCTCTCCTGGTAAGCACTGCTGCAGCACGTCTGCTCCTTTACTTCTTCCTACTCTTTTGCAACGTGCTGTTCAACACAACTGCAGTGAAGAAAATACTCCTAAAGGATTTTTTCTTCTGGGCTTTCATTGTGTTTCCAAGGCGTACCTTCAAAATTTTAAATGCTACGCTGAGATCTTGGCCGTGCAAATGCTGGAGATTTGTCAAGAACGTCCTCTGGGAGCCTGTGATCTGTTTCAGTGGTAAGAGGACAGCTATGTGCTGATTAAGCTCCTGATATCAGAGACAACAGCAACAGTCCAGCTTTTCCATCTGAACATCATTTTGCTGTTTTGACATCTGTGCTCTCAGTGCTTGCATTGTGGAGATTCTTGCAGTAGCACTGTTCCAACTGCTGCTTGCAAAGCACCTCCTTATGGTGAGACTTCCTTTGTTTTCATGAAGTATTTTATTTCTTTCCTAAGGCAACAGCATCCATCAAGTTCCAGTTTGCTGCCCCTTCCTGGCTGTTATGGATGCGCTGTGAATTCTGCAGTCTTTGGTACCCAACACAAACAGGTAAGCAGTCACCCAACACACTGCTTCCACTTTATTGGAGGAGGTTGTTTTACAGCATTCACTTCAGTCACGATACCTCTTGACTGAAGTCCTTCATTTGCTATGCGGTCATTTACATTCTGTTGTGATCTAGGTTTAGTTTATGCTTCCTGAATTTCGTCTGAGTGGCGGTATTCCCTCTTGACTCAGTCACATACCTCTAAGTTGTCATATATGTTTTCACCTCCTGTCAACATTCATGTTTCACGCACCCTTTTCCCAGGAAATCTCATGTGCTGATAACAGGCCAGCAGGTGTTTCCTACCAAATGTTGTGGCTGCTCATCTCCTCTTCCAGCCTCACCTGCCTTTCCCAGAACAGACAGATTATATTCAGAATATCTTGCAGAGTCCTGAGAAATAATATCCTATAGCACAGGAAAGCACAGACAGTCATTTTCTTTCCTGTTGTACTCATTTTAGAGATTTGGCTACCTTTAAATCATGCTCTTGTTTCAGAAGTTCCTTTGCCTCCTTATGCCTCACTTGTAGAAGCAGCTGCTGAAATACCTGAACAGCCTTCGGAAGTAGCTTCTTTTGGCTGTTCACAGAGTAAAGCCCATACCTGCAAGCAAAAAATTCTTAGCTATTAGAAAAATCCCATTTTATTTTCATTGTGAAATGGCCTACACAGATATCAAGGTGGTTTTCTTTTGTTTGCTTGTTTTTGTTTTTAAATCAAATGAAATAATTTTCTTTGTCAGGACTGATTTGTTAGCATGTCAAATGCATAGAAACAGAGCTTCTGATCATTCCCCTTGCACTTATATTTAGTCTGTGTTTCTCCAATTCTTCAGGAGGAAGACCTCCATATTTTGCTAGTCTTACCGATACAGGCAATGTCAGAATCCAAATGGAAGCTGGCTTTTGTCCATCTTCTGTCTCACAAATACGGATTACTTTTTCTCCCATATCAGTTTTGAATGTCACAGGTTTTTTCTTTGGCCCCATGCAGTTAATTAGACCTAGGAAGCTAGCTGCATTGTGATCCTTTGTGCTGTACGGTAGCCAAGAAGAGTGCTGTGTCACTGCTGCTGCTCTATTCTCTTTGGGGGTGCTCTCCAACTGCAGGCACTGTACACCCTGTACTTTTCTATTTGCTTGTGCGTCATGCTTTTGCAAAATAGTTTACTTTGTGGCTGGAATCAAAAAGCCTTATCCAAATGCAGCTCTTCAGTAAAGCTGAAATGAAGCATTTGGACCTCATGAAAACAGACTGTTTTGTTATTTTGAATGGGGAAGTTTAAGGAAAAAAAGTGAAAAGCTTCTCAGTTGTAGAGTCTGAGAATTTCAGAGAGGAAAATACAGTCTTAAATGGGCACAGTATTGATTTCTTTTAACAGTTTCAATGGCCAGAATTGGAGACAATGTCAGAACAAAGAGCTGTAAATATGGAAGGTGGTATTTCCATCTAGATCCAAAAGCAAATTCACAGCTGTCTAAAATTAAAAGAACAGCTTGGTGACTTGGGAGCTTACAGGCATGTAGAGCTGTGCATCTGCCTGCACTTTTGGCTCGTGAATACCAAGTGGTACTAACCTGCAAGGAGGATGGCTGCATGCACTGGGTGCAGAGAATCAGCTGTCTTATGTCAGGACCAACACCGAAATGACATGGTGCCATGGCTTCCAGGTCACAGCCACCTCATAGAGGTATGTTCATCCATCTCCAAAATGACACTCACCTGCCCACGAGGCTGGGTTTTTAGAGTGCAGGACTGTAATGATGCAGATGGAAACCTCAGTGGGAGCGGGGTGCTGAAAACAGTAGTAGGAACAGATTTACCTCTTCAAGTCCAAAGAGTGTTTGGATATCTGTTTGCATATCAAGCATGACTTTGGTCGAGCAGCTTTGGTTACACGGTCCTACAGATTACTGTTCAGTTTTTACCTGAGGATGATATTCATGCAGGAGATACTTTATTTTAAAAATGTTTTCTCCTAATGCAGTTGACTGTGACTAAATATGTGAAAAATATTTTTATCAAAAAAAATAACCGTAAAATCTATATATGCTCCTGTAGTAATTAAAAACATCATTTAACATAACATCATTTACCCATATTAGTTTTTATGACAGGTGCTTATTCACAAGTTCTTTCATATTAATATAGATCTAGCAGATATAATATTACTAGAAAATCATATTTATTCATGTTGCACCTATTTTCAAATGGAGTTGTAATTTATTCCTAATTTTTGAGTTAAACGTAGAATTAAAATTTACTGATTTATATAAAATTTTAAAGGTTTCTTTTCTTTTTTTTTTTTTTTTTGGTAATCCCCACACATTCCTTATAATAACAAATTATTGCACCTGGCTGTAGATATATAAAGGAAATATAGGGATTTCCTCATTTCATAGGGATGATTACATTTTTAGTTATCTTGCATTTATTTAATATGTCAAGGGCATCTTGATAGCTAATCAGCACCTGCGAATCTCACAGAAATGAGTAGATTCAAGTTTATAAGATATTCCTTTTGACTCAGGCCTAGTTTACACTTAGATTTTACAGTCTAATGAAGGTATACCAGCAGAATCCCATAGGAAACAGAGTTTATACCTATAGCTTAAAGTCATTCCTTGAACAGAATTTAAAAACACTATATTACAAATATAACTTATGATATGGAATCTTCTGCAACAACCAAACAGGTGTCAAAATTTCACCAACTGGTAAAATGTGTTCAAAGCTTTTGGACAAAGACCCAATGGGCTCTATGTATGAGCTGTCTTGGGGCCAACACCTCATAATATCCTATCCCCATTCTCTTGTTTTGCTGAAGGAGCACAGGAGCATTCCCCCAACTGTAGAGAGAGAGCAGTGCAAGATGTCACAGAGCATCCTCCATAGATTCCACATGAAAATTATCTCTATTCTGCTCTACCACTTTGAGAAGAGCATTAGTAAGCATCCTACAGACTTTATGGCATTTGGATCTATGACCCCACAGATGGACATACCTCTCTTCAGTATTTTTCCAAATGTCACAAAAACTTGGGGGAATTACTCTCCCCTTGTATGCGCATTATGCACAATCTGAGAACACAGAGCAGGACTGTTTAGATACATACAAGGCACACTTACAAGAGCGTCCAAGGAGGAAAATATCACAGCACAGCACAAGCTGGAAAGCTAATCTGTTACCCTGAGTTTTTATGGGCTCCACTGAGTTTGACTTTCCAGCATTAGCAATTGGTTAGTCAGTAGGATGAGCAGAAACATCCCCGTCCCATTTATCACATGGCAAGGAGACTCTTTACAGCTCCCCTTCCACACCTAAATCAGGAGATCTGCAGCTACTTTCCCTTAAAGACTTCACTGTTAGAAGCGTTACTGGGTTTCACGGTTGCAGTGGCTCATTGCAGGAAAGGAAAAATAGTTAAAAAAAAAATAATAATAATCTTTTTTTTTTTTTTTTTTTTAATAGCAGTCTTAGTATCTTGGTCCACATATTTGCTCCCCATTCTTCCAACAAAAGACATGATGAGCTCGCGCACGCGCGCGCACTTGTGCTTATTCTATGCTTTTTCGCCTCATCTGGCAGCCGCTTTCCGGTCCAGCAGACACTAACATCTAATGAGTCAAACTTCCCATTTTCAGACTAATCAGTCGGCTGCACTAATTGCAAATGCAAATATGCAAATTTATATTAATTAATTACTCTGCTAATTAGTTCTGCGGTCTTTTTGGGGTAATAAATCATTGTGCAGTGGAAGGGAAACACGTCCTGTACCATTTCACTCCACATAAAAATTTAATGTACTCATTGAAGAAAATATATTAAAAAAAAATCTATTCTGATAGCTCTGCTTCTACTGATGAGTTCCCTACAGAAAGGTATGATTGTAAGAAGGCTTTCACATCTTCAGCAAATGCCATCACTAAGGTGCCTGTTAGCAATTTAATTATCACATTATGAGCTCCAGGAAAAGCCAGTTTGCTGTGCTGCAGGCTGTGACTCTGAGCTCTGTAGTTCACACATTTTGCAGCAAATGCTGTTTATACATACATGAAAGATAATCTGGAGAAAAGTGCTTGGTTTGCTCTACCTGAATGAGCTGCTAGAACTTGCTTACAAATCCCAGAAAGCCAGATCTGCTAAAGACCTTCTGAGTACATACGCTTCATTCCTCCAATCTCACTAACTCAAATCTGAATGGGTTGCCAAGAAGAAGGAAGAGTGGCCTAAGAAGGGACTTGCAGAGCCTTTCCATGGCCTTGAACTGTACTTTGGCTACAATCCACTTCAACAGGGGAGTTTGGTGTCTTCTGCCTGTGCCGTTGCTCCCTCCCTCCCCTGCACAGCCTGGGCAAAGGGATGCTCACAGCACTGCCCTCCTGCTGGAGGAGTAATTCATATGAAGTTACACTAATCCACAGCAAAGCTACAGTGCACAGTTCAGCCCAAGCATCCCAGGAGCCAAATTCTTTCCTAAGAGTTTTGGAAAGGCATTAAGGAAGGTGCGTTATCTCATCTCACACAAACTAAGGCTAAGCAGAAATGCAGTATCTACCACAGCCCTCAGACGGTTTTCTCATCCTCTACTTTCTTATTTTTTACTTCTACGAGCAATTGTTTCTACTTTTACAGTGCGCTTTCTTGAGAGTTTAAACGTGATCAAGTGTGATAATCTCATACAGACAGGCTAAAAGCCAGATAAAGATGTTACAAAAGTCAACAGTGCTGTTCTTCTGTGTAGTTATGAGATTCAGACATCTGACGTGCAAAATCTCTTCTGAAATAACAGGAAAGAAAAAACATTAGCAAAGGTTTTCCTTTATGCTTTAAATTGCTGTGTTTAAACTGAATCAATAAATATCTGGCAGGTAATTAAATTCCAAAGGTCTTTATCGTGATATGTTTAACTAGAACTTGAGCTGTCTATTTTTCTTCTTATAATGTATAAGGTTTGCTTCCTTCTTATTTATTTACCCTCCTTATCCAAACGCAGGAATAAATTGCTGTTGAACTGCTAATCCGAGCCCAGTGACTGGGAATCAGAGGAAATAAAAGAAAAAAAAAAAAAACTGAAACAACTTACATTGACCAGGCAATTTTTGGAACACAAACGAAAATTTGCTTACAAAAAGTTTCCACCTTTGGTTAAAATTCTCAAGTGAACTAATGGCTTTCCCTTTTAACATCATGCAAATCAAAGTCTTTATTTAAAAGGCAACTGCCTTTGTGCTTTTTCTAAGTTTACAGGAGCCTGGATTCACCTGAGATCCAAATTGTTTATTACGCATTACAGCTCCTCACCACCTGCCATCAGTTTTGCCTGGTATTAAAAAAAACCAGGTTTTGTTATTTTCTTTTTATTCTTTTTTTTTTTTTTTTTTTTCCCCCCACAACCCTATAAAACTTTCAGAGATTAATATGTAAAGATTTTGACCAAACTCCACGGGTAACTCTTTAATAATAAATAGATACGAGAAGGTAATGGGACTTTGTTCTTACTGTCTGTAGTGTTCTTTAAATAATTACATTTAAATCATAATTGCGTTGGAACATAAGATATAACTTGTGACATTTGACAAAGTCTCTGGATCCTTTGATGGGCTGGCTTCAATTAGAAAGCTTTAGCAGCACATGCGTCTTTTGCAAATTGCATTGGGCTTCCTCACTCCAGGCACTGTGAGCAGAATTATCTTTTGGGTTTTTTTGATCGTGCTCATAAAATTGCCAAGAAATTTTTGTCAATACTTACCGCTGGCGAATATTGTCTCGATTCATAAGACTTACGTATAGCCAGAAAAAAAAGCAATGCTAATAAAAATTCCAGCATGATAGTCTATGTTTATTCCTTTCCACATACTTCTGGCTGATATTTATTCTCCTGTCAGGGTTGTGAAATTAAGACTTTTCTTAACATATAGGACTGCAAGACCCATTTGGCAACCAAGATGAAACCCAGATGAGTGCTAAGATTGACAGTGTTTTCACCCTTATAATTAGGCATTCACACAAACGGGGTTTTAGTTTGCACTTATGCTTGGAACATGGCACTTCTTCATACAGGGAGCAGCATTCACATGTTAACATTTTCACTTTTGTTTTTTTGTTGGCAAGTAAACCAGTGTACTCGCTATTGACTTCTGTTAGCATTTTGCTATATATTATTCACTAGTTATTAGTGCCATATTTAAAATGAATTGAATGAGAGCGAGGAAGGAACGTGTACCGCAGCCACAGCCCCTTCCTTTGCTCTGCTTTGGAGTAGGATGGCACTGCTTAGAGCCATCCTGCTGCCTTCAAGTGAATGCTTTCCAAATGCACAGCACCAGGGCAACACTTTCCAGCATGATTTTTTTTTTTTTTAATTTTCTATTTTGTTCTTAAGTGTGAAAGAACCCCCATTTGTTCCCGAGGGAGGGGCTGGTGATCCCAGTGTAGCAGAGCACCTACTGCACTGAGCTAATTTGTAGCCTTGCCTTCAGTTGCACACTGACTCAGTGATGTCTGGAGGAAGAGCACCAAAGTGAGGAACCTTATGGTAGTGTAGGAACCACTGCCAGAAATTCATCAAGGATTGTGATGGATTCAGAACAGGGTCCTGCTTATTTTAAATTGAGGGGGAAAAAATGCTCTGTGCTAGAAGAGAAGGCAATAGGACAGCTAAAGCCTTGCTGTTTCACTAGATCTGAAATGTGGCTGATTTGCTCATACACAGCAAGAAATTTAAAAGAAAAAAAGAAAAAGCCACAAAATAAAGCACCCTTGATGGACTTTATTTTGTGTGTACTTAGTCTGGAGAGCTCCTTGTCACAAGAAGAGGCATTCAGAAATGTATGTTTGCAAAAGGAATTGATATGCATATCAGAGTTACCATAATTAATTACAATAACGTTTTTGGGTCATGCTTCAGGGCTCACAGAATTCAGCAACTGTTAGAGAACAGGCTGAGACTTCACAAGGGTAATCTCTTTTTAACCTTCATGTACACATTTTAGGGCTCTCTCTTTGGCAAAGACTATTGCCAGAAAACAAATGCAAGGTCTAAACAAATGTGAGAATTCCTGTCCCCCCAGCTGTGGACTGTAACCCTTTGAAATCTTTCCTGTTCTGGGCATGGATGACTTTTGACAATAGATTTAATCTCTCTCCTAAATTTTCATATGGCTAGAATAAAAAGGAAAGGAAATACAAAAGATAAGGAAAACTTGATCACTTGTGTAAAAGTGGTGGCATGATATACAGGTCTTTTGTGCCAAACTGAAATTAATTAATATTGTTCATCACTTTAGAAACAATTGCATCTGCAATGGACAAGAGGACAACTAACTGTCTAGATTAAAATTAAGATTACATATAAAATCACTGGGGGAAAAAAAAAAAAAGAATGGACTAATGGTGGAGAAAGGCACAGAGAAGCCCTAAAGGCAAACAATAGAATGAATAAGCATGGAAACTGCGAACCACCTAAGCAAAAAATAAAAACAACGATTGGGGAAATAGCAGTAAAATGCAAAAATCATTTGTCTGTACCAGAGATCCACAACCACGGTTCTTTGCCTCCAGGCACTCTGAGCACAAGGATGCCTTCTTACCCAAGTGGTATGTTACCCAGAGAAGCAAGTCGAGATTGCTGCTCATCTATTCTGAAAGAAGGGAGTGATTCCTCCCCGTCTGTTCCCACATCACTGCAGCATCTCTGCTGTAATTCAGAGAGGGCAGTTGCATGGGGAAACACACCGAGGCTGCAAAGGGAAACTTTGGTACTGTCCCAGAATCAAAGGAGCCTACCAAGGTGCGAAGCAGATCAGTGCATCAGGGTCAGGGGCTTCCACCAGCGCAGGTCACAAAGGTGGAACTCATCCAACATATCCCCGCCTTCGGCAAAATGTCAGCCTTGCTCCCTCTGATTGCACTGTGAAGATCACCTTCGTTTGGGCATACTTCACTAGGCAGAGATGCTGATCCCGCTGTGTGAGAGGTTAACAAGGAGTTGTGATTGCAAAGCACCTTGAGCTAGTTAAAGCTAAACCAAAGCCAGAGTATTCTCCTAGTGAATTCTCCCAAAATTTCAGCGTTTGTTTTGAATCCCAGCCATGATGAAAGGTTGCAACATTTGTTTGATATACCCCCTACTGTATTTTCAACTGAAAAAAAAAAAAAAACCAACAAAAAAAAACATTTAAGTTTTAGAAACTGAACCTTTTCAGCTTTGATGTACAAAGTGGGAAATAACAGCTCATTGCCAGACACTTAAAACAGAAAAACGCCTGCTTCTCTGAAAACAGTTCATACTGTGGGAGTTTTCCTCAGGAGAACGATCTCCCCTCCAAACCAGGCTCTCTGCCTAGGCTGGATGTCTTGTTACCAAGTAATGGTCATTCAGAGCCGGGATTACAGTGCACCCATAATTTGGAAAACAAATTATGGCCACAGAACAAAATCCATAATGAACTGAGGCTCACACCATTACCAAAAGCCAAGACACATAACCATATGCAACCGACTAGAGGAATATACATGTTGGGTCTGTCCTTTGTGTTGCACACAAAGTTAGTTCAATACCTCATTGCACCTAGCGTGGATAGCCAGAAGATGAAGTTTACTCTTTCTGTTCTCTAAAAACAAGCTTAGACCTGTGGCTTTCACTTAGACAGCGGCTGAAGAGGAAGCTGAGGGTACATGAGTCCTTGCACAACTTCATGCATAATGCAGGCTTGTTATTCATCATGTGTCTGACATGGTGCGAGCGAATCCCACCTGGAGCTGAGCTCAGTGAAAAGCCCCTACTATCATTCTTAGCATCGCCGTGTATGCATGCGTCTGCCAAGACAAAACAAAAATAATAATATCTGGGGCTCTGTATGACTAAGTGCCAAAGTCTTGAAAATATGGCATAAAATAGGATGCTGAGAACGTAGGTTGTAGCAGCCGAAGATGACAGAAAACATTTTTCCTTCACCAATTCTAAAAAGTCTTGCTGAAAGTGGGACTGGTGAATTTGGAGTAAACTTCAGGCAGGATTTTAAATGTATAGGGTCTAAAGTAAGTTGGCCTGTTCATAGTGTTTAGGCAGATTCAAACCACAGGCTTGAAATGAGCGTGTAGTAGTGCTTAAAGAAAAAAAGACCCACAGCCAATAAAAATCCCTTAAAAATGACAACTACAGTTTGAGGAGAGTTGTTACATCTTCAAAACACTTTGTTTTGGAAGAAAAAGCTGCTTTTTCTTGCAAGCCAATTACCTATATTTAGTTCCTCTTTAAATTTCTCATGTAAATTAGCTTGTAATGTAAAGAGCAAAGAGGAAAAGTACCGTGTACAGTTCTTTAATAATCATTACTCAACCTACTTAGGGAAGAAAACTGAATTAAAATGCTGACTTTTAGTCAAGTCATCTTTTTGCATTGTTTTGTTTACTGTATCTTAATTTTTACTTTTTTTTTTTTTCCTTTTTTTTTAGAGTTTTACTGATCCAGGAACAAAATTTAGTTTGTGAAGTAAAAAGATAGGAACTATGCAGGATGATTTTGTATCTGGTTCTTAAATCTCTCTCTCTCTCTTTTTTTTAATAGAAGGCATACAAATTCACATTTATTTTTGCAAGAGCCAAGGCACATTTACTTGTCATATTCTACTTTACATAAACAGAGGTTAAATAAAGCCTTAGTGTGCAAGATACCATTGGAGCAAGGCAACAGTTTCTTGACCATAAACAAGTTGCAATTTAAACATCTGAATTCTCTGAAACTGAGTTATAGGTTTCTCTGCAATAGAAAAGGCAGCATGAGTGAGTTTGGATGTGTTTGATCAAACTGTGGACAAGCTGTGCTGTAAACAGGGAGATATTTAAGCTAAATCAGGCTAGAGAGGAACAGAAAAATGTTTAGTGCTGTGTGGCATAACCAACAGGATATCCACATGCTCCAGAGAGAACAGTTTCACTGACCTTGCCTTTTTCTACCATGCTCTCTGACCATCCTCTACTAGCTCATGCCACCACTCACTGCCCCAGGTAAATAATAATCAGCACCATCACTTTTGCCTCACTGACCAGTATGAGATTTCAGGAGGTAATTCATACCAGATGGAAAAAAAAAATTAAAGTGAAAAGTAATGGTACTTGCTCACATCAGACTATTGTGTGCTGCTCTAGCCACCTTAACACTCTTTTTTTTTTTCCTAAGTATTTGAGGATATAAATTGGATTCTGTGTGAGGATAGTGGTGCTCATGGACTTCACAGCAATATTTGCAGTATTCACCTTTGGGAACTTGTCTCGTATGGTTTCAGCCAGGAACAGATGTTGCAAGTACGTAGTTTGAATAGAAGTATCCTTATTTTCATTTGAGATTGAAGAATAAAATTGTTTCGCTCTTTTCTTTTCTTAGAAGTTAGAATTAGGTCGATGGGAAGGGCAGATGTGCGTGTGGGTAAGATCTGAAGAATGAAAGTTGCTGAGCTCTCAGCATATTTCCCATTGTATGTCTGACTGACTGTGGGAATTTGAGTGATAGCTCTGGCTATGAAATGCTGCTATGAACTTGCTGATCCAGTAGGTACCAAAGCCTGATTTCACTTTGTACAGTGCTGAAAGATCTTTATTTGCCATGTGCTGTACAATATTCCAAGCAATTTTAACGGTACCAAAAGTAAATGGGTTTCTTTGCACGTTTCTGATAAAGAGTCCTGAGTACCCAAGCATCTTTTCCAACCACTGATGGGATTTTGCCATTTTAGTAGCAGTACTCACGGAGAAGTTCAGTTCTTATTTGGAAACGCTACTGTTGTGCGTAAACAGTTGTTAACTTTGCATCAACGTCTCCATGGATTCAACAGTCCCTAAGTACACATTGACAGCACAGATCATTATGATTATGGACCCTTAACATTTAAAATGGGAGGGGAGGGAGGTTGCATGTGTGTGCATTCATCTCCTTGCTCCCTCTCTCTCTCACAAACTATAAGGTTTAATAGTGATTAACACTAGACCACAGCACTTCTAAATTAACGATAGCCCTGCCAATTCTAATTGGTATTCTAATTAGTCCGACAATTCTACTAATTAAGAACATTAAACTTTTTAACAAAGGCTATCTTTTTGTGTTGCGTTTGGCAAAATGGAATTGAGGGTATAGGGGAGTCAGAACTGCTACTTTAGAGAATTGTTGACGATTGAAGAAAAAGAAGAGACAGATTTGGAGATAATGTAGACACACATATTGGTGGCAGTTCAGTAACAATAATAGGATATCTTAATTATATGATATAGTAAGTGAATGACAGAGAAATGGATTATTATAGTGAAAACTCTAAATACAGAATATATGCCTAAAGGTATGCCTAAAAACCATTTGCTTTTTCAAACACTGATTTATCCCGAGTGCGATAAGGATTTCAGCACAGAACACTGAAATTCACTGAAACTTTCCTTTGTTTGTAGATTTTTGATGTTTCTAAATTTGCTTTCTTTTTGATATTTTAAAAAAAAGTTGCTCCAATATGGAACATTTTTAGTAAATATTTGTTCCACATCAATTGAAATGTCTCATATTGAGGGAAAAAAAAGCTCATGCAATGCACATACAGTATATTGTATGTGATTTTGAAAATAACTGTCCTTTTTGATTCCTCGAAAATCAACTAAGTTCATTCTCTGTCCTGTTCTCAAAATGAAACTTCATTAGAAGACACTTATACATAAAGTTTTATGCTGAAAACAATATGCAATTTCCTGAAGGAAAATAACTTCCATGTTTTGCCAATTTGTGTTTCAAGATTAAACTGTAAATATCTTTTTCATAATCCAGATTTCAGTTTCCACAAGAGTTGGAGCATTTGCAGTCTTTGCAAAAAGCTCACTGATGCTCACTTGTGCCCCAAGAAGGGAACGAATAACACGTAAAATTGATATCCAAGTGTAGCACTGCTAAAGTATTTGCTCCAAACCTCACCTCAGAATTCTGAACCTCACAGATTGTACTCTTCTCCGCACCCTAACTTGAAGTCCTCTTCCTTGGATCTCTGAATCACAGAATGGTTGAAGTTGGAAGGGATCTCTGGAGGCTGGAAGGTCTGAAGATCACCCTGATTCTATCCAAGTCTCCTTTTCAATCAGGACTATGCAGAGCCCAAGACCACATCCAGGCAACATATGAACATCTCCCATGATCTGGTCCAGTGCTACAAAGACCAGACTGTAACACCAAGTATATTTCTTGATCATTTTACCAATTCTATGTCACTATGGCCGTATTTACACTGTTCAAGGGCTTAGAGATACAGGGAGAGGCTATTCCAGTCACCATCTGCTGGAGACAGCAAATGTTCTCTACATGGCTATCTTCAAAATTCATAGCAAAGTACCTTTTTGAGATGAATTTTACCTAGATGACTTTACCTAGTGAGATGCTTTACAGGTCCAAATGCAGAACACAGAATCAAGCATGGCTCTCTGGACACTTCAAATTTCAACCCAAGCCACACATAAAACTTTTGAACTCAAGAATAAGCCCCTGCACATATTATAATTCATTATTCAGAATGTACATCTCTGAATACTTTGTAAAACTCATAGTTTCCTCTCCCATTTACATTGCAGTAATATAGAATTGAACTGAAGAAACAGCAGCTTAATTGAAGATGATCACAAAGAAACTGAAATAAGGCCAGGTACATACTGGCTGACTTTCCAAGCCATACCACTGAGGAAAAATAAAGGAAGGAAAGGGATGGGGAGATTCCCAATTTGCAAAAAATATATGCATATTCAGTAGTGTTTCTGCTAATAGCTGTTTTAGCATTTTGCAAGCAACCTATATCCAGTACGACCTTTCCCCAGCACTTAAGAGTGTAAAGAGTCATACCCCAGTAAGGCCACAGAAGCCAGGTAGGAAGTCAGCTTATATGGCAACTAGAACAACAGAGGGAAAATGCAAGCAAGCATTGGGCTCAGCAGGACACACTCCATTTTTTGAGAGGGGAACCTGGCCAGAAAGAGGGGCTTTTTGCCAACCTTTCAGGTGCCTTCTGGCCATGGCTGCTTCAAAGTATTCAGGGATTCAAACCAGTTCTCAGCCAGCCCAAGGACAGAAAGGAAAACTCAGGGCTGCCAAAAGATACAACTTGATTTCCTTTGAACACCATGTAAGGTGAAATGGCTTTGGAGAGTAGTTACCTCCAAAAACAACACCATGTGCTCAAGACTATTGCATGAAGCACTGATTTTGATGATTCCTGGTGGCTGAGGAAGCTGGCAAACCAAAAGGCTTACACAACTCCTCAGAGATTATGTAGACAGAAGAGATGCAAAGAGATGAAAATTACTGAAACTACAGTTTAATTCATCTTGTACTTACATCTGTGATAACCTCACCTCTTTTTATGGCAAAAGCATACCTTTACAATGATTTTGGCCTGGGGAGGGAGTATTTATAACAACAGGACGAGGGGAAATGGTTTTAAAATGGAAGAGGGTAGATTAAGGTTAGATACCAGGAAGAAATTCTTCACTGTGAGGATAGTGAAACACTAGAACAGGTTGTCCAGCCACGCTGTGGATGCTCCCTCCCTGGAAGCATTCAAGGCCAGGATGAATGGGGCATCGAGCAACCTGGTCTAGTGGGAGGTGTCCTGCCTGTATCAGGGGTGTTGGAACCAGGTGATCTTAAAGGTCCCTTCTAACGCAAACCATTCTATGATTCTGTGATTGTTAAACAATGCCACTTCCTGGAAGATGTCCACAGATCTTATAAAAAACATCTGCACGGGTAGAAGAGCAGAAATTTGTTGAGAGAAATAAAACATTAAAATGGGTTTTTATAAAAATAAGAAACATCAGTAACTTACAGATAGTTCTCAGCTAGAAGTAATAGAAATGCTCATTCATTATTGGAAAAAAAAATGTATTTAAAACATCAAATGGGCAACTGTTATCAGGAAAAAAAATCATTGCAGCCCAATCTGAATTCAACATTGCTTTATAGTTGAGCTGAATTTGGCCGTGCCTCTCACTTTCTCAGAAGCTTGGGAAATGAATCCAGAAAACTGTTTTATATATATATATGAAAATAACAACAACTTTTCTACTTGCAGTCAAATCCTGACACCAAGTTTCTAGTACTGTCAGGGAAAAATGGCTTAAATGATCCAGCTTCTGTTGTGAAATAATCACTCTATGTCTTGAGGTTATGATCCTTCAAAGTATATTGCCATCCATTTTCCAGTGTCTTCAAGTCAGTGAAGATTTTTTCAGATTTCTGCAACAGGAAAAGGCAGCAAAATTAGAGTGTCTGGTGATGCTACACTTCATCTAACTGCTCTTGAAAAGTAAGTTGTACAGTGTTTATAATACAGACACTACATTCTTGAATATTCTTAGCATTTCCTTAGGGCACTGTAAGTAACTAGAGCAAGATCTGTGTCATAAGAGATCTCCCTTTTTCCTCTGGAAAGTAGCATTTCCTAGCTTTAAAGGAGTGCTATCGTGACAAACATCAAATTCTGACAGTGGCTTAGATTTTTATTTTTTTTTTTTAGATCTCAAAACTCTCATCTTTTTGATAAGGAAAGATCTCCACTAAGATCCTCAAATCCTTGCATCGTCACATTGCATTTGCTGGTTGGAAAATACGAGAAGTCAAAAGCATAATATGGATCTAGGAAACGTAAGGCAGGCCACAGTTCTAGGACAGCTTCAAATGCCTGATCCCACACTTTTCCCGCTTTTTGAACGAAAAATTTAACTATCTGGTATCTCAGAATGAGTTCTATCCAGCAAGGGTTATGAATTCAGAAGGAAAACCAAAAGTATATTCCCATTACAGTGAGTCTGAGTCATCCTCCCCCCACTTAAAACGTTTCATAAGAACAAGCACCTCGAGTGAGCTCTGCTGTTAAGAAACTACCTGTATATTTGTACATTTAGAGAGAATTGAGGTTTCCTAGGTAGAAATGGTATTTGCTACTCTACTCTACTCAACTTCTCAACTTGACTAATACGCTTTCAAAACAGGTTTAAAGGAATTGTTATTTCTAAAGTCTTTTTCTCCTAAGGCATTCAGTTATTACTTCAGCATGCTGCTAAAATTTGCCTGAGGAGCGTACACAGGACAAAAGAAATTATGATTCTTAAGAGCTTACAGCTCTCCTGAACCTGGGTAAAAGTTTTACGGGGGTAAAGAAAAGTCATTTCTATAGCCTGAGGGCTTTCTCCCTGCTGAGTTTCAGAGGTCTGCTCCAAATAATGCAAATGTCAGAGTTTCTCAGAACTTTGCAAGAATCTTTCACAAAACACCCTCTCGTCTCCTGGGAGCAAAATGTCCACCAAAAGTTCACATTATTCTAAGGTTCTGGTTTGTGCTTCCCTCAAGTTCATTAAACTTCTTTAGTTCCTACTATCTTGCATTTCATTTAGAGCAGGCTGTGTGGTCTTAATCAAACTACTCATCACAGTGTGTGCTTTCTGGAAGGCCCTTTTGCTCTTCTAGTTGAATTGGTGCTTCCAAGATGGGCTTTGCATCAGTAACAGCACAGAGTTTCCAATCAAGCATTTCTTATGGGGGGTCTTTTCTGCTATTGTGCACACCCGCACCACCTCTTCTGGGAGGTTCTGGCTGCAAGGTATGTCTTGAAAATCAAGCTTTACTGGGACAAAGACATCCTCAAAATGGAAACACAGAGGACGCTTGAAAGTGAGTCACTGCAGGCAGCAGCAGAAGAAAGAGAAGAAAAAAAGCAGCATTGCTAACTAGCTGTTTGACAGAGATTGCAACTAAAGAGTCAGCACTGATCGGCAGCATCAGGCTGCTTACTATAGCCAAATATCCCAGCCTCAAAGCATCCTCAAGGTAGAGCAGCAGAAAGCATGACAACCTCAACCACCAAGCATGAATGAAAAACAAACAAACAAAACACCAATCTGTTTCTCAGAGGTACCCCTCACACCACAAAGCAATAGGATTGACCTTAACACCCTGCAGTTTCAAAAAGTGACGCATTTGACTGAGTTGACTGGAGCATCTTTCCCCAAGGAGTGAGTTACCTTAAATCCCATACTACTGCAAGGTGCACGTCACGTCTTGACCTGGTCAAAAAGCTTTCAGGCTGTACACTGGCATTGTTTTGCTATGTGGAATGCAGTAAAGTTAACTACATTTGTCTCAATTTTTATAATTTACATTTTCCATCTTAAAATTATTTGGCTCAATTCTCACTCTACTCATTTATAATAGCGTAAGCTAGGAGTAGATCAAAGTTAATAGGAATATGCTAAATGTATGTCATATCTAAATCAGATCCATTCTATTCATGTCTTTCAGAAATCTTGGAACAATTTCTGGTCACAAACAGAGCTTTGGTTAACCATAAGCAGTTAGCATTAGACTCAGCTTTCAGATTCTAAATTCAAGTAACTCCTATTAAAATAGAGAAACTAACCCCTCTACAACTCTTTCATACTTATCAGTAACAGCCTATTCAAAATCTAAAACTAAGGATGTCTGATTAGAGCAAGAAATACATCCTCATTATGGAGGGCTTAAGGAGTGCAAAGCACGAGTATAACATTCTGCAGAATTAGCGGATGGGTTAAAATCACATTTTCATACTGAACCGAATCCTCTTGGACAAATGTAGGTTAGTTCCCTGAATCTGGGGGTCCTGATTAGTGTCTCCTTTAATCTCTCCTGGGAGAAGTACGTATATCCCCGTACATCATCTTAGTGGTGGTGGGAGAGGGCTTAGCTGAATTGATGGAAACAGCCCTACAGAAAGCCATCCGTAACCTACAGTGCTGTATTGGGGATGTGGGGTTGGGTCACCCCTGGATCACGATGCACGTTGCTCCAGTCCTACAAAGCTCTGTAGTTCTCTGAAGCCACGATTGTTATTAGTGTCTTCATTAATCTCTCCTGAGAGGAGAAAGCATATCCCTATGCACCATCTCAGGGACAGTTCTGGTCCTCTCTAGATGAGTGGGATGTTCTGGAAGGGATTCCAGGCTGAGAGTGAGGAAGAGAAAGCTTTTCATTGCAGGATGTCACTGGGACTTTACATACCTGGGGTGCAGGGTTGTTGTCACTCTTGGTGCTTTCATTGGAAAGAAGAAGAGAGAAAACAAGGGGAAGAAAAAGATTTGGTTAACTCTTGCTCCTGAACAGCCTCCCACTACCCGTGAGGTCTCACAAGTATCAGCGAATTGCATGGACTACAGCACACCAAACCTAGCAGCAGTGTTATCAGAAACTGGTCCTGAGCAAACACCATTAGAATTCCATAATCCAGATGGAGTCCTGGTACAGTGTGACTGGGAGGTCAGAAGGGATGGTAAAGCATCTTTCTTGCCTTTTTCTAGAGGAAAAAAATAACAATAATAGAGACATTCCCTGGTGGTAGGGTGATAACAGATTGAAGTTACTGGAAAGACTCCCATGGACTGCAGTGCAGTTGGGTCAGTCCCCCTGATGCTCTGTGGAGGTTCTGCAGTCCTTTGAACTCAGTCTTATTTCAGTGGTTCTGTTAATGCTGTGTTTCATGTATTGACGTGAAATGACGCATTGCATTTGAAAGAGTCACTTTTAATTCATAACCATACAGCTCAGGCACAGGAAAAATATTGTGGTATGCGTTCAGCAACATATTTGGTGCTGTGCAGCCATTCTACAGAGTGCATTTAACTGTGTTTTGTGTATTATTCTTAACATGCATTCACACTAGACAGCAAAGCAGCAGTTATGGGGTCTGCTATGAATGCATATTAACAGCAGTACACATTTGCATATCATGGATCCATAATACAAAATGTGTAGTAAAATCCTTATGAAAAGTTATTATGCATGCACAGTAAAAGCTTTTTAAACCTTGATATCTCCGTTATTTTGTTTCCCCACTATTTATTTGAAAATATTAAAAAGGTCAAATGATGGATTAGGAATCTGCAAAAATGTAATGTTACTACTACAGAGGGAATCCTCCAACACAAGCTAATTTTTTTTTTTTTTTGGTAGCAGTATCAACCATTCAAAAATGGATTTTTAAAGAGAATTTGAGTGGTTAATAAAAGGACATTGAGAAGGTATTTTTTATAAAAGTATTTTTCGGAGATTGCTATAAATTTTTACAGCTCTTCCCTTAACACAGAGGCACCACAATGTCAACCTTTCCTTCAATTTGTTCTAATATTTTTAGTATGCATTGAAACAAGGTTCAGATCCTCAGGACTTTGCATATTTAGATTATGGTGCATTGTATAATACTCTGAATATGCAAAATCCTTGAAAAGGTTGACAACCCTTAGGACCTTGCACAATGTAAATCTTAATGCATAAATTCCTATTGAGAGTAACAGGATTCTACCCTCTCTGTAACACAGATTGCAGTATTTAGGATAAAATGAAATGAATGCTGTGAGTACTACCATTCTTGCTCCTTTTGAACAGGTGCCACTGAAGTTTTAGAATCTTTCTCGCTTTAAAAGCATTTAAAAATTAAAATCGCAGCAAGAAATAAAAATAATCTTTAAAAAGGGGTCTGGGCTCTGTAGAAAGTGAATGATCTGATACTCCTGGCTTCTGTTAAAAATAAGTAAATACACAAACACAAAGTTTGGAGGAGGGATTTTTTTCTAGTGCGGGTCCCTAGAATTATTGAGCGCATACACATGGATGTACTCAGCACACCTTATCCTGCTGCTGCTTCTTTTCTTTCTTTTTTTTCTTTTTTCTTTTTTTTTTCCCGTGTTAAAAAAAAAAATGCCCGGATTTAAATGAAACTTTGTGAAAACAAAATAATTGGATCAGGACCGAGAACATTAACGCCAAGCTTGGGCCCAACGTGAATTAAAGCAGATGAGTTATAAACCCTTCAAAAACAGGATTTATAACGGAAACGCTGACACAGACCCATAACAATAGCAGCTCTGCCAGGGATTATTTTAATACTAAAAGCATACTCAGGCTCTCACTTTTTAAAATAGAGATTACTTAGTCGCTACAGAGCGGCGATACACGATAATAAAAGCAAACTTTCAGAAAACGCTCCCAAGATGACACGCTCTCCCCCCTGCAACTCGCTTGACATCGCCTCTGTGCAGCACAGCACACCTAAGGAAATAAAACGCAACAATAAAACCCAAATCAAAGTAGAGTTTGCCATCGGCTGCGTGGCCGGGCTGAGCCGAGTGGCTCTGTCAGCTCCGCTTATCAGCTTCTCATCCGAGGGAACAGACAAAAGAGTTAAGGGAGCCGAAACGAGAGGCGAGGAAGGAGAAAAGAGCACGAGGACAGAGCCGCAAAGGGGCACATGGATGCAGCGATCAGGAGGCAGGATGCTCCCAAAGATCAGCCCTGGGGCTTAAGATCACAGGGGGACGCTGCAAGCACCCCGAATCCTCACCCACACCAGGGTGGGAAGGGGTGCGAGGAATGAATTGCTGCGGTTGCAGCACGTCACTGGAAAAAGCAACACTTCTGAAACCTTGGCATCGTGTGTCTAGTCATCCTCTGTTGCTTCTTTTTTTTTGGGGGGGTGGGGGGGAGGGATGAGGAAGGTCAAAAAATGATGAAGGTCATGATTTCTTAGAGGCAGGGGGGGATTTGCCGCTATTAGCCTGCATTCTGGGGCAACACGGTGTATTTCAATGGCAAATACATGAACAAATAAATAAACAGAAAGACAGGCGGAAAGAAAGAAAGAAAGACAGAAGGAAAGAAAGAAAACGAGAAAAAAGAAAGAAAGGACATTAAAACAGCAAAACAAAACAAACAAAAAGAACAAAAAACTCACGCCCCAAATTTGCTTGTAATAGCATCACTTTTTGTGACCCTGCCATAGCACCAATATTACATCCTGATTCCTTCCTTCTCCCCCCCCCCTTTTTTTTTTTCCTGGGTACCAGGTGCACCAGAGAGATCCGATCAGTACAAGACAGCACTTTTTGTATAAACAATGCCACATTAACATCTACAGGGCAGCCGTACCTGTAGGCAGGGATAGCACCAAATGTTGGCACATCTATCCGTGCAGCTAGACTGCTAGAAAGAAGCAGCTCCAGTGGAAAAGCACCTACTGTATGTGCAACGCTGGTGCAGATTTTTTTTTTTTTTCTATCAGTCTAACCTTCTGTGTTGATACATGAATGCTGGTACCCACTTAGAGGGATGCCAGATGATCAGTGCAGAATGAAGGTCCCAGGAGAAAGGCTCACGTGGTTTTCTCTGCCCCGTGACGTCACTAGCAGATGGCATGGGTACCAGCTCTGGCAGTTGGCATCAATGTCACTTTTTAGAGATCAATGAGATAGTGCAGATATACACAGATCTAGGCTCCAGGAGACGATGCGACACTCAGACTGAAAAGATTTGGAAGGCAAAAAATGAAAACTGATTGTTGAATGAAATAAAAAGCTAAGGTAATGCAAATAAAGATATATTTCAGTTGGTGCTGGGTGTGCATGCAAGTGTTTAAAGATACAGTATCATTGTCTTGTATTTTGTGTGTGCTATTAACTGTCTGATAACTCCTGCTAACATTTTATCCTTCTGATGCAATTGCTTACTTTTGTTGGTGTTATGTAATGTTGCAAGTGTGTAGACAATACTGCTGGACTTAGTCTTTCACTGGGGTTTTTTGTTTAGTTTTATTCTATTTAAAAAGTCCGTGTATTCGTTTTGTTTGTCTCTTGGAGGACAGTGGGTCCAAGCATTTGCGGCTCCCAAACTGAAAACAAAAGCAGAAATAATCAGAAGGGGGGGGGAATTATTTCCCTGTTTCAGCTTGGGTTGCGAGCACACGTGCACGACTGCAGCCTGAGCCCAGAGCCCGCTGCTGTCAGCCAGGGGCTGGGGAGACGCCTGAGCCTCACTGAACATAAACACTGCTACAGCGTGCAGGGAAATATTTCCCCCTCTAATTGGTGGGGCAGGGGGGGGGGAAAAAAAAAAAAAAAAAAAAAAAGGACTAAATTAAAAAAGAAAAACAAAAGCAGATAAGTTCAACCAAGGTAAATGCAAAATAAGATTTAGAATTTTTGCTGGGAAAAAGGAAAAAAAAAAAAAAAAAAAGGTAGGGAGATTTTATTTCCTAACTCTAACCTGGGTACGTTCAGGGTTTGATCCTTTCTGATTTTTGTCTTGTTGTAAAATGTGTGTGATTTTCATAGAAATTGTTAGAAATAAAAAATACTTCATTTTTTTTAATGTTACTAGCTGAGAAATTTGGGGGGAGTTCCATTAATATTTTTTCCACCCGGTCTAACTTGCGAGAGTTTAATATCTTGATTCAGAAAGAGGGAAATGCGGAGGGACAAAAACTCGGAAATCTAAGTCAAAAAGTGATTTCGAAATGTTTAGTATAATGGAGATATGGTGCAGTTTTAGGGCTGCACTCGCTCTTATTTTTTTTTTCACCCAGGGGAATTTGTATTAATTAAATTTATGTATTGCTTTATCATGTCTTGCATTTCTTTGAGTTCGATGGTGGTGAGGGTTCAAAGGGCTTGTTTAAAAATAAGATAAATGAGCAGGGAGCTAATCATACGTTTTAAATATTGATTTACTCTGTATTAACTGTAGGAGATGTGGCTTTTTAGTTGTGAGATCCTGAGCGTTTCGAGTGATTTTAAAATTCTGGACAGCACTTGATTTTTAATAAGCGAGCATTTGCGATTGATATGCGATGAGGAAAAAAAAATATAGATAGTTCATTTATACACACGCAGTCCTGTATGTACAGAGCACACACAGACAAGGTGCATGAGAATGGGTGTGTAATTCAGCAAACTTTGTAAATGGAAATATTTAAATATTGTGCTGGCCCTCTTTCAGGTAACTTAAGATTATAGAACCATGCTAACACTACCGTTTGATGAGTCTGTTGTAATGCCAGAATCCCAGATGTGCAGAAAGTTTTCCAGAGAAAGCGATGACCAAAAGCAAATAAAGAACCCGGAAAGCTTTTCGAAGCAGATCATACTCCGAGGGAAGAATATTAAAAGGTCTCCTGGAGAAGATACAGAGAAAGAGGAGGAAGAGGAGGAGAGGGAGGAGGAGGATGAGAACGGCTTGCCCAGGAGAAGAGGCCTTCGGAAAAAAAAGACGAGCAAGATCAGGATGGAAAGGATCAAATTCAGGCGACAAGAAGCCAACGCGCGTGAGAGGAACCGGATGCACGGCCTTAACGACGCCCTGGACAATTTAAGGAAAGTGGTCCCTTGCTATTCTAAAACACAAAAACTGTCAAAAATCGAAACGTTGAGACTAGCCAAGAACTACATTTGGGCTCTTTCCGAAATCCTGCGAATTGGCAAGAGGCCTGACCTGCTCACCTTTGTCCAGAACTTGTGCAAGGGTCTGTCCCAGCCAACGACAAACTTGGTGGCAGGATGCCTGCAGCTGAATGCCCGAAGCTTCCTGATGGGCCAGGCAGGTGAAGGTGCCCACCACGCCCGCTCGCCTTACTCTACCTTCTACCCCCCCTACCACAGCCCTGAGCTTGGCACCCCCCCGGGGCATGGGACTCTCGACAACTCCAAGTCCATGAAACCCTACAACTACTGCAGTGCGTATGAGTCCTTCTATGAGAGTACTTCCCCCGAGTGCGCCAGCCCACAGTTTGAAGGTCCCTTAAGTCCTCCCCCAATTAACTATAATGGGATATTTTCCCTGAAGCAAGAAGAAAGCTTGGACTATGGCAAAAATTACAATTACGGCATGCATTACTGTGCAGTGCCACCCAGGGGTCCCCTTGGGCAGAGCTCGATGTTCAGGTTGCCTACAGAGAGCCACTTCCCTTACGACTTACATCTGCGCAGCCAGTCTCTCACCATGCAAGATGAATTAAATGCAGTTTTTCATAATTAATGAGGAAAATGAAAATAAACAGTGGTCATTCACCTCCCCATCTAATTAAGAGCGAGCAGATGCTTGGGCACTGCGTAATTGGCACAACTCTATTTAACGTGTTTACTAGTTTCTAAAGTGTGTTTCAACTATTGTGGGGATTTTCTATGTATTAATAAATCCCTTTTCCAATAAGCATTTTTCCTTTTTTTTTTGTTTTTTTTTTTTTTAGTTTTTTTTTTTGTCTGTAAACACTGTGAAATTATGTTCCTTCTCAGAGTTTATTTCCTCCTTCCTTTTTTTTTCTTATTCCCCTACTTGCTTGATTTGTTGAGCAGTGTGTCTGAACAGCACCGCTGAAATAAAAGCATACACACTGTGTAAAGTCAATGTCTATTTTGATTGTACAGTAATTATACAAATGCATGTTATTGAAATCAGATGAATAAAAATGATGTATTTATAATTGGTAGAAATTATATATTATGTATTTGAAGGGTTTAAAAATATTCAGAACTTTAAAGAAATTCTCAGAACTGAGATGGGCTTGCAATATGCAGAGGTGAGAGAGCAGCAATATTGAAAGCTATGCAAAAAAAAATACAAAAAAAAAACACAAAACAGATATTCTGGTGGTTGTTTTTGGGTAAGATAACAAAAAAAAAAAGCACTGACTGTCACTGAAATTATTCAACCTGGCCTTTAGAGTGTTGTTGGCAGGGGCCACATGCTAATATTTTAGAAGATGTTGTTGAAATTTTGCCTCAGTTATTTTGACCATATAATCAGCACTTTTTTGTATTATTCTGACTTCAGATGTAAAGGTTTGTTATAACAATGTATAACTGTGGTTTCTCACTACGTATTTTAAATGCAATTAAACATAGATGTTTCCACTTTTAAAATACATCTATTAGCTGTGATGCTGTATTTTGCCTGATACTTATTATTTCACAGTATACAGTTGCCTTTGGTCTTGTCTACACAGCTTTCTGCCCTGCTCCCCTATAGCGCCTGAGCCTGGAGATGGAAATCATGATTTATCAAGGCAAACTTCACTCTACTTTACATCAGCCCCACAGCAAACCAGACCCAAAATAGCACAACTGTATGCTGTGTGTTAAATGAAACACAGATAAGGGGAAGAAGGTAACTTTACAGCTCAACGAAACATAGATTCTGCATTTCATATGGGCAAGGCTGAGTGCACACGTAGGTCACAGGCTGCCGTGAACACAGCCAAACTCAGCCTTTGCTAATAAAGAGCAAAAAGCACCAAAGTGCTACACTGTGACAGAGTAGGGAATCCCTCTTTAAAAATACTTGAAAAGTATAGGTTCCTCTTTCAAGTTAGAGACCCTGGGTTGCATCACAGCTGGGGCCTCAACATGTTTGCATCACACGAGCCTCAGACCCTCATTCGAGTGACAGCTTGACAAAGAGGGGACATTATAACTCGTCTAACTTCACATGTGTCTTATCACACATTACTTCTCCTTCAGGAGAACAGCCATCTGGAGTCTCTCTGTTCTCAAAAGACCAGAGCCAAAGTTCCAACGCTTGGATCGTGGTCTAAATGTTCTCATGCAGGAGAAACACTGGACATGTAGTTTTGCTCAGCCATCATCTTCTCTAGATATAAATGTCAAGCCCCAAACAGAACTTCTGAAAGCACAGTTTTGAGCCATGGTTCACAAGATTGGCTCAGGATTATCCCATCATTTAGCAGTATCAGGGCTGGGCAAGAACTAAGCAGCAGTTCTTTATCTGTTGATGGGTATGAGCGTTGGGTTGAAAATATCCTGGGCTCCAAATAGAAGAGAGGCTTGGGGAAAGAGAGTAGGGTAAAGCATGAGGGAGGAGGGGGATATGTCCTCCTGCCAAACAGCAGGGTGTATCTCAAGCCCTACTCCAGCAGGCCATAACTTTGCCTGGCATCTCAGGGCTGCGGTGCTGGGCTGGAGCAGGGTGCCTCCACATGAGCAGCAGGCAAAGCAAGGAGGCAGCTGTAAAGTTCTGCACTGAGGGAAGGAGATGCCTGTCAGGGTACATTTAGCAGGCAACCAAGGGGGGTGCAAACACTTTGAGCTCTGCAATCTGGGGATCTCCAGCTCCGTGGCCCTATATTAACTTCATAACTCATGGGCCACTTCCAGTTTTCCCTGCTGGCAGCAGAACCAAGAGGAAGGGGGAGGAAAAATACCCCTCCCTGCCAGTCTGGATCCTTCTCGCTCAATCCATGACAGATGGGGAGGCAATTCACAGCCAGATTCCCCCTCTGGTAGCTCAAGGCAGGCACCACACTTGCTCAGGGCATTGCAAATTGAAAAGCCAGTCCAGAATAAATAATGGAGCGAGTCATAGAAAAATATTGAGTTTGAATTTAAAAAAAAAAGAAAAAAAGAAAAAAAAAAAAAGACATTCCCTGTCTGGAAGGATATGGATTATTTAGAGATACCGAGATAGGGAATTCCCTGGAAGGCAGGTTCTCTCACACACCTTCCCTGTCACAAACACGACAGATATTCCTGCGTGCCTTAGCTGGCCCATTGCAGAATACAAGGGCTCTGAAGCAATTTATAAAAGCCTTTGAAGTCGCCTTGTTTTAGAGACCAAATTCAAGCATGGAGAATGCCAGAGTGCTTTCAACCTACAGGAATAAAAGCCAGTGGGTTTCTTTACCCTGTCTGAACATTATAGGGTTTGCCTCCTCCCAGACCCATTCATACAGTAAAACAAAGCTGTTCATTTCTGCCTGCCTTGTTCTCCTCTTAACTACCTTCCCCTCTTTGAGGACAGGGATATGTAAAACAGTGACTGCTCCAGAAAAATTTGGTCAGAAGTTTCTATTCATCCTTGTCCTTTAGTGTGGAATGAAACCTTCTGACAAATTTAAAATTAAGCAGTGGCTCCAGCTCTGCATCTCTACAAGCCCCAGCACAGTGCCAAGCAGAGAGTGAAGGACATCATCATTTTGCCAGACCCTAGATAAGATTTTAAATCTCCTCTGCCTTACAGTGGGAACACATTCATTTTAGGACACATCCTGGCTGTGCTCCCTTTGGGATCATCTGTGTTCTTTCACTTCATAGCCATTTGCTCAGAGATTTTTAAAATGCACGGATACAAAAGTGGTGGCAGGTTTTTCTAGCAACTCCCTCTCCTATTTTTACCCCTACTTCCCTCTTTTCTTCTCCCCTTTGCCTGTAGGGCTCTCAAACGGCAGCAAATTAAGTGAAATGCCATCAATAAAGATGAATGAAATCCCGGTGAACCACATGGCAGAATCTTTTCTTGCAGAAGCAAACAACACTTGCCTAAATTAAGAGGAGCTGTATGGTTTTGTTTCTCAGATTGTGAATCGAGCCTAACTCAAGCCTATAATTTCTGATCCATAGTCAAGGTCAAACAGGTTTATTCAAGATACCAAAACCCCACAGCTTTTTTTTTTTTTTTTTGGTATGTGTAGCAGTGATGGTAATGCTTTGGGCTGAATTGTTATAAGGAGAACTGCCTTCCTGACATTTCAAACTTCAAAATATATATATATAAATAACAAACAAAAAGCAAACCAACCCCCCCAAACCAACAAAGAAACAACAACAAATCCCCTATAAACCCAGCCGTGGGTCTGACCCAGAGCTGAATCGTGGCAGCAGGTTGTGATTTTGCTCTGGAGAGAAACAGACCAGTGTGGCGAACAGCTGGCACCACGCCACAAGAGAATCTCAAGGGCAGACCTGTCGTGCCTCTCTGATACAAATCTAACTGCCATACGCGGGGCTGCCACGCAGCATCGTGCTCCCAAGCCCTCTTCCCCTGCACCGTGTGACCCGAGCAAGCTGCCCCGCTCAATTCTTTCACGCTATGCCAAGAGGATGGCCTATTTTCCTGCAGAGCCTTCCCTCTTGCCCCAGAGGATGCGCAAGAATGAGCGAGCGAAAGGGAAAGGAAAGCCAGATTCATAGAAGAGATATGGATTATTATCAATTATTATTATTTTTTTTTTTAAACGCATGCGAGGTGGATTTAAAGATGACCTGCGACTTGCTTTGCATTGGCATCAGTTCCAAAGATTCTGAGCTGTAAAGAGGTTTTCTCCCCCTTCTCCCCAAAATGTTTTCTCTTGGCTGCTTTCCTTTGTCACTGGCTCCTCAGGATTTCACATTTATCTCTGTAGCTGCGCTATTCGCACTATTTAATTCTAGGACACCATGTATGTACGCACCATATGGAAACAAGGCATATTCTAGCTTTAGCTGAAATATTGAACTAGTCAAGAAGGATAATAATATATATCCGTATATTCGGAACAGAAAAGCAGCCTTTATGATCTGTTTTTCCAGGATATTCAGCGTGGACCTCCCACCTCCACTAGTGAACATTGTCCTAGTTCTGATATTCTGGGTCTTTTTCCTCATTTCTGCAGGACATTAGTATTCAAGCTGTTTTATTCTTTTCTGGATTGGAGTCGATTAATATCTAAAGTGAGATTTTTCAAACTGATGAAATTTCTTGGTCTAAATGAATACCTGCACATAGAAGGTTATAAATTCTAGGATTCTTAGATATTCTGTTTGCAAAATGAAAATGACGATCACCAACTGAATTGGAGGCCCTCATACAGATAGGAGATCCAGGCTAAATCAGAGATTTTAGTATGAATTCTATACTTGTGAAAGAAGGAACGAGGAGTGTTCAGCCTGCTCTTCTTCCAAAGGAGTTCAGCAGATACCAAACTTGACTCCAAATCATATGGGAAGATAAACGCATCTTTATCCACTGTGTTATTTATTTACAAAAGCAGCTGCATAACACTTAGATGCAACTGAAGTGACATTTCTGTTGGGCAGACAGCTTGCAGACAAAGAAGCTGCAGCAAAATCTTCTTCAGAATGCAGGGGGAAGCCTGCATGAATGCAAGTGCCTATTTGCCCTTTGAACTAGAAGTTCGTGTAGGAAAGAAAAACATTGTTTGGACTCTGAGGACAGCAGATTTTGTTATTTAATTGACATTCCATCACTGAATTCTGAGGAATAGCCCATGCCAGTCACAAAGCAAAGCACTTATTCTCTGGATTCAGAAGAAGGCTGTTCTTGTGCTTGGTATCTTTGTCTTGATAATGGACATCACTTCAGAAAAGTAAGTGTACTCCCCACAGTAGATATAGTAGGCATTTTAGATCAGTTCACAGCCATCAGTACACACAGAGACATACCTGCACACACCAGAAAGCAGTTTCTGCTTCGTCAGTCTCATCAGAAAGTGAAGAAAACACTTAACTAAATGCACATAACTGGACTAATTTGGGTGCCAAAAGAGCATGACAGTGAATGAATGGCAAGTCAATGTGCCTAGCCATCACTCCCCAGGTGTTCAACTACAGACTTTCAATCCATAGATTGAAACTCCAGACTGTACAAACTTCATATTCCCTCCACTCTTGAATTTCATATATCCTTCCTCTTTCTAGACACTAAGTTTTGTTCCTTAAACAACAATATGCTGAAACTCAGCTAAAATAACTCCACCCCAACATATCATTTCACATTTTCTTTTTGAGAGGTTTAAAACAACTAAACTCAGAAATAAGAATGATAAATATTGCAGCCACAGTAGCACAGCCACAGCATAAAAAGTGACAAAGAATGCAAATAAATGCTAACAGGAGGATGCCCAGATATTTCCCAGTGAACAGAGTAATTTATGGCAGGATGCACCATGGCACCTGACTGGAAGTGTAAGCACTTGGCTTTCTGGAAGAGAGTAAAGCAACTTTGTGGTCAGAGCAAACTTTCAGAACTACTTTCTAAGAGGCAGGTATGTCTAATATGAGCTGGGATGCCTTTGTGCTCTGCCTGGATGGCAAGCGTGTTCCAGCCACAGCTCCATCTCTATTTTGAACGATGTAGTTGCTTTACACAGCAGGTCATCTACCCTACAACAGTTTCTTTAGCCTTCATGCTGGATTAACAGGCACTTTGCAACAGCTGAGCCTGCAAAAGATGCCCTAGAGGAGATGTGTCGCTGCACAATACATCCGCATCTTACTCAATCACGGGTTCCCCATACCCTCAGGTACCCATGCAGATGTCAGTGCATTCAGTAAGATGGTGACTCCACCATGAGTAATGGCTTCTACCACAGGCACAGCCTTATGGAAAAGCTCTTCAGTGGTTTAATTAGGCTGTGCCTAGTGGCCTCTATGATAGACTGACAATACAAGTTGCCTGAGCACAGCACCTTACTTACACTGTGGTTATACTCCCTATATTCTCTTCCCTATCACTGTAACAGGATTTGTTCTCCCTTCAAATTCAGCACTGTTCTGGGCAAAAAAAAAAAAAATGGCTCTAGCCATACCATAATTAGTATATTTAGGATGTTATTAGTGGGCCAAGGCATAACTTGTAGAGAACCACAGATTTTTCTGGCAATCCTAGATGCCAAACATACACACACCATCATCCTTTAAATTCTTACATGCACCTCTGAAATGCTTGTATCTCAGAGAATCAATTTCTTCTCCAAAAAGAACCAGATACTGGCAAGCAAAGAATGTACACAAGGGGAATTAATACAAGACCCATTTTGTACTTGTCCCTTCTCTTCTATAGCCCAATACCTGTGGAAGTGACAACATACAACATGGAGCACATCACACATTATTTTCTTAGTTTGCCCATTTTTCCTGTGATTTAACAAATACCCACATTATGTATAGGTAATCTTGTCTGCAGATTGATCAATTGCCATGTGGTGTTTTACCTTGAAGTGCCTAGAGATTTGTTAAATAAACTTGGTCTTCAGATGATAATCTAGCATTAATATTTTTACAAATAAAAAAATCCTCAAATTTGTTCCTAAATGTATTTAAGTCTTACTAGAGAACATGATGCTGGTTATTAAAAAGTAATTCTGGAGAAATTAGCTTTCAGCTACAAAATTAATATAATTCATTTATTACTTGCAGCAACAAATCAAAATGCTGTTAACACTGCTGCATGCAATTTAATATGCACAGTAAGTTTCCATATGGCTTTAATTTTAGGATCCCTGGTCACTACAGAGACTCATTTGCAGAATGGTCTGTGGACAACTGAAGTCAGCTAGTGCTTAGTGATGAAAAAAGGCTGTTCTACATAGTTTCTAAGCCACCCACATCCAAAACCACTAGAAAGGTTTGGCATTCCCATATCCTACCTATGACAGAGAAATGTCTACATGCATTCATGGATATAATCAGTGTTTGAAGAAGTGTGGTCCAAATTCAGTCTGCCTTTACTAAATTAGCCTCCTGACCATGAAAACAGTTTTGAAAATCACTGACCATCTTTCAGACGAGGTTCAAAAAACCTTATCTGCACCAAATCACTGCAACTGGGTGACAAAATATCAGCATTGACAAGAGGCTAAAAACAGAATACAGCCTAAATTTTGATAGCGACATCTCTACTGTTAGAGATGTCTTGCTGAGTTTTTACATAACAGAGAGTTGTGTGTACACTGTGATTAGCTTGAAGGCAAACTAGAGGAAGGCAGTACATTGCATTTTGAGTTTCCTTGTTGGAGAACCTCGTCAAGCCTGAAGGAATCTTGTCACATCTTTTTTTACCTTCCTCAATCAGCAAGATCACACCAAACTCTTGCAGCACCATGTTCTTCATTGCCTAACAAAGTCTGCTGAAGAGTGATTACAGTGGGTACACGCGTCCACATTCAAGTCTAATTGCTCAATTTCCTGTCTGAGAGCAGAAGTAGTAAACTGTGCTCTTTTCAAATAACCACAAGGCTACAAATACCAGGATCCCATGCCACAGCTCTAGCCACTAGTGTGCAAGCTCACTCAGTTCACTGCAATACTCATTCTGTTCCCGTCCTCTCCAAAAAACTCGATCTGATAAAGTCGTCTTCGTAACCAAAGCAAGGTATTTCAAAGCACTACTGCTTTGTTGGCAGTATTCTGACCAGTTTTGCTAATAATGGCATCGGAGATTCCATTTGTCTTTTCCCTGTTACTTCAAACAGGCTATTGGCACTTGCTGCGGTATGATGGTCAGCATCGGGTCAAGAGTGATTAAAGTCAAAATCATAGGCACAAAATTATCTGTTTTTCCTTAACAGCTCTTGTGACTGAACCCCTGCCACTTGTTTGGTAAGTCAGCAGCTGGCTTGGTACAGCACTGATCATCTGTTCCTCGGTCCTGTTTATAGCTGGGAATCACACCAAGGAAAACCCCACTAATATCCATGCTCAGAACAAGAGGGCACAAAGCTGGTCTGAAAATGAGACCTTTGTATCATGAGTCCTCTTTATATCAAGTAACAGCCTTCAGCTAACAAAAGCACCTAACACAGGCATAAACACCATCCATTTCTAGGAGGCCAAATTCATCAAATATACACTGCTCCCAAAAGAATTAGAAAGAGGAATTTAACAACTCCTATTTATCAGAAAAACCACCGAGGCATCACTTAGCATTGGTTCTTCAGAGTGGTTGATGTAAACACAGTCCCTTACCTGGAAAACACCTTTGCCAGATCTCTCCTGGGTGGCAAAAGCATCAGCACGTCACTGCAGCCCAGCTAGCCACAGATGGGAAAAACATCAGAGATCAAAGCACTACCAATGCTGAAGCCCTGATTCTGAAGAGGCTCAGTGAAACAAGTCTCTGATCTAACCTCTTTTAGCAGTTCAGGTGTTTTTGTGTTTTTTTTTTCCTAATTTCTAATTGATGCTTTTGGGACAACCTCAGGCTAAATTACTGTGAAAGAAGGGAGACAGATGGAGGAAAGAACAATGGAAGCAGGCAGCCTCTTATAACTTAAGTCTCACCCTTTCTAGCACTTCTGACATCAGCAAAGGTCTGTCCATGAGAAGGGCATCACAATGGAAAATGAGCTTAGAGAAATACTTCACCAAGTTTACACAATGATTTTCTGAGGTGTGGGGAGGGAGCTGCCTTCTTTATTTTAGTCCTTTCAACTGTTAGCACAGTCTCTCTGGTGTGTTATGTTCTCGTGAGTTGGCAGACCTGTTGGGAATATAATGAGGTCTGAGCACGCTCCTCCTGGTGTGATGTTTAAAAACTTCATTTCTAACAACTTATTCCTCAGATGCTCTCCTGATTTTCTTCAGGCATAAGGACCAGTTGACTATGCAAATGAAAGAAGAGAATATAGGAAATGAGTTAGACACAAAGGGAGTTGCTGGCAAATGCCACTGCTTCCTCGGGGCATAATGGTAAGAGACAGCTGCTACTGCCAGCCCAGAAGCAGTAGCTGAGGGGGTTAGCACAGCTCTGCTGAAATCTTTAGTCTGATGAATAACTAGGCAGAGGCTGCCTCTGATTATGAGGCAGGACCCTCAAACCACAATCTTTGACTCTTGCTCTGTTGTTCCACATTATCAGCTGCTGTATATGAACACAGGAGCAGTAACAGATGATTTTTGCAACGATCTGCAAGTTTTTTTTTTTTTGTCCGAAAGTCCTTTTGTAACAAGAAGAGAAAGACAGGAAATTGATTACAAGCACACAAGAGCCACTACCCTTCGTAACTCTTGATGATCTTATTGAAAAAAATATAAAGATGGCCACTTTTGCAGCAAGATAGTCATTTTCTGGATCAAATATTTTGAAACACGAGCCACCTTCATGACACTAGCATAAATCATTCCACAAATATTTAATCACTGTACATGAAACCATAGTTTTATTTTTTTAATTTTCATTACAGTGCGATTCCCTCAAGTAATTATCACAGCAATCATAACTCTGATGCATGTATTTTGTCGTTCTGCCCAATAAATGGTAGCAAAGAACTGTAACTGATATGCATACATAAATATTTTAAGACTTTTTGCTTCTTAAATTGTTTGGAAATACTTATGGTAACCAGTAAATACTGATACTTTCGCCTCTAAAAGAATCTGTCATTTGGAGAACTGGCACAATGTTAAGAGTGCCACTTTATGGGGAAAAAAAAAAAACACTAATGTTTATTAGCAGTATTAAAGGAAATGCTTGGTGTTTTTCAGCTCTGAGCAGAATTGCTGTCTGGAGTGCCACATGTTATGATCACCACACAAAGATAAAATAAAAGTCCTTCCACAGGGGAACATCTTCATTTCAAACAAGGGAGAGGTTTACCTCTCAACAGTAAATGATTAAAAAAAGATAAAAAATAAAAATATATATATAAAAAAGAAGGAGTATTAGGTGGTAACTGTAGACTTTTCCTGGGAAGGTAGGAGTACATGATAGTTTTCAAAACACGCAAAAAATGAATAATTGATAAACCAAAAGTGAAAAGAAAGCAGGCACTTCTCCTGATTCTTCAGCTCTTCCCTTAGCATTTATCAGGAATTGTGATGAATCTCCATCGAGGTCATATGTGTTCACCAACAGAAGGCTAGGTATGTATGGCAAAATCCTGCCTTCATTTATACCAAGAGAAACCCTTAAAACTGGATTTGCTCATGTATTAATGAGGACAAGAAGGAAATCTTCACACTAATTTCATGCAAAGTTCAATATACTCCACTCTTTTACCCAGCAGTGAATAGAAACATCCTGCTCTTAAAGCATTCCTTTCTTTTTCTCTTCCTTCCCTCCCTCCTTCTTCACATTTCCCCTCTCTTCCACTCCAAAGCACTCCATAGTTGTGGGTTGGCAGCATTACTGCTGCTATGTATATGAGAAATCCAAGATGGAGGGATTGCCCAAAGAAGTCATGAAGAGAGCAGAAGCCCGATGACCTATCTCCTGAACTGAGCTGAACCCAGATTCTTCAAATCACATTTCAGACATGACTGAGTTACCTTGGCTTAATGGTTACCATACATCAGCTGAGCCTCGGCAAAAATAGTTTAAATTAGTGCGTGCTAGCCTATATTTGCATCAGCTCAGCTGCTGCACAGAAACTCATTAGGCTATGGTAACTTGCTCAAGTGTCTAAGACCTCAATCTGATGCCTTACCCAGTGGCCCAGATATCTGTCCAAATCATGCTCCCTGCCTTCGTGCCAATAAGCATCCTGAACCCATCTTTCACAAGAATGTACTCAAGAAAATAAGCTTGGTGCAATTTTCCAGTGAGATGCTCTAGAGGAAGATTTGTTCTGAGAAGAACACAGCCCTCAACTGTTCATTTCTGATCTCCCTGACCTAGAGCTGGACTCACTGCTATTCAAATGTATTTAATGGATGATACTAGGACTATCTCCACATCCAAATGTCTCTATCCTTCTCCCTTCCCAAGCATCTCTTCACCTATTGTCTACCAGAAATGTAATATGGGAAACTTCAGCTGGGGCAGTGTGAAGCACTCATCCTGTGCCCTGCACCATATATCCCTCTTTTTGGAAAGGTGGCTCTTACTCACTCTTGCTTTCTTCCTTAATCATTCTTTTGGAGTGTTATAAATGTAATTTAACTGTATTAAGAGTTTTGGGATTCAGGCTGCATTAAAATATTGTGCAAAATTAGGTTATATTCTATTGTTTTGCATGGATTTCTTGTTAGTTTGCAACCTGTAATATCTACCGAGAGAAATATCTGTAAAGATAATTAAATTATATTAAAAGCAGAGCAAAACCAACTATCCTGATATTCCTGATTCAGAATTGCTCACTTCAAGTTTTCTAAGTCACTGGTTAAAGTCTTGGGATAGCAGTTATTTTATTTATCTATAGGCGTAACAGTGAGATGAGACTGAACCAAGAGATCTGGGGCTTCTCTGAAGTTCTCATTATAAGCTTTGCAGTTTTACACACAAAAAAATCAATTTATTATATAGCCATAAAGTCATATTTTGGAATAAACATAGGAAAGGCAGTTACGTTCTGAGGCCAAAAACTTACCGGAGCAGCTCAAGAAACAGAACAAAGTTGTCTATTCTAACAATTATCATAGTAATTTCAACAGATAAACATGATTTCAACTTCGTGATGAAGGGTTAAAGCATTGACTACTGCTGTGTTACCTCTGAAAAATACGGTGATGCTTTCCCCAGAGCTGTGACTTCTCAGTTCACTAGCAACCAAAGTCAGGCTTAGCTCTAGGAGGACCTCTCAGGGTTCATGCTTCGCCAGCACAGCAAAATGCAATTTTCTGGCTGATGGAAGAAGTAGAAAAGTGAGGATTGCTGCAGTTGTTACCACCTGGTTAGACTGAGGTCTTGGTGACCACCCAGCCCAACACTACAACAGGATTGTAACGTAGCCATTGCTATTCCCTACCTGCTCTTTCAGCTCTGTGAGATGTCTCATGCTGCCTGTTCAGAAGATGGTATTATGGATTTGAGGGTCAATCTGTCCTTGAGGACATCATTTAACCTCTCCATTATCCTATACAAGAGTCAGGATAATGCCACCAAAGATTTAAAACTGGGCAGTGATGGTCAGGGAAGGGCTGGTCTCAGGCCTTCCCTGGTGGTAATTTGTCCAGACCAATGGAATGTTTTAAAGCTGGGTATACTATCAAAGCCTCAGGGAAAAGACAATGACAATTTTGTTCTTTTCCACCTACATAAGAGAATCCATACTTTGCCTCAATTTGTGGCATCAACACAGTGATGGAGGAAATGAGATATGAATCCATTTCAGAGAGGGGGAAAAGAGTATCTGCCCCTACATGCTCACATCTAGATTCTATGCCAGGAGTAGAAATGAAAGCAAATGATGTGGAATGCATTTTTAATCATAAAAAAAGAAAAGCAAACAGGGAAAACTCCCCAGAAGGAGGATGAGTAGAATAGCTCAGAACACTAAAAAACTGCTGGAGACAAAACAGAATGCATCCTATTGCATTTTCCCAGAGCCAGGAAGAAAGTAACTAGTTCATAAATTCCATCAGGAGCTTGGGGATTTTTGATGTAATGAGTTTTACAGTTTCAGAGGAGACTGCTTTGCTAATAATTATGTAACAGTAATTAAATCTGAAAAAGGCTGTACTCTAACTATGTTGATTTATTGCAGCTCCAACAAAGTACTCCTAGAGTGTGCTTTGGAGCGTGCACCTCCTCCCTCCAGTTTTCTTTAAATTCTCACAGAGCACTGGGTCACAGATGGTCTGAGATACGATATTTTCCCTATTAAATTCCTAATAATCTTTTTCCTAGGCTGAGTCATGGAAGCCTGGGGATTTCTCATTTTAATTAGAAGGTTTAAGGAGCTAACTCTGTTTGAAATTTCCTCCTAGGAGATATGGGTGCAGGTGATCCCATTCAAAAGAATGACACAATATCAAGGCCAACATCTCATTTCCATATTAGATTACAGCTAGTTTGGCATAACTCCTGATCTGGATGCTGATGATGTGCTGCCTGAGCAGGAGGCGCAAACTTTTACCATTTGAAAACAGGATTATTTTAGGATTATGTCTGAAGACATTTTAGGCTCTAGTTGGATGTTCCCTACCCTACCACAATGCTCCATCACCCTGTGTAGAAACCATTTAGAAACGTGAATTATTTATTTGTCTGATTGAAGCAATATGTCTGTATCGTTTAATAAACAGTGCTGTTAAGGATTCTCATACAAAGAGATTTACCATATTGTCCAAAGGGCTGATCCTCGTGGTGTTCAGGATAGCAGTGTTTCAGTTGGTTTTCATCTGCAAATTTATAAGCTATATAAACAGTGCATTCACCCAGCAAAACATTTTATGCGTGGCTTTAGCACTTGCAGTACCTGAAAAGCAACATTCTATCTCTGCCATCCAGAGGAGGTTATTCTTAGGCACTCATAGCTGGGTTTGGTCGTTTGTAAGAATGCCTGTTGTTTAAGAGTTAGTCTGGTGTACTATTCACATGTCCCTTGATAGCCTATTGTGGAAAAAAAACCTGCTTCTTAGAAGACAGCTGTTGAAATTTCATCAGCCTAGACTACACAGCCAATTCCTGTGCTTTAGGAAAATAATGAGCATCTCTTATTCTTCCAGCATGCCATGCAGTTGTCAAGAAGTCAGATAAGAGAATGTTTGCCATTTCTATCACCAGGTAGCTTACTGGTTTTCAAGATGCATAAGTGACTGCAGTTTGGGAAAATACAAATTTTCACCCAGTCTATGCTGCACCATCTAAACATGCTAAAAACATTTCACTGCAAGTAGTTCTACAGTATACAGACTTAGATGAGAATGGAAGAAATAACGTTTTACGTATTAAATCCTGCCAGTCGTGCCATCTCCATGGATGGTCACGAGCATCTAGTGTCAACTTTGTTATGCACTTTAAAACACTTTGTATATAATTATCCAGAAGGTTGTCATAGACTACTTAAAAGACTCAATATCTATATAAAATCAATCAGCATATATATATACACAATTTTTATTTTCTTTGTTCCCGAATACTCTAAAGATTTGGGATTGGTTTTAGTGGAAGGTACTTACCCTGTGTATCACACAAGCCAAAAGGCAAGGATTTGGGCTTTACCCTGTTTTCTAAAGACCAAATACATCCCTACTATCCTATCAGAGCCTGCAAACACCTCACAAATATTGTTACTTTCAGCAAAGTGTTGTATCACTTGAGAAAGAGGAAGAAGCCATGCTAGCAATAAGTAAGAAAAGCCAATCCTTGCCTGGGATGCAGAAAGAAGAATTTGTCCCAGCCCTAGATTGCACATGACATTAAACATATACACTGTACAACAATAAACTAACACAAACTACAAAAGCAGACATTCTTCTGAGTGCCCAAGGGTCTTGGTGATGCTGTGAGAATTGTCTGGGCTCAGCCTTGTGCTTCCTTAACCTTCTGGTGAGGCCCAGAAGGAGGTGGCTGGAGATATCTGCCTCATCAAACCCCTCATCTAGGAGCAGGTTCATCTCTGGGGAGTATGCTTATAATACCCCTCCTTGTAATAGAAAGGAATGCACAATCCTTGCTGTAGCTTTGTGGAAAATCCAAATGATAATTTCCTTGAAAAATGATGCAGAGGGAAGCACTGTTTTTCATGCCCCATGCACAGAATGGTTGAGACAGAATTAAGTCAAGGGTGAAGGGTCAGCTGAAGGCATGGGCAGCAACAGCTTTCCCTGAAGCCCCCAGACTTCCATCTCTGTTCTCCCTTCTGAAGGTCCAGGCTGGGAAAACAGGAGGAAAGGCAGACTCAAACCACTTCGTAAAAACAAAGAGTTAAAGTGGCAGATGAAGTGAGGTTCCGTAATGAGTTGAAGGGAAAATGTCTTCGAGTTCTGATTAATGACCAGGGACACCTAGAGCTTCTTTCCCTGTCTCAGCAGTACATGACTGGTGCAGCAGGGTAATGTCTAATAACTAATCTTTGACACTAGAATTAAGTCATTTTGCAAGAAAGCAGGTCATTAGAAGCTAAATTGAATTATAAGTAATACTGTCTCTATGGAGGATTGTAAATTAATTGGTTTTTAACAATAACATTTCTGTATTTTATTAAAGCAGTGTAAGAATTCAGCGAAGAAAAGAATGTAGCAGATAAACAGGGCAGGTGTTGATGATGCAAATGAAATAGATGACAGATGGTTAGTAGCACGATCACTCACTGTGTGCGTATAATGGATAGAGGTAATCAAATTCCTTTGTGAATTGGTGACTTTCTTTACATCAAGAACTTTAACTGTGGCATGCTTATACAGCTTCTCCTTAAAAATTAACTCTGCTACTTGTCATTACCTGAAGGTGCAGGACACTCGTATTTGCATATTGTCACAAACAAAAGCCAGGCATTCAAACAAAGCCGCACCCAGGGAACCAGCTATGTTTGCAAAGTGGCTGTGCCACTATGGACAAGTCCCTGCCTAATTACTAGTTACCCCCAGTGGAAAGCCTTCCCCCAGTCCCACGAACAAACCAGCATGCTGAAGGTGAAACCACAATGTGGGCTCAGTCCCTAAAATTGCAGGTTGTGGGTTCACCTCAGATGGAAAAGTCAAGTTACCACCATAGCAGATGGCTACCCAGCTCAGACCATGACCAGTATACTGGTTTTGAGGGACACCACACAGTCAAGCCTGAAGATGTGAACATAGGCTGCAAGAGAAAATAACCAGGCTTGGCTTTCAATGCAGAGATATCACACCATTACATATCCACATACATTGCACACACACGTGCAAACACACAGAGGGAAAAAGCAGAGAATGTTTGAGCCAGCACTTACTTAACAGAAAGCTGTCCCTGCTCTGAGCCAAAAAATTGAGCAAAAATAATCACTAAAGGACTACAGACATTGTATCAGGAGCCAACCTCTTAGCAGAGCAGTTTCCAAGATAAGGATGGGTTGCTGATGGGATAGATAGGAAACACTGACCATGCAGTACTCGCTTAGAATCTAAAACAAAGCCTGGACATACACTGTGTGCTGCAGTGTTAGCAGAAGCCCTCTGCCCCTAATTTTTCTAGAGAGGCAAAACCTCTCCTCAATTCTTAAACTGCCAGGCAGCAGGCTTCATTCACCCTAAGACTAGAGTAGTTTCAGGGCCACAGTATCAGCTGCTTGTATCCTCCGCTAACCTCAAGCCTGAGCCTGGATCAATGCAGATCACACACTGTGCTTACATGGAGGACATTGCTACATGATAATATTTGTCTAAGTGCTAAAAAAAAAAAAAAAAAAAAAATTATAGTAGATGTCTTGCTGTACACTGTACAATCAATAAGTGTACAGAGGTATAAAATCAGTTGGCATGCGGAGTTCTATGCTAAGTAAGGTTATCACAACAGGAAGATAATAAATGGAAAATGCTTACCAACATTGTAGGCTCACAATATTCTCCAAAAAAAGTGAACTCTAGGAAGAAAACCTTCCTCAGTGGCAGTCAGCACTTAAATGGGATCTAGGAGAGGTGCAGCCAGGCTCCACCCCTTCTGGTGGCACAGGTGAATTACCTTCACCTGTGCTGCTGTGGCTGACTCAGTGCTTGCCCCAGGTGGTCAATCAGAGGTTCAGGCCATGATTCAGCAGTTCATACATACACACACAAATGTCCACAGGTTTGGAAATCTGGGCAAAATAGTGATTTTCTTAAAGTATGCAATGGCTCTCTACATTTATTGAGACGTCTAACTTTTGTATTTTGAATATTGGTTCTTGAATCTTTGAATGTGAAAAACAGCACTCTGCCTGAAGTTGAAGAAAATAACCCATACACCTGCATTCCTTTATGGAAAAGCAGGGTTTTCTTTGCTGTTAAGAAAGACATTGCAGCAGAACCAAGAAGAACAGAAATATGGTTCACGATAAGTTGTACTGTGATAGATGCTAAATTTCAAGATTTCTAGCAAGGTTCTGTGGTGATATACAGATATACACAAAATCTAAAGAAAATTTATTTCTATTTATTTAAGGGAATCAAAATTCTTCTCTAAGCTGGATGACAAGACACATTATTAAAAACCTTTTGAAATTCATCAAGAACGCTGTTTGGGTCAGAGTAATTTTTTTCCACACAGACTACATCAATTTCCTATTAAAATGAAATTGTGTTATGTTGCCATATTATGAGAAAAGGGGAAATATGTGTGAAGTCCAGTGGTAGCCATATGCAACAAAAGACTGCAACTGCATTCAAGACATCTTGATGTTTCATTTTATTCAAGCAGTATTTCTGTTTTATGATTCTTTAACATCATAAAGCCATTATTTTGGTTTATTTATGTCTATACTTATGACTGACACCTGCAAACAACATAACAAAACTATCAGGGAATTTTATTATTTTTCCTATGGGAAAACTAAGCATTTCACAAAGGAAAGAATATGTGTTGATATTACTTATTTTGGGGAAGGCAAAATAAAGAACCTTCATGTTGTTAAAGAAATGAGACATAAATCCTTCAATACGATAAGTACATGAAATAAAACAGAATAATTTCCACTAAAGAAAAAGAAATGCACATAGAAAATACTTTATCTCTGCCTTTAAACTGTACCTTCTTAAGTACAACATCCTTGCTGCTGCTAGCATTGCTGCTCCTCGCCTGCCCAGCAGAGACAAAGCAGCAAAAAATGAATTTGGTTATTTCTTTTTGGGAAGCAACAATGATAAGTAGTTACAAAACACACAGCAGCGTGCTAACTCTAAACTCCGTGTTAAACCTAAACTTGAATGAGAACTGTGGCAGGGTAAAACCTGACCTGTTGCATTTTCACAGCTGCTGGTGGTTAACAGACAAAGCAGAATGTCTTAGACTCTCAGAAAGCAGACTGAACTTCACAGAATCACAGAATGGCTTAAGTTGGAAGGACTTTTAAGATCATCTGGTTCCAACCCTTCTGCTACAGGCAGGGATACCTCCCTCTAGACCAGGTTGCTTAGAGTCCCATCCAGCCTGGCCTTGAATGCTTCCAAGGGATGCATCCACAGCATCACTGGGCAATCTGCTCTAGTGTCTCACAATCCTCACAATAAAGAGTTTCTTTCTAATACCTAGTCTAAATCTACCCTTGTCCATTTTAAAACCATTTTCCCTTGTCCCATCACTACACGCCCTTATAAGAATTTCCCCCCCAGCTTTTCTGTAGGCCCATTCCAGGCACTGGAAGGCATCGTATCACTTAATTTCTTTATTGAACACTTTGGATAAGTAAGTATTCAGATTTTCATATATTTAAATCTCACAAAATCAAGATGTTTTTCTTGCAGGAGGATTTCTTACAGGAAAATATTTTAGTGTGAAGTACACTCGATACAGAAACTATCAGAACTGCACACCCAAAAGGAACAAAACTGCACACTCAAAACATTCATCTACTATTTTTGAGTAAGTCTCAGAGCAGAGGAAAACTTGAAAATAAATGAAATTAGATTCCATTTAGAGTTATTAACTGTCTTGTGCTTGTGTTTCCTCACAGGTTAATACAAAGGAAGCTACCAAAAGAGATATATACTGTCTGTGGCCCTGGAGGGCCGTGGGACAGTTGCAAAACAAACAAAAGTTGCAAAATATGTCCCCTCTGACAAGTTCAGGTCCAGATGCACACTCCAACCTAAGGCTGCAGCACATCAGAAACCCAGGCAATAAAGCATATGTTAAAATAGCATTCTACTACCTCTGATTTGAGAAAATAGAAGTTTGATCATTTCATAGAGACCTGAGAGCTTAAGATCACTTCCCACCAGGTTGAAGTTCTCCTGAAGAGCCTGCAGCTGCCTCCATGCTGCTGCTCAAAACATGAGAAGCTCCATCAGGAGGCCACACAGTCAACTCTAATCATTCAAGGTTCACGTTTCTGCTCTAGCACCTTAGCTCTCACTGGCATTTGTGAAAGATTACTTGCATAGCAGGAAATAAAAACAAGAACAGTTATTGATTTTAGCTCCTTTCACTACCCCACCCTCTGTGAGAGTCATTTTGAACAAGAGTTGCAGATTCTCACGAGCTGACAACGTGCTGCAGGAGAACTCAATCACTGATTTTATATTTTTTAGTAACTACATCACAGTATCTCAACAAAAGTTCTTGCTTTTTCTTTGAGACCACCATAAAAAACTTGTATGGATTAATACATTCACCTTCACCATGCTGGGGAGGGAAAGAGGTACATCCCATAAAGGGAGATTAAATTAAGATAGAATTTAGGTGGGTAACTCCTATCTATCCCACTGTAGGGTGTATAAGGACCTTATAAGGATGTCCTTTGAAGAGCAGCAGAAACATCCAGGCTGGATGTGGCTCTAGGCAGCCTGGTCTGCTGGTTGGTGACCCTGCACATCTCAGGGGGTTGAAACTAGGTGATCATTTTGGTCTTTTTCAACCCAGGTCATGATTCTATGATTCTATAGCCTCCTCTAGAATTACTGGTGGTGGAAAACTGAAATACCAGGGAAGTTATGGTGGAGGAGAAAGAAACATTCTTAACGGATTTTTGTTTCTTCTCAATATTCCTGCTACCAATTAGGAAACAGAGAAATGCTGTGATAGTTGCTTGTGCATCAGAAATCTTACTTGGTGCGGAGGTGGGAAAAGCAGAAAATTCAAAAGAAATATAGCAGCAGATATCTTTAATTTCTCTTATATGAGGAATCTAAAATATCAAAAGAATCCTTGCTTGCCTTATGAAGTAATCACATTGCCCTTTTCCTTGAGCTATTTTGGAAGTGCTAAGAGCTCTCTGGGGTTAAAGTGAGGGTTTGCACTGAGAGTCAGATGCATCCTTATTCCAGTAAGAAACCAACGAGTAACTTGCATTTACACCATGCAGCAGTGGCAAGGATGAGTAATTTTGCACCACTTCTCTAGTGTGCTCTCTACAGCGATGACAAAGCATCTGTGAGATAAGAAAAAGCACGAAATTATCGCTTCTTCACCTGGACTCCCAGCAGGCTCACAGACCTGGCCCTTGCACTGAAGTACTGCCATCCTATTGCTCCTTTATCTTCTCATGAGGAGTAGGCAGAAGGTGGTTGTCTTTTGAGATGGGAACAGAAAGCAAAAAGCAACGAAACAAAAACCCTTGCTTCCAAGCTTGTTGGGAGATTTCTTAGCTGCCAATGAACTTCAGACAATACCAAAGGTATTTATCTGTGGGCTGAGAGAGCAAAAGGCACAGAGCAAAGGCTGCACACTGTGAGACCAAACACTGCACAGCTCTATTGTCTGCTTCTGCTACAGATGAAAGACAGATTCTTTATGATAGGCTCTTGGGATGTCCTAAAACAAATATCTGGAGTGTTATCATTTCTAGGAAAAAAATGTTGATAGAATTTTAAGTAGGATTTACTTCTTTAAATTGTTACTGAGAAGGAAGTGGTTTCTTGTTTTAGATTTACTTAGTTTACTCAGCACATAATTTCTGCTAAATTGACCTAATTTTGTGACCATTAAGTTTAAGTGATGTATGTTAGACAATGAACTTTCCATGCGTGTCTTTAAATGGAATATTGGAATAGGAATCCAGCATTGAGCTGCTATCTTCCAAGGATCAAACATCACCTCTTCTGCTATGGCAAAAAGGAGTGACAGATGCCTTAAGTTGCTGAAGTATTTCAGACAGAAAGCAGCCCACGGAGCTTCTTGGCTTTTCCTTGGGCAAGGTGAGAAAGCAATGGCTGCCATGACATTAGGGGAAGGCAAATCACAAAAGAAAGGGAAGTTTAACAGTAAAAGGAGTTGCTTCTTCCCATGGAGAAAAAAAAAAAAAAAAGACATGATGTGAGAAGTTTTAAGGTGAAAATAAAAGTCAAAGATGCTATTTGGGAAAATGAATGACAAGGTTTCTCATGAACAAGACCCAAACCATTTACAAAAAAAAAAAAAAATTGGCAAAGTAGCCAGCTGAAAAGATTGTGTACGCCTCACAGTAACCACATGGCACCAAAGGTGAAGTTAGAGCTGCACAAACTCATCTGTTCCTGAGAAAAAAATCTGTAACCTAAAATTAGCAGTAGACAGCACGATCCAGCGATGTGACGCGCATGTGTGATCTGTGATGTCCGTAATGCAGTCACTCAGATGTCTGATGGAATAATTTTGTGCTGCTTTCACAAGGACTGGACTGTTGCGGAGGAGGCAGCTGAGAGGAGAGCTCACGTAGATATTGCAACAGGGAACTGCATGAGAGCTGGGATTCAGAGGGTGCCTTAGGAAGACTCAGACAGCAGCTAGGCAAGAGAAGCACGATGAGCGTGAGCAGAAGAAAAGCATCTGCACTGAAGCACAATGTAAACCATTTCAGCCTCTGCACTTGTTGACAGTGAACATGGGGAAGTTGCACACGGCTTGAGTTGTTCAGAAATGACTCAAAGCCAAGCAGCTCATTGCAGACTGCACCTGAGTTGCAGCTGGTCAGCATGGGAAAATGTGAGCCTGGGTGCAACACAGCCACTGAGTGCAACTCCTACAGCAGAATCTCACAAGGAGCAGTTCCCCATACCTTCCTCCTTGACTTCAAAATAATACCGATTAATGAATACAGACACAGCAAACAACTGGAAATGTTCATGAGCAGAAATGTTCAATTGCAGTGACACACGGCCCTCCATATACACAGGTCACAGCAGCATGACTTCTGGGAGGCAGCAGCAAGAAGTTCTCTGTGCATCACATTTTCAACATCCCTGCTCCAACTTAGTCTCAGGGCACCTTGACAGAAATAACCGAGTCCACACTGCTCTGTTTTTGGGTTTTTTTTTTGCAGGGCTGCCAGGTGTTTTTCCACAGGAGCCCTAAAGTCAGTGGGAGGGGAAGCTTCATGCAGCTGGGGAATTACCTTGCACTCCATAATCTGCACCTAGAGCTTCCTGGTGTAGATGCACACCCCGCTCATTGGCAGGTGGTCAAATCCCATTCCTGTGCCTGTTTGTTTGTTTGTTTGTTTGTTTGTTTGTTTGTTTGTGGTCTTTATTCTTTCTGCGTCTCCTCTTCTCCATTGAGCCTGACATCAGCATCTAACTGTGCAGACATTGTGCTCTGCAGCCCTCAGCTGAACAAAATGTCAGCAGGTGCCAACTCATGCTTCGTTGATGCTGCACTATAATTTAACATCAGTATATACAAATTAGGTCTGTCTCCATTTTTTAAAATTTAGTTTTATTTTATTAAGAAAGTTGATGTTATTTCGATGCCGTTTTCCAGCAGCCTCTTTGAAAGTGGTAAGGGAGAACAGCAGACGCTGTTTGAAATCTGAGCTTGAAATGAAAGAACTGCACAAACTTGGGATAATTCTGTTGTGGAAGATTATGTACAAGATACAAAATGTATACAGGATAGAATCAATACTAACAAATATTAAGCTATAGTATCTTCTAGTAAGAACATTTCAAGAAATGAGAAAGAGAGAACGTCAGAGTAGGAGAAATATTTAATTTTCCCCTCTTAATTTACATATGTATGTAACTACTTTGTTCCATGAAGATGTACATCAACTTTGCTATTTTTTATCCTGTCAGTAGGCTCAGCACTTCTTAAATCAGGCTAAACTTCTGGCCTCATCAGCAGCTCCCAGAACTCATTTTTTGGGATCTCAGGACAAAAGAACTCTAGTTTGTCACTTTCAATTTCTGAGTGACCTTCTTTATTCCAGTTAAAAAAATACGAGTACATTCAAGCTAAACTGCATCTCGTAATAAGACATTTTTTGAAGCTAATACGAGCAGCAGGGAACATGCTGGTATGCCCTGTATGTTTCAACAATGCTACTTGTTTTTCTGGGTCTGCTCCCAGCACTGGCAATTGCAATCCATTTAGCAACCAAGACCAGAGTTTTACAAAAGAATGTTTAAACAGTGTTTCTTGAGGCTTTCCTTTCTTTGCATTCTTTTCAAATGTTGAATACGGCAAGTTCACAGCCACTTTATGTCTCCCAGGTTTGTAGCATACATACAATTATAGCTGGGGAAAAAAAAAAAAGAAGTGTCTTGTAATGCTATGAAGAGACAAGGAAAAAGAGGAGAAAAAATATCAAGCCAGGAAAGAGTGATTTTTTGGAGTCAATCTCAGTAAATACAGATCCCTCATTGATGATGAGATGGATTTTTTTGTACCTTGTTACCTCTGGGGACTGACATTTCCCAAGAAGGACTCAAGTTTTTACTTACAAGGACCTAAACCTCCTCTGGTTAAACATGCTGGTAATCCACCTTTCCAGACCCAAGGACAAGCTACCCATCCCCAGCTTAGATAATAGCACTGTAAGAGAGCATTAACAAAAGCTCTAGAAGTGACAGCAAGTGGTTTACTTTCTGAAGTACTTTGACAGTAAGTGTAAACTTTCCTACTGCTTCTGTGACTCAGGCACTTGATTTATAATTATGTACCATACCTGGTTTTAAAGACATTATTCAAGGTTATTGGATCAGGCAGCCAAGGAAGACACTTAGTTCCTCCATCACATTTGGTATTCTAAGTCTTGATATTTGTCATATTTTACTTAGCAGTTCAAGTCTGGAAAATATTAATAAATCTACCATTTTAGGACTACTCTCCAGATACAGAAGACAGCATTTTTTTAAATTAAAACAAACAAACAAACAAACAAACAAAACCTATTGCTAAAGCAAACTTGTTCCTATGGACTAAGAAAGCCCCCAACGTCTTTGGAAATGCTGCTCTGCCTTTCTCTCAGCTTTGTTACCAAAGAAGAGCAGGTTTTGAATGATTAGCCCCAATGAGTGAAATGCCTGCTGGGGTTTATAACACTAAAACATGTTTCATTTATAAATGAAATGTTTTTTCAGCTTGCTGTCTCAAAGCAATCCCCGTGCTCTGCTGTCTTATGAAATACCAAGCTTTAACATGTTGCTGTTGTTTTACACATAGTGACAGTCTTGTTTACTAAATACACTTATTGTCAATTGTGTTATCCCTAACCACATTATAATGTCTATTTACACCAATCTAATTTGTACTGCTGCTAAGCATTATTAGTATTAATAATAGCAACTAAAGCATGGAAAATACAGCAAATGTTTCCTCGGCTGAAGGTCACATCTTCTGTTGACTTATTTCCTCCTCGTGTAATGGAATTTGTGAACAAAGAAATACATAAATACGCTGAATTTGCCACTGATTTCGTATCAAGTCTTTTTCAAGTCTTCTGTTTCAATCATGGGTTAGCTTCACACACAAAGGATTTTTGTGCAACTCAATTACAGGCAAAAAAATCTACTCAGATTTGACCTCAAACCCGCTGCAGTCAGGAAAGGTCCACCCCAACAATCTGTATCAGGCCCTTATTGTCCACAGCACATTTATAATTATTAACTTGCAGCAGCAGCAGCAAAATATATTTGAGTAAATAAGCTCCAAAAATCCTGTAGTCAATACTGTTGTAAACAGACAGATAAAGTTCTCCACTATGCTTTGTAGAGGGTTTAAAAGAAACTACAGAAACAGTAACATTCTTTATTAAATGATTCTAAAAGAGTAATTGGGGGTGGGGGGGAATTTAATTTCTAAACAGTCCCACTGGGTTTCATCTCTTCTGAATTCCACTGGGAAAGAGGAGAGAAATTGCAATAATAATACATATATATATATAAAATATCTGACGAGAGGAGAAAATATCTTGCCAGCTCTGCACCCTCCACAGGAAAAAAAAAAAAAAAAAAAAAAAAAAAGTAGTAAAAAAAAGGATGATTTAAACAAAAATTAAGGACAACTCACATTTGAATATTATATCTTTGGGCACACAGCCAAATGCAGATGCATCTAGCCATGTGTTGGACAGAGGCCAAATTCTCTCGGTCCCAGTTGTTCAATTTTATAGCGAGTGAACAAAAGGGGGGGGGGGGGGGGTGATATAATATGGTCGTTTGGTAACCAATGTTTGGGGGCTTGTTAAGGTGCAAGTGAGGGTGTTTATGTGAAAGGAGAGCATAAAATTAACACTGTGTTCTTCAAACCAAAGTATGATGTGTGTCATGTAGTACTGTATTTTGTGTTTATTTCCAGTAGCAGCAGGGCAGCTCTATGCAATGATTTGCAAGCTAAGGCATTGTGTCGATCCACTGAGTTTTCATTCACAACCATCTTGAGAGAAATCAAACCTGGACACGATATGCAGTGACATATCCAAATATACCAAGACAATTGAGTTGATACCTACAGACAGACAAACATCTATAACAGTGTTTTTCATTTTTGTCTCACAGTACTGTTAAAACAAGCCGAACTTGGCAGATCTCAACACCTTTAATAAATCCCATAGTGCCTGGGAATATTAACACAATCCAGTATTTGGGGTTTTACTCCAGATTAAAAAGCATTTTCTGGGCCCCATTGACCCAACGCATGGGAAGGGACATGGATTTGGTTCTGGATTTGGATGGAGCATAAGAGATTACCAGTGGCACAAGGGAAGAGTTCTCTTCCTCTCCCTTCCATCGGCACAAATTTATTTCACAGTGTGGAAGATCACAGAGCAGGGAAGCGACAGCTGCAGAGGCAGTGCCAGCCACCACGGGCCCACGGGATATTAACAGGTACATTAGGGCTGATCCTGTCGGCATGCGTTTCCTGGCTGTCCTCTCTGCAATGTGAAGCTCTTTCTGAAAGGGTTTTGGGGCAGTGCAGGGTTTGGCCATGTGTTCTGGCGGGTACCCAAAAATGGCTGGGACCAATCGAGGTGACATCGTGCCACTAGCCTGGACCTACATTTCTTTGATGTTTGGGGTGACTGCTCCACCAAGAGGGAAAAGAAATTCTTCCTCTCAACGCCAACTGGGAAACCAGTGAGAAGCTCAGTTAAGTGAGTAATAGTAATGATTAATAATCCTGGGGATTTGTAGCTGCAAGAAGTTCGAATAGCTGGCCAAAGGGAAAATGAAAAATCGATTTGATGTTTGGGATATTTAAAGCAACCAAAACCCTCTCCACGATGGGAAACAAAGACCCCAGTTACACCATTGCTCTTGGGGCAGCTGGAAAAGTGACACGACAGTCAGACTGTAGGATGGATGTTGAGTCACAATGGCAAGCAAGACCACCCTGCCACCTAAGAAGAGATACTATTCTAGCAGGGCAAGGCCAGTCCCTCATTGCAACAACTGGCCCTGTTTGCCCCAAAATGCCTCACTCACAGGTGAAGGCAGCAACAGGTCTTGCAGGACCATTTTAAGCACTCCTGAGGCTGTTCTCAGCAATGCTTCTCTGAGCCTAAATTCAGCTCAAGTGCAGGCGGCTGCCTCACAGTTGAAGTCAATGAAGTTGCACCCACCTACACCGGATCTGAATTGACTCTATGAATAGATATGTACTAGGGTAGGATATTCAAATTCTGTGGTTGCCAAAACTAGACATCTGTGTCAAAGCATTTGACAAGTGCACTGATATATGTCAGCAAATTGCCTGAGGTACTTGCTAAAAAACTACAGTAACTTTCTTATCCTGAAACACTTCATCTGCACAATGATTAGAAAATGGCTACAAAGGCAAAATGCTAATAACTCCTGCCTGAGAATTTAACTGTATGCTCGTATTCAATAAGTTATTCAAAAGGAAAACCATACTGAATAAAACAGGGCCCAAATACAGGACCTTCAAACATCTCCCCGTGCCAAGAATTTCACTGGGATATGATGGCAAAAATCTACTTCTGCAACTTGCCAGCTCAGTATTTAACCACTACAGGAAACTTGAAACTGTGACGGGCGTCAGTTCCAGGGAGCAACCTCTGTGCAAACATCGATGGGTCAAGTGCCCTATCCTGTTCTCTGGATTAATAACCAAGTTGAGCTCCAGATTGCTGCTTGAGGAATCCATATGCTGACATTCTGCCTCTCTCGCCTAAGCCCAGACTGTGCTGCTAGTCGCTGGCATTTCTGGACACCACATTTGAGTGAGAAAAAAAGCCAAGTTGAAAATGAAAAATCCCATTCTGTCCCTTTCTGTTATCAAGGGAGCTCAGAAATTCTACAGCTCTGAAAGGGCCATAAGCAAATTCTTTGGAAAGGAACAACTGAGGCAGAGCAATGTCATTTCTGTTTTTTCAGGGGAGGAAGGATATAGTTGGGATTCCAGTGAGCTACAATATATATATATCTTCTCTCTCTCTCTTTTTTTTTTTTAATAAGAATAAAGAGGATGACTTTACTCATAAGTGTATGTCAATAAATTATGTGAGCTGTTAGAGAATACCAAAATATCCCATTTATATCTTTGATCATTTAGATTGGTATTATAAACATACACATTTTTACTGTTCCTCTGAAAAAAGAAGAAGAGAAGAGAAAAGAAAAAGGAAAGGAAAGGAAAGGAAAGGAAAGGAAAGGAAAGGAAAGGAAAGGAAAGGAAAGGAAAGGAAAGGAAAGGAAAGGAAAGGAAAGGAAAGGAAAGGAAAGGAAAGGAAAGGAAAGGAAAGGAAAGGAAAGGAAAGGAAAGGAAAGGAAAGGAAAGGAAAGGAAAGGAAAGGAAAGGAAAGGAGAAGAAGAAAAGAAAAGAAAAAGAAAAAGAAATAAAAAAAAGAAGAAGCCTTTAAGTTTGTATTACTGCAAACTGCAATTTTGGCTTTTCTTATGCATTCACTCATTAAACATTCAAGACAAATCAGCAGATATTTTGAACCCAGCCTGAATAATTAAACAAATTCTGTGAAAATAAAAATAAAAAGACAGTCACAGGGAATAATTAAGAAGAGAAGCATATTTTATAAAACAACTGAGATAAGGTAGTGCTCCAAAACCAGCAGGAACAAAAGGCAGATTTTTCCTGAGCATATGAACCCAGCTGGAAAAAATTTAGTTAGAAAGTCTTTAACAACACTGTGGAGCAGAGCGAATTACCCTGGTCCACTGCAGCCATGACATGGCTGTATCAGCTCCCGAATAACAGGCAGCACAGCACTGACAGTATGTGACATCAGTCTATTTTGAACTGCAAATACACAGGATAGCTGCATTTCAGAACTTGTGGTTTAAGCTACGTTACTCCGATGGCTGCAAGATTCAGTTCAGTAATTTTATGCAATTGGCAAGTAGGCAGATCTAGTATAATTTAACATTTATGAATTGATAATCCTCTCCTATAAATACAGTAAAGAATGCTGCAATTATCAAATTATCTAAATAAAGTAAATTGCAATTTGGGATGCTGCTCATTTGTTAAAACGATTTATAACTGAACATAAACACATTGACTTATATAGGCTAATCCAGTGACTCAACAGAAAACTTACTTTGCCTATCACGGGTGTTTCTGTAATTGTGATAAATTAGGAAATGCCATTCTGTTTAATGGACCTCAAACTCACCCTATCTCTGAAAAACAAACCATTGAGACCTTTGATGGAGAAGTGTCAAGGAGCCATCTCTGGCCTCATGAGCCAAATGCAGTCATTGTCACACACACATATGTCTGTTATAACCTGTTTGGCTGGCTGGTGTTTGGTTTTCCACTAAGGCCCATCATCTATATCTAGCATAGCAAAATTCAACACCCTACTATTTGTTATTTGACCTACTCCATAAATTAGGTCATGCTCCCTTTCTTTCTCTTGCTTTTAGCTAAAAGAAATTCCTCTTTCCCATATCATTGCCAGTGCTGCTCATAAGCAATTGAGAACAGCAAAGCTAGGACACCACAACAGAAGTGCAACCATAAAAGCCCCAGTTAACTTACAGGAAGGGAAATTTCTACATGTGAAAGGAACGGTGTGCAGAGAAAGCACTTGTTCCTGAGAAGTCTGACATTAGGTAATTAAATATTATATCGAGCCTGCAGTTTGAAATGCTTCACTTACAACATCAATCTAAGAATTTCAGTGGAATGCACTTACACCTTGTCATCTATTGTTTTAGTTATATAAAGCTTTTTCTTGGAGAAATATATGTGGGGATACGTATGTCACATTTTGACATGATCCGAGAAAAAGAGCTCTAAGAATTTGACAATTTAGCAAAAAAGTACTTCCAGTCAATGTCTTTCATGGTGTCCATCACTGTAGTATCAGAGCACCATCCAGTAGTGCAGGAAGCATCATTGCTAACATTCATCACACCTTTGTTCTTGCCTCCTCTTCCTAGGGGAGCAATTGTGTGCAGTGAAGTCCTTTGCTTTTCATGATGCAAGCATACACAAACACATACTTGCACACACACGCTGTAATGGTACTTCATCTCTGCAGAACCATTACAGCTCATGCAGAGACTGACTTTGTCCTGCGTGTAGAAGCACATCTTGGCCTTATAAGCAAAGCTGTTCTCTCTTGTTGACCGCCCTACTGCACAGAGCACATGATGAGTGATCAGCATGATAGAAAAGACAGAGGACTCAATAAAAACACTACTAGCAAAGCCTGAGCTGAAACCTTTTCATTTTTCATTACATAAATTTTTATGTCTGCAATGTTGGAACTACTTAGTCACCAAGAACTTGTTAACATTTTCCCAGAAAAAAACTCTTTCAACAGAAATGTGGCATTCTGACTAAAGCTAATTCCCCACAGAAAGTATCTACTTTCTAAGGAAATTGTGCCTGCTTGCTAGAAAAAATAAATAAATAAAAAACATGAAAAGTTTTTGAAGCCCATTCTCTGAAAAGTTCTAGTCACAGACATAAACTTAGCTTCATTTCACACTTCTTGACAATGTTTAGATCTGTTGACAGTGTTGTTATCAAGAAATGCCGAGGGGACACGGACAGAAATCTGTTTCATGTAGCTCATTTAAGTTAATACCTTCCCCTACTGTTTGCTATCCCAGCACAGCCAGTATGGCCAGAAATAGATGGAAACAACCGTGTGCAAAGGGTGGTTGGTGATAAATCCATCAAAATTAAAATTCAAGGTTCGAAAACCTTGACAGCAGGAGGGATCCAGATTTGAATTTGACAGCCAAATGAAAAGAGCAAAATTCTCATTATGAGCACTTCCATGGCGATCTGAGTGTTTAATCCTGGAGTGATACATCACAGCTGGGTAGCAGCTTGCCACTGCCCTCCTGGGTTTCACCATCACCTGCAGGGATTTGTTTTTGTGGCACCCTGCTCCTGCAGCTCAAGACCAGGAGGATCACTGGAAGAAACCCTATGTATGGAGGTCATAACACCGGTGATTAAGCCTAGAATTTGATTTTTGCCTTTTTCATTCAGAGTCTAAACAGCCTCGACATTTCTTTGTTGAGATCTCAAATTCAATGTAAGAACACCTTTAACTGAACTACCAGCAACCTGCCCACTTTATTCTAAAATTATAGCATTCCAAATAGCCCAATTTAGTTAAATTTGCCCTTTATCTAGTATCATAATAGTCTGTTTACAGATACTTATAAAACAAACAGGAAAAATAATAATAATAATAATAATGCTTTACCTTGTTTTAAGTCTTCCATGCAAGATGACCCCCTGAGACTCACTCTTGTGGAAAATTTGATCAAATGCTCCCTGTACTCCAAGGCCAGGGCTTGGAGATGAGGTAGGATTCTTTAGCCTAAGGGGACATGCATCCCATAGCAGCCAGGGCTCTAGTCACTAAACAAGACCACAAGAGGGCAGGTCCTAGGGTCTTGTCACCTTCCTGCCAGCCTCATACCAACTCTCCTCTTGCTCTTTAAATATGTCAATAATTCAGTCATATAAATACCAAGTAGAAAAGAGTAGAAGGCAGTACTCAAGATATGTGAAACTTTTTTGAGAAAAATCCACAAATATTCCTAAGTTTCTTAAATATCTCTTCAAGCAATATTACTCTGAAGCTGTGAGTCAGAGTGAGAAGAAATTACAAGGTCACATGTAGTAAGAGACAGCTGAGGGCTCTACCTGTCACTTGCCTATGGCTGGTTGTTGGGTTTAGCTCACTTATATTCTGCTCATACCTACATATGGAGACACTGCAGGGAGGGGATGCATCCTCACAGGACAAAGGTGAGGAAAGTGAGCATCTTTCACTGCTGTTGGAAGTAACCTAAGTTTGGGACTGGTATATCCAAAATGACTTTCGTTAGTGTGGGTTGCCTTTGTGTGTCAGAGCAAGACAAAAAGCCTTCTGTCCAGAAAGAGGCATTGCTTGCTTGGGCCATGAGTAGTACCAGTTGCTCACAACCTTCTTACTCATCAGCTGGTGAGGAAGAGATTCATATTTCCTATTTTCAGTAAAGTTTCTTTAGGCAAGTCTGTGTGCAAGAAAATGTACTAAGCCCCAGGAATGCAGACTGGGAAGTGAAGACATCAGCTCAGTGAGTTTTTCTATCTACACTCCTGTCATCATGAATGCTGAAATCTCTAGAGGTATAAGTCTGGAGTATTTCACCATCATTGCCAACAAGGTATCAGTAAACTCCATTATGAACCCTTTGGGGACACAGTAAATGAACAAAAATGTATGTTAGCCTTGGCTCTGTTTTCCATTGTTAGATGAATGAATTAAATCAAACGTGTCTGATCTGAGGGACCACTTGGGTTTTAAAGTTTGAAGGGATGATAAATGAAGTGTAGCCTTCCTTCTCCTCTTCCCTGAGTTTATGATGAGCTCAGTGGCCTGCAGAGAGAAAGGGAGGCAAAGAGAGAAACAAGGAATGGACTGGGTTTGCAGTGTCTTCTGCCTGTGTGTGATAAAAGCTATGTCACAAGCTGCTTCTCTGAGAAGTCTGCGTATTGTTTGCATCCATACTGATGTCTTCCATGGGAGTAAGTCATATAATACTCTTCAACCAACTGTATCAATAATTTCTAAGCCACAATATCACACTTACAACTAGGTATACATATAAGACTAGTCAGATTCATACACCTCAGTTATGTTCTTTCATTAAGTACCCATACGAAAAAGCCTCTCCCTCTGGGAAATCCTCGACCATCTTCCTAAATTTGTTGGTAAGTTAACGCCCTTAAATGCAATTTCTTATTAAATTTCTTTTATCACACACTTCTTGAACGTTGCTGAGTTGATCGATGACATGTTTGGAAGAAGAAATTCCTGCAACAACTTCTGAAGAGGAACACATCCCATATGCCAGGACCTGAGGACAGCTGCTACGCTCCCTGGTTCTCTGGGGAGACAAGTAACAGTGATATGTGAAGAAAGCAAGGTCTGCTGAGTCTGCAAGTGGATGGGAATGCAAGAAGCCTGGATTTTATTCTAAATCTGCCACTGAGTGTTTTGTGACTGACTTTGGGCAAATCTCTTTTACCTCTCATTAGCTCCTTTTCTCTCCTACTCATTTTCTATCTTATCTCTTCATGCTCTAAGCTCTTATAGATAGAGGCTGCCACTGTATGCAGATAACCATGAGAACTAATCTGGCTGTTACACAAATCAAGAATACAGCTCTTCAGTTCTTTGTTATACATATGTAATTTCAAAACACTGTACAAACAATTAATGAAATCTGCTTTTAAGGAGTTGAATAACACAAGTTATTCAAAAGACTAGCATTTATTCCTAAGAACCAATGGACTATGACCTTGAAATGGACTATGACCTTGAAATTTTGACTGCTATCCACTGGGTACAGTTCTTGCTCTCTTTGCAGGGAGTCTGCTGGGTTGGAGTTGCTCTGTCCTTTCCAATGATACGTATCCATAGTCCTTGATAAAAAATCTCCTAAACTCGTATAACAAATGCACAAATGTATTTTAGCTCCAAAGTATTATGGATCCAGAGTTCTCTTTACATGTCACAATCACATTTTCTTACCCATGCTTTTACCATGTGTTATAAGCATATGGCACGTTGGCAATGCATGACAAGAATGAACAAAGTATGGTGTAAAAAAAAAAAAAAAAAAATCCTACCAAGAACTTTGAGAAGCTGCCTAGCACTCTATTTGCTCTTGAATAAGTCAGACGTCTTCTGAAGTATCCATTTTCTTGAAGTTTCTCTATCTCAAGAGGCTTTTCTTTTTGCACCTAACAGAAACACAGAGCTCTTGAAAGGGCTTGGTATTCTAGTCTCTTGCTGACAGAAGATTGAGGTTAAATCTTCAGTTGGTTTACACCAGTGAAGAGTGCAGGATATCTGTTCTAGCAAACTCCAGCGTTTTCCTAATAGATACAGGAGTCCTGGTTTTGGCTGCCTGTGATTGTCATCAAAGCTTTTCCTCTACTGTTTACTCACTGACTAGCACTGCAGTTTTCATTGTTAATGGGATTAAACGAACAGTTAAGGTGTTATATATCTATACTACTAGATTAAATAGTGCAAGGGAAAATTCCCAGCCACTGGAAGCCAAATGTGGAATTCTCAGCCCACTTTTGGCCCAGAACAACAAGCATCTCCCCAAGAAATTCCTCTGTGTGGTTCAAGTATTAATAATGTGGATGTAGGCTTGTAGTCCTAGGTTTAGTTCACTACTATAGACATAGCCAGTTTGAAAATACTGGTGGCATCTGATCTGCAATCTTAATCAAAGAGACAGCAGACAATCAGGTTAGTACCTGAAAGCAGCAGGTTTGCAAACAATCTAAACACTGCTTTAAAGAAATCCAGGGCTACTCCCCATGTGAGAGACTCCAATAATCACTAATGTTCATTGTCTCCTCTTCTGAAGGTCCCACCCCACTCCAACCCCTCCAAATCTCCAAATCTCCTTGCTCCTTTCTCTAGCAAAAAGCCACACTGTTCAAGTTGATTCTGAAGCATTCCTGCTAGGTGAGCTAGTTCTGCCACTAATGCTTTGATGGCAGTAGGAGGGCAACTGATGTAAGAAGCAGCAGCAAGAAGCAGCCAGCAGACAGGATGGTGCCACCTCACACTCACACTTTCCAGCCAAATCCTGGGAAAACACTATTTAAAGCAATTGGGAAATGGGCCCTGAGCTGCAGAACCTGTAGGGAGGCTGGAGTGATCACATTTAAAAATTGCTTTCTAATGATGTCTAAGTGGCTTTTTGTATGTGCTAAAAAATGTGATTATGGACGTGAAGGACACTGTAAAAATTACTTAGGCAGGAATAGTAATGTTTTGTTGCTATTTATTCCAGATCAAGTGAGTGATTTTGCTACTGAATACCCAAATTCATTCTCAAGAAAAGATAAAAAGAATACAATGCTTCTTTCAGCTGTGGAATTACTTTTCACCACGCCACCAGGTAGAAAGTAGACAGAGTATGTCCAGCTAAAAAATTGGAAGTGTGAAAAGAAACAAGCAGTAAATTACAATTAAGGAATACACTATCATTAATGGTACACTATCACCAGCAGTTCAGAAGAAGTTTCACAGTTCATGGCACAAACCATTTGCAATTGCAAGCTAGAGAAGTTGCCGTCAGGATTATTCTAGTAAATGTCAGATAAATAACAATGCAGCCTGGCATCTTCATATCCATGCCCTCATCATAAAATAGACAATCCTGAAAAACATTTCTAATCATGAATATGAGGAGAAATGGTAGACATGTGATCAATGTAACCACTAATGCATTTATGAAAACAGAATTGTATCTTCCATTTGACAGCAGCTTACACTATATCCAAACATCCAGACACACATTTAGGGTGCCCAAAATTTCCACAGTATTACAAACAATGCATCACTTGTTAAGTAACTCATCTAGTAGAAAGGTAAGTTCAGGTAATTCTGTGCATACAATAATGCCTCAACTGACACCATTTAGAGGATGCAAAGTCATATCTTTCCCTACTTCACATGAAATTAACAGACATGCTCTCTACTCAAGACCTCCTTCCCAGTAATCATCTGCTAAACCACACTTTAAGAAAATCCAAACCTTATTCTACCAAACATGATGTACTGGAAAATGAAATCCTTTAAAAGTTACCTTCATTAAATGAATAGGAAGATCAAGTCATTAGCAGTGATGAAGTGAAATTTTTTGTTAGACAAAATTAAAGAAAAATCCTATCGTTGACAAAGAGACACCAGTGAATTAACATTGAAAGAGGTTATGGATAAAACTCTTCTTTCAGATCCTCTATTATCCCACTTGTTGCCCCAAATGCCCCTGTTGATATCAGTACATGGACAAAGTAGAGCAGTAGAGATATGCAAGGACTCTGCTCTGCTTGGCAACACTTTCTGTTGAACTTTCTTTTCATATTCAGATCTCTATTACACCCTTCTTGCTTAAGAGAAGGAAGGAGACAGTGCTGCCTAACTCAGTCCCATAACCAATAGTAACTTGCAGCTTCAACCCTGGTAGAAATTGGTGGGGTTTACTTCATATTACACAAAATGAGCAGATCATTGTTTTTTTTTTTTCTCTGAGCAAGTGTAGGAGAAAGAAAGCTAGAGCAATGGATTTGCAATGTGCAGTTGGGACAAATAGAGAAATACTGAGCTCCAGCCCAGTCCCCAGCTCGCTTCTAATTTTGTGTTGGGCAGGTCTGACAGCCTCAGATTTCAGGCTTGGAATTTGGTTTCTCTGAAAAGAAAATGCATTAAAACTGTAGCTTGGAAACCATAAAAAGACACAGAACCCATTTCACTGTCTTGTTGAAGCCAGTGAACAGTCTTATCTGAAAAAAGTGTTTGTTTTTTTTTCCTGAAAACTTGAAAGGCTTTCTTCAGAATTTCAGTATGAAATGTTCTGATTTTTCTATTAAATGAGATTTTAATTTCAAAGTAACATAACACATTTTTAATGTTTTGAGAAATGTTACAGCATCCCAAAATAACAATTGTTATTTCTGTATCAAAATAAACGCTTGGCCAATGTTTATATTTCTGTCTAGTCTTTGAGAGTTCAAAGAAGATAAAACTTTTAATAAGTAAAAACCAAAAAGTGTTCCTCTTGTCTTTGGAATATATGCCATATGTCCATTATAAATAGATTAATTTATCAAAATAAGAATTCCAGTTTGGGTACTCAAACAAACAAACCTTGCCCCAAGATGACATTCTTTGTTATCTTCTCGTTGTCTGTAACTGAGATTAGATTCAATGGATTGTCTTTTCAAGGTAAAAAGATTAAAGGTTTTTCCCTTCGTGACCACAGGACTGAATTAGGCTTGTTTCAATGACTTAATCATGCAGAGTAGTACTTATATCTCAATACCTCTGTCCTTCAGGGTTTCTCACTCTGATTCCACCTCAGTTCTCACTGGTGTCATTGTCTCAATTTGCAGGAATGCAAATGCAGCAGCATTGCAAGAGTCTTCAAATCAGTGATCTTCATGTGGCAATGGAATATTAAAGGTTGGTGAGAAATGGACCTAACAATCCTCTCTTGGCATGCATTTTCCTTGAAGCCACCAAAATCAGTAGGACAGCTGGAAGCAAATTAACATTAACGGAGATAGACTTACCTACAGAATTAGTCATAATATAGAAACTCAACTTAAGAGTTATAAAAACTGTTATCCAAGGCCTATCTATAATAGTTAGGAACAGTAAGTGTTAATAACTTAATTACAGCCTAGGCATGAGATTTGAATTAGCTTTATATTAAAAGTTTTAAATGACTGTTACTGTATTACTAAGACCATGAGGGAAAAAGAAAAGATGACACAGAGGCTAAATTGTGTAAATGACTCAGTTTTTAACAAATTTTAGCTGGAAAACTGATTAATGGCTTTATATGAAAGTTTTTTTTTGGAAATTCATTAATACTTGTGAAGGAAGAATACAAAATTTGATAAGAAAATGCTACATCATGCGGAGGAAACAAAGACCTGAAACTCTTCCCTATAAGCCAAACAAGACAACGCTGTAACTCTTAGCTGATGTCTTCCCTTTGTTAAGTGTTAGCAGTATTTTTTGAACTTGGATCATCCATAAATATCCCAACAAATTAGGACATCTTTGACAGACTAATCTACCAGCGTTCGTACAAGAGGCTTAATGGGAAACAAACAACACCAACATGAAGAAGTAAAGGCAATGCAATTGAACACATCTCACAGAGGAAGAAAATGTTTTCTAATTGACACTTGTCATACTTTGATGCTGGAATTCACCCACAGCAACGGAGTCGTTCTGTTTACGTTCTTGAGATAACCTCACTGCTTTTATACGTGTATGCCATTTGTATTTGTGTAGTGCCTAGAGATGACAGCATGACTTCAACAGGAGGGGTGAAGAACATCATAATCTGTTGGCTAGAGCAGTTGCTTGGGTAATGATGGGTTTGAATCCCATCGTACTGAGGAGTGAATTGATTGCCACAAGCTGAGGACTCTTGTTTGCTGAAAAAAAAAAGCTCAGCATTGTTATTTTAGGAGGAAATGGCCGCAACAGCATCTCCTGAAAGGCCCAGTCCTGTTTGCATTCACGAGGCACTTTCATAACATCATTTCTGGTTGAAACCATCGAAGAGACTGAAAGAGTGGAACACTGAGGTACCTGGATGCTCATGCTTAAATAAGCTGGAAATTGATACTGACATGCTTGGAGTGTGGGGCAGGATGCAAATGCACTTCTGGTCCAAATGGGGGCACCTCAGAAGTGATGGCGTAGAAAAACTAACAGGTTTAGGATTTTTTCTTTCTAACACTGAACTTACATGTTTACCTTCCATAACAACCCTGCTTTAGGCATCCCTTTTTTCACCAGTGGACCTTTTAGCCAGCAGTCAAGGAAAATATTTTGAATGTGATTGTAGGTTCTGAGGAAGATAGCTGGTGCAGTATTGTTACACAGCCTGAAACACTCATAGCACAGTGAGACTTAAACTGTAAATTGGTACATAACATTCAGACACAATCACTTACAGATCAATTCAGTTACAACATAGCTTGCTTTTGCATCTCAGCGTAGCTGTAAGCCTTGCAGGAACAACAAAAAAGGTTGGTAGATGACAGAGTTTCATTTTAAAATGTCCATCCGTGTCCAAAAATAAATAATGATAAAATAATTCTGATAGTCTAATATCAGGTGACTAGATTCTCTTTCCAAATGGTTGTAAAACTGGGGTGGAAAGTATAAATGGAGCTGAAATATAACACAATTATCAAACCGTGTTCTAGAGGACTGCCTTCATTTACTTTTTTGTAATCTAAGGGGAAAAAATAAGGAGATTATTGCTGTTAGTACATTATTTCTGCTTAACGCACAAGATCAGTAATTAAATATATTTCTGCTGGTCTTGTGGCCATATGCCTGCAATATGTAAAAATATATTTGCTTCTCTCTTTTTTTTTTTTCTTTTTCTTTTTTTTTTAATTCCTTTTGTTCCCAGTACTGACTGCCTGTCAGAGTGAACCCTCCAGATTCCTGTGTGCTGGTATCCATGGGCTCTTTCTTGCCAAGCTGCCAGTCTGGAGCGTCACACCTTACTGCCTTTAAAGATTGCCCTGCAGAGATAGAGGAAAATGGCAATTTTTACATGATGCAGTCTGGCGGCCCAGGAGATTTGAAGTCAGAACTGGTGCCAAGATTTACCCAGGAGAGCAAGCAGAGGCAAAACAGAGAACCTGGGCCAAAGGAAAAAAAAATAATAATAAAGCAAAGGAAGAGGGGAGTGAAAGGAAGGAAAACGTGGCAGAGTGGGAGCAGGTTTCTTACAAAGGGTGGAAGGCAGGGCTATCCAATGGACACTACATGTTGTTTGCATGTGTTTATTAAGAGGGTCAGGGTCCTAAAGAAAGTCAAAGGAAAGAGGTCGGCTTTTTTTGCATGCCCCAAATTGTAGTAGATTGCAGAATGTAAATGAGACAATTATTACACCAATGCTCATCAAGCTGTGCTGGAAAGACTTCAATAGCCTGATGAATATGCATGCAAATTTGTTAATTAAGTTAATTATTCTGCTGAAAATTCATTTGTCTTCCAAGGACATTTTCCCAATGATTTTAACATGCTTGTGCCATTAGTCATGCTCCATGCTATTTAACATTACTTTTTGTCCACTTTCTCTTTTTTCCTTCCTTCCTCCTTGCTTTTCTATTCTATTCAGTTGTTTGCTTGTTTGTTTTTTATTATTAAAGCTTTAAAACCAGATGATTGGTTCTCTTTAATTGACCCCCGCAATGCTGGAAGATGCTAACAGCCAGCTCCATAGGAATCCCCTAAAACAGATCTCGTTCAAACACTTCCCTCCTACATAAAAAGTCCCTGAAATGTCACCTAGGAGCAGGGGAGCACCAGGGGAGGGAGTCTATCTGGAAGCATGGAAACCAAAGTCTGAATGAGTCTGCATGGGGCTGGAGGAGAGAAAGCCATCCCTGCTGCAGGCTGAGCCTTCAGCTGCAGCCGTTCTTGGCACGAGCAGTTACCTTGCTCTGGAAGGTGTGATCTCCTCACACCTCCCTTCCCTCTGCCTGCACTGCTATACACAGAAACATATGCATTCGAAGAGGAACAAGAACTGAGATACTTTTCTGTCACCGCGAGGGCCAAAAAACTGTTACCATGGCAACCAAAGGGAATAGTGAGTTAAAAATCATATCGAAATGGCAAAATGAGGTACTTTAAAGAAACAGAAAGATTTCTATTTATTTATTTTTTTTCTTCCCGTGGAAGAAAAGCACAGCATTGTTGTAACTTCACACGAACGCACATTTGGAAAACAGAACCCTCCTCTATCCATTCTCTAATCCCCATCATCTCAAAATGTGTCAGAGTGCATGACGATGGTTCTACATTTATGGTGTACATTTATAATGTGTTCTGAAACTCTGCATCATCTAGCTGTTGGTTCCTCTGAAGTTCACTCATTCCATTCACCTATTCTTTTACCTATTTATTCTATTCTATTAACACGATTTTTTTTTTTCCCCAGCAAATAAGAGAAGTCCCAGAATGTTTATGGGATGCTTTCCCACAGCTAGAAAAATACCAGGGAAAGCTTAGTAGAAAAGGGATTATAAGGAAGGGAAAACTGCAGATAATGGAGTTTAAGAAAATTAATTGGCAAGATTTCTCTTTTGTGCAGTCCTTATACATTACACAGTCTGAATGGCACTGTAGTGTCACATAGATCGTAAACCAATTAGGATGATATTTTAAACCCTGTAATTTCTGTAATTCCATCTGCTTTAGATGGTTTAATTAGTGAAAGTTACAAAAGCCAAATATATTTGAATATTTTGAAATCAAGCCCAAAGGCAAGAAATAAGAGTTACTGAAAACACTTGATGTGCAAGTGGGCATATTGCATGAGTATATGGAAAAGGGGAGAGGAAGGCTTTTTTTTTTCCTTTTTTTTTTTTAATAAAAGATGGGTTAAGCAGTATTAGTGGTGAAATCCCAATTTTACTGAGGACTGTAGCACGGACACCAAAAGGGCACAAATTCATCCCAAAAGAAGACAGTCTTTTTCCCCAAGCTGTTTTTCTGGCAGAGAGATAACTGCTTTCCTCATTACCTAGAGCCAGTCATGATTCTTCTGAAATCAAATACTAACTCCTTACCAGGGACTCTGACCAAGCCCTCATTTGGAGTATGTAAAGTTGGGGGACTCTACCATATTCCTCATTCTAAGGTAGTCAAGAGCAAGACTAGCCAACAGTAATAACCTTTTTATATCCAGAAACTCTCCTGAAGGAATTGCTCCCCAATTGTAGTATATATAAACTTTTGCCCAAGAAACTGGTGAACACGTTATATATATAAAAAAAACAATTCTCGCATAGCTGTTCCCTGCTTTCACTTTTTCAAATTTACAGTGTACTTCACAGTGAGAAATTAACCCCCACCATTTTCTGTTCTGCTTCCAAATGGTCAACAGTAAACATCACAACAAGGAAAGCCTCAGCAAACAGCCTCAGAGAAGTCCACAAAAAAGTATGATTTGCTTGGAAGAAGGTTACACAACCCATGAAATGACTTCAATATAGTGGAAAGAAAAACAATCTCTCCTATTTAAAACGGGTTTATCAGAACTTTAAGAATGCCAAAACCAAATGAAATGATTAGTAATGCACAGTGTTTGTTTAGCTTTGGTATTTCTCCTGCAGAGCAGCTGTGCATTATTATGGACCACGAATAGCTTCAGTCACCAGTGACTGACAGCAGCATACTGAAGACGGGCTGTACGCTATTGCAACGTCTGTCACCCCTCTGATTGAGACACTGTAGGTGTCCAGGGCTGTCCTTGCTCACTCTGATAGGTTTCTGAAATATTCCAAGGTAGAAGTGTCACCCAGAAAAAAAAAGATTGCTTGTCTTCCCACAGGAACACAATAAGAAAAGTTAGCTATTAATTCGCGGTACCTCCTACAGTTCAAGCAAATCACTTTTGTTCTGGCTTTTGTGGGAAATGTCAAGTCAATGAAAATATCAAAACAACAATTGTCAACCAGAGATGACGAAACAGAAAAATTATGGGGGAAGCAACTGTTACACAGCAGTGTTCAAAAACCAAGAGGACATTTTAAAAATGTGCGTGTGAGGGCAACGCCCTTTTACTGTAACTGCCAGGAAAGGTCTTACTAATAAAATTGGATGCATACCTCTTGTTGAAGATTTTGGTTCTGTAGCCATTTACAGTGTGGTTCTTCAAGGTTAAAAAAAAAAAGAAAGAGAAGAGGAGGAAAGCAAAGAGGGAAGGGAAAGGAAGGGAAATAGGAAAGGGAAGAGGAAGAAAGGAGGAAGAAAGGAGGAAGAAAGGAGGAAGAAAGGAGGAAGAAAGGAGGAAGAAAGGAGGAAGAAGGAGGAAGAAAGGAGGAAGAAAGGAGGAAGAAAGGAGGAAGAAAGGAGGAAGAAAGGAGGAAGAAAGGAGGAAGAAAGTTTTTCCCATCCAAAATCTAAATCACATCAGAAGCAGCTGTAAAGATGAAGGACACCTCTTGCTCCTGGGATTACCAAGTTGTTTGACTCTTGTTCTGTATTATGCAGGCAACCAGATTGCTTTCCTTTCCACAGCCTAAAAATGGCATCTGAACATCCTTGAGACAGCTGGGAATTGTCACTGTAGGTGTGTCAGGAACATACACCTTTCCTCCCAGCTCACAGGCCACTGATAAGGGGTGTGGGCTGAGCTAGCTTTCAACATTGCTGAATCTTTCACTGCTGGCTCCATTACACATGAAGTGTAAAGCTGGCACACCATGGATAATAACACAGAAAAACACCACTAAACTCCAAGAGCATCTGTAGTTTCAGTTTTGGGAAATATATTTGTGGTTGTATTAAATGAGAAAATTTGGGTGAGCCATGAATAAATTGCTGTAAGAAAGCACCATTGTTTGATGGTTGAGAGCCTCCTTCCACTGGGCTGGAAAGGTTCACGTGCACTTGTTTCATAGTTTTTCTACTCTGGACCTCACCATTTTGGAATTAGTTGTCTCTCTGCTCTTTGCACTCCAAGACTTCACTGTAAGAGAACTGAGGATTTGCCATACAGACATTGTTAGGTAATCCAGGAGCAACTGAAAAGCAAGATAAACATTTAGTCCAGGACAAAGCAGCGATAAAATAGAGAAGATTAGAAAATCCAGGAACAAAAAGGAAATAACTACAGATAAATACATATTCAACATTATTATAGCAGAACACTACTCCCCCACAATGACTAAATTTCCCTGCAAAAGCATGCAGTACATAACGCCCCAACTTGCATCTCCCCATAGGCATTGCCAGTGGAATTAGAGGCCAACGAGATGCCTAATGCTTAGAGCTGGGCATTCAATCTGTCATCTTCTGCAGAGGGGTCATAGGCAGCTCGGCACTGACAGCATCCCTGCTGTCTGGTGGCCCCAGGCCTCAGCTGCCAGTCAGCCCTATAGGCAAGGGGAACAGGACAGCTTGCTTTCTCCAATGGTGAGGAGAGGCAAAAAGGCCTCTCCCCATCTGTTACAAGGAGCAGCTCCAGTGCTGTTTCTCTTCCCAGTGTGGAAACCAGCTTATCACAAACTTCAGTTTCCCCTTCTGATAGCAGCAGCACCCCCCGCACATGGGCAATTAGGGCCCACAAACTCATCGCAGGGGGACAGTTGGCAACCCTCTTCTACCTGCAAGCACCTTGTCAGGTCTGTGAGGACCGACCCACTCTGTGTGGCAGAGCTGCAGCATCTCCTTGGGATCTGGGCTAGCTCCTGGGGGAGATCTGTGTTTCTGGGCAGGGCCACCAGAAGCAGACTGACCATAAGATGCAGCTGATGTTGAGCACTGGCATTCTTTACAAGCCATCAAAGTAGCAAGAATATTTCCATTTGTTTCTTGAGCAATCTGAAATCATGAATTGAGGGTCCCAAGTGAAAGTGCTATTGACCTCCAACAGTATCTTTAAGCAGACGATGGCTTCCTACCACTTATTACTGCTGTTTTCCTCAGGGTGTTTCCCCCCAGAGATGCACACAGCCCTTGTGCTCTTGCCTCCTCTGCTGCCTTTTCTTGTTGCTGTTTCTACAGTTAATTGTGGCTATGACATGGGATTAGCATCAGCAACAACGAATCCTTAAGAAGGAACGTTTGATTACAAAAGAAACTTGTAAGGAGAGTTGACTCATCACACTACTGCAGCAATTCATTTTCCTTTTCCTTTAATCCAACTCAGCCTATAAAAAAAAAAAAAAAAAAGAAAGAAAGGGGGAAATGAAATGGCAACAGTGAACGTCTTGGCAGATTTTGGCTCTTCTAAGGCTGGCAGAGCTACAGAGCTATACCTAACCCTGTTGCAGTCTAAAAATTAATGTTGTAGTCCACTCACCTTCTGTGCACTATAGCACGGAACGAGCAAGTTGTTATCTTCCTTCTGTGGGAAATATTGTACTAAACTTAAATCTGCACGAGCAAAGGAGCACACAGGTGGCACAAGCACTCTGTGGGATCGCAGTCTGAAATGCCCAAGGAGCTGAGCAGGTGAAACGCTCTCGTGACAGGAGCAGAACTTTGTCAGTGGGACATCAGCTGCCGATGCCGCAGCCGTGATCAGGCAGGAACTCAGCGCTGCTGCCTGTGTTTGCCAACGGTTGCTACCTCTTTTTTCATTCGTCTCCATACGAAGGCCAACTCCATCCTGTTCTGACAGCACAGCTGTGTTGGTCAGAGGTGCGATGAGATGTGTTCTCTGACAGCGTAAGCTGCAACCACACTCTGGCACGTTATTTTTCTCCAGTTATCATTAACACTTAGAGTGAATAAACCTCTTAATGCAGATTGCAGCAACCCCCCCCCCCCATTTGTCTTCTGTTCTTTTAGGCAAAGAAACACAATATGTGTCTGAGCTGCAGTCACAACAAAGACTGCGAGTTCTGCCCACAGCCCAAGCCGCTTTTAAACCAGCAGCAGCGCGGAGGCAGAGCCACCCCGCAGACAGCCAGGCAGATGAGCTCCCGCTGAGCTCCCTGCTGCCACTGCTCCTGGAGAGCAGGAGAGAGAAGCCCAGGAGCTGTGATGGCAGCAGCGACTGCCTGATGGGTACACACGGGTGTCACGAACCTCGTGGTAGAAATCACAGATGTCTTCAGCTGAAGACACTCCGGTGATTTTCTTGCCAGAGATGAGATCTCGGAGTCCTTTCAAATCATGCTGTTTTATCAGCGTTTTCAGCCTCTGGTTCATAAAAAGCAAAAGAAAAATAAATCTTTAGCCAGGAAAAAAAAAAAACACCAAGCGACACCTCCCTTCTTGAAAAAAACGTACAAAGGTGAATGCTTTATCTCTCAAAAAAAAAAAAAAAAAAGCGATAAGCATCTCTGGACATACATACGCGTGAGGGCCGCACACACAAGCTGCTGCTGGTCATGCTTTCATTTGTTCTGTACTTCTTACAGGACTTTCCTCTGCTGTTGTCTACAGCGAACACCAGTGGAGAGTTGTGATGCTCTGCGCTTGCAATATGTAAGCTTTTTCCATACAGAAGAAATTTGAAGAGATGCATGCCTCTGTGAGTCTGAAAACAGACGCATCAACAATTTAGACTGCAGAGTTCTTCGTGTTTACTCCAGTGACAGAGCACTTTCAACCAACGCATGCTGAGCGAACATCAGGCTCTTATCCCACAGCTCTTCACTGTGGTGTGACTCCATTATAAAGGTCAGAGAAACAGGGACACGAGGTATCTGAGCTCATGAGATGAAGAAATCGCAGGCATGCTGGGGCAAAAGGCCTTCTGTTCATCTTGGGGGTGCACTCAGAGCAGAAGTGTCAGCGGGAGGCACTGAATGGGGAACTGATAAGAAGGAAAAAGGAAAAGGCATCCACTACACTGATTTTCACTCGGTGTCACCATATAACAGAACTGGAAGGGCTGTTACAGCCTTTGCATATGAGCACATTTCCATAAAAAAATTAGGGACAAAAATTAACTACACAAACACTGGGATTTACTGCAAACTGAATTCATACCTTCCAGCACAAACATTGATCTGAACTTCCTTGACTGGAACCCCAGGGTTTACTTTCAGTGGGTGTTTCAACTTCACTTTCAGAGGGGAAAAATGAAGAAGAGGCATGCTGAGGCTACAGTAGTACCACCAGCATGCACAAATAGCCTACCGCCAGTTAAAAACAACAACGTGCTGGTAGGGATTTATTCTCATTATTGTGTTTACTATTGCATTATGTGAATTATCCCTTTTAAGCTTTTTTTTTTTTTGGAATGACTCAAAGAAAGACAGAGCTCCTTGTGTTCAGCCTTTCCTCTGTTCCTTTGCCCCCACCCCCTATTCCCTGTTGACAATTTCAGCTGGTTTTAGTGATCATCAGCAAATGTGTAAATGATGTAGTCGGGATGGTTAGCATTCTGTTTAGCCAAGATCTTCAACCTTGAGCTTGCGAATGTTGCTGTGAGCGCTGGTGGCTAAAGACAGAGGTTTTCAATTAGAGCCGAGCAAGCGCTTAATGTGCGCATCTGTTCTGCAGGAAGGCTAAACATCTTTAAAATTTTAACACAAGTGCACCGGCACTGCAAAAGGAAAAAAAAAAAAAAAAAATCAAACGTCGTTGAAAAGCGAATGGTTAAAAAGGCTGCTGAGGATCTTATTTGCATTTTTTGGATGGCTAATTAGGTCACAAGGGTTAATATGTTAAAGAATGGTCTGTCTATTGTTATGTTGGCTGTCAGAGCCTATCTCGATCAAGCATAACTACAGATTACGGGGCAGCTGTCTTTGATCAAAATCCGGCTCCTCGTTTAGTCTCAGTTCAAAATGAAAAGCCTAATAGCTAACAATTTAAAATATTTTGTAGGCTAAGTGCCGTAGCCAGTAGAAGTCCTGCTTGGGAAAATAAAACCTTTCTTGTGGGAAAACCATTGAACTTATTATAAATCTAAATTGTCGGTCTGATGCTTTAGTCCAGAATAAGATACGGTGCTGCCAGCATCACTTTTTTTCCTCCAAAACCAACAAAAAACTGCTCTAGTACACCCCTGGTTCAGGAACTTCCACAGTCTGAATAACATTTGCTGAAGGCTCATGTCCTTTCCATACACTTCACTGGAATAAAAACAATGGGCACATTCCCCCGTTACAGTGAACAATTACTCAGCAGTCTAGGTTATTTTAATGGACACATCACTTTAAACTAAGCTTTCGCATCTGTTCTGCCCTCTAATTACAAATGCAAGAGGAACATAATTCACAATTGCATCATAAAAAAGGAAGCTGTAAGTGATTTAAATGCATGTGTATGTTCTCTATTAAACACAACATGCAATCTGCTATGTTGTTCCCATGTACCGGGAACAAATCAGATAGAAAAAGCTGATGTATCAACAAGAGATTTCCTCTTCCTGTCTCCATCTATTCCCCTAGCAAAAGAAAGGTTTCACTATGTGCATGAATCTGTTGAAGAAGTAAACTGGTGGAAGAATCAAGTATATTCACCTGCTGTTTTCTTACGCGGTAGAGTAGTGAATAAAGCTGAGCAAGTCATGGTTCCTAATTTATTGATGTGTTCTGCCTATAGCCTGTCCCCAAGCAACTATTTTGTTGTTGTTACTGTTATTCTTTTCAAAGAGTTAGGAAACAAAGCTGTACAGTTTTTCCCCCTCTTTTCGGCCAATATATCACATTTTTTAAAATGTGCAAATGCTGAAGGAATTTGGCTACCATTTTATTCCCACCAGAATATGGTTCATAAGCAATTTTGAACAGCTATCTGATATGTCACTTTGAGCAGGTTCAACTTGTTGTCACTGCAACACAACATGCCTCCTTACCCAGAGTAGCTCTCAGAAAAAGGGATGCTTATAAATAATTGCATTTTTTAAGTTTTATTTTTCCTCTTCACATTCATTTCAAATTTGCTGTTCCTGTAAATATACCTGAAAAGAAACTCATATATGAAATCTAAGTATGAATAAGTAAATAACCAGTAAGATCATCTTGATGTTTACTCAGTTTTCCCTGTACCACTATATACAGTGCAACAAAGGAACAGGCTCAGCCTATCAGCTAGAATGCTTGATTTTCTGGCTGCTATCTCCAAGCTAACTGGATAATGCTTGATGCAATGCCCTCACACAGCTTTATAGCCCATCTTATGCCTTATGAAGAGTGGACCACAGGGCTTCACAATCTCAATGCAGTTATCTAGCACTGATCTTTACAGAATGGCTGATGTAGGGGTTAGGACTATGGCATCTATTTGGTTTGGTTTTGCTTTGTTTTGCTTCATTTTTCCAACTATATGCACTGTCCATCAAAGCGGAGAAGAAGACATCAGATTTTCTCCCCATATGTCTGGAAGTTTTTATTTTATTTTTCTCTAGCTATGTCTTACATAAACCACCTCCTCACCTGTATTTCTACTCTCTCATTTAGTTTGCCCCATGGATTTATGGAAGGGATGATGTAACAGATAATAGAGCTCTCAATCTAAATCCCTAGATCCTTGACGTGACAATTTCTCCAAAGTATTTAGAAGAAGACCTTCACCCATCAGTGATCTGCAGTAGTTTTATTATCTGCATATTTCAGGGCTTTTCAGTGCTGGTCACCTAAGCAGACCAGAAGAAATGCAGTTTTCTCAATTGTTCCCATCTAATTTTTCTGACATATAGCATAGTTTCCAGAACTATATATATATATTTTAATCTTCTCTCATTGAAGTAATGGTGACCGGCCAGTTATGAGCAAACTCTTTATAGTCCTCTGAGATCCTTACCTAGTAATACCCGTTGTAAGGACCAACCCCTCAAATCTTTCATTTTCCCTTTCAAGGATGTATTATTTTCATGACTGCTAGATATCTCCCACACTACTTTTTCATTGTGTCTCAGGAGGATTTTGTGCTGTCTTAAGATACATGAAGCTCTCTATCAGTGCTCCATCCCTCACACAATCTGACCAGCTCAGGAGTGGCAGTCCCGTGTTCCTGTCACTACTCCACTTTAAGAATAGATCTAGTTAAGCAAATCTTGATTGAGGCTTGAAACCTAATGAAGAAAAGCTCTGGGGAAAAAGCCCGAGCATAGAGATTTCACAGTTTAGTCACTAAAGCAGAATTTGCACATCAGTTTGGCAAGAGCTGGGAGAAAAGTGCACTCAGTGGTACATGATCCTGTCACTGTCCAACAGAGATGCATCCTGCACAACCTGTTAAGTACTAAAGCACTGAAATGAAATTGAAGGGAATTTTTTTGTCAGTCTGAAAATTCCATTTAGAGAGACAGAATGAATATTCAGCTTCATACACAAAAGTCCACAGCAGAGGCAAGGACTTTTTGGAGAGAAGCCAATCTATCATCCAGTCAGAGCTGTGACCTAGAAAATGTCAGCCTTGGTCCAAGAAGCTGAAATTTTCCCTTGAAGAACAGGAAGTCCACCACAGTAAAATTTAGAGGCAAAATAAGGCCTCTCTCTTTGACTGCACAGAACACTCAGAAAATAAAAGCTCATGACTCAGCTGGTGTGTTCCTCAGCAAATGCTGTTTTAGGGCCAGGTTTTCCCCCAGAACTGGAACAAGAAGGGGCCACATCTGACTTTACCAGTAGCAGGAAAATAATATCTATGCCCAAGAAGAGAAAGAAAAGGCACTGTGTGATAGCACACAAAAACAGAATGAACATACGGGACAGGACGCATTTGGCACCAGCTTCTGAGCTCTTCCCTAGGACATTTCAAATCTTGAGCAAGCAGAAGTGACATCAGTATGGATTTCAAGAGGTACACACAAAAGAAGGTTAACATTCAATTTTTTACCTTTTCCTGCCCTTTCCCCCATTTTTTGCTATTGAAATATGGCAGAAAGGTGAGTTGCATTAGGATGTAGCACAGCTGAAGGCCACTCACCTTCATCCACACTTGCTCCCTTGTTCCTTCCCTCTGCTACAGCTGGCACAGCAAATGGCTGCTTTCTCACTGCAGCAGTTGGCTTCTATTGTTGTGGGACTTCAATAGGCCTCCTTTGCTGCATTTTTATCCTGCTAACAGCAAGTGCCCCAGCAAGCTGCCACGCTGTTTGTTTCCCCTGGTCCCCAGGGACCATCAGAGAGATGACGTTTTCTCAAGAAGTGGCAGGTGCTCACTCTTTGACGAGGTGAATTTAAGTCTAGCACAGTAGACGTATAGGGGAGAAAACAATTCTTGCCTGGATTATACCTCCAGCATGAAACGCAGGCATTTCCACTCAGTAATTTTCTGCCCTCCTGCCCAGTGGTAAGAGAAGATATGACATCTAGGGACATTTAGGGAGCCTACCCTGGCACCTGGTGAGCCCCCTTCCCTGCAGCATCAGATGACTCCTGAAGCTCCAACCTGTTGTTATTTAAGTACAGCTCTCTATCCTTAATGAGGATTCTTCTTCCTCCTCCCTGCCCTGCATTAGGAAAAAAAAAGCAAAAACAAAACCCTTTTAAACAGACCCCTGGGCTGATGGCAGTGTAGTGTAGTATAAGTAGGGTCTTGCTTGCAGCAGAAATCCCATAGATCCATGAGGAAGCACAGTTTGGGGCAAAACAGCAGAGAAGCTGGTGCTGCTGGCCTTTTTGGTGGGGAGCTCATTGAGGACTGATGAAATTGTCCTGTTTGGTGCTTTTTCTCCCCTTTAACATCCTATTTCTTCTGGAGTATGGTGATCCTGCCAGGAAGTAGGCTGACCTAGAGAGAGGAACAGATACATTTTTGGTGGTGAGAAGGGAGCAAGAAATGGGAGGGCTTCTCACTGGTAAGAAATATCCTTCTCAGAACTGCATAAAATTTGGCAGCCTTGAGAAATCTCTCTGGATCTCCTCACTCCATCATATGTCATGGCTAAATGATAAAACACACTGTTCTCTCACTAAATAGCAGTGGAAAAATCCAGAAAGTAGGACACAGAGTTCTCCTGAGTTATACACCTCTTAGCCAGAGGCAAGGTGGGCTGCGGGAGGACCTGTGCCATGGCATCTTTAAAAATGGTTATGGTCCTCACCTCCTTTGAGAGCTGAGAGCAAAACCGGTTGCAAAGCAGTGAAGACAACAGATAAATCCACGATGTGGAAAAAGCATTTCTGTCACGCAGGGAAAACCCAGCTCCCAAAAAGTGAAGCATTCCGTGCTGATTGAAAGCAAGAGGCAAGGAAGAGCTGAAGTTGAGTGGCCTTTCAGTAGCTTTTTAGTAACTTGGTATTTCTGCAGTATAACAGTGGTCTTTCGGAGGGCCATAAATGCCAACCACTTAAGCAGCTGAAGGCAGTTCAGAAGGATTCCAGACCAGCTGCAGCCTTTTCAGAGTGAGTCCTTTCACTGCAGCCATGTGAGCACCTCAATGCTCTGTGCTCGAGCTGCCTGAAAATCCTTCTTCGGAGGAGGCCCTACTTTCAATTTGCCTCACTTGACCTGAAAAAATAACATTTTTTCCCCATTCCTTTTCCTGCAAGAAACAGAAGTTGATCAGAGCTGTATATTACCATATCTTTTTATCCCTCAGCTGAGTCCTCGCACTCCTTTAAGTGTTATGCATGTTTCCTACCCTCCACTAACATATGCAACTCATTGAGGGAACCTAGAAATGGTTCATTTCTGTATTTGTATCTTTATTTTGTGAACGATGGCAGTGGCATTTCTTCTGTTTTTCCATACAAATGTACTGTGCTTCACAGTATGCCCTATTTCACACCACTGTGACATTTCAACTATTTGGTCAAAATAGTAGATATTTTAGGAATTCAATGCCTGTAATTTTGATAATTTTTATGCTGTCCTAACAGGATCTTTAAACTTCTGTTACTAATTGGTGATTCTCACACCATATACAAAATGCTTACAGGTGTAGCTGTGATGAATCTTGTGCAATTTGGAAGTTAAGAGAGTTTGTATTTGCTAAAGGACTTAGCAAGAAGCAGTTGCAAAGCAATGCACAAAATGTGCACCACATCCTTTCTGCACTTGTGTTTTCTCCTCCAAGTGCTGGGCCAGCCCAAAACATGTGGCCGTGTGTATAGCATGAGATAGCTGATGCTATATTGAAAGTCATTTGAGATAAGGAAAAGCACAACAGCCAGGTTTTGCAAATATGGCAGGTTCCCAAGGGAGGGCCGTGGCTGCTGATGCCACAACAGTTCATCAACTGGATAAGCATATACTTCTGTCTCTGCTAACGAGTCATAGAACAGAATCAAGGTTGACATGTTTAACTACTTTTAATCTCTTTTCTAATAGGATTAAATCCATTATTCATAGAAATTTGCATATTTTGCCATACGATGCAAAGGTGGAATTCTGCACTATTCAGTCATACAGAAGGAACTGTGGACTCTCCAGCTCCACTTATTTCAAGCCATGGATCTTTTTCCAAGTTTTAAGGTTTTTTTTTATGGAGGAAGTTTCGTCCAACTCTTCTTTCACTCACTCTGACTACATGCACTTGTGTTACAGTAGAACTTGCTTAGAGAAAATTCAGTGGGCACTGGGCAGAATATGATCAAAATATTGTGAAAAGTGGGAGTCAAAAATGAGTATTTTTTTTTTAGCTTTTTTTTTCTTTTTTTTTTCCTGTTTTGAAATATATCTGTTTTCCTAGATTCGAGACAAAGAAGATCACATTTCACAGGTGTTTCAACATTTATAGCAGACTTTTGGAAAATCCTGAAAAAGACTTTCTGCAATTAGGGCATTTCGGTACCCACCCACTCTCCTCCCCTTCAAAATCAAAATGCTAGACAGTAGTTCACCAAGCACCACGATGCTTCTGAACCAGCTTGCTTCCATCATATACCTCTGACAGCTACCAGAGATCTGCACTGGAGTGGAAGAGTTAACTCAAAAAAGAAATCTCAAATCGTATGCTGAAAAATAGAGAGATAGTGGTAAATCATGACAGAGAGAGAAATCAAACACAGCCCAAATTGACAGTAAAATTCACTCCTATGAAGAATTTGTTCTGAAGAAACCTCGAAGTTGTCTTTGCTTTCTGAAGGTGAATTCTGTCCTGAATTTATAATAATTGTAAAAAAAATTAGTCTTTTTTTTTTTTTTTCCAAGTGAAAAGGAAACTGTTGTAATAATAATAATAATAATAATAATAACTGGGGGGAGGGGGAAGGAAGAGATCTGCTGGCTTACCAGCTGGTTCTTATAGAATCATAGAATGGCCTGGGTTGAAAAGGAGCACAATGCTCATCCAGTTCCAACCCCCTGCTATGTGCAGGGTTGCCAACCAGCAGACCAGGCTGCCCAGAGCCACATCCAGCCTGGCCTTGAATGCCTGCAGGGATGGGGCATCCACAGCCTCCTTGGGCAACCTGTTCCTGTGAACTCCAGGATTCTTATTGGTAAGCTTCAAAACTCCAAGCAAGAGAGAGCAATGGAAAGAGGAAAAAGAGAGGAGGGAAAGGCTGTCCATGAGGGCCATGAAATGCCAGCAGACTTCCCAAGCATCCAAGCCAGTGTGAAGACAAACTCTTTTTCTGCACCATCCGGGCCCAAACTCTGCTCCGTGTTGTGGATACCCACTAAAATCCCTGGATCGCAGTGACCTCTAGGGGTAAGCTGTTCATCTGCAGGATTCCCTCGTCCTGGATGAAAAGCGTTATTTCTTCTACACAAAAGGAGTCTTGTAGAGGATTTTATTGAGAATCCATCTGAAATCCTCTTGGAGGAGCTTTTCAGTGCATCCAGATACTTGAAACTGGGTATATCTTTCCAAACATGAACCTGACACAAAAGGCTCGTTCCTCAAAAAGCTGAGTGAGAAGATGATCTCAGAGTTAAGGTGGAAAAAAAAAAAAAAAAAAAAAAGATCAAATCAGATCCCATTTGCCTTGAAAGCAGTGGTAAAGCTCAAACTCACCTTAGTGTATGAAGGACACAGTAGGTCACTGCATTCTATTGCTTCCCAAAGGATTTCCTTCCACGGCCCTGTAAGAAAAACAAAATAGCAATCCAACATTCATAGCCTTGGCACCTAAAAGCCCATTGCTCATGAGTGTTGTTCAAGCAAGAGCCTGTTTTCTGTCTAAAATATTGAGAATCTGATGCCTGTTTACCCTGAGAGTCCTTTCTTTCCCCAGAGCAGCATATTAGTCTTTAAGGCTGAATACCATGTGTGCTGGTGGGTTATGTTTTAGCACAGTCTCCTCTGCATGAGATATTAACAGCTCGGTCCCTGATATTTGTAAAAGTTGCATAATTAATTTGTAGCAGGCATTAAGAAAACTCCCGGGAACTGGAAAGGATTAAATTACTGATTTTCCTATTGTTCAACCAAGCTACACTTCAATCCTCAGTGAAAGGACAAGGGAATGGGAATGGAAAGTTGCAGCTCTAAGTCTCACATATGGTCTTAATGCAGCCATCACTACAGCCCAGGCTCTGGCTTTCTGGTTACTTGAAGGCTTCTCCCCCAGTTGTGTGCTGATATTTCAGCAGGGAACGTTCTCAGGGTGAGGGGTTACACACAGGGAAACAATTTTCTGGATGTGGCAATGGATACTTGAGCACACATGGAGTGCGGCTGCCCACCTTTAAAGCCCAGCAGGACCTGAGCTCTGAGGCATCTCACCCACTGCGTTGCCCACAGTGCATGCCTGAAAGCAGGACTCACAGAACCTCATGAGGTTTGGGTGTCAGATGCCTGGAGACAAGGCGTGAGAAGAGAGGAGAATGGTTGGCACAGTGGACAAATCGTGGTGCCCTGTCCATGTTCACCTCCTTCAGCATGAGCAGTCCTTCTATATCCAATGATATTGAGCAGTCCTTCTATATCCAATGATATTGAGGTGACTGATGGTATTTTCCTTGTGTAATCTTACTGCTATTAAAGCTTCATGTTATTCAAAGCTTTCTGGGGGAAAAAAAAAGTAGACAAAAAAATAAAATACCAATCATGAACAAAACAGCAGTTAGAAGTGGGATATGACTGGATTTATTGGACACAGGGCTCCAGACAGGCTTGGTATAAAAAGCATGGCCCAATGCTTCTTTAAGCAAGGGAGAATCAGAGCAAAACAGCCTTGCAAATCAATCATCCATTACAAACCAGAACATATTGGCATCTCAGTCGGCAGTCACTCAGGATGGGGGCGAAGTCTCCTGATGCCAGCATCGCTCCAGGCTTTCTGAGACATCTGGTCATTTCACTGAAAGGTGAAGACTCCGAACAGAAGTGAATATACATGAAAATTAATTTAAAAGAGGGGGGAAATCCTCTCGCTAGTGCTGTTGGGATGATTTCAGGAAGAAAGGGAGTCAGTGCACCGCAGCACGTCGAGCGAGCAACAGGCAGATGGGAGGGACCGAGCAAAACCTGCATCCAGAACAAGTCCGTGTGGTTTCCTTAGTCTTGTTGGAAACCGGACGACAAACAAAATGAACAGAAGTTAGCCAAAATAACACGAGAGGTCGCTCTAGAATAGGATTACCCGCACTGACAGCTCCCGCTAACCCTGCGTTAGCCAAAAACCCGAGCAGAACCAACGGTGCAAGGGTGGGACGGCAGGAGGCCAGCCAGGTGTTATGTGCTTGTGGGGCTGTTTTGTCTCTGTGCCGTTTTGCCAAACTCACACGGTGTTTACATATCCACGTGCAGAACTGCCTGCACCATTTCTCTTCTGATACTCAGAAAAATCAGACGGACGCAAAGTCGAGCTCATTGCAATGTGCCAGAGTGGAAATGAATCCTGTGAAGGAAGGGAAGGGAGGCATCTCCAGCAGCTATGCTCATTTGCTGTGAGAAATACTACTGCCTGCTGTAAGCAGCATAGCTTCACTTCAATCAGAGCAGTTGTCAAATGCGGAGGTGACCATATAACCAAAGAAATGAAAAGCAATCAATGGAGGGCACCATGGAGATCTCATTGTGGCCTTCCAGTACTTGAAGGGAGCACATATCAGGAGGGGAACGGCTGTTTACGAGGGTGGATAGTGATAGGACAAGGGGGAATGGTTTTAAACTGACACAAAGGAGGTTTAGGTTGGATATGAGGAGGAAGTTTTTCACCCAGAGGGTGGTGAGGCAGTGGAACAGGTTGCCCAAGGAGGCTGTGGATGCCCCATCCCTGCAGGCATTCAAGGCCAGGCTGGATGTGGCTCTGGGCAGCCTGGTCTGCTGGTTGGCAACCTGCACATAGCAGGGGGTTGAAACCAGATGAGCATTGTGCTCCTTTGCAACCCAGGCCATTCTGTGATTCTATGATATGATTCTATGAAAATAACCAAATCTGTGGACAACAATGGCCATGCTGCTCCCTGAGTGTCTTCTTAATGTCTTCAGTAACTTTACATCCATCTTTGCAGACAAAATCTCTGTAGCCACGTTTATGTTTCTTCCACCTGATTCCCAAGTACACAGGCAATTGAGTTGCTGCTGTCTGGTCTATGGAGCTGTGCTGCTGTTCAGCACTGGCTCTCTACTCCTTCCCAAAATTGATGACTCTTCCTGCAGCATACGACTCTCTTTCATTGAAAGAAAGCTTGTCATTTTGTTAATAAAATTCACATTTTCAAAGGAAGAAACCCAAACCTCTTTTCTAATTGTCTGCACTCGTATAAACTAATGATGCTAGGTTGGTAATGAATATGACAAATTCCTGTGGTAATTTGCACTTCACGCTGGCTCTGTGTGGGCTTGCAATAACATTTGCTACACTAAAAACATGAGGTGAAATCTTGGCCTCATTTGAATCAACGATTTTTCTTTCTTTTTTTTTTTTCTTGCAGCCTCCGCAGGGCTGTGCCGCGATGGTGCCTGCTGAATTCAGTGGCATTATCTGTTTGATTGCTGTGAACACGGCCATATGGACATATCCTTTGCCACATGGCATCACAAATGAATATCTTATTTTTCCCCCAAGAATTATAAGATGTTATATTATGTGATGGTACCATAAAATATTTAGCTGAAGTCCCTGCTCCTGCCAAAGTCAACAACAAAGAATCTCTGATCTCAGGAGAATAGGAGCTCACCCTGAAACACGCACCTGCCTGCAAGGGCAGCTCTGGGAGTATCTAAATCCCCTAAGGGACCATGGGGGAATTATTTAAGCTCGAGTCCTTGGGGCAGTTTGGTACCATGGTTCTGATCTTTCATTCATGCAGCCTTGTACAGATAGTATGCTGCCCTCTCACTAGTTTTTTTTTTTTTTTCCCAGCTTTTGGCTGCTTTTCAATGCAAGCATTTTCTGCTTTTGGCTACACAAACACAGGATTGGCTTTTTCCCCTCTTCCCCTAAAGTAAGGAGTATCCATCGATAGCGATAGGTCGTAAAGCTGAGCAGGGAATGGTAAACGTAGGCTAAGGCCAGATTCAATCCCACATCCATTCTGAGAATCATTCATGACTTCTGGTAAAATTTCTCAAGGAAATTTCTCAAGCGCTCCTTTAATTTTCTCAGTTTTTCACGACTCTATTCAGAATGTTGTTACATCCCCCCCTTCGTATGTCTCTGTTGCATTCAGCTCCCCAGCAGGCTCACGCAGCCCTCCTATAGGCGCATACGTTTTGAGTAGCAGCATCTTCTGGCTCTCTGCCTGAGTCTTCTATCCCAAAATCTCTGAGTTTGTTTTCCAAGCAGATCTTTGCAAAGGCAGTGAGGCTGATTCAGATTTCACCCCGTTAACCCTACGCTTTGCACACGTGAACACGACCATTGCTCATTGGGCTACAAAGGTGGGAAACTGCCTTAGGAATCATCCCTGGACCAACTACAGAAAGCAGAGCAGTGTGTCCCCTCTGGCTGCATAGGATACTTTCACCAAAATGCTATGAGGAAGATGCAAAACGTTCTGCGGTAGTATCTAATGACACAGAAGTCTGGCACAAATAAAAGAAATTTCTGTTTAAGGACTTCAGAAAATTCAGTGAGCAGACAGCTTTTCAACGTCCTTGGGTTTCTCTTAATGCACTTTTTGAAGTCTACACAAAGACAATAAATGCCTGAAATGTCCAAAATCACGGTGGCTGCCAGTGAAGAAGTTCTTTCCAGGCTTTTCCATGTAACTTTCAGTGCTGGCCAAGCTGGTTTATATAATGGAGCCTGTTGCAAGTCAGCATGATAAAGTGGTGTTTAAAAGAACTAAAAAGGGCAGAACTAATCCCACCGTTAGCTGTAGGCAGCCAGTAGCACAAAAGGCATTTGCTCGGAATAATGATTGCAACATAGCTAAATAATGAAGTTGTAGTAAGTTTTTGTCTCAGAGTCACTCCCTAAAAGAAAGAATTAATCAAAGGAGTTACTGCTGGGATGTGATGCTAAATCTACTAACGGAACTGGACCACTGCTTTGCACATTCAGGTATCTTTCAAGTCACCTCTCATAACGATGGTGCAGAGGTTACTTGCTTCCCATAGAAAACATTGTAAATTTTTTTCCTCTGTAAGATGTTATCATATTTTTTAACAACACAACAGTCAAAGCAAAAAAAAATGTTTTGTTTTGCTTCCTGCTTATTCTGCTCACCGGCAGTGAGTAGCTGTCTGTACAGATAAACTTGGCTTCTTTGGAGTTCATATGGTGTCGGATTTACCTTCAGTGTTTCATTTGGCACGTAGTGCCTGACAGCACCAGCACTGGACTGTGAAGTAGACAAATAAAGTTTTGTGGGGAGAAAATGTTCACTCAGAGATTCCGCTGCTGAACATTGCAAAAAACCTAGGAAAGGAATATTTGAGCCGAGTCAGCGGGCAATCTCCATTCCTTTCCACTGCCAGTATCCTTTCCAAATTCTTTCTTTCCTCAGCTACTTTAGCTCCCAATTAAAAAAAAAAATAAAAAAATCAATGCATTAAATCAAAAGCAAATCTTTGGTCCCTAATGTACTTTATCCAAAAATGTCACCGGGGTCTCTTTCAGCACAGTTGGCTGAAGCTGCAAGGCTAATGGTTCATGTCCATTAGTGAACGTTAGACTTGGTCTGATCTAAAATTTTACAGTCATCTTGCTCTCCGTAGCCTGCATGTTTTCTTAGGCAGACTGCTTGTAATGATGATGAACTGATCACTACTTGATTGCTTGGAAGCTACACGAGCTTTATAGGCAGTGGGCTTTATCCTAATCAATTACAATCACTTGGCTGCTCCAATTACCTCCACTGTGGCTGTGTTGGAAGTGTCCATCCTAAAGGAATGAAAGCATCTAAATTAAACAAGGTGTTGGTTTGTTGGTTGTTGGTTGTTTTGGTTGGTTGTTTTTGGTTGTTTTGGTTGGTTGTTGTTTAATCTAAATTAAACAAGGTGTTGGTTTGTTGGTTGTTTGGGGTTTTTTTTTTGTTTGTTTGTTTGCTTGCTTTTTTGCTTTGTTGGTTGTTATTTTTTTCAGAAGACCAAAGTGTTTAGTTTCCTTTTTTTTTTTTTTAGTTTTTCTTGTCTATAGGATTCAAGGTCTAGCCAGATTTCAAGTAGTGTGAGTTTTTCTGAATCCATAATTCAGTGTGTGAAGTCACAGACTGACCTGATGATGTGCCAAAATAGAGGAGAAAGAATCCCTGTCCCAAAGATTCTGTGATTTCTGTAGTCCCAAGCACTGGGTTAATAAAGCAAACAGAGAGAGGAAAACAGAAGGAAATGAAACAGTAAGACAAGGGGCATGGCACTAAGTGATACAGCAATATACTTCTTCTGTGGTATTACTGTAGGCATAATGGGAGACGAGTAATTTAAGGAGATTATCCTAATTATCCAAGGTGGCTTTGAATACTCCAGTGATTCAAATTCAGGACAAATGAGGAGAAGATTACATTAGAAGATATGACCCAAATTTTATTAAACCAGCTTATAGTTTTAAGACTATTATAGCACATCAGTGTCTGAACAGGGCATGGGCTCACTGTTTGGCAAAGTTACGTAGTTGATTACTGAGCAATTTAGGTCAGTCTCATAAATACGAGTTGCAATGAAAACTTGCCCGATGTCAAAATTTATGCTACTTTAAAAGTGCAGCTATCAATTCCAGCTGTGTTCAGAAGTGAATGACAAAGAGGATGCTCTATCATACTGAAATCATTTGCTTTTAAATCGCAGACAAATGTCATTTTTTTCCCAAGCCAAAATTTGGTGCTTCGTTCTACTTTCACACTCTCTGAGCTAACCTCTCAAAGACTGGCACAATTTTACATCATTGAGATCAGTCGGTAGGATAAGGAGCAAAATCTTATAGGATCTTCTAATTCTATAGAAGCTCTGTAGCTTCTATTTTATTTCACACAACAGGGTTTAGATCTTGGAACAGCTAAGCAACTGCATAATATTCCATGATTCTATTATTCTATTAAGACGCAAATGACAGTTCAGAAGACAGATAGCCATTCAGCTTTCAAAGTTCATACTCAAATTTGCCAGTATCAGTAATTAATTTAATGAAATATTTATTGGTGGCCCACACGAAACGAGTTGATGATTGTTCCTGGGAAAAAAAATCACCAGCACTAAATTTATTATCACTCGAGCCACAACTTCTCTTGGGCACTGCAACAGTACACGTGTATCCAGTGTAATGCTGACAGTCCTGCTGAAATTCTACTCACATGTAAAAATAGGACCTGGCTTCACATTCCCATAGCACCACTCGTTATTTCAGTGCTCAAATGCTTGCTCTGGCAGCACCCAACCAAAGACTGGCAGTGCTTTTAGAGTTTACCTGCTCCTGGGTGAGAGGACTTAATCCTGCACAGCTCTCATTCCAGCACCTCCCAAAGCACTACTGAAAAAAAAAAAAAAAAAACCAAACCAAAAACAAATGGGAAAACAAATGTAAACATTTGTTTGCACTTCACATTATGTGGTTAGGTGCAAGATATGGAAGAAGCAGCCATTACCTGCTATTTTGAGATGCAAATTACAATTCTGAATTACGTTTCTATGGTGTTCTTTAGGTACACACCAGTCACGTTCCCTTTTAGCCTTTTGGCTTTCAGGATGAGCTAAGCAAAGTAGGATTTGTTGTGTTGTGGTTATTAATATTGTTGACTGGCGTCTGAAGGACAATTTTCCTCTGGGAACAACCTGAAATGTTTTGTAGCAGTAACATATGGTAGGGGTGGCAGGCAGGAGGTATTTTCTTTTTGCTGTATGATGGGAGAATGTTAGACAGTAAAACAAATTATAAAGATCTATGCCAGAAGGAGCAAAACCTTTAAATGATGGAAACAGAATGTTTTGGCATCATCTGTGTGAGCTTTGAGATGATATTGGGAAGTTGGATATTGGCAGTATTTATATGAAATACCTGAGATATTAGATTTTGGGAGGCTTTCAGATCTTTAGTATGAAATAAAGATTTTCTTTGCAAGTATTTTGGGGGGAGGTGGAAGAACTGTTAGAATAATTTACTCTTCAGCTGCAAAAGGTAAGACACAAAGGTCAAAATTAAAACATAAACATATATAAAACTGGTCTTCTCTGTCTTCCTTCTTCCCATTAATATATCGCTCCCATCCTATTATTCTGCCTGAAATGACATTTGAATTTTGTGGGGATTTCTTTTCTACTTATAAGGAAGTGCAGATTTATTTACTTACTTACTTACTTACTCGTTTTTGTTTATTTCAACCATTGAAACGGCAACAACAAGAACTCCTTCAGGAAGCCAAAGCAGTTCTTTGGTGCCATTGCTCAACTGGAGGACTTCCTGGGCTTTGCTGATGGAGACGCCTCGAAAGCCACGAGGATATACAAGTGCCTGCCCTGCAGCAGGCTGAGGGCCCATTTTACACAGCATCCTGTCTCCAACAGGGCAGACACTAAGGAAAAAGAGGAGTTGGTGTGGGAAGTGGCATTTCCCCAGAGGTCCTGCCTCTGCAGTGTAAGTCACTGTGAGTTCCTGATTGAGATGTGAGAAGTTTTCCTTTCAATAATCACTTGGGGATTTTTCTTCTCTGTGGAAGTTCATATGCCATCGAAAGCAAAATCACTGAGGTAAAGTCTGAGTATTTTCCTGTGTATCAGCAACACCCCATAGTTGTCCCAGGTTATGAATATATACCCTGGACACATTCAGCCAAAATAAAGGTGCATTCATCATGTTTTCATGAGAAAGGTAGGATGCTGTGTCATTAGAAAAAAAATAAATAAATCTAGAATTCACCATGCCAAGCTTTACAGCAATTTCTCCAAAATTTTACAGCTGTAAAAATAATAAATACATAGATCGCTCTGAGAATAGTGCCTGCTATTTATTTGCATGGAAACTACAACAGATACTAAGAGCAAAACAGCACTATTTGATACAGCAAATTCTCAGCTACATAACTGTTTTCCAATGTAGTCATCACCATTAGCCTCGCATTTTCACCACTGATGAACACGAGCCTGCATGCTGCACTTGTAAAAATCTGCACCAGTGGAGATCACCTACTGTTGCTGTCATCACTGCTGAAACAAACCACCCACCACCAAACTGTGCCAACATCCATTGCCTTGGTCTCCATAAGCTGTCCCTTTCATAATGTATGTCAGCTGCCGCTACCTGTAATCAAAATAAGTCATCATTTTTAAAAACACCAGTAAGGTTTTATTACTGTCTTGCAAGACTATGTTATCTGTGAGGTCTGTCAGCACTCAGAAGTACATGACAGCTATTCTAGTAAAAAAAAAAAATAACCGAATAAATCATCTAAAATAACACTTGCAGTGCATATTGAAGGCAAATTAGCCCTGCACTCAGAGAGAGAAAGAGAAACCAGTCATACAGGTGATGTGCTCATGTGTCAATCTTATTACACAAAAGCAGAACTGAAATGAATACCTACTAAGCGTGATTCTGGCACATCAGTGCCATAGAGCTGTGTGGGTATGAACTTAAAGATACTCAACATCTGAACACCTACCTGGCCCCTTAATTGTCAGATGTGATTGACTACATCATCTCAGAGCATTTTTTGCAATCTATACCGCATTGCTTAAGTAACTAATCAATAATTAATAATGCTTTACGAGCACAGCTACAGAAAAATAGAAAGCATAAGTAAGACCGATGGATGCTTTGGTGACCTTGCAAGTGACCAGCACTAGGTGGGAATCCTCTGATGAAAATGCTCATTTAAATCAATGAGCTTGAGTTCCAGACGCTTCAAAATAAATCTCTTGAGAAAGCTCTCTTGTGCTTGAGTCTTCAATGTCCCTTGTTGATCAAGACACCTCAGAGAGAGCTGCCACTCCCAAGCCAAGCAATGGACAAGGCATCTAATATCCTACCTGGATATGGTGTCTTCTTATGATCACCCATATCCGAGAAAGATCAACTCAGAAGAGAAAGGAGGGAAGAGAACAACTAAGTTAAAAGACTGTTAGCATGAGAACAAATTGGGATGAAAATGACTATTAACAGCAGCATCAAAATGAGGTGCTAGAAGAGTCCTTTAGCAAGAATAACAAGGAAAAGAAATGTAAGTGGTTTGACTGGATCTGGTTCAGTTAGTTTATGAAAAGAAATATATGGAATAGTCGCCAATGAAAATAGGAGACTGGACTTGAGGTCCTTCCAATCCCATGCTCCTAATTGCATTTCAGAATTTCCAAACAAAATGTTTACATTATTCTGAAGGGTTGAGGCATTGGCAGTCTTTGCCTTTCTGCACGATCTGTCTGCTTTCAGAAAAAGCCTCAGTCATATGCACATGTCTATTTCTATCTATCTTCTTCATATTTCACATTTATTAGTGATTTCATAGGGTACATTTCAACTGGTGGTTGAGCTAGACAAAAAGGAAACTGCGTAAAGGTCCAACACAACCTCCTGCAGTCCTTAAAACATCGTATACAATTGCAGAAACTGCTATGTTTTCAAAAGGGCAAACCTTTCTCCAGGTCTGAAAAAAAATGACACATTTCAAACTAATTGGAAAAAATAAATTAAACTTAAGGTAGCCTTCCTATACAGACAGAATGAGAGAAAAGGAGAATTAACACTTATGGAGCAGTTGTGGTTTAACCCAGCAGCAGTGGGTTGAGATAAAAACTATGTTCTGTGGTTCTATGATTCACTCTCGCACCTCTCATTCAGGAAATAAAATGGGAGAATAATTTTACCCCCCATTTCTGTCATCTTCCAACAAAGACTGTATGTTAGCTTCCTTAACACTGAGCAGGTGTCATTTTCCTAAAAGTAAAATCTGTCTAAATATGCAGTAGGAATTCCAGTCATCAGCCTGAGTTCTCAAATTCAATAAAGGTAAGGGGGCAAATCATGTTCAATTCTCAGCTACCTCATCTCCATTGAGAATGTGGACAGGGCACGTCCTCTCCACGAAGTGCTCTCTCTGCTGGATGAAGTGATGACTATTTTCTTACTGTTCTTTTTCTCTTCCCGAATATAGCATGGAGCAGCATCATTAGGATTGAATTACACAGCTCTCAGACATCAAACCCAGAGGAATAGCGTTTAAATGACAGAAATTACTGTACATTACCACTTACACAGATTAGTGCAAAGCTTGTCTCATGATGTGTGTCCTTCAGCTTCGAGGGAGCCTGTCTGAGTCCCTTCTCACTTGTGTTAGTATAAATCTAGAATAATTTCATGAAAGTCAGTGCATAGTATCTGAATATGTCTGCAGCAGGGAACTCTCTGCTCAGGGTTTCTGCATACTTCATTAATTTCTGATTCTTCACAGCAGTTGAACTGCTGGTTAACTTACGAAAGCAACGCACATCTACAAGTTCAAACATTAAAATGGCAGTAACTACACAAAAAACAAAGAAGAAATGTACTGGAAATTCATGAATAGATCTTTTTAGGTAGTCACAGGAAATTATAGCACGGCTATGAAAAACTAATTTCCATCACTGCTTTGTTAAGATGATTCATTTTTTCCCCTACTATTTCACCTCTCTTCTGTCAAAAGAAGGAAGAAATATCTCCATTTGCAGCTCTTTAAGCTGAACCTCAGATGTGTTTTCTCTTGGTATGTACAGGAGTGGGCAGCCATATAACCTTAAATCCATTTGTGCAGCTCAGTCTTTGCGAAGTAGGTGCTTTTGTCATAGTATCTTAATTCTAGTAGCAAATCAACCAGGGTGAGGGGAGCATAAGATCTAGTTTGCGTATTTATTGACCCCCACAACATTTTCCTTTGTCATTCTGGCACTAAAAATTTTAACCAAAAGCAAAGCACATATTACCTAGGCAACTATCCATCCCAACAGACACAAAAGATCTGGGGAAATGACACACATTCCTTTCACATTGGGTGTAATTACTAAATGGAGAAGCTCTTTCAGAGGAGCCCGTTACCCCAGTCCTAGAGCAGGCAAAAGGCCCAGCAAAGCAGGCAGCAAGACATTGCTCCAGCTCCAGCCCCTGGCTGAGCAGCACATAACCAAATGAGCCTTTTTTCCATGCCAAAAGAACATTCTCCTTTCCTTGAGTTTGATCTAGTTTTGGTCTGGTTTTTTTCCTTCTTGGCAAAACTTGCAGAAATAAATCAGTAAAAGCTTTTGGTTTTGAAACATCATCATTTTCTAAAGCAAAGCCACTACGCCATACGAGTCCTAAGATGTTCCTGAAAGCCACTTGGGCCCACAGCAGCTCACAGAATCATGCAGTGCACCAGACCAGTGTTCTCTGCTCACTGAGAAGCAAAAAGGCGAATGAGCCCCACAGAGGGCAGCATCAGCTCTGCAATGCTCTTTCCTCAGAAGAGGTAGCTATTGCTTGCTTCCACAGCACAGGGGCTGCACTGTAACAAAAAGGCACTCGTGCCACTAAAAGATGACTTATTTTGTATGTATTTTTTATTTAAAAAAAAAGAGCAACAAAAACATTGCCAAACTAGTGCATCACCTTGGTTCAGTGGCAGTGCCTGCCATCCTCAGTGAGCTCTCAAGGAGCTCGTCAGAGATTTTTGATGGAATATTCTTCTTTCTGTTCTTCATCCTTGACAATAATTGTTCACAAACGTACGTACTGTCAAGAAGTGATGACATGAATGAAGCGTGACTTTGAATGGTGGGTATTTCTCTCTGGTCAGATAGAGCTTATAAAGGTCTGGTAATGAGATGTTCACATCTTGAACATGCATGTTTAACTTATTTGAATGAATGGTCAAATTAACCAAAAATGCTGGGTCTGTGATCCATTTCTAATCTTCACATTCTGGCTCAGTATTTCCTTTTGATTCCGTAGAGGACTCAATTTCACATTGCAAATCATAAACTCTTTTTAGTATTTTACCCCAACTTAGCTACCTTCCTTCAGAAGAGTAAACGAGTCCCCATAACCAGCATCCGTACCTTTAAGGAACTCCTAGAATTGGTGATGATTCACTCCCATGGACTTCAGGAAATTCACAGCTTTGATGACCATTTCCATGACATTGTCCATTTTTAAAGCTTTTGCATGTCAATTTTTTTAATTTGATGCAGTGATATTTCATCAGTTGTGAGTTACCAGTGGTAACTGCATTATCTTCTGTTAATTTTATAAGTCCCTCTTTTTTACCAACCTCCACCAGGGAACCATCAGTAGCTACACCAGATACGTTGACAAAAGTTAGTGAAATCACTGGTACCCATGTGCTGATCCACAGGTTAGGGCCCAACCTTGCTCTATCTGTTCTTGGTTACTTGGCTGTCAGCACAATGCTGAGGAAAAAGTGATTTCTCTATGGCTGGAGAACATCTAGGAGCTTAGATGTAGATGTAGAGAGACTCCACAAAAAAATAAAGAACAACACAGAGAACAGAGCAGAATATGGGGAAAGGGAGAGCCTGATATTTCACATTCCAATTTTCAGTTTTGTTTTTGTATGAATTTTCAGGTCAGTTCATATGTTACCATTGAGGTCTCATCCATCTTCAGAATGATGAGAAAACACTGACAGAACCTCTCAACACGTGTTAGAAAGACCTATTGTCAGAGAGACATTACAGCCAGAGAAAAAAAATCAGCTTGTTTGTATAGCTTCTCACCAGCTTCTCACTCCTTTGATAGGGTAAGCATGGGGATGAATGGCGTGGAAGAAAATCTCTCAAAGGTATGACTTAGCTGCTTGTGAAACACAAATCCTTGCAGAAAGAAATATGTCTAAAGAAGGAACTTGATGTTTATCCTAATTGATACAGATAGAAACAGAATTCAAAGTCACACAGATGGACAGCCTTATCATAGGGTGGTCAAGCTAGTTATACTCTTAGTTTGCACACACCTTGCTTTGATGCAAGTTTTTGAATGACAGAAGATATCCATTAACCACAAGCAGATGAACACATGTGCATGCCATTTAATTCAAACATACACTTGGAAATGTCACACCCTATTCATAGAAAAAATACTTGAGCTGGACAAGGACAATAAGTGACACTATGGTATTATCGGGATAATTTTGCAGCCACTTTTTATTCCAAAAAGTTGTATTTTTGTAAACCTGACATTTCCAAAACAGTGCAAGTGAATTCGAATACAGGTGATCACGAGCTTCTAAATACAGGTGACATCAATAAGAGTGAACACATTCTTCCAACCACAAGTTCACAAAAAAGAAATATAGAATTTTACAATATATAAGGAGTGACATTCTAAGAAAAAGGAGTGACAATGATGTGGGTACCCTACTGCATATGCAGACCACACTCCAGAAGTCATTACAGTCTTCACCCCAGTTTAATCAATGTACAGCATGTGAACCAAATCCTGCTTTTATTTATATTCAAGAAACTGTAGCATCTGCATGGATTTGGACAAACATAGAAATTAGTTTTATGACTCTGTTAATCCTTTAGAGAAAGCAATGTTATACATTCCCACATCACATGGATATTAGGCTTGAAACTTGTGCAAGACTCCAAAATGTGCCTATAAAGAGAAGACATTCAAGAAAGTCAGTACTAAATATTGCCAAACACAATCTTCGTGCAACTGTTGCTTTCAGCAAGCTAAATTACTTGCACTTCACTGACATGAAGGGAGGATCCTTCCTATTCATGCAACAAGTTAGAAAGGGTTGTCCTTATCTGGTATTTTAGGCTTTGCAAAAAAGAGTTTTTCCACTCTGAAAGGACTGGGTAATGGGCATTGAGTTCACAACAGTCCCAATTTCTCTCTCAGATCATGCAAGTGATTTCCTAATTGCATTTGAGTAAATTAAAACCAAGGTTTATTCAGAAAAACATACCTACTACTTTTATTAACAATGATGGCCAAGTACCATGGCATATCAATGACTGCCTCAGAATACACGAGCCTCCTTTTATTGGGAGGAACTGATGGGGATTCACCTCCAGGAGTAAAAACCTCCATGAGCAGAGCCTCTGTTTCCAAATGAAATGCTCACAAAGCATGCTGTGGAAAGCAGTAAAATCTCAGCTCTTGGGAAATAAAATTCATCCTGGTGCTCTGGATGACCAAGACTCCACAAGAATTGTAATTTCCTTCTTGAATTCCATCTTGAAGATGGAAAGTAAATGGACTTGCAACAGCTTTGCGTTAAGTGAATTCTTCCTTTACATTTTTTTTTCCTTTTCTTCCTGACCATATTTTTCTGAGATTGCTTTCTTCCTGCCCTAGAAGCAACTTCAAGATTACTGTTGGTAAGAAAACATTCTACACACGGCTTTAGAGCTTAAAAAAAGATCTCTCAGGTGCTGGATTACATGTTTGAAAATGATACCACCCCACTTCTGAGCTTCCACCTGTGCAGCTCAGAGCCAGCACAAAGTGAACTCTTAGTAGGAAGAGAACAAAACCAAAACTAATGACTGCTCAGCAAACCTTCAAATGAAATTGTCCAAGCAAACGATGACTTAGTCCCAAACTGATTAACTGGAGAGAACCTAAACAATGACTTCCACCAGCTCTGCTAGGCGAGCATCACAGCACAGAGGGACTCAACCAGTGGCTGAAACCTGGCAACTTCCAGAGCCCTAGAAGCTATTTCCAAAGATTTAAAAAACAACAACCCAAAACACAGCTGAACATAGCACAACAATTTTCTATACGTTCTTGAATTACACTACATTTTCATAAGATTTCTGGAATTGCAACCATCTATTAGTGGGTTCTTTGGTTTGTTCGTGTTTGTTTCTTTTAGGAGTGGAAAGGTCTATTTACAGGATTTTAATATTAGTATTGATATGTTTCATTGTCAAATCTATCTTAAATGGACCAAAGCAAAGAGCTATACTGGAATTTGGAAAAAAAAAAAAAAAAAAGAGTTATAGTAAAGTTTATACATATAAAAACAAAAGCAACTGTGTCAACAGAACTATTGAGAAGCTAACAGTGACAATAATAAGAATTTATGGATTATTTCAAGAATATTTCACTAATCAGGCCAGTGTTTTAATTTTCATCTAGTGGGAACTTGTATTGGATCAATAACAGTTATTACACTATTTTTAACTCTCTTCATATATGGTCAAAAGATCTTTCAAAGAAAAAACTACTCTTAAAATATAAAAATGAAATATTTTCAGCATTTCTGTTGTTTGGCATTTCTATTGTTCAGTTGTTGTTTAAAAAGTGAAAACGCAATAGAGGATTTTCAACTTTTCCAAGGGAATTTCCTCATTCTTTGGGTAAAACCTCTTCAAAATCAGTTTAAATTCATTATTAGTTTTTCTTGCCCCTTTAACTCTGTTTTCAACAAATCTACTTTTACATCTCTCGTGGTTATTTTTTTTAACTCAGAGAGGACAGATAGAGAAAATTCTTACAGCTAAATAAATGGACTCATTATTTGCTTTTCTGTATATATTAAAGCAATTGCTTACTTAATTCATACTTATTAAATGAATTTCATATCTAACTTTTATCTAGTATTGTTAGGTATTTTAACAATAGAAAAACAGATATATTAAGCTTAAATACACCCAGTAAATCTAAGTGATGTCAGAAGAGTCATACTGGAAGGAATTCAACAGTCACTAATACAATAGGGTTGTCAAAGGCCATCAGATTTTTGCACTCTGATGCAATCCACTACACGTGGTCATGGCTGGATTTCTTCTCCACAGTTTTTATTTTTATTTTTTTTCAGATTCTATTTTAAATGATAACTTGCAAGACCAAATCTTTCAAATCAACAATGATTTTTTAGAGAAGATAATCAAATAGACTAACAGTTGTTTGGTTTTTTTTTCCAAACACTGGATCAATACTCTTCATTCACTTAAAAACCATTTCCTGCCTAATTGGTGCAGATATTAAATTAACAAACATTGATCAATGCTGCAGTAATAGCAGGCACTTAATGCCACTGGGAGAGTGGGAGGAACAAACAGGAAACAGGTTAATTTTTTAAAATATGAAACTATAATGAATTTACAAGGAAGAGCAAGGATAAGGCATGTTCTCAAACAGACTTCAGTGTTCTGCATTCAGGTTTCCAAACTTCCAGCAGTTCTTTTACATTACTCTAATGCAAGGAGAAGTATCCTGCCACCATTCATTCCTGTTATTCTCTCATCTACTACTACAGACCTTCGTCATTCTGTCCCTTATATTAATTTTATACCAACACTACAATTTTTATTTACACAAGGTGCAAAGCACAAGTAGAACCTAAAACCAAGCCCCATAGAGACTCACTGTTTCTATTCAGAAAGCCAGGAGTTTTTTGAAGATATATGGCTGAATTAAATACAATTCTGTGTTTTCCAATTCAATAAATGATTTTATAAGGAATTACTAATGAATAAAGTGGCAACCTGAGATTCAGTAACAGTAATCTTGACTAAACTTCCTTTGTGACCTTGATGAAGAATGACTTTCACAGAATCACAGAATCATACAATGGCTTAGGTTGGAAAGGACCTTAAAGATCAATGAGCTCTACTCCCCTTCAACGTGCAGGGTTGCCAACAACTAGATCAGGCTGCCCAGGGCCTCATTCAATGTGGTCTTGAATGCCTCCAGGGATGGGGCATCTACAACTTCTTTGGGCATCTTGTTTCATCAATTCACCACACACCAAGTAAAGAATTTTTTCCTAACATTTAACCCTCTTCTAGTTTAAAGCCATTTCCCATTGCACATTCTATTTTAGGAACGCCCAAAAAGGCAATCTCAAGATCCAAAGAACATTTTAATGCTTGCCTCTATGTATCTCTCCTAAAAGTATGATATAAACACTATGACTCACGTAGAAAACTCACAAGGCAGGTATAATAGATACAGCTTACATCAACTGATCACTTGTTTTGACAGCAAGAGCTCACAACTGTTAACAGTAGCTTAAAAACCATTCTGGTTAACATTAAATATTAATATGGCTCCATTTTTTTTTTTTTAATTTAAATTCCAAGGAATCTGTCAATGCCATGGTAGTTGGCCAAATTATACCCTTTTGGTAGCTCAATTGTCCAATCCTAGACCATTATTAAAATACTAGAGACTGCAAGAGAAAAATTCCCCGTGTTACGCTTTCTTCAGCAATAGAAGGTGAGCTACAAGTCTTGCTACGTGTCACTGAGGAAGCATTTTCATTCTTCCCCATTCAGGTCAGTGAAGGATAGACTCGTATACAAAACATCACATATGTATAACACTTTAGGTTCTTTAGTTTATAAATCAAACACCAAATTCAACTCAAAAAAGAGACAATTGAAAGATTTTGGCTTACTGCCATTAAATGGTCTATATACAATATTACCAAGCATTGTGAATTAAGCATAATGAGGTTTTCAGCTATTTTGATCTGCAAATCTTCTCTCTTCCATTGAAGTTTAAAAGTACAATAGGATTTATATATACATGTACGCATTCCCAATGATTTAGCCAGATATCAGTGCTTGAGTGAACTATATAGCTATTCAATAGAAACTATAAAACATCGATACAAATATAAAGACATGATCAATATAAAAAGCTTATATTTATAAAAAATATTTTTAGGTAACAGTCTTCCCCTGAGGGTATACCACATAGTTGGATTCATAAATATTGCTCTGCACTGCAGCTTGGTTACCAAAGTTCAAAGTTCAGCTCTAAAATGAAGTGTAAATAGCTCCAGTCACCTGACATGGCCTCAGTGGTTGCCTCAGGATATGTTCCCTAGCTTGTTAGAGTGATAAAGACACAGCATCAACAGGGCCTCCGAAAAATCTGGAGAAGATTCCTTCTTCCACATATGGAAGATACGAGAGCAGGACCTATGGGCAAGCAAGCACGTGTCATATGACTGGGCTTTCCCTTCTCAAGGGCAGTTCACTGATTTTTCTGGACCCAGTCCCAACTATCTTCAGTCTCCTTTCTGTTCTTTTCAGCCTCAATTATTTCTTTGTACCTCCGGCGGAAGAAACCCATCTGCAAATTAAAAAGAGATGATGGCGGTAAGTAACAGCATCATTAAATTGAAACTTACATTGTCAGAAAATATTGTGAACAAGAAAGAAAACAGCACCAATGTGAACGTCTAATTTCTAAGCCTGGAATCATAGCTCCTTGTTTACATCAATATGAGATCAAATTGTGTCCCAAATCTTCATGAGTCCTTTGCACACTATAGTTCAACTACTGTAAGCCTTCTTATATGAAACAAAACTACAAAACAAAACCCCAAATATTTCTAATAAACATAGAGCAGAACAGGCAGATACAGGGTTATTGGTATCAAATTAAGATGAATGTAAACTTTGGATCTAATCCTGAAGTACAAGCTAGCTCTTGGGTTCCAGGTCAAGGATGCTGGAGCTTTATGAACTGTGCTCTCAATATCCACAAATGTATGAAACAAAAGAGATCAGAGGAATTCAGTAAGACCACCTTCACCTATCTGCCTTTTTTTAACTCTTTGAGAAAAGCCAATACATTCTGTCACTGGTGCTTCAGCATGGTTGAGAAGCTCTTGTGTTTCCAGAAGCATCAACCATAGAAATTACTATAGGTACTCTCCTATTCCTACCAGGAATCTAAATTTAAATCTCAGATTTTCTATTTAATGATAATCTGTGTTCAGATGCTTTGGAACAAACAGATAGCTTCAGCTTCTTCTTTTTGCTAAATGATTTCCCTTGTCTTTTTGCTAACAGCTGCATGAAGTCAGAAGGCAAAGCAGAAGTCTGATCCTACAAAATGCAGAGCAGCAACAATAACTATTCTTCTTATTTCCTAGACTTTTGTGATTAAAAAAAAAAAAAAAAGCTAGCAGTTTTCATTTCAGTTTGTATACAAACCTCTTATATTTCTGTTTTTTGGTGTTTTTTTTTTTTTTTCCTTTCAGATTAACAAAAATGTTTTTAATAGTAGACTTTGGTAAGTATTCACAAATAACTCCTCAAACTTAGCAATGCACCATGGAGACAATTGAATCAATATTTTGCTCATCATAATTAAACATTTATATAACTCCTACCACTCCAAGCCTGTTTTCTTAACTCCTGCTGAGTAAAACACAATGCGTTAGTCTTCCTCTATCAGTCAGTTATTGCAATTATTGCCATTCTTTATTCCCAAACTGGCTATATGTAGGAATATTTTGTGCTGTTTTGTCACTGTTATGGTTCTGTCAAGTTGAACTTTCTAGTTGCAGTTCTTTAGCAACTTTAATTTTCTTTAACTATATTTTATCCCATGGTGCTCTGGAAGACAGCTTGTTCAAACTGATGATTGTGCTCATCCAGCACAGCTTCGCAAATCGTAGAATCACAGAATGGCTTGGTTTGGAAGGGACCTTAAGGATCATCAAGCTCCAACCTCCATATCTAATACTAGACCAGGTTGCCCAGGGCCCCATCCAACCTGGCCTTGAACAGCTCCAGGGACATCCACAACCTCCCTGTTGCGAGCCTGTTCCAGCACCTCACCACTCTCTTAGTAAAGGTTTTCACACTGATATCCAACCTCAGGACCTGACAAGTGAGCCCCAGCTTCCACTTTATAAATATACAATGGGCAGCCATATTCATAAATGCCTATGACCTCGGTTTTACAGAGATTGGTCCCACGTCCTCCCATAATTCATACTGAAGTCAGACCTGACAAGTTACTTAGCCTTGTGCACAAACTATGAATACAGTCTCTTGCTCATCCATCAGAAGTAAAGCTTTATCTGCTACTCAGTACATGCAAACACACTGATAATGTCTTTCTGTTTCATGTCCTCACAAAAAGGATATTGTCAAATATTGAAGAGCCATGATTCCCTTGATTCCCAGTGTCTTTCAGAATAGTGTTCTCAGGAACACAGGGGAAAAAAAAGGAATTATAGAAGAGTTTAACTAGTTTTCTGTTCTTCAAACTTGCTCAAAAACAAACAAACAAACAAAAAACAACCAGGTAAACTTCCATCTCCTGTAGCAAAAAAATAACATCACACTGATTTTTTTTTCACTTCTATCTACAGCTATACCAGTGCAAAGGATGTATTCTGAGAATAAAACCTCAAGATGGCAACATCTTGATAGGACAAGTGGGGGATGTCTTTAAATTAAGAGGGGAAACTTAAGTTAGATGTTATGAATGAATTCTTTCCTCAGAGGGTGGTGAAGTACTGGAACATGCTGCCCCAGAGGCATTCAAGGCTGGGTTGAATGAGACCCTGGGAAGGCTGATCTTGTACATTACAGGAGGGCTGGAACTAGATGATCTTTAAGGCCTCCTCCAATCTAAACAGTTCTATGATCATAAAATCTTAGTGAAATCTTACTGATGCCAGTGCACTTTCGATCAATGGAGACTTAAAGCTAATAGCAAACTCTGTCCTTAGATTTTCGTGCTCCAACATGGAAACTTTAGTGAATTATTTTATTGGTAACAAAATTAGTAAGTTAGAACCCCCTTCCTCCTCTGTTGTCACCATGTTTCTACCAGTGGGATTCATTGTAAGAACTTATTTTAGTCTTGGGAACCTGCAGATAGACCTTACATAGGATTCTGAGCAGATGTGTCGAAGAAGTGGGTGCCATTTTTGTATTATCAGGTTTTGTAACAGACCTAACAAGTTCTGCACACTGAAAATAAAACTGCCAGGGGACTTGGTTTCTTAAGATTAACAAGAGAAGTTCAATTTGTAGCTTTTAAAAACTGGTTTTAAACCCCTAAGGTTTCCATCCTTCATGCTACAGCATCCTTGGTTCAATAAAATCCTCACTTGAAGTTATAATCAAAATTATAGAAAGGCTTTTTAATTTCCTCTAGGGCCAAACAAACAAAAGCAATCTCCCACTGTTATTTTAATAAAAATTGTCTGTTTGTGAACATCTGCTTCAGGAATTATCTTTAAAAGTTGGTTATGATAGTTTTGGTATTTCACTATTTCATTACTGGATACAGAATGCTTTTGCATAGCTTTTCAGTAGGGCAAAAAATGTGAGCTGAAGACATGAATAAATATTACTGAAACATGAAATCCAGCATCTACAGGTGATTTCACTGTGAAGCTATGTATGTTCACTTGCTGTAAGTGTTGTGGATAATTCAAAATTAAGTAGAGAGCTCAATTTAAATGCAACAGAAATTAGAAACTGGACCTTAAGGATTTTTTTATTGGACATTTTAAAAGTAGTGTTTGGGATTGGTTAAATTTGCCATCCCTAAAAGGCAAAGGCATGCTTTGTTATGGGATACTGTTTCTTAGGGTCAACATAGCATGTTTCCACTTAATGAGACAGAGTCCTTCTGATCATCAGAAAGATTTTTTTTGTGATGGCCGCAAAGTAATCACAACATTATCATGGCTTCACAAGAGACCACACAGTGCACATATCCATCTCCTTACAACAAACAGATTTCATTAAAAATGACAGCAATATTAACCCATATGGCAATAGCAGATAAGTGCCTGTGGCAAGCTGGAAAGAACAAGTGAGTTTCACATGCTGGAGAAGATGTAATAAGGAGGATGACACATGGATAAAAGCAAGAGAAATGGTGGAACATGGATACAGAGTATATACTGATTCAGTTCACTGGAGCAAGAGTGACATCAGAGACTTTTTGCCTCTGGTATTTCTTCTACTAATGTAAGGCCCTTAGGAGAACTCAGAAATTCCAGGGAGGATAACTGGGACTCGGTGCTGAATGTTTCAAACAGGGTAAAGAGGAGCTATAGCAGGAGCACTGCTGTAGTGGCATTTGCAATGCACCAGTGCAGTGGCCTCCAGCCCGATTCATGGTCCATGACTCTCTCATATTGTTCAATTCTCCCACTTTTTGCTTTCCATAAATAGAGACGCATGCATGTGTGTACATATGCATGGATGAATGCAGAAAAGGACCAGTCAAGTCCAGATCTGTAACCCCACCATGCAATGTGCAAGTGCGTACCACTGCAGGCAAGGAATGACTGATGGCAATACTCTGATCAACAGACTTGTGCCTGGGGAAGGAATTCGTCAGATGAAGAGCAATAGGAGAACCTTGGTGCTGGAGGAAGGAGGATGTACCATGAGAAGATAAAGGGATATAATGGAAGAAGAGGAATCAGGAAAAAAGCAAACCCTAGCCAGAGTTGGGTGAAAATAATCTGAGAAGGCTGAAGAGGACCTCAGTTTTGAGCCTTCTGGGTCAGCAAGGCTGAAAAAAAGTTATCAACAGTGGGACGCTACTCAGTTTGCCTCATCCTTTATTCTTAACCCTGACAGAACTCACCAGAGGGGAACAGCTATGCTGGGGCATCGAGTCCCAGTACATTTTCTGTGTGGAGATAAGAGAGGACAGACAGGGAGATTGAAGTCTTCTGAAATATAGGGATAGTCCCAAAATCCTGGGGCTATCATTGTCACTCCCAATGGATTACACCAGGAAAAGAGAGATGGACTGAACTGTCTGCAAACCTACAAACTGCCATGGTTTACACGTCATGATAAATCGCAAAGGAGTGTCTCCTTGCTTTTAAACAAATTCACACAAATTCAGGCAAAAACAAATAAAATGGAAATTAAAAGGTGATACGGTCTTTATCAGAATAGAAAAACAATGGTTAGTCCTTTCTGGAGATGCTTCAAATAAGTATTAGAGCTCTGTGAATAAGGAACTTAGATTCAAAACCTAAAACCACCCATAGATCTTACACTTATTCTTAACTGAGTTATTCCAGCCCGTGCACCTTTTTTCTAGCAAAACCTTACTGCCATCTACAGTATAATCTGAGCAGAAAGCATGTTTCTGGCAAAACAGAATAACAAAGCAACAGAAAATCTGTGTTTCTTGTTGTCTGGGGAATTACACCTGTTAGTGTGAAGTTATATCTTGTCACGCGACAGCACTGTCAAGCCTTGAGTATTCAAATCTCGAGTATTCAAAGTCTCTTTCACTAGCATACACAACTCCCTTCTGCTGCCATGTCAGTTCTAAATCATTTAAAATCACCCATAACACTTGCACAAAGATGCATTCGTCAAGCACTCACACAAACTGAACATCCTAGCCAAAGTAATTCTGAAGTGTTAACATCATAACAAATTACTGTCTTTTTTTTTCTGCTGCTATTTTCTGCCCTCCCATCTGCACCTCCACAGGTCAGCCACTGTCCCAGCTAATGAAGAGTGAAATAAATTTAAGTGTGGGCTATAGAAGAATGGTAAGACTACATATTTCTTTAAACTAGTCTTTTTCTCATTATCGTTGAACATTAAGAAACAAGATAAGAGAGCTAGATCCTCCTGTAAAATAATATTTTAACCCGACTTTAGTACACTAGAATTTGCAGACTGTAACTGAAGAAGGAATACAGGTTTGTGAACAATGTTCACACACAATCTATAACATTACCAGAGACTTTTGCCACTAATGTCAATTAGCAAGGTATAAATTTTTAACTACATTTCTACCATATCCTGATATACTAAGCTGCACACAAGGAAGTATTGACTTTTATCAGTACAGAGCTTCTGACAAATGTCTTCTAATGGATTATATTGACCAGAGAGTAAACCAACAAGTAAAAAGAGAGTGAAATAAGTACTGATATACTTGTAGCTCAGAAATAAAACAAAATTTAAGAGCCACTGAAGAAATCTCCCATTGAACAACATCTGGATTCTTTGGGTTCAGTACCTTATTCACAAGCCATCTTTGTTACACAGTTACTTCACTACAGTAAGCACAATCCAGTCATATCTGAACAGCTACAGTCTGGGTTTACATCAGAAATCATTTATTGCCCCATCTCTTTAGCCTAGGCAGAGGTCCAAAGCCATTTACCTTGTGGCCCTTCAGAAAAAACTAAACAGTTCAAAAAATGTACAGCTAATCACACCTAAAGGGAAACCAGGAGCTTCATCCCCAGCAATGTGCCACCAGCACCCCGAATCCCTGCACAGCAGACTGGTGCTGCTGGGACTGGAAGCACCGAGCGTTTCCCCTTGCAGAGATCAATTGTTGCTTATTAACGTGCATCTCATTTTCCTACTGCCAAGAAGACAGGGGGAAAAAAAAAAAAAATACAACGCTTTGCACTTGGGTTCACGTGGCCCTGGATTATTCTGGCATGTAGCCGGCTCCAAGAGGATGCACCATTTCCTTCCTCCCAATTAAAGTACCCCTGCCACAGTACAGAGGGGTCATGAACAGATACTGTGGATCAGCTTTTCCATTGGGGACTGGCAAACTGCCACTGCCTGGGCCTCCCTGTGAGGAAAAGGCCTTTTTGGAAAGTAGCCATAAGTACTGGCTGGAGTTTAAGGAGAAACTGTATATTTGGGAGGAAGGATGGTATTGTGGTTAAGGTAACATGAGGACTCCAGTGGTCTGGCTTGATTATTCAGTCTTCCACTGACTTTCTGGGAGGTGAATCCCTTTGCTTTTCAGTAATGTAGGTCCTCATTTGCTCAATTAAACATGCAAGAAGATAAATACATATGCTTCACACATCACCATTTCGTAAGTAGTTGTTATGTGAGTGAGTTGGTGCGTATATACAAAATGACAAATACAACTTTGTAGCTGGGAAAAGAAGGTAAAGAAAAGCTGAGCAGTTTGCTCAGTGGTAAGCCCTCCTCTACAAACGCTCTATTTAGCTACCATGGAAGAATCTGACATCTAACACCTGTATCTAATCCCAATTTCTTGCTATACATGTTGCTATGCAGGAAAAAAAATGAACAAAAAAGTGCAACATACCTCCTAACTTCTAAGTTCATGCAGACTGGCAAATTAACTCAAGATATTACTGCTGGTGCTTGGAGTGAAGACCTGTAATACTCCATAAATTTTAAAAGGAAATCTATTTTATATGGTTTAGTAGTAAAACAAGCATAGTTTTTAAACTTTTTTTTTTTTTTCTCAGACAGTAACTTTGTGAGGCTGAAATAATAACGAAAAAATACTGTGCTCTTTTTTCTAAACTTAGCCTATGCAGTCATTAAATAAACTACTAATTTAAACAAATGCTTTATGACTGTCTCAAAAGCCAAGTTTTCAAAGAATATAAGTAAGGCTGAGTACTCTGAGTAGATAATGCAAATTCAGAAGAGCCATATACATGAAAAAAACCCATTCAGGTGTGCAAACGAGATAACTGCACTTAGAGACAGATACCAGTACAGTCAGTCTGACACAGTATTTCAGTATTTTTCCAATACAGCGTGTCTTGCTGCTGTCACTCATGCACATGATTTGGAATTCACCACGTGACAAGTCATACCCTGCAGTGCTCACTCTAAGCACACTGTCCAGCCATCAATGATGTGTTCCTCTAACCACCACTCACACAACTTTTCTCCCAGGAGATGTTCATTATTTTCAATGGATCTGCTTGCTAAGGAGGTACAGAATAAAGTTGGCAGCATTAAAGAGCATCTGAAGCAAAGGTGTGTCACTGAACTCCTCCATGCTGAAAAAATGGCATCCATTGCCATTCACTGATGCTTGCTGAATGTCTATGAAGGCCAAACAGTGGATGTGAGCACAGTGAGGTGGTGAATGGTGTGTTTCAGCAGTGGTGACAGTGGATCACCTCCACTGGTGCAGGTTTTTACAAGGGCAGCATGCAGGCTCTGATATGTCTGATAAAACAAATTTTATTGTTACTGTGCTCTTTGTATCTGTTGTAGTTCCCATGGAAACAAATAAAGGCATTACTTTCAGAGAGACTTACATATTTTGCTAAAGAAGCTCTGTTCTGTGGAAACAAAGAGAATTCCTGTGACTGGACTTTAAAAGCTCCTTCAGCACTGAGTTCTGGCAACTTCAGCTTAATGAAAGCATGAACTTCTTGCAGGATAGCAACTGTGTACAGTAACTTGCATGACAGATGTTGCAAGCATACTTGTAAGTTTAATCAAAAAGCAAACTAACCAACATTAAAATCCATAAACACTTCCACATGGTTTAAAGATTTTTTTTTCCTATTGCAAAATTTTACTGAGTAGTTTATTTTTAAAAAGTCACAGAATGAACACAGCCATCATCCAAAGTTCATCTGTGATTATCAGTCTCAAGAACTGGAAAGAATACAGTACTTGCTGCAGATATGTCTGGACAAGTTATTATATACTGATTTCTTTATCTCAGCAGGGAACAGGACAGTAATTAAACATATCATTCCTGAAAGTGCGATTAATTTAAGATATCCATCAATCCGTATTTTCCATTTCCTCTCCAAAGAAAAAAAGAAAAACTACTGAAATACTTCTGGGTTTCTTTGATATCCAAGCACTAAATATTAAAGACTATTTCTGGAATCAATAAAATGTAGCTTTACAATCATATTTTGATAGCCTTGACTTGCCAAAAGTATATGAATTAAAGCTGTACGATGTCCATAATTATCTGTATAAATTATTTCCATGGATTTAGCTGAACTAGGAGGAAATGGCTAAGGCTGGTGTAAGTCATAACACAGCATTTCCCACTCTGACACCAAGCTTGAAGAGAGAATTCAGACTATGCAGGTCACATTTTCTCTGCTCTTGTTGTTTGGATCTGAGGGATGCTAACAGCTTCCAATAAACACACATGTTGTATTCCAGCAGAAGGAACCTTGGAACTTTAGGTACTTATTTGCAACTTTTCAGTCTACACACATATTCTTTTGCTGGTCTGGGCTCCTGAAAATGATGGCTATATTTCTTCTTTTTGGAAAGACAATTCAAACCACAACCCAACCTCTCTCTTGCTAGTGAGTTCAATTTATTTTTGTGGTGAGAGCTACTTAGCTGCAATGGCTGGGATGTTCTCAGAGTGACCTGGCAAGCATTGCTCCCATTTGGAGGACATTGAGACCAGAGAGAATGCTCAGCCATGGTATTATTACTGCTGTACATTTACATAGCTCATTTTATCCACAAAGATAACAAAGGCATTTCACAAGTACTGGACACATTACCACTGAAATATTGCCAGCCCTACTCCTGTGGGAGGTGAACAAATACTACGTGGTAGCCAGCAAACCCACTGGGGAAGGCAGTGTTTTAGCTACAACAGTAGCATTAACCGTTTACTTGGCTAAGAAGAAGTAAAATGCAAAGATGTCTATATCCAATCATGCTGTAATATTTAGTCAAATTTCAAAAAGCATAACAAATCATCCAAATAACCTACTTCAAAAACAAAACAAAAGAAGCGTTTGAGTCACTGCCACCAAAATAGAATCCTTTTTGCTCTTGGGGGTCTACAAATATTTAGTAATACTCACTTTGGTCTTGAAAAAGGAAACTATATAAAACACAGCTCTGACTGTTCTTTGAGAACATCTGCCTGGGAAAATGTTATTTGTAGAGATAACCAAACATTTCCACTGCCCAGTTCCCTCATGGTTTTCAAGTTGTTACAAACACTGAAGATTCATCCATGTTTGGGATGTAACATGGGTTTGGTTTTCAGTGACAGAACCTAATCATCACGTGATTGAATTAGTAATGGCAGTAACAGGATAATACCAAAAAAAGCCAAATTCTAGATGGACTGAGCCAACAATATGTGTAAAAAATGCATGTTGTACCCTTGAGAAGATTACTTATAGCAGGTAACAGTTTCCACGAAGTAAACATGTAAACAGGTAAGTTGTGGAGCACAACAACCAAATTACAAGCTTACCACAAAAACTCCACAGAATTGGAGCAGCAATTCGAGAAGTACAGAAAAACAAATGTCAGAGAACATGAATGAAATACAGTTTTGCATTTTCAGTTGACAGTTGAGTTTGGTCTATGGTACGTAGCTCCTGCAGGTAGGATTTACACTTTCGTAAGTGAGATAATGTGAAAAATGAGAAAGAAACAGTACTGAAACATGGAAGAAAGCATGAGAAAAGGAAATAAAAAAGAGAAACATACATATCCCTTCTTTAATGAGTTCTAAGGCAGCTCATAGAAACATCTACATCTTGACAGGAACAACTTCTGTGCATTTTGAAATGCACCCTTCCCATAACTAGACCCTAGTAAGTGCAATAGCAATCTGAGCCAACTACCTTCTTTATCTGAATGATTATGATTCTTAAAATTAAAGTACCACCACAGTACATACTGGTTTATTCTTGGAATTCCATGTACAGAAAGGAAGAGGAATGCAAGTTACGAATAGAAGCAACTTGCATCAAAGATACGGAATGCCAGTAAGTTTCACCAGGCTTCTCCTGTCCCCAGATCCACAACCTACATTTGATGCTAGACAGACATGATAATGGTTGGGTTACACCACCCAGCCAGGAGGCTTTTTTTAGTGAAAAGAGTTTGTCCTGGAAAGATTACATGGAAGGACATATTTATATGTATATACATGGACATATGTATTTCCCCTCACAGAAAGCTAGACTTCTCCACTATACTAAAATCCAAGGAGGTTTTGTGCCATAACGGCATGTGTTAATGGTCTGAAGAAGAAAAAAAAAGGGAAAAAAAGTTTTATTTCATTATAGAGCCACAGATCTAAAACCTGATCTCCAGGATAGGGGTTGGCACAAGGACAGGACAGGAAATGGCAATTAGCCTCTGCCACCTGAGCTGTAGATAAAAGGGAAAGAAAAGGTCTTCAGGATTGTAATATGAGATACATAGAATGGCAAAGAGTAAGAGCAGGTTTAGGCTTTCTTTTTTTCCCCTCTGCTGGAAAACAGCAAACTGTATGTTTTGGCCCACTGTATAGAGACAAAATGTTTGAGGCCCTAAGAAAGGGAAAGCGTCTCCTTCCAAAAAGGGGAAAGGGAAAAATGCTCAAACAATATGTGAGGTAATGACAAACACTGCATGCAGCGGAATGCAAGTGTTCCTTCAAAGACACTTGTGCAGTTCCAGAAAAAAAAAGTTTAAATAGCTTATCAAAGCAGATAATCAAATCCAAACACACCTTTAAAAAAACTTCTTAGGTTTGTCCGGCCTTTTTTTCTTAAAAATAAAAACAAAAAACAAAGGAACTTCACAGTTCATTCCAAACAAAAACGAAAACCACCACCTTTGTATTTCAAAGCTTCTCCCCTTAAAGCTGTGCCAGGAGACGGTGCCATCCACACATACAGCCTCTGCTTAAGTGAGGATTTCATAAGATCAGTATAGATCAGGATTCAAGTTCCTCAAAGGAACAAGCCTGTCTGAAGCCTGGACAAACTGTAAGCACACTCAGTGAAAAACTGTCGGCACAATATTTCTCCTACAAGTTACAGAAAGTCTTCAAACTCTAATTTAAAGGCAAAGAGCAAATAGACATAGGTCTAGCACACAGGTAGGCGTCCTGAAGAGTAGTAATCCCTTTGATAAACAAAAAACAACATATGTATATGAGCACGATTCTGATGGTCTTTCTCCTGTTTGCAATCCTGCCAAAAATCCAAGGTTTAGAGCAGAAGAATGTCTTACAATGTAAGGGACAGCTAGATTAGCTCTCTACCCCAGCAGCCCAAAAGCAGTAGAACAGTTCTAGAACCTCCTCTTCTACAAATCAGGTACAACAGGTGCAGGCTCAGTTCAGAAATAAACTTAATTTCTATATGAATCAGTTTAGATAGAAGTCCATCTCCTGTACTAAATGCAGAGGAAAAAAAGATAGCATTACTGCATGAATACAAAATCTCTGTTTTGCAAATCAGTTACACCACTGGCTCCACATATGACTGCTGCCCAGACATCCATTCTGGTGCTCTGTAATACTTCACCCCCTTGACATCCTCTCAGCACAGATCATTTCTTTCCTTTCTGTGCACTTTGTCTAAAGCAATATGGATTGAATGACTCACTCCATTATTCAAGCCGCTTCCAAGGTAGCACTCCTATTTTTGTATTTGTGTAATATTTATTGTGTCATAATATATTATGCTTTGGTTTTTCATTTGCCAGTTCTCCTCTGATTTACAGGTGCATAAATCTATCAGCTCTGAAGAGGTTCTTGTTCCCATGTATGGCTGCAGCCCTAACTGTTGAGGGAGCAGTGCGTGAGATAGCAGTCCCCAAAATAATCTAGCCATGATCATTTTTCCCTTCTGAAACTGCCAGTGCTTATGAAACCCTGGGTTCATTCATCACACGGGTAGTTGTCCTGAAGTAAAGCAGCCTCCTCCCATGCTCTAGTCTCCACAAGCATCCAGAAGCCACCAAAGAGGTGCAAGCCAACCTCTTTGGGTGGGTAAAAAGCAAAATGTATTATTGTTGGCATCGGCATAAGAGCCCTTCCAGCTCCTCTCATGTGTGGGAGACCAAGGGCAAGACATGAGCAGGGAGCGTGAGATGTGCTGAGGACAAAGCAGCAGGAGCAGGAACTCATGCCTGTACAAAAGCATCCAGAGCAGATGAACAGGATATGAATAGCAAAAAGGGTTGGGAGTAAGATCAGGTTATTCAACAAAATATGCAAAAAATGAGGTAACTCTTGCCAATCTGCATTATGCATGGCATGGAAGACAGAGAAAGCTGCTCAGTCCATCTGAATCTGTATGCATTTAAACCAGAGGAAATACGGTGTCTACATGAAGTATTAAAATAGACAAGCAGAGAAGCAATGTCAGTCAAACACCAATCAAGTTCATGCTATGCATATGGATAAATAAGCTTTCAGTGAAGTAAAATAAGCAAGCATTTAACATTACTTCCATTGACATGGGCCTCTAGACTGTGCAATTTCTGATCTGCAAATAATGAAATGATTACCATCTCATCTTACTGTACTCACAGTTAACTTCATTCTGATTCAAATCAGGATTTAGGGCTGAAATTTCCCTCAGAGCTCATTCCTGCTAATGCCATTAATTCAAGCCATTAATTCAAGCATATAATGTGAAATGCTTAACATATATTGTAATATTTTTCTGCAACGGAAAGTAGCTCCTCAATCTGTCTGCAAAATGTTGTTGTGTTCAAGAACTTGCCTGTTTTGTTGTGACAACTGACCAAACACACAACAAGAACATCCCTTCCCTGCCAGGCCACGACAAAGGCACTGCTCCAGCACACAGCTCCACGATAAAGGGGTTGCTGTGGCTCTGTTTGGTGTGAAAAGTCACATTCCAAGACTTAATTCTAGCTATCTTCTCTTCTTAATAATAAAAAAAATTATGCTGTAGTCCTAAAACTTGTGCCATTTCTAGCTCTTGCTAGCAATTCTGCAATGTCCAAATCTCCAACTAAATCACAGCTATTCTTTCACTCCACAGTTAAAACAAAAACAAACAAACAAAACTTCACTTCTAATACATATATATATAGTCATGGACTTTTTCACATGCAAAATTTAGGCACAACTCTAGGATATGCTTGGTCCATTTTGCCCAACAAATGTTTACAGTCAAGCAATTAAGATTCCTTTGTAGGACAGCAACTTTCCCATGTCAGTTTTATCTCAGACAACTTTAAAACTGTCAGTAACTTTAGTAAATATAGAGATTAGTGAGTGTAAAGTATTACTTATATATATTTTAGGATCCAAAGATCCAAAATAAGATCTAAATGAAAATACTGGCTGGTACCAGAAACTCCAAACTTTCAATCACTTTCCATTAAGACAAAACTACAAGTTATTGGTTTCTTAAGCAATCATAACATTCAGCGGATAAAACACTGGTATGTAGCAGATGAAGCCTTGCTATGACTTCCATCTCTGTTATAGGACTCTTGGTATATCATCTCACCTTGCTTTGCTCCACCATTGCTTTCTGCATGCAGAAAGGGCTGTATATAAGCCTGTAATTAATTATAATTATTCGTTGCTGCTATTCAGAACTTCCCTCACAGCTTTCATGTAGTAAAATGGCCCTTTCTTCATGTGTTCATGAGTGATCCCAGTAACACAAGTAACAAGAAGACTCAAGATTATGCCAGAAAACAAAGCAGTCTATACATTCTAGTATAGACCAGGAAGCGAACTTGTGTCAGATTCTTGTGAAGCCTCAAGGTGTGAGCTGCTTCTCCTCTCACCTTGCACATTTTGCAACAGCTCGCTAAGTGCCTTTCTATCTTCAGGAAACCAGCAATGCAAAATGAGTCATAGAGGTATCATCAGCAGTAAGTTCTTTTTCAAAAATGTCACAAGGATGCAAACCCTGAACCTCATCCAATTCCACATTTTCCCATTCTCATTACTATTCTGACATCTTAAATCAATTTTTTTTATTATCTTCACTTTTTGCCACAGAAAGCAAAAGCATTTCCCATGTATCAGAAAAACAGAAGTTTTAAGGTATTCAACAATATGGTCAAACATTGTTTTCCAAATGAAAAGCACAATCTATTTTGACCTGGCCAGTATCAGCATACAAATCTTCAAAGTTTACTATAAAAATGCTTAAAATCTATAATCCACATAAAATCTATATAATGCTATGAAGTACAAACTAAATCACAACTACACAAGCACTTGTATAATCTACTGCCAGAATCTCACTGCCAGTTTTCAGCCCAGGTCTGTAAAACCCTTTTACAGCCTTGCATAAGAGACATGTCCTTGTGCAGTCCAATGTGGCTGTGGCCTTCAGTCCCCACACAGCCACTGAGCAGAGCCTGCAGTACGTGTGCTGCTCAGCAGTGTGAGGCAGGCTGCTGGCCCTTTGCCACGGGAAGCAAACTCAGGTTGGACTAGATCCCATGTGTGCATTCAAGATTTACTTCTCTCAAGGACCGTTCCTGACCTTGACCGTGGCCTTTGAAATTTATGGATTGGTAAAAGGGAACAGAGGAATGAAAACACTTGAAGTTCCTAACCCTTCTTACTTATCCACGCCAGATGGGTGCTGCTGACTGTCAGCAGCAGCCCGGTGTTACCACGTAACAGTGTCTGGGTACAAGAACTATATCTTATCAAAGATGGTGTGAAGGTTGGCTTTTAACAAGTCCTGGTGCCTTTTGTTCAGATAACACATTTTACTCATCTGGAATTCCGAGGGATCTACAATTTTTAAACCTGGATATTGCTCTTTCCCAGGCCTTTATTTCTTGAAAACAGTAAGCTACCAAGTGGTTTTTGTTATGCGTGCACCCCATCTTTTAGCTGGTCCAGAAAAATTGACCTGATTTTTCAAATTATTAAATCAGCAATTCTCGGGCATCAGAAAAACGTGCCTAGTATCTAAGTGAGAGAGAGTAGGGTTTGTGAGGGATCCTCCTTCACCCTGAAACAGTAGTGAAGGTTTTATTTTTTAATAGCCAAGCCCAGAGAATCCATTTTTCCACTTCTTCTCTACATCAGAAGTCTTTCCCTGTCCCTCACAAAAAACCTGGGTACGAAAGTATTCTTGTTGGCTGAACAACTTCTGTAATGGAGTGGACAATTATTTAATTCCTTGAGCAAATGGACATTAAATGCACAGAAAAATGAAAGCTTTTTTTCCTGGGACTATCCGCAGTGTTTATGTGTTTCTGTTATCTTACCTTCCATAAGAGCACAGCCAGCAACAGGAAGATGAGAATTCCCACCAGCAAACTGATGGCAATGATCCATCCAACAACATAGCCACGAGGTTCCAGATTGTGTAAAGCTTCAAAGACCACCTACAAAGCAATTAGAAAAAGTTCTTTTTATGACTGGAAGCTGTATTGCTTTCTCTTGTACTCACGTTATGAAATACACTGCATGGTGGCCTGACTGATCACATTTCATCCATTCATCCATCAAACAAATACAGAATGTGCTCTTAATTTCATGCTTTCCTTTTTTTTGTGTGTGTGTGTGTGTGAGAGATTGAAAGCTTCGAACGGAATCTGAGTAGTTATGTGACATCAGCTCCCACTAAGGATAAAGTATATCTGCTCCCACTCAAAAATAACCCTTAATTTGCCAGCTCCTCCATCGCACTCCAGACAGCAAGCTTCTTCTGGTGCTAAGCCACCAAAGGTGAAAATCAGCAGTCCTTGGAATGGCAGAGACTAGGCTGACATCCTGTGTGAATTGTCTTACTTGTTATGTTCCCAGCTCCACAGGACACTGCAATACTTCAGTGATACGCTGAGTTTGTTAACTTTTTTTCACAAAAAAATGGGACTACTCGCATATATTCCTAGTGAATATGGACAGTTTCTGCTGTGCTTCACAAAACACACTGCGGGAATGAGGGAAGGGCATCTGCAATCATAGTCTTTTCTGGGAACACCTGCTGTTCTCTCCTTTTGTACAGCACAGAAATAGATCCTATAAAGTGCTTTCCATAACTGCCTGCTTTAAGAAGAAAATGGGAATGAATTATATCAAATGTAAACACAATAGGAATTTTCAATCTCTTCTTTCAATCAAAACCAGTTTCTCAGTGGAAAACTCCAAAGCAGTTCTCTTCAGTGATGGCTACTTCTTTGTTAAGTTTTGCAATTTAATATCCAGCAAATATGGAGAGGCAGCCTTTTTTAAAGGTAGTATGTTTGCTTAATCTGGCTTTGGTTTAGTTTGGTTTGGCTTGAAAAGTAAATAAGTGAATTTTCCTCCCTTCTTCACAAACCACTTTCATTATCTTTGCGTAAAAACGCCAAACTCTTTCACAGGTAGTAACTGTTAAATCAATCTTTCATAGTTAAAAATTGATAATCAAACAAAAAAAACAAAACAAAACAAAACAAAACAAAACAAAAAAACCCTGCAGTTAAAAATGTGTGAAAATCAAGAAATTAGATATGCCTACGCAACCCCAGCTCAGTCATCATAAAACACCCATGAAAGACCTACAAAATGCAACCACTCACTGGTGATGCTGTTCAAAAAACACTGCATATGAGACAGCAAAGAGAATATTCAAGCCATATGCATGCTCCACCCAGGCATTAGGAAAAGGCTGCAACACAGCCCTGAGTTCTCCATCCTTGAAGGTTTCCAAGGCTCGGGCAAAACCATGGAAGTCTTGAAGTGGTGTGAGAAACAGCCCTGATTTGAGAGGGGAGTGGGACAGGATGATCCTTCTAATAGACATTTCTTTGTTTTCATAAGGATGGCCAGCTTCAGTGAAGCTGAAAACTGAAAAACAAAAACTGAAGGCACAGACAAGAGAAAACCACAAGTGGATAGGTCTATATTTTGTCACGGTGCTCCCCTAAATAAATAAATACTCCTTCATCTCATTTTCACAGACTAATGTTGATTAACACCACAACATTTCTGGAGGTGGAATTTGAACACAGCTGATTCACATGCACTGTTTTTTTTGTACCAAAGAGATACTATCAGGCATTTGATGATAACAAGACATGAAAACGTAACAAATAGTCAGGAATACAAAGATAGTATTTTTCAAATATGTTCCCATAACTAGTGTCAAAACAGCTCAAAATGGACTGGTTCTCTGAGAAAAAGAATCATTTCAGCACTTCATACATCAGCACAAAGCCTCTGTCAGGCCTTTTAAGATATCTCAGAAAGTTTCCTGGGAAGCAGAGTTTCCCTCAGAGCCAAGTTTCATGCAAGGGAAATACCAGACAGAGAGATCAAAGACAAGTCTTGTGCTTTCCTCGGATTTCTGATCCAGGTTGGAAAGATGATCTGCAGTGGCAGACCATTTCTCATAGAAGCTATGGGTAGCATCCATCTTTCAGAGACAAGTCAGATGACTAATTTTTAGATGATAAAGCACTAATGTTATTTTCCTTAGGATTCTAAAAGGAAGAGAAAAACCTCTTAACAAAGTAAGTATTGCCATCTTTAATGAAAGGAGAAAGCAATTACTGGATGCAAGATGAGGTGGTGCCTTCTCTTCACTACGTGGAGAACAGTGTTAATATGAAACAACCTCCAGCACAGCAGAGCTGTACTCCATGCTGCCAAAACACAGAGTAAGGAATAGCTGCAGAGGTCAAATCATACATCCCTACAGTTTGAAGATAGAATAGCTTGGCTGAATTCACAGTTCACACTCACAGCTCAAGCAATCATAACTAAGAGAGTATAGAGTAACAACTTCTTATCAATTTAATTCCTTCTATTAGTCTGGAATCAATTGGCAAGCAAAGAAAAAAATACTCTGTTCACAGCTTTGTGGTTTGGAAAGGAGCAGGGATGTTGCATACGTTATGTCCTAATCCAACTCAGGCCTCCAAAAACCGCTTGCATTAATATGCAGACATAGCCATGACTTTTGGTTAAGAAACAAACAAAACAAAACTACTGGGTATAAAAAAAAAAAGAGAGAGAGAAAAACCACAAACTTCAAGCCCCAGACAAACTAGACTGGGCAAACAGTGTACACCACACACTGGAAATGGCAGTAGGGAGTCAGGATAGCAAGCAGTGGAAGGGAGGGAAGCAAGAAGTTGGGAAGCTGAAGGCAGAAGGTGGTATCTCTAAACAGAAATTTAACAGCCACTGTCTGCCATTGCACCCATGGACCACCACACAACTCAGGAAAATAAATCCTGAGTGAACCTGGGCCTCCTCAGCAGCACAGCCTCTGTGGGGCAGCCAGCAAGGTGCAGAGCACAAGGCAGCCCTTGTCCTAGTGCACCTCCCACAGCCACAGCTGATAGAGAAGGCAGGAGTGATGAAAGTGACCTATGCAGAAGAATCACTTTAGAATCACAAGCTATCCTGAGGTGGAAGGAACCCACAAGAATCATCAAATCCAACTTCTCGTTCCACACAGGACCACACAAAATTCAAACCCTATGTCTGAGAACAGTGTCCAAAGGCTGCTTGAACTCCTTGCAGCTGGAGGCTGTGACCTATGCGTACCACCCTCTGGTGAAGTACCCTACCCTGACACTCAGCCTGCCTCTCCCCTGACACAGCTCCATGCTGTTCCCTCGGCCCTATTGCTGTCACAGAGCTCAGCGCTGCCCCTCGCTCCCTGTGAGGAGCTGCAGCCGCCATCAAGCCTCCCCTCAGCTCCTCTGCTCTGGGAAGAACAAAGAAAGAGATCTCAATTGCTCTTCATACACCTTGCCTTCACACCCTTTTTGTCCCCAGATCTGTACACATGTCCTGGGTTGCACCGCCCCAAGTGCAGAATTTGGCAGTTGTTCTTGTAGAATTTCATGCACTCGGTGGCTGCCCAGCCCTCGCATTTGTCAAGATCTCTCTGCAAGGCCTCTCTGCCCTTGAGAGAGTCAGCAGCTCCTCCAGCTTAGTGTTGTCCTCAAACTTAGCATACATTCATGTCCTGCATCCAGACACCATCTCCAGACCAAGCCTTTCCTTGACAGATTAAGCATCTGATTCTATAGAGAGGGCTGTGGTTTAAAAGGTTTAAAGAACATCACTGATTTCGTTAGCTTGCTTTCTATATTTCAAACATATCCAGTAAAAGCATAGGAAAAAAAGTGGAGCTGCACATCTCCTGTCTATGCCACCAGCAAAACACACTTAGTGCCTTTTTCTAGCTGGACCTACAAAGCAACCTCTGGGAGACAGCTGACATTGCAGAGCACCACCTGGATACACAGCTACTGCCTTGCAGAAGCCGTGCTGTTGAAATCATGGACTATTTGCAATAAATGGTGACAAACTGGGGAGTGATTGCTATTTTCTTTTGTTAACATTGCTTGGGAAACCAGAAGGGGACCACACAGGGAAGGGAAAGCAAGATTTAACTGAGGACTGATCCCCTTCAAATATAGCTTTATTTGCTTCTTGACTCAAGTGCAAACACTTGTGGCTCTGTGCAGGACCAGCAACAAGTGCTGATCAGTGACATCTGCTCTGACTGCTCCAGCCAGCCAGGCCTTGGGAGCCACACAGAGATGTCACTGTGATGACATGTGGGTCTCATGGTGACATTTGAGAGTTTTTCTGGATTTCACTTGCCAGGTGGCAGGGCAAAGATTGGCTCGTTGCAGAAATGCCTCTGTGTCAAACTGAGACAAGAAAAATTAAAATTGAGACACCTGAATCAGTTTCTAAGCCAGAGAAGCCGGCTGAGTGCTCATGCTCCCATTCTCCTGATCCTCCAGGTTAGCATCAAGGAAAAGCTTGGGATACTGCTGCAGCATGGATAAAGGAAGAAAAGGACACACAAACTTTTTCTGATGAAAAGGAAATCAAATGTTTACCTCACACTCCTTCTGAGGAGAGCAAAGCCAGCATCTCCTCAGAACTTAGCTTTCCACAGAAACTCTGTGGTTGAAAGTGATGAATGTAAGATGATTTGGTGGGGTCTTGGTGGAGGCTGCATTGTAATCAATGGAGAAAAGTTCAAGCTTGAAGTACTAGAAAGGAAAGAACTTTCAAGAGTTTTTCGGACCAAAAATACGAAAAGCTTCATTCATCAACTTAATCTGTATGGATTCACCAAAATACAACATGACTGAGAAAGTTCTCCTGAATTTCTGACAGAGGAAATTTTGCTGCTCATAGGAAGGTACATAAAAATTTGCTCCACACAGAAACCAACTCTCACAATATTCTGCTGGGAGGAATGAAAGTTCCAAGAAAATAAGCCTTGGTAACAGAGGAGATGAAGAACAGTAAATGTTCTGATCTTTCTATGTCTGTTTCTGGGTACTTCAGAGGTAGCATTGCTGAGCAGTAGAAATACAGATAAAATAGATTTGGGTTATATCTGAGTCTGAATCCATGGAATGGAAAGATACATAAATCAGGATATGATGAGTCTATTTATTTCAATATATTTGCAACATATCTTGTTGCCTAAGCTATAGGATTAAACTGACTGAATGACCTTTTAAATACCCATGTTCACCTTCAGCAGTTAAGTCTCACTTCCTGTATCTTGCTGTCTTTTGGTCCCAAATAAATAGCAACTAATTATTCTCCTACGAATTTTTCACTTACTCTTCTACTATCACCCATGTTTTCCAGAGAGATGATCCACAACTGCCTGAACACTGCCAGCAAAGAGATGCCCTAAGGTTAATAAATTGAGAGCTCACAGAAAGTTCTGGAAAGGTGCTGAAATGATAAACGTTCTCCATTCTCACGTCCTTTTATTTATTTGTCTTTCTAATCTATTTATTTCTTTAATGATTCTGGAAATAAAATGTTTTAATAGTAAACCTTTTCAGTTATCATGTCCTCTTTGTCACTCTTTCATTCATTTATGTATTTAATGGTGAAATCACACATTGAATCTGTATTTTGTCTCTCAAAAGGAAGTAGAAGCAATGGTTCTAAAATCACTTTAATGGTTTTCTGTAAGAATCAAACTCCACACAACCTCCAAATTATTGCTTCATTCTGCTTTTCTCAAAACAACTCCCCACAGAAAATCTGTAACTATTTTTTTATAGCATGCACGTCACGAATTAAAAGTCTAGTAAGATTTAAAAAGCACACTGGAGCACACTTCCTTTATCCCTTAAGTTCTCTTAACAAAATGCAGTAACAAGATCTTACTGCTGGAATAAGATAATTTGCATATTTTTCCCCCAAAAAACAAAACCCAAAGCTATAACTACACTTCAATAACTTCACTTTTTTTTCTACTAGAGACAGAAGCTGAAGTTGCAGGTCATTCCCAATTAAAAAAAATAAAAACAGAGTGCCACTGCTGCTACCCCATTGATTTGGTAAAACAATAGTGAATTGTTAATTAGGACATGACAGCAGTTTCAGCAATGGGGACATATGGAAAATGATAAAAAGAAAAGACTGGGGGTGAACTCTTGAAAATTACAAAGGGAAAAAACACCCCAAAATTTAAACTAGGAAGCATACAGTTACATGCAATTAAAGAAATCTTTGCACAAGTAGATTAATAGGCCTGGCAGCAGCTGAGAGAGCGTGATGGGGGAGCAGACGTCTGGTCTGAGGAGAACACGTGCAATGGTCATTAAACATGGAGAGGATTATAGACTTGTTTTCAGACTGACCAGATGCCAGGAAAAGGCCATGAAAAACACAGCTGACTGGACGATGTATGAGGAGCTTTAGTTTCATATTTATCTTTTGCACTTCCTGCTGTACTTACGGGAAGTCTGGGAGGTAGTTTAGTTTGCCATACAGCATAAGTAGCTCAACTGTCAAGCACATTTTATGGAATGCAATTGGCTTGCTCTACATTCACAGTGAGAAGCACCCTACCACTAACCTCTGCCATGTTGGATGAGTATGAACAAGGGTAACTTCTACCTGTGTCAACCACTTATTATATTCTGAATGTTATATTCTGATCTTAATGAACAAATTTAAAAGGATTAGATTTTTTTTTTTTTTTTGGTGCCCTATTAACTATGTAGGTAAGAATTTAAAACAATTGAGCAGGAATTCCACAAATACCTCAACTTCATACATTGCTAAAGTCCTTAGAAGAATATGGACGTGCTGATGCACTGGAACTCAGAAAGACAAAAAATAGAGCTCAGCAATATTTGGTTAGAAATTAGTAATGCATTTCTCTTTGCTTATCCAAACTAAATTAATTTTATTTTTTTTATTTATTAATTTTAATTGTATCATGAGGCCCAGAATCTTAAAAGCCACACTAAGCAAACAGAAGGTGAAATCTCTGATCTGCTATTTGACCACTGCAGTCTCGTGGAACTTATTTTTTTGTTTTGCCTCACATGCATGAAAGAAGGAAGCTAAACCTTCATGGTAATCCACATGCTCAAGAAAGGAAAGTGTGCTTCCTGAAAACTTCACATATCATCTTCAGCCATTATACACTCATGTTGATATGACTGTAATCAAAGATAGAGATCGAAATTGTTCACCTACATGTGAAGTCCATGCAGAATCATAGGATGTCTTGGGTTGGAAAGAGATCATCAAGTTCCAACCCTCCTGCTGCAGGCAGGACCACCAACCTCCATATCTAATTGTCTCCCTATCACATCGGCTATTGTAACTAGAGAAAGAAAATCTATCAACCCAAATCATATCAAAATGTATCCAAGTCAACAGAAATCATTTCTGAAAATGAAATTTCAAGGACTGCCTGGTCTTACAAAAATGTAGGTCACTCTGAAAGTACTACCTTCCATTTACTTTCATGGAAACTACAACAGATGCAAAGAGCACAACAACACAATTTGATAGAGCAAATTCTCAGCTACAAAACACCCTTTTTAAATATAGTCATCACCACTATCTATGTGTTTTTGCCAGCAGTGAATAAGAGCGCCCATAAAAATCTGACCGGCAGAGTTGACCCACTGTCACTGTTGTCACATCTGAAACATAACACAGCTGAAACATCTTAAACTTGCTCTGCAAACATTAGTCACTCTTTTCCCTTTGCCTTCTTTACAGACATTTTGTACTCTGATATTACACGCTCAATTGTAAAAGTGCTCAGTGAAGTTAAGGGTAGTTGGTCTTAAAGAATAGTTTATAAGGGTTTAATAAGTCTGTAATTAGCTGTAGTCTGCAAAGACCTTTTCAGATCTACCATCATAAAATGTCTAAGAAAACGTGTTTCACTGTTAGTGAACACTTTAGTAAATAGACTCAAAGGTAGTCCATAACCAACTCTTCAGGAGCTACTTTGCAAACGGATATGGTACAGCAGTCTGTGGTCAATGTAAAGAAAACATATTGGGATTTTAAAATGGAAGGGAGGAGTACGAACAGAGATACTTTATCTCTTCTGTCTCTACTTCCAGCAGAATAGTTGTGGCTTGTAATAACTGTTGTTCCCTTCTGCATTCCGCAAGAAAAGAGAGCAGGAAAAAATGAATACCTTGAGCCAAACCACATGTCTAATTTTTTTTTCCCTTAACGTGACCCTATGCAAAACATACGGCAACAGAGAAGCCAACAGACATATGGAAATAGTGTAAAGGAGAAAGCAAATAGCACTCACAATAGAAAATATTTGAAGTTATAAATTGATGTTACATAGCTACAACATGTAATTCATGCTCCTTTGCAGCTTGGGCTTCCCAGGAATGAGGAGCAAGCTCTTGTTTGAAGATTAACATAGCTTCCCAGCACACACGCTGTACTTCACAATCACTGCAACTCAAGGCTTAATGAAAGGTTTTCCAGGAACGGGAAAAGGACAGTGTTGCTTTGTAGTGTTGTTGGGGTTTGTTGTTGTTGTTGTTTTTCGTTTTTTTTTTCCTTCAATTATATAAAAGCATAATACAGTGGAGCTTGCATTCCTGGATATAAACATTTCTAACATTAATTTGAACGTTAAATAGTAATCTTATATTTGACACTGTGCCTATCATTTTGACATTCTGAAATCATTTACAGGTCTAGATACCTGGCAGAGAGATCCTGGCTTTTCCTATTTCAGCTGGGGCATGAGTATCATAGTCAGGTGTTGCTTCAGTTACCAATGATTTTTTGTAATAAATTTTCAAGATTAACTTGAAAATTCTGCTAGCTGCAAAATTAGAGATATCTAGCAATGTATTAACAGTCAGGGCTGAGGTCATTTGTAAGGCACATTCCCAGGGAAGACTGGCTGTATTTTTCAGTTCAGCTGCCAAGTCTATTTTTTCTAATGTTCTTTAGGATGGTCCAGAAAAATGACATAGAAAATAAAACAAAAAGGGAAAAATGGGTCCTGTCATGTAAATGACTTTCTTTTCTTGACAGCTCTAATAAAATTAAATGATGATGGAGAAAGTGGACACTATAGCAGATCTCTGCTCTCTAACTGAAGATGATGCAGGTTCAAGTGTTTCTTTGCTTTTGGTGTTTTAAATCCAGTATCTCCTAGAAGAGTGCTTTAATGTATGATGTCTGCCTCTTCCAAAAGTGCTTTGAACTGAACACTCTTACACTAAAACCTCAACAGCACTGAAATGACGGCAATAAGAGAATGGATGCATGGATTGGTGATATTATGGTCACTGAGAGTAAGAGGATAACTGAGAAAAAGGATCTAGATCATATTCCAAGGATACACAGCAAGAGGAGAAATAAAGATTGATCCTCATGTGAGACAGAAATAGGAAATGACACTTTAAAATTTCACTAGGCAAAGTGAAAGCTGAATTTGGGTATGGCATCCTGTCTAATCTTCTTGCATAAGCATTAGACAACTTGGTAGTTGGAAACCAAACTCAGCACCTTCCTTTTTCAGGAAGTTTTGGCCCTGTAGGTTTTAGTCCTACAGAACTTGACCTACAGCTGAATCTTTACTGAGAATTCACCTTGAACCTTAATATTTCCCCTTCAATTTTCCATCCAGCTTCATTAAGATCAACAGAAAATGCAGTTTCAGGTTGCACATGAATTCCACATCTGAAAAGACTTTGCTGGAGCTTCAAGACTCTTTTAGTTTTTCAAGGAAAATGAATGAGGGCAGATATCAACCTCGGAGTAGGAAGCTAAACCTAATTTTGGCATGAATTCCTCAAAGCCTATTACGACTTCGGCTAATACAACACAGATTCTCCTGCACCACAAAAGACCATTCACAATAGCATAGTTATCACAGTGAGCAAAACCACAGAAGCAAGGTTAACTGCACTGCTAGTCTAGCCAGACAGTCTGGGCACTCTCAACATCTAGCCAAGCCTAAGTCCAGCCACAAATTCCAATGTGCATTGCTCTCTTAATGGACTCTAGCCCATGGGGAACAGGAAGCATTTCTCTTAGTGCTCATTTACTTACTGTCTTTTCTTCTGGACTCCCATTGGGCACCTCTACAACCCGGAGGTCAGGGTCCACCTGCACCCTCGCCCTTGTGACAAACTGGATAACTGATGAAATGTCCTGAAAAGTAAAAACATAACGAACTGGATTTGTGGGTGGGAAAATAAACAAAACATCAAAAGTCCTCAGAACAAAACATCAAATATTTGAAACGTTCGGCAGTGTGATAAATGCATCTAGATAATGCTTAGTGTAGTTAGATTGAGGCTGGTTAAAAGCCTGTTTTGCAAAAATATGCTTTACACTAATAAAATTGATAAAAGCAAGCACATTCCCTCACACTAAAATAAAATCAAGTATGTTGGACTTCAAACAGCATTCATCCATATTTGAACTTTGAACACAATTTCTATTTAGCTGTTTGTTTTCTGTTGTTGGTTTGTGTTTTTTTTTGTTTACCACATTTAGCACAAAAGCCAAAGACTGAGAACCTTACCAATCACTGCAGACAATCTCAATATTAACCATTATAGGAGAAATCTTTTTATTTTTCAAACGAACAGAAAAAACACAGGAAAGCTGGGGCAGGCTCAAGTATAAACCAGAAAGAAGACTGCATAATTAACTGAATCCGTGCACTTCAAATATCTTTAATATTCACTGTACATCCTCTCTTACTAATGTATTATTTCTCCTATATTTTACTAATTGCATTATAACAGGCACACTCTAATAAGCAATCTTAATTCATATCTTAGTTATTTTTATGCCATTTGAGCTGGGGAAGGTAAGCATAGGTAGCAAATGTCAAGTATTAGTGATACTGACCCAGAGACTTGGGTAAGCTCTGCATGTCTTTTAAAGGTGGGATGAATCCTGGCTATTCCCAGGACAGAATTCCTCAGAAGCACATTTCAAGGCACTCAGTTATGTGCTAACACATTTTAGCTTTTCTATCTGCAAGTAACAAACACCTGAAACTTCTGGACTTTCTTAGAACCTCTGTTTTCAAATACGGACATACATTAGCAGATAGAGTTGATTTCAGCTGGCAAGGCTCAGAGCTATATATTACTTTAGGAACTCATCTCTAATAAGGGCTCTCTCCAATATTTTTGATCTAGCACTTCTCAAATGCAGGTTTATCTTAATAGGTTCATGTTATCAATTTTTGCCTCTGATTATCTTACACATTTACAACCTCACAGCATCTTGCCATAACTACACAGTCATTTTTTTTTTAAGTATAGGAAACTAGGAAAAATTTTAGAAATGTTATAGATTTGCTTTTTCATTCAGTGACTTCAGAGAAGAAGCAAGAATCAGCTTGCAACCATTTGTTTCTTGTCACAAATGTCAGGCTCAGCATTAATGTGGTTGCAATGCATCTTCTTTGAATAATAATCATTTGAAGTAAAAAATTACAAAAAACTGCCACGTCTCTGTTTACATGGAAGGAATGATAGTTTGTCACAGTTTGCATGCACTTAGTCTATTTCTCAGTTTTCTGAATGAGAACTTTCAGAAATCAATTCCACTTTCAGAAGTCTCTTGCCTTACCGACACGCATGCAATTAGGGGGCTTCATTTGTTGTTTCTCAATGTATAAATTTCTAAACTTCATTTATTTCTGTCAAATTGGGTAATGGATAAGAACTAGGATTAACACCTCCATGCATGCTGTTGATAAATAGATCTGTTTTCTTTGACACCGTGATTTTCTTTTTATAACACAGTAGTCAACAGAGGGAATAATGCAAGTTTTGTGTCTATTAATGCATGTAAGCATTGGTGTTTAAGGCAGATAACAAAGGCAGCACTTACCTTCTTTAGTATTTCAGTGTTCAGCAGTGTGTAAATACTTATTTCACTGGATTCTGCTTTTGCTAGTGAACTTAAGTTGCAGCGTATAATTAAGCAGGACCTGCCTGGTCTTTCACAGTCCTACAGAAAATATGGAAAAAGCTGTTAAGCAAGGGAGAAGATAATTCACTGAAAACTGTGCAACTGTAAACACTCCAGCTGACTAAGAGGCACGGTTAAGTTGCTAAAAGCCAGTTTTGCTGTGCTGAAATAGCAGCAGTTTTCAAGACCTGAAGACAACAAGGTAGTAAGACCTGCATTAAAGCAAGATAAGTGAAATTCAGCATCCAAAATTCAGGGTTACCAAGTGCATGCTGCCACTTCAGGTAGCTCCCTTAATTGTAGCCATTTTAAAATCAGAAAACTGAAATTCTTGAGTATCTCCACAGATTTACTAGATATCCCTGTATCACTATTAGTCTACATACATCAAACAGCTGCTTGATGGTCAGCTCTCTGCTTGAGTTCCTCAGGCTGACAAAGCTTTTAGTAATAAGCACCGTATGTTTGTTTATTTCACGTGGACTTTCTTACCAATACTTTTCTGCCAGACTTTGTGAAAAAAGCAAATATGGTGTGGAAAATATTTTCATTCTCTTGGGGAACAACACACGGGTTGCGATTTCGGTGAAAAGAGCAGCTGCCTCTGTCCTGACCAACCTGCAAGCACAAATGTACTCAGTTATTATTCTGAATTAAAATAAATGTCACAAGAAGGTGGAGTTAACCTGCCCAAAGAAGGTGCCTCCATCCAAACTGGATGTCTGGACTCCTATTAAGAGGCAAAAGAGAGAAAAAAGCCACATACCATTTTAAGTGTTACTCTGTGAATTACATTTCTTGTATTATTGGTGCCTGGCCACCTTGACTGTTTCACAGTTTTTATCTGAACAAATAAGCTAAAGGAAATTATTGTGTAAACGCACAATCCTGGCCACCAAATCTGCACCCCTACCTTCAGCATAAATAGTACAAAAATAATGGAAATATATTTATATATTGCATCTTTAACTTATTCACTTATCCAGAAAAAGAGATGAAGCAAGTGCACTACAATAATGTACAAAAATGACCTCCAGTCAAAATAAGATTGCATGAGAAAAACATTCTTACTTTCTGCTAATTATGAACATTCACTGGAGGAAATCTTTTGGAATTTAATGCAACCTGTGTCAATAAAATATCAGCAAATTCCCCCTGCCTCCATCTTTAAAAGCTGTGTGAGATTTTTCTAAAAGACACCAAGTGATATTCCTGCATATCCCGTTGCTAACTTCCCCACATCCTCCACTCTGAGGGTGAAAACTTTTATCTTACTTAAATCATAAACGTGTTAGAAATCAAAAATAGCTTTTTAAATTATTTTTTTTAAGTTGCTGCACGCTCTGAGTCACATTCTGCACGGGCACTTTGTAGTCAAGTTAGCCAAAGTGTTGCCAAAAGATAAACAAAGCCTTATCTACATTTTAAACACTGTCTACCAGACAAGTGATGGCCAAGTCCCTTGGTAGGATAGAGCTTTTCTGCTCCTCTGGCCCACAAATACTTTATAATCTGTTCTTTGAACTATGTATTCACATCCTGGCTTTAAATAATCTATTCTTACGTTCCCATTAGATACATACACAAGGAACTATCCAGTGTTTATAGTTTCTTGGGATCAACTGAAAATTAAGACTACAATGTTCTCCACTTGTCCAAGTCATCTGGAATAAGATTTCTTTATTTATTGCACATAAGAGATGCACAAAGCACACTGACTTTTATTTTCTTTGAACTTTCACATGGGAATTGGATTCAGATCAACCAGAAAGTTTATGTTAAATCAAGAACAGCAGAGGCCAGACTCTCAGTACCTGCTCCTTCTTCCTGAAAGCTGGAATTACCAGAGATTTGGACAGATTCATGTAAGAGATATAGAGAGAACAGTATGAGCTTCTACACTATCCCAGTCTCTAAACAGTCCTGCTTTACATCCTGTATAAACAAAATGTAAGAACAAACTAAAGCAGAAATAGCTCAGAAGACAGAAAGGCATGATCTGGCATGAAGCAACATATATCTGGTCCTTTCTTTTGTAAATGATTATATTTTCTAAAACTGAAGCTTGGACAACCTCATTCTTTCTACAACACTTTACTTGACACAGAGGAAGCGTCCTCCAGAGGACTAAATCTGAAAAATGGAAGTACCCTTCCCTGTCTGCCAACTATGCAGTAATCCTGCACAAGGCAGCTATTAAATTCAGCATCTCGGACCGTATTAGGAGGGACACATGCAGGACCAAACATCTCCTGTCACTTGTGCTGCTCTGGGACAGAGCAGTGGCTCACTAACAGCCTGTTTTAGTAGCCAAAGATAGGCATCTCCTCCAGAGAATGAGGTAGACACCAGCAGCTTGCCAGAATTTGGGTGAATTCATTGGGCAGCAATTCTGTATTCAGGTGCAATCTGTGTATGTGCAATCTATCAGCTGAGAAGTTCTCTGTTTCTATAAGCATTCTTAGAAATACCAGAGCCACTGAATAAGGAAAAAAGGAACAAAACTCTTTGAAATGAGTGGATCATGTGACTTAGGGTGAAATCTAGCTTTCTCAAAGGACAGGCTACATTTGTTTCTTTTTCTTAGGATGGCTGTCAGTCACTTACATTTCACATCAGCTCTTATTTTCCTCAATGTTTATCTGAATAAAGGGAAGGTTCTGTCAAGCAGTCAGACAAAGGTAAGCATGGTAAGTTTTCATTAAACTCTATCACCAATGGAAAGATCCAGCTCCAGGAAACCAGACTATTAGACAGAACCTTTGCACAAAGCTCCTGCTCCCATTATGCTGAGACTGAACTCTAAAATACAAATTGGAATGCCCATGTTTGAGCTTCTCCTTGTCCGAACAAGATACTACCCTAGACACCTGTTTTAATTCTTGTGACCAGTTTCATAATGTAATACACATGGAAAAAAAAAAAAAAAATCAGAAATTTTCTACTAAAGGCTTTGCATGAACAAATGCTTATCATTTACAGAAGCAAGAACTGTGCAAGTGTTAGAATACATATCCCAGCCTCTGACAAAGTCTTGGAGTTACTAGATATGTGATGTACTAGGGCTTTTTGGAAATTTTCATGTAGTCTCAGCAGTCTAAAAGCAGAAGAGGACTACCACCAAAATGATCCTGGGATATAATGTTTCATAGAAGCAGCAAAAGCAGCAAAAAGTGAGATGCGTGTTCCGTTTGCATTCAGTGCAAGGACTATACAGTGGTCACAGAGAAAACATTCAACTCCTAACACAAACAAACAGCAATAAACAAGGACAGAATGGAGACTGTCCTAAATCCTGCACTGAGATGGCCGCTTGGGAAATAAAATCCTTGCCCTGAGTGGGGTACCCAGCAGGAATCCCTGCTGCTTCCCAAGGAGGGACTTCCAAGGAGCTGTGTCAGAACAGTCTTTGCTGCAGGCTGTTACATTCTGTTTTCCAGAAAGCATTCATCTGTTTTAAATCCTCTATAAAACCATTTGAAGCCTGGTATACTGGCAGTACAGTCACATCTCCAGCATCAAGAGCAAAAGTAAAATTTTCCCCTACAAGATTTTTCTGACAGTTCTTTTTTTTGTTGGTTTTTTTTTTTCTTTTAACCAGGTTCTTCTTATGTCAGGCCATTCTCATTCTTAATTTGTCATATGCTGCAAAACACCCTAGCATCAATGCTTGTTATGTATTACTTTTTTCTAGTTTTATGTCAAGCCAAGAGGCACTTTTGTCAAACTGCTCAGCTTCAAGGTAAAGGGAAACCTGACAGAACAGCAGAGGGATAAAATGCACAGACTTCACTCAGATCTCACTTGCATTCCTGAACAGCTGTGGATGCCAGAAACCCATCTGTAATTTTCAAGAGGGAGAGGTTATTCTGAATCCTTCAGCACCTTTCAACACCCAATCAGGTCCAATTTCAGCAGTGGTGATTTTTAAGAAGAGTTTTATCTATATATCCAAAATTTAAGGAACTGAAAAAGACTATTTGCTGACAAACATATATATATGTATTCCACTGTTCTATTCAATGTAACATGCATAAACATGAAGAGATAAAAGCCTGAACTCTATAAATGGTGTCTTGCATAACAGGTCTCTAAAATTCACCATATGTCTGCAGTGGCTGGTATTATTCCTAATCCATGATCATATAGAAAAGCAAATTATACCTTACGTCGCCTTGCCTACTCATCAATGGCCACACATTCAGAGCCAGGTCACACTCCAACTTTATTAAATGTACTGAAAGTTGCTGTCCCATTAAAACGTTCATTAACATCACTGAGAGACAACACTTAAACACAACAGCCTACACGATGGGTTACTCTGCCAACTTTTTGCTTCTCAGACACAAGACGTAACCATTGAGAAAGCATGTGCATTACTTCATGTTTTAGGAATCTGCAAAAAGGAAGAAATTCCCATAGGACTTCTGTGGATGCTGAATATTTAAGAGGTCTTGCAGAGCAGAAGAAAACCCGTAACATAATGATGATTTTTAACTATTTGAGCTTGCACTACCCTTAAAAGAAAGAGGTGGGAGGATATTTCAGAATGAAAATTGTATGTAAAACATACCAGGTATATTCCATATGCATTACATCTTCAAAAAAGCATAGGATGTTTAATTGAGCTGGATGGGAATAACATGTTGGATTTGTTATGAACCGCAGGTATCATCCTCTCTGACCTTCTGTACATAGGTTTATGAGAATACTTGGGCTGGGCTTGGCACTTCTGTAAGATGGCACCAGCGCAAGGAGGACAACCACCATATTGTCCCCAAGGAACACAGAGGGTAACCCAAAATCAATGCAACACCATTTCTTTCTAAACCACGTCAGATATGGGCTTAATGGGTTTGGGGTTTCTGGCAGGAGTAATGCATCCACAGCCTTGGTACTTCACCTTCAGGGAACACGTAACACCTTTTCTGCTAATATGTACCTACATGCACAGCATTTCTAGCAAGTCTAGCAAGGGGCCTTGGGCAAGCTGGTCTAGTGCCTGATTTAGTTGTTGGCCACCCTTCTCACAGCAGGGAGGTTGGAACTACATGATCCTTGAGGTCCTTTCCAACCAAAGACATTCTATGATTCTCAGTCTTTGGGGGTGTTTATGAGGATGTTGGGCTATTTTACTACACATTTTAAGGTCTCAGGCCATACTTGGCAGCAACAAATTTCACTGCTGGTCTGAAAGCCAGTGAACCTTTCTAGACTTGATCTGAACCCTGAATGACCTGCATCAAAGATAAGACCCCCCCCCCTTTTTTTTTTTTTTTTAAATTCTGACCCTCATATCATGCACAACATGGTAATCCAGGAGAGGAAAATGAAATACAGTTTCAAAACAGGGGATTGAAAAGGTCAGCTGAGGACCGAGCACAGGAAAGTGGAAATTGGCAGCCAGTATGGGGTTAAGTATGTGCATACGAAAGGAGTTTTTTGGAGGAATGAGACAGAAAAATAAGAGGAAAAAGGCTGTCGCTTCCAATGATGCATTAAGTGCAATCTCCCTGCTCTGTTGATGCATATAAGAAGCTGAGCACTAATCTCATATTTAATGTTTAGCATTTTACAAGATAAACAGGCAAGAAGATGTCTTCAGCCCATTCCTCACAGACAATACTAGATTTGCCCTAATGCAAAAGAATTTACTATGGTAATAAGTCTTAAAATTTTCAGGCTTTTCCAAAAAGTCTGGTTCCCCTCCTGAGATAAATCATCATCAGTTGTTAGTGATAGCCTGGAAACCAAGAGAACTAAGTTGGCACAAAACAAATGAGAAGACTGAATCTAGCCATGAAGGCACGCGGTAAGTTCTAACAAACCCACCTTTGAACATGGAAAAAACATAGGGGCAAGCTCACAGAAAACACTGTGAGACACAAGATACTTGGAACTGTCATTTTAGCTGCAAGAAACACAATCAAAGTCTGAACAGAGGTCAGCTGTTTCGCAAAGTTGTTAGCATTGTTCCTCCCTGAAACGGATGCTTTTCACATCAGCCTTGGGGTATGTGGGCTCCAAAGGATGGTTTGGCTGTGGTCTTCCTCAGATTGCAGTCAGAGAGTCTTTACATATTTCTTGTCTCTTACTAGTTGTTTTTTTTTAATTTTTATGGTTTTATTTATGTACGCATGCTTAATCAGTGGTTCACATTTGCAAATTGGATAATAAATAACAGACCTTCTTTTGTTTACTTAGTTGCTAACCGTAGCACATTCACTCTGATATTAGGGAGGAACTGTATATGTATGTCTTGATTCAAAGGCTGATTCACTCCATAGTAGGCAAATGCAATGGAGATGAATTGATAGGCATGATAATCTCACATGTCACACATACTGAGGAAAAATAAGGGCTCTGACAAGAAATTCCAGACAAGGTCAGACTTTCAACAGTAGACAAATAAGTTATGTAAATATGTTATCTGAGCACTTGCTCCATATGCCAAAAATGTTTAATATTCACAGATAATGAAATATGTTTGATTCAGAACAGTTCTGTTGATTCTGGAAATAAATTTAAGAGGCACTGAAACAACAGGAAGGAATTTTATTAGTATTATTATTATTATTTTAATTAACCCATTTTATACACCACCTAAAAAGATTTTGACTGAAAATGGCAATGCTGGTAAGGAAAAACAGTATTCCACAGATAATCCAAAATGTAAACCCACACGGCCATGAGGAGCTATGAGATTTAAACAGCAAAGTGGGGATGCTAAAGCATTAAATAATGACAGAGGAGTATTACAATGCAGCTCTGGTTCCTGCTTCTTCAGCAGTAAGAACGCCAGATGCATGTTTGGCCTAAGTCTGCAGTAACTTGCAGATGTTCTTTTGACACACTCTTACTCTTACACACTCAAACCGTGCACTTTAATTAAGTAAATGATTTAAATCAGCGTAATGTCGCAACATTTGCCATCACCAGACAGGCACATAAGTGCTATTCTCAAGACCTAGGACTACTTACAAGGTTTAGTAATAAGATTTTTCTGATTTAAAGTACATAACTGGCAAGCCAGTGGCTTCTTCCCTGGCCAGAGATCACCACCAGGTGAACACAGTTGGAAGAAAGTTCGGGTGATTTATCTGCACTTTCCCCACAGAAGGTTCAGGCATAAGAACGAACACCACCTTACATGGAAACTAAAGGGACAGTTTACCTCTAATGTTCATGAGCTCCTTATGATAGATGTCTTCAACAGCTTAAATTCCAGATTCCACTGACACGTACAATCCCTCTCCCTGTTCTGAACTGTGAACTGCTTAATTAACACGAGGCATCACATAAATCTCCAGGTACATCTCTTTTTTAAAAAAGATGCTGAGATCACTTGGAGTTCTGTGCTTTTACCAAGGTTTTAGCTAAATTTCTTTTTATAGACTTTCTATTTTATGCATTGCATAAAACATCATTAAATGCATGTTTTTTCTTTACCTAATTATTGGACTTTCCTCAGTGGCTGTGTTAAGCTTAGGACAAAAATCTCTGAAGAGCAAGCAGATAAATACATTCCCTGCAGAGCCTGAAGGATTTGTTTGGATATTCCACCACAGCAGATGTTTGAATGCGTTGGAAAGATACAGAGAGTCTCTTTAGAGTGGAGAGAAGGTAGAAGCCTCAGAGGACAATCCTGCAGATCTGTAGTAGACCCTTGAGGATTAAAGACTAAGTATTTTAAGTTATGTCCTTTTTTCCAGGACATCCTCAGAGTTCTCCTTCCCCTAACGAATGGTTTATTGATAGCTACCCAGTACCTCGCACAAGACTGGACTAACACTTCTAGTCAGGAGAGAAGCAGCACACAATGCTTATTTACACTCAGGTACATCAGCAGTACGGTAAACCCTTCTTTTCTCATTCTCAGTTATGAGATCTTATACGCACAAACAGCATTGTTTTCAAATCTTAAGTTTCCACAACTACCACTTAAACCAAAAATCTGGTATGTTATTTATAAAATTAAAAGGCTAGTTTATGATTCAGCATTTAAGGAAGACATGTCTGTTAAAAGAATTAAGAAGCTCTTTCCTGAAATTTCTCCTCCTACGTTTTTTTGGCAGGAACATCTTTACAAACACTGGGAAACGGTGAAAGGATGCAAGTCTCATACTCCTTCAAAAATAAAATGAAATTAAAATTGTGTTGACTCATTCCTTATTGCTCAGTAGTTCCTCCACAAGGGAATTCTCTGGCTGGGAAGCTTAAAGAAAACTTATTGTATTTTTTTTTTCCCGTACTTCAGCAAAATTCTTGATTGCTGTGGTATCTACCAAACCTCCTGCTTCCTTTAGGAATCTCTTAACAGCCAGCACATTTAACCAATTATTCCTAAAGACAAATTCTTTACCTTAAATTCAGCTGTATGAAAAGGCAAATCATTCATCTTTTTACATATATTCAGTCATGGAAATAGGAACTATGGGCACTTGACAAGCTAGCAACTCTTTAAACTGACTCAAAATACCAGATTCCCACTTATAGGTAATGAGTTTGGGGTGAGCATTGTGTTGCAAAACTTCAACAACGAGGTAATTTGATAAATTCCACTTATTTGGTTTAGAAAGTAATAATGAGAAAGCCATAAGAAAATTGTTGTTGACATTGTTACCATAGTCTGATCTAATACAGTGATCACAGTGCATTCTTGTCCCTAGTTTGGATGGCTTTCATTTTTATAGTAATTCTCTTGACAGGTTTGTATTTTTAAAATCTAATTGTACTTTCCCTGAACTTTAACTAGCACCTGCAAAATTCTCTGCTTATGTAAATACGACAGGATGATCACTGCTAAAGGATTTGGACAAAACAAATAGAAATTGTCATAAAATTTGTTCAAATCTGGTTTCATCTAAAATCCAAACTAGTAAGTCAGTCATGGAATGCTTTTCCTGCTACACTGTTTTACAGTATCTGGAAGGCAATATCCAGCAAGGCATGAAAAGATTACTTACAAACACTGCAAATGCAATGAACTCTAACCAAAGCATAGATTTTGCACAGCAGTCAGATGGTCCCAGAAAAGCAAACTGTAATGATTTTTTTCCCGTTTAGGACTTATTTTAAGGTCCTAGCTCAGGAAATAACTTTATGGCTAGGCACCTTTTCCTGAATAATAATGATGGCTTAAATAAGAACTAAGTTCCTCTTTACTTAAGGAGCTTCAGTTTATCGTGCTGATGTTAGGGAGGTGCTTATGGGAGCTCTTTCTGAGCTGCTCTGGGGTCTCATTTCCCATGCTTGTGCCATGTCAGCATACACTCTTGCCCTTCCTTGCAGCCATGTTGGTGCCAGTTTCTCCTGAGAGTGACAGGGCTGCCAAGGCTGATTAATCACTATTACAGAGGTGCTCTACATGGCAGGGAAAAAAACCCTTCAGCTACCTACACAAAATGTTTTGGAACAGTCATTTAAAGAAGCTATTAAAGTGAAGAGGCAAGGAGGTCACCAAGTTTTGTACAATACACTCTGAAATGAATAATTTCCTGCAGCAATGTAGTTATGCTTTTTAAATATGGTGCCAAAATATGTGCATGCGAGCATCCGCAGGGGGGATGACTAACAGAAAGGGATAAAATATTTTATTGCTGAAAGTCTGAAACCTTCCTACACAAATTTAGTATCAGTGGTAGCAACCACCAGCAGCATAACTGCAAGAACAACATTTTGCTGCATAAAATACTATCAGCAAATATTTATATCCTCACACGCTGTGACTGCCTGTAGATGTTTTCAGAGCCTGAAATTTCAAAAGACAGAAAAACTAAACAATTTTAAACTGGCTGCCAAGAAAAAAGGGGTTTTCTACATAATGATACAAAGGTTTGTCTCCTTAGGTGGAGCATGCAGTGGTGAGCTTGACAATCCCATCAGATACTTCAAAGAGCACTCACACACTGTTACCACTTCAGAGAGTTCTGACAGTCTCCCTTTGCAAATGGTTTTAAACATCAGCAGTGAAGTTGTGAAAGCATCTTATTCTTATCCTGGAGAATAGCAACATACAGATCATAAGCAGAAGTTATATTGAAAGTTTTAAAATGGCAAAGATCCTAAAGCTACAACCAAAACAAACCATTAAACAAGACAGCGAGTACTAACTCTTCTCTTTCAAATCTTCCTGTTCCTTACAGATATTACTGTGCAAGCACCAGGAAGAAAAATAACATGAGTGCTACACAAAACCAGCCTTAGAAATGTAACCTGTCATCAGGCAGAAAGACGTCTGACATTTTATTCTTTCTTTCAACATTTTCATGAAGAAAATGATGTTTATATCAACAGTTATCCTTATTGAACACGACAGTCTGTGCTGTAATCCTGTGCTCAGGCAACCATTGATTTCAAAGACAACCTGGAAAATGCTTTCCAATTCCAATTCTATTAATTTCCAGTCTAGCTTTTCTTTATCGTTCAAATCTTACTAATACCCAGTTTTTAATAAGGCAAAATCCAGGTCTTACCTGATGAGAAAGAAGGAATGGAGAAGGGTGAAATAAATATGTAAAGCATAATAGGACAACTAGATCACATATCTTTGTCCTTCCAACAGAAAAAATTTCTTCCTTTGCTTTCTAAACAAGGAGTGATGGGAATATGAACCAGGAACAAGGGATATGAGATAACTGGAACTTTCAAGGTGAACAGAATTAGGATTCACAAAACAAAGGTTTAACACATTTCTCTCTCTGGAGATAATTAGCAAAGTCTTTTGGAAATTCAAGAAGAATAGATAGATTTTATATTGCCAGTGGAGACACGTAGGTTCTTCTACAAAGTTGCTCCTTTGCCTATCTCTCTCCAGGAATTACAAGAGTAATAACACATTATAATTAAAAGTATGCTATTATTAGGAATAAATACAACAGTAATTACTATACTTAGATATCAAGAGTTATATGCTGGGACTGTCTTTCTCATCAGAAAATGAGGACAATATGTCTTGCCTTCTTCCTTCTTGCTCAAAATTCCCTTTTATTTCATGTCTTTGAAGAGATTAACCTTCAAGGTGTGCATCTCACTTTTAACAAGATTCTTACCTCACTAATGATAAAAGCACTATTTTTCACACCCATGGTGTTGATTTGTCTAAGCAGGATCTTAAAAATCAGTGCTTGCTGGCCTGCACGATACTTAGAACACAGAAAACTCAGTTGGAAGAGTACTTCAGATATGAAGTCCAACTACCTTACTACTTCAGGGCTAACCAACAGCTAAAGCACATTACTGAGGACATTTTCCAAATGCTCCTTGAACACTGAGTGGTATAGGGCACCAACCAACTCTCTAGGAAACCTATTCCAGTGTCTGACCACCCTTCTGGCACAGAAATTTTTCCCAGTGCCCAGTCTTACCCTCCTGTAGCACAGCTCTGTGCTGTTCCCACCCTGCCATCGGTTCTCAGGAGCAGAGCCCAGCATCTCCTCCAAGTGATGCAGAGAGCAGTGAGGTCACCTCTAGCCTCCTCTTTTCCATGCTGAGCAGCCCAAGCGTCTCAGCCTCTCCTCACAATGCATGCCTAACAGCTGCATCACCTGCTTTGTTGCTTTCATCTTGACCCTTTCAGGCACCTTAATATCCTTTTTATATAGCAGAGGACAGGACTGCGCACAGTACTCAAGGTGAGGCTTCACCATTGCTAAATATTGTGAAGGAATGTTTGCAACACTAGCTAGCTCCTTCCGAAAACAAGTGAACAGGGCACTTGCCCTGGTTAGTACCATGCAATTGTTTAATTCTGGTGACAACTAACTGACCAACCAGCAGCCCTGTACAGCTTGTTTCCACCAGATGAGGACTGAGGATCATCCAGGTGCACTGCAGCTGGCTCCTGGTGCAAAAACAAAAATGTGGTTTCCAGCTGTTAGTTTCTTGCTCCTTATAATGGTGTTTACCTTAGCTAGAAATTAAATAAACAGGAAGGCAACAATCTGATCCAGTTCTGTAAAGCCAACACTGGTGTAATCCCGGACTCCTTGCTAATTTATTATCGGCTTCAGGAAATACCCTAGCTAATTTGGCAGAAGCTCCCATTGTGAAAATCTTTTTGGATGCCCTGGAAAGCAGCTTCTTGGCTGGCAAGTGAAGCAGTGATTCCCTTGCCCTCCAAATTAGCTGGATACCCAAAGGAAATTACTAATCGTTCAGTTCAAAAGTAAAACACAGACAAGTATAATGAGCCCTGTTTTCCTCTGTGAACAAACAGATAATCAATGGCTCGAAGAGTGGAGAATCTACATTTCTGTTAATGCTAACCCTCCTTAATTCTGAGTGAAGCTTTCTTTGCCATCACCTGGAATATGACAATCTTACCAGCGAGCTGAGGGACCGCTCTTTTAACCTGCCTTAAAACCTCTGCAAGAAAGCAAATAGAAAAATATACAGAAGGAAATAGTTGTTCTTATTTGCTTCTAAAATATCCTTTACCACTGTAGGCTTTAAATATCTACTATGTAAAGTCAATGTCAGTGGTGAAATTCCCTAGTTAAAATCACTTGTAACATTTCTAGTATTTCCATTCTGTTTAAGCTTTCTGACAGGGAGGCTGTTCACTTGCTTGTTCTGTGATTTTCTTTCAATTATCCATTCTCTTTTATGTCTGGCTTTTACTGTTGACTTTTCTGCGGTTTTCTGTTGCATAAACTCCCAAGACCCCTCCAAAAGAATGTGAACATCTCCAAAGCAGAACTCTGAATGTCAAAACATCTTTGTGACCTGAATTTCTCTGGAAGAAAACCTTAAAACAGTTTCTGCAATAAAGCCAAAAAGCTTAGAGCAACGGCAAAAGAGGAAGCATGAGGGCTGTCATTTCCTCCAGGAGCAGCGAGGTAATAACTCCTATTAACACCTCCCAGAAATGCAGACCATTCCAGTGGGCCATATGTGACTCTCTTCCTTTAATTATTTTTGTGACTGAATGAAATTCTAGGTCAGGCAACACACAATGAAGGACTTAGCTCTTGGCACTATTTTGCTTAGTTTGTGTACATTTCAAACACAAACACCAGCGTTTTTACTCTGCTTTTTCACCCATAAATTTCCCTGCTGTACTGTACACCAGAGAAGTGCCAAGAATACTGTGAGCTTTCAAAAAAAGAAAACAGTTTAAGTTACAGATAAACAACAATTCCTGATCCTCTGTATTATCAGCCATTCTGAAAGGTCCAGCAACACGGACACCCAGGACTGCTGGAAAAAGGTGGAATTACAGAAAGAACACAATCATCTCTACTACACTCTGTTTCCTACAAAGTTCAAAACAAGCAAGTGCTTGAAATCTTAAATCAATATACTTACACAAACACTTGTGAATGTCATCTTTCCTTGCCTTTTCATAGATCATTCCAACCTGCAGCATTTAGGTTATTTGCTTAAGTATATTTCGTCTGATAAAAGATGAAAAACTGCATGATTTTAGCTCCCTTTTCAGTCAATAAAAACTCAGTGTGGGAGAAGTATGAGGAAAGAGAGCAACATGGTTTTTCTGTTATCGTACCACAACTTAGGAAACATGGGTTCAGGGCCTATCACAAATAGGACAAATTACACAAATTTCCCGTGTAACCAACAGCAAAACATTTGGTGTTTCAATTATTTACCTGCAAAGCAGGGATAACCACTATCCCAGACATGATTTGCTTCGATAATACTTATTAACAAGCCAGAGATGCTCAAGAAATCATGTCAACTGTATGCTGGGTTGCATCAAGAGAAACATGGCCAGCAGGTCGAGGAAGGTGATTCTGCCCCTCTACTCTGCTCTCGTGAGACCCCACCTGGATTACTGCATACAGTTCTGGAGCCCCCAGCACTAGATGATCAGAGAGCTGGAGCACCTCCTCTACGAGGACAGGCTAAGAGAGCTAGGGCTTTTCAGCCTGGAATAGAGAAGGCTCTGAGGAGCAGCCTTCCAGTACCTGAACATGGCCCACAGGAAAGCTGAGGAGGAACTTTTTGTAAGGCCATGTAGCTACACAACAAGGGGAAATGGTATTAGACTGGGAGAGGGTAGATTTAGATGAGCTACTTGGAAGAACTGTGAGAATGGTGAGACACTGGAACAGGTTGCACAGTGATGCTGTGGATGTCCCCTCCCTGAAAGCATTCAAGGCCAGGCTGGATGGGGCTGTGAGCAACCTGGTCTAGAGGGAGGTGTCCCTGCCTACAGCAGGGGGTTGGAAGTAGATGATCTTAAAGGTGCCTTCCAACCCAAACCATTCTGTGATTCTGTGACAAATCTACAATATACTCCAAAGCAATGGGTGAACTAATGCAGGGTGTACCAGCATATCATGCAGAAACATAAAGCCACACTCGTCTACTACAACACTTCAGCCTGCAAAACAAATGAGCCTCTCGACAGCAGTTTGAAATTTCTACAAAAACAGGTTACAAAATACATGTCAAATAATGCTGGTAAGAATGCAACTTATTGTTGGGGAAAAAGGGATGTAAATTCCACAGGCATTTATTAGCACAGTACCCAGTGCCACACTGATCTCCTTTAGGCAAGTCTTCTCAAGTAAAAACAGCAACAAGGAACAGAAAACCTTTTTACAAGTGTAGTGCAAGATTTGAGGCTTTTTGTCTTCTTTTTTAACAGCCATTCAAAACCATATAGACCGCATAACCTTGTCAGTGCAACTTTGAGTTTTAAGTAGAAATGATGACAAATTATGTCTGGAAAAAGCCCTTATATACCATGTGGGTGGCATGCACACCAGCTAATTTAAGTATGCAAAACAGGTGTCTTGTCTAAGACAATTTGTGCAGATTTCTGGAAGAGTCAGCATCAAGAAGCAAGCAGTGCCTCTGCAAAGAAGACACCAGCAGAGAAAATCTGTTAGGATGACTCCCACAGCTCTGGTGGGGCTGTGAACACACATATTCACACAGCACAGAGAGATGGGAACAGTCAAGGACACGGGTCAGGATCCTCTGTCCTGCAATGTCTCCAAGAGAAGGTGGTCATCCACATATAGGGATGGACTAAACAAAACATAACAATGGGATGTGATGGAAAGCAAGACGGGGAATTATTGCAGACTAGGTGGAGAAGCACCACCTGAGTACACAGCTACTGCCTTGCAGAAGTTATGCTGTTGAAATCATGGAATATTTGCAATAAATGGTGACAAACTGGGGAGTGATTGGTGGTTTTTTTTGTTAACATTGCTTGGGAAACCAGAAGAGGACCACACAGGGAAGGGAAAGCAAGGTTTACATGAGAATCATAGAATCACAGAATGGCCTGGGTTGAAAAGGAGCACACTGCTCATCCAGTTCCAACCCCCTGCTGTGTGCAGGTCGCCAACCAGCAGACCAGGCTGCCCAGAGCCACATCCAGCCTGGCCTTGAATGCCTGCAGGGATGGGGCATCCACAGCCTCCTTGGGCAACCTGTTCCAGTGCCTCACCACCCTCTGGGTGAAAAACTTCCTCCTAATATCCAACCTAAACCTCCCCTGTCTCAGTTTAAAGCCATTCCCCCTTGTCCTATCACTATCCACCCTCGTGGACACATATATATATCAATCATACCCTTCAATAGCACAAATCTTGGAAACCTCCTGAGTGATGTCTTATTGGATCCTCATTGACAATGATTCAGAGACAGTGTATGAGGGATGGTAGTACTTTTCAGCCAAAGGGCTAGAAAAGATCCTAACCACAAAGCAAATAGAATACTTCTATTCAAGAAAACCATGAGCTGATGGAATGAGATGTTTTTTTCTCATTAAAACAGACTACTCTGAATTTACCTCAGTAGTGAGGCTTCCCAGTATTGGCCACCACAGTATAAATGATGGTATTTCAGTGGTTTAACGAAAGTTTTGAAAATAATAAAAATATATTAAAGATGAAATTTAAGAATGTGTCTTATTTACCACAAATTACTTTGGCTTTCTTTGTAGCTGACATAAAATCAGCCTTTGAAAAATTTTATGTTGAAAGAATAAATTTCACTGGTATTTACATTTGTTTAAAGGTCAGAAAGGATAACTTATAGCACGGAATATAGAAAAACATAAGCAAGTCACTCCAAAAGTAATGCCTCCTATTCATTTCCATGAAAACTGCAACAAAGAGCACAAGAAAATTATTTGATAGAGCAAATTCTCAGCTACAAAACACTACTTTTCAACACTGTCACCACCATTATCTGCGCATATTCACCAGCAGTCAATAAGAACCTGCATGTTGTATTCAGCAAAATCTGCAGACATTTCACTACCTCTCTGAGCAATTGAATACATGGCAATGTACTCACCATCATCTGCTGAACGTGAAATATTTCGGCTCCAGTAGCAGAGAGGCGGTTTGGAAATGAAATGTCAAGAAAAGCGCCAGGAAGATTGCTTGGTCCAGCATTGTAAACCTGTAAGAAAAATAGGCATACAGACATATTTAAAAGCCCTGAATAAACATAACTGCCCATAAGTAAGAAATATTTGTATAACCAGAGCTGGGAGCGTAGGTACATTTGAAAAAATCCTAATACTATGCTAGTTTTATAATCTTTTCAGATAACACCTTCTCCTTTCAGTATCAGGATGAAGTTAAAGGATTACTTTGTCTAGAAGTCTTTAATGATAGCTCACACAACAAGTGAGATGCAGTTTTGGAGGATAATTACCAGTCATCAATACAAATAGCACATGACTCCTATCTTTAATACAGAGACACTGCTAGTACGCCTAAGTGTTTTCATAACACCACCCAGAAGACAAAAAAATATTGCTATTTCTATCAACATCCCAATTTCCATCAGGTAACTTCTGCATTATATTCTGCGTGTGTTTTTCTTACAGGGAAGAGAAATGATGATTGTGACTACTGAACTGTAGGTATGATGAACTGAGTTGCCAAGAAATGCGTGTGAACAACTTCCAACCAAGATCTGGGGTTTCCAATGAAATGAAACTCTTAGTGGAAAAACGTTGGCTTTCTATCAAATCCCCCACAACTTCTCAACAAAAACTCAAGGAATTTTCAGAACACCACTGAAACATATCCAGTGAAAATTGCTAAATTTGTGGCTTCTTGCTGAAGAGAAAAAAAAAATCCATGGACAAATGTCTTTTAAAGTAAGTTTTCACGACTACCTGCTTTTTTTTTTTTTTTTTGATCAGGGAAAAATATCTCATTGTTTCTAGCAACACATGTATAAATGCAAACAGTAAAAATATTAAGCTAATAGAATATTTATCTGCTCTGAGACAGTACCGTGACTAGATGAAGTAATTGGTCTTTTAACTGTGTAAAGTACCAATATTAAAAACAACAGATATTCATTCTTCAAACACTGTTTATATTTGAAGAAATGCCTGACTGATAAAGAGAATCAGTTCACAATGTCAAATCTTCACAAAAACCCCGAGGCTCCAAGCAGGGGGGAAATCCCACTACAACAGAGCATGGTAACAACTGCATGAAATACAAATATAATGTTTCATGTTAAGACATTTTAGAAAATGCTGGTTACATCACTGAGATCAGATATAAGAGTTAATGCAGAAAAGGCATTTTCATTGCACATCCTGTTACCCCCCAAAATTGATGTATGGATATATCTTTTTTCTTATTAATATCCTACACGGTATCAATTTTCATATGTATAAAAAAAACTCTACAAAGCTCTGTAATTTTGTAAGTCATCTCTTCTTTCAGTTTAGAAACTATTACTTTTCTCCATCTGGAGAAGATTAATAAATGGCAGGCAAATCATTAAATACAAGCAAACAGTGATATAAACCATGCTCTGCTCATTATGAAACTCTACCCTTTCTCTCTGACAAACAGTTATGAGGTTTACCATGTTATTGGTGAGCAGATCTGTGACTTGTTACTGTATTGTTTTCTACTCTCATATGGGTAGCAACCTTATTAATATTGCAACTCACACGTGTGTATGAAAGGCAAGAGGGTAGGAGAGGATAAATGGCGGCTCTGCCAATATATAGACTCTCTCTTCATTACCTACTATCACTTCATTTTATCGAAAATAATCATCTAGTTAAAGCATCAGTACATCTGTTCTTTATCTGTTTCTAACCAGTATCTGGCTGGGGAGAAGTGAAGACCTATAAAACCTCAAGAATGGAATCAGTATCATAAGAATTAATAGCCTAGTTCACAAAAGCTTTAATGTCCTGAAATTCTGCTTTCAGTTCTTTTCAGTAAATAGCTAAGGGCACTGCATGACAGTGGGGGTTTAATTGCTCTGGCCCACAGTCTGTCCACAGAGGCTGACATGTGTTATTCATTATGAGCTGAGTGGCATTCATGCCTAGGAGAACAGAAAGGGGAAAAAAGGTGAAAGACTATTTTTCACAATCAATGATTCACCCACCTCTGCCGGATTTATCATTCCCTAGTTCCATCTAGCGGTCAAAAATGATTTGAAGTGCTTGTAATAGAGACAGTCGTGGCCATGAGACAAGTTTATTTTGATCCCATCACAAGAGCTTGTTGTAATAACTGTTCCATATACTTTACAAGATCAGGATCCCAACTGACATGTGATTTTAAATTTATAGATAATGTTTGAATAACACTGATATGCTGTGAGACATGCAATGAAACCTTCTCACGCCATGTTTTTAGTTTTACATTCTCTTTCCTGTGCTAGACTCTCACCAGTAATGTTATAAATATTTTTGTACTGGAGGTATTTGGTCTAGTCAGAATCCATTGCACAGGTACATGCTTGTTCTCACGGATGAAGACTGCCCACACCTCTGCTCAACGATCATGAAACTGAAAAGAATTACTTCTCCCATTTGATCCTGCATTCAAGATGTGGCACTTGAGTAACTTTGTACTTGGCACATGATGAAAAGTAAAACACAAGCAAACAGTAGCAGTATGAAACTATGAAAGTGAGTTGTCCTGTTTGTAATTATTGTAATAGTATATCCAGACAAGGAAATACACCATCCCTGGACACATGAACCCCTGTTAATAAGGCATCCAATCAAGAATGCACTGCACAGCATACTGTGTTATGGAAACAAGCACCAAAGCCCTTAGTGCAGTGAGAATAAAAGAGATACAAAGCTAGAGTGTACTATCAAGCAAGAATTTCAGTTTTACCTGCAGCGTGAAGTTAAGAGACTGGAAACGGCATTCATGGCTTTCCAACTGAACGAAATTGGATGCTTCCACAGAGTCACCATAGAAAAAGGAAGTAGGGAAGACTTCCCTGAAAGATCAAGACACAGATTTAGTAAGTTTTGATCGCAACCAAAATTAAATATATTTGTGGTATGCTAAATCTCACTGCTTGCTTTCTGGCCGTGGGAAGTTCTATGGAACCATTTTATACTAATGCAGTATTATTTATTTGATTTCCTCTTGACAACAGTGGGTTACACAACCAGCATCTCTAGTGATCTGCCTTAATGTCCTATTGTAGAAGGAAGCAGACTTACTTTGATTACTTTTTCTCCTTTCCTATCACAAAACACCTTCTCCTGGTCTATGGCCCTTCCCGTGGATCATCTGTGGAAGTTCTTTAGCACGTGTAACACATGAAATCACCACACTACTGAGTTCATCTGAAGTACTAACAAACAGGATTATTTTCAGTTACTTACTCACTAAAATAACACTTCAATTTGATCTACCAGTTACAGAGCATTTCATGAATACACACCTCGTTAGTTATCACTCGGTTTATGATTTGCAGATGGTTAAAGGGAAGAAAAGAGGGGGGATATGACCTGCTTTAAGCTACAGTCACAGAGGCCAAGTTCCCTCAGCTACTCTTAGCATCTTATTACAAGGTAAAATGCAGTAAGGTTCTATCAGAAAAGACTCTGAAGCATGATAGTACCTAGAAATCCTAGACATGAGGACTAGGAGTGCTTTAAGCATTCTTTGTGCTTCCTAATGTCAGACTGCAGCACTGGCTGGAAATGGTCCTGATGTAATTTCGTATAGACTGTAATAAGAATCTGTCTAAAACTCTATTTTCTTCCCAGACTGTTCTTTTGATCAGAGGTTTCTGAGGCAGGATTTTAAGCCTATTTAGGTACATTTCCTTTTTTTTTTTTTTCTGGTCTCTTGACCTGCCTCCTATGGCAGGGATCACCAAGGCAAACAGCAGGAGACAAACTTCACTCCTCCCATCCACAGTGCTGTGCCAGTAGGCTCCTGCCAAGCATGTTACAAGCCCTCTGGAATACTTATCACAGGAATTTGCTCTCACAGACCCACACAAGGATAACTAATTAAATTAGGTTTTAAAGACATATTGTCTGAAGAAGAGTATTCCTAGTATTATTTAGTATTGCTTGGGAATGGTGCACCTGCCAATAAATCAAACTTTTCCCTGGTAGTTGGAAAGTTGTTGTGAGCTGGAGTCAACTAAGCTTTGTCTGTGTGAGAGGAAGAAGTCATCCAAATAGTCAGGTGGGGCTGAAAACTTCAGAAGCATAATGCATTTAAGAAAAAAAAAAAGTATACTGTGAAGAAAAAGAAGACTAATTTATACCAGGCTCTTGGTTTGTAGTATTCTGTAGGTGGTGAACAGAGATCTAAAGCCACGTTATTTCTTTTGTACCTGTAAAGCTGTACAACATCTGTGTAAAAGCAGTGCCAACTAAGGGATCCAGAGTTACATTTCTACACAGTCTGTAACTCTGAAAATGCTCAAAAACTTTCAGAATATGTTGCTTCTCAATATAGAGAAGAACTTTGTCCTTGCTAGCCATCTTGTGAGGTCTGGTAGTCCTCATGGTGGCTAAACAGACCTTTGCCTCTTGGGGACAATACTGATGAGTTTTTACTTCCCAAGTTTAGAAATGAATGTCAACTCCTGCAGCCCACATGGATGCTACTTCACCCTTAGTGACCAGGTTACTCAACTCCAACTTGAACACTGTCTGTGTTAGGGGTCAGTTTATTTGGACTAATCCCAAATCTTTCACTCAAGATGTAAAATTGTAATTTTAAGAGGAAGGGGAGACCTCTGAGTACAAAGGAAGAAATCTGCACATGTCCAGTCCCTGGGAAAGGACAATGGCTCTGTATTATATATCAGTCAAAGGGTGAGTGATGTTCCACAGTTAGTATTTGGATGCTCTGCAGACTAAGAAGCAGAGGTAGTGGGAAAAGATATAAAAGCAGAAGCAAATTCTGATTGTGAAATTAAACAGAAAGGCAAACAACTAGACTCTACCAAAATCCTTAAAATCCCATAACATTTGACCCTAACCTTTGGCCTGGTGATTCTCAATCATATCTTTAAAGGCATGTCTTACAGAACAAGATAGGATTTACTTTTCCTATTTTTATTTTATTTAAAGTTCTATCCTATCCACAGAATCACATGAATTCAAATACGATCTCTAAAATATCTACAATAAATTTGATTTTAATGAATTAGTATTGTTAGAAAGGAGTAAGAAAGAGTTACAGTGCTGGAATGTAAAGAATGACAAATAAAATTCCCAGATAGGGAATGAGGTTGTCCTTATTTCCAGAGTCTGGGAAACAAGAAAAAAAAAATCAACATTCCACTACTTGTAAACAAAGAGAAAAATTCCGTTTTTCACTCCAAGAGGTTTAAATGTTATTGTTAGGATTATTAGCATTTTTTTTTGTTTTCATTTGATGACTGGTACTTACCCATTGATAGATGAGTCCACTTCATGCATCAGGGGCACTGATAGGGTCAGAGTATTATCATGCAGAGACTCTACACGCTCTACGTTTCCACTGTGCCAGAAAGAAAACATAAACATACTGTAAATCCCCAGCCTTTGTAATATCTCACAGTTACACAGCTACTATCCCTATGTTTTGTACTCTGAACTTCTCCTGTTGAGCGATGTCACCTCTCCTTAGGAAGCCTCTCAGAGGGTAGGAGTTACATTTCTTCACCCCACTTTGGAGGGGTGCACGGTATTTACTTTGTGCTTACCCCTCTGTGGATGGGACATGAACAAGCACAAGCTGAAAAACCATATTTGAGAAAAGCAGTCAATCTAAAGGGAAGTGCTGTCATCATTCACAGTGGAGATATACAAGGACATTTAGGCATAAATGCAAAGACTCACTTTTTCCCAGCCTGACTGTACATCAGTTTGGGAGGGTCACATGCATCTCACAGAGGGTTCTTGACTCAGTAAATTAAACTTCACTTTTAAGGTACCTGCATTGCTTCATAGCACTGATTTGGTACTGCTATGAGCAACTTTGCAGGCTACATCCTCATACTGAACTGGCCATAAACTACTTCCTTTGCATGTAATTAGTTGTCAGAATGAAAGTACTACTTTCTGTCTTCAAAGTCAGCTGCCACCACTGGTCAAAAGCAGAAGGAAAGAAAAGTAAGCAATCATCTCTTACTTCAGACATTTTATTTCAGTGTGAATATTTATACATTAAATCCAGAAAGGGCTTCTGAAATGCAAGCACAACATGCAAACTATTCTAATTCTGGAGATGAGCCTGTTTGGTGGGTAACAGCTTAGAAGATATGTTGCATATACTTCCAGACTCTTTAGCAGTGACTAATTGCTTTCTGCCTTGCTGTTCACTGCAAACCAAACTGGGAAAAGATATGTCCTATTTACTTTAGGACAATATCACTGAGGGAAAAGAAGCAAGCTGTAACATCCCACATGATATACCATGTATATGATGAGTTGCTTAATTCGGTCCCAGGAAAAAAGAAAAAAAAAAAGATTTAACAAAAACTGGATGGACTCAGTAAGAGTCTGAAATGGAGGCATTTTTCATCTCAGATATTGATATATTCTGGTGGCAAGTAGAACAAACATGCAGAATTTCATATAGATCTCAAATGCATGCAGTTAATACATTTCAAAGTTCTTGTAGAAAAGGAGAACATCACTCACTGAGTCTAATTCTAGCAAAATAGTTCACTCCAGGAAGCAATGGAAGAGTTTTGCTGGTGCTTAGTTTCTACTTTGCTGTCTCACTACTGAACCAGTCTCTCTTGCTATAGGTGCTTATATGGAATTTGCAGCTACAAGAAACAAGTTAAGTGGCCACCTGACGGGCAATACTTACATTGCCATGACAGCATGGTACAGCTAACAGCTTCTCTATCCCCAGACAATTCTGGAGGACCAGCTCCAGTTTTGTGTGGGAATAAAGTCCCTACTCATTGTTGTCTAAACACAGCATATAATTTTCCTGCCCATTTCCTTATCACTGACTTCAACCAATGGCTCCCTGTTGCAGATCAGCAACTCTTGTGGTAGAAAATATTACTATTATTTGACAGTGAGGGAACTGAGCAACTTGCCCAAAGTTGTGCAACAGTGCACTGTTGTCTTTGGAGGTTCAGCTGAATCCTTCACAAAACAACTGTCCTCCAGCCCACCCTTCTGAAATGAAAGACATTCTCTTAAGCTCTCAGAGCATTTGCACTATGTGCACAAGCTGCTATCTATAACTTCACCCCATCTAAAGGCACAAGCCAACCCTTCTCACTGGTGAGGCACAGTAATCTCAAGGAGTGAGGTGACTGAGGAGGGCCCTGTGCTATCCAAGGCATGGAAATGAGATGTACAAGCTGAAAAATGCTGGCTGGGCAAATTTAAAGCAGCCGTGACCTATCTTTGCAACGGCTGGCATTCACCCAGCAGGTCCTGATACATCTCCCTGCCCTAGAAATATTATGGGGTCATCTAAACACATGATCAGCTACTTTTCACAGAGTAAAACTTGCATGATGTGCAAGCCATGGCCTTGCCCACTTGATGTGAGGTCTCACTGTCAGCGTTTCATAGCAGCCCCACGTGCTGCAGGATCTTGTTCCCCACCTACAGCTGTTATAGGAGCAGTCACTCAGCAACTGCAGATCTCATCTCTCATTCCCAGTAAGCCTGTGAGGCATCAGAATGGGGAGGCAAGCTGTTTGGAAATGCCATTTTTGATGTTGTAAGGTATGAAGATGGCCCGTGGAAGCAGCAACCAGTCCCCTACTCAGCATGCCAGAGCAGCAATTGATGGCTCACGTTAATAAACTGTGCTACTATCTCCAAATAAACACCCAGACATTGCCTTGCCTTTAAACGCCCATGGAGACTATTTCTTTTGTAGCAAATCATCCTGAGTGCCACACCTTTTATTTCACTTGAGATAAAGTGATTGTGCTTACATTATAAGGTCACTGGCTAGCATTTGGCACCATCCTACTGCAGTGCCTGATGCAAATGCCCTTGGGACAGTGTCCCATTCAACTGCTCCACGCATCTGTCAAACCTTACTGAAGATCCAGAGTGGTGAAAAAATAGACATGTAACTTCGGAAACTGTCAGTAAGATCTCTGAGCATCTGATGAAAGCATTTTTCTTTTCTGGTTTGCATCCAAGCATACTTATTTCATTTAAATGCTGGAACAAATGGGTCTGTCTGGTGCTGATCGTCAAGCACAGCTGAGCTGAGCTTGATACACAGCCCAAAGGGATGAGCAGAGAAACACAAGGGCCTTCCAACTGAAAGAACACAAAATACTCCTTTAGAATCACAACTGCTTGTCAAACAGAGCCTACACACAATTCCACCTCACTTCTCTAGAAGGTGAGTCACATGTTTCCTCTGTGTTATCAAAGAACAAGCATTTATCTTCAGTCATTCAACCTCATTTACTATACATGCATGTGCTGATGACCACACAATTGCTAAGCATATGCAGTGCACACATCATGCAACAAAGAAGATCCAAGTCATCAAGACAGGGAAAGGTTCTCTTACCTTTGGGCAGTGACAAGGAAGGTAAGTGTTTCCTCTTGTCCAGACAAGTGGCTTGTGTCAAAGATGACACTGAACTCATACTGCACAAAGAAAAAGTGGCATTTAGAGACTGTTTCAAAATACACTTATTCTGAAGTGTATATTCTATTCTATATTCTTCTGGTCTAGCTAAAAACAAGTAGCATATTTTGATATACTTAATAGAGCCCCCTCTACTGCATAGTAGCAATGGTTTAACTTTGCAATTGCTAGTTTGTTCAAATACTACAGAATCTGATTCTTCATTGTGAGAAGGCCTTTATTAGAATTGCCACTCAAAGATATTTTGGGAGCAAATTATCTGCCAGTGGAAGAGCCCTGTAGCATAAGGAGATCATTACTGAAATTACCTCAGCACCACTGCATGCACTCATCACTGCCCAAGAAATCTTCCATGAATCTTTCATGCACAGGCATGCACAGACATTGGGAACAACCAGCAGTAGCTAAAATACCATCCAGGCCACTAACCAAGCTGGACATAATCAGGTGTTAATTTTGAATTGGGAATCTACTGGGTTGATCACTGTAGCACTGCATTAAATAATCCACACAGCAACGTTTCTATTTAACTCCAAAGCCCAGGTGAAATGGCTTCCAAATTTATGCTAATTTCAATGGCTTGCAGGGAAGGGAAGGGAAGGGAAGGGAAGGGAAGGGAAGGGAAGGGAAGGGAAGGGAAGGGAAGGGAAGGGAAGGGAAGGGAAGGGAAGGGAAGGGAAGGGAAGGGAAGGGAAGGGAAGGGAAGAGGAAGGGAAGAGGAAGGGAAGAGAAAGAGGAAGGGAAGAGGAAGGGAAGAGGAAGAGGAAGGGAAGAGGAAGGGAAGAGGAAGGGAAGAGGAAGGGAAAAAGGGAAAGAATAAAAAAAAAAAAAAGGAACTACATCATTCTGAAGCGAAACACTGAAATTCTTAAATTCCAGGTGATGTTTTGCTATTGCATTTTTTTCCATTTGCTACTGCAAATTTTTTTCCATTATGTTTTAAATCTTTTTAAATGTTTCGAAAGAGCATATTGCAAGCAATAAATAATATATTAAAAAAGAAAACAACAAAAACATGAGCTCAAATGCTGTGGCAATTCAAACAGAAAGGATTCATTTTTAAAATTTAAATTTTCTAAAAAAATTCAGATACATTTTGTTCAGATCATCCTGAAATTATGCCTCTTCTCAATTCCTGGGTTGGTCACTGTATAGTTTTGGTTAGTGACAGAAAAAAACCTGGCTGGATTTCTAAGTATAATGAGAGAGTTTATCTACTACTACTCAAACAAAACCTTCTTTGAGAGCTATCAGGAAACCATAATATGAAAAAGTTATTACAAAATTTTCATTGTCATTCATACGAAAGCAGTCACAATTTAAACTGAGAGTAGGCAAAAATAAAAATACAGTAAGGCAACACAAACGAGACAGGGTCTTCTAATATTCCATTAAGGTTTTGGTTGCTACAACTCTTGCAACATTTTTTCAAGAGTATTTAATTGCAATGCACAAGTTATTGCTATTGGCTGCATCTGGTGAGTACATTTGCCCTCCCACAACCATGCAAGGCCTGGATATCCGTGTTAGAAAGCTACATAAGGAATCAGCCACAGGCATTTCATGGAGCAGTTATCCTTCTCGGAGAAAAGCAGGGGAACAAACCATCACTGCAAATGAAAATATCATGACATTACCCTAGATTTTGATCTCATGAAAGGAAATTCCACACTGCACTTGAGAAAGTCTGACTCCAGCAACTCACAGGAAATTCCCAGCTCCTCCTGTAAGAAAATAAAAAGACCACAAAATGATGGAGAAAGACTACTAAGAAATGTCATTGAGATAAACTACCTTAGAAAATAAAACACTTCCCATCATAATGCTGTTACTCATTGTCCTGATCTCTTAGTCTCATGAGATGAACTACAATGATATGGGTACCAACCCTTCTTTAATGACACAATGGTGGTGTAGAGTAAATTAGGGGATGATCCTCTTCTCATGCTAAACCATGATGGACTATGAGCATTGTCAGTAATACAAACTGAAAAGCTCAGAGCACTAACATAAAAGCCAGTCCATTAAAACAACAGAAATGTATCTACTGAATTGAAAGCATTCAATTGCTCCATAAAATAGAAGTCTGGCTCCAGGTTAGGATGTTCCTATCTCCAGATCATCAGAAGACAGTTGCATGCCCTGTCTCTGTGGAAAAGTTCATAACATAAAATTTTCAGAGTGAGATTCAGCTCCCGAATCTGGATGCACACTTTTAGGTGACTACCCAGAAGAGTTTTGCTAAATGATCCAGGTGCTACCATCCTAGGAGAGGTAGAAAACTGCTAAGCAGAGCAAATGTAGGTGTTTATTCCAAACTGAACCAAAGAAGTGACGAGGCCTTGCTACTGAATAGATCAACATTGGAGCTGTGGTATTGAAGTATGCAACCATAATTTGAATACCTGAATTGAGAGATATGAAGCTGAAAATTAATTCAATTATGTACATCTATCTAGAAATCTCTTGGATACAGGATTTTTTTCATTTACTCAATCTACTTTAGGAATCTACAATAGTTTGTGAAACCCAGGCTCAGCATCCAATAGAAATATTTCCCAAATCACTCATGAGTTCTGCTTTAAATATGTACTTCAATTTAAGCATTTGCACGAGTACCATTCTCAAGCACATGTTGAAACATGGACTCAGACTAAGTACTCCAGGAAACAGCTCTCTTGGTTTCACATTTTGATCTGAGCACTGCATTAGTGCTCTACAGACATTACCCTAACTGTGAGACTGACTGCATCCAGATTCTTGATCTTTCAGCTGTTTCCTGAAGATCCCCTTTATCTTCAAAATCATGGTTCAATTCATAGCACATGCTGATAGATGATTATATCCCTAACATCATTTTTTTCCCCTGATTTAGTATTTGACTGGTTTCATGTGTAAAGAAAATAAGGAGAAAATCCATGCATACTTTGAGACAGCATGAAATCACTTCAGTAGTACTCAGCTGCCAGAGCAGTGGCCTCCATGTTTATTTTCTCTATGGATTTATTTCCTTGCACTCCTCTGTATGATTCTATTTCCAACATTATAAAAGATGGCACTGCCCAGCAAATCAGCTATCTCGATTCAGTTGTACAAAGCTGTCATCTTCCTATTCTAGATCAGATCTTCTCCTCCATTTAACAAAAAAGAGTAGAGAAAGTGCTTTAGAGGTGAGGCATCTCCTTCACTTGCCTCTTCCACTCAGCAATCTGGGAACTCTTCTAGTTTTACATGGATGATCCAGTGAATACACACTCTGAGCAGCTGCATAACCAAATGAAAAATTTCACAGTTGTTTCCTTTGGGAACATTCTTGGTTCTGTGTTGTTCCAACATCCCTTGCTGTCTAACTGTAGCAACCTATGAACTCTCTTTCATCATCTCCCTGTTTCTGCTCAGTCAAGAGAGATTTCTATTTACATAGCTGTCTGGTGGTGACAGTGACCAGACAGACCCAAGAGGCTGCCTCCTCTCCCCAAGCCTGTATCACTTCAGGGATGTCAAAAAACACGATAACAGAAAGAACAATCATCTTGATAATGGAAGAAGTGCAATTCTTCTTCATTTTGCAAATTGGAGGCTGCCTGCCTCTGCAGTCCTGACAACAGGCAGGCAGATGCCAGTTGTTTATAACAGTCTGTTAAGGAAACGACAGATAAAAACTGCATTGACCATTTCTATTGTCACTGCTTGCAACAGCTTAACGGATGTACTGAGATTGACTAGAAGGACCTTCTGACTTCATTAGCATACCATCCAGTTTAATGATTAATAAAACACTATGCACGCTACAAAGTCAAACTGTTCAGAGCTAGGAAATAGCATAAATAAGTTTGCTGAACCACTGGTTCAGCATTCTACACATTTCTATACTACCTAGCAGAGTTTCTAATTTGCTTAGAAAATGCAGCCAAAGGGGATGGAAGCTTCTCTTCTGGTTACAGAATATGAATTATCCAGAAAATTTTCTCTTCCTTCTGAAACATTTGACAGCATTTCATGTTTTTAGGAGAGTCAATCAGATAAACAGTGAGCTAATTAGCCAAATAGCTGTAGTACTACTGCATAACAAATGAAGACCGGGGTGTGAGAAACACACAGCTTAGGATGACTAACAGTATGTGCCTCCAAACAGAAAGAAAAGTTCTTGATGATTAGAATAATGAAACAGTTGAGTTCTACTGTTATTGAAAGGGGCACACGAGGAAAGAGCAACCCAATGGAAATTATGGAAATTCTGTAGCATAATGCTGTCATGCGCTGGGGCTTTTAATCAGAGGGTGATCAGAAATGTAAATGGCTTTATTTCTGGAGGATCTTGTTTTGAAGTGTAGATACTCTATGTGGCTTCAACTGACTGAGTAGTGCAAGAAGCCGATAACTATCATATTAATATAGAGTGGTAGAAATAGCAACTCAGAAATGTTTGTTATATTTAAAACTTGAAAATGAAAGAACTACAATGCTTGTGTTATTCCTGCTTCAGATCCAACTCTCGGCTGTTTCAGTATTAATTTGGTGCACCACACTGCCTGCACCAAGGGACACCACCTATTTTCTCCATTGGCATCTTTGGCAGTACATATTTTGGTAGAAGTGGGCAAATACTGAACATGGGAGTCCAGAGTACATCTGACTATTGTCTGACAACACAGGATATGCTTTGGAGCAGTATCTGCTTATATCCCTGCCCTTAACATTGCATGCAGTTCTTATTGCCTCAAACAACTCAGATACCTAATCAGAAGAAAGCTCATAGACTCATTTGCTTAAGAAAGGTGAACAATACATTTAGCTTTCAGAAAACATTTCAACACGAGTAAAGCGTTTTAACCACACAGATGGGATGCTGGATTCTGTCCTTTTGTTGACTTCACCTAGTTGATCATCTGGGGATTTCACACAAAGAACAACTCCAGATTTTTCTCTTTCCCAATCAGAGATCACTACTGGACTGCATGAGAACTGCATGCTTTTCAGGCTGCAAAAGGTAGGCTGTCACTAAGGAAATAGCTTGTCAGTACTAGAACAGATTGTACCAAGCAAGTCTTTGACTACATGCATTCTGGCATTTGGAAAGATTGTTTTTCCTTACTATTTGATGGGCCTTAATGTTCTGGTATAAAGGTGGGACCAGTGCCAGTTTGAGCACAAGACTCAAATATTTTAGGGATGATCCTGGAGAAGATCATTTATTAGAACCAAGCCCTGTTCAAAGACAACAGCCATTTGTGCCCCCTCTTCCTGAAACAGACTTTTTTTTTTTTTTTTTTAAACAAGATTTCTTATATATTGTTTACTTTGACTTTGAAGGGTAATTTTCAACTTTGTTAACTGCCAAATCTAAGATTTAAGAAAAAGGAAATGTCCTACAGAAAAAAAAAAAAGAAAGAAAGAAACAAAAGAAATGCTGGTGGAAAAAAGATAAAGACTGCCTCTAGGGAGTCTTCACAGTGACATACCAACATAGTACACTGCTCCTTGTTATGCTTTCCCTTCCTGAGCATGGATGGCCAGATGCAGACAGCACACATTAAATGGCACAAAGCTTCATCTTGATAAGCAGTTTTCATACCAGAATGCACATGCATTTTTCCCTTAAGAATCTCACATAGCTGGCAATGACGACTTATTCATCAGCTGATAAAACCCTTTTCCACCTCATTCATGTCATGTCCAAACAAAAACCTCCAGTCTTAAAGGAAAAATATTTCTGCCTTTCTGACCTAGCAGTTCCTATACTCCCATCTGTTTTCATTTTTTCCCATCCTTAGGGTTATTCATTTCTTCTCAATGAAAAAGCAACTCTTCTCTGACTTCACATCATCACCCCCAGCCTGGAGTCAATCACACACTCTCCAACCTGTTCCCACTCCCAAGACTAGCTGCAAGCCTGACACCTCAAGCAACTCCTCATCTAATCTCCCCCAGCCTGTTAACTCCCCTTCAGCACCCAGACCTTAATCTATTTAACAGCTCCTCTACCAAATTATGACTATCAGCAAAAGCAAACAAGCGTAAAAGTATAGGTCACTTGTGTTGTATTTTGCACTTAGAGCTTCCTAACACTCCTTTACTGCCTGCCAGCTCTCCACTCTCCTAAGCATACAAGATACTGGTAGACACTACACCTTCCATGCCAGCATGAAGCTTTGATAACATTCTGAAGATGTTGAGAATTTATTTAACTCGTTATGTTTTGTGATGCTGCTGCAGCTTTTCCAAAGAGCACAAAAGAGTGCCAACGGTACATACTGAGAAATCCTGCTCTTGTTGCCAGGGCACATGCTCTTGTTATTATTTTACCTGTTCTGTAACACCTGTCTGTTTGAGAACCATCATAGCTGACCCCACATGGGACCACAAAGAGCATCCTCATCTCAGAGGTCCTACAACAAGTATCGAAGAAAACAGCACTAAGGAGGGCTATCTGCACTCCTACAGTATGCTAAATCTCAAAAGTTAGATACTACATACTCAGTACTTTTTTAATATACATAATCAACATGGACTCAGTCTTAAAGAACATACTCACGTCTCAATAATTTCAACTTACAAGCTGGAATTTTTGGTGAACAGGGACATTTTTCCAAGTGAAAGTTTAGATGAAATCTGAACCTTTTGTTCCAATGAAGAGGACAACTACATAGACCTGAACTGTATTTTAAAAGCTTCTCACTTTCAGGAGATGTCACTGAACATATGTCTGTGTCTGACCATAGCTGGTACTCTGCTGCACACCGAGCCAGTGAAGCTCAACACAAACATCTCTAAGGTGAGGAAACTAAAATAAAGGATCACCTCTCTTATGATATTTGAGATGACTTCTTCTAATTACCCTTCCTAATCTTGGTTAAGTCCTTCGGTTGTACTTCAGTAACCTCCCCCCCTGCTCCCCAAGAGTTTCACAAGGGTTTTGAGAGCATAGTTTTTATTTTGATCCTACCCTTAGCTCTCCCTGCTTCCCAATCCTCTTAATGCCTTCCCTGTGGCTTCAAGGATATAAATATTTGTAAATTCATTTAACAGCCACCTGAGCATACTGATGAACTTTCTTTCCGCAGCAAGAAACGTCACCAAACAATGTGGGTCACTGGTACCCAGATGTACAGAGCAATTAGGAAAGTCTCTGTTCCTGAAACCTTAGGGATTTTCTCAATAAAAAGATTGGCCCAGGCTGAATTTCCCTGTGAATGTGAACAATTTTGGTAACCTTGTCTTGGTGGTCCTTTCTTCTGTGTATGCATGTAACTGCATGGATTTTTCTAACTCAAGTCCCCAAACACTGATGAAGATGCAGAACTTTTGGAATGAGTCCAGACGAGGCCACTAAGGTGATCAGAGGGCTGGAACACCTCTCCATGAGGAAAGGCTGAGGGAACTGGGCTTGTTTAGCTTGGAGAAGGCTCTGGGGAGACCTCATTGTGGCCTTCAGTACTTGAAGGGAGCGCATAAACAGCTGTTTACAAGGGTGGATAGTGATCAGACCCAGGATGGGTCTGATTTGCAGCAAATTCCTCTTAGAAGTTACTCATTATGGTTCCTAAATGCTCTGCCTCATTTGTACAACTTGCAGCTAGTGCCTGCTTTTGCCTCTTAGTTGTGTCTTTCTGAATTTAAAACTAATATTTCACTTAAGATTCCTGGGCCTGACTGCCGTGTACTGACCTTCCCCAGCTCTCTCAGGTCCTGGTGGATGCTGAAAGCATCAGTAACTCACATTTAAAAATCTCAGTACCTCACAGACTGAGGCCAGAAGTTTTGGAGTTTGAGTCCCTACTCCCATGGGAAGATCACGAGGCTTCTCATGAGCTCCAAGCATGTGATTTGGCCTGGGAAAAAGACCCTATTACAGGCAGCAGCTTTCAAGATGGTTGGCAGCGGTCCAGTACAGGTGGCCATTGCTTTAAAAGCCATCAAAAATAAAATTCTCACATGCACTTCTGTGAGTTTTGCTCTCAGAGCAAAAGCCCCTTGAGTTTTACTCCATTTTTTGTCACATGGTTATTTCAGTAGCTTCAAGCAACTTCAGAGCCTTGTGTTCAGGAACTCTTCTACGTGCACTTCTTCACTCACCAAAGCAAAACGTGCAACAAGGAGCCAAAGAAATAAGATTTATTTCTATCATTAATTCTGTTTTTAAGAGGGGTTATACTTCTTCAACGTAACAGCTCTGTTTCCTGAGCTTCGTAAGATTCTTCTGTTTTAAATGATTTCCAAATATTGGTGGAATGCAAGCAACAATGTGAATAATGTGAAGGACAATTCAACAATAAACCAGCGGCATGGCAGCTATTATATGTAAGTTAATCATTGCATGTTAGGAGAAATATTACAGAAAAGAAAATACAGATTAAACACAGACTTACTCACCTATACACTGAGTATATGTCATGAAACTGACATCTATTTACTCCCCTGACTGTAATGACTGAAGAACATTGGATAGGCAATCTAATTACATGACAGAATAAAAAGATTTTTTTTGTGTGTTGCAAGGGTCTGTTTTAAAGGCACCACGGGGACTCCAAGTTTTCCTTCACACAGATATTTCCAACACACAGATATTCCCCCAATAAATTAAGTCAGCAGATGTGATGTACAGAAATTCTGCAGCTGTACAAATTGCTGTTTCATTGGCAGAGACCCTTGTCATGCTTGTGCTTGCATGAGCAAGCAAAATTACATTACCCTGACTATACTGACATACATGCAACCGAACGCACACACAAAAAGCTGGAAGACCAGGGTGTCTAGACCTCTAATTCCAATCATGAATCAATTCTTTGATTCATTAACAGAAAACAAGCTTGAAAGGTGATGGAGGAACCTCTTCCGTTGTTTCAGAAAAAAGAACAAGGAGGGGGAAAAAAAAGTTTTCTTTGGCTTCAGAGAAAGATTTCCTGCCCTATTCCATGATCTCATTAGTGAATGATGCAGGCACACCCCACCCCCAAGCGCAGAAAGCCTGGCTTGAAACATCTTGGATTTGCTGCTTATTTTGCAAAAACAACTATTTCTATATAATTAATTAGAGCCTCCCTCCTCTTCCCTCTCCTCCCTGGATGGAACCTATTTATAGACCATGAGATCACCAATCCCAACCGGTACAGAAAATCTTTGAGGAAAAGGGAGAGAAAAACAAAAGCTTTTCTATTTGCTGGATATTCCCAGCATTCTCATCTTTCCTCCTCCTCTCTCAGCATACATATTAACTGGAGAACAGATACTACAGCAGATTTTTAAAGCACACAATCTCAGAGGTTTTTGAACAAGTCAATAAAACTCCTTTGCTTTCACGGTGATTTCCATTTTCAGCATTTCAGTCCATTCCAATTGGACTTGCATCAGCTTCCACTACACAAGCTCGACCATTCTCTTCCCCTAACAGGTGAGAACTGCTGATTTTCACTTCTACAGAGGGAAAAATAATAAGGTACATTGCCAAGACCTACTGTCCCCTAAGCTATTAGGTCAGTTGTCATGCATCCATTATGAGGTTGACTATATTTCAGCCAAGCTGCTCCTTACCCTTTTTCCCATGTGCTGACGTCCAGCTACGCTTACTCAGGAAGTTAACTAGGAACAGCTTAAAGGTCAGGCTTCCACCTGCCCACACAGCAACTTTCATCCCATCAAGCTATACCCAGCTCGTGCCAGAGAATATTAGCAATATGAAGAATGCTAGTTAAATTTGGGCACAAAAGACTAAGGGATACAGAGACTATTCTTTAGGATAAACTGAGTACATGCCCTAAAAGGAAGAGATGGTTGCCTATTTCTACAGCAGCAGGTGAATTGCCCACAGTGCCCACTGTGGAATTGCCCAGGTAGTAACGGCTGGAGACATCACATTTTCCCTGGAATCTCTTTACTGCTTTTCAGGAAAGAGATGAGAGCCTAATTCTTGCCTTTATAACCTTTCACAGACAATGGTAGAAAAGTAGTAGTAGCAGAAAATAGTTCTCACCACAGCAAATATGTCCTTATTGGAATATGGCTGTTAATGACAAGATTGCGTTTCTCCTCTCCCCAGCAGCAATTAGGATCTTAAAAGTTACATCGTTGCTGACATCATCAGTCTAGGAACTTGTGCTGGGGCTCTGGCCTCTGCAGCCATATCCATGCCCCAGGGACCATGAGCTACCTCACACTTGGCATTCTCATTGAATTTCTCAGCACAGGGTCTGCGGGTCCAGTCGGGATAATCTCAGGCTCCTGATTAAGCCTCTCTAACTCCTGAACATGACCCAAAACAAATGTTTTCCCAGGGCCAGAAAGTCAGAGCTGCCTTTTCTCCCCATCTCTATGCGGCTCAAACACTTTCCTGCTGGGAAAGGAACCACCGGAGCTGAAAAGGTGCAGGGGAGACAGATGTGCAGCGGCAAGCAGTTACCAGACTGGAAGTACTGGAACTGCCAAGAGGAAGCCTCCCACTGTGCCATTTCCCAGGCACTTTGCTGATCGGTAGGACCGTGCAGTTTTGAGAGCTTCACCTAGCTACTTCATGCAAAAGCTCCTTGCTTTTAATGCTCAGCTTGAGGGGTGGCTTTGGGATGTAATCTGTGAAAGAAAGATCTGGGAAACATTGGAGTAAGGTCAGTATCTGGCAGCTCATTCATTTTCTACAAAACAGAAGTAAACAAACAAAACAAAAAATTTAAGCTGTTCCCCACAAAAACATCCCCCATACATCTAGAAGCCTGATGCAAACCAATGAACACATCCAAAGAGATAAGGGGAAACCGTTATCTTTAGGTAAGACCTGCTAAGCTATTCTACCCTAGCTGGAGAAGGATTAGGGACATACAGGATTCCAGACTTGATCAAGTGTTCCTACAAGTATTTATACTATCAACTTGTTCATATTGTACCTTTTTTTTTTTTTTTTTAACAAATTCAACTTCAGTTTTCCATACACACTCACACATGCATGCACATACACATTGCTCCATTCATTAGGAAGGCACAAGGTGAAATAAAACATTGTGTACTTGCAACCAAGCAAAAGAAACTATTTCCTAGAGCCAAAGCCAATAATACACACAATCCACAAATAACCCAGGCCCAGACACTTCACCGCAGGTATTCTGTACCCACACTTTATTACCATCAAAAGATATGATTGTTGAGGGGCCAAACACATGCATATAATGTTTACATTTGCAGGGGTCTTTCAGTAGACTGTGATACACACTGTTTACTTCTGCATGAGTTTTCCAGCTTGGCATTGGAAAGGACAGCAAACATCACTTCTAGTGTGAATTCTAATCACATAGATCATTTAATATTCTTATTTTCAGGGTCAGGGTCATGGGCTGCACAGCCAGTTTAGCTTAGCTGCAGACCAAGGGGCCACTGCTCCTTCCCCAGTGCACCTGAGTTACAGAGAGAGACCACTGACCAGACCCATCTCTGCTGTAGAGCCATAACAGAAAAGGAAAATGACAAAGGGAGCAGCACTTCAAATGGGTGTCCAAGACCAGCAACAGGGCAGCAAGGATGGGAGCAGAAGAAGCCAGAGTCAGTTTAACTAGTGCTTGATTCACTAGCTGCTGTCTTATGTAACTACCCTGGTAGACAAATCTTTCGTTGCCTTCTCTTGAAATAATGTTTTTCTTTTACTCCAAGAGAAGCAGAGTTGTCCCATTTGAAAGCACCTAGTGTCACAGACTGCCATGATGCAAGCAGCCAGCCTTCTGTATCCAACTAAAGGACAACAAAAAAAAAAGGAACAAATTAGCAGGAAAGCACCCTGGCCAGCTGAACCTCCACCATGTGAAAGGCAAATGGAAAATGGGCTGAGCAACCTCCTCTCCATTTGGAGCACTGCTTTGGGTGCTGTTCTCAAGCAAGATACCAGTGCAGGCTACAGGTGCTCCAGTATCAAGAACAGTCCTTGAGATATCAATACAGACAAATGCAAAGCTGGAAACAGCCTAAACCTCATCCCATCTCCATCTCCTCCAGGTACTTACACTTTATTTTATAACTGGTAGCTTAACACATCTGGTCCAACAATTCTCTGAAGCAACCGGAGGCTGAAATGTAGACAATTCTAAACTGTAAGCCAACTGTGATTGGAACTTCAATATATACTACTACTTGGAAGATAAAGATAAGATTTTAAAAGGATGAATTCAAGATACGTTTGCTTCCTCTCATCTTAAAACATGAACTTGCAAAAGGTAATCTAGTGCACAACTGCCAGTGTTATTTTTTCAAGTTAGACTAAAGATTTCATGAAAAGAATAAAAAAAGAGAGCAAGTGATATCATCTATCTGGACTTGGGCTAAGCATTCAGTGCTGTCCTGTTGACATCTCTAAACTGGAAAGATGTGGATCTGATCTGCAGACCCCAGGAACTAACTGGCTTGTCATACTCAGGCTTGCTGTCAGTGACTTGATGTCCAGGTGGAGACCAGAGATGAGTGGCATTCCTCAGCTGCCGGTATTGGGACTGATACTATTTAAGAGCTTTGTGGTGACATGGACAGTGGGACTGAGTGCACTCTCAGCAAATTTGCAGACAATACCACTCCACACGGTGTGGTCAACATGCTGAAGGAAAGGGATGACATCGAATGAGTCCAGGGCAGGCTTGAGAGGCGGGTCCATGCAAACATAATAAAGTTCATCAAGATCAAATGCAATGCCCTGCGCCTGGGTTAGGGCAATCCCAAACATGAATACAGGCTGGGCAGACCTGAGAGCAGACCTGAGAACTCTACAGAGTGCTGGTTGATGAAAAGTTAGTAGTTGGTAACACACCTGCAGTTCAGAAAGCCAGCCATATCATGGGCTGCAACAAAAGGAGTGGCCAGCAGGGTGATGGATGTGACTGTCTTCCTCTACTCTGCCCTCACAAGGTGCCACCTAGAGTACCATGGCCTAGAGCACAAGGACATGAACACATTGGAACAGGTATAGAGGCGGGCCATGAAGATGATCAGAGGACGGGAGCACTTCTCTTATGAAGACAGGCTGACAGTTGGAGCTGTTCCACCTGGAGAAAAGAAGGTTCTGCGAGGACCTTTTTAGCAACCTTCCAGTTCTTAAATGGGGCCTATAAGAAAGCTGGAGATGGACCCCTGTCTCGGAATTATCTAAATCTAGCTGTGTCTGTGACAGGGGAACAGCAAGGCCATCAGCCCAAAAGGGAAAGGGGAAGTGTACAAAGATGGGAGCTGGGCCCAAAAACAGAACAGCGGCAGTGATCTGAGGAGGAAGCTTAATTTACTAAGTATGATATCGGAATGCAAGACAACACAATCTAATACAACATAACTGGAATTGAGGCTAATAAATCAAACAAAATGAGAGAGAGACTGTCTGAAACCTAAGGCCTTACTCTGAATTGAAGACAAAACAGCAGGGTAGCACACCTACACATGCCAGGCAGCAAGAGAGTCCCATGACTTATGGGTCTTCCCCTCTGAACACAGAGTCTGGGATACGCAGTTCTTCCTCTCTTCTGAGAACCAGGTATCTGGAAAGGTGTCAGTCCATGGATCTGGAGTATTAACTCTAATTCCCTGAGCTTTACATGGTATTATGATGTGGAACACCAATAGCAAAAATCATAAAACCATGATAACCCGTTAACAGGAGTGCAGTGATAGGACAAAGGATAATGGCTGGGTTTTGTTTGTTTGTTTGTTTGTTTTGTTTTGTTTTTGTTGTTGTTTTTATTTGTTTTTAATTCTCTTTTAGAGGATAAGTTTAGACCAGGAAGAAATTTTTCACTATAAAGATGCTGAGGCATTGAAACAGATTCCCAGACCAGCTGTGAACGCCCTATTCAAGAAAGTGTTCAAGGCCAGGTTAGATGTGGCTTCAGGCAACCTGGTATAACCCCTGCCCATAGCAGGGGTATTGGAACCGAACGATATTTAAGGTCCCTTCCAACCCAAACCATTCTATGATCCTGTGAAAATGAGACTTAGATGCCAGGAAACACATGAAAAATGGAGACTTAGATGCAGGAAAAATTCCCTGATCTCCAAAACACTCAATCTTTGTGTACAGAATTGTTACAAAACAGTGCTTATTTCATAACCAGTTTTCAAACCAACATAAAACCTTTGCTTATAAAAATGTGAAGATGCAGCTTTTGACAAAAAAATTATATTAGCTACTACATGCTCTAATACACTACTAAGCCCAGAGTAACTTCCACAAACTTGCCATGTCTTTTAAGTTCCATATACAAAAACACAGTAAAACCCTGAGAAAAACAAAGAGTAAGGGAGATCAGGTTTCCTCACTCCATTCTGATATATCTGAAAAGGAATCACAACAGCACAAAAATTAATACGACAAATTCACCTAAATTCACCAAGAATCTAGACTCTACTATTCCCAGGAAAGCTTTCATACCATAGAATAACAGAATCATAGAATGGCCTGGGTTGAAAAGGAGCACACTGCTCATCCAGTTCCAACCCCCTGCTATGTGCAGGTCGCCAACCAGCAGCCCAGGCTGCCCAGAGCCACATCCAGCCTGGCCTTGAATGCCTGCAGGGATGGGGCATCCACAGCCTCCTTGGGCAACCTGTTCCACTGCCTCACCACCCTCTGGCTGAAAAACTTCCTCCTAATATCCAACCTAAACCTCCTTTGTGTCAGTTTAAAACCATTCCCCCTTGTCCTATCACTATTCACCCTTGCAAACAGCCGTTCCCCTCCTGTTTATAAGCTCCCTTCAAGTACTGGAAGGCCACAGTGAGGTCTCCCCGAGCCTTCCCTTCTCCAAGCTAAACAATCCCAGTTCCCTCAGCCTTTCCTCACAGGAGAGCTGCTCCAGCCCTCTGATCATCTTAGTGCCCTCCTCTGGACCAAGAGCTCTACATCTTTCTTGTGCTGGAGGCCCCAGGCCTGGACGCAGTGCTGCAGATGGGGCCTCACAAGAGCCGAGAAGAGGGGGACAATCACCTCCCTCTCCCTTTTTTCCACCCCTTTTTTCATGCAGCCCAGAAGATGTTGAAGAGCACCAGTCCCAGGACCGACCTCTGAGGGACACCTCTTGTGACAGGCCTCCACCCTGACACAGAACCACTGATCACAACATTCTGGCTGCATGCAGCCAACCAATTCTTAATTCATTGAACAGTCCATCCTTCCGATCCTTACCTCTCCAATTTAGAGAGAAGAACTACAGAAAATTTGTAGGATTAAACATGTAGACACAAGACAATTATCTAGCAAATGAAGTTCTCCTGAGAGTCCAGAAGAAGGCACGTCCAGAATTACACACTGGTATGATTCTATATTATTCATATCGTTACGTGTACAACCAAGCTACATATGCTTTTTAATCTGCCAGCAGTGCACTTCATTTGATTACACATTTATTTTAAATAATTGTGGATGACAACCTGTCTTTTTGTGGGTTAGATTATTCCTTCATGACCTGCGCATAGAAACATTGAAATAAGCTTTATATCAGTAACACATTCTCATGTACATGAGTGCGTGCTCTTCAACAGCCCAAGCAAAACACAGGGACAGGAAAGTCATTAGGAGGAGAAAAGGCTCTGGAGTAAGCTTTCCTCCATCCTGACTACACATCTAGATGTATATACATGTGCACACATGTGGAATCACAGTTGCAAAAGCAACAGGAGAGTTGTTTTTTCCAATATTACAGATAACTCACGGGTTATAACATCATTATTTTTCAGTAACAGAAACAAATATTTTAAAACATGCTTCTCAAAATTAAAAGCAGAAAAAAAACACAAGATGGCAGAAACCAAAGATTCAACATTCATTTCCTAGTGGTATTTTTGAAAGCACATATAACATATGCCCACATAAGGAATCTCCTGTGTGTAAGCCATCAATCATACTGAATATTAGCGTATTCAACTGCAATACAGCTATTCCCTCTTGGTGTTATAATGAAAAGCTTAAATTCAGAACAAGGGCAAGAAATAAATTCATATGTCATCAACTAAACACAGTTCAACAAAAAAGCAAGTGGAAAAGCTTACTACTAAAAAAAAAAAAAAACAAAAAACAAACTGTAATAAAAAAAAAAAAGCTTTTTTTCCCCTTCTTCTTTGGTGGTAATTCTCTAGTGCAAAAAATACTGTTAAGGTAGTAACAGTAATAATGAGTTTGGCATCGAGTATTTTACTGGAATTAATAAACCTTACCTCAGCCTACCTCAGTCACCAAAACGCAAAGCCAAACCAAATGCCTTTTGAAAACACACACAGGATTTTGGTCACGCAGAAACCCAAATGCAAGGCACATCACGACTTTTTCCACCGAAGAAACTGATGACATGATAAATACTATATTACCTTGTGACACTGATGAAATGCAAAGATATAAATCATTACTTTCTGCACTGGGACATTGAAAAGTTGTAAAATTGTCTTTGATTGCTTGTTTAAAGAAAAAACAAAAGCTTAGCAGTAAGGCTAAGATCAGGCTGATCCTGGCTGAACCCAAGACTGAGCAAATGCTCAGGGAGGGACATGCTGAGAGGAGGGAGCCAACCTTGCCTCATTCTTTAAAAGAAACCGAGCTCTTCTGGGTGTATTTGAAGGAAAAAGAAAGAATGAGCAAGAAAGAGGGAGAGGAAATAATGTAAAAAAAAAAAAAAAAAAAAAATGTGTGGGACTTGCCTTTTACACCGGAATCAATCAGGAGATTCCATCAATTCATAGGAGAGTCAGAAAAACATAGCACTGGTACCAAGCCAAAGCTCCTCATTGCTTAGGTGCAAACACTAGCCCCTCCTTGGATTTTCAGCTTAGAAGCCTTTACACCTTACTAATCTTTTTGACTGCAAATAAAATACAGGTTTTTTTTGTTTGATTGGCTGGTTGTTGGTAGTTTTTGTTTTTGCTGTTGTTGGATGGGTAGTTTTGTTTTTTTTTTTAAAGTCTTTCTAAAGCTGTCCAAAGAAGGACTGACTGCAGTACCATGCCTTATGCTTATTGAGAATAATCAAAGAGGGTTTTTTTTCTACAGATCCTATTAGCATCACGGGAGAAATCTGAACAACTAGATTAAAGACAGCAATTACCATCGCTTCCTGCCACAGAGCTTGGCAACTTGAATGTATATATTTACACAATTCTATGGGATTTTCTGCTCAGGGTATCAGTTATCTTCTGGCACCATCTTGATCCGCCTGTCTCAGAAGTGATGAAAGGAAACTCCTACAGGAACAGAACTGACCTCTCATACCAGAAAGCCAAGAGATTGAAACTTCAAGTTACAACAAAAACAACTCCCATACCCAAGAACCTCATTCTGCAATTACAGCCACTAAAAGCTGTGGAAATTCTTCCTTACTTCTGCAGGTGGTACTCCAGCTCGTGGGACCTTATCTACCATCAGCAGGCTCTGCTACAGCACAGGCTGCCTTCCAGCCTCTAAAAAAAGTGCAATTCACATAAGTGTATTCATCCACATCGCTGTTCTTCCTTCAGAAAACCATTCCCCTTGTAGGTTCACGGGAAGAACAGGGCTAGGCAGTCAAACAAAACCTCCCTTAATTGGAAACACACAGGTCATCCCAGGCTATTCTCCCAAACCACTATTTTTACATCCAATTATATATGGAAACAGTCAAATTAACAGTCACGATGAGCTACTTCCAGGGTAATCACTTTCCTCATCACAAAACCCAGAGCAAAGCCCAATCAGCAGAAAACTTCTCAATGTATCTGGCATGTTATTCCAGCGCCACTGAGTCTTTAGAAGCAAATGTCTGATAACAGTCCACTGTTTTAAGGTGTTACAAAGTGTTTTAAAACAAATAAACCTCTCCTATCCTCGCATAAATTAACACCACCTTTTTATATTACAGAACAGTTTTTCACTCTAACCTCACCCAAAAGAAACATGCATGTCATCTAAACTATTCTGTTCTTGAATCTGCAATTTCTGCTGCTTCCTGCGGGTATGTATTTGATGATTCTCTACATCAAGTTATTTTTTCATGACAAATAGCTTAAAATTGCAAAAACTCAGATCTTTAAAGCCAGCTGGAGTTAGCTGCATCCAGTTTTGCAAGGCCTGAGTCATTTAGGGTTTTGGAAATGTACATGCTATCAACCTTCAATCTGATTTGCAAGTGTTAAACTGCTCCTGAAATTAGGATTTAATGATCAAACTCACATAGGTTCTTCCAGCACTAAACAGAACAAGATCTAAATACCTGCAAAATCATAACTTCTGAACCATTCCAATAGGGATTGTGCCAACAGACCTTGGGGATTTTGTATTCTATTCATTGAGCTAATTTGTTGGGAAAAAATAACAAGGATTTATTTCAGATATACACAGTAAGAGGAAAATTTACAGGACTTCTATCAGTACTAATTATACAACTAAATCCAATGCAGCAAATGTTTTCAGTGACTATGCGAGTGAAATGTGAATCTCAAAAGAAAAGCCTGGATCAGAAGTTTAGCCTTCAATTCTTACCTGCTAAGACTAGGGGATACCAAACACATCTAATAATCTCTGCCCTAAAAAAAAACATTACTTCTTACTTAGCCTTATGGAAGCATGAAAGTGAAGATTTTAGATTAGATGTCGGGGAAATTTTTCACTCAGAGGGTGGTGAGGTGCTGGAACAGCTGCCCCAAAAAGCTGTGGGTGTCCCATCCCTGTAGGCATTCAAGGCCAGGTTGGATGGGGCTCTGGGTAACCTGATCCAGCGGTTGGCAACCCTACATGCAGCAGGGGGGCTGAAACTAGATGATTTTCCAACTCAAGCCATTCTATGATTCTAAGGTTTTCAATAAATATTCATAGAAAAAAGAAAATTACAAGGGTTGTTCTGAAAGTAACGCCTCCTGTTTTATTATCTCGGCACAAGATGTCAGAGGTGGATGTTGGTAGCATGGCAGTAAAGTTTGAACCTTCCCACCAGTATTCCTTTACATTCTGTTGTTGTGTGACAGACAGCAACAGAGGGGCAGTTTGACAAAAAGGTGTCTAACACGGAACTGTGTATGAAGCAAAGGTGTAGAACTGATTTCCTCCATTGGCGCTGATTGATGCTTGCTGAACGTTCATGGGGACCAAACAGTGGATGTCAGTGCAGTGAAGTGGTAGGTGGGGTGGTGCAGGCAATGATATGAAAGACCTGTCACATTCCAGACAACCACACACAGCTGTCACATCACAAAATGAAGAGCTACATCGTGAAGACTCAAATTTCCACTCAGGCCACTGAAGAAGACAACCTTTTTTTTTTTTTTTTTTGGCAACACGATAATGCCATGCCCCATATCACTCTAAGGACTGTGGAGCACATTGCCAGTCTTGGCTGGACTGCCCTACCACACCCACCATATAGTCTGGATTTGGCACATTTTTATTTCCATTTGGTTGGGATGATGAAAGATGGGGCTGTATGGGCAACATTTTCCTAGTAACATCATCACAGCAGCTGTGAAACAGTGGATGACCTCCACGACGCAGATTTTTATAAGCACAACAAAGAATCTTAGAATCATAGAATGGATACAGCTGGAACGGACCTTAAAGGTCATCTATTTCCAACTCCTGCAACGTGGAACTGGGGTGCCAACCACTAGATCAGGTTGCCCAGGGCCCAAACCAACCTGGCCTTGAATGCCTCCAGGGATGGGGCATTTTTGGGCAACCTTCTCCAGTGCCACATTCATGTTCTGTGTGGGGTCTTGTTCCTCACTGGAAAAAATGCATAGCTAATGGCAGTGACTATTGAGAAATAGTGCTGAGAACTGGCTCTATCAAACAATGCTATTGTACTCTTTGCACCTGCTACAGTTTCAATGGAAATAAATCACAGAATTGTAGAATTACAGAATCACCAAGGTTGGAAAAGGTCTCCAAGACCATCTAATCCAACCATCCTCTTCCCACCAACATCCTCCCACTAAACCATGTCCCTTGGTACAACATCTAGATATTTCTTGAACGTTTCCAGAAACAATGAATCAACCACCTCCCTGGGCAGTCAGTTCCAATGTCTGACCACTCTTTCAGAGAAGAAATTTTTCCTAATTCCCTCTATTGCTGTTACTTGGGAGAAGAGGCTGACCCCCTGCCATGCCACAACCTCCCTTCAGGTAGTTGTGGAGAGCTATAAGGTCTCCCCTGAGCCTCCTCTTCTCCAGACTAAACAATCCCAGCTCCTCAGCTGCTCCTCATAAGACCTGTGCTCCAGACCCCCACCAGCTTCACTGCCCTTCTCTGGACATGCTCCAGGGCCTTGATGTCTTTCTCATAGTGAGGGGCAATATACGAGGCATTACTTTCAAAGCAACCTATGTAAAATACGGAATGAAGTCAGACAGCTTGAACTAAGAGCATTTTTTTCTTTTCAGTCAAGAAATTAGGTAATTGTACTCGAGGGTGCACCCCAGAGCAACAGTAAAGCGTTAGATTCACAGAAGCATGGAAGCACCACAGAATCACAGAATCGTAGGGGTTGGAAGGGACCTCCAGAGATCATCGAGTCCAACCCTGCGTCCAGGCAGGTCTTGAATATCTCCAGAGAAGGAGACTCCACCACCTCCCTGGGCAGCCTGTTCCAGTGCTCCGTCACCTCACCGTAAAGAAGTTCTTGCGCACATTTGTGCGGAACTTCCTATGCTGCAGTTTCTGGCTGTTTCCCCTTGTCCTGTCTCCGCACACTGCTGAAAACAGTCTGGCCTCGCCACTTTGCCCCCCACACCTTAGATATTTATAGACCTGGGTCAGATCCCCTCTCAGTCTTCTTTTCTCAAGGCTAAACAGACCCAGCTCACTCAGCCTTTCCTCATAGGGGAGATGCTCCAGGCCCTTCACCATCTTTGTGGCTCTCCACTACGTGAAGATGACTGCTACTCTGCTCATACTTCTGAATTGTGGCAATAAAAGCTCTCCTGGCCAAAGGATTACCATCCCTTCACAGATGTGATGTATTGCTTGGGCAGCCTTACAGGCATGCTTATGTCAGCGCAGGGCTTACAGTTTCCACGCCACTTGGGATTGCTCTCCTGACACCCCAGCAGAAGGGATGACAGGAGCAACTCCAGCTCACTCCATACAACATCAGCTAGCTTAACTCAAACCTCTAATTTAAAAGGTTACTGCTAACCCGCTAACTTCTGTGCCAGTGGATCTAAAGGAGCAATAACCACTGGAAAAGAGGCATTATGAATACCCAGGATCTGTGGTGTCTTCCTCTGGCACAAGTGGATCTAAAAGAGGGCATGTGTCCTTTTGTGCTCTATCAGAATCCTACTCTGACAGGACTCTTAGAAAATATGTGCAGCACAGGAAACTAGTGTAAGAGAATTTCCAAATTGGAAAAAATTAAATTCTTCCTGCGTGCACAGCTCTTCTGGGCTCTCTTTGTCAGGAGATGGAAGCAAGCACTCAAAGAGCCGGATTAGGTTTGTACCTGACCTGCCTGCTAATTCAAACAAGGCACCACACTACTTGTTGGAAGAGAAACCACAGAGCCCATAAGCAGCGTGACTCAGGTTATCACTGTATTCATAATGAGCACCAAGGTTTCAGATGCACACAGAAGAATTACAAGAAATTAATACATTCTAGGAAGCCATAACCTTGCAGCTCTCTCTGGCCTGGCCCAGCCCCACAAATTTCATCCAGCTGTTGCTGGTGAAAGCTGCTGTGAGAAGCAGCAGGAGTGCTACACGCAGCTGGCTCTGGATGCTGGGAGCATGCCTGAAATACAGAAATAAACCACGGTTGGGAATGACAGTCAGCAGCAGGACTTCCTGACCTCCTCTCTCTTTAACCCTGAGATGTTCCCTCTGGCTCTCGCAGAGAACTTCAGGAGCAGCCAGAGATTAATGCTATAGATTACCCATGACTGGGTTATTGTTGTTGGTTATATTATTATTATGTTACATATGTTATTTTAATACCGTTGGGATACAACCTCCTGAACTGATTTTGTAAAGATAAGGCTGTGCCTACATTCACACCCAAAACTCAGCTCCTTGATGTGCTTCCATCGCTCTCCCTGCACTTACCTGGCACTTCCCTTGGGAATCCCATTTATCACACTGAACCTGAAGAATATCCACTCCCAAAAAAAGGGGGAAAAAGTCTGCATCATGAGGGCAGGTGCAGAAGAATGGAATTTTGCCTTTCAGTGGTGGCTGCTGTACCAGCCTACCTGGGAAATCTCTGACAAGTGCCAGCTGCCATGGCCAGAAAGCTTAGAGTGTTTTTTCTGTAACTATACTAAAAATATCCTTCTGCTCTGAGCAGCAGCTAATAAATGGTTAGTAACGAGCTTATTTCTGAGAAGCATTTTCAGCAAAACTTCACAAGTCAGATGGCAATTCCAATAGATGCAAAACAATGTCAAAATCAGAAGTAATAGCTTGTTATTCCTTTTCCAGACTCCTTAGCACACAAATAGCATTCTGCATTCTTCTATACAAAAGCAGCAACAACACATCTGTTAAGTGGGTTTTTCAGGCTCTGAAATAGCATTCTTGGAGTTGAATTGTGATTATGGGACAATGAACTTTAAGATTAAAAAAAATTAATTAGCAAATCTACTGTACTCAAAAGAGATGGCCAATCTTTATCAACATTCCTTAAAAAAAGTCAAAGGGAACAAGTGAGATGGACAGTTTTAATAAAAAAAAAAAAAGAGAGAGAGAGAGGGAGAGAGCAATTACGTGTCTTTGTATTTCAAAAGGAACGTTTATTTTAGTGGACACCTCTTGAAATTTACTACATTGCATTCCTCCCATGCACCTGTAAAAAAACACCACTTCTTGCTGTATCTGAACTTCAAACTTTGCTCAGGAGGATGGTCAAATTTTGTCAGACCCAGTCTTTGCTCAACTTTGAGAGAATTTTTTTTTTTTCTGACATTATTTAATTAAAAGAAAGAAAAAAAAAATATTATATCTGGCTTCTAAAATCTCAGTTTAATTCCGCCAAATTAGAAAGAACTGAAAACTAGTGTAAATGTTGTTACTTTCATACGACACTGTATGTTTAATGAAACCATACTGAATGGAAAATAGTTTGCACGTTAAGCTACTGGAGATTAAACCCACACTGTATGTTAAGAATTCAGGAATTTCACCACTTTGCTATTTTGTAGTTAGGTGTTCATTTCCCCAGAATAGTGTCTTCCTGTATTCAAAAAGGGTGAGGGATGCCTTGAGTCCAGGATGGTAACACTCCTGTGATAACAGCCCCTTAGGAGGGCAGTAATGACAACAGAGGTGAAACCAGCACAGAGTGGGCATGGATGAGAAGCTGTGCTCTGGAGCCCACACCACGTACTGAGCCACAGGAGGAGGGCTGCCTGTCAGATGCTATGGAAAGAAAATGCTGGGCTCCATCCATGGAGCAGAGAGGACTGGCAGCAGCACAGCAGGAAAATCAGAGAGTGGAATAAATTGAGCCTTTTCAACGTCAGTCAGCAAACACTTTTTCACCTTGCGGAGAAGCAGCAAAGCTCTGCCAGATGCTCTGCCCATTGTGGCTCATGAACTCTCAGCCTCCACAGAGCAAAGAGCTATCCCTGCTAACGCACTTCAGGGAGTGTACCGTAACCAGCAGTGGGCTTCTTCATCCTTTTCTTCTCAAACATGAATTGTGGCATTTTGTAACTCCACTGGGGAAACAGCATCAGCATTTGCACTGTCAGTTCTCAACGTAACCGGTCTATAGGAAGAAACAGCCAGACTGGGTCTGCCAGAATCTCCACTGCAGACACAAGTAAACTAAACAGGAGACTGACGTGCTCTCAAAAGGATTGGCTAAACAGCTCGTCATGCAGTGTTCCAGGGTCCCTTTTCAGGAAAAGTGTCAAGATACCTTTCTCTTCCACTCCAGTGTTATTTGTTAGAAAGCACTGCAGCAAGAAGCTTCTAACGTCAAACAGCAATTTTGATTCTGAAATTGCTCCACTAAGGGAAATCTTATGAGTCATTATTTTTACTCCAGCTTTATATTCTGGATTTTTGCCTGGGCAGCGTTCAACAAGAAACAAAATCTATTTAAAGTACATGCCCAGTACATATTATGCATAGATGTCAAGGGATGGGAGTAGTTTATGAAAAAACACAATCCATTATAATTTATTTTAGAGAAGCATTGTTCAGGGAGCTTACGGAAAATATAACTCTAATTGAGGCTAGGAGTTGTAATCCAGTTTCCCATCTGGACACATGGTGTGGCCAACAATCCATTAGCTTGTCTTGAAGCAAAAGCTCATTGAGAGGAAGCAAAGTTGCCCAACACAGCCCTGTTATTCAGAGTTTCAAAACCGTTACTAAGCTATCAAAAAACCTCAAACCAGAAACACCCTATCAAATCAATCACACAAACAGTGAAATAACAGGAATAACGTCTTGCTACTGCTTGTAAGACCTGAGGAAGAAAGAAGCCTATACTTTTCTTTGATATGTGCTGCATTTTATTATTCTGTATTTTTTAAAGAAATGCTGGCTTCGATTACAGAAGACAATGAGTGGTGAGATAACCCTACAACAACATCATCTGCTTCCAGAAATTACTCCTTCTAGACAGCTTTCAGCACAGCTGTTTCAAGTCTGCTTTAGATCTCAGCTCAAGGTAAAACACTAAGGGGAACAGCACATCATCTTCAGCTTGTTCCCTGACAGCGTTGGCCAAGAAGGACAACAAAAGCAACTAGTGTTGCAATTAATTTGCATGTAAAGTATATAACATGTAAGCACAGAATTAAGAAAACAACTGTATTTTAAAAAACGTACATCAAATGGTTTCCTCTTCAGTGTAAAGCAATGGAAACCATAGGACTGATTTCAACAGGAGCTGGGCCCTGAAAGTCTTCACGTAAACTTCCATTAAGGAGAAGCTGCATATTGGGATAAGGTATTTCTGGTTTATTCCTTGCATTGGTTTTTTTTTTTTTTTTTCTCCTGATAAGCTGCACACTTGCAATACATAATATCCCTAATGGAAGCTTATAATGCAAATAATATCCATAATGGAAGATTATAATGCAAAGAGAACTTTTTCAGGTTTGTAACTGTGTGTAGTGTCATAGTCTAATCTGAAAACCAACAGAATAAACTTATGTCAGAATTTATCATACTTTAATGTGATGAGACAGTTTAAGAGGTATATGATAGCTGAAATCTATCAATCTTCCTCTATAAAATTTGATGAATAATGGCAAAATATTGTTTCAAAGGGTCATGTTAATCCCATACTTTGTGACAGTTGTGCTACTGTTTTTAATGCTGCTCTTATGGCTTAGAAAGCATAGCAAAGCTCCAAGAGACACAAATCACTACAGAAAGCAGGAACAAAATGTTCTTATTGTAAATCTATTGTTTTGCACAGTTATTTTCACATTACTCAACCAGACAGCTATCATAGCCAGTTTGTAAAAACCTCAATTCAGTGTTTATATATCAACCCTAGATAAACTCAAGCTGATGAAAACACTTGAGCATTTTAATCTAAATGTGAAGAGACTAAAGCTCAAAATCTTCATGTGAGCCCACGCAGGTGAAATAAAAAGTATTTTTGAGCTCTTGGAACTAATAATGTGCCCTGGCCAAAACCAAACTTGCACAAAACATGAGCAAAGAACAACCTTGCATTTTGGTTTCTGCCAAGGAGAAAACAGAGGAATTCAGGTCAGGAGATGACCAAGATGGCCAAATGCATTGTGGCCTTTGCATATCAGTGACCTCTGGTATCCTACAGGTCTGCCTCTTAATACCTTAATACTTCAAGCAAACAACCTTTCTATTTCATTAACTTGCCCCAAATAACAGCTCTTTTCTGTAGAAGCACAAAGGATATCATTTACGCAGCTCAAACTCACAAAAGAGAAAACCTCCAATAAAAAGCCTGGAAGAAATTCAAGCCCAGCATAATCAGAAACAACTTTCAAATGCCTCAGCACTGGGGACAAGGCCACCCGTGTTCCAACATCTTGCAAGTCAGTCAGTTCAACGTTAGGAGACTTGCTCGCAGCAAGACTGGTTTTTCTTACCTTCTGCCACATTTTGATGAAGAAGAGCTCCCCAGAAAAGTTGAAGAAAACATTGGTGTCGTAAGCATCATCTCCAATGTTAGAGATGGAAATGTTAAGAGAGATGTTCCTCACTGCTCCCAGAGCCAGGTAGGCCGTCCTGTCATCAACACTGCGGGCAAAAATAATGACATCAGTTTATCTTTTGGCAGCTCGCACAATCTTGTCCTTATTTCCTCCTACAGAAGGGTCTCAAAATACAACTGTGATCAGTAATTCAGCAACATACTGTACAGCCAGTGCACGGTACGGGCAGATGTGTGGAAAATGAGCAGCTCATGAATGGCAGTTCTTACACTGCCTTTTGTGATTGTAAGAAAATCCCACGACTTTCACGTAGAACCATTTCATGTGACATCGTTGGTACAGTTTTACTGGGAATAAAACAGCTGAAGACTGTAGAGTCAGTGGATGGGTGAAAAGCAACGAGTACAAAACATTATGCTCCCGTTCATACACAAATCCTATTTTGATTTTGTCTTTCAGTGTTATTGAGACATTCTAGTAACTTTCTGAATATCTTAGAACTACAGTATAGACAGTGAAAAACAAGGAAAAGAGAAATTAGTACAAATGGAAAAACATATGAAAGTTATAATAACCATCTACTGAATGCAACCAATCTTTCCTTGGATGTTTTTGCTGGATTTAACATGATGGAGTCATGTTCTACAAATGGAAAATCAAGAGAATGGCTGAATTAAGGTAATAATCATACATCCTGAATCAGTGCACGACTGTCATGAGGCATCACAGATCACAAATACACACACTTTATTTGCTATACACATAATCATGTTAGTCTCCCCAAAAGACGAGCTAACAAGTAAGAACACAGGCTTAAGATAAATGATAGAAAAATACAGTATCAGGCTTGCAGGTGTAAGAATTAAAAATATACTAAAAGATTTTATTCAATATACCAGGTATACATTCAAAAATAAGAAAATATATATATATGTCAAACTGGCTACAGCGATCATAACTGGAATGTAAAATCATTCACATACCCTGAAGAAATTGAGGCAGCATCACAGGGAAACCATCAAGTAGCTGGTCAAAAAAGGGCAGAGCCCTGCAGGCACCACACACCACCACCCTAGCAGATGCTGCTGCACAACATCCAGGCACGCTGTAGCATGCAGCAATCCAGAGGTGGCCACGCAGCCTGCCATTCACACATCTCCCCTGAAGGATTGACCAGGAACTGTAACACTGGCACACACCACACCTTGGTATATCAGAGATTGTCTGAAAGTGGCGTAGGTGCTGGATGTGAACATGTTTAAGGCAGCCTTCAGTTGAACTCATGGGGTTGCAATCGGAGCATCTGCATCAGTAGGGTGTTTCCATAGATAATGGCACTTATAAACCTTACTCTGCCAGTTGCAGCCCTACCAAAACTCCAGCAGCAGAGCAAACTAAGCTCTCTGCATTTGCAAAAAGTTTCCAGGCCTGAGTTTCCAAAGACATAGACTGAAGTAACCAAGGCTCTGGTGTGCACGAACTCTACAGCAAGATGGTGTAGACTCAGGCTTTGAAGCTGATGCTAGTGGATTTTGAGTGCAATTTTTCCACATAATGCAGGCAATATTTATGCCATTGGTTTCCTGTACTTATTTATGATGATTTTCACTTATTATAGCCCAAACCTACGGCTCACAGTTTGATCAGAGGTTCTTAAGAAGCAAATATAAACCTCCGGGAAACATGCCTGCTTTCTCCTGCTTTCACTGAACTGCAGACAGCAATCAATCCTACCTGTAATTGGACACTTCGCTTTCTAAACATTTTGGTATATTCTTGCAATCAGCTATCAGTGCAAATAAACATCTGCAAAAGTGTACACTTGTCAAGATCCACTGAAGAACCCTTTCGAGAGGTCAAAATACTTGGAATCATTATTTATTATGCACCAAATGAAAGAGACAACTGTATGAGAGTACTTGGAAGCATTTAATGTTTTTGGCCCTTATGACAACATTTAGTGTTGAAAAGCATGCAAATGATGAAGATATGCAAAGTGATCAGCTGGGATTCATTAATAATCAAAAGCACCTATTTGGAATCCAATAAATAAAGTCAACCATTTATAACTGTGAATTATTTTCCATGATATAATCTCACTCCTGGTAATCCCTTCAAATACTGAATCAACATCTACTAAACCTGCTAGCAAAATCTGGAAGCATCACTTCAGTAAGCAAAGGAAAGTTACATGATACTTCTGTTATGCACTGTTATGCACTCTATACATTTGTGTCCAACAATTACAATTTAACGTTGACATTGCTACTACTTCTTTCCCTTCTGAAGTAACTTTATATTTTAGAGAATTATATGCAAAGGAGGAAAGAATCCACTGCAAATTGGTGGCAGCAGCAATTTGAGATTTAACTTACAGATGATCACAGAATATCCCAAGTTGGAAGGAACCCATGTATCCTGTCCTTCCTACTGAATAATGAAGAAAATGTTGAGAATGAAATCCTGTTCAAAAGTAACCACATAGACATAATTTTAAACACCATTATGTTGTCATTCTCCTTGCGCAAGCTATTAATCATCCATTAAAAGTGCATCATAACTAAATGATGATGTTTATAACAACATTTTCCTGAGCAGAAACAGAAAACCCACTTTCTGAGGGCACATTAGTGATTCTCTGTGCTATAAGTCACATTTCAAGGGTAGACTTGCAAGTAACTAAATCCACATACATCTGGAACAAATCAGGCTCACTTGCTGTAAGGAAAGGATTAGAATCTCCCTGCTCACAGGGGAGCTCCCAGGCCCCATTTGCTGCTCATAGCACAGCCTATTGCAGCGTGGGAGCAGCTCTGCTGCCAGCTTGGTGCCAGGTAATGTGCATTAACCATGAAATTCACAGACGTTCTGGTTAACCTGTAGATTAAATAGAGGCAACCCTGTTTGCATACATGGACACAGATGCACACAAAACATCATGCTACCTGTTATTAGCATGGAAAGGGAAATACATTTAATGTTCAGAAGTACAACATACCTGCAGCTTTCACACACGAGTGAGACTTGCAGGTAATAAAAAAATCTGAAAATCAGGATCCAATTTCATGCTACACAGATGACAAATTCGACCGTGGTTTTAAATCTACTGGCTGGGCCACTATGCATCAGATGTAAACAAAAATCTTTAACATTCCCCTTTTCACTGAAGAAAAAAAAAATCAACTCTATTTTCAAGATCCATCCAGGATAAAACAATTTCTTTTTAAATATACTTTAACATTCTTTGTCAATGCTCATCCCAAGGCCTTGTGCTATGGCCAGTGGGGGAAGAAGGACCAGCTGCAAAAGACAAACAGAAAAGATCTGCAGTTTTTCATTTCCCCACCCTGCAAGATGCTAGTGTTTTTATTAACGTGGGTCAAGGGACACATAATCTGCATTCCAAAAGGTATGCAGGGACATATTTCTCTATTTCCTGTACTTGAGAACATTTTTTAAAGAATTTAAAAAGCATTTAGCATTTCCCCTTAGCCTGAGCAGCTCATAGATAGGTCAAGGAACGTAGTGGGGTTGAACTTACCCTGTTGGTCTGGGCCACTGACTTTTCCTTAATATTATCAGCTGTTTTCTTCTTACAGCAAATCTGCATCTGCACAGATGAATCACTGCTATTGCCCAATGGCCAGGGGAAGCCACAGCTGGGGGCAGACTGCATGAAGGTAGAGGGCTTGAAGTGACTAAAGGCTAACATGTCTGTCCCCTATCTCCAACAGATGAAGTTAAACTGCTGAAGAAACAGAAGTCTCATCTTCCTTTTAGATCAATAATAGATGTGAGAGAACAACACTGGTTCAAGACAGGTCCAAATATTTATAGTGTCACCAATCAGCATCACAGTTGTTTTTTGCATTCACTATACTGAGTCTATATTTTGTCTCCCTGAAAAATAGTTTTTCAGTATATTTGTCTCAATTCTGAAAACCTTTCTCCTTTGGGAGTTTTGTCACAGACCCAAGGGCCAGCTGAACTTTGAGCTTTGTAAACACTTCGACCCCAACAGCCAATGAAAAGCTCAAAACCCTCCGCTTATCTTCTGAGAATTCATTCTAAGTCTTAAAGCAAAACTGAGAGGTGACGGCCCCACAAGCAGAGCCAAACCACGTAAAGCAATCCCACAGGGAGGAAGTGCTATTGGATTTTACACTACTGGTTTACACCATCTCACTATCACCTGTACATTCAATTTGCTGCAAAGCTCAAACCAATCTAGGCAAGGACTCAGGCAAACACTCTGTATGCTGTGGTTTATTTGGTGGTAGCTGAACTGCTGCCTTTCCCCTCTTGCACAGAAGCCTCAGCTAACATATGCTGTAGGAGACCTCACACAGCCCATTCCTGCAGTCTAGCTGGGATGCACAGAGCCAGCTATGGTAAGCCAGTTCTGGGCCCAGCAGACTGTTTCCTTAATGACCATATCTGCTTCCAGAGTTGAAAATTCTGCTTTCTAGTCTGCTCTGAATAGCAGATAGTCCGAGATGATGGGAAGAACTTAACAGAGAATTTGAAGAGAGGCCCACCCACAGATGGCACAGTATGGCTTGGCACTAAAACGGCACCAACGCTGCTCTCTGGGATGATGAAATAATACAGGCCAATGTTTCCCCATAGGAAGGGATCAAACATCCTGTATGAAAAAGGCACTTACTGCAGCGAGTCTAGAACCGAGGAGGTGGAACTCTTTGTGCTGGTACCCCTGCGGGGCACAGCTCCTCCCTCCAGCTCTTTAGGTCTCATATATACTGCAATTCAAGGACGTGACAAAGAACGTTATTGTTTCCACCTTTCCTATACCTTAATGTAAACAAATAAATAAATAGATAAATTTAAGCAGTAAACAACAGGGGAAAAAAAAACACTCTAGGAAGTTGTTTTTTCTTCTCACGAGTCTTGAAACAGAGTGCTTTACAGTCACAACTAGTTATGATATTTTGAAGGCTACTTTGGAAATTCTCTTCCTCAAATGTAATTCATCCACATGAGTTCCCCATAACTACAGTACAGATACAACTACCAGCCACCAGCGTCTTCATATTTAAGTAGAAAATACAGAGGAGGGCACAACATCCACATAAAAACACTCCTTATCTTGTCACACTGCAGAAATCTGTTGCCTCTCTTTTTTATTATCAGTAATTTCAACTGTACCCAGATGTTCAAAACCCTTTATAAACAGAACTTAAGAGACAATGGGGAAGGAGCCAACTCCGTTTTCTGTGTTTACTCTAGCAAGTAGCTTTTGGTTTGAGTGAAGCTACCCTGGTTTATGAAACTGTCACATGAAAGCAAGATCAGGCTCAACATCTCCAGAACTTCTAATCTAATCTTTCACCCTTGAAGAAATGCATACACACCAACATCTTCTGTTAGAACAAGTTGTGTCCGGGAAACCAATGACACTATGCTCCTGAGACAGCTGTCTGTGCACGTGTGAGCATGTGTGTTCTAAGGTGAGAGCACAAACAAAAGCTAGTCACTAGTGGCAGAAACAAATGGAGAAGATAAATGGTGCCAGGCACGTAGCTGGAAGTTGCGTATATCAGCCCGATGTGGAAAAACAACAAACCCAAAATCGATGTATTTTTCCTGTTTGTTAAAGTAATTGAAGAGTAATGTTGAATCACAGAATGTCAGGGATTGGAAGGGATTTCAAAAGATCATCTTATCCAACCCCCTGCAGGAGCAGGAACACCAAGATTAGGTCATCCAGAAACGCATCCAGCGGGATTTGAATGTCTCCAAAGCAGCAGACCCCACAATCTCTCTGGGCAGCCTGTTCCAGAATAGAAATATTAATAGAAATGAAGATTGATGTCCAGAAGCCATAGAGAGGAAGTGCAATTTGAGAATGAGTTAAGCAGCGCTTTGCAAAATATTGTTTCTAGGAATTAGAAAATTAAAGTCATCATGCAAACTGCAGTTTTATCACAGAACTCATGCCTTCAGAAACAGACCTATTAAAATCTGATGAGACAGGTTTGATTACTTGCCTCATTCCTGGAATGCTGGGGTTTAATATGTAATTTTAAAAACGTGGTCAGCTGAGCATTGAAAAGGGAGAAATAGATCAGTGTCCCATCCATCAGTCACCTTCAGAGGTCAATGAAAGGCAGCTAATTAGAGAGGAAAAGTTAGAAGCAGCACAGGTTTGTTATTCTAGGAAATTTGTTTTGCAGTAGCAGGTGTTATTTGTCAAGAGTAAGTTACATCTCAACCTCAAACATGATAACCAGCAGAAATCTACACCATCACATTTCCTTTATTTTAAGCCAGCAGCTCAGGCAGAACCAGCAAGAGGATCTTCCTGGTGATCTGAAACAAAAATCAGCTTTAAGAGATTTTGTAGTTGCAGGACATGCTACAGAAAAAGTTAACATAGCTAGCTTTACAAAAAATGTGTGTGCATGCATGCAGGTAACTATCAGTCAAGAAATATTCTGTAAATCCAGAACAACAATGCATCTGCTTTCCATGGTGGTCTGTAGTGTATATCAAGGCCATCCACCTCTGGAGGTAGCTCATATAAGACGCAATTGCTAGATGTAAAGTTTTTGTTTTGTTAGCTTTATGCTCTGGTTGCTGGAGCAAGAAAAAAGTACGACTTGAACCATCTTAGATCCATAAAACACTGATGTTGGGATATTCACAAAGAAAGCCAGGCTATACATTAGTTAAACAATCAATTTAAGCTGTGCAAAATCATGTTTTCTTAGGGTCTAGTTTAGAGAACAAACAGAAAAATTCTATTCCAATGGATAAACTCAAGTGATTCTTAACAAACAGACAAAAATGAACATATAGCAGCATTTAAGGAGTTATATGACTGGCTTGTATGGTGTCCCTGACTGGCAGTCAGTATCCTGCTATTAAAAAAAACAACAAATTAGGAATCTGTGTTAGCGGTGGACTACTGCAGTTCACTACCACTCATCATTTGATGGCTCTATTACCAACCACATGGTAAGGTATTACCAAGTCCCATGGAAAGGGACTGCCCAAAGCTATCAAACTGGTCTTATTTATTAATTCTGGGTAATTCTGGGAGAGATTTATGAAGCTCTGCATGCAAACAGCTGAACGAAAACCAAAATTCCATTCCTTCATCCCCTTTCACCCTCAACAGGGGAAACATTCACTTGTTCCTGAGATGGTGCTCCCTATGCAACTTGTACTACATCCTGATTAATTGCAGGCTCTTCTGGGTTCCCCTTTCAGGAAACTGCAAATCAGAAGCTGGAAGTGCTTGATACAACAAAGTTTTCCACGTGTCTTGCAAACGTAGCATTCAATTCACTAGCAACTGTCTGTAGGTAAAAGATAAAAGTTTAAGTAAAATAGAAACTAGATCTCTCTTTCCTGGATTCATCAAATAGACTTACATCCAAATGGAATTACAAACATACTAATCTACACTAATGTGCTAATCACAGAATCATAGAATAATCAAGGTTGGAAAAGACCACTAAGATCATCTAGTACAACCACCAACCCAACACCACCACCATGCCCACTAACCATGTCCCTCATATTTCTTGAAAACCTCCAGGGACAGCAACTCCACCATGTCCCTGGGCAGTCTCTTCCAATAGTTCACCCGTCTTTCTGAGAAGAAATGTTTCCTGATATCCAACTTGAACCTCCCTGGACTCAGCCCTGACATTTGCTTACAGGGGCCCCTCCGGTTTACTAGGAGATTTCTAGTGAAAAGTCTCCTGAATGCTGGGCAGTGGGATCGAGCATCACAACTGAGCGAGAGTGTCTGAAGCTCCCTTCATTCTCAGTGGGCCATAGAATAAAATATCAGTTAAGGAGTTCCAAATGAGGCAGAACTTTTCTTTTTAATTTCTGTTTTGTTTTGTTTTAATAATCAAAAACAAAAGGAAAAACATAACAACAACAAAAAATGACATTATCATTAATACAGATGTAAACTTGCACTTCAAATGTGACCTGCAGAGAGGCTGGGTGCAGGCTCTCTCTCTACTCCTAAGTGGCTTCCATCTGGCAGCTCTGCAGAAATTAAGCGCTCATGAGATGCTACACCTGAAATTTCACACCCTGATGGCACTGCGGTGGGTGAAGCACAGTGTGTCACAGTGATGTTGTTTTCACAGAAGCACAGAATTGCAGGGGTTGGAAGAGATCTCAAGAGAATATTGAGTCCAATCCCCCTGCTAAAGCAGGTAGCCTGCATCAGGTCACACAGGTAGGCATCTTGTGGCCTGTATCTGTTGTTTAATATAATGCTATAAGCATTTTCATAGCATCCTTTACAGTGCACCAAATTACTCTGAGATAGCATTAAATTACATTATATGAAATCACTTGAAATCAAAGAGTGAAACGTGATTTTTTGAAAAAACAGAAAGCAACTTACTCACAACCACTCTACTCTTACAATGTTTTTCCATTCCTTCTCCCTTGTAATCACTCTTTTGGCACTTTAAAAAATAAATATAAAATAAAAATAAAATATCTGGAGTTGGCTCAGTACTCAGGCAAGACCAATTAACTTTTGGGCAGTTCATGACTGCAAAGGGATTGGGTTAAAGCTTGGTATCTGCATCCCAAAAGTTGGGAATATCCATGCCAGTACACAGCCTTATGCACATGTGGTCTGGACTGAAAGCTCATGAGCACTTTTCCAGCTATAGGCATGCTAAATTTGCTCATTTTTCTTTTGTTGTTCTTCATAAGGCAGCAAATTAGCTCCATCTAAATAGCTCTACTATTTTAATCAGCTTTCTAGGGTAAATAGATTGTCAAAAATATTATTGAAAGTGTTTGTGCAATGAAAGATAAGCGAAAACAAATTAATCTGCAAAGAATGAAGAGGAAGGGAAAAACAGATAATATCAGAATGTGTAATTAAGCTCCAAATGAAAGGATATTGTTTTTCCTCATCACCACTATTTTGTTAAGATGCACTTCAGAGGCACAAAACCACAAGGGGCAGGCCATGAAATGTGATGCCACTCTGGAAACAAAATCCCGTTGTGTGATCAAAGGAAGATAAGTGCTGAGGCGTGAGTCTGGTCAAATTTATGAAACAACTTTGCTTCCCACATTAAATCACAAGCTTGCAGCTTTTCTCCATGTGTTTACAAAGCCTATGACCTGTGAAAACCTTTCTTTAAAAAAAAAAATTCTTTGAAAGTCTACTATATTCATGAGATACACTTGAGCAGCTTTAATCTTTCTGACCAGAATTTGATGTTACTTCTCCTTCCTTTAGAAGGCACTGACTATCTGCATTGCTACTGCACTCAGCTATGGTCTATGCTGTTACATCTTGTGCTGATGAAAGCAAATTGGACAAAGCTGTCATAACACATGCTTTTTTTCTACAGCTTCTGGATTCCTTCAGTTCAGGTTCTCAGTAATTTGACAAGTCAATATGAAATTGCTGAGATTCATTCTTTAAATCTAGGTGCTTAAGAGTCTGATCATGTGGCTAGTGAACCATAAGGAGCACCTCTGATTTTAATAGGTTCATGAAAATATTCTTTATTGTGTCCACATGTAGTATTTGCAAAACAACCACATGCCTCTATCAGTTGCATATCTACTTACTTGTATGAAATTATTCTTTATTCACTAATACAAATCATGCTTATGCTTATAAACTTTGGAGTTATTCCAACGCTCAGTAAGCTGAAAGGGCAGTGATCACAGAAACACAGAATGGCTTGAGTTGGAAGGGACCCCAAGGATCATCAAGTTCCAACCCCCCTCCAACAGGCAGGGCCACCAAATCTGGTACTAGGTCAGGTTGCCCAGGGCAGCCTGTTCCAGCACCTCGCCACTCTCTCTGTGAAGAACTTCCCCCTGACATCCAATCTAAACCTTCCCTCCTTGCATTTAAAACCATCCCCCCTTGTTCTATCACTATTCAACCAAGTAAAAAGTTGATTCCCCTCCTTTTTATAATACCTTTAAATACTGGAAGGCTGCAATGAGGTCTCCTCGCAGCCTCCTCTTCTCCAGGCTGAACAAGCCCAGCTCCCTCAGTCTGTATTCGTAGGAGAGGTGCTCCAGCCCTCTGATCATCTACATGACCCTCCTCTGGACACTCTCATCAGCTCCACATCTTTCCTCAGACTTGGACACAGTACTGCAGATGGGGCCTCACAAGGGCAGAGGAAAGGAGGACAATCACCTCCCTGTCCCTGCTGGCCACCCCTCTTTCACCCCTCTTCTGATGGAGCCCAGGATACCACTGGCTTTCCAAGCTGCAAGAGCACACTGCTGGCTCATGTTCAGTTTTTCATCCGCCAGGACCCTCAGGTCCTTCTCCACAGGGCTACTCTCAAGAAATTCTTCTCCCAGTCTGTATACTACACATACAGTATATATACTATATACATATATATATATATATATATATATATATATATATATATATATATATATATATATATATATGCTGAGGTCTCCCTGGATGTCATCCCTTCCTTCTAACATGTCAACCACACCACTCAGCTTGGCATCATTGGCAAACTTGCTGAGGGTGCACTTGAGCTTGTCGTCGATGTCATTGATGAAGATGTTGAAGTGTACTGCTCCCAAGACTGTCATAGAGTTAACTAGATTAATCTATGCATGTGATAGGGGTGCAGTAGGTCCCCCTCCCCCCGGTCCCACAAAACGTTCCCCAAGTCCTTCTTCCTCCCTTTCTTGCAAATGTGCGTGATGTTTACTTTTTTCCAGTCCCTGGGCTCTTCACCCAACAGCCATGACTTTTCAAATATGATGGAGTGTGGCTCAGCAACCACATCAGCTCCTTTAGGACACTAGGATGCATGCCATCCAGCTCCATAGATGTGTATACATTCAGTCTCATGAAGCAGTCTCAGACTTGCCCTGCCCTTACAGTGGCGGGGATTTACTCTCCCAGTTCCCACCTAGAAGCACAGTGATGCGAGCTTCAGGGACACGAGAAATATAAGAATCCTGGCTGCCAGTGAAGATCCAGGCAAAAAACACCCCAGCCTTCTCCATGTCTGTCATAGTCAGTTCCCTGTCTCATTTACCTTAGGAGGTACACTCTCTTTGGCCTGCCTCTTCTGGCCAACGTAACTATAGAATCCCATCTTGTTTTATTTTAACATACCTCACCAAGTTCAGTTCCTTCTGCACCTTGGCCTTCCTAATCCCCACTCTCAAATTTGGACAGCATCCCTATATTCTCCCCAGGTGACAGACCCTTGTTTCCTGACAGCGACAGTGAAATCCAATGACAGGACAAGGTGCAATGGGTACAAGCTGGAACATAAGAGGTTTCACATTAACACTAGAAAATCTTCTTCATGGTGAGGGTAAAAGAACACTGGAGCAGGCTGCCCACGGGTGCTGTGGGGTCTCATTCTCTGGAGACATTCAAAACCCACCTGGATGCATTCCTGTGTGACTAATCTTGGTGTTCCTGCTCTGGCAGGGGGATTGGACAAGATGATCTTTCAAGGTCCCTTCCAGTTCCTGACATTCTGCAATTCTGTAATTCCACAGCTAACTCTTCCTCTCCCCTCAGTTTGACCAGCAGGTCCTTGCTAAGCCATGTTGGTTTCCTGCCTCCCCTGCCCACTTTCTTATTCTGAGGGACAGAGACCTCTTGTGCTCCCAGAAAGGCATCCTTGGAGAGTAGAGCCATCTTTCTTCCACTCCTTTGTCTCTAAGGACAGCTTCCCAGGAGATCTCATCCAACAATTCCTTAAACAGTGACACAGGTGTCTTCAGTGAGGTCTGGGTTAGGTACACTTTGAGGTTACATCTCAGAAGACCACTCAAGCAGAGACATACGCAGGATAGATAAAGCATATCATATAAGCAAAAGGAGTACTGGCAGAAAACATGTTAATATTTTAGTAAGCCACGGAAGGAATTTACTTGAAAGGGAAAAAATAAGCTTCTATGGAGCTAACTTGAAGATATCTGGAAAATATCTTTTCTTCATAAATCATTATTTTATTAAAATGGAAACAATTCAACTAGATGAAATTTTTGACAGATTGAGTTTCTGTCTCTCCTCTGGCTAACTCCAGAGGGACTGGCAGAAGCAGAGATGGCCCAAATCAAAAGCCTGACCTTTAACTGGAAAAGGACATTTCCCCAAAATTCCACTGCACACAAAAAAGCTTTCACTCCAATGCAAAGTAAAACCAATTTGCAAAACCTTGAAAATCTCTGCAAATGCACCTGTTGCCTCTTTGGCTTTCAACAGCTTTTACTTCCAATTTGACTTTTCCAAAAGAAACAGTTTGCAGAAGTACAGATATGAATCCCAACCCGTCTGTAGGGAAGTAAGATACATTTGAATCTAATAAGTGATCTAGAACATCTAAAGAAGTCCTAAAGCCAATGTGTTAAAAAGGCTGCACATTCCAAACATAAGAATAAGTGTTCCAATGTGTTAGTAAAGCTGTTTCTAATGACAGATGAGGACAACTTCACATCACATAAATATATGGAAGACAGACTTTCTCCTGAAATCGCTCAGAAATAGCGATATTTATTACATCTTTTTCCATCCAAGGAGGCTTATTGGCCGATCCCTTACAACCTTAATTTACTTACCACGCACACAGCTCAGGCTGGAATGCAGCAGCTACCTAACATGCTGCAACATCTTTCTTCTGCTGCTGCCTGTTTTCCGTGAAGCTGCTCGACTCATTGCAGCACGTGAGCTGTCAGTGTATTTACACACTGAAACAGGATTTCCTCCCTAAATGCATTTAGCAGGGAAGCCATTCTGCTCTGTTCTTTTAGCTGGTTTATTACAGCAGGAAGAAAGCCTGTTTTTCCAAACAGCCTTATTGTCACACTTGGATGTCTTCTCCATGATTTTTACTTGGTTCCTACAGAGGAATAACCAGGTCTTGAGAACTGCTTTAGCTCTGTAGATAGTTATCTGTGCACAAATGAGGCACTGGAGCAAAACCAGATTTGCGTCCACATGAACTCTGTTCTCTCAGCCCTTTTAGGTAATAAGTCTTAAAAGGCCTGAGTGCTTGCCTTCCATATAAAGAATCAGAGGAATGGATTAACAGATTTTAAAGGCCAGTCCTTCACAAAACACGCATTTCATAGTTTTCCCCAACACATCTTGAGGAAACAGATGCAGTTCAGCTCCTAAACAAGTAGCTATGGACAGTCTCAATAAAAACATGGTATTTGCTACAGAAGCCTGACGGAGAAGACATCTGCTGTGTTGAGAAAACAGTGAGACATTCAAGTCAAGTATGGTATGCAACAAATATATTCATAAAATTAAACAATATATTTAAAAATAATAGCCAACAGAACACTCTTTGATTGCATTTTGCATTTGAGGCCAATAGCAGCCATTCTGCTCTTTGACGCAGGACTATTGCCAGCCACAGATGAGGCCAGCTGGGACTTTCCAAGTCCTGCAATCCAGAATGCCAGAATCTACTCTCTCTGCACACCTCTCCCCAGTGCAGCACAAACCACCCATGCAAGGAAGTTCCTCACATTCTCCAGGCTGAGCCTGCCAAACCGCACTCTGTGACTTGCCCTTCGTGTCATCTGCCACAAGCAAGAAGAGTCTGGTTACATCATCCCACAATACTTACAATGAATTGTGGTGGGTTTACATACAAACGTATGCTAATGAAAGAGGACAAGCCCTAAAGAGATCCATCTGTAAACTGAAATCGAGCCTTAATAAGATTCCTTTGATAACTGAAAACATGCCCTTTTCTACTCAGAATAAATACATTCTATGAGCTTGTCTTTATTCCAGTGCAGCATGGAGCTTCACTCTTCAGCTCACACCTCCAAGGACAATTTTTACTCTAGTAAAAGTATTTTAAAAAACACAAAACATTGGAATCCTAAGCTCATCACCCATCCAAATCATCTCCACATTTTTTATTAGGGCTTTATTTGATGCCCTTTGCTCCTCTCCTCCCCACTACCAGCAGCACAGGGAAGGATTTCAGCTCACCCAGCAGCACAGTTTCCACTTGCAGCAGCTCCAACAAGAAACAACAGGAAATAACAAGGCAAACCCAGCCATATCTGGTCAGAACAGCAGTTTCCAATTTACACGTGTATCTGCTTGGTTTGACCACTTTGGATAAGAGGCATATATTAGGTCGTCACCTGGTCGTGCTGTTTGTTATTTCTCAAAGTACAGCAGCCCCCATTGGAGGTGGCTGGTTAAATTTTAGGGAGAGAAGGAGTATCCCAAGAAACGCCGCATTAGATCAGCAGTAGTCATTCAGTATGCTGGCTCAGCATCTTCAAAGCCACGTGCAATCCTCATCAATTGGGTGAGCCTAGTGGTTGAAATATAGCCCAGGTGAACTGGAAATTGGTGGAGCTTGTGTAGTTCCTGAATTCCTGAGCACTACCTCAGCCTCTTGACAATAATGTAACATGAGCTCAAATGCTCTAAACAGCACACATTTGAAAGCTTGTGATATAAAGGATGGACAAAACTATACCTATGCCTTACAGTATATAGCGTTCTGTACAGCTTTTGGCTTGAACATGCTACAAATTAATGAAAAAACTGTGAGAACAGCCATAATAAGTCAGTCCATCCAGCAGAAAACCCTATATCCAATCATGTCTAAAACAGAGGCCTACAGAATAACAAGGACAGCACATCATGTTATTCTCCTGATATATTTCTGCAGCTTCCAGCATTCAAATTAAACATTTCTCTTTAAATTCTCAACTTCTACAACATCCTCAACAGCAAACTCCACAGATTAACCACAGGTTGCTTAAAAACATTCCTCATTTTTTTTCTTTCATTACCCCAAAGAGCTCAATATGGTTCACAAACTTTATCACCTTGCTACTCATTTCTAGCAGATTTCCCCAATCATTTATGAGTAGCATGAATACCACTGGCCGTAACTCAAGCACTTGTGGAAGTTTCCCCACCAGGAAAACAGACTGTTTATACTTTCCCTTTGCTGACTGCTTTTTAATTAGGTCGTAACACTTTGCCAACACCCCTCTTACCTGGGCAACTTACTTTCTTTATGAATTTTTGGTGATAAATCCTAATGAAAGTTTTTTGAAGGTCAGGTAGGTGATCTCAACCGGATCACCCTCTCCACGTGTCCAGCAGCACCTTCAAAGAGCTGCTGTATACCTGACACATTTATACGTTGTCTTCCCATAAACATTCTGCTCACCTCAATCTATTGGAGTATCTGTTTTAGCTACATTCTATTTATTTTATTCTTACACCAATTGCAGTCAGACACAACTGTGTAAAAAAAGGCACTGTGAAAATTTTGCTAATAAAGTCACTCGATTCCCAGCTGCAAATAGGAAGATTCACCTTTTATGCTCTTCCGAAAACAAACAAACAAACAAAACAAACCTTTGTACACAGAATCAGCAAAAACGCCAAATAACTAAAAAAAGTCTGAGAGAGGTCTTGAGCATGAGAGATAAGAAACTGAAAAGATGAGCTTCTTTCAAGAGGACCAGTGCCCTGGAATCAGATTCTATGCATGTGTTTGAATTTTTACAGACAATCTTAAAAAAATCTGTTTTCTTCAGACGTACTCACTGTGTTTTGATTCTTAGCAGCTGGAGTTCATACAGCTCTTTACCTAAAGAAAACCCATTCTGCGTGGACGTGATAGATTTTATGACATCCTGTTTACTTCAAACAGAACTTCAGAATGTCACTGAACAAAGTCAGCTTGAGAGCGCTTGTTCAACATTTCACCATACGATCATAGAAGCTGCATTTGAACATCCTCAGCTTTTTTGACAGTTGTGGCTTTTATACTGTCAGGATAAAATAAATAACAGCCATAAAAATAAACAGCCTGATACTCCAGTCACAAGGACTGCAGTGATTACTGCACGGTGGCTGACAAGTTTTTATAATGTGCTTTTAATTGATTATCCATCAATTGCAGGACGAACCCCCTCACTTGCTTCCCCAATACACACAGGTTTCCAACTCTAAATGCATTTTTCTCACCACTAAGACCTAACGAAAGGTCAGAAAACCAGACTAACCACAGACAAAGCCTGTACTCTGCAACCTGAGTCCTAACCTTGTTCCCAAGCCAACCCCCCAAAACATTCCTGTGAACTTCAATCGTGTCTGGCTAAGTCCATAACTTCATGGATTTGACTTTGGTTCAGTTTCTTCTCCAACTTCAGTTACAGCATGCTGTACACTTTCGTAAAGCATGCACATCTCCTATTACAGTTTTTTCTTTTTTTTTTTTTTTTCAAACAACCAGAATTTCTTCCCCTATCTTTCCTGACCTGAAGCAAAGCTAGCATCTGCAAACAGTAAAACCTCTGGAACACAATTAAATAACTTACATCAGCATTTCCCATTTCTAAAAATGTGCTAAAAAGCTGAAGAAAAAAAAAAAAAAAAAAGGAAACAAATGGTGCATGTAGTTCACCTTTAGCCTGATTTATCCAGAAATTGAATAACTGTGTCCTGGCAAAACAATAGGCATTTTCTTAGGATCACCAGTCTCAAGGGACAGAACATAAAATTTACCTCTGGTCTATTTGACTAGGTTTATTATCCCAGAAGAAAGTGAAATCAGACACCTCCAAGTTACTCACAAAAAGACAGGAGCAGAATTTAAAGACTTAGGAAAAATACAAGCTCAGAAATTAAAGAGGGAAAAAAATCACATCCTGAAAGATATTTTTTTAAAATATCTTGTTCTATTGTTCTATGGCAATTTTTTTAAACAAAAATGCTTTTCTCCATGCAGATGACTTCTACCATGTCACAAACAGTATTTTATCATCTTTTAAAAATGACATGGTCCGTATTGATATTTTATTTGGACAGAATTAAACTTCCCTGTCCCTCTCCACTATGCTATCACTGGTTTTGTCTATTGCAACTGCAAACTCTTTGAGAACAGGTCTCGCCCTCTGCATGCACCCAGCCCAATACCATAGTTCTGATTCTGTGTACACTTATTGCACTAGACATGATATCATCATCAACATCCTCGTCTGGAATAAGATGTCTGCATTTCTACTTTGATTTTTGAATACATCTTACATAAAACAAATGGTGTACCAGCATGTAGGAAAGAACCAAAAGAAAAAAGTTCACCTACTCACCTAGATAGCAGTAATTTGCCCTGAAGTTTCAGATCAGCAGCACAGTCCTCAGATTGACAATTCCTCTCAAAAACAGTCTGTGGAAAACAGAAAAGAACCGTTACAGCTTGAAAAGAATAAGACTGAAACACCCACAAAGAAGCAACATGTTTGGATGAACTCAAAACCCACCAAAATCTGTGATATGGGAACATTCAGTGTGAGTGCCAATGAAACTCAAGGGGAGCCAAATCTCATCTTCATCAGAACTGCCTCCCTTCTCTTCTAGATGAAAAAGAAGGTCCAAAAGAAAAGAAGGTATTTCTGGCACCCTGTTTTCTCTTTCCAAAACATATGCACGAAAATGAAAGTGTACATAAACTACTGATGAAACTATTTTCGGTCCCAGAAAGGAAGAAAGGAAGTAATTCAAACATTCACTGGCCTACATTAAAGATAAGGATTTCTATGCTTTAGGATCATGTGATCTGTTGCAATTTTTTCTGCTATCCTCCAAGCAACAAAAAAACATAGACAGTTACATACCAGCAATACTCTAGGATCTATCTACAGCAGTTTGCCATGGTTAAGTAAGGCGGCCACTAGTTAGTGAAATTAAAGAATGGGAACATGCTCCTAGCATCCAAGAAATGATGAAATCCATCCAAGAAATGATGTCAAGCTCACGGTTATTTTCCCATGCTGCTAGGAACAGAGAGTGATATCTTCCTGAACAGATGAGCAGACCTTTTAGGCTGGTGGATTCATTCTGTCCAATATGTAATACTCTTCAGTTTAGCAACTATTTAAGGGACAAATACCTTAAATGAGCATTGCCAACACTGTTCAGCTTGGAAACCTGAGACTCAATTGGTTTCTTCCTTTAGTATGACTATTCCTATCTAAGGGCTTTGGCTTATCATCAAAGTAAATACATTTCAAACATAAATGCAAAGAGACAGCAAAGTTATGCATGACACGGACAATGGTCAGACTCATGGAAAAGAAGATGGAGGTAATACGTGTCTCTGCCTGACTAGATCAGCACTGGAGAAATACTTTGAACCTGAAGGCTGGACAGCAAGAAGATTTTTTAGTCTTCGTTCTCCCAGGAAGACTCCTGTGTAAGGATGCAACTTGCTCCCCTTTTTTGTATGGTTAGAGTTCTCCATGTAGGGGTGAACAGGCAGTTAGTGTTGGACTGGAAGACATCAAACTACTCTGTAGGTTATACTAAATTGCAAACAGAAGAAAGACATTTGGGAGAGGCCAGTACATTTGGAGTGTTTTACTCTGTCCTTTCATTTTCCTTTCCCACTTTTCACTTTCTCAAAACCTGAGATATGGAAATTAGTGATCATTTAAACACAAGGGCTGAACTTATACTTCCTCCTTAATAAAGACTTTATCTGGGGTCAGAGAACAAGAATCCCAATAGCCCAGGTCAGGAACTGGCTCAAAGTATCCCTCTCAAAACATGGCATGTTTCAGAGGTACAGTTTCAGAAATCTTCAGAGCCAGTGCTCAGTAACTGTAGTACCTATATATAGGAAACACTTTTTGACCCTCAGAGGACAAAGAAAAATAAACTGTAAAAGTATTCTTGCCTGACAGTTTCCCTATTTGCACTGCAGAAATCTTGGCAAACAGAACAGAGTGATCAGAGATACAATCTGCACTTTTAAAAGAACCAAGTACTGTAAATATATGTAAGTAACTACCTAACAATCTTGGAATTTTATTACTAAATCTATAGTTGTGCTTTTTCAGAAAGAATGAACAAACATCTCATTTTTCTAAAACCACTGAGCATGTGTCTCTTCCAACACACCATGCACTGGACAGCAAGCTACTCTGTAAAACATCAGGCATATCTCATGTCATAAAACTCGAGTTCCTATATAGCACCGTGATGATAGAAAAAAATAAGGATGAGTCCCCAGTTTTGTAGATGTGTAACAGTGAATTCTCTGCTTCTATGGAAGATCTTAGACTCATTCTGGTCTGGGGAGACAGGGAGAAAAGATCTCCAGTCCATTCAGCTGCTAGGACCCAGCCAGGCAGCTATTGCTTGTTCAGCCTCCATCAGAAGCTAACAATATCTCTGGATTATATTGCCATTCTGCAGTATCTCCCTGGTTTTAATAGATCTTGTCATGCCTCTATTCCACCTCTTGTTTTTTGCATGCCTGCTAGAGCCTCAGCCCAGTAACTCCTCAGTCCTGTTTCACCCACTTTCTTTCTCTAACTTGAGCCTTTCCTTCCCCAACAGTCTGTTGTTTCCTCTGCCATTCCAGGCGACTAATTCCTGCCTGCTTAAATACTCCCTAATGTGTTTACCCCTTAATTCTTTAAGTTATCATAATGTTTGCAAACAATGCTTATATATTCTGTTATTGTACTCTCAGTTGGTTTGTGCTGTGATCTCTTCAGAGCAGAAACCATACCTAACTCAACGCTGCACACTGTTGGAGCAGGAATCTGGAGTTAGGATATGCATAAGCTCTACTACAATACAATCAGTATTTTTAGCTCTAAATAATTTTTAAATTATTTATTTTTAAATTATGGCTTTGGCTTTAAAATAACAATTTTAGGGATTTACTGAGGTCTTCACATATTCAAAATGCTGAAGAAGATAATCAACTTTCATACTTATTCAGAACTGGCAAGAGGGAAGTAGAAGGAAATAAATCCATTCTGCAATAGGAACATTTCATAATTTCTGTAGTTGCTGTTACCCAAGGTGAAGAGGAGCAGTGGTTTTACAGAAGTTCAAACTCAAATGATTCTTACCAGATTCCACTTCAATTGTACCAAGTACCTCACAGATCATCAAAGATGGTCGGGAAGATTCTTTACATAAGATTCACAGTCAAGAAGATTTTGATGTTTGGTGGGAAGGTTGTGAAAAGCTCCCAGAAAAGCTCACATTTATTGTCCCGAATGAGAAACACAGCTTTTATCTGGATGTCGTCAAACTTCTGTCTGCCATTTCCAAGAGCCAAAAAGGTGTGCGTGCGATCAGCAGGACAAGCTGAATAATATCAATGCTTCTGGGATATGACTTTACTGGTAAACACAGAGCTAAAGCTATTTGTGTGCACAGCAAGTCTGTCAGCCTTCCTGCAATCACAGCATAGAGCAGATCCAGCGATTCTTCCCTGGCTGCACAGGACCCAACAACTACAGGGAACTACTTCATAGCAGTGTCAGCAGGTCAGACATCCCAAACAAACATGGTGTTCTGATATTCCGCCTGGCTGTTTTTCTGAGTAGAAGACTGTTCATCATCAAGGAACGTGACAGATCTTTGCTAATCTTGAAAGATTAGCAGAGACAGATGCTGCCCAAGTCTTCCAGAGGGTACTACATTAAAACATAATTCTTACACAGTGCGAATACTGACAACAAATGTACAGTAAGGAGAGATCTAGTGCAAACTGACAGGGAAGAAGATGTGTGTAGACAGGCATTCAGAGCCTCGTAACAGGCATCTTCATGTCCAGTCTGCCCCTTAAAGAGAGGTGGTGGATTAAATGCTACTTCTTGTGGTCCAGGGGCCAGGCCAAATCTACAGTCTTTAGCCCCATAAAATATTAGGATGAATCCATAGTCCTACATCCTAAACATCCTTAAGCACAAAGCTGCCAGGAAGATATCCTCCTTATTGCTGGTGCTGGACTGATGAGGAATGACAATAGGAGGAAAACAAATGAAAAGGAGCCCAATATCAGCCCAGTAGCGAGAGCTCTGCTCAGAGAGATGAACATGATGTGGGGTTTCAAACCTGACTTGCTAAATTTGTTCGGATTCTTTAAATGGCTATCTAAACTTAAGTTTTTGGGAGCAGAGAAGAGAACAGGACATAGAAAAGTGAAAAAAGACCCCGTGTTTATGGTGCACCAGCCCACAGAAAGTACTGGAAGTTATCCAAGAAGCAGAGAAAAAAAAAGCATTTCAAGACATTCAACCCCCCAAAATTTAGGGAAGCACGTGAAAATCTCAAGTCTCAGCCAAAAAATGCAATCAGACTCTGAGAGGCTGCCAATATTGTATTCCATAGGCATTGCACCCAGCCTTTCAGAGATGAGGGAGAGTAACAGGCAAAAGACAACACTTGATGAGAAGGGGGAGAAATGAGATTTTCAAAAGAACTCTTGAAAGCACGATGATTTACAGTTTAGATAACAGAATTCACTCTAGATTAGATCTTTAACTGCTTCATCACCAATCAGTCCACAAAAAGTTTGCAGTGCGTCCCTTACAACGTGGCAGAATTGGTCTTCAGTAACTTGAGGATCAACCCCTTTAACTGCATGACCTGTGCCACATACTTCAGGTTATGTGTAGGGATGACTTAACAACTATATCACATCAGTAACGTAAAAGCTGTGGTACTTAAGGGATGCAGAATGAGAGGGCTTGTTAGGCTAATAATTTTTTACCTTTTACATCCTAATGCAATGGCTATTAGTATGTAATGTGATGAAGTTGCTTATTTAAGGAGCAGGTGGTGTGATTTGATTTTCAGAAGTATTGACCAGTAAGCAGATCTCTCTGCTTTCTCCAGGAACTACCTCCTATGTTACGGCTTTACAAATCCATGACTTGGGATATTAACATGCTTACACAGAAACAGAAGCCTGACTTCAGAACTATATTTAGTCTTTCCATTTTCCAGCTGCCTGAAAAATAGAGCTGTTATCTACGTATGTATCGACCTCAAATAAAAAGAAATAGTTACTGGTTCTTCTCAGACATCTTATGCTTCACTATACTACTCATGGAAATGATCCACTCAAATATCCTGCTAAGCCAAGTGCAAACAAGCTGATTTAAATTCTCAGTAGAAAAGTGATTAATACTCTGAAGAGCTTTCTAGGATTTCATCAGGCTAAAAAAAGAATACACAATACGCCCAATCGCTGTAACGAGTGGCAGAGAATCACAGGGCAAAGGCAGGAGAGTTGTAAGCATACAGAAGAATTCTACCACAGAACCAGAGTCACGCTGGAACTGTGTGGGGCACTGGATGGGGGTGAGCATCTGTTTTCTTGGTGGAAAGTGTGTTCTGATGAAATGTATGGGTAACCTGGGGAGTTTCCTGGCTCACTTCTAATGCATTAGTATAAGAAAGCAGGAACTGACTGGTAATAACCATTTTATTATACTAACAGGGATGCACAACACAAGTGGAACTCCTGCAGCTGAGGAAGGTGACAGGGAAATTCATCCACTCTACAGAGCAGAGGAATCCAGGCCTAAGGCTCACAACTTGTGACTGACGTTTGTAAAGCCATCTAAGGGCAAATACAATAATTTCTCCCCTATTCCAGCTGTATCCTGGTATTTACACCTTTCACTAAGTGTTGAAAACCAAACTGGAGCAGTAAGATAAAAAGAACACTCAAGTGTAAGAAGTGTTATTACTTGCAATTACTCCCAAATTGAATTGAATTGTTCAGAAAAGAACGGGCATGTTAGCTATCAAACACAAGCATGTATTAATGAACTTATGTATTAGTTATTCCTCACAGCAGTGAGTGGATTTAATAATGCAATTTTTTGTTCTCGTATTCTCCTGGGGTGAAGAATTACAATTGGTGGCAATAGAAATACACTCCCAGCCTTTTGGAGCTGTATTAGATTTCTAGTCTGACTCACTCATTTTTCAGGCTGAGGCAATTTTTTTCTTTTTGAAATTATTAGCAGCTCAAATCAGCCAAAAAGTGTTCTCATTTCACAGGATTTCAGACCTTATAAATCCATAGAACAATAGATGAGAAAGACTTATTGGGTTAATTGTTCCATCTCCCAGTACCATTATTGGGAGATAATGGGCTCCCAAGGATGGGCTTCTGCAGCACATTTCCCAATATATTTCCTGACTCATCCTAAATAATCTTCCATTTATTTTCAATGACTACAGAATAATTCAATTATATCATCTCAGGAGGGTTTTTAATGATATTCGAGAACATTTTCTATTCCTAAGTGTCCTTATTTCCACTACCAAGTATGCTCCTATACTCTTAACATTTTAATATACGAGTTAGAAGTATTGTTGATGATGCAATGGAATAATTGAAAGCATAAATAAAAATACAACAAAAAAGTGGTAACTGATAATAGTTTGAAAAAAAAAAAAGTGTTTTAAAATGATCAGATAAGCAATTTTTGTCTACTTTCAGCTCACTTACACTCCCAAAGATATGGGGAAGTCATCTTCTATAATCCACCTGCCTTTCAGTGGTTTTGTTTTTATGAATGCTACTCTAAACTGCAAGTGATTCTGTGGCACTGAGGTATTCTCAAGTGGAAGAATTACTATTATCATAATAACTGCTCTCCAGATGTTGGCTATTCCAAGTTCTACTGATCTTTCATCTAAGTGCTGAAAAAATACGAAGAGAGCTAATGAAGCCTAGCCTCCTGAAGGCTGTCACCTGTCTGTGTGTCAAGTATATGATGATTTTATTCTTTTTTTTTTAGCAGTTCCACACATAAGCAGAAGATCTCCATCTCTTTCACTTACAATTCTCCATCCACAAAGCGATATGGAAATGAATTGCATGCTGTTCCATGGGAATTTCAGTTCGTGTGATCATCTCTCACTTCCTTATCTATGTATTTGGAGAATCTATAAGCTAAATCAGATAATTCTTGTGCTCAGATCTCAGACAAGATCACCCTGTGGTACGATTCGCCCTGGCACATACAGCCAGCCTACATATGAAGCCTACATCTGTGTGTATATATATGCACACACATACACGCATGTGATATTGGCTGTTGTTCTTTAGGAAGCCCATAAGATGTAGGCTATGTCTCATGCATTAGGTTGTTTTGCCTGTATTTTCAAACAGCAATGTAAACAAGTTGGACCATTACTGGCCAAGCCTGTCACTGCTCAAGAACAAGCTGATAGAAATATGGATACCATCAGAGATGTCAATTTCCACTAATTCTTACTTCAGCAAGTTTGCTGATTACAAACACCTCAGAGGTACAGTAATACATCTGGACACCTGCTGTTCTCACTCAGTACTGAATTTCTTCCAGACTTGTAAATCTTTCCTCATCACCATTCAACAAAAGAAAGCAGGCAAATGCAATACTCAGCTTAATCCAGTACATGCTTGGGGTGGGTCCTTCCCACCATCCTTCCCACCATCCTTCCCAGATGTCCTGGCATGAACAGCACCCAATCCCTGCCAGTTCAGAACTGAGCCGAGACAAATTTGGTCAGAGAAAAAGACAGCCATGAATAAAGGGAGGGCATAGAAGGAGTAGGAATCAGCACTTTTAGCAAAACCACCTCAATTGGTGGAAGAACAATGGTGATTAAGCATTAATGGTGGCACAGAAAGGAAGAATAAAGGCAAAAGAGAATTTGGAAGCCCAAGGAGGAAAGGGAGCGTAGTGCCAAGAAGTTTCATCTGGAGCACAGCAATTTGGCTGACTCCGCAGTCTCCCAACGACCTCCTGTGTGCCCAGGTGTAAAACAGTCTCCACTCCTTCCGTTCACCCTGACAGATATGCTAAGCCATTGAGGCTTCAGCGTACCAGTAATTTAGATTGTCCTGGCCGGCCTCCAAGACAGGAAAACGCCCTTGAAGCACCCAAGCTCCTGAGCCATGCCTGGGAATGGTTTGCGGTAGCTGACATGGAAGCCATTCCAGCAGGCAGTCAGGACAGAGATGTCATTCCTGCATTGAGAAACACACCAGAAACAGCCCAGTTTGCTGGCAGAGATGAAGCCTGATCCAAGCACACGGGCATCTCTGCTTTGGAGAAGGTACCACTGACAAACCTGGACCACACCACATTTCAGCCTGTGTAGATCCATTGTTGCTTTGCGCTCAGCCTGAGATGCTGGGAGTGGTGGGATGTCTTACAAATGAGAAAAAGCCAATATTTATGCAGCAAGTCAAAACTACTAAAGGTGTTCATCATTCAGCTTCACCAAAATCCTTCTAAATTTTCTCATGCCTGTCAAGTACGCTAATCTGTGTGTAATTACTTAGTCAGCTTTAAGTTAGCTGCTCAAAGACAAATATTTCCAAAAATAGCACTTTGCTTTAAAAAGGTGAAGTTTATCCCAGAGACAAGCAGCCGCACAGACACCCAGAGATACTGCACTATACCCAGACTCTCCTGCAAGTCTGACATAGCTGGGAACAGAATGTCCTAAACATTTTCTCTTATAACTCACAAGCAGTTTTATGACAGACCATTCCCGAAATCCTGAAGACACTGACGCAATTAAACCTACTGAGAATATTTTCCTATAACAAAATGGTGTCTCCATCCACATAACAGCAGGTGATTTTATTACAGTGTTCAAAACAGAGCGAGTTCTAGCACACCACGTTTTAAACTCTAAGATACATTACTGGATAGTAGAGAATAAATCCCCGCTGTATTTGGCAGGAGAGCTCCCTCTTTCCTGGTTGACATGTATTTATACAGTGGGTATACAAAAATAAATGCTATAGTACAAACCACTTACGATGAACTAAGCCAAACCAAGTTCTAAATACACATTAATTTCCCTGAAGTAGGAAGATTTATTATTTTTTTCCAGTGGACAGAGGTAGCAACTGGATTTGGGAAGCAATGAGAAAGCTAATGGAAAGTCATCCTCGGGGTGGGAAGTTTTATTAAAGTTCATAATGCGCACTCAAAGTAAAAGCTTTGTTTCTCCACCCATTCTTGAACCCATCAGAGATTTTCAGTTTGAACAAAAGCTTCCTAGCCTCCTACAACTTGGAAAGCTGTCATCTTCTTCACATAATTGGTCTCCACCTAACAATTGTACAAAAGTTGCCGAGGCATCTATCAATAGACATGTACACATAACCCCACGGATTTGCTTTTGCTACCACAGACCGTTACACCAAGCTATAGCAACCACAGTTTCTGGTAAGCATATATAAGAACCAAGAAAATAAGTTAGTGAGGAAAGTTGTTGCTGTATCCCAGGCCACAGAGTGCCTCAGGCCAGCTTCACAGCATTATTACTTCACTTTGAAGTGTTAGAGCCTCTTCGCAAAACGAGCCATTTTACAAAAATGGCCAATGAATAAAGCCTCGCAACTGCATGATGTTTGTTAGGAAATTTCCATGAAGATCCTTTTCCTCTCACCAACCAGAAGTTCAAATTGTTAATCGTATTTTGATTGCTTTGAGGCCAGTAGTTTCAGGAGCAGAAGGAAACTCCCTTCAATGATCAATCAATAATATGCTCATTTTTACATACAAACTTTTTTTTTTTGCACTGTCTCACAGTTAAAGTTGCTCTCTTAAAATAAATGCGATCAATAAGTAAATGAATTTTGAATGAAAACTCCACATCAATGCACTCATTTACTGCAAGTACTTTGCTCTTTTGTCCAAGACTAAGCTTTTTTCTTACATACAAAGTAATACTGATTTGAAGAACGAATATCCAGCATAATCCTCTTTAGTGATTATGTCATCAGGAAAGGGTAAACCATCCCTCTGGTGCATGTCCATGAACTCTGTTCCTAGGCTGACTCCATAATGCACTGGAAGAAAAGCTCCACAAAAAACTTTGTATGCTCAATATAATCTTTAACTCTCACATCAAGAGGCCACTTGGTAGCTTTCCTGCCTCCTTGTTTGTGAGCCACAAGGCTGTTCTGTCCTTGTGGAAAGCCATGCACACATACAGGGAACATCTGGGTCATGAAAAACAAACTGCGATTCCAGTGAAAGCGATCATTTTAGCTTTGACATCACTTTAGTTCAGATCTAGGTGATCATTTGCATGACTGGCTTTTCAAATAGGTCAAACAGAGCTGAAGTAGGATCTTGATGAACGGAAGGCTGACCTCTCTCCACAGCTGCCTTTCATTTCATCATCTGTGCGCTACTTCCATTCACAGAAATTAGCCACCTGAGATTATTAGCAGAATGTCAACCTCTAACAGTACCTTTGGTACCTTGAAATAATAGATGGAGCATTTTAGATTTCAAAACACCACTAATTACTGGATACACAGGGTCTAGAACCTCGAAAAAAACCACACTCCCCTAGCTATGTAGAAAGACTTCAGTTCTAGAAGTAAAACTGATCTTATCCATCTCTCACTCCCCACCCTTCTGAAATGCTGCTGTTTCCTAAAGCAAAAAGTGGTACCTCTGCTGCTCTTGCTGAGTACCCATCTTAATGCCAACCAGACCCAGTATTAGAGGGCACTGAAACACTGAAAATAGTGCCCACTAGATCTTTCGAGTTGGATTTCCAAACTGTAAGGTCTTTCCAAAACCCCTGTTTTCACTGAAAAAGTAAATCCTTTGTTATGTAAAGTTTTGTTCCTACTATTCCTCTACCCCTTGAAAAACAATTTCTACTTGCAAGATGAAAAAAAGTTCTAAAAGAGAACACTAAGTCTTGATTTTTCCATGAAATTGGTCTTTGAGGAGCCTGTCAGTGCCTCAAGCTACTCAGTCAAGGCTTTCTCACCATGACTGCCACAATTAATCTGAAGTTCTGCCCACTTCCTTGGCTGAAAGTGGGCTCAAAGGCAACCCCATGTCAAAGTCCTTTTCTTACTAAGCTCAGTGAACAACATCTGGAAAGCAAATGAAAAAGCATTGTTAAACTGGCTCTCTCTCACCCAAATTATACAAGAAAACAAGCCAGGAAAATTCCCAACATATTTTTGTTTCTGCTGTATAATCTCAGCATTTAGGTATTTTAATATTGATCAGAGAGTATGCCTGCAGGGTAAGATGTGGTCTTTGGAGTTTAAACCTTGTAGTAAAGCGTCCAAGCGGTTTAGTTTATGTAACATCCAACTTTTCATCACACGATTCTGATTCCAGAGTTCTTTAGAAATTCCCAGTGTGTGTTTGCAACAGTGCAACATTTAGATATTTAAGAGCAACACTAGCCTTCTTCATAAAACATAAAAATAAGTAATTACTATATTTAATCTTCATTCATTCACTTATAAAACATTCTTAAATACTCTTTTCTCTAAGTACAAGGGTTATAGCAAAAAAAAAAAAAAAAAACAATTCCAAACACCTGGGTATGTGGCAAAGCAAGCTTCTGCAAGCATTTCAGCTGCTCTTTCTTTAAGTAGTATTCAGGGATCTGCGGATTTCAGAACAAAATACACTTAAAAGCAGCAGAAGAAAGCAGTGCTACAGATAATGATGCTAGCATCAGAAATCTGGTTAAAAAACAGATCAAACAATCCACTGTTAAAAGCCTTAAACTCCAGGTGGGCTCTTCAGTGTTTAAAGAAGAAATGGTTTCCATTTCACAAGCAATGCCAGCTTGTAACTCTATAAGAATGCTTTGGAAATCAAACTTGACTGGATGCAACTTCAAGACACTTAATCTAACTTTTAAGTTGGATCTGCTTTGATCAAGGAACTGGATCTTCAAGGGTGCTAATTATCCTGAAGTGATACTTCAATTCAATGCTGCAAAACACAGAAGTCATACTTCCATTCAGAACTTGTAGCCTCATGGCTGGATGCTCCAGTGTCAGTGCAGCAAGAAGTGGCATTGTCCTGCAGGTTCCTCTGTTGGCACTCTGTCCTGCATCTACAGTGACCACACTCAAGCTGGAGTCTTTCAAAAGATCACCAGCAGCCTCTTTTTTTAAACGTTATTAATGAAAAAAGGAGTTTTCATTAACCCTAAGCATGTTTAGCACCTTCAGAAGAACTGTTTTGGCAACCCTTGTAAAAAAAACCTCTCAAAATCAGTCAGTATTTTCCAAAGATACTAGTGAGGCCATGTCAGACAAACAGATAGGCAGCCCAGTCACGTACACTTCATTTCCTTAGGGAACATTTAGGATCCCTATTCTCTAAGTGACGAGTGCTTGAAAACCAATGGAATTCTCTTGTTCTGAGCAAAAATAACAAAGAAGGGGTTTTCTGAAAATGCAGGAGTAAAATAGGATCCTATATATACAATGCTGAGCCTATACTTCACTGTCTCTCAAAAAGAAACATTCTACTTCAGCAAGGCATTTTCTATAATTGCAACAGCAGAAGGGATTTCCCCTGCCACATTGCTGAATGTGAGAAGCCCTCAATAAATGACGGCCATGGGCCAGGCAAATTTCTCTTCATATCACTCACCACTCTGCCCTCCAGCAGAGGTACAAGTCCTGCATCCCCTCCTCAACTCAGTTCTGTCCCTCCAAGAATAAGCTTTAATCTAAAAGAAAAGCTGGATCAAGTCTGTCATGAGAACCTCCCTCAGAAAGGGAAGAGCTAGGAGGAGCAGGACTTTCCCTCCTTTCCTTCATTCAGTCTTTTTCTGCCCAGTACACTTTGAAACAAGCAAGTGACTTTCTCTTTTGCTGCCCAACCCTGCCAGCACAATTCTTTACTGCCTCTCAGAGACACTAATATCGATGACAGTAAGGATAGTACTGTGCACATATAAATCTAAGCTTTGCAATCACTTTTTACATCCACTTCTGTTGCCAGTCCAAGATGAGAGAGCCACGAGGAAATAAAATAATCCAAACCTGACCTGATTCCTTTGTGCAATCTTCTGTCCTTTCTTCCAACGGAGAACAGGCTTCAGAGGAGGAAGTTCCTTGTCCTCTTTTCCTCTTTCTATTACGTGTTCCCCGAGGCTGTATGAAGCTTCAAATACAATTGGAGATATGACATCTTTGACTCTCCTCTGTAAAAGGAAACACAGATACTACTGTTACATACATGTAGGCAGATATTTATACACAACATTGTAAATCCAATTAAAGCATTATTTGTTTTTAACACTTCAGATGTGAAGCAGGCCTCTGTATTCCCTTTGGTCTTCTTACTGCTGAACAGGAAAAAAAACTTTTGTCACAACAAAAGTAGTCAGATCAAAAAACAGTTAACAAGAGGTGAGTTATTCTTTTAGCACTCTCGGTTTCACTGAAATCCTTGGCACATTTTCCACACCTGTAAACCAAATCTTTCTAATCAAAACTCAAATATTTTCCATTAGGACTGCAAAAATTTGAAGCAAAGAGTGTATTTTCTCTGGGGTTTCTAAATTCTAGGCTTTGATTCAGGTCACTTCCAGTGTGTTCCACTCACTTAAAAAAAAAAAAGTCAAAACTCCATCTCAAGTCTTGCATTTTTTTAAATTATTATTATCAATTACATGAATGAATGGGTAAAGTTACCAATGGGGCTGTAATAACAAGGCTATAGACATGCAGGGGTGAGGAAAGACACCTTCCAGCATTGTTCTGAAAGCAAAACTCAGAGCACCACCACCCTAGGATCAGTAACACCTGCATAAAATAAAGTTTTTCTACTTTTTTAATCAGTATATTGTACGCTAAACATCAGATGTACTAAATAGTGCCGCATTATTTGTTTGATAGGATGAATCTTTATTATTATTATTGCCTTCTCTTGTTGCTCGAGCCCAAGCCACAAAACTTCTACCATTTATTAACAAAAGTGAAGCCTGAAGTCTGCCTTCTGTGAGAGGATAAAATGCTCATTGTGTTCTTGACTTCCAAAATCCAATTTACCAGAAAATAAAAGTGGCAGACATCCTACTTTTCCACAAGCAAACATCCCTCTTGAATTTTATCTACTTAAAAAAATGTGTGTGAATTCAATGCAGATGAAACTGAGAAGATAAGAAGATAACCAAACACAACAGGTCTTCGAATGGACCAACACTCAGCTAGACACTGTATTGCACCAAGGGATGGGACATCCACTTTTCAGCCCCTTCCATGATCCCACCTGGGGCAGGAATTGTAACACAGAGATAGCAATGCTAAAACTCACATAAGCTACTAGTTTTGCTCTCACAGAAAATCACGTGCCATAACTTCAGTGAGAACTGTATCAGCATACAAGGAGATTATATATACTCAAAAACAAGAGGGCTAAAAGCATACCATGAGGCAGCAGTGAAACAACAAGTCATCAGGCAGATCACCACCTGATCCAACAGCTTGCAGCCAACTATGTCTGCAAAGAACAACTGGAAGTGTATGCAGTGGGTGGAATTAAAATCCACCTTTTTTTCTAGCTCTGGTACTGCACTATGGCAACAGTAAGTGCTTGTGACTCCTAAGAGTTTTAATATGACCTTGGAGGGCTCAGTCCAATCCCCTTTGAAGTCAAAAGACAAGTTTCCCATTGACTTCAATGAATGCAGGAGCATGCCCATACTGTTTGCTGGTGTCTCTTTCCTTTTCATTTTAGTGCTGAAATTGTGACTTCCAGCAGCTAGATTAATTACACGTGTGGATATTCCTTCACCACACTTGTCTTTAATTAAGGATGAAAGTATGAATGCTGCCCAGTTACTAATTGTGCCACATGTTCAGTTTCTTCTGCTCACAATCTTAAAACACGAAGACAACATTATGTGGGATTTTTCCTCAGTAACACAGACGGTTCTGTCTCGCAGGTACACCACAGACCGTCTGGGAAGCAAATACAAAATGAGAACATTGAATACTGGCCCAAATACAATCTGGAGAAGCATTATTTTAAGCTGGAAATACACTCTGTTTCTTCCTCATACAGCCTACCCAGATGTACTACTTCCAGCAGTCAAATCAGGTGGTGCTGCCCACGTATCACCTTCAGGTATTCCTCATTTCTAAAAGGTAAAAGATGCAATGACAAACAGTTTCGAGATAAATCCTTCAAATGAAGGAAAGTAGTACTTGCTTTTTTTTTTTTCCTATTGAAAAAGCCCTATTTGCATGGTTTGCCAAGGGATATTATTTCTACAAGCAGCTTTTACATATATTTACACTTTTTCACTACGCTGAGAAAGTGTTGAAGGTTGATGACATTTCGGCATCACGAAAAAGTATCCCTGGCAAACCACAGCACAAGGACAGCACAGCTTCTTTTTTAGCAGCAAAGATGCCTGGAGCACATCAAAACTAGCGTACTACTCAAGGAGTTCATATTATCAACAGAAGCAGCCACGTAACAAGTGTTCGGTGACTAACAGTAACAAATAACACGATGTCACTGAACTGCTGCAAGTTTTCACTGTGCTTGAATTGGATCAGGGGTCTGAAGGTGGGTTTTCCGCAAGCCATGCAACTTTCCTGTTCTCACAAAGCCATTTCTCTAGGGTGGTGTTCTTTTCCTCTCTCAGCAAACTGTCCTCTCCAGTGTAACTTCCTGCAATGCAAACAGCTCTAGCCAGCCTTCCTCTGGATTACTTCCTCTGGATGCTCTCCCTTTCCCTCTGAGGTTGCATGACATCACCCTGAGTGATGAAAAAGGTGTTTAGGTATGAACTGTTTTTTTTTTTTTTTTTTTTTTTTTTTTTTTAAATCAGGATGCTTCCTCGCTATTATCAAGTGAGGATGTAACCCTAAGAAAGGAACACTCAAAGAGCATCTACAAAAGCATTAAGTTGCTTACAGAAATTGCAAAAGACACTGTGGTCCTGAGCACTCACCCTAACAAAGAGCAGGCTTGCCATCTCACAGCAAAACCACCCCCCACCCCAAATAAATACACTTTTTTTTGTTGTTTGTTTGTTTTTTTAATGCTATGCTAGAAGCTGGGCATGGCTTCTTCATTTTCTCTTCTGGCTTAGCAGGGGAGAAAAAAGCAACCAAGCAAACCAAGCCGCTGCCAGATTTCTGATTGCATTTCTGTCTGGCTTTAGTAACAAGTCCGAAAATCCTGAAAAGGAATCACAGTGCAACTATTAAATGTCATAGTTTTGATTCTGAACAGCATTTCTGATTCCCTCTCTACAGCGGAGCATGATGACTGTAGGAAATTACTTCGTGCACGTTTTGTGGGCACAGAAAAAGGCACACAGTGACAACACAAACACACACACAGATTCCAGTCTCCTAAAGGCTGTCTTCTCCAATCTTCACTTTGTGCTACCAAGAGCCCACACACATCAGAAAGTCAGGAGAATTTGGATGGAACAGGACAGGGCCTTGTCATGGGGGATAGGATTTGCTCTGCTCATGGTGTGAGCAGCTGCCAGAGAAGACTGGATACCATTTCAGCTTTCTTTAGGCTCAGTGCCACAGTACAGTCAGGGGACTACGCACGAGCCCATTAAATCATCACATCTAATCCCTTTTTCTCCTACAAGGTGAAAGTCTCCAGCAGGGGATCTGGAGAGTGCCAAATTTTTAATTATGGCCAATGGGCTGAAAAACAAATTGAGATGTAAATAATCTTTACAATCTACCGCAAGAGTCCTGCAGGATGAAAGGTTGAAACGTGGCCCTTTTACAGAAGCAAAACATTAAGTGAGAATGAAGTCATTTTCAACAGTGTTGAATGAGAAAATACATGTAGTCAATGGGATGGTTTCTGTGGTTGCCCCTCACTTATCCTGGTTTACATTTTTGAGGGCTTCATTTCTTATTCTTCTTCAGAAAGTTATGTTCTATCAGGCCTTTTTTCTATTTTAACATGATCTTGAGGACATCAACCCAGGTAAAATTTCAGAGCTTTCAGTTAAATCAGTACAGCTTTTCAGTATTCTGAGAATTAAGCTTTGTTTAGCTTAACGACTAAGAACAAATTTGAGAATGTGTCTTTTAAAATACTCAACGTGAACATTATAGTCTAAACATATTCAAGTTTTAAACAAGCACTAATAGTAAACTGTAAGCATTTTTTAAAGGCTTAAAACACACAAAATAAATTTGAAAAACCTAATTTAGTAGATAATGTATTAACGCCATAAAATATATAAAGCCATCATGCTAATGCTGGGCTAGCATTAGCATGATGGCTAATAACACTTCAATCAAGTCACAGGTCACTAACACGTATGTCCTCAACTCAATGCCAAGGGATAAATTGTTCCCTGCTCAATGATTTTAAAAATGACTCAAACCCCCACCAGTCTTTGGAACTAAAGGCCACTACTTTCCCAATTTATCATATGAAATATCAGCTGTAGATCTTAATAACTATACACAACGGGTCATGAATCAATCAAGATTATAGTGCGTGACTTCCAAATGAATTACTTTCTCCTATTATCTCAGCCTCCCTCTCTAAGCTGTGAGTCATATAGGAGACAAGACTTTGGAGCGATGCAATACAATAAAAATAGCAGACAAATTGGCTTTAAACTGGAAGACAGGCTTCCATTCATTCCAGACAAATGAATGCATAGGTCTCATTCTTGTACCTGAAAACGAGTGAGGAGTAACTTGCTCGTCCTGTTCCTCACAATACTTAGAACAAATCTAAACTACGGCCAAGTTTAGACCCCTCAGGTTACCAATTTCTAGTGCACGAGCCAAGTTTCTACTCTCAACCTGTTACTAATCCTGTGCAACACAAAACCCACCTCTGTTCTCAGGAGAGCTTTCCTTCATTTACTTTGATAAAGACATTCTAGGACTTGAAATAATTTGTTTCAGATCGATGTAATTTTAGCATTTGTGTCACCCCATTGCAAAGTCAGACAGAAAACGGTCATGTGAAAGTAATCTTGAAGAGATCTAGTTTCCATTCTGTACACAACATGCACACATAGACTGTATTTTAGACATTACTGTAGTTAAAGGAGGAAAATCACAACTGCCAAGCCTGTTTCAGTGATGAGACAGAACTAGAAGATTACTTGGTTGGTAAAAGCTCATTTACAACATCACTGGTGAAATTTTGTGAAATTAATAGCATATGACAGCAATTAGAGGCCTAACGCTTCAATAATCCATGCTTCTGTCTTCTTTTAAGATCCTGTGACAGCTATAACTCAAAAAGTAGGCAGACTGTCTTTGTTGCTAAACTTCAAACATTACAAAGCTTCTGAAGAATCCCAAAATTCAGAGCAGCAAAAAGGAGCAAAGGACTTGCAGGGCGTCACACACTTGAGTGTTATTTACTGCTGGAAAGAATGGGAATCCTCCCTCTGTCCTTTTCCCAGCTGTGTTAGTCTAGCACACAATTGTTTTAATCAGGCCAGAAGCCCTTCTTCTCAAACCCTGATAATGGGAAAAATGTAAGGGAGGAAGAAGCAAATCTTAAAGGGATCTGGTGCTAAACAAACACCAGGCGTCAAGCAGCCTGCATGCATGGAAAGGACACCTCGAGATGGCAGGGGCTGAGCTGCAAGTCCAAACCCAGCTGGATACAGGCTCACTCTGAGTTAAAGTGTGCACATCTGGCTTCCTGCTATCAGCCAGGGATGATAAAGGTATTACTGATGTTGGCATGAGAGAGACTGAGATCAGTGCTGTAAACATTCCATGTCAAAGGTTACCGAGACTTAATATTGCTGATAATCCTTTCATGGTAATCAGTAGGAAGAGTAATCATATGTGACCCGAATACAATACAATGTTTTACTGAGCCCAGGCTTCGATTTTCCGGCTCAATACTAAAATGCATTATGACCATATAGTTTCAAATAACTTTGTTTTCCCCTGTCTTATTTATAAAGTTGAATGTTGCTTCTAACACTTCCAGGATGGATTTTTGTTTGTATGTTTGTTTGTTTGTTTAAATCATCCATTTCTATCTTTAAGGATCACTTCCTTATTTTTGATTGATGGATTGAAGATTGAAACAGAGTAAACCAGAAAACAGACAGCTAGCTTTTTGCCTGGTACAGCCATCTCTATAACATATGCCTGGCTATCTGCCTTACAAACAATTGGAAAAAAACGTCTGAGAGCTGATAAGCTCACTGCTCACCTAAACTGAGGCATTCATTTACCAAAAAGAATACAAGAAAGAATAACAGGGGTAACAATTAAAGCATTTATGTTACTTGTTCTGAAAATATTGATACACTTGTATTCCGTAGGGAATTACACACTGAATTGAGACGATAATTAAACCCATGCTCCTCTTGCACGTATGTAACCATACCAGACACTTGTCTTTTCCACTGGATCCACTATACTTCACATTCTGCTGACACAACATTTTATCTAAACTGAGCTTTAGAGATTTCCTCTAACGCTTAAAATCCATCAGTTAATCCACCTACCTGTTTCTCTTTATGCAAGATATCCCTCCAACACCGATGGATGCACAAGCTAAGCATGGAGGTCCCTGTATGAAGCTCCCTTGTTACCTCACTCTCCAGATAGATTTTTTTCTGTGATTTTTTTTTTTTTAAAAAGAAAAGGAGGAAGCACCTCTACTTGATCACTGCCTCTTGGGAATCATCAAAAGGCTCCTCCCAAATGTCTGTAAAAGGCTCCAGAGCTGTAGGAAGAGCTAGGATACAAGACACATTCCTCCACTTTTCCCAATGACCACCCCACTAAATGCCTGTTCCCATTTGTAGGTACCTACACCTTCTCAATGGGATAAATTATCTAAGAGGTTTGTGCAAACAGACTGAGGTTCCATACACCTTCTCGGATGTGGGTCTTAGGGTACATTTTATCTCACCTTCTCATACAATATGTCCCTAATATCTAGCAGGACACTAGGAAGTACCTCAGTATGAATAAGTCAAACATCTTTGGGCTCAGCTGCAATCCTGGTATCTCAAATGGTCTGAGTGACTGAATATCTGCTAGAAGTGACAGAAAATTTGTCTGACTATCAAAAATCACAACAGCAGTGGAACAAATGTTTTAATGAACACTTCATTTAAAGTTGACTAGATTTGAAAGCCTAACACTGTGCTACTATGATCCTTTCAACACTGTTGTGTCAGAAAGCATTTCATCAATGGCTTTATAAGAAACACATGTATGAGACAAAGAAATGTTCTACATAAGCCCAGTATCCAACAGAAAACAGCAAAAGGAACAAATTAGTAGCATTCTGTCAGGATTGGAAGGAAGCAGAATAATCTTCTGCAGAAGATAGAGATGAAAGAAGGTTATCATCAACATTTTGCTGACAGTGTTTTAATTGAGAAGATCTGATAGAAAAGGTCCTTGGAAGTCTTGGAAGAAATGCTTTACAGTTCCCAACCTGCCTGAATCAGAGTGAGAGGCTGAGTGCATAAGACGACATACTATTGAGAGGAGAACAATTTACTTTAAAAAAATCTAGAGATATTTACACACAAAAATATGAATCCTCCTTTCAATCACAGGTGAATAGATAGTTCAACAGCAGAGACCTGAGAGGAAACGTGATCTAATCTATTCTTATGCTATTAAATGGAAGAGGTGTAATTTATTAGTACAGATCTCTTCAGAGCGGGATTTAAAATCAATCTGGGTAAAAGAAACAAGTGCTATGATTGTATACTTTGCCACATGAATTTAAAAATGCAAACAACTGAGATCTAGGGCTGGAGATCTCCAGGAGCATAAAATCATGCTTTGCAAATCCTGAGGAAATGTACTTCTGTGCACTTACACACTTACATAGTGTAAGTGTATACACACACACAGGTGTTTTTACAAATATACATGCGTATGTATACATATAGTTGCTTTTACATGAACACATATACAGATATATACACATCTGGTCACTCTGTAAGTAATGCATCCTCCTTAGTTCCACAGAAACTACAACAAAGAGCACAATAATACTACCTCATAGAGCAAATTCTCAGCTACCAAACACTATTTTTCAATACAGTCACCACAATCAGCTATGCATTTTTTTCCTGCGACGAACACAAGGTGGCTTGCTGAGCTCACAGACACTTGCATGGCCACCCAGAACATGGCCTTGTTTTTCACATCACTGTTGCCACTGCTGAAGTCACCACTCCTGAAGTCACCACCCACTGCTTCAGTATCCACCCACTCTTTGGTCTCCATAAATGTTCAGCAAGTGTGAATGTAGATTTCTTCCTCATAGAGGAATTTGATTCCACACCTTTGCTTCAGATGCACTTCCATTCAGATGCCATTTTCTCAGACTGTCCCTCTGCTGCCATCTGTCATACAGCAACAAAATGTAATGGAACATTGGTGGGAAGGGTCAACCCCTACCATCATGTGCCTCAGACGAGCTGGGCCAACGTAATAAAATAGGAGTATTATTTTTGGAGCAGCCTTCATACATCATATAATAATATTTGTAACTGATTGACTGCTTTGATATGATCAGGGCCATAAGGATGATCAGAAGGCTGGAGTACCTCTCCTATCTAAAGAAAGAAGAGAGAGCTGAGCTTGTTTTGCCTGGAGAAGGTTCTAGGATACCTCGCTGCAGATACCTAAAAGAGGCTATAGAAAAGACTGGAGAGGGGCTCTTTATCAGGAAGTACAGCATTAGGACAAAGGTCGAAGACTTTAAATTAAAAGAGGGGAGATTTACATGACGTATGAGGAAGAAATTCTTCCCTACGAGAGTGGTGAGGCACAGGCTCAGGCTGCCCAGAGAAGGTGTGGATGCTCCATCCCTGGAGGTGTTCAAATCCAGGTTGGATGCAGCCCTGGACAAGCTGATCTAATGGGAGGTGTCCCTGCCCATGGCAGGGTGGGAGGAACTGGATGGCCTTTAAGGTCCTTTCCAGTCCAAGCCTTACTATGATTCCGTGATATGACCCTATGACCATGTACAATTTCTGGCCTCAATTTTCACACAGAAGTATGAAATCAGCTAGAAGATTTACTGCCTCAGTGGTTATGAAGACTCTTAGTGCTGCCATCCACATGGAGTTACTATGCATTAAAAGAAGGTCTGAAACAAAATAAAAAACAAAAACCAAAAACCCACACCACAAACACAAAGCAGTATTTCCTCCTAACCATTTTAAAATGTTTCAGATCATACTTAAAACCTGAATCTTAAGCGCATCATAACAGAAGATTGTTTTATGTAGTCCTGCTATTTCCGCTTTTAATAGAATGAATCTATAATAAGCTTGCAATTATAAACTTAAATTCTTTAGTTGTTCCAAACCAAATCCCACCAATGTTTCTTCATTTTAATCTGGGGATATCTTTTCCCATAAATTGTCAAGGAAATCTATGTATTTATCTCAGTACTTTCATTCTGAAAAAAAACAGAAAATTTAAGAAAGTAAAATTAAAAAAAAAAAGAAACTGATGATTGGAAGAGTTCAGGCCAATTAGATAAGTATGGGTAAGTAAAAAAGATAACTTGTTCAGTTATTATTAAAGCATTTGTGCATGCATAAATGGGAATGAGAAAGAAATGACTCAGTTTCTCACTGTATCCTGACATCACTAATGAATTACTGCTTTTCAATACAAATGAATTTCATTATTTCAGTGTGGTTTTTATGCAAACATTTAAGCATAGGATAGACTTGAATAAGAAAACTAATCGCCCAATATAAATGTGCTGTTCCAACTAGACAAGAGCATACAACAGAAACATTGCAGAAGACACACAAAGCTCCTTGCAGTCTCAAATGGAACCCAAAGCTGTGCTACATCTTCCTCATACAAGAGAGCAGCAATTCCTGAAGAGAGTGAGGAGACTGTATTGTGCTGGGAACTACGAAACCTCTAAGGATGACAAATTCCCATCCATCATTCTGTAAAAGTAGCATAATTATCCCAATTATTAATTACTAGGAAGCACAGTTATTAATCAAGTAATACGGATGAGCTGAAGGAAACTTATCCATTACGTGGCACGAGCATTATGGATGATCCAAGGGTATTTCATTAGCTTCCAGCTCTCCCACTCTGCACATAGCTAAATCTCAGCTTACTGGCAACCACCTCAAACACTCTGCCCGTGTCACCTCCTCCCCCATTGCTTTCCTCCTGTCCTCTTCCCTTCTCATCATTCGGACAGGGCTCTGCAAACAACCCCCTCTTCACAGTTTCCCAGGCTGTGCCCACAAGACAAAACTAGAAGAAAAACACGTACAAGTAATCTCACTTTTAGCACATTTAAACCCCAAACTGTGATCAAATGGAAAACTCGCCATTTGCTACAGCAACAGCAAGGCTCTCCCCTTTGTTTTGCAGCTCCAGCAGCCTCACAATCTGCCCCACACAAGAGGATATGGCAGCCTGGGGCTGGGAGATGAACCAAGGATGTTGTAGGGTGACAAAGGATGATTGTTAGTGGGATGAGTGCGGGATGAATGAATGTTTCTCAGGGCAACCAAGGAAAAACACAACTTTCCCTTTGAATTCCGCAGGCTTTAAACATAAACAAAGTCAATGTTTCCACAAATAAGAGCTAATCATACACTTCTCCAGATAAAAGCTGAGAGCTCTGAAGCTGAAGGCATATTCATGGAGTATTCTCCATGAAAAATAAAAAGTCTTTCAGAACTGTGACATTATGTGGACTCTAAAAAGATTTTAAGCAGAAATGATTAAGTTATGTATTGCCACTTTACACATCTGTAGCTGACATCTGCCTGCTTTTGGTTATTTTATACAGTTCTCATTCTAACAGCAGCATTCCCGTGATAACTGGAATACGTTGTGGTGTGGTGCAAAGGAATAGATGCCAGGGGAGCTGGGAAAGGGCAGAGTTAGCCCTGACCCAACTGTAAATAATGCCAGCTCATACACACATATCCATGGGAAGAGGTCTGAAGCAGTGAGATAAATAAGAAAGACAGTACTGGTAGAGGTAGAAGGGGCTGGCAGGTTGTAGATTGGCTTTTTCTGGTTTTCAGGAAGAAAAAATTATAACAAAAATCCACAGATAAGCAAGTTTATCTGCGCTAGATATTATCTTATGTTGTAGATCTATAAAATAAGCTTGATCTGTCCACTTCATTCTTCTACAAAGCAGCTTCCTCTTACCTAATGGATGCAAAGCCAACCAAGCTCACCTCAAGAGCTGATATTTTTGTGTTCAATCTGTCAGGCCGAGTCACAAGACTACATACAAATACCACAATGGGGACAGGCTGAAATGTTGCCTTTATCAGACAATCAAAAACACGATTCCAAGGACAGCAAAGCTGCTTTTGAAGGCTGCACGCTCAGCAGCACTAGACTTGAAAGCACCAACAGCAAGAAATAACTTGACATAGCTGTGAAATTAGGTGAAAACAGGCTGTTGCATTTTAAGGGGTGAAGCCTTCTTTTAGTCTTCTTACTGTGTAATCTTTTGGAACGTATTTCTCCAGGGTTTGCTCATTTCCAAATTGGCTGGACCACATGGCTGAAGTAAGAGCAGACTGGAGAACGGTGAATGTGTCAGAGGAAAAACTTCAGACAGTACAAGGAGCAGCTACAGAGGTCAGGGAGCACTTGGAGGGAGCTGCAAGTGCATCATAACTGTGACATAGAACTTGGGAAGGAACAAAGGGAAAGGGATAGGAGAAGAAGGAAAACAAGGCCACTGAATAGGATAGATCCTACAAGCAGCTGGTAACAAATCCTGAAAATACCAAATAGCAACCTGCATATGTTTACTAATAGCTGAAGAAAAAACAAGGAAATATCTGTGTAGGAAGCTTCAGTGGTCTAATTCGAGACAGACTAGACTTGGATGTTTACCAGCACCCTATTCAAAGAACTATGCTGTGAATGTGTTGAATATATACCCACTGGTACTGGCAAGTTGTAATATTTTCACCTTACCTTTATTTTTACATTAATTGTTAAGAAACTGTATCTTCAATCTCAGACACAAGCTATATAAAAATATATATCTATATACATATCTACATATATATATATATTTTTTTTCCAGTCTTACTGGCTATGGGATTTTGTCCATTTATCTGCCTTGGGACTGTTTCAAAAATCCAGTGCACTGAAACTGATACTGCTGTTATAATTTGTCCATACTTTATCACAGGAAATCCTTAAAAACAAACAAACAAAAAAAAGCCACTGGGATACTAATGATGCTCCTTGAAATTCTCCTTTTTGTAAAAATAAATGATCCCAAGAGGTGGTAACAGACTGCATTATTTAGTCTGCCTGCTTGTATATTCCAGATATTTCATTTGTTAACCCTCCATTACATTAAACCATTTGTTCAGTTACAGTGTACTTTCCAGAAATCCTATCCAGTTTAGTCCTATAGCAAACCCAAGGTGTGGCTTCTAAATGTGTATGTGGCATCACTTTTCAGTCACAGACTTTTGTCACACTTCTCTGTAGATTAAAGACCTTTTTACTGTTCACACACACCTTCTTAAGTATCTCTTGGTCTTCATTAAAATAAATGCCGTGACCACTTCAAATTTCTAAACGAAGCCTTCCCTTTGATGCCTGAATGCCATTTTATAGTTCCTCACAACCTCCTTTAGATGGAAGCAGCCTGTCAGTGAACACACTGGCCTAAGCAATGTTCTTTATGAAATAAGAATCACCTCAAGTTACTACTCCCTATGCTCGCCCAAATAACTCATGACTTCTTTTTGCCAATCATTACACCGAAAAGCCATGTTAATGATTGGTCTGCTATGCCTCTGAAATCACTTACAGAGACCCTGCTTTCCAGATAACAAGCCTCTTCCACCTCCATAGGTGGATACATGACCTCACACTTCACTACACTGAAATACATTTTGGATCAAGTCACAGAACCATAGAATGGCCTGGGTTGAAAAGGACCACAATGATCATCCAGTTCCAACCCCCTGCTATGTGCAGGGTTGCCAACCAGCAGACCAGGCTGCCCAGAGCCACATCCAGCCTGGCCTTGAAGTCACTTAACTTAGAAGCTCATTCGAAGCGCTTCATAAAAATATTCCCTATTCTCCCCTTTAAACGACTGTGGATTTTTTTTATATGCAAGGTCTGGAAGTCATTTTGTATTTATTTTCAGACACTTAATTACTGTATTGATAGATACTGAACTTTCCCTGAGGAATGTCAGAAGTAACAACCTAACCCTACAGTGACATCCCCTTTCCCATCAGCTTGCTGTGCAACTACTCATTTTTGTATTTACAGATTTTGGTAGCTATAATGTTAAGAACAACTGCAAGCCACAGAACCCCTACCACTCTTTCACTCCATTGAGCAATCTCTTTCTTTCTTTTCTTTCTTTCTTTTTTTTTTTTCCTGTAAAATTCTTGAACAATCACACAACACATTGGCATTTCCATTATATTGTCTGTGCAGTGATGTCAATCTGCAGCCCTTTAGATCTGCTTTCCTACCCTTATTTGGCATATTGATACTTCAGAACCCGTAATGCTTACTGGAATTTCCCTTGCACTTCAAGTATTAGGGAAAGTTAACAATATGGAGCCAGAGAGCTCTTCAGCCAGTCCTTGGGATTCTTAACTCTCCAGACCATTTTAACATGACGACTTCTGGTAAACATTATTTGACTTTTTCCATATTTACAAATGCATTAAAGGAACAAAATAATCTTAATGAAACGAGTGCATTTTCCTGCTCCTTTCAGAAGCATAAGCATTTCATGAAAACACTTCTCCTTTCTGTATACGAACAGTTTTATAACCATCAAATGATGTCCCAGTATTATTGCTAGGATTTATTTCATTAATGCATCAACTTTATTCTGAAGAGGCCATAATCACAAAGGGAAAGTATTCCACAAACCCCGAGGGCAAACAGCAACAGCTCTGTCCCACAAGTACTGATACTCCCATTATGGATCCTATGGAAGAGCCAGGCAATATCCCACAAACGTTTTAACATCTCTGAGAACAACATAAGAACTGATGCGAGTTGAAAAACCTCTAAAAATGCACTGTCCCTTTTCCTTTGCTCTGTAAGGATAAATGGAAGTAACCAAACAACTGCCCTGTTTTTTCACTATCCAGATTACAGCTTGAAATCTCCATAATCCTAACCCTAATTTGCTTGAAGGCAAATTTAGACCCTAGTCTTACTAGTCTTACCCTAGTCTTACTGCTATAGCACAGCTCAATAGAAAGTGTTGGTTTTTTTTTTTTTAATCATAGAATCATATTTCTGTTTTATCCTTATTTGTTAACTAAGAATGGAAAAAAATCCTTTAAAAAGCTCCTATGCAGCGCAGTAGGTGTTTAAATCTAGGTGACAAATTGCTTACAACCACCCACAGGTGATCTGATTTCTTCTTAGAAGACCTCAGGCAAGCAGGGAGGAATAAACTGAGACATCATAAGTGACAGGACAAAAAGTTTTACCTAGCTCTGTCTCTTTCATTAAAAATATAAATGATTTTTAGGTTTTCTTTCTGTTTAAAGTGGGTGGAATTCTCTTTCCACACACACACACCAAAAACCCTGTTTTTACACATCTACCCATCAGTAAAGAGGAGACTTTTCTCAGCATATGACATTTAAAAAGGAAACAAAAAGGGAAAAATACAGATTATGTTACGGTAGTAGGTATCCACCTCTAGCAAGATTTTCCAAGGCTTCTGAGAGGAAAACCCTTTCCGTTGTGTAGAAATAGCCTCAATTGACTTTTCCACTCCTTTAACTGCCAGTGTGCAGCACATATAATCTCCAGATCTACCTTTAGAGCTGACCAAATTAACAACCGCATCTTTTCTTTGGAAAGGGCATTTAAAATAAACTAACAAAACAGGAAAAAAAAACAAAAACCATTACAGATCCTCTCTAGGATCCTAACGTAACAAGGGTCCTCTGCCAGCAATTTCCCAGCTTACCATAGAGAGATGAAACATTTTACTAAAACTTCAATACGTGGGCAAGAAAAATACACGAAGTGCTGTTAAACCTTAATGCTTTAGGAAACAATAAAAGATGTTTGTGGTATTCTGTGTATGCGACACAAAACACAGCAACTCTATCAATTTTGCAAAAATACCATTACAAAGAGTGAAGGTCTGCCACTTTTTTCCCCATAGCAAAATGTCAATGCAGTTTAAAATGAAAACTGGCTGCCTAGGAGATGCTAGCCCTAGGATTTGCTGTAATAGTTCTGAAAACTTGCTCATCTGCTTCCTTGGAAACCCAAAGAAGGAAAAGCAGCCCCTTTTAAAAAAAAATTCAATAACTCTACGTTAAAGGTTTATATTGAAGAAAATGCTAAGGAAGAAATACAGACTTGGGCACCTAACTGATGGAAACCTCTGCCTCAGCAGTGAAGTGCAAGTGAATACAAAGCCCCACTGCAGCTGTGCAGCCCTGAAACATACCTGTGATGTGCCAAAACCACTTTGGAAGTGGTATATGACACATCCTTTGTTCCCATTCACCACCTATCTAACTTTAAAGTGCTGGCTCAAAGGAAGCATTCTGATACTACACAACCCAATGTGTAGAAACTTACTGAACTCATTAAATAATGACTCCTGTGTGACCAAGAATTTGTAACCTGATGTTGTAACCTACAACTTCCAAAGGAGAACTGTCACACTCAAGCATCAAGCCTAACCACTAGCCAAAATGAGCTCTCTGAAAACCCCATCTAACTGGGAATGCACACTTACATTCTCATTAGACCCCATGGTACTGCCGCTTTACGTGGAAATCAACTGACTACCTTTTCAACTGACCACGTGTATACTTATTTTTGATGCTTATTTTTGAAAATTTGCCCTTGGTCTGATCATTTCCCTGAAATGAAAAACTCTGGGTAGTCTCATGAGCTGCCAGACAGCTTTCAGCCAACAGCAAGAGCTATACAGAGTGTATCAGATCAACAGAGGCTCCTGGTTTTCTTTCCATTTAGTAAAACTTCAACATATTCTCTCTCTCTTCACTGTGCTTTTACTGTACTATAACATAGCAGACATCATAAAATATGACAGCTGAAAGATCCTGGAAGACCTCTACTTGATGATCAGTCATTTGCAAACTTCAAGTTTAGCACCATTAGGCTCACTTTAAGTCTGCTTCTTAGACATACAAAAATCCTACCTGCAATTAAAGTTGGCTGTCTATCAAGACAAAGTATAGCTTGAATATAAATTACTACTTAAGAATTGCTTTGGGCAATTCCCACAGAGACTAAACAGCACGTTAACAAACAAATTCCCAAATATATGACAATCTAAAAATACAGAGCACCTGAATAGGATGGGACGGGAAAGAAGAATACCTTTGTCAGTGATCCTGAAGACTGGACGTGCTTTCCAAATTATATGCTCTTAAAAATAAACTCCTGTTGCACATCTGTTAGGAGCTAAGACTGAAGATGAGGTCAGATGCTGTCAATATCTCCTGCTTATTCAGGAGGAGCACAGGCAAAGTCCCATTTCTGTGAACTCAGCAGTACCATAATGCAAGAAACCATTTTCAGCTACTATTCACAGCTCCCACAGGCTCTGTCAGCTTCTCCTAACGCTCACCTTCTTCTCTTCCAGTGATCTCTGGGGTGCTTCCCTGCTCCCTGCCCCTTGGATCTGCTCAGATTTGTTATGAGCTGGGCTTGTGACAAAGGCTCTTCTTTACATTCTGCACTGTCACAAAACCACTGATTTTAACAAGGCAAAATGATACCAGAAGTGCTTAAGGGAGGTGTGCCATGGGAGGAAAAGCAGCACAGAGATTGGTAAGAGAAAAGCAAATGACATTTTTGCTTTGTAAAATTTCTGTGGCATCTCTTTCTTAATGGAAGCACTTGTCCGTTGGTCAACCTAAAGAACACCTCTGCAGCCAATTAAAGCAGAGCTGTCAGGAGTCGTGTATATACCAAGTTATACACTGTGTATCTTTTAAACCAAAAAAGGGAGATACCATGCACTCTCATTTCCAAAGTTGGTGTTAAAAATTCCTCTAAAAACTCCCTGGGTGGTACTGAATTCTCCTTCGTTTCTACCTTTTAAAAAAAAAGCAATATAAAATTAGATCACTGGTCTCTTAATTGAAGAATTTGTAAGGCATATCTTTGCTTTCTTGAAAACACCTCTTTTTTTATAATGCAGTATAAATATCTGGGTATCCAGATAGCAAATAAATACAACTGTGCAATGGAGGAAGCAATGTTTTTGGAAAAAAACACGTGAAAAACCCACGCGAGTTGAGCAGCAGATGATGCCATCTAATCCCAGCAATCTGAATAATGAATCAAAACACTTCCTGCTTAGCAAGAGGTTTTGTGAATCTTTCCCCTTACCTCCATCTCCTGCCTAAGTGCACATGAGGAAAAAGCAAATACATGCATGGGATGCTGTTTCTAGAAACAGTGTTCTTGATAACTCCCTTGTTCTGTTTTTGTTGCTGTTATAAAGTACATCTACTTCACCATCCTTTCCTGTTAGCACCTGAAGATTCCAATCTAGGCATTAAATGCAGATTAAAATTTTGATGGGCTTTCCAAACTGTAAATGGCCTGAAAGCGTTTATCACCCAGATATGCTTGTAGGAACCCAGTATCTTCTCATTCAACCCTCAACTGTGAGCACTGAAGCTTGCATAATGGGAACCATAATGTTGTTAAGCCACTTTGAAGGACAGGCTGGCATCTCCAAACACACATTTTAGTCCACACTGGATGTCTATTTTTCATGAATCTCAAAGTGGATTCCCTGAAAACCTCAATTTTTCCAAAAAACAACTCTACCAGTACTTCACCATCTTAGCAGGTCAATGAGAACTTTAATTCAAGAAAAAAAAAAATCCAACACTGATCTCACACAAATGCACTGTAGGTCAATGAAAGCTCATACACGCCACCATATACACTCTCTACTTCCTTGTCAAACACACTGAAGAAGCACTGAGTACTTGGTTCTCAGTTTAAGCTCCAAGCACACTTGGCTTGGTCTTGGGGCTCCATCTGACTTTGGTGTAGGATTTCAAAGAGCTGTTTCTCCACATGTCTGACCCTGTCCCACTAGCATGCAATGAATCCCCAACAGTATGGAAACACTATTTACTAGAGGCAAATCCTTATTCTACAACAGCCCGCAAGCAGGATAGAAGGATGGCTTACCTAGGAATTAAGCACAGAGATGTCAACCCTTGCTTTTTTCTCAGATATTTTTCCTTTCAAAATGTTACTTATCTGCAGTGCTGCCCAACCCCACAGCAAGAATGGGTTCTTACTGCAGCCACTGTTTAAGGACGGAAGGATTTTACTCTACTGCAGCATATGCATCTTTCATGGATACTCCCCGAATCCCAAAAGGATGGCTGTTCTCCACCACTTTTAGAGGAAGATATATGTCATATCTTCCCCCCATTGTCCGTGGGGAGTCTGCATTATCTGATGCTTGCCACAAAAAGCACATTTTTTAGGCTCTCTAAAAGCACTTACTTCGAAAGCACTCAAAGAGCTTTCAGACATTAATTTTGTTATCATGAGCTTACCAGGAAGTACTTCAATTTTCCAACTTTTAAAATATATTCCTTGAGGATGACCATTTCATCTTCACAAATTACATCTACACATCCTGTCAAACGCAAGCTGTGTAGATGTTAAAAGAAATAAAAAAGGCTCAAGTGTACATTTTCCCAACCTTGCCCAAACCTAAGGACAAGTGGAGAAAGTCCCATTTCCTCCCACAGCCACACCGCATGGAACATTTCATTCCCCAAAAAACAATCTGCTGAAGAGGCATGTTAGTGTGAAAAAAAAAAAAAAGTGCTATAACTGAAATTCACTCACAGCTGTAATTACAGCAGTTGCTATGAAGCCCAGGCTGTAATTTTTGCAAGCCAAACTAAAGCAAAAGGAACAAAAGTATTGTAATTGTTTTGGAAAGCTACGAGGGAGGCTTTTTCCTCCCCTGCTGTTCAATCAAAGTAGCAAAGGGTGGGGTTGTGAAGACACATGAAAGATGTATTAATATTGTCTGCTGAGATCCAAGCTCCTCAGTACTTTTGCAACATAATCCAACCAGAGCATATGGGGATATTCGAATATGATCTGGAACATTACCCAAATTGAATCCTCCTTCTTTCTATTTAAGTAATCAATGAGTTTTTTGCTTGTTTTGTTAGTTTGTTTTTTTTTTAAAGGCCCCAAATCCAATAATAGGCCCCATAATGGCTTACGCTCTTATTACTCCAGAGAAGCTATTAATTTGCACAGAGTATATCAAGACAGCGTAGCAAGGTAATCAAAAAGATAAGAGGCAGATGCATATATTCCATCCAAGACAATCAGGCAAATTGCAAGGGAACATCCTCACTGAAAAATGCAGCCTGAATGAAGCAACCACCCACCCTCATTTCCCAGGCTTCCACTACATCCTAGAAACCCAGTTACCCATCTAAAAAACTCATCTTTGGAACAGAAAACAAAATTTGCTTTATTTTATTTTTTAATTTAAACTGGTCTGCTTTTTTTTCCCCTCAGACTTATTTCAGCACAATAAATAGAGACCAAAGAAAATTCCTGAGAATAACCTGGTCTCAGTCTTCTTGAGGGTGAGGGCGCACTAGCAATCCAAGAATTTTTGGATTGAACGTTTTATCCAGGTCTTTACTTCCCAGTTTTCTAAAGAACGTGTTTCAGCCCTTGTATTACCTGTTGAAACACATCAGCGTGCTCAGCCCAAGCAGCTGCAGAACATCCAAGGGTTGATTTGGTCCCATGTTCCTGTTTGCAGTGTGATTATGATCGACTGTTTAAACAGAATTCAGCACTGCTGCAATTTTCCTGATCTATAAAAATTCTCCAAATAAAAGAGAATGCATTTTATTTTTCCTCCGTTTGAGATGAGTTGCTTTTTTAGCCAAGGAACAACATTCATCCATCGCTTTGTAGCATGGCTAAGCATCAATTTTGAAAAAACAGCAAAGTACAAATTAACATTTTGACCACATTTAGAAGAGAATACACAGTATTATTTCTAGCCACTCAAGCTTTAAAATATTACTGCAGAGAACCAGTTGAGCTCTTTCAAGCCATTTAATTATCAGTCATCTACTTTAATACAAAGTCTATACTCCTTGCATCTACAAGGCCTCTCATTTTCCTTCTTAAACCAATTTTCTTTGAGATAAAAGCTTAATGCATATTACAGTTGTAATTAAAGATAAGGAAGACTCCAGAGCCTGCTATTCCTTCTCTTCTGATAGAAGGATTAAAGTAAAATATAAAAATATATTCGAGGTACAGAAAGCTTTCTAAACAGAAGGAGAAAAATTGTGAGTTGTTCTGCTGACAAAAAACTATCCTAAAACTTTTAACTCTGTAAGGAGAAGTTTGAAAGAACTTAAACATTTTAAAACTAACTCTATTCAGGAATAACCGATTTTGAATTTGGTGGGGAAAAAAAAAAGTCAAAATGAAAACGAGAGGAAAATTTACATCCATTTATCAAGAAAATTACTGTCCAAATCACAAAAGCTTTGAGTATAAAGCTGATGAAGAAAACCGAACTGACCACAAAGAGGAGAAAGCTACACTGAGCCATTAATCAAACTCTCGTAACCAGTACAGCACTAACCCAGGCTGCTTCTCACTCCTTTAACATCCAATGCAGCAACATACATTGACAGCATAAAACTGTAAGTTCAGATAGCTGTGAACTCCACATAAAGGAGAAATGCACACATGAGAACATACACAGTTGTATTTTACATAGGTGTTGCACTTTTTCTAGGTACCTGTATTTTGCTTTGGAAGGTATAGCTAGACAAAGCTGGTGCTGGTTTATAGAGATGATGATGATGATTTTCACTGCTCTTAACTAAGGAGACATGAGCCAGAAAGAAATCACAAAATCAAAAAAGATGACTCTTGCTCCAGACTGTCCCTTCCCACACAGATGTCTGACCAAAATAATAATTTCTAATACAATATATAATATCCATATGACCTTCTAATACTGTACCAAGAAATATACAAATACCAGCTTTTCTGATCTTCATGCAAAAATTTGAGTATTTACATAAATTTCTAAAAGTCTTCATCTTTTTCCATTTCTACAAAGTTTCTTTTCTCAAGGCTGATTGAAAACCTACATATAATTTGTTCTTCCCTGGAAACCCCACGCACTGCACATGACCTCTATTTTTTAGGCATTATATCTTTTAATTTTCCTGCATTACAACTTCTCTTTCACTTGCAACCATCATTTCATCACAGAGACTACAACTTGACTCAGCTTCCACTTCTGAAAAACACAGAAAAAAATCAAATCCCAAAATAAATGCAACAATGGATAAATATTTTTGAGGTATGTTTCAGGAACTGTTGAAATTCAAAGCATAATTTAATATGGAAAAGCAGTACTGCTTACTAGCAGAACAACTGACTGCTTACTAGCAGTCGTTTAAAGCTTATATAGTTTTATTGGACTGTCAAATTCCACCTTCCAAGTGTTTGAAAGATGGAAAGAAAACCATATATTTTAATTACAGCAACTTGTTCTCATATCAAGTTAAGCTCATTTTTACTCAAACAAAATCTCAGTAAAAAAAAGTTCTCTGTAGAAAATAAGATTAGTTTCTTTACATCTCTTTCTCACGAACATCCATTTACACAAGATTATTTTATGCCATATGAATGTCTGCCCCACACATTTGACTGTTCTCACCCCAAAAAGAGAGTTGCCACACAATACATCTTGCACAGCACAATGAGAAAAAAAAAGTATTTTCCTCTTTGTTTGTGCCAAGCTGACCACGATGGGACACCAGTTTCATACTCTGAAAGCCTGTATGTTTGCCACCAATGCTTTTGTGTTTGAAACACAATGTTGTCCGGACAGAAGTAATTCAGACATCCAGTGTAGATGGATTCAGCTGACAAACAATGGTCCGAAGTCAGATGGACACACAAAAGGATTTAGGATAGATCCTCGATTTCCCTAGGGTTTGCACAGAAAGACTGTTTCAAATTTGAGTACTGGGTCAAGCAGAGCCATTTCTTGCCCCTACATCTCATTGTTTGTATTATGGAAAATACCCTATGACCAGGTACAAACTGCAAGCTGTCAAGTTCCCACTAACTTTATAATACAAAACCCTTGAGAACGATACAATAACAAAGAAACATTTCCCTCCTGGCATGATGTTAACAAATGGAAGCTTCTTCAGAGTATAAAGACTACACAGACTTTCAAACTATTCCAAATAACAGACTTCAGAATCATTGTATTTCATATCAAAAAACACAGGAAAGGGAAATAATATAAAAGATGTAAATAAACTACCTCTAGAAAAGTAGTTTATTTGCCAATCCATGGTAAAGACAACTTCAAAAAAAAAAAAAGTGTTTATTCATGTTTAATTTATTCTTAAACTTCTTATAGCATAATTATTTTGGAAAGTAGACTTCCTTAAATGGGCCAATAAAGCAGATAACATTCAGAACAAAAAAGGGAATAGTCAATAGGAGTTGGAAGAGACTTAACCTAATGATCAGTGTCATACCCAAAGACTGTAGCTGTGTAGTGATATCCAAACTAAATTACTTAAACTGAGTTACTGATAACTACATAGCTGCAGTTTTGCATTTCAGGGACTCCTGGATATTTGGGAGTAGAAAAGAACTACTGGTGAAGTTTGCTGTGGGATTTATACTTCTTTATCTGATTTTTTTTTTTTATTTTTAATTCTCTGAAAACATTCCTAGAAATTAGCAGTAGTCAGGATTGATTCCAGAAATGTACAGACCCAGAGCTTCCCAAGGACTCACTTTCTGCCTAAATATGAACGATGGTATCTGTTCTTCAGTCCCAAACCCACAAGTCTCCATGGCCTGGCCACCACCTATCTGTCCCCTAAGGATTACTGCTGCAGCTGGAGGTTTGATGATCCCAGGTGCAGCTCCATTGATGGCAGAGGGAAGTGAGGCCTAAAGTGCTGTGCCAGCCCTCAGAGGGGACCCTGCTCCTTTCCCCTCACTGTGATGGCTAATGTAGGCTGGGTGGAACTGCCTGTGGAGAACCAGGGTGGCAAAAATGGAAAAAAAAAATGCTTTCACTTGTGAACTGGAGCTGCTCCAGCGAGCCTTCCCCCGCATGGAAACACAGCACCTTGGTAAAATGGTGCTGCTTTAATGATGGGCCTCACCTACTGTGTTATAAATAAACCAACCCAAACACTGCTGGAGGTGGAAATTCAGCTTCCCCAGAAGGAGCAGAGGTTTTCCCGTGCTGGAAGAAGAAGGGATGGAGGGAAAGTCAGGACACCACAGGCTCCCTGCTTCCCGTGTACATCCTTCACAAACCGTTCCACAGCAGCCATGCCAAACCCGTGTGGCAAGCAGCTCAATTCACCCCAACATCACAGCAAGTCCTGCACAAGCTGCAGCGCTGGCACAGGGAGATGTTTTGGCTGTGGAAAGTATGGGCTGTTCCTCCTTTTATGCTCATGTCTTTCTGTTAACTGCAAGGGCACGCGAATGAAGGGGACTCTCAAAGCCTCTGAGTAACTGTCAGGGCCACGTAGGGTCTAGGAGAGCTCTGCAATGAAAAGGAGATGGCAGCATGCCTGCTTATGCTGTTCCACATGTGAAATGTCTCAAAGGGAGGCACAGCTAATCCAACAGAAACGTCACCAGCAGATATATCACAATGACATGGTTATAACGTGATGTGCAATGAGAAGGTTTCAAAACGTGCACTTAATCTTTGAAAGAGATTTTAAAAAAAAAAAATCAGTAACAGAAGAAGAGCTTTTAACCGCTTTAAAAATCCCTAGTAGGCTGAGCATCCCCAGTAGCAATCAGATCACAAGCAGAGACACTTGTCAACTCTTCCTCATGCAGAGCCATGGACAGCCCATAGCAGCTCCTAAAGCCTGCCCAGGAATCATTAAAGACAGCTGTTTTGGACCAAACCCACCCAAGGTGTGATGCACAACATGGTGCCACAGGTGATTAAATCACAGAGGTTAGCAGTGCTTCCCAGCAATGTTTTAGTTAGCAAAAAGAGCAAAGCCCTCTTTTCCATGTAAATATGAGCCATTCTGCTAGAACTGCTGAACTGGAAAACAAAAACAAACAAACACCATATACACCAAAGCCACCACATGTGAAATAGAGTTACATTTCTCTACCAAAATCCACTAAAATCTGTAAGTTGGAAACAACCTACATCAAGGAGAAATGCAGTCACAGGAAGCTCTCAAGCCACTTTGAAGCATTTCATTGCATTCTCTGCTGGCCTGATTTTGCTTTCAAACCTAGACTGGGGTTTCTTCAGCACACTATAAAAGAAGACTAATGAGAAGAGAGGTCATTTCCCCACTGCAGTTTGTTATAAAAAATGACTTCCCTAAAGAGATCTGCACAATATTGGAGGTTACGCAGCCTCTTAGCCACATCTAACAGCTAAGATGGATGCTAGACAGAAAACTGTCACAAAGAAGTTCCACTACATCCAACCAACAAACGTTTTAAGTAAATAAATGCAAATGATTTCCATACAAATTACCCTCAATGACCTTGCTGCATTGGGGGGGAGAGGGGGAGGAGGACTTCTGAGGCTGGATACAGCTTGCACAAGGCACAACATGGCCAACCTCTGTTGAACCTTACCTGAAACTGAGCCAAAGTTTTAATCCTAGCATTCTGTCAGTTACTTCCTATGTGGTTTTGAGCACACTTTGTCTCACTTTCCCATTTGTAAAATAAAAATAATACTGTTCACTTACACTGAAGGAACTTTGTTGTTGGATTTATTACTCAATGCCTGCAAAACACTCTAAAGAAATGCACTCTACAAGTGCTAAGCAAAATATTTGTCAGCCTAAATTCCTTCTTGTTTATTAACAAGGGGAAAACATTTGAGATAAAACAAGGCATCGAGCTATTGTTTCCCTACAAGGCCCACAGAAGTAAATTACCCCCAGTGTAATTGCACACCATTTAACTCGTATCACAAAAGAAAACCAGGCTCAGATTAAACCATGCTAATACAAACACAGCAATCAGACAAACAACACAACCCACTGTGTATTCAGTGCCACACGGTTCAGAGGCAACATCTGACCAGGAGAAAAATGTTCTGCACTTGGGCTAAAGCCAAGCCCCTGCACACCAATGGCATAACAACTAGCACAGCTGAAGGACTAAAACCCAGCTGCAGGCTGTTTCAGGAGGTTGAGAATAGGATATGGAGCATAGGGTTTGGTGTTTGGCTTTTTTCCCCCCATGAAATGTGCTGTCATTTCACAGCAACCCCAAGGAAGTGGGGAGAAGCTTAATTAGGGCTTACTCCTAATTTACAGACACTTGAGTTGGCTGTACAAATTTCAAATTCATCTATGCCAGTGGCTGCCAACAGGGTGGTCAATGATGAGACAGTAACAGGGCACAGGAGTAGATACTGTGCTTCTGTAACTTGTGTAGTACTGAAAGATTCACCTTGAAGGATCTCCCAGATCAAGAATTTCCAGAACCACTGCAGTTACTATTGGAAAAAAACAAGAAAGAGGAAAAGTCTCATGATGCTGCTTTCAGGTTCAGCTGCATAATAGATGACACAATGCTGGCACGAGTTTTGAGTACTGCTACAGAGTGCAAAATAATCAATGAGACAGAAAGGAGCAAGAAAACTAGAAGGGTTACTAAATAAGGCAAACTAATTCAGAATTCGAACTGCAAAGGGACATTAAATCAGAAATAAATACAGGGCTTTTTTTTTTTTTTAAACCAGATGCTCAGCACTGTTCTATGAGTCATGAGTGGAAACAGTGTATCTGCATTCCTTTTAAAACTACATGCATATCTAGATATGTATGTATATATACACATATACATAATTACACATATATGTAAATATATAAATACATATGAGGGCTACTCTGAAAGTAATGCCTCCTATTTTATTAAGATGGCCCACAACATCAGAGGTGGATGTTGGTGGTATAGGAGTAGAGGTTGAACCTTTCCACCAATATTCCATTCCATTGTGTTCCTATATGACAGATAGCAGCAGAGGGGCAGTCTGAGAGAAGAGTATCTGACGTGGAAGTGCAGATGAAGCAAATGTGTGTCACTGGATTCCTGTATGAGATGGGCAGTGCATTTCAGCAGTGGTGACAGCAGCACCAAAGACAAACCACATTCTGGATGCAGATTTTTATGACCATGACATGCAGGCTCTTGTTCATCACTGGTGAAAATGCATAGCTAATGGTGGTGACAATGTTGAAAAAGACTGCTTTGTAGATGAGAATTTGCTTTACCAAGTAGTGTTATTGTGCTCTTTGTAACAGTTGTAGTTTCCATGGAAATAAAAAGGAGGCATTACCTTCAGAGCAACTTCCTTTTATATAAACGTATAAAAATATATACACACACATATATAAAATGTCAACAGCAAGGCTTAAGAAATATGATTTGACTAGCTACCAAAATAGTATCTTTATAAAATAAAAAAGTAATGTTTTAAATATTTTTCATTCTAGAAGCCATACAGCTTTCACTGACTTCTCTTTATTTCATCTAAACAGAAGCAATTTCAGCAGTTACAAGTAGTCAGGCTTGTCCCAGTGCTCCCTAAAAGAACATGAAAATCATCTCTAGCATCCTCCATGAACTTACATAGTTAAACACAGATATGACAGTGTAGAGTGAACTTGGGTTGACATAACTGGATGATGCTATGGAGTGCTGTGGACTATTCAGTTTTGTAATGCTGGAATCTTGTTATTTTGCTTCAATTTACTTATCTACAGCATTTTGTGCATATGAAAACTGTGCTTGAAGTGAACCTCGGGTGAGAATGTTGCATGCACATCCTGCAGAGCCAGCATCTGCTTTTAGTCTCAGGAAGTGTAGAAACATGTAAGCTCGGTGACTGAACGGTGTAATAGGACTGCATAATCTCTGCAGTATTGTTTAGAATAAAAATAAAAGGAGAGAGAGAAAAAATAGGAAGTAGATTAACTCCAGAATTAGCAGATGAAAATCTACTGGCTTCATTTTAGAATGCATCCAAATGTCTTTTCCATCACACTTCGCTTCGAATCTTTCAACCATTTTTAATTCCTGGCACAAACAAGACATTACCTCTCCATTATCTCTGACTTCCAGTAAATCAAGATATTATTTTTTTGGATAGTAATTGGTTTGGACTGCAAACAGCAAGTCCTAGCCCAAATCTCAGAGGAAGCGTAGGGGGGAGCAAGTTAGAAGTGACCACCCTATTTTTGCTCAGTAGCCTGGCAGTTTCTCAGCATTACCCTTGTTCAACAGCTGGCCAAAATCAGCGCTGAGCACCAAATGAACCAACCTTCATCTAAAAAAATACACGTTGATAATTCAGTTATTGAAGCAAATGGATAAAACCATAGTACCACATGACACAGCAGGTGGAATCCCAGGACACCAGCAAGAACAGTGGCCACCTATAACATCAGTAAAAATGCAAAACTGAAGTTAAGCAATGCGTTGCCTTGAGTACACTGACAACATCTTTCCTTCTCAGTGGACTCACTGTGTTTTATCAGAAGCAGTGGTACAACAACCTGGTGTGTCCTCACATCATGCTGAGGCTTTTTTAGTAGTGAAAATGAAAGAAAGTGTATTCTCACCCTTATTTTTTGTTCCCACTGAAAAGAACCCAGGTATTAAACTACCACAGGACTTCATTTGTGAATCAAAATATACACAGCAGTGAAACCCATAGGGCACAATCCATTTCAGTCATGAAGTTTCCCCACTTGACAATTTTTGGAACACTTGAACCAGTCGTGTTCTTTCACGTAAAAGAGAGGCTGAGTCATTCTGTGTAGGAGTAACTATAAATATCTAATGCCAAGACTCCTGCACAAAAGCTGCAGCCCTTGACATAAAGAATTTTGGAGACTCCAGAACACCGGGGAAAGAGTACAGCATGTCCTTTTTAGGAAGGAACATCTGGTGCGCTCTCTGAAGAGAAACTGGTGTGACCTCCTGTCCTACAAATAATGTCAACTCACCAGTGTTACTTTTTACAAGCAGCATCACAAGGTTTCCTCACAGTTTGAGTGGGAAAAGTGTTTGGAATGGAAAAATTCCCTGCTGCCAGAGGATTTGTTCAGCCACTAAAACTTTGTTCCTTTCAGTAAAACTTAGTCATTACGTTATCTCATAATGATGCAAATAGCCGGGACTCTTTAACCCAGCATTACATTCTGCAAATCATCCTGGTACAGAAACAAAATGCACAAAGTATCTGCAAACTAGCAGGCAGCTGGGTGCATTCCCTCTCTCTCATAGTATTTTCCTGAATTTAACACCCCTAGAAGATAGCAAATATAAAAGCAACTATTTTGATATCCACACATTTATGAGAGTTTAATTCAGTGCCACTCTCAGATATAGGAGTGCAACCTATAGGAAAAGCTGGAATCAAAGCATGAGGTCACAGCCAAGCCCAGAAAGGCTTATTTGCTTCGCCATAGACAAGCAATGAATGAAGCCCTCAGGCTTCTTCTTTTCCCTTTCATCTCTAGACAGCTCCACTGGTTCCCAAATACGTCTGTACGAATGAGTACTTTGGCTCTAAAGGTTTCCACAGAGTTTCAACACTGGTTTTATAAAGTTAATATTTACAGCTGCATCGAACGATGACCTGAGCACTTCCTACTCTGCTAGATAAAAGCAAAGAATCTACTCTGAAATCCCCTGTCAAATACTATAAACAACTGTACTTCATTTCCAGAGTGTCAACAGAAAGCTGAAATAAGGCATGAGTCTTCACTCACGCATTCACTGTTCCATTGCACATGCACATTTTGATTGTTTTGAGTAAACAAAAAATGTGGCTTTCTGCTGGTTTGCTAGCTGGTTTCATTTTGGAACTCTAAGTACTTTAAGAACACACAACCAGTTTGCCTTTCCTGTCTGTTCCTCCCCTTCTTTTTAAGACCAGAAATGAACCAAAGTTGCTCAGCACATTCAGCCAGGATCAGGACACGCAACACAGAAGGCGATGCTGAGTTGAGTGGGGGCACTGATCTGCTTGGGAACAGAAAGTAGGAATTATTCATTCCACCAATTCACCATATAGCTTCTTCCACTGCTACTCAGCTGTACACAGTTTGTTTTCAACAGAAGGAAATAATTTGAAAGTAAGGTTTTGGGTTTTTTTTCTTCCCCTATAGCTAGTTTTGTCTAGAAATATGAAAAAAAACCACTTCTGTTCAACCCAACCTTCGTCCTCACTTTCAGCTCTTTCTCCTTTTCCTCACACTTTTCTACGTCAGGGTTGTGACAAAGCTCATTCAGACTTCATGCAGTCTCCAAATAACTGATGCTTACAAGATAAGAAAATCACTTACATGATCTTTTGTAAGCAAATCAGAAAACCCAAGTCTTAATTAAAGCCATAGAATGCTTCCTCTGTTCCTCAATCAGTCCTAATAGGCTGCCCGAATTCCAACCAGGCTCCATCTCTGCCTTTTCGCATTGATTTGTTCCCAGTCACAGATCTTCAAGCCAACTAAGTGTTAGCTGGCTCTTCACATAGGAGAAATATTCCTTTTTCAGCTCCTATACTTTACACATGGTTGCAAAAAAATCAGTGTGCTGTCCTACGGACTCAAATCTCATACAGGGAATACATATGGTAGATACCATCAATCCATACGACACTATTTTATTTTGGAAAGTGCTGTTTCTGAAACGTGGAAGAATACAACACAGATGACTCCAGCATATAAAACGATTGATCTTTCTCTCCTACATTTTCCAAAACAATCTCTAGAAGATTAACCACACCTCATTGCTCATTCATGACTCTCCTCTTCAAAGTAACCACGCCGTATCAAGATAGTGCTCACCTGCTGTAAGGAGCATTTGTCCCTGAGTTATAGGAGGAAACATGTTCCTTGAATTGCATTGAGTTAGATCTACAAAATGGTAGGTGAATGGCTTGCATGTCATACGTGCAAAAAATCCTGCACAGAACCTCTCAGGGCTCCACAGATAAAGACAATTAAAACAGTCTGAATCCCTGAGACACTGTCGTCAGTGTTTCTGTGTACATGAGGAAAAAGGAACATTAATAATTTTAGCATACTCTAGGAGGGGGCCAAACACACCAAGACTTCTGAGCGTTGCCAACTGTCACTGTTTCTTTCCTTTCAGAGCCATTAGCTGTAGCTGCTCTATGCTATCTCGTGTAAAAAAAAAAAAATCACATTTTCTGAAGCACTTCTCAGCTGCCTGTCCCAACATACAACATATCTGCCAGGGCTTAACAATATTGTCTGAAATCATGTTATCTTTCTCCATTCTTGTCATCACCCCAGAGATCAGGTTTTCCCCTCATTTTTAAAATGTTAAAACACACAAGGTTTCCAAAGCTGGTTCAGCTTCCCTTTGAAAGTTGTTTCTCCCTTTTATTAAATCTAAGGAGCACTTTTAGAACCAGCAAAAGAACTTATTTGGGTCTGGTTAACAGGCTGTACGACAACCCAAACAAAGCCACTATTTTTACAACTAAGGATAAAATCAGAGACCTGCTTGGGTATTTTGAGCTCCTGCACCAATTGCCAAGATATTCATCCTGGGCCTCTGCAACAATAAGTTGGAGAAGTAAGCAGATGTTAAACAAGAGGTGGAAGAGAGGAAGGAGGTTTTCAAGCCAGGTTCACTTTCATGTCACTTGCAATCTAGCAAAATACTTGCTTCCTATTCAGTTAATGGGAGCACTGCCAGCTGTTTGTAGAAAGAGGAAGCAGTGCAAAAAGTTGATTTCTTAAAAGCACATATTGATAAAAATTAGAATTGCTTAATAACAATATGGTCACTCCAGAACCTTTCCCCCCTCACTTTTATTATCTGCAAACAAATACACACTTGCTAAAAGAACAGTAAGGAGGCAAGTTTGCTGCTATCCTCTTTCATCAACTGAAACATTCATAGAAAACTGGGAGGAAAAACTACTGCAAGAGGAAATACTCTCTCTTTTTAAATCACTCACATTCCTTTCTCAGCATAAGATCTGCCTCCATCTCTCCTCCCAGTCCACCCTCTCACCCCTTGTGATGTCAGAGCCACCTTTTGAGGGACTATCCTGCCAGTAACATGCCTGCAGGCATCTGTCCCTGCAAAACGCTATGGGTGCAGCTGTGGATGAAAGGTATTGTATGTACATCCAGTCACTGAAGGATGGCTGCTCAGCCAGCTTGATTCCAACCAAAGCATGAGCAGGCTTTCATTAAAATGCTGTTTGAGTATCTCCAATGAGCTTGTCGTTTCAACTATAAATAACTTATTATTCATTCCTCAATATTCATGAGGATCAGAATATGGAGTGAGAGCACTGGATAAAACCAGGGCATGATCTCAATCTGTGCCCATTCTCAACCATGACAAATAGCAAATCTTTTCAGAGAAAAATAAGCAAAGATCAAATGCAGTGATGCTTATATATCCCTGATGTGCTGTCCCATCTTCCAGTAATCTGTAAAGGCATCCAGAGCCATATCTTTGTGTTTATCTTTTGAGTCTCATGCCATGCAACCACTTTTTCAATAAAAGTAAATTTTTAGCATCCATGAGGAACTCAGTTCCAACCAGTTGATTTCTACCACACAGTACTAGGAGCTCTAATTTTCCACAAGCACATATCTCAGTTTACTGACAGTCATTCAGACAAAGATCTGAGCAATACACAGCCTCCCAGGTTTCTCTTTTAATCAAATCCTCATCTCTGCCTCCCTTAGTAGTTCTCTGGAGATAAGCTGAAGCTCCTGGAAATGAAGAAGGGTGAAATATTGGCTCTAACTCACCTGTATTATCTGTAATACTGATACTTCTGAAAACTAAGCTTGAGATACCTTGTGGCCAGCATCTAACTGAAACCTGTGAGCAGATGGTTAGGCATTTTCTCTTTCTTTCCCTCACTCTCTGGTCCCAAAGTTACCTTCCTCCCCTGGAGATACCTGCCTCCTTCATTCGGCAGCCCAGATAGACCACAGCAGCAACGCTCTCGCTTTGCCACAGTTAAGTGCCTGAAGTCAGAAGGCATAATCCAAGCCTCAAGTCTTTTGGTCCACTTGAAATAAAAGCACCTACCACAGCAGAGTACTATCATGCTGGGAAACCGACTCATTGCTAAGTCAGAGGAAGGAATGCCAAAAGCCCCACATCAACTTTGTTTTTGATCTTCAAGTATTCCCACAAAGTTTCCCAGCTAGCTAGACCTTATTTTTATTACAAAAGCCAGCAAGCTCACAACTCGAGGTACAGCAGCTTGAGGCATTCAGTGCACTTCGTTGCTATCAACCGGCCAAAGAAAAGCTCGCTTCACTTTTGTTGAAAAATATCAACAGATATTTGTAACAGAGTACATAGCATAAGCCATTGGTTGGACAATGCACTAAAATAGACTTGGGTGGAACAATCCAACAGAAGGTCTCAAATAGAGAACATGATTGAAAGCACAGTTAAAAATACATTTACAGAATGAGGCTGATGTAGCCCAGCTGGCAGATCTGTGTGCACACAAAGCGTGTGGAAGATGAGAAGAATTTTAAAGCAAACAATCAATGCCTCCAACTTGAAAGCATCTCTGTGATCTATCACCTTGGCCCCTGACCCTGGAGTGCTCAGTCTCTTACAACACCATTGGCAGCAGCATGTAAACAATCTGCACAGTTTCACCCAAGATATGGCACTGAGATTTGGTAATGTCTGTATTTGCCAAAACACCCAAAGTAAGGGGAAAAATGGAGTGTAAGGGAAAAAAAAAAAGACGTAAATTAATTTGTTTGGCAGAACTACATTGAATTCCAAGCTGGATTCAGAGAAACAGCATTCCTCTAATATTCAAGTACATAAAGCAAGTGATCACCATAGGAACTGCAGGCAAGTTAGAGACTACACTCAAAGTGCAAAAAGCCTGGAAAGAAAACAGGCATGACAACACAAGGGCAAGAGACCATGGCAAGGCAGAGGGCAAAAACCAAAAGAAAAATCTTTAATACCCCCCCAGCTTCACACCAGATTACTGCTTTACAGCTGAGAATCAAACTCAGACCTCTGAAGTCCCAGCTCAGGACTTCAAATATATAAGATTCCCTCTTAGAGAAATGACAGCTCCAAACAAAGCTCTCTAGGACGTGCCAAGTTTGGTGGTGGTGGTGTAAGAACTTGTGTGTTTTTTTGTTACTGCTTTTTTTTTTTTTTTTTTTTCCCACTTTTTTAACTTTGGATGATTTAAACAGGAGACTGGGTGGTCAGGAGCACTTGTTAAATACTGGCTGGTTCACAAAGTAGATGGTGACAGCTTGTGGTAGCAGTTAATAAAGCGATTCCTTCATTCCTTCAAGTTCAAACAGTAGGGATTTGTGCCTTGAAGATGAAATGTTGGGATTTCTTCTTCGCTGGAGTCAGTAACTCCAAGTATGTTTAGTATCACATTTGTCAAACTATGGATGTGTAGAAAGCTACTGGATGTCTCACAGTGAACCATAGAGGGACCAGTAACACTCTGGGGTCTATTTTTATTCTGAGAAAGATCAAACAGGACCAGAGCAGAGACCAGTCCAGACCTGAAATCACCCAAAGCACGTAGATGAGCAGACACTTCCTATTCTTAGATGTTCAGTGATCATACTTCACTGCTTCTGAAGTAATTTACAAAATACAGAGCATGTTTGAGAGGAGAAAAGTAATTATTTCACCATTTGCTTTGTGCATGCAGGTGTTGTTTTTTTTTTTTTTTAAAGAGGTAATACTACTGATGTGGTATTGTTTCTAAAAGCTTTTATTTTTAAGATTCCTAAATCTGAGCTCCAGGCATTCTTTTTCACATGAATATTTGTCCTTCTCCAGGTGATTCATGTCAGAATTTTTATCATGTTAAACTGCTAATAGTTTGTACGTGCGTGTGTTTTTAAGAGGCCATTTTTCTACTGATGTGGTGTCGTCCCTAAAAGCTTTTATTTCTAAGGTCCTCAGGTCCAAGCTTCAGGCATTCTTTTTCACATGAACGTTTTTCCTTCTCCGAGTGATTCACGTCAGAATTTTCATCACGTTAAACCATTAATAGAAGAGACATGGCTAGAGGTTAAGAGGGCAATCTGACATTTAAAAAGTGAGGATCACTGTTTAATGTAATTTTAAGTGATTGGAAAAAAATAGACAAGCACTGAAGCGGCAAGCGATGCCAAATTAAGTTTAACCAAAACTAGAAAAGACTTGGATGAAATTCAGAAGCACATAGAAAATTGAAAAGACAGGCCAGGGCAAACAAAATCTAATTTTGATAAATCTAATGTAATAGGCACTTTAGAGAAATAATTAAGTTCATACTATTGGGTACCACTCACAAGAAGAAAAGTGAGTGGCAATATGAACAGATCAAGAAGAACCACCTCCTGCTTCCTGTTTGACAGCAGCCTGAAAAAAGTACATTTAAAAGCATGTGGAGCTTCTGCTAGAAACGAAGAGCACAGATGCTTCTATCTAACATAAACCAGTTCGCTCTGCTATCTGTAATGATTCTCTCACTGAGTCCAAAAACTGAGTAAAATACAGCCTTCCAGCTGAAGAGCTGGCTGAGGCTTCATCAGTGAATAGCACATTACAAATCTGCCTCTGAAACAGAGCAGTAGTCCTGCCTCAGATGTCAATGCTGGGGGAAGTTTTGAGTCAGACATAATTCAGAACGTTTGCAAGTTTTCCTGCACCATTTGCTAAAGTCGTCTTGTATGAGAGTGCTTATAACCTGCCATATAATCCTTAGCTTCAAAATCTCAGCCACAGAAAGATTCGTTTTTTTTTAGGACAGTGGATCACATCAAGAGAGTATTGGGAACCCGGGTAAGAAAAATACCACACAATGTGCCTGCTGAGTATGAATATACTGACTTGAGATTCTCAACATTACAGTAACATCCATCCTAGCCCAAGGTAGTAAAAGATTTATTACAAGGAATCAGAGCTGCTTATTTGGGTTAGATGAACAAAGTCAAATTCAGGTATCTTTTTTTTTACCCACCACACACTGAGATACAAATAAAAGTGATTTTAAAGCTCTGGAGAGCTTTTCTCTGCATTTTTTTTTTTTTTTTTAAACAAATTAGAAAGAGAGAAGGAGAGGAGAGGAAACAAAACCCCCACCATTGGATCTTTATAGTTCCACATGTCCTAAAGCTTTAATTCCTGAACAGACAAGATGTGTTTCCCTGATGAAAAGGCATTCTAAGCTAATAACGCAGCAGTTTTCAGCAGCGTTTACTGGCATATTGCTTGTGCTGCTTCTGATCAAAGATACACTAAGACAAACACCACTGCTACATTTCTATGCCACTGAGTTACTGATGTGGAAATACTGATGGCATTCAGCACGGTACGACGAGCACAAACACAAATTATGGCACAGTGTAGATGGACTCACTTCAGTTTGACCTGGTCACACAGCAACCAACCCACTGAAACCAAGCCTAGAACAAGCTCCTGGCAGAAACACAACCCTGTCCATTGCTTTTCCTACAGAATTCCACATACATTCTCATTTTGTAGGCTAAGCCTGTAAAAGAAAATGGCAGGCTGGCTTCTTCCCTGAACTTTTCTTGGACTTCAACTTTCTACCTAAAGGAACGTTCAGGTTCTCACAAAAATCCCAGGAGAAAGGATCATCACATGTCACTGATATCTGGAAGTTGTGTGTCAGCTTAAGCTTTGAGAAAAAAAGGCAGTTTTTGTACATCTAGAAGCAAGTGGTAGGCATAACATAGACACCTGAACCTGCAACTTGATTTTTGAAGTTTCAGATGCCTCTCTCTTAAAAGGAACTGCTTTGACTGACTTCAAAAAACAAGAGATTGTTGTTGTTGTTGAATAAATTACATTAGTGAAGGACTGTCTGAAGAGCTGCCCAGCTGAGGCTCACTGTTATTTCATGTCCTGAGTCATGCTGTTTACACTGTGTTGAAACATGGTGGCATATAATTACGTATGCAATAAGCTCATGGGATCCTCAGGCAAACACACTCTGTACTTAAATCCCGGAACAATTCTGACCTTGACAAAGTGAACTCTTATGAAAATGAAGCAGCAACTGCATTCCCAGTCACTGGTGGCTCAGAAGACATCCATACAGGCACATGCACGTACAGGATTAGATCTCTACTTACCAAAATGAGAACAATAGCTTCCTAATGAGAGCACCATTTCTCCAGTTCATGTAGCACAAATGGAAGCATGGGAAAGTTTTCATCTTTGTAGAGAATCAACTAAAAACTCTGTTACTAGAGAGTAAGGCACGTTATGTAATTACTGGAACTAAAAACAGAACAGGTGGGGTAGCAGTGGAACAAGAGGAGACTGATCTACTTTCTCATATTTCTAACCATTCCTTTGGAATTCACTAATATAGGCTCTTGGGAACTCTCCTAGACAACTGAGAAGAAAAAAAAACCTCACTGTTCCTAAATATGTCAACAACAACAAAATCAATTTGGCATTGACATATAAATATCAATGTATATTTTGGCAGCGTAAAAAAGCCATTACCACAGGACAAAATATTGGTTATGGTAGATTACCAGGATGCTGTCCAAATACAAACCAGAAAGAAAGTACTTGTGCCAAAAGTATAAAGTTTGACTGAAGAAAACACATACATAGATGAAGGCGTACATGAAAAAGCAGAACAGAAGCATTGTGCATGTGTCTTTATGAAAGATACTGAATTTACAGTCTCCTGAATTGACCTGCTAGCTAAATCTATCACAGCACAAGTAACATAGCTTTATAATGAACAGTTCAACTCAGATGTCTTTATCATTTGATATAACCACATCTGCACTCCCAGACAACAAGGCAAAAAAAAACCCTGTTGTTCTGCAATGTTAACCTGGTAGCACAAAGTGATTAATGAATGTCAGGAAATCATAGTACAGTGTGAGGTTGTTCATTAAGAAAGGCATTTTGTAAGTTACTCTCTAGGAAGACTGGTGACAGAGCAGCCATGGCAGCCACACACAGCTGGAAGGCAGCAGGGCCATAAAGACATCAAAAAGCAGATTCAATCTGGGTCCTGTGGAGGAAGAGGACAACAAAAGGAATGGCTGGGAGAAAGCTGCAGAGACAGACCTGACAACAGAAAGCAGAGGAAGATGAATCTAGGAGAGCAGTATCTATTGCATGTACAGAGCCCACACTGTGAGCTTCTCTCCTAATACATGGGAGTAGAGATACTGCAAAACACAGTATCTTAGAGAGACCAGATTCCGTGCAACATCCTTTTCATACTGTGGTTGATATTTGTAGGTAGACTTAGCTGGGTTCAAGCACTGCAACCCACAATGTTGCTTTATGAACAAATACAAAAGCAGTCTGTTTTCTTCCCCTGTGGGTACAGAGCAATGGCAGTTCAGCCATCAGAAACCTTCTGGGACACTTCTGCCTTTTACAAGTTGCCTTATGCCATGTGTGCAACTGAAAAACAAAGCCAGGAGGCTCCGAGTGCTATGGTTTTGTTAGCTTCCTGCCCTGCCAAGGTTTCCTTCACATACTGATTGATTCAACTCTGATACCTAAAATATCATCGTGCTAATCTGGGAGAATGTTTATTACACAGCCATAAATCTTCACAGAAAAAACATGAACTTCCTGGGTTGGAGCCACGAGACAAGGCTTGCTGATACAGACAGCTTCATTAGCTGCAGAAAGGTTACGTGCAAAAGTAGTAAAGAGCAGGGTGCACATCATTTTAGTCAACAACATTTGTAGCAACAGCACTCCTATGCCCCAAAGTAATTTGTTTGAATTAACAAACTCCCCGTCACAATTTCAGCTTGAGCTAGAGTTCTTCAATTATTATACATGTTTACATTTTCAATTTTTAAACACCTCTTGCACACTACTGCCCGAGCTTTCACTCTTGTGGATCCTGGCCTAGAAATCAATGACTGTGCCAGCTAGCATGGGGAAAAAGTGGTATCTCTGGAACAGATCAGAGAAACACAGACACGAATGGCATCTTCAGCCCTGTCCCTGCACGTAGCTGGATGAAGTCCATGTAACAGAAGATGACTGCAAGTGGGCATGAGAGTTAGAGAAGAGGAATGCTCTCTAAAAAGCAAGCAGCAAAAGCTGCTACCCAAGGCAGCTGTGTACAAGACAATTATTTACTGTACCTGGTTTGCAGACAAGACGAGGGCATAAGATTTTCCAAAAAGAAAACACCAGGCACTTGCTTGCAATATAAAGCTTGAAGTGAAGTTACCACAAGCTTCTCTATATTCCCCAAGGACAGTGTTAAAACTTACTATTCATTCACTTGGCAACACGTTGCAGCCCACAATTTTTATCATCTTTTCTTACTCTGAGAGGAACAAGTGACTTCAACAAAAGGAAAGAAGTCTCTATGTTGCAAAGTACACGTAAAATGAAACAAATATAAATCTTGAGAAAGCCCAGAAGATTAGTTTCTCCCCTTCCTTAGTTTCAGTACTGAGAAAGGAATCGCTCTTACATTAAATATAGCAGTGGTATACTACAGAAAATAAAGTTTGTGTTGAATATTGATTTAGACTTTTTAATCCAGCATATTGTGGAGCCAACCCTGCCTCTCTTTCATTTTAATTTCTTGTAGCTTTACTAAAAATAAGCCACTTTACTGAGATTAACTTTTCCATTCATGGGACAGCAAATTATATCAGTCAAGCATGCAGTGGTGACCATATAAATACAGAGCATGCTTTGCTGCTACAGGGAGGAATTGGCACAGAGCTCCGCTTTACCTTGTCACCATTATCCCACCCCTGCAGCAAAGGCCCTGCTGATTAAAGTGCCCTTTCACTAACAAACTTCTCTTGACTGCCCATGCATGCCTGTCCAGTTGTTTCCTTTGAAGTTTTCCTCAGTGCTCTTTTAAGGCAGGAAACGCACTAAATTCAGCAAAAGCAGAAGCTAAAGACATGGAGAAAGTTTTACGTTTAATTACAGAAACCAAACAGTTACACAAATCAAAAACAAAAGTACCATCATCTTCTAAACAAGCAGTGCCCCGCTGGCAGAAATCGACCATTTTTTGTCCTAGCAGCCTAGGCTTCAGAGAGGGTGGCACAGAAGGTGAGAAACTCCATCTCTTCCAAAGCTTTAAAGATAAACATGGTTGGGAAGGAAAGACACAACATCTTCAAACTATTTCCTTACCGTGCATTTAAGAAGTTAAGAAAATGGGACAGGCTGAAGTTAGTTAAAGTTGAGCAAACCTTTTCAGATGCTGTTTTCACACCTGCTGACCATCAGTGGAAATGCCAGGTCCATGACCCACAGACATAGTGTGACTCTTTGGGATCTGACCACTCCTTCCAGGGTTCTGGTGAGAGGGGATGCTTTCATCTACTGGGAAGGCGAGAGAACTTACAAATGCACGTGAGCATTGCAGGGCTGCACATACACAGCTCCTCTCTGCAAGCCCTAACAGAAGGCAGATGGTACTCACAAGCAGATTGCTAACCACTGATGCTACAGATCCCTCCTTACTTTGGTGAGAACCCAAAATTCAGGGTGCTGCTGCTCTGCAGGTTGGGCCAGGGTTGAGTTGAAATTTATAGCTAAAAAGTCTAACGTTTGCCTTGTTATATGACTGCAGAGAATTAAAGCATCAGTACATTAAAAGTTACAAATAAAAAGTGGCAGAATAAAGTTTCTGGGAGTTGTAGGTATAGACTTAACCAATCCAACAAAATTGGTCTGCATATGTTATCTACTTATGGCAGCTTGCATGGTGCACTCCACAATGCCTTCTCATAAGGCCATGCTCACCTTCTCACTCACCAGGGTAGCTAGCCATGCTCTATGGAGCATTTTTGCATGTGCATATTCAGAAGTAGATATGGCTTAGATATGGCTTATCACAAATACCTTTTACCCCTTGTAATTACATCCATAAAATGCAGTCTGGAAAAGGATCTATTTGAGATAAAACACACTGCAGCAAGAGCTGAAATCATCTCTCATTCCCACCAGGGATCTCCCTGTTTGCATTAGCCAGTGGAGATCCAAGTGCAAAGAGGGTAAGAGAAGTCCTGGTAAATAAATCTGAAGGGCAAAGGACTGCTCCTAAATCTGCTTTTTTTGACCGTAAAAGCAGTGGATACTCCATCCCTGGATGAGCTCAAGGCACAGGCAACTTATCTAGAGAGATGTGTCCCTGCCCAAGGCAGGGAAGTTGGAACTGGATGGGCTTTAACATCCCTTTCAACCCAAGCCATTCTGTGATTCAATGACTATGACTTAGTTAACATGCTGTAGCACAGTACAAGTTCAAGTCACACTAGGAGTTGATGTATTTTATGTAATACACCCTTAGTGTTCTCCTCTTTCCTCAAGAGAATGTCTCATAAGCTTACTTCTAAATATGTTTTCATTTCAAACAAGCTTTGTTTAGGGACAATCTTTGTAAATATAGTCACCATAAAAAAACAACATCATTCCAACTCCAGAGTAACAGAAATCAGAAACAGCATAAGGGTTTGTTAGACAAATGACTACAGTTTATTCTAGCTTGTTTCTCAGAAATGTATGACTTGTATAAAATAGAGGATAAACCGAAAGTGTACACTGAGAAGATGCAAATATTAGTCAAAATATTAGTAAATTAGTGGTAATAACACAGATTTAATAATAAAGATTTGTTTGTATAGACACTTTCTGACCTGAGGGCCTTTCCTAAGGGAATGAAAAACTTGCATAATTTAAGTTATTTCCATCCATCTGTCTAGTGAAGCAATCCCATGGGCCAAGACTTCTATCATCTGTGTTTACTATGTACATAAGATAATCATCTGCAGACCACAGCTTGATATAGACTTCTCTTTCATACCCAGATATGGTAATATGCATCAACAAGAAAAAAAAAAAAAAAATCACTTCTTGCAACTTCTCAGAATGAAAGTCTTTGAGGATGAAGCACAGACCAAATGGTGAGAAAAAAGATGAATATTTGATCCGTTCAAAATTAGTATGCAAATGAATGGAGGGAGTAGTTTGCAACAGAGGTGCACTGAATTCCTTTGTCAAATCCTCTAGTCAGCCATGGGTCCAGCACAGACCAGGCAGCTCCTGATGGAGCGTAAGTTTGGCAGAATGCTCCTTGGTAACCTAAGCCAACCTACACACCGTGCTCTCCAGGGGTCATAAATCAAGCTTTTTGAGGGTAATAAAGAGCTATTGGCAAGAGTGAACTGCAATACATCGGTTTTTGTCTCCTGGCCTGCACCTACCATCCAGCCTGGCACTGGAGGAATGCATTCAGCAGAATGTGATGAGAGGTAGTAGCAGGAAAAGCAGCACTCTAGGAATAATGTCAATGCAGTTATGAAAAAGATTCCCAAATACTGATCTAACCTGCTTTATAACAAGCTCCTTGCAAAATACATGGCAAAGCATAAGGATTCACCCAGCTGATTTGATTACCTTTTACCTCACACAAAATACAGAATCACAGAATGGTTTGGAAGGGACCTTTAAGATCATCTACTTTCAACCCCCTGCTGTAGGCAGGGATACCTCCCACCAGAGCAGGTTACTCACAGCCCCATCCAGCCTGGCCTTGAATGCTTCCAGGGTCACAGCATCCACAGCATCACTGGGCAACCTGTTCCAGTGTCTCACCACCCTCACAGAAAAGAATTACTTCCCAATATCTACCCTCTTCCAGTTTAAAGCCATTTTCCCTTGTCCTGCCACTACGTGCCCATATACAGGTCTCTAAGAAGTTCTCCAACCCTACACACTCACAGGATTTGAGGAAAAACTTTTTTAAAAAAGCTGTATAGGAATGCTGGAAAAAATATGATCATTAGAAAAGCATCACTTAAAGGGTTCTTCAGTGTTGATATTAGAATGATACCTAATGAATACAGAGAAATATATATATGCACCCACACTTATCATAGATGCTCCTTATTTTCTCTTTATACCTACTTAATTTAATTTCACTTGCTGCTTCTCAACTACCAGCAGAACACTGCAGTGTTCACATAGCAAAGACTGCAGCTAAATGAAAAAACAAACAGAACACACACAAAGCTTTACATGAACTGACGACTGACTCTTCACAAGCTTTAGATTTTCTTTTCCTTAATACACCTCTGAATTGGTTCTGATCTTTACTTTCTTTTTAGTTCTGAATGGAACTAGATGGATGAGAGCACGTCCATCTTTAGAAATACTTCAACGCAGACAATCCAGAACAAAAAAATAAAAGAGGAAAACTACCTGTTGTCCAGCCCAAACTTTGCCTTCCCAAAAGAACTGGATAATTTGTATGCCCTTTTGGATTATTATGGAGGTGTCTACTTTAAGAAAATCACCCCTCAAACATCCAAGCCTTACAGGTTCCTCTTCCATGCTGGTGATTGCCTCCCTTTGTTTTTAGCCACTAGCTGCTGTTGTTTACACGGGGGTTTGTACCAAAGGCAGACTCCCAATCAAAACTGTGACCTGATGGAACCAGTTACAAAAGACAAGTCTTAGGCAACATAATCATTAAAGTTAGATGCACTGCTGTAACTTAATAAAACCACAACTTCACGGTGCAAAGACAATGAGGAATTGTGGCAGCTTCTGTGCCTCTGGCACAGGTGGGAGCAGTGGCTCCTGAACAGGGCTTGCAGTCAGAAAAACTACTGCAAGAGACCAACAGAACCCCATCAAGCACCATCTTATCCTTTTTGCCTTTGCAACATTCTCAAGGCTGACAATAGAAGAACCAGTGCATTAAGGAAACGTGGAGAGCTATAAAGTAAATATTTACAAGAGTAAGAGACTAACACAATAATATGTAAGTACATATGTATAATAATGAACACACAGGTGTTATAATTACAAAATACACAAGAGAGCTTGGCTAAGCAGGTTATTACAGCAAAAAGAATGGATAGAGGGCTTACCCTTATCCTGGGCTCACTAGGAAACTCCAAAAGAAGGGATCTGCAGAGAGAGATCCTTCCCTGCTGGCAGTCAGCTCTTAAATGGGTCTAGGAGAGGTGCAGCCAGGTTGCCTTCACCTGTGCTCCCATGGCTGACTCATTGCTCGCCTCAGGTGATCAATCAGAGGTTCAGGCCATGATTCAGCAGTTCCCATGCAAGATATTAAACTACCTGCCTGCTATTCAGCTCTCCCGAGCCACACTCAGAAGTTTTCACATCAAGGCAAAAGAGGTAACATTAACACCACTAACAAGGTATGTACAGATTGTCTAATCAGAAACATTCCATTTTTAGGTAGCTGTCTCAGGAGGCAGAAGAAGGGCACAGCAGAAGTTCTGCAAATACATTCTGGTCATTCCCCAGGGCAAGCATCCTCATGTTGAACCCATCAGATTTTGTTAAACATAGGACATCAGATCATTTTCTTACAGAAGGGAAGAAATAAAACCAACATCAAAAGTAATCAGAAACAATGCAAGGCAAAATAGAGTCTGTTCCCAAAATAGTAAGGAAAGAAAAATGAACCATCACAGATATTTAAACTGTTTATCTAAAGTTTAAAAATAAATTCTGGCACTCATTCAAGATCTTAAAAGGGGCAAATGGAAAAAAAAAAAAAATAAGAGCCCCTCCAGATAATATTTATTGGCTACAGCATCACAGCAGAGCATCATGCAGTATCTCCATGTGAAGAATGCACTTGCCACAGCTGTGTAACCATGTAGCAGCCAAGCAGAGCCGCACAGCACAACCTCCTCCTGTGCATGTAGCAGGAACAGAAATGCCCCATGTAGAATTATTGCCCAATTACAGCTTTAATGCTGATCCATGCCCCCATTCTAGAAATATTCAGTATGTTCAGGAAGGCTTTGATAATGCTTTTTTTCAGAGAGAAAAGTCTCCTCTGGTCTCCAGGCAAAATCTCACCCCTGACTAAAACCGGGGATAGTTTTTGCCATGGATTTCTATCGCCAGGGTTGCATTGCTTGTGCTATCTTGGCACAGACTGTGGACAGAGCTTCCAAACCTGGCTGTGATCCAGAGCTCAGCCTTCCAAAGCAAGCTCACGGTTTTTGCTGCTGCTATCTGAGAGCAAACCAGGGCAGCTTTTATGGAAACAATGCTGCGGGAAACACAAGAAAATGGAAACTTCCTCCTCCAGCTCCCTTCCTGCAGCTGAGCAGTAGATGGGCTGAAAGCCTGTGTGTGCCAAGGCCTCCACCAACCATCTCCAAGTCACAGGGGATTGCTCATGTGATGCCAGTTACAGCTCCACAGCTGAAATCTCCTCTTCACCGTGAGCAGCACAGCTCGCTGAATGGGGACAAAACAGCAGCAGTTCCCAGGCAAGCTGCTTCTGGGGCAACAGGCATCTCAGAATCATAGAAAGGTTTAAGTCGGAAGGGACCTTTGAAAATCATCTAGCCCAGCTCCTGTGCAATGAACAGGGACATCTACATCTAGACTAGGTTGCTCGTAGCCCTGCCCCCCTGGCTTTGCTGGGGTGTCACCTAGCACTAATGGAAACTAAACTCACTTTCACAGGGGTAATATTTCTGATATGAAATTGGATTTGTACTCCGTGAATTTATCAGGCTTTTGTACTTGACCAGGGCAAGAAGCAATTGTTTCCTCCAATAACAGACAACTATCTGCTCAATCATTTAAAAGGAGTAGTTTGTAGCTATTACAATTGCATGAACCCACCTGTTTCCTCTGAATACAGAAAGCTTTATTTATGAAAACTATAAATATATATATATATATATATATATATATATATTTTCTGATTGAGAATTTTTCACTCTTGTTTCAAAGAGTTAGTACCTAAAAGACAGAATGCAACCCAAAGAACAAAAATCAAAGTTTCCAGGTTACGCTGCGTCAATGCTGCACTTGCAGGAACTTCTGTCTCTAAATTTCCTATTTGAGGACTGAAAACCTAAAAACATTCAGGTCATCTCAGAGACAACCTCAGCTATCTAGTCCATTGCTAAAACATCTATGATCCACTGCCCCTTTTTGGTGAGAGGGGAAGATGCAAGAGGGTAAAAACCTTGCATGTATTTCAACAACTTTTACCTGCTGGAGTATGATGAAGTTTCTGGCTTTTCAATTTTTCCATTCTTTCCAGATTCTAGAGCAAAAGTGCATGAACCAAATTTGCCCAGTGACAGGGCTTCATCTCTTACTTGGAATGGATTTTAAAAGCCTTCCTATTGGATCACTGTCCACATACACTCAAGGCTCACTGAAGCTCCCTTTTCATGGCTAGAGGTATGTTTCACTTCATGCTTGCTAGATCCTAGCAGGTCAAAAACATGTGAAAGAATGTACAAATTCATATGACATACTCTATTTTAATTTGCTTTTTTTTTTTTTTTTTTTTTTTGTTAGTTGTTTCTATTTTTACACTCTTTTCTGTGACTTTAATGTCACTTCCCTTGTATCCATTCCTGCCAAACGAGGAGCTGCCTCTAAATGACTGCTAATAGGATGAAAATTACTAAGTCATGACAAGTTTAATCAGTTATATCTCTAATTTATTTTCTCAACTAAGGAAGTCTTAAGTAATGCAGAGCATGTGCCAAAAGAAGGAAGTAGTAAATTTACTTTACTCTCACATTAGATTCTTTTAGATTTAGAGCAAACTGTTTATATTTCAGTCTAGAATTTAGCATCAGGCCTGGGTCTTCTCCCAGGACAAAATAAATGCAGTGTAAGCTATTACAGGATTCTATTCCTTTTCATTATTACTTGTTACTGTAATATGGCTATTATCCAGTCTTAGCCTTACACAATCAGGTACATACACGTATGGCAGACCAAAAAGCCTATCTAATGCATCCAGTTCTTAAGAACATGTTGAATATAAACTCAGGGAACAAGCTGAAGCATATGCCATCAAGTCAAAGACATTGTAGACAACTGGAAAATAGTTCTAACTCCCAGAAAGCTTCCAATTTCAAATATCTGGAGAAGCAGAAGTAGAACAGGACAACTTGCAGGTTCCAGATATGGAACACTATGCATTCCCTTAGATAACTGAGACTCCAGGAGACGTCACGAGTTCTACAAAGGGAATCAGTGATGAAAATTTTACAACAAACTGGAAGTATATGGCCAGGGATGCAACTTTTTACCACCAGCACAGCCATACCAGCTATAATTATCCCATTACATATAGAAATGCAGATGGGTGCATGGAAGTGAGGTTGGTGGCACAGAGTATGGGCCTTACCTCAACTGCTTCTGAACCTCAGGAGTTCAAGATGAATTCAGTTCCACAACCGAAGGTACAAGTTGGGGGGAAAACAGAACAGAGACGTTTTCTGCCAAAAAAAGTCTATGCCTGTAACATATTATTCCCATATTCCTTCAAGCAGATTATCAGGTACTTTCAATATGAATTAAGGCACAGGATTAGTATTACTTGTTGCCAACCAAACCAAACCTAGCATCTCTAAGAGTCTCCCAGGAGACCCACATCTATTCTGACTATCAGAAGGTTATAGTCTCGGAACACACCCAGAATCTACAGCCATCAGAAGTGATTGTTTTCTTTCTAGCCCAGAGGAGTTTTCTGCTGGAAGTTGCCTTCTTTCCGATGAAGTGCCTTGCTCATTCCTTCCTAAGGGTAGCAAAATGAAAGGGTGATAATTTTAGGCACTCCCCAGTTTGGGCAGGATAGGCTGATCATGTAGATGTGTGTTCAAGATCATGGCACAGACTGATACTCTTCCATGTGTTATAAACAGGAAAACCACTAAGACAAACAAGCTGTCCCCTATTGTAATTTTCAGTAGCAAGAGCCTAGCATTTAGGATTAAGCATAGCCCCCTCCCCACCTCACAAGTGTAAATTTGTCCCAAAGAAGTACTAATAAACTTTTACAGTAGAATGAGCCATCACATCTTAAGTTTGTGTAACTCTGTATGAAAAACAAGCTTAGAATGTTTCTAAAACAGTGGCATCACCACCTTTGTTCTTTCCTTCCACCTGAGAAAACAAGCTGTTTGGTTAACCAGGACTGCCAGAAAAAGCAGAAAAAAATATTCCTTTCCATCATCACCTGCCTTTTGGAATGACTTTTGCTAAAACAAAGTGCAGCACCTCTTTTATCTGTTTGGCCTCTCACTTCCTAGAAGAGCTGTCACTGGGAAACACAAAGAATCCTCTTAGAGGAGCTCCATGGAAGACCTCTCCCGAATTATGATCTCTTGTATTCTCATCTCTAAAAGAGCTGTCCTCTGTCCAGGCCTAAATCTGTCCCTCCTGGTCCTCCAGAAGGTTTAATCTCCAAATGAAATTTCTTTTGAGGCACTACGGTCTTGGACAAAAAGGCATCAATGGGCAAAAAAGTACAGCCAGGCATAAGTCTGCACTTAAGTGTTTAAGAGCAATAACAAAGTGTCATGCTTTGTATACACCTCAGAAATCAATCTCCATTAAAATTAAAGAACTGTGATTTTTTTCAGGTAGAGTCCATAAAAAAAATACAATTTTTTTCTCCCTCTATAGAATATATCAAAGGAATGAGTATTTCAGAGGGCTCAAGACTGAAGATTTGGATCCCATTAGGGACTAGCAAGGAACACAGCAGCTGAACAAAGGTGAGTAAAAAAGAAACACAAGGAAAACAAAGCAGAATTTCAACAGCTGCTGCTGCTCAGTCTGCTGACTGAGCCTCGTTCAATATGATACCTACTTCATTTCAGGAGCATAACATCTTACTACTTGGATTTGTTAATGTTTTAATATTAATTTATTATGTGTAATTTATCTGGCAGCAGCTACACATGACAACAAATTTCTACTTGGGTCATAAACAAAGCATTTGGCCTTTTTCATAAATGCTGACTAAAGCTGAAGCAGAAAAGTGAACTAAAGTAAAATTAGTTACTTTGCTACAGTTTGAAACAGGATAGGGATTTATTTTTTTGCTTGTTCATTGATTTTGTCATCAATAAGCCTTGTACAGACACTCCCCATCCAGGCATAAGTGATCACATCACCAATCAGTGTGACAAAGAAAAAAAACCAAAGTGATTTCATTACAATCTGAGAAACTGGACAGAAGAGTGCATCTGGACAAAACCTCTGCAATCAAGACCAAAGCAGAACACCTCCCACTGGCCTCAGGACACAAGACCAAACAGCCTTGCTGGCTACACTGCCCAGTAGCTGAAAGTCCCAAAACAGCTTACAGCACAGACTCTGCCACGATCTGCTCACCCACACAATGGCACTAGCAGTTATTGCAGCACTACACCACTTGCAGCATGGGTCTCCTCTAAAAGGATATTAGTGCCAGGAAAATTTGGCTGCTTCAGTTTGGCCACATTGCATGGAACAGTTTTGAATTTGATCTGGAGCTTGCTTTTGATGACCCCTGCAAAAAGCTGCTGGAAAAGCCAACTCCATGATAATTAATAGTATTTAAATTTTGATCCTGCTAATGTTTAAAGGTGTCAGCCTTCTTGCCAAGTCCTAACGCCCTTTCTGCTGGTGCGTCTAAATCCCTGCATTTAAGAGGCAATGAAAAGGAACCCAGAGTAATGCAGCTAATTGTTCTTCCCTCTCAGAACAAGCACACAATTTCTCCTCTGCTTGGTCCCCAAAAGGAGAGTTTTGATCACATCAGAGCACGGTGACAAAACACACCATATTCACGTTGCCAAGACACTATGTATTTCATTCTGCCGGAGGGAAGCCAGGCTGTGTTAACAAATTACAAGCACACTTTGCACAGTTTTGAAAAACAGAACCGTCCCAGAAGACGTGCTCCTGTAAATAAGCTTCTGCATTTTGTGATCGACTTACCTATCCCACAGCCTTTAAAACTGAACATACGCTATGGCTACATCTGTATCAGCCTGACAGGTTTTCCTACCGACTCAGCAATGGGGGAAAAAATGTAAATAAAACAAAAAGGAACAAGTCGTAAGATATCAACTCTGGTATTGGTCTTAGTGCTCTCTCTCTCTGTATAAATCATTCCTGGCAATACTACACAGCAGCTTTCGTCCCTCTCAGTGACTTTAAACTTCCTGCTAAAGGCTGGAATAGGTTACTGCTCCCCTTGTTTGCCCAGTCGTTCAAATCCTGTGAAATTCTAGATAATCATGACTAAGTTTTCATAGCTGCTGTTGTGAAATGAGTCTGAGCCTCAAGCATTATCCCCTGATTTGCTCCAGTTTCTCTCCTCTCCCACAGAGAAGCAAGCAGGACAGCTGGGTCGCTACCCAGGGGAGCTGTACTTCACAAGGCATTGGTTTTCACCTCCTCCCCTGCAAAGCCTGGTTATCATCCCTGCCCAACACACAACACCAGATTCTCAGAGAAGGTCTCAACACACGTGAGCAACAAGGCTCAGCCTGCAGCCACAAAATCCAATGAGAGTGCTTCTCCATTAAAAATAAATACTTCAAAATAAGCTTAAATGTCTCAGGGCATTTCCCTACATCCTGTAACAACGCTTGTCAAACCTTAACACAGAGATGTTAATTCACTGTCAGGCAGCTTTCAGGAAGATGTCTGGCAAATGATCAAGGTGAAGTCATCTCAACATTACAACATGACAGTGGGGCAGAATGCTTTGCCAGCCAGACTCTAGGAAAGAGCAGAGTATGGCGGATTAAGAATAAGAGAATAAAACATGTGCATCCCTCTCAGATAGATGAAAGAGCTACACAGGGAAAAACAATCACAATCACATACAGTGACTCAATTTCATGAGTCCTACAAAGTTGTGCGAGATCAGCAGCTCAGAAATATCTTCAGGGACCCGATATAACAGCTGTGCACAGCAGACAGAGGTGAGATATGTAAAAAAGGAAAACCTTTGGCTACAGAGTTCAGCAGTGAACAGAACACGCAGTTGTACAGTTTTTGCTCAAAAAATAACATTTTATTCCAACCCTGGCTGTACAAACAGCATGAGCTTCTCACCTACAGGCTGTTATGAAGTCTCATCACTTCTCAGCCCCATCCTCCCTACCAGCTATGACTGGATCCAGTAAGAGTTAATATGACAAGAGACTGTTTGCAAAAACCAGACAGTCAATGAAGATAAAGATTTTGGGAAAATATAAATGCTGTTTAATCCCATGCCAGGACTGCTCATGGTGTTTGAAGCTCTTACAGCTTTCACAATGCACACAGACAACAGAGTGGTAGCAAGAGACAGCTTAGCTGGCTGGCATACAGTGAGCTAGGAAACCACAAAGAGCTTCTTTAATATATGTAGGAATCATACATGAGGCTTTCACCATCATCCTCACCGTGACTTTTGTGATAAATCAAGGACAACAATATTTGGCTGCACACAAACCTGCACATACAGCTTACCTTGCTGTCTAAATCAAGTTCTCCTGCCCAGTACACAGACAAATCTATCCTTAATATTAAGGGAACCCACAAAAGCTGTTACTGGTTTCAGCACTGTTGAAGTAGAAGGTTTGTATGGGCATCACAGTCAGAGGAGTAACCACCCAGCAGCAAAGCATCTCCTGAGAGGAAATAGGCAGCATCCACACAGTATCACGAGCAAATCAGCAATACTTCTGAAGGTCATAATTAATGGCCTCTTGTACCAGCTCTTCATTTTCTACTCTCAGTCAAACCTCCAAAGGTTGTTTAAATAAAATGCAGCCCTTGCAGATAACACCTGAGGCGCTGTGAGTATCAGAAATTACTGCCAATGCATACTAAAAAGTTAGGGTTTTTTGAACTGGAAATCAACAAGCAGTTTCCAACAGAGAGAGGTGGGAAGAAACTGAAATTCTCCTCTATTTCCATATACCCAGTGCCGAAACACACTCAAAGCATTTTCATCAATTCAAAAAGAATTTCCATTTCTTTCTCTGACCTCAGCCAGGAAAAGTACATTTTCTCAGGAACTACCACAACTCTACCAATTTGAACTGCAGTTCAGTAACCTGCCTTGTACAAGATCAAGTTCTGAGACATAACCTACAAGCTTTGATAATCATTTGTATCAGCCACACAGTTACGAGGAAAGACAGACTTTAACACTCAAATTCAGCAGCACAAGTAAGGTCTTTCCTGTCCTGAGAGACCACAAATAGGAAACAAGTCATGATCAGAACAGTGAGGATTCCTAACTGCAGAATGATTTAACCATTATCCTTGCCAGTTCATTTGCAGCCTTTGGTGCTCGGTTTCATTGGTGCCTCCTTAGATCTCAAAAGAGATCATAGCAAGCTTGTATAAACCTAGTTCTTCCGTGAGTTTCTTCAGTCCTTCAGTTTTACTTCACCAGCATGCAATAGCTACTTGTTGCTAAGACAGTGTCACCCAGCAAGGCTTGGCACAGGCTTCCATTTAACTCAGGCAATGCACAGATCTGTGCTGTATGTCAATTGGACTGGGTGCCTTGCTCACCTAGGATGGTTTGTCAAGCTGGCACATGAGGTCATGCACAAGCTCAGACAGGTTCTCTATCCCCCATCACAGGTATTACAGAACTGACAGCTTCATGTTAACGTACAAGTCTATTTATCACCAGGGACTCAAACACAAAAAAAAGTGAATAGATTAAGGATGCAACTGCAAACAATTTCATTAGCCATGGAGGCAACAGTAAGCCAAAGGGCAGAGGAATGCTTAAGCAAAAAAACTTACTAAAAAATACTTTAAGCCCAGGCCTTTAATCATCAATTCCATCGTAAAACTATGCGATCACGGAAAGTTTCAGTTGGAGTTTTGGACACTTCTTTATGTTTCAAGTTTGGAATTTTCATCTTGTTTTTGTTGTTGTTTTTAAACTAGCTGTTACTTAAGGATATCAGTGAGAGATCATGACCTCATTATTTCCACTCCTCCAGAGTCTGGAGGTCTCTCTTTGATGTTTCTAATGCCATGTAGTCTCAGGATATCACCTTCCCCATGAAATTACACGGATTGTCCTTCTCCACTATTTGCATTCTCCCTCATACACAGAACTGACACTTCCTGAGATTCTTCCAACTGTGAAAAATAGCCACTTAAATAAAATACAAAGCCAACAGCCTTGTTTTTTAACCTCAGCTGTTTTGAGTTCATACATCTAAACATTTATAATTGTTTCTCTTGACTATAAAAATCAATTTTTCCAGAAGCTTTCCAGAAAAAATAGTTCTTATCTTTGCAATCCCAAGATCAGCTGCAAGTGCTACAATAAATGAAACAGTTTTTTGGGCATATGTTGCCTTTTAATGATTTCTTTCACACTAGTCCTATTGGGTTAAGATAGAAAGGGACATGCTCCTTTTCACCTAAACTCAATACATGGAAGCCTGAAAAGATGTGCTTATTTGAGAAAGATCAGAATTATTAAATTCACAGCTACTCTTGCTTAGAAAATATAACTTTATGTCTACATTTTGCATCACAAGCTTTTCCTCTGCAGAAACCAAAGGTTTCTCCAGAAACAAACAGAAAAAAAAAAAAAAAAAAAAAACAACAACCATGGAAGATATCTAGTCCATTCTCAGAGATCCATAAACTTACGGTGACATCATTTCCTTAGTGGTGGTCCCTTTATTTATTTTATTTTCCCTCAACAACCATGCATAAAATGTTGATAAAGTCAAAGGATGAACCTTATCTCCCGTTCTCATGGTATTTTAGGTCCATAGTAGTTTCCTGGAAAAGTTTATACATTTAGGGATGTTTGGACCCACTGGTTTCTCAAAAATAAGGCAGTACCAACTGACATCCTCCGAGCTTAGGTCATATTTTTCTATGGGAATCTTGTCCTTCAGCAAGAAGGACATGAAACTCACCCACACAATCATGCTACCTCATACTGCTCTCTAGGGTGGTGGTACAAATTACTGCTTCCAAGACTTAGGCAGTTTAAAAGGTAAATCTCCTCTCTATATAATTTTCAAATCCATTCTAGATAAAGAGAGAGCGTGCTAAAAAAAAAAAAATCTGTTTACTTTGGAAACAAAATGGCATTTGTACAGCATTTCTTCAACAGCCACTTATGAACAAAGATAACACGAGTCCTAGCAGGCCTGGAGGAGTTTTGTCATATGAAGAACAGATACCCTCTCTGTCCACCATCTCTGGAAAGTGCTTTCTATATTCCCTAGGTTCACGATATAGATGAAATTCAGTTATCCCACTGGTATTTTTAAGCCCAAGTGAAAACCGCTGTGCTTTTCAAACCTGAGAGTACAACAGGTTCAGGACAGATCCTACATAATCCTGTCATTCCCATGCAGATCCCAGTATCGGCCCCAGGTCCAAAGGAAAACACCTTACAAAACTAATACATCAAATTTGCTGCTCCTGCCAAAATAAAACTTTGCCTCCTTATTTTGAGTAAAATGATGGTAACAACAAAGCAAGACAAAGGAATAACTCCCCCACAAACGTACTAGATGAAAAGTAAATGAAATACATATTCCTCACACTAAGTCTCAAAAGCCCAACAGCGTACGCTCATGCTGACAAGCCATGCCAAACAAGAAGTTCAAATGTCCCACTCGAAAAACTTCATCCACTTGGTAGAAAAACTAAGTGCTTACGGAGCCACGCTGCACCACTTTAATTGGCTGACTATTTTGGAAAAAAAAAAAAATAATAAAAATAAAAATAGGTGTAACTGCAGTTAGGCCAACGTAGATAAAGATAGGAATGAACCGACCTTGACATATGCTAGGAAATGCCTGCATTTTTCCTGCATGTACGACAGTTCTAACTTCTCTGTGATCTGTCCCACCATCTCTCCAGAAGTCACAAAGTAAACTCTGGGTTGTTGGCTCTTTTCCTTCTTTGCTACATCAGCAGTCAGGTTATAATTCAAACCTGTTTCAAAAAAGAAAAAAAAGAAAACAGAGGATGTAAGTGAACAATAGTTACATTTCAGCCACCTATCAATGGATCCTGCTGCCCCTGAGGCATGCACACTTAAATAAAGGTCAGGCCTTGCAGGCCCTCTATCAATCACAAAGTTTCCTGTGGCTGTGCAAAGCCAAATCTCATTACTGACATACTCCCAGGATTTGTGCCACTGGTTTCCCAGCCCTTCCTGAAGGATGCTGAGCAGAAGTAGGAAGTCATGTAAAAATATACCTAGACATGCACACTTCAAAAAAAAAAAAAAAAAAAAAAGCATTAACTATGCTGTTAACAGAAAAAGCAAAAACACGATATAAACAACAACAACAAAAGCCTCAAGCTTTGCTTTCCTCATTCAAAAGGACAAACTGTATACAAGCCAGTCAGGATGCAGCATTTCCTGACAGTTACTTTTGTTCACTTACAGTCACCTTTGTATTTAGCCCTTAACTAGAGATCACTGCCTTGCACTTGGTACCCTCCTTTCAGACAGTAAAATCCCTGGCAGCTTATAGAAGACATCCTCAGAGACTAACCAGCTGTATCTCCCTAAATCCTGTTTCCTGCTGCTCTACAGCACAGGTAACTTAACACAACGGATGGATTTGCAGCTGGATGCATCTGTGTCCAAAAGAAAACTGGCTATATCAAGGAGTAGAATAGCAATGAAATAATCAAACTGACTGTACCTGTTCTGTCAACAAGAGCAGGGAAACTGCAGCAGAAGCATGAAAGCTTGCTCTGCTGCTGGCTGCAGACAGAGGAAAGGCAGCCCACAGTCTGTATAGATTTCAGCCACCATCAAGGCAATAAGGGCAGTACCATGAGATTGATCCACTACAATTATAAGCTTAATTAGTTAATTATCGTTGTATACCACAGCAGCCAGCAACAGCTTTGGTGCTGATTAATTACATCAATAATTAATAATTTGTGATATTATTACTTTGGTTTTTATTCATAATTTAAACTCTTGGTGATTGATGGTAGATGAAGTGCTCCCTTTATATATAAATTTTTTTAATGAAGAATTCTATAAAAACACCAGCATGAATGTAATATATGGCTAGACTCAGTGAGGTCTTCTACCTAATTTCAGGAAGGGCTCTTTGTTGTTTGCTGCTTGTTTTGTGTTGTTTCTTTAAAATCACTGAGAACTGCTTTCTCAAAATTAATGCTAGCGTCCATGCAATCACCACGAATCCCTTATTCACTAACGTCTCATTACTTTGAAGAATTCATCTAACGATAGCATGAAACTTGGTGCAAAAGTCTGTGTGGGCAACTGTCATTTCTGTAAGTCACACCCTCCCTCCTCACTGTGCTATATGATGCTTTCTGATCAGAAGCTCGGGGTTTGGCTGGTTGAAATCCCAGCAGTCTCCAGTTTTTCCCTTTGAAGTGTTCGCATCCCACACCCTTCCCCGATTTTCCCTTTTCTGCTTCCAAGACCCCACATCGAGGCGTGCAGGCTGAAAGCTGTGCCTCCATCCTCCGGGCGACACTGAGGAATTCTGCCAGCAGACCCGGACCGGTCTGCAAGGCCACACATCCCTCCAGAGAGGGAAAGACTGTGGCCAGAGAGACAGAAGGACTGCCTGGAAAGGCCCTGAGAAAGGCTGCATCCCGCCACCAGCCCCATACCAGGCCTCAAGCAGAACGTTTCCAGCTACCACAGCAGCAGTGGATGTTTTCAATCAAACCGCGCCGTTCCCATCCCCCTCCCGCCCGCCACCACCTCCCCTTTATTTTGACAACTTGTTTCTATGTTATATCCAATGATGACACATCAGTGGAAAAACTGAATTGTCATGAGTAAGGCTTTTTTCCCCTCACCCCCCTTCTCCATCCTCACTGCTTCCAAAAAGCCACTGGGGGGGGAGTGGGGGGGGGAATAACTGGCAGACTCATCCCTCCTGGTGGTTTAAGTTCTTCCTTCTCACCCCAGCAGCAGATTTAACTCTTGCAGGTACTGCCCTCAAGTCCTCCTCTGGCGGCTTTAAGCATCACTAGCAATGCTTCTGGGGATCTGCCTGTTCACTTCAGGCAATTAAAGTAAAACTCTAACATGGGTTCGATGAGCTTAGTTGAACAGATTCATGTTTCTATTAACTATTCCTTTCCCATATGCCTAAGGGGTGTCGATAACAGCTCCTCCTGGGAAACTGCAGGTCACATCTGCAAGACAAACACCAGCCAGCAGGGCAAGCGAGTTACTCCAACTGGTGCCTGGCCACCACAGCAACATACCTGCTGAGTAAATAGCATTTTTATAGTGGATTTCCATTCTTAAGTAGCACATCACACAAGCAGGCAGCCCCAAAGAAGACAGAAGTGAGGAGAGAGGGGGAAACAGGGCAGCAGCATCCTATGGTTTGAAACAAGAACCACTGCAGGCTGAGCAAACGGAGGGCCTGTAAATCCCCAGCCACTAGGCAAAACCCTTCACAGCCCCACTCAGAGGCTACCATGGTGCACAAAAAGCAGGGTTCAAAAACGCTCTGCAGGAATAAGCACATCCATAATGTCCTGTCAGACTGGCACTGACCTGGGGTTGGAGAGCACATGGAGAACTTCTTAAATAATAATGAAAAGCCACTGTAAGAAGAATGTGTTTCTTCATGTTCTATACCACTAATTGTGAGAATAAAATTATTCGTGAACTTTGCTCACAGAGAAAACTCTTAAATACGAAACAGCTATTTAAAAAGTTTGCTCTGGCAAATGACAACACACACAGGACATTCCCTTCCATCCTTTCCCAGAAAGCCTTCTTTTCTTCTTTCAAATTTTCTCTGTGTCATTCCTAGCTTCTAAGTAGAGAGTTATCTAAGCTGCCCCAAGCATGCACTGAAAAACATATCCCTACAGCAACAACGCTGCTGAGGTATTCAGAGGGTAGCAGTGATTCAGGCCTGCATCCAAGTGGATGGGAAAAACGAGATACAAATAACACTTGCTGCACCAAACTACAGCAGAATACAGATAAGAAGAGGAGTGCCTACTTTTGTCAGGGTTTGGATTAGGCATTACTTCTTCAATCCTAGAAACATGCCAAAGCAGAGCAAAAATATGAAACAATCCATTATTCTGAACTAAATCTCAATCTAGATTCTCAGATAACAACATTTGGTGCATGAGGACTGCCCCAGAAATGTATCAACACACAAGCAATGCACATCTGAAGCAAAGAGTGAAGGAGAAAGTTTGAAGAACTACCTAAGGTATCTAACTGTAGCCAAATACCCAAAAACTTTTGTTTTCACAGCCACTAAAATTCATCTAATCCATCTACTGGTACTGATTTTTTAGATCTTAATTTTGTATGGGAAATTATCCAGATCATGGCCACAAGTTAAAATCCATTCTGTAGAGGGACTGAATGCAATAAAAGGAACTGATGCATGGAGATACCAGAAGCTTTTGTTTCTCGTTCTTGTCACTCAGAAGTGTGAAGTCTGAAGAGGCTGCTGAATCCTGATCATCCAGGCTAGATAAAGACCCTTGCCTTTTCTGAATTGCAGTTCAGCCTGATGCTCAGGTACATGAGATGTAGCTGTGGCCAGGCAAAGCATGAAACATCACTGAACAAAACAACCATGGCAATTCTGAGCATACAAACCCTCAGTATAGCCCACAAAAGATGACATGAATAACAGTGACTGTGCAGTGCAGAACCCCCCAGCAGCCTTTGACCATTATTTCCAGGATGTGCCAGAGTCCCTCTTGTCTTCATCAGTATTGCTCAGACCTCCTGTATCCTCACAGCCACCCTGCTATGCAGCCATGCTACATGCCAATAGCTATATCAGAACTAAACTCAACCTACTTCCTAGTGTAGAAGCTAACAGAGGAGGACAGAATATTTTCTGCCACTTTAAGATGCTACGGGATTTCTTTCTTTCCTTCCTTTTCTTTTATTAAACTGTGTGTAATACATGTATCTACCTAATCCAGTAAAGCTGCTTCCTTTCTTTCTCACCCTGTGAGAGCAGCTGACGCAGGAGGAGAAAATTATTCCACAAATACTGAAAGTCTGGGGGGCACTGACAAATCTCTGTATTTCTCACAAATCCAAGACATACCAGCGGCTGACTGTGTTTGTTGGCGGATGCTCAGCCCTCCAGCTAGCACTGAGGGATGGACAATGCTTGGCATTTACAGCAGAGCACATGATTCAATTGGGATGGCTGTTTGTTCAGGCAGAATCATTTCTACTGTAAATTCATACTTCTGAAGACCATGGTCTGCAAGCAGTATATAGATAAGGAATAGGAATAGGCAATATTGAGACATATTAGTAATCGACTCTCAGATAGCTATTACATGACCAATAGTGCTGCCACAGAACTTAACCATAGCATTTCAACATGTCTGCACGCCTTTTAGAGTCCAAACTGGACAGTGATGTACTTAGAGGAATATTTTTTCCCCATATTTAGCCACATAGATGAACAGTTGTAATAGTTCCATGAATTGTTCCACCCTTTGTTAGTTGATACTCTTCAACTACAACATAATTAAAATGGCCTGGTAGATTACAAACTGAAAGCTTGTTTGAGATACTGTATCCAAATCATATCCCTGAGGGTTTTTATCCATTCAGACTGTTCTGCCTGCAGTGTTTTCAAGACCATTCACTTTACAAGAAGCATTGTATAAAAAGACAATGGTTGGAAGTATTATAATCATCTACTTAATAGAATAAAAATTCCTTGCAATGAGACAGATGCTACCCACCAAAGAAGATGCACATGTAATTTCACCACAATAAAATCAAGAGTACAGTTTGTATGACCACGCAGAGGAATTCAATTGGCTTCTACAAGACGCAGTGAAGCAGAAGATAGCCCTTTTGTGAAAAAGGGGAACATATATTTAAAATGAGACAAAGGCAGACCATTTATTAGCCATAGGTGATACGATATTAAAGCAAAAGAAAACATTTTCAACAGTATCCCTAGAAATATATATTAAAAAAAACAAACAAACCCAACACCAAAAAACTGAGATATTAAGTAGTTCTACTCATGAATTTAAAAACAGAAATAAATACCCCTGGAGCACCCAAGCACAGGTTGTTTCTAACTGACAGAAGATGAGAATGTCTAAAAAACAAGCAACAGAAACATCACTATATCAAAGCAGGCATTTGTCTGCAAAGAGTCTGCCATTATTCACAGGGAAGGAAAAGGTGCAAAAAGTGATGTTCCATTTGTATCTGTCTGTTAGAATCCAGAGGTATCTTCAATAACTGTTCTTTGAGCTTTCAGGTGATAGAGTGCTGAGCTGCAAAGAGCAACTCCAACAAGCTGCTTCTAGTTCTTACTCTATGTAAATGGTAGGAGAACAAGACCACTACCATTCCTGAAGCATGGCCAAGTTAAAACAGCGTGGCTAAGCTAAATAAATCCAGACTTTACGGTATTTAGAAACGCTGTATCTATTCCATAAAACTTAAGACAATACCTAAGACTTATAAACATTGCGATGTAAAAGACTTAGGCAATAATTTAATGCAGTCAAGATGTAATGGTTGGCACAATTACATACCTTATACAATTCCATTCACCCAAAAAACTCAGTGTGGTTTACAGTAACTAAGTATCCTGGAAGATATTCTTGCAACCAGTAGAATTCTGGGATATTTATAATCATTTTACAGATGGGTAAACTGATGCATTGAAAAGGATTTGTTCACGTCTGGCAGTAATAACACCCAGTAGTTCAGATTAATAGTACTCCATTTCAAGAACTCCTTGTAGATTTTCAAAGACTATTCATCCAGAGCAAATCCCAGTTGCTTTCTGATAACAATGATAGAGGATATGTACACAAAAATGCATTATCAACAGGCAGAGCGAACATAAACTTTCAAAGTATCAGTTGATTCTGTGGTCTCTGTCCTTGCAGTAAGCCTAAAGATACCTTCCTCTTCTTTCAGTGAAAACTACCCCAATATTACTTCATCCTCATCACAAGGTAAATGAATGCTGTTAAACCTGTGGTTTAACCTGGCAGGTGGCTCAGCACCACACAGTCATTCACCCACTCCCCTGCTTCCTGGTGAGATGGGGGAGAGAATTAAAAAAAAAAAAGTAGAACTTGTGGGTTGAGATAAAAGCATTTACTAAGATCGAGAAAAGGAAAAGGAGAATAGTTACGACTATCTATACATATATATAAATGTATATAACAAGGGATGCACCAGCAATTGCTCACCACTGTCCAACTGATGCCCAAACAGCAGAAGAGGCAGATGAACTCCCCCACTACCTCAAAACCACCTTCTGCATTATGACAGTACAGTATGGGATATCTTTGTCCAGTTTAAGTCATCTGTCCTAATTCTGTTCCCTCCCTGCTCCTTGGACCCTTCACTGAGAATGGCCTTGGCTCTGTACACACGGCTTAGCAGCAACTATAAACATCGCTGTCCTATCAACATTGTTTTTCCCCCAGAATCAAAACGTAGCATCATACCAGACACTCTAAAGAAAACAATTCTGTCCCAGCTGAAATTAAGACAAATGCCAAAGAAAGCATCTCAGAAGCCTCCAACTTCCTGTAACAGCATACCTCACGTCATCTCAAAAAATAATTCTTTAATGGAAAAGTTCTATAGCTGATCCAAAGGTAACCTTCAATTCCATGTCAGCCTAAGAGGGCTGGCACAGGTAGCTTACCTATTTCTCCAGGAACATGTTTGCCACTGAAACGAAAGCATGCTGTGACATTGAGGCAGTTCACAGGCTGCAAGCTGTCATGGCACTGTGGAGCTGTGATATTGATGGATGCTGGCAGGAAAATGGAGACGTCCATGGTAATGACAGGTCTGGATCTGGAGATCAATACAGAAGCTGAATTGAAGAATCATTCAGAGAGAAGTTTCTCAGTCAAAGGAAAATATAGCACATTTGGTAATGTGCACAATTTCAAGTAACAGAAAGACTGCATGAAAAACAGAAGATTGCATTTGAACTCTAAAATGAATTAGCCCTTGACCTAGATGGCAAGGACAACTAGGTTCTGAAAGAAAATCAAGGCATGAGCTTGAAGTTTAATGCCCACATGACATTCCAAACAGGCAGGAGGGGAAATTGTAACCATTATCTCTATCAAAAGTTGCATAAAGTCTTCCTGATGATGGAAAAAAAGTAACAAAATTAGCAATAAAGGACAATGCAAGCTAGACTATTTTCGAAGGAGCTTGCATGAACAATACAGGATAAGCAAAGGCCTTAGGTTTCCACTGAGTGATCTACAGTGACTCAAAAATTGAGTTGGGATATGGATCTATGCATGTTTCTTTCTTCCACTGTAAGAAGGTCAACTGACATCACATTCATATTTTCTAGAAAAGAGAACATTTGGGCAATTCTCAACCAGCAGGTGCTATGGACTGTACATATACTTTTTTCACACTGCAGAACTCAGTTTTGGGAATCATCTGGTGCACTGAGAATGAAAGCTTTCTAGCCTTGTAAGTCCTGCACCAGGATGTTGCTACAGGTAGTCCTGTCTGAAGAGCAAGCTGAGGGCTACCAGGGCTTATGTGCTCTCTCTCACAAGGCACAGAGATGCTGCTAGCTTGGTAAGGAAAAGCAGCTCAGAAATTCAGGTTCTACACAGCTGCTCCCAGTGCAAGATTTCATCCCAAGAACTGAGTGTTATTCTCCATTTCAGTTCTTTGTGTGATCACCGTGAACACGCTTCTCCAAAACCAAATCCAATAATTAAAAATAAATAAATAAATGAACAAAATTGCAGCAAGCAGTAAATTCACTTCTTGTGCAGTCCCTGCGCTCCACGAGGCCATGAGCAAACCACTTCAGGGCTCTCACACCACAAGCCACTTAATTTGGGGATGTGGGAGAGGGGGGAGAAGTGAGCAGGGATTGTAGTTACACCTAATTCAAATAGACTGGAGCAAGTTTCACAGCAATCTCTGAGACAGCTGCTCAGACTCTTTTACCACAGCCTGAAATAACAGCCTAAGTTTGCATTTCGAGATGGAAGATGGAGATAAATGCTAATCCTAGAAATATATACAGTAGTAGGGGATGGCAGGGGGAAAGAAAGAGAAGAAAAAAGGAGGAAAAATAACGAGATTCCTAGGAGCACATCAAACTATGGAAATTACTCTCTAATTGCTTGGGGAGAATAAAGAAGTAAATGTTATAATTGATCTAGAAAAATATTTCTTCTAGAAAGAAGAAATTTATCCAGTCATGATGCAGTGTCTGATTTTTCCTTAATGTGAACTCACTTGGTTATTCATTTGAAAAAACAAACAAACAAAACACAACACATCCATTAAGTGGCCAAATGCACACCCAAGCAACACAGTAACTGCAATCTGCCCCAAGCCCCACGCCTTCCACAAAAGCCTTTAATATCACTTGGCAAAACGTTTGTTGGTTTTGGCCAACAGACTTTACAAAGGCTTCTAAAAGAAGAAAAAGTTGATTTCTTTATCCTATTCTGAATCTAAACAGCAAGAAATACGCTCTGAACTGGCAGCAGGGGCCATTAATCAATCTGTCCACATAATTAGTCAGTAATGCTCAAATCTCCCCATAAACTTGCAGACAGCAACTGAACACTTTGATGGAGATGACTACACTGCTGCAATGCATGTTGCTTTATCTTTCTGACTGCCTTTCTCCATTCTGCAAGGAACAACAGTGCAGGAGAACCTCGCGCAGCTGTTCTTTAAGCAGTTTCATAGAAGTGGGGCTGTGAGGTCCTATCTCAGGCCTTCACACAGCATTTTACAGAGTGGCAATTGGCTGCCTCTGCTTGCATGATGATGGCATAGAAAGCCCTTCAAAAGACTTGACCTCTTGCTACACTTGTCATTTCTTTCTCCCTGTCTATCTTGCTATTTCTCAAATGGAAAGAGGGCCAAGATTTCCCTGCTTTTAACATGAGGTGGGCTGGCACAACTGTTCAGTAGTTCAAGCACTTGTCTGGATAGCATTACCACACCCCTGTATCTTCTACTAAGATGCAGGTATTTCCACTTCTAATGACACCTAGTTACTGGCAGAAATTTTCTATTAAATATTTACAAGTGTAATAATGGAGTCATTAACAAAATTAAAACTTCCCATTCCTTTCCCTAGGTCTGTGGGCTTCAAGCCCGCTCGTACGGTCTGTTCCCACTTGAGTAATTTGCTGAACCAAGTTGTCACATTCTCTCTCCACCTGATGAAACAAGCAATTTCACTTAATGCCTACAACTGAATAGTAGCCCAAATGCCGTGTGTATTAACTTCTCTATATTTAATTTCCTTGAAGAGTCTTACTTCATTCTGTCTCTCACTGTAACTTTCAGAATTAAATTCTGGCATCACATGCAGCTGGCTTTTTGCTATGCTCTGTTCCCTTAGATCATAGTTTATGTACTTTATGTACGTACAAGAACAATAAAAAAAAAAAAACAACTCACAAACTTGGAGTGACCTTTCACAAAAGGCACTGAGATGCAACGTATCTCCTTAACCCATTGGTTTCTTCACAGCCCTGAGAGGCCTATGGTTATCCCTCAGAATTCTCCTTAAATTAAAATGCATGTTCTTCAGTACTATCCAGGTGTAATGCTATGCTTGAAAAACAATACAGTTTGCTGTTTCTGACCACAATAAATTAAGGAGAAAATCTGTGGGGTAGAGGACCTAGACCACATTAGATATAAACAGAAAGCAGAAACAAAATTAAAACAGCAATGGAGCAAAAAAGACATCGATCTCACCTTAGTAGCACAACATGGTCTGACAAGAAGGCTCCAACAGTCATATCTGAAATGTTCGTAATGTTTAGACAATTAGAGACAATTTAAACAATTTAGACAAGAGAGAAGCAGAATTCAGTTCTCACAAGTCAGTTGGTAAATTACAAAGCATGCATTAGAAAATAAGTGCTCTTCTGGCTAAAATCAACCAGCTAGTCCCTTATTATGTCCAAAACATTATAATTACAGGATTAAGTCTGCAATGATACTTCACTTCTACTACAGAATTTGTTTATTATTATTATTACTACATTTTTGTAAATTTATCATCATGACTGAGCAGCTTCCAAGTAACTTATGAGGCTTATCAGGATACCAAGCACTCCCTACTTTAATACCTGAGTTTATTACCATGACTGCCCAAACATCTGAACTAAGAAATCAGTTGAATTTTTATCAGGAGCTTTAGACAACACAGGGAGTGGGCAGGAACACATAAAGCATCAACAGCCTCCCACAGCTGTGAGAACTAGCAGCCTGGAAACTACCAGCTCTACTGTTCTCCATCCTGTTGCTGTGAAGTAGCACACATACCTGGATAACCATTGCCATCCATATCAACACCCCCTGATATGGACTGCCCAAACATCCGCAGCATTGGGTTTATCGTCTGCCCAGACAGCTTCTGCAGTGGAAAACATACCAAGTGAAATCACTCACAGCCAGTAATACAAAGATGTCTCTGATTAAAAAAGAAAAACCTTGGAGCCTGATTTTCACGGGCTGGGAGTGCCACACATCTGCAGGAAGGCTGCTAAAGGCAGGAAGCCCTTCTGCTCAGGGATAGGAGAAGCCAGCATTGGCTTACACCCGAACACACACCTGCACTGCAAGCCTCATGCAGACCCAAGACAAATAAATACATTTCATGGGGGAAAGGAGGAAATCCAACTGTGCCCCAGAGATTTTCCTTTTTTCGTTGTTGCTTTTTTTCTCATGACTTTCATTTATGTAAATAAAAGTTTGAAGCAGCATCTTTGCAAAATTAATGATTGAGAGAAACAGAAAATCCTGTGCAACCATTTCTTTTCACAAAGTTTGCTAGCATACTCCAAGTCAAAATGATTCATTTTCACCCCACTTGAAAATTCTGTTTTTCATCAACTAATATGCAGTATTTTGTGTCAGTTTGGAAACTGTATATCATTTCTGCCTCCCCAACGCAGAGATTAATTAGCTCCTAACATCACTTCTTTCTTTTAATTACTAATAAAAAACTTTCTCTAAACAGCTTGAATTGTAAATGCATTTGTCTAAAGCAAATTAATACATCAAAATCTCTTTCTCTATGGCAGTTTGATGTCTCACAGCTCTTATTCATTATGCTGGGCCACCAAGCAAGACCTGAACTCAAACCAGCATCTGATTACAGAAGCTGCAGACTGAAGAAACCCATCCCACCAAGCGGTTGTGAGGCTGTTGGTGGTTCTTCACAGCTTGGGACATGTGGCCCATGGGATCTTCCTGCACAATATTTGACAAAACGTCAGACAGGAACTTTGTGGAAAAAAGGAACTCAAGGTGAGGGGAAGAAAGACATTCTGCCATCCTCATCCTGACAGCCAGCTTAAAGGATCCCAGTGCTCTGTCACGTTCAGATCCCCCTGGTCTCCCACCCACGGGTAGATAAGGCAACTGGAGGGAGGGCACATCCTCCCCACATTACATCACATTCTGGGGCAGGAGTTCCTAGTTAGCGTGGCAAATCCTGCCTATCACACCCCAACAGCCATCTGCAGGATGCTACGGTACAGAAGGCAGAAGTACTACAGCAACCTAAGGCAGCATCAATCATAGCAATGTGAACGAAGAAAGGTGGGGGAAAAGCTAACAAAAATAAATGAGTGAAAATGCATACGCTGCAGCCACCATCACAAACCTCTCTTGGCTGATTTAATAAAGGAAATCCAGCACACTAAGATGGCTCAGGGGTACAGTAATAAGATACAAATCCTTTCACCTTTAGGTTCAAATCCAGGGCAGGAGGGTAAAAAACTGAAGCTGTTACGAAGTTTTTGGTGTTGCACACAGGAAATGAATTGGTGGTGTGTTGGTCCTGGGAAATGGTGTGAAAATAATGCCCTCTCAGGGAAACATGTCAAGGCACCCTGCCACCTTCTGGAGCTGGGCTCTGTCCCTCCAGGGCAAGTAGAGAGGCATGCACTGTGTCTGCTGCCTTTGCTGCTCCAATGAGGAGGGCGAGATAGCAAGAAGGATGTTTTCCTTATCACCCTGCTAATCTGGCCTCTTCCAAAAATGTTGCATTTCCCTATGAATGGCCCCCCCAAAAAATCCAAACCCATATCGAATCCCTGATCCTCTTCAGCAAGAGCTGAAATGCTCCAGCTTTTGAATAGCCTAAGAACCCCACAACCAGCAGCTCTCAGCAAAAAATGGGCAGAGATGTCCAAATGTCACAAATCAGTGCATTTTATAAGTATCCATAAAGAAGCATTCAACTTCCTTTTTGAAAAAGCAGTGCATGACATACACATGCTAAAAGGAAGGACTGCACTTCGATGGTCTGTTAGAAAAGCCTCCGCTATAACCACTAAATTCTTTTAATTCTGCTTAAACTGATTTACTGTGGAGGATCCCACCCAGCAACAATACAAAACAGCCAGAACTTCAAACACATGGACAAAGGGAGGGAAGAATTAGGCTCTGGGAAAATAGAAACATGCTGGACAGAGACAAGGGGACACATTGGGTGGTGTGAGCATATCCCAGCCTAGTTTTAACTTCTTAATAGTGGCCAGAAAGGTGGTACCCTTAATCCACCATTGTCATGTATTCTCATATCCAAAGCAGAAAGTCAGCAAGCTCTGTAAAGGCAATTGTGGGGAGAATGAAAGAAAACTTAGGTCCTCTTCCTGTCTTTGTGGGAGGAAAGCACAGCATACTGACTCTCACTGGCCATTCCATCATTTATATATGCTCAATCTCTGCAAAATTTTCACTTCAAGTAGAACTATTACTTCTAAAAACTGACACTGAAATCCCAAGATTTCATCTGTTTCAAGCAGAAAGCTACAAAAAGGAAGACTGTAACAAAAGACAGTGAAAAGTATCTCCTGACTAACATCATTTTACCTTACAGCATAGATACAGACAAACCTTGGGAGAAGCTAGCATCAAACTGGGACTGAGAAAACAATGCAGAGCTTGAATTGCGTGAGGCTACCTATAAGGTGACCCCTAAGTATAGCTAATTTCTGCAGGTCCCAGGAAAAAGACTTCAGGCAGATACTGTAAAAGACAGCAGGTGTCACGTACCATTGAGTACTGAGGTACAATCCCGTTGGCATCTCCATGATAAATATATACTGCTCCTATGTAGTTATCCTCCTTAGGTGCCCCGATGGCAACATCTGTAAAACAGTTCATACGACAAACATTCCATCTCCGTGCAGAGGGATAACACCCCCATCTCTTGTGATGACAACCTGCAGCAACACCAGGTTAGCCTTAATGGAACAACATGCCCTGAGTGGCCTGGAAGAAATAAATTCAGGCGTACAGAGAGCAGGTCGGTCTTCAGGTCAGCCCTTAATATGTGCTGCCAAAAGTAAGGCACCAGCACCAACGCTTCGCTCTCATCTATTGTTATCAAATACAACCAGATGCCAAGGATTTCAGCAGGCAAATCCTAAGCAAGCATCCTGTCCTCAGCATGAGCCCAGGTAGGAGTTCAGCAGCACAACCAGCCCCAATGACATCTCTTGGGAAAAGGCACCAACCTGGGAACCCATCATCATCGATATCACCAAGGGCAGCAATGCTCTCCCCGAAGTGTGCATTGTAGGCTCCATCACCAGCCAGGACAAGCTGCTCATCCAGCACACCCTAGCAAACAGGAAATAAAGCAGGCTCAGGGGAACCCTGCCGCAGGAAGCAACAGGGCAGAGCTGTGGGATGACTATCGCCCTCACTGCCAAAGGGTCCCCTTTCAGTGTAGGTCAGACCTGGGTGCTAAAAATGGAAAGGGTTAATAATAAAACCAAAAAACAGAGAGCGGGCAAATGATAAGATAAAAACAAAACGCTAAGTTAACTAAATGATAAATCTAAACGATATGACTATAATGCAGTCACACACAGACTGAGCTCATGAAGATTTCAGACACCTAAAATGTAACAGCTCAGATTTTGCTCGACTGGCAGACTACATCTGAGGAGTAAAAACCTCCATCCAAGCTTACTCAGCTAAACCTCAGTGAATTAAAGAGAATTCTTCCTTAGGCAGAGAACATTTGGGCAACTGGATTTGAAAATTTTTCAAGTATTGGATGGAAGGATTAAAGCAAACTCCCCAAAAAGCTTTCTGAATTGAAGAACAAGGAAAAAGCTTTAATGAAATAAAGAGACAGAGAAAACATCAGAAATCAGCTTTGTACTCATATGCCACGAGAAGCCTTATATGGATCTGGTATTTCTTGCCACCCACTTTCTGGTCACATACATAAGCCTCAGATTTTTGCAGTCCTCCCTCAAGGGGAAAGGAACATTTCCACAAGAAAAAAAGATTTAGTTACACGATCCAACTCTGTATCCACCTCAAGGGTTGTTAGCTTTTGTTTTGTTTTGTTTTTGCTTCCTTCGTGAATGAGGGTAAACTGCCCTCTGGAACATGTAATAAAATCTTTTTCTTGGCTGCAGGGAGTTGCTGACTTTAAGAAAATCCCACATAATGAAATTGAAACACAAGAGAAGAGACATTCGGGCCCATATGTGCAATTCATTTTTCTGCAGTCCTCATAAGAAAGGGAAAAATGTAAGTATGCTATACTCAGCATCACTATGCATGCTTGTAGTACAACCCAGTTTTCTCTGATTCACTGCAACGAACTCTTAAGCACTGGTGCCTGCAGAATGAAACTGCAAGCTTTAATGACCACATCCCAAAAGAAAGTCCACAGTCCTGAAAGCCACTGCTCCTTCAAGCAGTTCTTGCTGAAGGAGTTTTATTATTTAACTTTTATTTATAAACTGAATCCATGTACGCTCTCACTGTTAGCAAGAAATATTAGGTATAAATTGGCTCACCATTAGGGACTTATTTTGCAGCCATACTGCAATATACAGGCTGGACAACCTGGGGACCAGACTGAAAAAGTAAAGCTCATTTAAAGGAGAAGCACTAAGACAAAATAAAACTACATCAAAGACAACTCTCAAGTCTCTCAAATGTTTCCTATAAGACTCGCAGTGACTGCTGTGTCTCGCATGAACTTTAGAGTTGTTAAAATTCTGATGAAGCAAATCAATTTAGTTTTAGTATGTAACAACATCCCCTCTGAGACAGCAGGTTTTGGACCCGAATGTTACTTGTGCAATAAGTAAGCATTCATTGTTTTCCTATAAATAGAACATAATAATGATGTTGTTTTAGTGACAGAAGAAAGTTCAGACATTTCCAAAACTGCTGTTGGCACACGAGAAATCCAACAGTATCAGCTGATAAGACCTTCCCACAGCAGGCCACAGCGTGAAGATAACATGAATTCAGTCTCTGCTCTCCTCCACATAAGGAATCCTAAATCCCCAGCCGTTTTTGTTCCCGTTTGTAGGTCCCAGTGACCACCCAAAACACAAAGTAAAACTCAGTCAAAGCAGCTGACTTCACTTGGTTCTGGCACTGAAATCATGTACAGCCACAAGCGCCGCAAAGTTTCAACATAAAACCAGAAACTTTCCCAGACCTCCTTGAAAGATTCACAACTCTGTGATGAATGTGGGCTGGTCTCTGGGAAACCGTGATACCAGATGAGTTTTCCATGACTGCATGTTACAGAGTTTCAGCACGCGGAGCTGGAGGGGACATCAGCTTTACCCTGCCCAGACTCACACCCATAAAATCCCTTACCAAGTAATTCCTGGACATACTCACGTTTCCTCTGTTGATATAGACTGTGACTTGACCCTCATCTCTGATCTCAGAAAACATAGGTGCTCCGACCAGCAGGTCTGACAACCCGTCGGAATTCAGATCAACTGCACATAAGGAGGAGCCAAAGTAAGAGCCCATCTGTAACCAAGCCGAGTCACAACAAAGCATTCAGTATCTGCCCACACACAGGAGGAAATCATTTAGGCGTGTTTTTTGTTTGCTTTTTTTTTTTATTATTTTTTATTTTAATTTCAAACGATGACCTGCTGCTTTATCACTCACAAATACTCCTACAGAGAAAGCCTAGGGGATGCTTAGGGAATAACTGGCAAGAATTTAACACTTTACTGTAACAGTGCATCATCTTGCATGCTCTATCAGAAAAATACACTTTTTTCTTTTTTTTTTTTTTTTTACTTTGGCATGTGTTTAAATGAGACAGCCAGGCCTTCCTAGCCTAGGTTTCACTAGTCAAATTCTTAAAACCAGCAATAGGATGAAATAAGTTACCTAAACAAACGCCTCACTAGTGATCACTCACACCTAGTACTACACTTCCTAAAGAGCTGAACTTTCCACACAACAAACCTTCTGAAAAAAAATAAAAAAAATAAAAAAAAGGAAAAAAAAAAAGGGGGGGAAAGCCAATGAAAAGAGGCATCTGAAATTACCACTCATTTCTGGAATACTTCCCCCTGCTCTGCTTAAATCAGTCACCTTCAATTAGCAGCACTGGCTGTGGGTTTTGCTTATAGCCTTTTCTCTCGCATACGGACAGGTGAGTTGACACGGTCAATAAATTGTCATTAGAAAGTTTTCAGTTGATACAGAGAAAGCAAGTCACTTTCTATCTCTGATTATTCTTGCTTGATAAAACTAATTTGCTTACATTTAAGAAATTCATTACTTCATTACATCATTTTCGATACAGGGGAATATGAAATGCTAACAACCTTCCAACCATAACCAACACTGTGAATTTAAAAGCACACAAAATGGAAACCAAAAGCAAGAATGATATTCTGCTCTTATTTCACCCACTTCTGCAAAGGCACCACAAGGCATACTCTTTGAGATCAGCTAAGTAACACTCACTAAACGAAAAGCAACTTCTGAAGGAAAACTAAAAAGACATCACTTTGTATTTGAACTTGAGAGCTGTTAACATACCAGGGAAAACTGAGGTTACAAAAATAATTACTTGGATTAAAAAGAATGCAGTTCTTCTCTATTCTCACGTTCATCATTGTGATCCCACAGCCTTCACATCTGATAGTTTCTGATGCATAAGCCACAGCTACCGGGCTCAACAGGAGATGGGCAGCAGCAACTCTACTCCTTACAGTCTGTGAGATTTAAAAGCTGCTACATGTATATAACGGGGTGAGTTAAGGATAGAGTTTCAGTTTGTAAGTCAGATTTCTGTGTCTGAGTGGGTTTAAGGTCAGACCTCAAACCTAATTTGATTCCAGCTATTTTCTAGTTTAAGTTCCCTTGTGGATTTTTTATTTGTTTATTTTTTTTTTAATCCAGTAAGGTTTTTAAACAAATTTCTCATGGGTAAGGAGTGAAACTTACGCAAAGCATTTCACTATGTATTTAGACAGTTTTCAGGAGCAGGCTATTACTTACTTAACTGCAATGTGGTACGTCTGCAATGTGGGTGAGTTCACAGTGCTGTGAGAACCTGACGTTTGTACGCTTAACATCTGTAACAAGACCCTGCCTTTTTTTTTCTTCCTCTCTGCATCTGATTTCCCTGTTCAGCCTCCCACAGGAAGGAAAAAAAAAAAAAAGGGAAAGAAGAAACTGCCCGCTGTTAAAGGTCTGTCCAACAGGAATGCCAGAACAATGAACTTTCACAGCACTGGGAAGGATGCAGCATTTGGTGAGAGTTTTTTTTCCAACCGTTGTTCAGTGCTCAGTGCTAAGCACGGCTGGTTATATCTCAGTCACACAACAGAGAAAAGGTGATTTGAGATGGGCTGCTCTCAAAATACAATCTTCATTTTGATTTTATGGGCTTTGTAGAAAATATACTACTGGGAAATAAAGCGATGACAGCCTAGAAGTACTTGAGGGATGTAAATACTTGATAAGTTAAGAATAATACCATTAAACTCAAAAAAAAGTTTTGGCTGAGATCTAGAAACTTCCTGATAGCTCTATTTATTTGGCTGAGGAATAGTTCTCCAGGAGCAGATCCTTAGGGACATTTAAAAGTTAAAAGGGATAAAAATGAACAGGAAGCAATCAAGCACAGGAGATGCCCTCAATGAACTGGGAGAGCTTTTCCTTTCAAGATGCCGATAATTCTGCTACAGTGTAGAGAAAGACAAACTTTGGAGACTCTTAAACACAAGTTTCAGCATCCACCCACATATCATTGCAGTTTTTACCTATTCCAGGCATGCCTTTGAAGACTGCAAAAGTGTTTCAGTGGGGAAAAAAAATAAAATGAAACATGCCAATACTTCTAACTTGATATAGTGAAATGCTTGAGGTCTTTCTGGAAGGTCTTTCCAGAGCAAGACACTACCAGCAACCTTTTTCTTCTGTATTTCCTCTCATCCCAGGAGAATACAGACAACTCCAGGTAAAAGGTATCTTGTCCTCAATATATTATTCCCAAATAAACCAACCTCTCTGTTTTTACCTACAGCTAGACATACTATCTGCTTCATTCTCCATGTGACACATCTCCAGCAAACCCCCAGGGAAGAGTGCAGGCTGCTTCCTATTCAAACACAACACTGCACAGGGCAGCTGGATCTCACTAACATTCACTACATTTCTAAGGAAGAGCAGAGAGCACTAATACTAATAGTAATACTCAAGACTGATTAATGGCAGATACAGGAAAAATCAATGGCTCTGTGAAGTAATGAAACAGCTCCTCCACACAACAGCAGAATTCTCACTGGGCAGAGAAAAACAGTGTGTGGCTTTGTGCAATAAACCAAGCTCCAGGCTACCCAGAGCCACTGGTAACATCCAGTCAGAGGAAATCTCTCCCTCTGGGCTGTGCCATGTCTGAGAAAGCAAAAGCAGAAGCTGCCGCTACTTTTATGTGAGGCTAAAGAAAACCAGAAGTAAAATTTTCAGCAAGATGCTCAATTTCAGTCCCATGGTCATTGAACAGACATTGTAGTCACCACCATTACACAAAAAAGGGAATACACTTGGTCTGTACAGACTTACGTGTTAGGGAAGGATGAGGAGAAACAGCATTTGCTTGAAAACTCACGAAGCGGTGAATAGAAAGTGATGCTCTGAGATGATCCTGCTATTATTTCCCCTTCCTCCACCCTCAAATGATAGCATACAAATACAAAAGCTCACCTTTTTTCCTGAAGCCTGAAAGATTTTTACTAAAGAGCCCGATCGTCTGTCTGTTCTGAAAATATAAACCTGGAAAGTGAAAGAAGAAAAAGGTTAACCAATACTAAAATACAAGCACGTAACAGTACACCACTGATGCTTTCTCAGTGCACATGCATCATGATCATAACCATGGCTACCATCAAGATCCAATTTCAAGACTATTTATTACTCATTCTTCTTTTAAAAGGCAAAGTATTGACTTCTCCACTTTCCTGAGGAATCACAGGCCTCCTTTCATGAGAGGAACGAGCAGGGCAAAGTGCTGATAAGACATCAGGCTGTTCCCCTTCTCCTGCCCAGCCTTCCCTTCCCTGGCACAAGTGCCTGCGTGTACATCATTGCAAACTTCACAATGTAAGAGTAGAAATCCCAGGACCACTCGGTGCACTTGCACTGCTTTGCCTGAAAGGATCTGTAAATCACACAGCTTCTCAAACACATTCCTCTTGTTGCTCATTTCCGTAGAAGAAACTGCTTAACCAGGAACTCTTAGGGATAAAAGTATTAATACAAGTCCAATCTTAAATCTTCTACCAAAAAAAGTTAAGACCTAGAGCACATGGCTTGTAGGAAAGGATTCCCTTTAGCAGAAAGGCTGGCTTAGTCAGCATTTGAGACTCCTCCAGCAGTGGACAGGCTCTTTCCCAACAGGTCCTTAGGATGTCTTTGGGACAGAGGATTTCTTATTTCCAAGGCCATGCAGCAGAGCCAAGCACTTGACATATTTGAATATGTGGTGAGTTATTAGTAGGCGGTGAGACAAGAGAGTTCAAAGCCATTCTCGACTGAGAACACAGCATGCATTTACTGCAGATAGTTGCTCTAGATATTAAGGACTCCTAGTTTTTGCAGCAGCAAGTTTAGCAGCAAGTACATGGTGCCAGGTGTCACATCTCCAAACCCAGTTTTACTAACGACACTCCCAGTACCATTTGGGAAATGACTCCATCCCACTAAGTGTCTTGGCTTCCTCCTCAGTGGAAAGGGTGTGACAATGGTAATCACTTTGTCTCAGGAAAGTGGCAAGGATTAGCTCATTAAAGAATGTGGAAAACACAACAGGACTGCTCAGCATAATGTTCTGTATTCAACACCTTTTACTGCCACCCTCATCATTTCTTCCTGCTACCCATATCCCATGCAAAGGAGAGTAACAGAAGCCCCTGCAACCAGAGCAACAGTCATTAGCCTACAGAGCCAGCTGCTTCCTCATGGATCTCATGTTAGCAGCTAGGTTTTTAGCCTCTTTCTTGTACAGAATTTAAATCTGTTTCTCCTCTGAGACTGGAAGGAAAATGCACTGGAGCCACTGCAATAGAACACCCAGGATAAGGAAACTGTGGCTTTCCTGTGAATGTCTCCTCAATAGTAACCTAACTGCTACTACATCCCCTATGTCCTAGGCATACCAGATAAGATGTATGTACCAAGTTCATCATCTACTTTTACTCTGTTTTCCCTGCTTTTTCTGCTACTCTCAGGACACTATCACTGCCAAAAACAATCTGTCTAAGCCAAGGGATAGTGCTCCTGCTAATGGACACCTCCCACTCCTTACTGTTACAACTCAGCTACTGCTGATGCTCCTATGGAACAGAAAAGGGAAGAAGATGGAAAGACAGGACATCTCTGCTGAAACACATGGTGGCAGTAAGCCCCCAAAGGACTTCAAAGAAGGAGTGGGGAAAGCTGATCCTTTGTATCCCTCCCTCCCTTCCCCTACTCTTTCTATTCCACCTTTGGTTCAGAAGTGTCAGCGGGGTCCCAGCACAGCCTCACCCTGCTCCCTACAGCAGCCAGGTGCCCTGCACAGGAATTGCAGCCACAACACCACCTGACCACTCACATGCTCACATCTTTGAGATTGTACACATGTATACCTACAGGAAAACTTTTTTATTTTTTGTTTTGCAAGAGCCTGTCACCAAGACTTCTGAATTCAGCTGGTACAAACCAATACACTAACCTACTAAAGAGACACCAAAAAGGCTAGTAAATGGCATTTCATGCTATTATAGGTGCTATCCTGGAGAAAATATGGAACCAATCTGCATGCAGAGCACTATCAAATGTATGAAGAAAGCAAGAAGAGGACAAAGACTCTTGCAAGTTTTCTCATTTCTGAGCAAGGTTTAAGTGATGTCTATGCATTAGAAATCCTAAACACAAGTGGTGTGAAAGAAATGCTGCCAGCATCTCATTAACATAACTGTTTAAAGGCTTGAGTGGGAAAGAAAGGGAGGGAGGAGGGATGTTAAGTATCAGAGGGCACAGGTGGAGAAAATCTGCTGACTTCATCAAACTACCTCACCTCTTCCTTGAACAATATTTCAAAACTACTCTGTAGACAAAAATCTCCTGGCTTCTCTGACATGTGGGAACAGTGCCAGTACCACTCTGTTTGCCCAGTTAAATCCAACCACATGATTATTGGGACAAAAAGCCACACCTTTCCGATGCCTCCATCCTGGGGAGCTCCTCCCACAACATCCGTGGTAGTTGGCTGAGAGAAATGGCCTGCTGTCACCGCATATCCTGAGTGGGAGAGGAGAGGATGAAGATAAATAACAAAAAAAGAAAAAAAAAAAAAGAAAAAAAAAAAAAGAGCAAAAGGAAAAAGACTTAGAAACAGCTGAGCAATCTAGGGTGTCCTCATCAGGTTTCATTGCTACACTTGAACTGTACCTCACAGCATTACAAAAACATTCTGTGCAGAATACACCAATATTCAGTTCCAGAGCACAAGGCAATGGGAAATGGCATTACAGCCTCTGGTACTCTGACAGAACAGAAAAAAAGATGTAGGTACAGTCAGCAAAAAACCTGCAGAATTGCATGCGAAGCAGTTACAGAGAACAGTTTGAAAACTGAGAGTCTCAAAAGGAAAAAAACAGAAGCATGTAGACAGAGGAAACAGAACAAGGGGAGCACATCACTGCAGGGAAGCATCACAGTCCCTCATCAGCCATACAGAAGTCTCCTCCTTTAGTTAAAATGACTGCCCAGAAAAAGTCAGGAAAATTACATACATGGTTTTTGGGGGAAAGGAGAGCAGAGGACAGTAGACAAAAAGGTCAGAAAAGTTAATGGCTTAAAAAGACTTCTGTTTACATAAGAGTAAAAAAGGGAGGATAGATCAAAGAGCATATTTGACAGGAGAACAAAGATTTTATCTAATCTGTTACATTAAAATGATATATAATAGCCAAAGAAGAGTGAAGTACTTTCCTTCTAAGGTTGTCTTGCATTTGACTTGATCTTCTGTAAATTATGAGGCTCTTGCCTGCATTGTAAACATTATAATTCATGTCTATCAGCAACAAAACCTATGTATGTCCTTAAGAGTGTACATACACTCCTCATTTAATTATCTCCAAGCAGCATCTTCCAAGTGGTACTTTTTTTTAAGGGGTCTGAACTGTGTTGCTCAGCTAATCCACTCTCACAGCAAGCACAGACAGCTGCTTACCAAGGTATGTGTAACGCCTGGCTATCACAGCATCATCGTTCAGCTTGTAATACGTGTTGTCAGTGAGATTCAGTACTTTGACTGTTCCTGTCCAGTAGTAAGATCCTGGTGCCCCCATGATGACCAGCTCCTGCAGCAGGAAAAACAGAAGGATGAGAAGAGAATGAGGGAAAAAATAAGCAATAATCAGAACTGGACAAGAATTTCTGCTTTATGCAGTAATGGGGAAGGGTACAAGTTATTCACATAAAACACCAATTATAAGCCTATCTATAAGAACCTGCATTCTGCAAGCATATATATCTTTCTTTTCAAACATGGAGGCCACTGCACATGTTCTGAAAACATTGAGACTCCTTTTCTTCGGCTTACTTTTGCTCAGTTGCATTGCAACTTCATTAAAAGGCAATTTACAAACCATCAAACTTGCCCCTCTTAACACAAAATCACAAAGATCCAAAGTCATAAGCAAGGCTAGAGAAGGTGCAATGATGACACTGCAGATATTTAAACATTAGCATTGACAGAGAAGGTGAAGAAAGCAAAATAAGGCGAGCTTGAAGATGAATCCTACAATCCTACACCATGAAATTCCTGGCTGAGTAGCAAAGAATGATGAAAAAACACAGAGCAACACTTGATGTTTTGGCTGCATTGGTCCAGGAAGAGAAGGAGCAGAGTTTTTTAACCAGCCCACTGTAAGAAGCAGACATCTCTAAAGGAAATTAACTGGTTGAAAACAGTGCTTCCAGTTCAATGCCTTCCCGTTCAAGTTAATCCAAACTGAACTTTTCTAGCTCCTGAGCATTCAACCCTCAGAGCTCTTTCCCACTGGAAGAGTATATATAACAATAATATTAGTTTTAAAAAAAAAAAAAAAAGGTTTTCCCCAAACACTTGGAAAACAACATAGATTCACCTTGCCAAGACACAGATTATAATGAGTAAAAACGTTTTTCTGGTTCTTTAGAAGAGGTCAGTAAAGAGAAGGAAAAGTCTTTCTTTTTCTTTTCCCAGTTACAAATGGGTGAGAAAATCTTCTTGTTCTGTTTTTCACACTTGGAAACCCAGATAGGCATGTGAACTCAGTTCCAGGAATTTCTTTGCTATTTTTGTCACAACAATTTGAAAGCAAAAATTAAATGGATATTTTTTAAAACTGGCTTTTAGTTACAGAAGATCACCATCTCACTTTCTGCTGGCAAAAGGGTAGACTTCTTTTTCTCCCCTTTTCTAGGACAAAGCAGTAGCATGAAACATCAGCGTATGACAAAATTAAGACATGAGATTTGTTTACTTATTTATCTACCATGCTATAGTCAAAGGAGGATCCTTTTGCTTATAGGGGCACTATTTTTTGTTTTGTGAATTCCATCTTCAGTCTAAAAAACAGACATTACTGACTACCAAATAATTTTATTTAGAAAACAAATGAAGGGAAGAGATGAAGATGCAGGGTGTGTTTATGTACCAAAGCATCCAGCAACTTCACAGCAAATCTCCACTCCTGGAGAGCAGCAGATGTGGCTTTAAATACCCACAACAAAGGATTTAGTGAAGCCTGAAGAGCACTAAGCTTGAGTTCTCCAGCCTCAGAGAAGACTGAAGACAGCTGCTGTGCTTGACTGTTCCCTTCAAACACAAACCACGGGTGGACTTGTGGCAAATCAATTCCATGCCCCAGATTCTGAACCAAGTGGCTGCTCTTTCAGGGATGTTAAACAAGAGAATTTCCTAATAAACCTAAGGGACAGGACCACATACTCAGCCAAAGTGTGAGATGTGCTCAGCCACAGCTTTTTTCCTTGGGAGCAGCCGTGTCCTTGAGGTCAAGGGATCACTGACCATCAGGAACAACACGCATCAGCAGCACTGAAAATACAGCAGCAGCTTGCTTCTTTGACCCAAAAAGCGATTTATCTGCATTTCCTGCTCAGTCTGGAAGCACTGGAGCCTCCACAAGGCCCCAGGCAATGAAAGTTCAAAACTATCTTTTGAACTAGGGGAGTAAAGAAGGGTTTAAAGCTTGGGAACAGCAGCAAGCTAAAGAGAACAGAGAAGCCAGGAAACAGCTGCTGCTATTGAGCATCAAGTTATCAGGCAGTGCCACTGCAGCACCAGCACCTGCCGTTCCGGTTTACTTGGACATCAACTCCTGCCAGAGCAATGAGGACATTGTTAGTCTGACTGTATCAGCTTGGACAACAAGCTCTGTAGCCCAGCACATGTATAGTTAGGAGTGAGTGTATACTGGACGTGACAGCAACAAGGACCCTGAAGTGCACTAGAATAGTTGTGTGTTTGTTGTTTTTCAAGGTTTAAAAACCAAAAACATTTCAAAAAACTTCAACACACACATAAGGGAATCAATTCATCTTTGCCTTAACTAAAATATGGTTGATAAGACTGCTGTCTGGCAAAGAATATAACCCAGTATTTATAACAGCTCTGGATGCTATTTTTTTTTTTTAAATCACCTTTTGAAATGAAGAACTGGAAAAAGATGTGTTTCCTACCTTCCATGTATATGTGTGTGTGTGCACGTTTATGTATTCATACAGATCACAGAATCACAGAATGTCAGGGTTTGGAAGGGACCTTGAAAGATCACCTTGTCCAATCCCCCTGCCAGAGCAGGAGCATCAAGATTAGTCACACAGGAATGCATCCAGGCAGCTTTTGAACATCTCCAGAGAAGGAGACCCCACAGCCTCTCTGGGCAGGTTGCTCCAGTGCTCTGTTACCCACAGATGCACACACAGCCACATGTACGCATGTTCAAACAAACCCTTTCAGGGAAAACTGTTTTAGGTCACCAATGAAAGAAAACAGTTAGCATTAGACACAGAAATATTTTGCTGTAGGTTTTGAAATGGACATAGCAAAAATATTCCCTGAGGTTTACTTTCAGAGTTTATCATACATGCTTGTTCCCAGATCTGCTAAGATGAATTCACTTACGTTACGAAGCACTGGATGGACAGGCAGACAGACAGACAGCACGGAGGCAGGAGAGTGTTTGCTGCGTTACTGCAATTAGGCTTGTATGATGGCTGCATTTGAAGGCTCCCTTCCCTGGGCACACATGTCAGAAGAGCCCAACTCACAAACCTAATTCCCACCTCTCAGTACTTCTGCTCACCTCGGTGAAGAAGCCTGCAATCCCTGCCTGGCACGAGCCATGTTCCTCCCCGTACTTCTTCTTATACTCTGGGCAAAAGAAGGAAAGAACAACTGTTGTCAGTCTGTGGTCATGCAGGCAACAAGGATGCTGCCCCACCTGTACACAGCGGGCACATCCCACCTGAGTTTCTGCACCACCCTACACGCAGCCCAGAGGCTGGTAAGGGTGGGATGGGGTACCCCACAAGTACCACTGGTGGAGAGATGCTCTGGGACACTGGAGTGAGGGAGACAACAACAAAAAACATCTCAAAAAACGCACACTTCTCTAAAAAAAATACACTAAGCTCCGGGCTTGGAGGGGAGAAATCATGTTTCACCTGGCAGGTTTTTTTTTTCTGAACACTGCATTCAGATATTTACCATAATGACTGCACAGCTTCAGTGTATTGCCACCTCCTGCATGGTACAGTATGTCCCAAAGGATAAAAAAAACTCCAGGAGAAAGAGTAATTCAGGCTCCAAGCAGTCCCTCTCTAGCCTGGAATTTTTTTTTTCCTCTTTACAATGTTGTTAAGCATTATTAACTCATTCCTAAATCATAAAAAATAAATGCATGGAATCAATGAGCAAATGGTCTCTTTGGGACAGAGCAAATTCCTCACAAACTGCATTTTATCATATTGAAGTTCAAAATGAATTAATCATAAACTGCTGCCTTCTCACCCCTTCTTTATTCTACATAACAATATACATAACCTGTAATAGGTAATTATATCTTCTTATATATAGATATATATAAACATATCCTTAAGATCTTAGGAAGATATGTATACTGATAAAAGTAAAAAGTATACATTATACTATATTATATGTTTTGTAATATATGAATACATTACTAGATACACAACTATACATTGTATGAAAAAGAGAGAGAAAGAAAGTTGCTACTTACCGTATTTAATCAATACCTGTATTTAATTTTTATAAAAACAAACAAAGAAAAATTAACAAAATTCTCTTCCTGAGGAAGCAGTCCTGAGGAAGCTCAGATACTCAGGGATCTGCAGAAGTTGCACAGGCACTTGGGGAAGCACAGCAGGACAGTGCATGGAGAATACCCTAATGCCCACCAGGATACAGGGACTGCCAGAGCAGCTGTGTCCCCAAACACACACCTTTCACAGCAGGAATGTGCAGCAGCATGCCCACAGAGCACCAAAAAATGTGTTCACCCTGCTTTCTCTTGGCTGCTCAGACAGCACCAAGGCTCAGGACCGCTGGCTGCTCATGTATAGTTTCTTACTAAGTCAGGCACACTCCAACTGGAAAAAATACTTGTTTGCAGACATGAATGCTTATAATTAAGACTGATGAGGGTATCAGGTTTTTCCCTTTTGCATTTGCTGAGAAATACTCCCTGAGTATCCTGAAGGTCATGCTTTCCCTATGGCTGAGTTTCCAGCCTCACATGGGATGCACTGCAGCAAGCAAGCTCTGTATTTGCCCAAATCAAGCACTTTCACTTCCAACCATGATATTTTTCTTCTACCTGACATGCTGAGGTATAAAACAGATCCTGCCTCTTCCTGAATTCACACTGAAGCTGTGGTATGTTCCAGCCTTTGGTAACCCAAGCTCACCTCTAGTCCTGGCAGTCAGAAGGCATCCCCCTGACTGTGAACCTTGGCAAGAGGTACACCCAGAGCTCTAGGCCTCAACCAGCCGCTGCAGCTCAGCCCCACTGACTGCCTGATGGGCTGAAAATGGTGTATTTCTCTACAAAAACAATATCAGGCTTGGCTCACAGCTTCTTTATGCATCTTCTTTAACCAGTTAATCAACCTAATTTGCTTTAAAACAAAAGGGGGAAATTGCTAGAGTGTATTTCAAGCAAATAATAATTGCACGGAATGGCTCAACACAGGATGAAAGAAACGAAACTTCTTTGTTGGGATTTTTTCAATTTTTTTCATATTTCTCCTTCTTTCACAAACAGGCTTTGCAACACTTTTTCCCAATCCATCCTTCCTCAGCTATTTGACCAAGCTTTGATTACACAGTGCCCAGGTTGTGCCTTACATCACAGCCTCCACAGCACAAACAAAAGCCTCAAACACAACTACAACTCCCTCAGAGACTGGAAGTTGGCCATATGCAAGCCCTGAACATCCTCCAAACCATAACTCCATGTAACTCAAGCCAACAGAAGGCCTTCTCTGCAAACACTTGTGGTAAGTGGCCCAGCTCACACAAGGTGTCCCTTGAATTTAGCTGCAAATACAAACCGAGGGGATGTAAAACTACAGGAGACAACAGAAGAAACGGTAACAGCTTCAGCCATACAACACAGCTATTCAAGGTTGGCTGATGAGCCCAGAGTTTTATCCAGTTGTGTGTAACTGATATGATGTGAGATCACTTCATTTCTGGAGACAAAGTTTTCCTTCTCATAAAATAACATGTGCACAAAAATTAAACTACTACTCCTATCATGTCAAAAAGTTTATTGAACGTATTAGCATTGTTTTATAATAGCATAATTTTTCCTACTTTACAAAAGAAACCAAATTCAGATCTAGGAGTAACTTGAAAACCAACACCCCTACACACACAGAACACAACACAGCTGATTTTCATCAAAAACATACATATTAGAAAAAAATGAAACATACATTGTTGTTTTCATTGTCAGGCAATGAAAAAACAGTTCACTTTCAAATGAACTGAATGGTGACTGGCTGCAATAATGCTTTACAAATAAAGCATTCGAAGGTTTAAATGGTTGTCCACAGAAGCTCATACTGAACAGACAGCCTGGCTTTCTCCATGGTTCTCATGGTTATCTGTGGTGTTCTGTTTTTAAGTCATTTATGGTGCCAGTACTAGCTGCTCAAACTAATGGGCATAGATTTCACTTAAATAACTAGTTATACTGTGGTTGTAATAGCAGATAGCAGACAGGGACTGCAGCTTTTCAAGTAAATGCTGAATCTGGATATAACCATGGCCAAAGAGCAGGACCCAGCACTTGGTCTTAATGACACTTTGCAAGGGATATCTGAAGCACAGGGCCCCAAATACATCGGATATTAAAGCTATCTGAGCATTTGAAACTCCACTGAAGTAGAGTAGAGACCAAAATCACGTTTCAAGACGATGCCAACAAAGGCAGTCCTTCCCAGGGAGACAGTAGCCCAGTCTGGTTAGACACCATGCTCTTGGACTCTAGCAAAATCCTTCCAGCAGGAAACCCACTCCTCCCTTCATCCTACCTCACTGTCAGCTGTACATGGATATCCCCACAAGCAGGTCTCCTTCTCACTCACACAGTCAGGGCCACAGTCCAGAGCAGCTCCCCATGTCCTGGCTGGTCATACCCCAACCCCTCAGACTTCAGTGCACTTACAGAGCCAGCCTGCCTCTCCCAATCAACAGATGAGCCCAAAGACCATAAAAAAAAAAAGACTGCTTCTACCTCCCTTTCACCCCAGTGGTGTCACAGCTGTGACGCTTGTCACTCACATCATCATTTATTCATTAAAGCCACCAGCCAGCAGGAAACTGTGCAAATACACATCAGCACACAGCTTTTGCACACCTGAATAGCAACATTTGCATGAGGTTTAAATATTGCATGCAGGGAACTCGGTAGTTTCCACATAGCTGCAAGCAATAACTGCTGCCATGAGCAAATCCTTTGTTTTTATGCTACTTTATTGTTCTCACATCTGCCCTCAGACCATTGTACAGCCCTGACTCTGCAGACCACAAGCCACTACACTAACTGCTGTGGCAATGGTTGATAGCAAAACAGTAAGATGAGGCTGAGCCTGAAAGATGTGGTCGCCTCTGTGATTTTGAATAACTGCTTAAAAAAGGGAAGAAGAAAAAAAAAAAAAGGGGGGGGGGGGAGGGTAGTGTTTTAGAGCCAGAATAATTTTAGTTTATGAAAGCAGTAAGGCTGACTAAGTATTTGGACAAAATAATCCACAAGAAGGATGAGCTGTGATGTGTGATGACTACGAAGACAAATGCCTCTTCTCTGAGCAAATCCGAGCCTATAAGCAAACTTCAGTATCTTAACACAGCACGAGCTTCACTGTGCAATAAAATCTTTCATCTACCATCTTCACAGATAGAATTAAAATGGGCAATTGAAATACACTGTCATTTGCACTGAGAGCCTCTTTTTCCCCATCTTTCTGTGTTTCACTACACTGGGAAGAAAAAGTAGTAATTTTTTTTGACCTAGCATTGTGGTATTGGGTTTGCACCACACCACAGGGATATTTTGATGCCTCCCAGAAAACCAAGCGTGGTCTGGCAAACTTGCTCATCCCTTTGGAGGGCAGGCACGTAAGGATGTGCTGTTCCCCTTATTTACTAACCACATGTCCACCACCTTTCCCTGCATCCATCACCAGCTCCTACCACAGGACTAGGAAACCACCCCAGCTCTCTCCATACAGCTGGGCTGTATGCAGCCACACTGTAAGCAGCCACACTTCTTCACTGTAAACTGAATGCATCAGGACAATGAAAGACACAGCTACAGAAAAAAGTAAACAAGTGAAAGCTCTGCTTGGGAGACCATGGCTCCATACACCAGCTATACCTCAAAGGACATCCAGCTCATATAAACCAGATTAGCTCCTACTCAGAAAGATTCCATTTAACTATTAGGTTTGCTGCTGTTCTCATTAGCAATCAATAGCTTCCAGACTTCTGTCAGCCATTTCAGGGAAACTGGACAAGAATAAGATGGATTGAGACCATCGCATTGTTACGCCATTACCAACCAGTCAGGAAACTTCCATTTCCTCTTCGTCTTTAGTTATACAGCCTGTTTTACATGGAAGGAAAACATACTGCATGCATTAAGGATGCCTGTCCAGCGGTCAGATTCCTCTCCCCTTCTGGCACAAGACTTCTGTTACACAACCTAATAATCCTTCTTGAGGTGTGCAAGCACAAATGTATGGCAACTGATGTGCACTCAGCCGGCCTGCACGCTTTGCCAGTTGGCAAGAGCCAGCTCCAGTTGTGGATCAGACAGCCACGTTATCCTCTCACCAGGTTTATCACCCTACATGCACCAATTACAGCCTTCAGCTTTAGGGGCCCGCTGGAAGCATTATGCACTGCATTTATTGTTCCTATGAAACCCCCAGCTTCTCCCCCTCAGACTGTTTCTCTCAATCCATAGCGTCAAAGGAGGTGAGTTTTTTCTCCTTCCAGAAAGCGAAGGATTGCCGTAAGATGAGTGGATCGTGGCTGATCTCAAACAACGAACCCATCTGTGTGCTGTAACATGGCTATCACCCACACTGGGGATCAGGCTTGTTTTCTTGAAACCTAAAAGTTCCAGGAGCAAACAAGCACAGCCATCCCTTGTAACACTTCGCAATTTCACGTCTGACAATGGCAGATGGGGGGGAAGAGGGATAAATCAGTCCCAAAACTCCGATTTTCATTCTAGCATGAACTGAAGCTAAGCCAACATTGTACTGCACCAGCCCTGCCAATTTTCCACTGGCTGCTTTGCATACGCTAGGCCCACACACTTCTATTTTCTAGCAATTCCTGGCAAATATCCTGTCAGATTAGCAGCCGCTTTACTCTCAAGACATGACGCACAGAAAAACACAAGCAGTTTGTCTCCTCCAGAAACCACCTCCCTGCAACGGCTTCAGACAAGCAATTTTTAAAGCAAACATCAGAGTGATGACAAAGGCTCGGAGGAAACCCTGGCAGTGTCTCCATGCATGCGTGTTGATCACCACAGCTCGCATTGGACTATCTGAACCACATTACCTCACTGTGAAGCACAAGTTCAGTTTTGCTGATAGGAACGAAGAAGAACGAACGAATACAATGGGACAGCACTCACAACAGGAAGGCTTACACAGTTCACTTGTACTCTGTCACAGACCAGCTGGAGTGGCTGGTTCAAGAGACTCAAAACCTCTCACATTTCAAACAATGAATAATTTCAGGGCTGGTAAAATTGTTATCTATAACTGTGTGCTGCTTGCAAGCAGACGTATGCATTCAAGACAAAAATCTCATTGGGTTGCAGTGAAAACAAATAAATAAAATCAGAGGTTTCACCCACAACAAACCATGCTGTACCTTAGCTTCCAGATCCTATGCTTCCACAGGCTCCTAAAGGCAGCCTAAAGAATGATGCTCAGGACAGGAAGGAAAAACCCAAGCTAGACTTTTCCCCACTGTCGCTTTGGGAGCTGAGAAACCTTAGGAGATCTCTTATCTTCTTTCTAACAGCATTCCTACACCTCTGGTTCAGTTAATTGCTATTGGCTGAGGTGATGCTGTCTTCTGAAGTCTTAAGGAAAGGAAACATGATACCAAAATTTCAAATGTATCAGAAAACTGGAAAATTATGATGTTGACACTTGGGATTTACAGTGAAAACAACAGGGACACAGGCCCATTGTTCAGGGTGCTGGACCTTTTTTTTTTTTTTTGCCTAAATCCAGACCTTTGGAACATCCAAATGCTTTACAGAACCCAAAGTGCAGCAGCAGTTATATTGAGCTGCCACAGAAGTGGATGAATCAAGTATTAAGCAAGTTTTCCTCCCCCTCCAGTCCTCTGATAAATCAAAATACAAAACTGAAAATATCTCCATAAGCAAACTGATTCCCAATTAGCATTCATAATTTAATCTGTGCTACAGCTAAGCATGAGTGACCTGTATCTACTGACAATTCACACACAGGAAAGAGAACCATAGCCTCCAAACACAGTTCTGCTCTTCTAGTAAACTGCGATCATGCACAGAAAGCCTCAGGATTTGTTCAGTTGCTGTGCTGTTCTCCCACCTCCATGCAAAACCCCAGCTAAGCCTCAAGACTGTATGTTACAGGGAGAAAAGTAAAATAAAATACAAACAATCTCAGCAGTGAGGGCTAACGTGGATGGTCTTGGAAACAAAGGGAAAATGCAGAAGCTACAAAACGAGAGACCAGAGATGGAGGCAAGCCCCACTCCCACCCCTCCACCCTTACCTTCGTAGCAGGGCAGGAGCTTCTTCCCACTGGGCTGCAGGTTGGGGGGAATGATGTTGCAGAAGCCATGGGGCAGAATGTATTCTGTCTCGTAGTAGATGTTTTTCCAGCGGTGTGCACAGGCCTAAACAGATCATACCACGTTGTTACTGACCGAGATCTGCAGGAGAGCCCTCCGACCAAGGCTCAGGATAAATGCCACACAGAGACACACTGCTTCACACCTTCCCAGAAGCTAGCTTGCTCCAAAAAAAAATAACACAGCATTGCTGCCAGACAAGCCACAAGTTGCCTTATGCACGAGGATTAAGAGAATCCAAAGAAATGAGATGTGAAACAGCGAGGGTTTTGAACTTATGCACGTGGTGAGCCATATCCCCAGCTGGTTTAAGCTGGGAACATTAGTGTAGATGCATCAATTTGTATCACTTAAGGCTTGGTCTCATGAGCACAGAAACAAGCTCTCTGCTACAAATCACCTCCTTAACACACTTTCAACTTTTCCTGGAAACTTTGCACCAGTCTTGCTATATCTCAGAGAGGCCTGCAACAGCCACCTTCACAAGCCCCACATTTTACCCTGTCATCCCCAGATGGGACACCTTCTTTCCTTCTCCTCATTCTACACCACCTTCCTGCCTCAACACCTCAGAGCTGTTCATGTTGCCCATAGAAACACCTCAATATTTGCAAAAATTAGGGCCACAAAAACTATTTAAGGGGAACATCTCCCCTACGAGGACAGGCTGAGAGCTGGAACTGTTTATCTTGAAGAAGAAAAGTCTCCGGGGAGATATGATAGCAGCCTTTCAATATCTAAAGCAGAGCTACAGGAAATAAGGGGACAGCCTCTTTATCAGGGTCTGTTGTGATAGGACCAGGGGAAAATGGTTTCAAAAAAAAAAAAGGAAAGCAGCCTCTACATCAAAAGTACACTCAAAAATCAAGGTGAGACTGTGGATGTGTCTTAGTAATTGAGTGCTATTCCCTAATCTGTATGGGTTTTTTGTTTGTTTTTGAAGGGGGGAGTTGCCTGATTTTTGTACGTGGGCTTTATTTATCTATTGTGATATTTTCTGTGTTTTTGTTTTCAATAATGAAAACTTCTCCATAGCCTCAGTCCTGCACATACTCAAGCATAATGCAATTAACTACCAATAAGCCTGAGTCTGTTGACGGCTCTCCCCATTCTCCCCCAGACCACAGTTGTAGAATTTGATATTTTCCCAATGGAGTGGAGTTCAGTATCTCCTCCCCCCCCCCCCAAAATTCACTTCTCTGCACAGTCAACCAGCACATTTGTCCCCCTGCCATGGCAAAACTTGTATGCATTTGCTTCTGTTTCTCTTGCCTATACAGAATTATTTGGACTACAATGCATGATCCTTGCACGTCTCAGCATTGCTGAGTTAAGGTGATGCACTATGAAAGGCAGCTAAAACCTTCCTCCTTTGGTGGTAATGTCTGAAAAGGCTTTGGGAACAGAGATGAGTCACTCAAATTTTGATGTGGAACACAGTAGAAATGATGCAAACTCCTGAGGCAAAATAAAATCTTCCTGGACCAAGCATGCAGAGATCTCTAATGTCAGCAGACTGTGAAATCTGTGATATAACAGATAGAACAGATAGAACACTTCTGAACAGCAAATGTTTTCTGCTTTCTTGATGACTGAATGCCAGTCATAGGCTTTGCATCAAAGAAAAAGAAATGTGAGACCAAGACTTCTCTTCAGGGGCTGAATCCTAAAGTTAGAGTCCAGACAAGGGACTTTTTAAATGCAGCATTGTCAGACTACTTCTGGTTTGCTCTTCACTACGAAGGCTTTGGCACAGAGATGGGTTCCCCTCCCTCACCCCTTCCTTTGCAAGCTTATCACTAAATGTGCCAGTAAGTCAGCTGCTTAAAGTGAAAAATGGCAACACGTGATAAAAAGCAGAGTAACAACAGATGTGGCAGGTATTTCCAAAGAGCAAGATTAAAGCATGTTGGCTTATCTCCAAATCATAATGCACTGTCCTCAGCTCCTCTCCCAACAAAAGCAAAAGAAGGAATTTTGCCGTTTCAGTTGGGGAAGAGGCAGCAATCTCAGCTGTATTATTGCAGCACTTCGATTAATGCAAATATTGACTGAGTATAACTCAGGACAGGAAGCCACTAAACTGCAAACTTTATTTTTTTAGATAATCTTAGTCATTTGTTTTTTTAAGTCTTCATTATCAGTTTGAAACCCTGTTTCAGTAATATCCTGGCACATGATAGGCTCAGACACAATCCACATTACCTAACACTAGCCAAGCCTCTTGCACACTCCTAACCTTCCTCTTTCCACTGAAGTTGCTTTTTCCATCTGAAGAAGGGGAATCTGATTTGGGGAAAACTGGTAAGACAAACCTAAGCCACTCGGCAATCTAAAAACAAAAGGAGCAACTACAATCCACATTATATTGTGGAACTAAATGCTCTAACATAGGACATCAAGACCGTAAAGAGTTCACATGGGTTTAAAAAGTGGTGCTCATATTTATGAAACTAATAAAAGAATCCAGGGCTACTGAACACAAAAATATTGCACTTGCAAGATCTTTTGGGAAAGTACTTTCTCAACCACCTCCCTGGGCAGCCCATTCCAGCACCTGACCTCTCTTTTGGAGAAACTTTTCCTAATACCCAACTTGAATCTCCCCTGGCACAACTTGAAGCCATTCCCTCTAGCCCTATTGCTAGTTATGTGGAAGAACATGTTGACCCCCAGATCACCACAACCTCCTGTCAGGTAGTTGTAGAGAGCTGTAAGAAGCTTTCAACACACAGTCTTCCTATTGCTGGGAAGACACTGGGGCTAAGTAGCCTGATAGTTTCTCAACTTTCCACTTCAAAAAGTTCTGTTTTGAGTGAGCAGCCAGCCTTAGCTCTGGCAGTTGCCTGGCTTTTTCACATACTTCCCTCTCTGCTGCTTTTGCTTAGCTTCTGAAAATGACAGAAGAATTTGTCTAGCTCTGGCCAATGACTAGAAGATGGCAAGAATTATGTGTCTTGGAACCACACAATGATTTGTGTTGGAAAGGTGCTTTAAAGATCATCCAGCTCCACACCCCGCTGCTGTGGGTAGAGACACCTTTCATCAGGTTGCTCAGAGCCACATCCAACCTAACCCTGAACACTTCCAACACAGAATCATAGCATGAGGCTGGTTTGCCTGGATCAGAACTCATTACTCCTCAGTCAAACAGACTTCTAAGCACACATATTGAGTTATCCCTTGAAAACACACATTGCTTACGCACTCTTCTAGTTGGAATGCCTTCATTTTGTGCTCTGCTGTATTATGTATTTTATTTATCCCATTCTGCTTTTCCCCTTTTCTACTACAGTTGAACATAGTTATAACATTTAACTAAGGTAATGAACCAGCTATCTTCTAAAACACTAGCACGCTGTGCACCAACACAGACAATCACATATGGCCTCAAGTTGCACCAAGGTAAGTTTAGGTTGGACATTAGGAAATACTTCTTTACAAAAATGGTGGTTAGACATTGGAATAGGCTCCCCAGGGAGGTAGTTGAGTCACTGTGCCTGAATGTGTTTAAGAGCTGTTTGGATGTGGTGCTCGGAGATATGATTTAGCAGAGGGTTGTTAGATTTAGAGTACTATGGTTAGGCTGCAGTTGGACTTGATGATCCTTGAGGTCCCTTCCAACCTGAGTAATTCTATGATTCTATGATAAAATACCACTGCACTATCACAGAAAGGTAGAAAACCCACCTGCTCCCCTATAGGAGGTCACCGTTCAAGGACTTGTGGTGCTACAGTGTCTCATCACATATGAAATAAAATGCCTTCACATTAAGCAGCTTTCTCCACTTGACTGAGTAGGTGGTCAGTGGAGAAGGTGCTGTACAGGAGCTCCTGTTGCTAGCAGGTTTGAGACTCATGGGTGCCCACACACCATTGTGATGCCCTGCCTCACTGGAAAGATGGGGTCATGCTGCAAATTTCCAACTCAAAAAAAAAACTGTTTAGCATTAGATTGTTACTAGGGGTACTGTGACATGAGCTTGAAATTTGCCAGCCACACATTAAGAAAAATTTTTATGAAATGTTGTGCGTATTCATTTAATATTCCTCCACAAGCTCCCAGGGTAGATGGAGCTCAACAGCAGATGCAAACACAGGCAAATGTTGACCATAATATACCCATAAATTTTAAAAAGATATTTGTCCAGTTCTAGTTAAGATTTTTTTTCCAGTACAGGAAATGCTTTGCAGAAATAAGTTCCACATCCTAAGGACCACATCTGCTCTCCTTGACCCTTTGCATGGGTAACCATATCAAAGACAACAAGGCCACCCACACACAACTAATTCATCTTCACTTTCAATGCTTCCGCCTCATTAATGGAAAATACATATACATAAAGACAAAATATTTCCCTGAAGTCTCATCTTACATTTTTCATGGTGAGTTCTGATATGTAATGCATACGCTTGTGGAAAATGAATGCATACATAAACACAGACAACCTACAAAAAGAGCAAAACAGCAGATACCTCACAGACAAAGTTCCATTTATTCTGTTTGAAGATTTAATCCCCCAGATTTAGGAGGAAGCCCTTAGGTGACACAAGTCAGGTGTGATCGCTTTGAAGTCATTCATCTACAAATAAAACTTTTTGGCTGGAGCTCATTTTCCTTCTGTTTGAAGGAAGGGACTACAGAATTTGCTGCCCATAAAGCTGGACTCCATCAGTCACTACCAAACACATTAATTCTGATGTGTTTAGCATTAAAGTCAGACAGCAGCGATGATTTTAATGAGATCAAAGAGAAGAACGGACCTACCAGCACACTTCCACCAGCCTTAGGCTGTCTAGCCAGGCTCACTCCCATCCATTCATCGTCTCTGTCTTCTTTACAAGTCTTTCCACAGAGCATGCCCCGAGAATTGCCTACAGGAGGAAAAGAACGGCAGCAAGGCAGGGAGACATCAGTATCTAGAAAGAAATCTCTCGGAAAAATGACTGCCATCAAACATCTGCCTGTCAGTACTTTTCCTTTCCCTTTCATCCCAATTACTATTTCTTGTAAGCACTACTCAGGGTGGTGCTCCCAATGTTACCAGACACCACCCATAGCAGAGGACCAACTCTATTCCAAACAGCCAGCAGCTATTGCAGCATGCCCACAGCTTTACTTGAATAAGCCATCCAAGTGAAGCTAGTGGAATAAACGTGCAATTGCTTCCAGAAAGCAGTCAAAGCAAAAATATCCTGGAAATTGAGATTTGGGGTATTTTTTTTATTTTTTATTTTTTTAAATGAGGTCTACACTTTTAGTCCCAACTGGCAGTATATGTGAATCCACTAAAGATGCTTTATACTGTTGTAGATGGACAAGTCAAACATAGCCAAAGTACTATTGTAATCTACACAAGCTTCATAAAAAACAAATCCTATCTAACTCGAACATGAAAAGATTTACAAACTGATACTAACACAGTTTTAATTATAGGTGGAGAATTAAATAATGTTAATCACATGACCAAGAAAATTGAAATGTTTAATGACTTCAATTTCTCCAGCAGAATCCAGCAGAAGTTTTTAGATGAGAGTTTTGGGAATAGGCTGATTCTGACAGTACGTCTGAGAAAAGAGTCAATCCTGACTACATACAATAGTGTACAAGTAGGACTCACTTAGAGAAAGCTGGGACCTCTTTAAGGCTGACAGGACTGTTAGCCACATAGGATGCTTTGTGATCCCTCCCATCAAAGTATCACTACTACCCACCTCGACCCATATCCAGCTCTGTGCATCTTCTGTCAGGATTGGTGTGGACTCGACATTTAAATACTGCTCCTGGGGACTGAATAGAGGTGCTGTATCTAGAGTCTGCCTTGGGAGCTCCAACCAAGACCCTGGAAACCAAAGACAAAGTAACAAGTTACTAATTGCATGAGAAAATTTAAAAATTACAAACAACATCAAGGTTCACATTGCCAGGGATTCCTCAGCTGAAACGGCTTTTCCAGAAGCTTTGTAAAATGATAACATTGATTCACAAACTGAAAACAGCACCAACAGTAAAAACACCTTTTTGCTAGTGAAGCCATGAATACTTTAATAAATTAAATTTCCATTAGGAGTGTAACACTTGTAAAGCAATTCCTTTTCTCACCCCAGATAGCATTTAGGAAAGTATTAAGACAGATAACAGCAGCCTCATCTATTTTTCCTCAGTTTTAACTACATCTCTATTGGCATTAAAAAAAAAAAAAAAAGACTGAAAATACACAGCCCTGAGAGGAAAAAACCTGAATGTTTCCAGCCAGCTAAAGATTAATGATTGCTTAGAAAGCTGAGGCACTCTATTAGCAGAAGATTTTATGTAATTACAGCTTTAAAGCAAACACAAAACACAGGAGCAAATTTCTTCCACAGTGCCTTGCCTTGCTGTCGGCCATTACTTACAGTTAAGTCAGACATCAGTGCTCGTGTGTGTAGGCCCAGCCTGTCACCTGAGAGGCAGCAGCAGGCCATGGAGGCACCTTTCTTCTTTAGCCAAGGGAACTACTGCTGCAAAGTCAATCTCCGTACACAGCCCACACACACACAGCCCAGCATCAGTCCCAAAAAAGCAGCTTTCCTTCTTTTAAATGACTTCTCTGACATCCTCCTCAGAAGCCTCCAATTTGAAGTTCCAAAGCCAACCATCACCCAACATCACCTTCTCAGGGAGACCTGGGGCATGCATGGATCCCAGTCAACATGGGCCACCCGAAATAGCTGCTCCCAGGTGATTCCTCTCTAACACGCTTCTCCAGATACGACAAAACCATCCCATGGCAGATGGACATAAAAAATGAAAAGCAACCCCGACACTGAGTGACTGTTTCCTCCCAGGTCTCACAAGCTAAGTGGTATTGCTTAGAAAAGTTCAGTGGGGCTGTCCTAAATACCACAGGTCCTATTTTCACAAGTGAGAAGAATTAATGGCTGAAATGCTCAAGTTGCTGAAGCCTACAAGGCCTGAGCACGTTGTGGAGTTACAGCAAAGGATCCTGAAATAACAGCCTGACGTGGAAATGCCACCATGCAGACAGCAGGCAGAAAATCAAATGCCAGTCATTTCGTTTACACAGGCAATGAATGCGTGTCATTCACTCACTGACATTCGTGAGGGCTAACAAAAGCAAATAAGGGGGGATATTACTAGCTTAAAGAGTTACAGGTTCAAATTGCAAATGGCAAGAAACTGTTTCTATGAACTGTTAGAAAAATAAGATAAGGTAAGCCGTGCTGACCTCCAGTTTAAACAAAGCTTTCTTCTAACCCAAAAAAAGTAAATCTGAATTGGCAATTAATGCAAAAGATACCTTGGGGTGGAGAACCCCAGACGGAGCTTAAGGAGCACAGATCACAAAGGCTCATTGGTTCTGTTAAAAAAAAAAAAAGCTAAAAAAATGGTAATTACAGATTTGAGCAGGCTACTGCCACGGATTACATTACTCAAATTGTCTTGAGTGAACACACCTTTCACAGAACAGTTTGTTGCCATCTCTTCATACAGACTGAGCACAGGGAAGCAGCCGCTAATGTGTGCCAGAAGCAAATCTATTCTGGATTGTCCTGAATACCAGACACCCAAAATTGGTAGTTCACTCTACATTATCTCAGGATCTTGTTTCATTCATTCACTCTCCCACTTCCTCCAGAGGTTGAAGCCTCGGTGGATTTCCCTCTCTGGCTGATGTGATCCATGCTTGCCCAGACCCTGGGAAGTCACCTTTGGGAGATGGCACAGAGGTCACCATCTGCTGGGCCAAAAGCTATTGGGCTGCTCAGGTTGCCATTCACCATGTACCACTCAGTCCAGTTCTATTTGCAGAACTGAGGCTGGAGTATTAGCGCATTACTCTTGTCAATGAAAGATTCCCTTAAATCTGTAGTTAGTTTCTGTACACAAGCGTTTAACCTGTTGGAAGAAGGTCACCTGTTTAACTGGCACAAGATTCCACAGCCGGCCTGGGAAGACGATTCTTTTGCATCCTGATGTTCTGAAGCTCACTGAGCAAAACAAACACCCATTCTGTGTCTTCCCTACATGTTAAAGCACCTTGGAAATCTTCTGTGATTTCTATGAAACAACACTGTAGAAAAGGTGTTTTTCTTTGGTACCATCTACAAACAGAAACGCATTTTAAAATAAAGCCTTAGAGCCTCATATACTCTTGTGATTCAGCACTGTGCATTCTTGCCCAGCCTAAACACAAGGATATGTAAAAAGCCCACAGAAGTACTACTCTGAGGTTTTTTGCTATTATCAGGCAATCATCCAACACAGCCCTAGGTTAAAATAGCCTAATGCTGTGGTAAAGCTCATCGGGACTTCTCTAGGAGTCCTGTCAGAAAGCAAGCACGAGCAGCCTTACAGCCCTTTGCAAAGGCTGATGATGAGGCTGGTGCTCTTTGCAGAGGTTATCCACAGCCATAAGACTGCAGGAAGCCCCCCGGATATCTGTGAGCAGCTGCAGGGAGACACCTTAAACATGAAACCCAATCAGGGGAAAGGAATCGCCTTCCCCTGAAGACAACCAAAGGCAGAAGAAGTGGGGTTTGGGGCCATTTTAAGGTCTCTTTGATTTGATGTACAAGGATCTCTAAGAGTTGGCCACATCTCAGAGGCCCTGTGAACTAAGTACTGGCATGTAAACCAATGTGAGAAGCAGTAAGCAGAGAGGCCATTTAACTTTCTCTTCTTGAATCTACACCCACGTGGTGAAGGACAAACACCCTCATCTGTACGGAGATGGCTCTGCAGCTGTGCAGCCAAAAATCATCACAGCGCAGGTGCTGCATCAGCCAGTACTAATGGATGACAAGGAGATTTTTGGCCACAGGGCAACCCATGCATCCTTAAAATTACTTCCTGCAGAACAGTAACTGTTACTTTGCTGGTGATTGACCCTCAGGACATAAAGATTTGAAAGCTAAGTGCCACATTTAGTGGAAAGAGCAGTGAAGGGAAGTGTCGAGCTGCCCAATGACGTGGAGGGATGCCAAACACACCAAACATCAGCCCGCAGCACGCCAGCAGCAATTAGGCAATCACAGCTCAAGGACTGTGGAGTGTGGGCACCTCACTTCACTGCAATGTTAAGTGGCAGGGGAAAAAAGTCTTTAAATATCCCCACATACCACAGCAGATTTCAAAGGCAGAACCAAGAGAGAGTGCACCACCAGCACATCCCGTTTGAGTTTTTCCTTATCAGGAGAGTCTCTGCCACACGTCAAGCCCTCAAAACAAAAATCCCAGTGGTTCATCTAACACGTGCAGAACCAGAAGTGGGAGGAATGTTATTTGGGTGGCAGATTGTAAGCAACATCAGCAAGCCCAGACTCTCCACCATCTCCAAACACTCCAATTCTATCTACAGCATCACCAACGCAACACAGCATCATTAACACAGCATCTGTCGTTCACCAGGTTGATCTGTTCCCACGTCTTATGTGGGTTGTCCACACGCTCACCAGACCCCAACAACACTCACCCACCAGCCAGAAATGCAAAACCAGCCCTATGTTCCAGCAGCAGCAGCAGAATCCAGTGAAGCGTGGGGCTGAAGGGGTGCAGCACCAGCACAACAGCTAGGCTCATTCCTTGCTGTAATTCTCACAGCAGGATAAACCATGCAGCTAAACCCACTCCATTACTTTTTAGTGCCAGATCGTGCTGCCAGAAAAGATGAAGCTGTTAACCTGGACTTGCTGAGGGATTTGGGGGAGTGCCAGTAAGATGGGGAAAGGAGAGAGATAAAGTAACACCGTATTAATAAAAGAATGATGAGAGATGTCATATCACTGACATCTTTTACTGGTGCAAAATTGATGCTGTTTGTTCTTGAATCGTCTCCTCACAAAAGCAGAGAAAGTCACATTCTTGGTCACTCTGCTGGGTCTTTAGTCCAAACCTGAGAATTATTTCCAGAGAACAGAAGCACTTCAGCTTGTCCGTGCTCCAAATGCAAGCAACCACCTGGATCCTTGCTTTGCTGGAAATGGGAACGATAGGGAGCTGGGTAAATCTCTCTAGATTTACAGTCACAAAACCCGGGTAAGGAAGGAAAATGGGGCATTGTCAGAAAAACAATAACCTCAGCACATCCGTGATGACAAGCTACTCCTGAGAAAGAAACTGTGCAAAAATAACTCACAGAAGGAAGGATTGCTGGAATTAACTATTTCAGACAGGTCAGAGGCACAGACCTGCATCACCAACTGTAGAGGAGGATGAATGCTCATATTCCATCCTAACTTCTGGGTCTGCGTCTGACACAACATCTCAAATGAAACATTCCTCATGCAGGAATATTTGGTTCATAAAAATCTTCAGAAATAACCCAACCCTGAGCTCATTTGCTTAAAATCTACAGGCTCGTAGCAAACAATGCAGGTAAGTGCTTTTCTGGTGTGGAAAAATGAGTGGCTGAAACACTGAAGTTGAAAAGCTGGCAATTACTGATGCCTTTTTATTACGAGACAGTGATTTTCTATGTATATTAAAAAGCAGACAGGCTGCTGAGAGGAACACGTTTCCACTAAGATGTTCTGATGATCATTAGGGGAATATTGGGCCCTGGGGCAATGAAGATTAAGAAATCCTGAGCTATCACGATAACACTCCAATGCTTTGGAGCACGTTAACACATTAAATAAATTTATATAGGCAAGAGATAGCTTTGGATAGCATTGATCACATTTTTTACAGGCTTACACAATGCATAGCTGACCCTGCAAGCCACATATGACTGAAGTATCACAGCTCAAAGTTAACCTAGGTTAACCTCCCACAGCAGTTTTTAGGCTGAGGAAAGGTGAGAAACTCAAACCGTAATGCTTCTGCACGGACAGAAAAGCTATAAAACTAAGAACAAAACTGACACACACACACACAAATAACACTATGGCTATTAATAGCAGCTGCACATTACGGTGGGATGAACAGCAAACCTTTATACTGCATGCAAAGGCTGCTCCAAAAGTAATGGCTCCTATTTTATTGTGTTGGCCCACAACACCAGAGGTATATGGTGGTGGTATGGCAGTAAGGGCTGAACCTTCCCACCGGTATTCCAGTAGATGTTGTTGCCCTGTGACAGATAGCAGCAGAGGAGCAGTCTGACCAAACAGTATCTGACATGGGAGTGCATCTGAAGCACAGGTGGATCATTGAATTTCTCCATGCAGAAAAAATGGCACTCATCAACAGTTGCTGAACATTTATGAAGCCCAAACCGTGGATATGAGCACAGTGAGGTGGTGGGTGGTGCGTTTCAGCAGTGCCATCAGTGACAGCAGGTCACATCCATTGGTGCAGATTTCTATGAATGCAGCACGATGGCTCTTGTTCACCACTGGCAAAACTGCATTGCTCATGGTGGAGGCTGTGTTCAAAAATAGCCTCCTGTAGCTGAGAATTTGCTTGATCAAATAGTGCTATTGTAAGACATCACTTTAGGAGCAACATACCTATTTGGTACACCAGCCCCCATCCTGCCTCCAGCATATCACATTTTGAAAGAAAAACCACCACCCATTAACCCTACAAGCCAACTAAGAAAATAGCTCTACAGCTTTACACACAAAAGCTACACACACAAAAACCTGACAGATTGCCACCCATCCTGCTAACCATTTCCCTCTGCACTCATACAATAAAACTAAGATTGTACCTTGTACTTGAATTGCATGCAACTTGCGATCACTTCACAATGGAAATCAGAGGCTTTTATGCTCTGAAGTGGTATCCCTAGTAAGGCTTTGTCCAGTATGAATGTGGCTTTGTAATAGTGCTTTACAACACTGCAAGCCTTCATGCCCCTCTCCTTAAGAAGACAAAGCTAACGGTACTGACCAGGGTTCAATCAATTCAGTGGTCTGAATGTCCAGAAAAAATGCCCACATCTTTTAAGCTCTCCAGAAGAAACACATTAAGCACTTAAAACTGACACTGCCCCTCCAGCACAGAGTGACAGCTTCAGAAAACTGGAAGGCAGCTGCATATACCTTAAAGAGCAGAACAACGCAGTGCTGGGCCTTCATCTTCAGACTCCATCTATGTATTATGAGCACTGGATGACTCTGTATGTATAAGCACTGGAATAGGCTCTGCAGGGAGGTGGTTGAGTCACCATCCCTGGATGTGTTTAAAATCCGTTTGGATGTGGTGCTCAGGGATGTGATTTAGTGGTGGGGAGTTAGGGTAGTATATTTTGGTTGTGGTTGGACTCGATGATCTTGAAGGTCTTTTCCAACTTGAGTGATTCTATGATTCTGTCACCAGTGTTTGCTTGTGAAAAATAAGAATATTTTTGGCTGTATCTCCCCCGTTATCACCTCCACTGGGCACAGGAGCCTGAAGCAGCCATGAAAACAAGCTCCCCGGTTCCGCAGTGACAGAAGGGCTTTCCCCATCATCACCGGCAGCCCGGTGCCGACTCTGAGCACACCGAGCTCCTAGCTGTCAGAACTAACCCCCGATTTATCCGTTTCACACCACTCGGCCATCTCAGACGTCTTTTGTTTCTGGGTGCTCCTCCGTAAACAAACTCTACTGCAGAAACCGGGAGCAAAACGCGAGCATCGCAGATGCGTGCCCTCAGAGAACCCCCTAAATTCCCACACAGACGGCACGTCGCAGGTTCCCGCACCGCTCCACCCTCCCCAAAGGGTCGCACCAGCAGGTGCCACCCGAGGATAGCGCCCGTAACCCGTTACGCACTGCACCCCTTCCACCTCCCCAGCCTTCGCCCATCCTCCGTGAGAGGCCGCTTTCCGCATCCCCAGCCCGGCGCTCCTGCCCCAGCCGAGCAGCGCTGCCAGCCGAGCGCTCCTCTTTCCTCCGAGAGCTTCTTCTCTCTTTGTGAAGCGGCCCGAGAAGCCCCCGGCCGCGACCGCCCCGTGAAAGCCGCTATGCAAAAGGCAGAGCGCACAACTCGTCTTAACCGGGGGTGGGAGGGGTGGGGAGGAGGGGGGCTGAAAGAAGCCCATTTTAAAGAACCGGACGCGGCATGAATACGCTTATGTCTATCACAGTGCCCCTCAGTTCCCCCACCGCAGCTGAGCCGTCAGCGCAGGAGATAAAGAGAAGCTCTGTGGACGTTCGCTGGCAGCGGCACATTAGAAAGACAGGTCCCATTAAGAGAAAGCAGTTTAAATTCTAACAAAGAGCCTCTCACCAGACAGGGAGAGGCAGACCCCGCTCCGAGGCTTCCTTCCAGCCACCGGGACAAGCGGGATGCACGCCAGCGGCACGATTCTTTCAGATGCGGGCAAACTTTCCGTCCCCGATCGCTATTAAAAGTCCCACGAGCACGACAAGCCTCTCGCGGCGGACCGGGGCACGGGCGAACGCCCGCGGTACCCCCGGTCCGGAGGCACCCCGTGCTCGCAGCCGGGCCGGCACCGCCCTCGGGGCACGCGGCTCCCGCTCCTCGAGTCGGTCCCGTTTCCCCCAGCGCCAGCGCCCCGCTACTCACCACCGCGTGCTGTCGTGGTAGTGCTGCAGCACCGAGTACCCGAAGAAAGACCCGTTGGGACCCCGGAAGATCACGGGACGTCCCACGTCCACGTTGTAGCAACGCGCTAAAGCCACCCACAGCAGCGCGCTCAGCACCCGCGTCCAACTCCGCCGCCCCGCCGGCATCCCTGCGAGTCCCCGCGCAGCCGCTCCAGCGCCGACTCCTCGACGGCACCGCTCAGCGCCGCGCTTTTGTGCCCGCCCCGCGTCTCCGCGCTGCCCGCCCGGCCCGGCTGCGCCCCGCGCCGCGACCCGCGGGGACTGCGCGCCCCGCTCCGCCCCGCCGCAACGCGCCGCCGCAGCGCGCCCCCTGGTGGCCGCGAGCCGCATCCCCTCGGGCTGCGTCTGTCCGGCGCTGTCTGTCGCGGGTTCATAGAATCACGGAGGTTGGAAAAGATCTCTGAGATCATCTAATCCAACCGTCCACCTGCCGCCAGTATTACCACGAACCATGTCCCTCAGTGACGCATCATATCTCCGCGTTTCTTGAATTCGGTGCCTCCCCCACCTCCTGAGGCTCCCATTTATCTCCGCTCCTCCCGAGGAGAAGTTGTTCCTGATGTTCGATCTGACACTGAGCCCTCTTCCTTCCCCAAGTCACCAGAGAGGTGATAGGGGACCGGGGCTGCTTACCACCGAGGCACCACGAGTTGGGTGGTGGTGCAGTGAATGAGGGCTTGGTTCATGTCACACCAAAGGGATTGGGAGAAAAATCAAGGGAAGAGATGGGGTCTTTTACTGGAGCAACCAACAAGCATACACCTAGAAGGAAGACCAGACCTTTGTTTTCCAGCAAACATCTTCCAGAGCTGTAAGTGAAGTGGCAGCATTCACGGCTAAGCTGAAAGTAATTATGCTAATATTTTAATAGCCTATCTGCAACTAAAAATGACTAACACCCAGTGAATTGGCAGAGCCAAGGCAAGGTGACCACCTCCAGTGGGTACAACAGCAGCCTTGTGCTTCTGCAGCAGGAAGAAGCAGGGTGTTCTACAGCTCCTGGCCCTGCAGAGCCCATGCTTCTGTTATTCAACAAAAAAGCTGCAGGTTCCCCTCGGGATTCCAGTGGAAGTGAGCATAGAAGCATGCTCATGAGGATCAGCCCCAGGAGCTGAGAAAAGTGCTCCCTCAGAGATAACCAGCACTTCTACTTGTTGCTGTTAGCCCTTCTTGTAGCTATGTAAGTCCATGTACTCTTCTCATCTGTGAGCAGCTGCACTGGGAGAAGCACAGCAGGTCGCAGGGAACGCAGGAGAGGGGCCAGGAGCTCTGATGTGGTGGGGACCGCTTCATCTGGCAAGCAGCTGGAGGTACAGAGCAAAGTTTCTGGGGTAGGCACAACTTGAGTGTGTTTGACACCTGGTGGTCCACAGGGAATGTCCTTCACGTAGCAACAGCGATGTGCAGAGGCGGGTGCTGGATGCTGGAGCTGGCTGAGAGCTGCTGTGGGAAAACTTTATTGAAGGTAGAAGGGTCTTTCAGCACAGGAAGTTCTCAGGAAGCTCTCAGTATTTCCTGAGGTGGGATGGAGCTGACTGTGCGTTCCTGCTGAGAATGCGTGTTCAGCAAGGAGGTAATTTTGTGGTAAGCTGTTTCACGCTATTGATGTAGCTCTTTCAAAAGTGTAGCTTGTTCCTGCAGGTAAGCATCCTCATCAGATAAAAGCCATCTCCGGATTGTTTGTGAGCACTGACCTTGGGTGTCCTCATGCACAGAGCAGGTATGCTGGTGCTGATGGTATATGCAGATGTTACTGCCTGGAAGCTGACATTCTTCATGTTGACTGTGATGCTAGAATGTAGAGGTGAGCAGGGTAATATACCAGGGACAAGTTTAATAGAATAGGAATAATTACAGAACTGGGCACTGAAAAAGTCAGCAGAGGAAGGGAGGTTTTCTAGCCATCAGTGCAGTTTACACGTGCTACAAAAAGCTTAGTAGAATATTTCTTTAAAGCTCTTCCTCACAGTGGTTTATGAAAACACTGGGTCATTTTGACTCTCCAATTTTCTAATTTTGGGGGGATACAACTGCAAATGAGGGCGAGGTAGCAACACATCGCCTTTAGAGCTGAACAAATGAATGGGACGTGCTCCTGCCACAAACCACACAGTGCTGCCTGTAGGCATGCAACACAAATGTGACTAGGGTTATGTAGAAATGAACAGTGAATGTTCTCCGCTTTTAAAATCAAGTGGCAAAGTGCTTAACATCAAATGAAATGGAGAGGTCACTTATCAATACTTTCAGACATTATTGTACAAGCAAGTTGAAAGAATTGCTTTAATCATTAGGGAACCAAATGAAAACAATGGGGCATTTACATTGAATTAGCAGGGATATTTATAACATTTAATGAAAAGATTTTCACAGCAGTTTTATTACCGTGCAATCAATATGGCTAAAATAACCTGATTTAGCCAGAAAGTCAATATGCAGTGATTAAGCAAATTCCACAAATGACATGCAATCCCATTAGCACTACCAAGCCAAATCCTCTGCACTTTGAAGCAAGAAAACAATGGGGCTTTTCAGTTAATTATCCAGGCACTGAACGATGCTAGACAGCTCTCCAGTGGAGTTAAAGGAAATGTGAGCTGGCACTGGCTGGGGAGAAGGAAGGGCTCATTCATCTCCAGAGAGACAAGGGAAGCAACGTGACTGCATGAGATGAGCACAGCTTGTCTCTCACCTTGCAGAGCTCTCAAGGGGGCTTGTTTCACCTGGAATTGATACAGTATGGAAGTGTGTTAGGTCATTTTGCTCTCCATTCCTGGCAAGGAAGATTATACAGAGAAAGGGAAAGAATACTCCCATCTCTTCCCCACCTTTTTTTTTTTTTTTACTGTGCATCCAAATATTGAAATAATCTCACAACATTTAATCCAATGGGAATTTTGTCAGGCAGAGCAGAAACTGCAAGGTTAGACCTTGAAGCTGTTAAAATCTTGGCGTGCTGTGGAAGAAATGGAAGCAATGGGAAGCATCCAACTGCAACTGCAAGCGTAATAATGGTGTACTGTTAAATGAATATGATGCTAGCAGTAAGCAATGAGAACAAGGAGCAGTAAATATTATGCCAAACCTTTGTTAATGAACTATTCAAACTAGAAATGCAGATGTAGCTAATCCTATATCCCTGTTCTGTCTGCTTGAACCTTGATGTTTGCATTGTCTAGGGAGGTTCCATACCTGCATCATAAGGGCAATTTGTAGTTTACACTTATCTATATTAATTAAGTACTTAACTGGAATTTAACGTGCTGTATTTTGGCAGCAATTGGTCTCAAGATCAGGTTTTAAATTAGAAAAGTTATTTGTAAAATGATGACCTACAGCAAAAACTCCCTTGACAATACTCGTTAATTAATAACTTGAATTGCAATGCTAAGGAAAAAAAAGCACAATGATGTTCTGGCTGAGGAAAGAGAGAAAACAAATGCCTGGTGTCTGAATTTCTTGCAGCACCAGTTGCACGTAGACGTGGTTCATCGAGACTCACTATTAACAGGTAGTTCCCCTCCTGGGGGTCTCTTCCCAAAATGCAACTTCTCATATAAAATAATTTCTTATTTTCAATGTATGCGGCTTTGCTCCTGTGCTGCACAAATCCAACTCAATATGATTTTCATTATTTTGACAAATACCTTGCTTAGCTTTAGGGCACCTGTTTTTGCTATGCTAATCGTTTGCTTCTCCTTGCATTTAGTGCTGCGGTGTCCCAGTGGTATTATTGTGTTCAGGTTTTACACTCAATTTTAGGCTGCTCCACGTCCATAGTGAACTCAGATGTGCTCCCACATGGGGAGAAAGAAAAGGGGACGATGTCTGCCTGTGCTACATCCATTTCTCCCATCCCAGCACCATCATTCATGGTGCACCAGCCATGGGAAGCCACTCCATGAGCTCACTGACAGAACAGCTGCTGTGTCTCCTTGCCACGACCCACACATGTGCATCACTCTGTGCTTAGTGAGGTGGCTTTAAGCAAACTTGTGCTAAAGCTTTCCCATCACAGCAATGAAGCTTGCTGATTCTTCACAGGGATTTTCCATATTTCACTGGCCAGTGCTCGGTACAACGAGGTCAGTAAATGTTTGTAAATCAGTTTTCGTGGTAATACTGTCGTTTATTTTTAGCTTGTTCCCACAGAGCTCTATGATCTAATCCATGCTCTGACTCCACTGAAATAAGCTAAGGAGACCGAGCTTCTTCCGTCTTCCTGTGGAGGAGAAATTTTCCAGACAGCTTTGTAGCTCTTCTCACAAATCATGTTGAGAGCATCCTTTTCGATTCCTCCTTCATTGTGGCTTCATTAAAAAGATTGATCCTGCTTGCGTCTCCGTTGAACTGGAGCGAAGGACACAGTCACCTTTATCACGCTGTAAAGAGAAGCAAAAAGACTTCTGTCTCCTCTTTCCAGGCCCTCATTGCTGCTGAAGCTGTCACGGAGAAGAGCGTGGCGTTGAAACTTCAATACATAGGTTGCTCTGAAAGTAATGCCTCCTATTTGTTTCATGGAATCTACAACGAGTGTTGATGAGTGCCGGGTATTAAATCATTTTCTGCATCCAGATTTACCAGCAAGTCTAGATTGTGATTATCGTGATTCAAACCATATATTCAATCATTACTTCCATTAAGTGGAGGAGATGTCTTCCTCAATTTTTACACCAGAGTGCAAGAGGAATTTCTTATGGTAGGTAGCATGTATCAGGTTCAGTTTCCACTGTAAATTTGACTGAGGTGGTTACAGTGATCACTTCAGATTATATGCTTGCTTAAATCCTAATGCTTCATTCTTCTGCTTGGCTGTAGCCAGTTCTTCAGCTGGAGTAAACAGGAAAGAAAGAAAATGATTCTCTTACACGTGCTGCTGTTTGCTGCTGTTAGCTCTCAAGCCACTCTATCTTACCTTTTTTGTTGAGCTCTATCAGAGTTTTCCAAGTAGATTTAGAACCCAGAAAGCTTTATCTGGATCGAAGATAGTGTTAGTACAAATCTTAGGTGATACAGAAGCTTGGAATTTAATCAAAATTCTCATCACATAATGATAGCTAAAAGAATAGATTGGAAAGCCATAATTTTCAGAGCCTCACATGCAAAAAAAAAAAATATATATATATATATATATATATATATATATATATATATATATATATTTATATATATATATAATATATATATATATATATATATATATATATATATGTATATATATATATATATATATATATATACATATAAATGTTCTGCTTTCAAATATTTAAGGGTTTTCTGTTCTTAAACTGTACCATTTCAGCAGCAATCCCATTAATGTAGTAATACAGATTCACCATTCTTCTATCCCCTTGAAGACTTTGCATTAAGGTTAGTTGCAAACCCTTGCCCAGGCTTTCAGTATTGGGGATATGTTTCAACCTGATTTATGGTCAATTTTTTGAGCAAATGAAAACGCATCATGTAATATAAAACACATTTCTAAAACAGTTATCATATTCCCTATACCAGAAACTGAATACATTTATCAGAGCCAAGCACAAGAAAAGAATTACATCAGTTACATTTTTCACCTTTCATAGGGTTACAATCCTTTCTTCCGTACATCTGGATCTCTCCATTCTCTTTCTCACACAGTAGACCTCCACTCAGTTGCCTCTATTTAGCAATGTTGCATGCTTCATTAAGGTTCTGCTTAACCATGAGTGCATGCTTATGCTTTATTGACTTAAGGGGAACTGGATGGCTGAAACTAAGCATGTGTTTGGGTTGACTCAGGCTAACTTAGGGATGCACTGCTAACAACAAGTAGTGGTCAAGTTTTGCAGCTCTCACATTTTCCAACAGCCGTCACGTATTTGTTTGCATATAGTTAGAATTACAGCAGCATTGTACTCATTCATATGCTATGTACACACACACACACACACTGTAGAACCACACACAGGCTTATTTTGAATTGCTTTTTGTTCACCAGCATCGGCCTCACTGGTAGATTTGTCACTGCATGTTTTTATTTCATGCTGACACAGTGATACCATGTCCTTGGCCACTCAGATGATTGAACCTCATTACCACAACCCAGGGATCAGCAGAACCAAAAGCTTTTATCACCATAACAAGAGGAGACACACTTTTATTATTTAATACACTCTAACGAAATTTTGTTTACTTTTTTTTTCTGATAAATATTTTAGAGTGTCTACAGGAAGACCCACGTATATAAGTCATAAATTCAGAAATAAGCCATTCCAAAAGTAAATACAACATGACTCAGGACCTCACCTGTAAGGGGTACAATGGAGAAACCCTTTGTCCTTAAGATCCACTGACAGGTGCCCATCAGGACCACTGTGAGGAAGGAGACAGACCACCACAGTAGGAGAGCTGTGCTTAAGGAGAAGTGAAGCTCCACAAAAAGGCAGTTTGGAGTACCTGCAGCTGAGTTAAAAAAAAAAAAAAAAAATGGTTAAAAGAGAAAACTTCTCTCTCATATGACTACAGAGAAATTCCAAAAACACTAACCTCCAAAAGCACTAACTGCTCCAAAGCTAGCCTTTGTCAGTACCTCCTAAATCACTGTATTGCAAGCAAAAATGTAATGACAGCCCTGAAACATAATTAACAAATATCACAGAATCATGTAGGCTTGGAAAGATCTTGGAGATATCAAGTCCAACCATAAGATTTCTATTGGCTTTCTCTGAACCTTTTCCTGTCTGTACTGTCGAAGATGATCACGTGCCATGGGATCATTTAGTACCAAAAGGGGAGCTATAGGAAATAAGGGGATGGACTCTTCAGTGGGGTCTGTTGTGATAGGAAAAAGGGAAATATTTCAAATTAAAAGTGGGGAGATTTAGTCTCGATACAAGGAGAAGTATGATAGTGATGCACTGTAACAGGTTGCCCAGGGAGGTGGTAGATACCTCATCTGTGGGGACATTGAAGGTCAGGTATGGCAGGGCTCTGTGCAACCTGATCTAGCTGTAGGTGTCCATGTTCATTGCAGGGGAGTTGGACTAGACGAGCTTTAAAGGTCCCTTCCAACTCAAATGATTCTATGATTCAGTGATCAGAAGAAAAAGACTGACTTGCACTCTTTCCCTCACAATTTCTCTGTGTTAAGCAGGGGAACTATCACAAAACTATCACAGCTCCAAAGCCAAGTAATACCAAATTGTTGTCTGCACACAGTGTTTTTAGCCAGCTAAACTCAATAGCAGAGTTTCTATGGAACCATTTTAGGACTCGTGCATGTCCTTCCACAAATTCCCTCCTCTTTTCCCTGTTCCTCACATCTTTTCATTGCAGAGCTCTAGCATGTCTAGAAGACATGGCTGACTCTTACTCAAATCTGTTCTTGCACAAGAAAACACATTTAACAAGCCTGTGTGAAACGTATCTCTCACAGGCAAAACTTTAAAGACAACTACAGCATGAATTCACACCGTTTTGTATTGAGGAAATTCAATCAAGAGTTCTTTGGTTTAACATCCCTTATCCACAAGGATACAAGGATCAATACAGAGGATCACAAGGATCAACACAGAGGAAAGAGAGCCTAAACAAAAACAGTATTTAATCTTCCAGTTTTCTAAAATGGAATTCATAAAAGCCTACCATCAACAAATGGGACAATTCCATCCACCTGAGGAGCACCCTTAGAATATCCATTAGGTATTCCCCAAATACAGCTTGTTTTGGTTTTAAGTACTTGTAGAAATAGTAGCAGCTGCTTTCTGACTGAGCATTTGGCAATTGCATAATGGAAGCTGTAATTTTCACTTGCCTCCCTCATCACAAGCCCATTTGCTTCCAGCATCTGATGACCAACACTTCCACCCATCTCATGATTTCAAAAAACTTTGACACTGGATCTCTCAACTGGGCTCCCTAGGCAGCTGCTCCAATGCCTCCCCACTCTTTCTGAAAAGAAATTTTCCAACCTGAAACCAACCTGAATTTGGTCCACGTATTTAAGAAAACTAGAGGAGGAGCCAGTATTTCTGAGAAAACAACAGCAACAGCAACAAAAACACAAAACAAAATCAACAAAAGTAATCAAGCCATTTGAACTCAGGTTGCTTTCTGAAACCTCTGAGCTAAAATAAAGTGGAAATTATCCACCTCCTTAAGAGCCACTGTCAAGCAGGAAGGGCAGTGACAGCACCTTGGGATCAGAGCATCGTACCTCAGTAGAACTGCTTTCATCTGGCTCCAAAACACATCAGCAGCCAGCAGACAGGTTTGATTAGGTTCTGATGTACTACCAGGATCAGGAATGATCCACCAAATATGGAGAAAGCAATGAGCTCTTCTTCGTGGCAAGTTTTTTTTCAGAAGAAACACTTTATGCAAAAAACAGAAGGAACAGTGGTGTATTTGCTCTACCAATTTTACCTGAAAGTGCTTAAACGTAGGGCCAACACCTCATTCTACCTCAATAATGAATTATTATGATGTATTAACTTGACATCTAGAGTAGATTTTTCCAGAGTTTATCCTCATCATTATTTTATTTGTCATTATCACCTGAGGAGCATCCATGGAGCTGAAGAGTAATCAACCGATCTATTTCTCAGTTGTCTTCTTCGGGTTGTGTGCAGCTGGATTCAGATCCTTTTTTCAAAATTTTCTGTTCTACTGAATTTCACCCGAGAGAAAAGTGATTCACAGAAGCTACCCTGAGTGTACATTACAGATGTGCCCAAAACTAGAACAAAAGGAGAACAAGACACAACACAAATTCCTAAAGGTACTGAACTGCCGTTTCTAGGTCAACCTGAGCACCTCACTATAGAGTGAAAGCTTTAAAAACACAGCAGAACAACTGACATGCAGAGCTGTTACTTGGTGTGAGGAAGGACACCATAGTTCAAGTATTAGATTTCATGAGCATCTTCTTGTAGTTTTCTTTTTTCTTACCTCATTTTTTCACCCAGTGAACATTTTCTGTTTAGTGTTCTCACTATTCTAAACACCAATAATGCATCTTATCTACGTCTTCAAATTTAAGAAGTATTTCTGCTCACCTCATAAAACCTGCTTATGGAATACTTGTTCTGCTATTTAACCTTTGCATACAACTTGTCTCTTTGATCAACTTTATCATTTATTTTCACTTGCTTTCTCCTTACTAGAGGAACAGAGCGACCTTTGTAAAGGCCTAGCACAAGTTTGAATGCTATTTAAGTCCTACTCTACAAAAAATCTTCTGTGGAAGAGCTGTGAGGACAAAAACAAAAACTAGCTGATCCTGCAACTCACGCTAAAGCACTTTCTAAGCATATGAACGTCTGGTACTTTAAAACACCATTAAGTTGAATACTTATTTCAACACAACAGCCATATAACATCATGCATTCCATTGCCTCAATATATTTGATGTTGGATGCCAAAATGCAATAGATATACATACCTTTGTGCATACGCTTTTAACTGAACTTGCTTGCCAGCATTATCCCAGTCTTATCTGATGTGATGGTGGTTGGCCAATCAGCCAGCTCTCTCCCATGCCGGAATTTACAACACAGACTTAGTATGTTGGATGTATCAAACCAATAGTTTTCAAAAGGCATTGCCCCAGCCTTTATTCTTTCCTCATAATCTTCTTAATAACCTCACGGGTATTATAAATAAAGGAGGTGAATGGTGAAGTTGTGACTTTTCACTGAATTTCTTTCCTACCCCTGGAAGTCTCACTCTTTACTGCTAGCTCTGGGGCTCCTGGGAGAAGTGCTAGGCTACCTGGAGAAGTACATCCAAGAGAAACAATAAATCAAATCTCCCTCCTCATTACCCTTCTTTTCCCAGCATCACACGGAGATTAGACTTGCTACAAAAGACAGTTTTTCCATCAATATCCAAGAAACAGGGAGTTGGAGGCAGAGCCACAACTGATTCTTATCACAGTTTTCTTTAATGCCTTAACTGTATCCCCAGCTGGTATCTGTTTTGCAAGCCAAGTGACAGTATATCCATCTCCAGAATGATCCCCAGGGCAAATCTACAAGCATTTTACTACATCACAACAAAAAAAGAGGAAAAGTGATCTAGCTATTACAAAGTCATGACATATTGGCTATGTAGCGGGTCCTATGGCCCACCATTTTTCTGTGCTATTTTAAACCTCACAGATTCATACAGCAAAGGGCTGCTTTTCCTATTTAGCCTCTCCTTGTAAATATACTCCTCTGAAACTCTGGTGGTCACTTGAGCTTGGACCACTTGTCAAAAAGCCCAATTTACATCACAGCTTTCAAACGTTTTGCTTGGAATTCCTGTCACATCTGCTTCTCATTAGCTGGCCACTCCATGTTTATTATTACACATGTTAACTATCATACAATACTTGTGTGAAAAGTTCAGATGAACAATAACCTATTTATCATCTCTGAGAGAACCAAATATATTCTGCCCCTCCAGAAATGACACTTTCTGCAGTTTTGTGCGTGGGCAGTTGAAGTTTCAGCCCTTAACTAAATAATTTCTGACATGCAGGACCCTTCTGTGACCCAGTTATTCCTAAATGGCCTGCTATGCTATGGCTTAATTTGGTGTGTGCTGTACGTACACAGTAGTTCAGAAAAGTAAACTGTGGGACTACATAGGATTTGTTATCAGCATGAGATGTGCCAGAAGAAGCCTACTTATCTAGCTTAGTAATGTGAAAAACATCAATTGAAGCATCTGGATAACAAGAAGAGTACTGTGTTGATGCCAACAATTTTTTTTTTTTTTTTAAATATATACATATAAAACATACTTTGCCAAACCCCCATCCCAAAAGAGGCTTTTATGGATATAATTCAATTTTAAAACACTGGCATTGAGGCAAGAACTTTGCAATCCTCCAGTGGTATTCACTACAAATAACAAAAAGAGAGGGGCACAGCAGTTGTGATCACACAGCAAACTCTCCAGTTTACGTTATTCTCACATCTCAGTGAGCAGTCCTGCTGTAAGAGACATTCTGAGAGCAATTTGGTGGTAACAACCTTGCCACCCATAGACAAACAGCGTAAGATAATAAGACAAATTTGGAGGTCAGTGTCAGAGTTTTGTGGTTTGCCTGCTGATTTGTTTGCAGGCTGGAGCACCTCTTCTATGAAGAAAGGTTGAGGGAACTGGGCTTGTTTAGCTTGGAGAAGAGAAGGCTCCAGGGAGACCTCATTGTGGCCTTCCAGTACTTGAAGGGAGCTTATAAACAGGAGGGGGAGCGGCTGTTTAGGAGGGTGGATAGCGATAGGACAAGGGGGAATGGTTTTAAATTGACACAAGGGAGGTTTAGGTTGGATATTAGGAGGAAGTTTTTCACCCAGAGGGTGATGAGGCACTGGAACAGGTTGCCCAAGGAGGCTGTGGATGCCCCATCCCTGCAGGCATTCAAGGCCAGGCTGGATGTGGCTCTGGGCAGCCTGGTCTGCTGGTTGGTGACCTGCACATAGCAGGGGGTTGGAACAGGATGAGCAGTGTGCTCCTTTTCAACCCAGGCCATTCTGTGATTCTATGATTTCTGTTGAGTTCTTGTAGCATCACTATTTAAGCAAAGCCCCATGCTCCTAGCCTCTTTGCTGGGGTAAGAAGGACTGAACAGCTACAGTGATCAATTTTAGGGTATTGTGATAGGCTCCTCCATAGGAAAGAGATACTTCAAGGTCCAGCTAACCTCAGATTTGAGAGAAATGCAGATCCTTTAGAAAAATCGAGAGTATGTGATGCCTCTTTACCCTCCTTGTGCATGCATACAGACCTGCAGAAATAACCTCACTAAACTGGGACCAGCCTGTGTTGGTCCCCATCAGGTGAGATTTTTAATTACAATTACCCTCTCTGGCACGTGGTAAATCAGTCCAGACATCCCAGTGTAATACATTAGCCAAAATATGCTCACAATTCATTGACAGCAGCAGTGACATGAGATGTAAGGAGGACTTGTCACCTTGTCAAAAGGATATGAAGTTATTTTTATCTTCTGCCCACTGCATTTATTGGCTCCTCTAACCATTACTGCAACCACAAGGGTCTTTCTGAAAACCATCCAGATCCTGCTGGAGGATGTCTGTAGCAATGCATAAACCAACTTCTATTTTTAGTCAATAGCAAAGCTTATCTAAAGTAAATGTTAATTCCAGCTTACCCTATGGTCAGTATCCCTCTCAGAAATACACTCTTACTCTCAACCTAAAAATAAAGCTGTGACTTCATGCATTTGCCTCTTGAGCTCAGTTTCCCCTTGCCGTGCAGAGCAAACAGCAGATCCATGCTCTTCAGGGGCTCGTCACAAAGCCACCCCCAGGCAGCTGCCATTGCTGAGGAGACACCAATGCACAAGGCCTGAAAGGGGTCAGCAAATGCAGAAAAGGAAATACTTCATAAAGAATGTATGTATCACAGGGGCAGTGCATGGAAGAGGAGCTGAGGAGATTCCCTGTATCCATACAAAGCTCTGTGGGCCTGCGGGCTCCTAACTGGGAGTTTCCACATGGCTGTCCAAAAGACGTGAAGTCAATTCTAGCTCTTCAAGCAGAAAGGCTGTCTTTACAATCAATAGTTTTTTGTTTTTTAAGTGCATACTATTACAAACAACTAAGGTGTTTAATCTGCCCAAAACTGCAGGGAGAAACAAAGCGGGCCACACGTGTGGACACATGCAGCCACCACTCTTGTCTTTGAAGACCTCATTCACATTTGCCATTTTCACCTGTGTGTTACCACGTGGGTTAAGACACCTGGAAAACCAAACAAATCAAAAAACACTACAGAAAAAGGGAAGACATGCTCACAAATGAAGGCCTACCCCGTTTCCCAGGGACTGCCACGATGCTTTAGTACTTCTTCATTGGCAGAACACAGGGAATTCTTGAAGAAAATCTAGACTTCCACAGTATTTTGAGGTAGCACGGGGATACCCTGCTTTTGGGGAAAAGTAGGGGCATTCTGGATCTCTCCTGCTCACTCTCCATTTGTACAAACACTTCATGGAACTGTAGAATCCTTAGAGTTAGAAGGGACCTTTAAATGTCACACAGCCCAACTCCCCTGCAATGAACAGAGATGTGCACAGCTAAATCAGGTTGTGCAGGGCCTGGTCCAGCCACATCTTGAAAGTCTCCAGGGACTGGGCACCAGTTCCAGTGCCTCACCATCCTCACTGTATCTAACATCCTCCTTATATCTAACCTAAATCTACCCTCTATTTGAAGCCATTTCCTCTTGTCCCATCACAACAGATCGTGCTAAAGAGTCTGTCTGTCTGTCTGTTCTTTCTTACGGCTCCCTTTAGATACTGACAGGCTTCTCTCAGGTCTCTCCAGTGTTCTCTTCTCGAGGCTGAGCAGCCCCAGCTCTCTCAGCCTGTTCTCACAGGAGAGGTGTTCTGCCCTTGGATTGTTTCTCTGGCCCTCCTCTGGGCACACTCTAACAAGTCCATGACTCTTGTACTGAGGACTCCACATCTGGATGCAGTACTTCAGGTGAAGCTTCATCTGCACAAAGTAAAGGGGTAGGATCACATCCCTTGACCTTCTGGCCACACTTTTATTGATGGATACTTATGGAGAGAGGACCTCTAATACTGCAAGAATCGGTATCTGGAGGAACCATGTGTACTACCTTAAAGATAGGGAAACAAAACAAAGTCAAAGGGAAGATAGGTGGCCCTATAGAACATACCAGAGGAAACACATTTACAGAGGAGGCAAACACACCTAACTGAGCATACTTCTGACAGCAGGGGTCAAAAGTTGAGGAGTGACAAAGACTATCATCCTTCCTCCCTCGAGCCTCAGATGACCACCAAAATGACCCCCAAGGGTGAGTGTGCATGCTCTAAGGAGAAGGGCCTTATGTTAATCATTTCTAAGAAAATAATAATGACTTCAAAGATAATATTTAGCATATGCATGAAATTCCAGGGGAAAACATGAGTATGTATGAGTACAATCAATAAATGCAGTCTGCACATGAGCCAAGGTGCACATACTGGGGAAAACTATTTCCTATGTGCCCAGTGCTGCTTGATACCTGCTGACTCATTGGCAGGTCAGGTTAATCTACCAACATACACAGCATCAATATTGTTGGCTTCCTGGGCTGTGGGGGCACAGTGCTGGCTCATGTCCAGCCTGCCATCCACCAGTACCCCCAGGTCTTTGGCAGGGCTGAGCTCAGTCCTTTCATCCCCCAGTTTGTATTGGTAGTGAGGATCGCCTCGACCCAGGTGCAACACCTTGCACTTGGATTTGTTGAACCTCATGAGGTTTACCTGGGCCCACTTCTCAAGCCTGTCTTGGTCCCTCTGGATGGCATCTCATCTGTCTGGTGTGTTGACTGCACCCCATTGCTTATCATCAGCAAACTTGATGAGTGTGCACTCAACCCCATTGTCAAAGTAAACAATGAAGAGTATCAGCCCAGCACTGACCCCTGTGGGACACAATTTCTACTGGCACAGGAGCCTGCAGGCCCAGTCCAGAAGTGATGTCTGCAGCAGGCTTTGTGTGGGGAAAAAAAAAAGAAAACTTACCTACCTCCAATATTGAATTCATGTTTGGATCAGATGTTAATTTGCTGCTGAACAGCACTGAAATCCTGGGCTGAAGCTTGCTGTTCTTTAATTAACTTTCAGATAACACCTGCCCTGGCTGCAGGGCTGCAAGGTGAGGACAGTTGCTTTCTATTTAGTAACACCTCTCAGGGAAGCTGAAGGTAGAGTTCAGCATTGGAAGGCAAAACATTCATTTTCTGAAAATAACCCAACCTAATTATTATTTTCATTACCTAAATGAAGACCCAAATCTTTCTGATCACCCTTCCTCTTTTATTTTTGCTACTGATTGTACCACTGTTATCACTGCCATATAACTCTGGTCCTGGCCTAGGCTAGAAGGAGAGGAAATATTTATTATTTTTAAAGCACGCTACTCCAGAAATTGTAAACCTCAGATATCATTGCAACAACATGCACAGAAGAATTTTGGATTGGCTATGTTTTTTGTTGTTGTTATCTTTTTTGGGAAGCACAGAGCATAGGAAAAGTTGGCTGCACAGAGAGGCCTCTTGTGAGTCTTCACATACTGCTTTTGTTTGATTGACTCTCTTGCAACAGATACATGGTTTGATCCAAGTTACAAAGCTTTTAAGTGCTTCCCTTACTCCAATAAAACTGGATGATGCATAATGTCACTAACCACAGCAGCAATTTTTCTTGCGGACTTCAGCACTGTAACAAGTAGGAATCATTGATCTCAATAACAAGGCTAAATATTTTCTTGGACCAATAAAGTTTCCAAAATACTAACAGCGACAAAGATTACAGCATACATACCTGCTGTTCATTCCTATCAGCGAAGTTAAATTCTTACAGAAAGTGCTCCAGATTCAAGCTTCAGCATCAACCCCAAGGGTGGCCTCCAGACCCCAAACCTGGTCCACCCCAGGGTCCACATTGGGTCTCCATTTGGAAAAGCTTGCAACAAAATCAGAGCAGCTTTAGTTAATCTGACATGCTTCATTAGAGGCCAAGTAACTACCGCACTCATTTGTCCAACAACTAAGAGGTGATGTTGTGACCTGGGCTGATCTAGAAGCTGCAACCAAGAAAAGCAGGTCGTCTGACACAGCAGATGCATGAGCCACGTTTGTAACTCCCCCATCACTGTGCAGAGATCTTCCAGCACAGCCATAAGACAACGTGTCATTACCACGGGCTTAATGATGGCTTCTCTAAAACATCACATGGTGTTACGTGGTCAGGAAGAAAATAGCTGTCATTGTTTTACAATAAAGGAAATCTCTAGAGATGTCCTTCCTAAGTTTGAGCCAACATGCCTTTAAAATTACTCTAACAAAGAAAGCTGCATCAATGCTTACAGGGGAAGGCTACAATCAATGTAAACGACAGCCTGCAAGAAAAGGGAAAATTAAAGGTGACAACTCCTACATCAGAGGCATAGAACAACATCCAATTTGATGCTTACTTCTGCTCTAGCATGTCTAATGTGCAGTGTTATGAATAAACACAACCAAACACCATTTCAAGTCCCAAGCTCACATTCTTTTTGAGGACCAGCAAGGAACACAAGGATTCCTGTATCTGGGTAGGGATGTAAGGAAGCAAGGGAAAAGCTGCCACTTACTGCTCATCTTGTTATCCGTGATGAAACAGCAATGACGTTGTGAAAGTCATCATTTCATGAGAAAGCAAATAAAAAAATAAGTTGCTCCATTTAGCAAGGTCTACAGAGGAATTCTATTTATTTTTTATTTGTAGCACAGCTGTGGACAGACAGTAAGACTGGATGCAGGGTGTCTGAATTACCAAATGAACCCACCTCAGCATTCAGTCAAGTACCGTACAGCTGTACACTGCCAATAAACATCAGCTTAGGCACTGAGATAATACAGGAATAAAAGTTCCACACATATTTCATTGGAATTAAGAGATTAAGCCTTCGAACACTTGAGGATGCTTGGGAAACATTTTAAGTCTATATAAACAGATCTATAAATAGATCTTTTGGTTTTCTATGCTCGTGCACGTGGGTGCACAGTTACACATGCAATGTACACTGACTGCATGTAAAACTAGAGGAAAGTTCAACATAAAAAAATCCAAACACATTCTCTTGCAGCACAGCATTCTAACATTCCACTCTAAACAAACTTGGGATCCTCTAACCTTTGGTAAAAAGGCAGCCAAAACTTTGGTATGTCTTTGGCTTTTAGCTACGGGTGTCTAAGCAAGAATGTTTTATAATCAGAGGTATTTGTGGCCTGGAATATCTTAGTTTATAATTGCATTAGCTCTACTATCAGGGTCTGTGATGATACTCCAAGAAACAATAAATCATCACTCAAAGTAAAGCTTTCATTTTCATGCCTTCACTCTCATTTCCTCTATTTAGATTCTAAAGCAATGCCTTATTTACATATTCCCTTAAATAAAGAAGCACTTAGAACTTGTTTGCCCCAAACCTTGCAGTTACACCTTCTCCATTACGTTAAGAAATAGTTATGTGATTGCTTATGAGTAATTTATAGAAGGGAAAATAACGTTTTTGAAAAAGTGAACTTGGGGAGCATTTTTCTGATTTTAATTAAAAGCACAATCAAGGATAACTCTGTCATCTCCCATTCTTTAATTAGGTCACTTCAGGGGAAAAAAAAAACCCATCATTTATTTGCTCTGTCCTTCACATGAATATGAGGTTTCACTTTGGCCTGCTGCACTTAGGTCATGCTTGATAAAGTGCTGCCCACAGCCAGTAACTTTCACGTGGAAGGAAAAGAACAAGGACAGGACACGTGAAGAACAACCTATTTGTATAAAGAGAAAAGCACAGTAAGTGATCACAATGAAACTCGCTGTCAAAATAACAGATCCCTACATTTAATATCCCAAAACCTAGGAAAACCTATACCTTACATGGAAAACTGAAACACAAAGTCCATGTTTGGGGTTGCTCTAATGATAATGATAGCCAAATCCTACAAATCCCCAGCCAACCAGGAAGGAACGTGCATTTTTCAGAACCAAACGTACCCTGTGAAGTCTGGCACAGGCTGCTGAGACATCTGGCAACACACTGGAAGACAGGGATCAGATATACTGCAGAAGCAAAAACTTTCTATAGCTGAAAATATTACAAACAAAAAAAAAATTAAAAAAAAAATCTGACAACTGATGTTTAATACAAGGGGAAAACAAATACTGCAAATAATAAAGCAGCATGAAAAGGAAGAGATTTTTGCCAGTCAGCAAGTGAATGTGAAGATGCAGCTCTGGGTCCTTAGCTATCAAAAGCAAGGAACAGACTGAGCGTCCCCAGAACAGGGTGGTGGCTGCTCCAGGCAGGTGCACCAGCACTGAACTCATTGCTCCTGTAAAGCAGACAGGGAAGCTGCTTAAGCAGGGGGGTTGGATTTGTTGATCTCTCGAGGTTCCTTCCAACCCCTGCGATTGTGTGATCCGGTGATCTTTCAGGCAGGCATTATGTTCAGAAGGCCTGCTTATGATCAGAGGTGAACTACTGAGGTTTGTTGTTCCTACAGACACTTATCAAAAATAATGCAGAGGATTGATCAGCTTGAACCATTTAAAACCTTAACAAAGCAAACCTCCTTGCTTGCTACACTCTATCCCAGTATACACTGAGATAGATGCACTGAGATAGATGCACATACTACACCATCAGCTCAGTATGCACCTATTTTACAGGTTGCATTCCCTGGAAAGTTTGAGTAGTTCCATTGATTTCTTACAGCTCTTGACATGAGAGCAATTTCAGCCTGGAAACATCTTAGGGATGGATGTCCTGAACAGGAATGAGAACAAAACTGGTGGAGCCTTTCAAAAGAAGCAGCAAGCAACAAGAAGTTCCAAAATTATATAGTAAATAAACTTTATTTCATCTCAGCCCCTGTCAGATTAGTGCTGTCAACAATCACAGATCAGCATTATGATACAGTTATGTATTAACTATTTACAATTTACAGTAATGTACTTTTTTTTTTTTTTTCCAGAAAATATAAGTACAAAAGCTAGAAGTAAACAAATGAGGTACTGCAATTCGGATTTATTGTAGGCAAAAGCATAGAGGAAGTGACCTTTAGCAAACAATCAGAAGATCAAATTGGTAGAGGAGTAGTCAAACAAGAGTGCCCAGTTCATCCGGAAAAATCACCTCAACTGCTATCCATCCAAAAATGTATTGCACAATTCATTCAAAAATAAAAAAATAAATAGAAGAGACAAACCATTTAGTTCAACTCTTAAAAAACACCCAGTGAAACCTGTATAGAGATACAGCAATGGGCAATTCCTTCCTAGGGTAGTCTTTTCTCTCCTTTAAAAAAATAACCTTTAACACAAAATAGAAGAGAGTGTTCAATAGAAGAGAAAAAAGACTCATCCCCAGATAACCCCTGATTAGCGTCTCTTGTCAAGGCAGTTTTAACTATATTCATGGTCCAAAGGTGGTGCTGAGCTTTGGTTCTTGCTGTTCCATTTGTGACCTTGAATAATAGCTTTTCTTCTCGCCCCCTCTCAAGGGGCAACAAACAGAGATATGAACGTATTTCTAAGCAGCACTGTTATGAGACATTCTCACTGTGATCTCTTCAGGACGGTCGTAGCCATGACTAGAGAAATAGAAAGTGAAAAGAAATGAATGGACAGTATTTTATTAAGAGCAACTCAGAAGCACTTACTATTAAAAATGAAATTATTATTAATTGATAGGAATAGGAGATACAAGAATTTCAGATTAAATCAAACGACCACATTAGTAGGCAATTTTGATTAAGTAATTCCATTCTGATATTATCACAACTGTTGAGAAAGTTGATTAAAAAATAAAATAAAATCAAAAGACCTGTAACAGAACAGTCAGAAATATCACTGGAAATAGTGAAGTCTACCATACTGTCACATATCAATCCACTTAAAAACTCAAGCCAATTGTTGTTCTCTCTGTTTGAGGCCTGTCATCCAAACTGCAGTGAAGTCAAATTTGGGGGCTATCAAGAAGATCATTACTTTCACAATAATCACCTGAATTTTTAAGTTTCATGCACACTAGAAAATCATTCTTTTGCTGGCAAACTGTTAATCTAAGTTACAAAAATATTGAGATAAACTAAAAAACAACAATCCAATAATGAGGGCTGCAAAGCTTCCACGCCTACTGTCCCACAGTACAGGCATTTGCTAACTATAAAGCCAAAAATCAGGCCCTCCTGTGACAGCCACCAAAGACAGCTGAGAATGCACAAAGCTTTAACATCAGCCTTATAGAAAGCACAAGAATTGAAGTTTCAAATGTGCTCTCTGCAATCACGTTGTAAAGAGCTTTGTCCTATCGTTACTAACAATTCAATTATTTTTAAAAGAAGGCTAGAGAAAATAGCTGCTGATTTTGTCAAGAAGCTATTGCATTTTGAGTGCAATAAAGTACTTGCTATTGTATTTAAAGTGAAAGGTTTAAAAGATCTTCCATTGCAAAGGATGAAGGAAAGTTATGCTGACCACATCCTACAGAACTCACCATGAAGAGTTTATTAAACATCATGCTCTAGTGGTAACATTAGGCAATGCAAAAAGCATTGCTAGGGCATTTGCATGTTCTGCTCCTCTCTCAGCCACTACTCCTTCACATTGTTTGTTTAGCTGGGTTAGTCAAATGCAACCTTTGCCTTTAGATCTAAGCCAGCTTTTGCTTTCTTGTAACATTACAAATAGCATCATGCTTTCTTCATGAAAACAACTTAATAAAACCTGGAAAAACTCTGGAAAACCAGAGTAAACTGAAAGCATAAAGGTCCCCAAAGTGTTCTCCCTCATCTCAGTGCCCTACATTCTCTTGACACCAAGCCAAGGCTCTGATTCAGAAAGGTACTAACATTTAAATGCCATCATACTCCAAATCACTCTACAGAGGATATTTCATTAAGTTTCTTTCAAATAACACATCATCATATTTAGAAGATGTACAGAATTCATTTCAGACAGCATCACCATTTTCAAAACTGACTTATCTATTTATAAGCTTACTTATAGCTTATTCAAAAAACTACAAAGAGATTGGAAAATGGATTAAGATTTAGCCAAGCACAATAAAATTTAACATTACATATCATTTGATTTTAAATAAGATTTTTCCCCTAGAACTCAGATTTCTGCACCTCAATCAACATTTCAAGTTATTCTTGTATCTCAGAAAGATTGCTTTTGAATCAATATTTACCATGCTCAGACTTGGATTTGTAACATAAGAATAAAGCAAAGTTTATCACACACTTACAAAACAAAGTCTTAAAATGCTTTTAATTACCAAAAAGGAGCCAAGAGAGGGGTGGGAAAAAAAAAAAAAAAAAAGCAGAAGAATGATTAATATCATACTACAGGTTTTATCTCCAAACAAAACAAGTACATATTAGGCTTCACTCACCCACATGCTAACTAAGCACAGACTGATGGAATATTCAGAAGATACCACTGCGAGGTGAGGCAAACTACAAAGCCAGGAAGAAAACAGCTTATTGGACTACATGGTAAAGCATATGTAAGAATGCTGTGAACATCTACTGATTACAGATGAGATTGCTACAGTTGGATCACAATAAGTAGGTAGCAAAAAACATATTAATGCAGGAGATACATTGGTCTGGTGTACACTTATCTGTTGAGGGATCTGTTAAAGGTTTAAGTAGAAACCTCTCAAGTATATTCCTACTGTTTGAGACAGACAGACTAAAAGGACAAGTACTCACAGGCACTTCCTAACAAGCACATTGATTCCTTTTCAGTAGCACATTAAATTGACAATTTACACATTAAAATTAGTTTTAAACCTCTTGGCTGTAAATTCACATACAAAGCCAACTAAGCTTTATGTTAAAAATGCACATTTATAAGTTTGTAACATTATTACTCATGAGATCTAAATACTGGATACTTTGAAATACTGCTATCATTCTGGTTTTATGTGAAGAAACACGACAATCATGTTAGTACACATCAGCAAACAAACAAACCACAGCATATCTCTTAACAGAATAATTTATGACTCCCCCACTTGTTTCAGTCTTGAACAGAATTACAAAACATTCACCACAAACATTAATTTGTTGTTTGGTAAACAAATGCAACTTCGAAACTGAAGAGAAAAATGACTGTGCCCTTCATTAGCTGTATGCACAGCAAGTCCTTATATTTGACTTTGTTAGATGTCTATTTTTTCATCTCTGTGTACTTGGAAGGGACAAAAAATGACAGGCTAAATCTGAGCCAAGAAACACTGCTATGTGAAATTGAAGAAGTTTCTCATTAAGACATCAACTTCTTTGAATTCTGATATTCATAACCATCAAAGCACTTGCAGCCTGGAAAAAAGTTCTTTGTATGACTAGCCATAACTTCGCCCCAAATTATTAGTTAGTACCAAAACTTGTTGGATTAACTTGAAGTTTTCTTTTGTATCAGAATTGGTGAGCACCTCTTTCGAGAAGACCAAGTTTCAAATACCAAAAAGCACAGGGAGCTGAAAGACAAGCTCCAACTCTAACCTCACTTTTGACCAACTCAGACTCTCCTAGAATATTACTAGAGTGTGCAAATAAATAAATCAAATAGAAAGTCAGCTTTCTAACTGAAGGTCTGAGAAAGAGTCTTAGGCAAGCCATAATTATTGCTTCATTTATTTATAATTTATAATTTGTCATGTTATTTCAGAAGCAAGAGTAGAGTGAATAACTTCAAATAATATGGCAGAGATGAGAAATTGGTTTAAATAAAAGCCTTTTGAGAACAAAAATAGGATGCTTGCAACGCACAAGACATTACTGTTACACTTTTATCAGCATTTACATGACTTTAAAACTGTATTAAGTATTTAAGATTGCAAGGCTCACAGGACAAAGCCTACAGAAAATGTTGAAGTATCAAACACTTTCCTCATCTGATACTTCAAGCTGATGAAACGATGGAAACTTTTTATTAAATTCACTTCAAGGGTTCAACACGACGTTTATGTCCTGTGATTCTGTGATTTTCTGCTGATGTAGTAGCATTATGAGAAGTGCAACTACAGGTGAAAACATTCAAACTTTGATTTTGTTTCTGGAAGTGTTCAATATATCCAAAAGGCAAGTGAGAAAAAGAGAATGCAGCTCTTTCCCTCACTTAAGTCCCTAAATATTGTACTCAGCTAATCCACAAAGAGAAGGATCACAATACTGACTTCAGATACAACACAGACAAAGCTATTACTGCAGTTTTTGTCTTAATAAAAAGCAACTCCACTATATAAAACAGTAAGAGTAATGCCAAATAAATGCTTGTGGTCATATATTCTTCATCTCTTTTGGCCCTGCTTCTGAAACCCCAATTCAGCTCTTCAATAAAGACGAAATATTTAATATGTTTATTTAAAATGGAAAGACAAACAGAAAACAAATAAAACCTCTCATCACAGACATTCCAAAACCACAAGGATTGAAGCTGTACAGTTCCACTCTATCCCTCAAAAAATTTAGGGGTAAAAATAAAAACAATGAAGTAATAATATTTTTTTAAAAAGTTAAGCAATATTTAATTATTTACAATTAAAAGGAATCATTCTCTATTGAATGTCCCACCAATTTTATTCTCTAATGCGTGCATCTATGCAGATTGATTGCCATCACTTTATTTCCTTCCCCACAGCTGTACAAGATCAAATCTTGCTATTATATTACTCAGCACCACTGGTGAAAAGGCAGCACTGCAGAAATTGTCTGAAATTCTTATTTTTCATTTGTCCTTCCTGAGAGTCAACCTGACATATTTTGATGGTTCTTTAGTACTAAATAAATAAATAAATAAATAAATAAATAAATTCTTGTTAGGATACTGACACAAAGTTCCATGTATATGGTTTTGTAGGGAAATGGTTTCAAAGTTGAAGGAGGGAAGAGATTTAGGTTGGATGTCAGGGGGAAGTTCTTTGCAGAGAGAGTGGTGAGGTGCTGGAACAGCTGCCCAGAGAGGCTGTGGATGCCCAGTCTGTGGAGGTGTTCAAGGCCAGATTGGATGGGGCCCTGGGCAGCCTGGTCTAGCATTAAATGAGGAGGTTGGTGGCCCTGCATGTGGCAGGAAGTTGGAGATTCATGATCCTTGAGGTCCCGTCCAACCCTGGCCATTCTGTGATTCTGTATATATTCCACTTCTATAGCACAAATCCCAGGTGGGTGAACTAATGAGTTTTCTATTCTACAAGCAAATGTTGTTCTTGTGTTTATCAAATATTTTACTCCAGGGCTGAAAAAGCCTCTCTTCTACCATTTTTTCCATAAAACACCTATGAATCTGCAGAAATTTCTGAATTTAAGTAACACAAATATTCTCTCAGTTAACTTTTTTGGTAAGAAAATTAATCTCAGAATAGTAGCTTTCACAAATGTGGTTTAGACAGAAATTCTAGTTAAGAAAATGTGCTTGGTTTTGGGTTTGTTTTTTTTTTTTTTTTCCATTTTTGCTATAACCTACTGGCAGAATTTAACATTCCATTGGAGGGAAAGAGGTGGAGACATAGAGAAAGAAAGTGTGAAAGAGAGATCTAAAGAAAGTGTCCAATTTCTTATTCTTGCAACATCATCTTTTGCATGAACTTTAGCTTATTGGTACAACTTACCAATGGTCGTGCATCTTCTCGCTCTAGTATCTTCTGAGTCTGATCAGCTGGGAACTTCAGCACTGTTGTTATAACCTTGGCCATCGTCTGAAAAGAAACAGATCATCTTTAATTATTATCATGTGACCTAAAATGCTTCTTAACATTTTAAAATATGCTTCTCTTGAGAAGACTGTTATTTTTAGTAATGTCTCCAAAAAGCATAATGAAAGGAATTAAAAAATAACCACCAGTTTCATGCTGTATTTGCATGGCATGATACATTATGTGAAATACATAGAAACCAAGAAGAGTGTTCATTTCACACTGTCACAAACTGCAGCTATTGTACTATGATGTAAGCTCTAGAGTATTCAAGTCCATTAATAACAGCAGCAAACTGTTGCAAATGCTGCTCCTGCCACATTTAATCTTAACGCAGCCTTTCTGAAAAGCTCATCTGAGGCACGTGGAATCTGAAAGAGTCTTTATGAATTCACCTATACTCACATCACCCAAATATTTGGTAAAGAAACACAAAGAAATGAAGCACCGAGAAAGATCCAAATGTGAGATGCAGAACTGCAGTTGTCAAAATATTGTCAGCAGGTATACAGTAGCTCATGTTTAACTAGCAAAACATTTAGACAACCTCAGATGGAACATGTTAGAATGTCAAACTTTCGTGCAAAGCAAGCAATTATTTCCCTTTTAAAAACAGATTAGTGGGAATAAAAAAATTCCAAAAGGCACAGAACGTGGTTCTGGTGACTTTCACAAGAAAGGTCAAAGTAAGAACTGCAGGGCAGCTCAAACAGAACAGTGATTGCTACAGAAGCAGTAGCTGTTGCTCTTCAAGAATGTGGCTGAGATAAGATTGCTGCTCTCAAAGTCCACTGCTTATTACCAGCCTCACCACATGTGGAATGAGGAGGGAGACTGCAGCAACAAAGCAGCTGCAGGACAAAAATGATCACAGCTAAAAGTGAGAGGTAAACCTCTAACTTGCAGATACTGCTTCTGTCTATAATTAATTAGGGATAAACACATTCAACGAGTCCTGTCGAATGAAACCTTTTGATTAAAAAAAAAAAGTTTCATTTAAATATATTGGTAGCTCGCATAATTAAGAAGAGCCTGTAGTGCAGTTGCCAGATACAATAAGGAGCACTCCCAGCATCACAAACAGATCCTGTGCTTTTACCACCTCGTTTGCCAAAACCCTGATCACAATGATCTAGGACTAAAAGATTAGAAAGTACTGAGCTTAGCATCTCTTCAAACTGTATGACTATTTTCCACAGGACGGCGTGCAAATGTTAACAAAAAATCTACAAACACTGCAAATACTGCATGAAGGCACAGATTCTTATGTGCCAACTTAAACAGAGGCTAAAACCTTCTTTCCTGAAAAAAAGTGTTTTGTAATTCAACACTCTCAGTGACTTGAAATTTTCCATGTTCTTGGGGCTACTACAGAGATTCTAAAGCAGAAGAATTCAGTACTATTCACAGTCCAGAACTTACTTCACTAACAGTCTATGTCACTAGGGATAGCAAAACAATAACTGTGAACATACATGGACCTTCCTGGGTGTGCATCTCTGTACCCACCCACTGACAGACTCACAGCTTTCACAAACGTAATAACCAGCCCTACTGTAAGAGATGCCAGCTTGCATTTCTTTCTGAGGTCAGTTATGTGAGCTCTGTAAATAATGCTTTCACAGTGATATCCATCAGCCCCCTTCGTTTTGAGAGCTGCAGGTCAAAGCCAGACCCTTCAAAAATCGTGCAGGAGTTTGACAGAAATATCCCTTGTCATTCTGCAATGCACAAAAGCACGGCCAGGCGCCAGAAGAAGATTTGTATTGATTTATTCTCTCTGATATGTGAGCTGTAGAGCTGCAAAGCCTGAAGCAAGCCTGACAGAACGTAATTCTGTGCTATTTCATTCACTCCTTTATCTAGCTGATGGAAACACATTTATCAAACACATACAACATTCAGACTGACTTTCTGACTTCAGAACAGACTCCAAGTGGCACAGTGAAGTAACAAGGAGAAGCATCTGCCAAAATGGTCCTCCAGGACTTTTGCAAAACTTCAGATTAAGTGTGCAGTAGAGCTGGAAGTTCAGCCATTCACGTGCTTGTAGAAAATGCAGTTTTATTGAACCTGATTGTGTATGCCATGCATCTCTGAGTTCAGATATTCTGATCAAGGTGCATATGCTTAGTTGATTATTTCATTTCATAGATTGTGCCAAGGAAAAACAAAGGGAAAAAGTATTACAGGACTGGAGGAGAAGACAATAAACAATCCCCAGCAAATACAAATGTGCACATCAGTGAAACAGCTTACAAAGACTGTGACAAGCTGCAGATTCTATGGGTTAAACGTTACAGTCGTAATTCCTGAATCTTAGCTACTGAACCACTAGCAACCCTCATCATTTCTCTTAGCTTTCCAGCACTTTTGCACAACTGATGCATTCACTCATCCCTCCACTTAATACAATACCAGAACTGTTTACCAGGCTGCATAAATGGTAAATTGTTCAGGATAGTTTGCACAGCTTCTATAGAAATGCTTTCACTAAAGAGCGCATCAGGCACACAAAGATGACTTATTCCACTGCAGAACTACTTCTGAGACACAAAGTGGTTTTTGTACTTGATAAAGGAGACCCTGCTCAAAGGATGGTCTGGGGAATTGACTGCATAACTTGTAAGAAATAATTGCTGCACCTGGTCTGTGAAAACAGAAGCTAAGAGGGTACATCTGTATCAAAGAGGTTGATCACAGAGTTCTTTTAACTCAATTAACGTGTTGATAATAAGAAGTGCATATTAATATACACTCTGAATCTATTAACACAGTATTAAATGGATTATAACAATCACATCACCATTTATTATGGGTCTCCAATCAGTGTAGCAGGAAGAAACCAAACTATTTTCAAGACATAGTCAAGTAAACTTAAGGTATGAGATACAACCCTGACTGCAGAAGCTAACCTCAGTGTCTTCCAGTCACATATCCAATGGTTGAACAACAGTATGACATCAGCTTGGGTGTACTATTTGAAGCAAAATTGAAGAAACCACCAAAATACCTTCAGATTTACATTAGCAAATATGTATATAAATATATACATATATATATATATATATATTAATGTTATGTATATATAAATGTTATCCTTCACTGCATTTTAGTTTTTCAGTAACAAATACCAGAACAGCTACAACCTTGATCAGCTAATAACAGCAATACCAGAAACCTTCCCTTTTTTGCAATATATTAGAACATTCATCCTCAAATAAAAATTGCTATGATGTTATCAGATCAGATTAGTACGAAAATATGATAGAGAGAAATACAATCATGTTCAATTTCAGTTTATCATTCATTACCTATCTAAATCTGATTTCCCAAAGCTAACAGCTGTAGTGCTTTGAAAATTGTTTATTATGCTTTTTTATTTGAATTAAATTTACTTTCCCTTTCACTTCTATCAGTTTTAAAACAATGCCTTCACAAGTTATTACAGGAACTCAATGTCTATTTTTCCTGATACAGTTTTTCCCCCATACTCATCTGCTTTTAGGAGTCTGTGTGCAGGAAATGTTGTAATGGCATCTTCTAATTACAGAGTGTAATCTCCAGAGCAATTACATACACACACAAATACAGACATCTTTCAATCAAAGCAACTGAAGGAATGACAGAATTCTTGCTACCTGCATCAACAATATGCACCAGTCATCCATTACAGTCTCATGGGATGGCTGAAGCTGAAACATGGCTGACAAAGTTTGTTATTGTTGTTAGTGTTTTTATATATATATATATATATATATATATATATATATATATTAGCATTTTCTCATGTTTAAGTCCTTCACAATTCAAAAGTTATTGTAATTATCCAGCAATGTATGTATTTTTCTTTAATGATTTCAATCAAATGCTATTAAGGTGAGAGAGCCAGAGAGAGCCAGCCAATGAGCCACAGGCTGAGGAACAGAAGCTAACTAGTGATTCTAGTTTGTTTTGATCCAGGATTTATGTTTTACATAGAAAGGAAGTTAAATAGCAAAGTAAGAAAAGGGATGAAAAGAAAGAAGAATCCTGAAAGGACAAAAAGTCCCGTATAGAACAAGTTTTATTCCATATGGAACACAATGAGAACAGACCCAACTAACAAAGAAACCTGCATAAAACCTTTTTACTTAATAGTAGTCCAAGTTGAAAGCAGCACAACAAAGAATGGAAAAACTCCGGGGAGGAAAAAATATATATATATTCATCCACATAGCATTTATCATCCAAGAAAAATGTTTGTGTTATGACATACCTCCTTTGAAGCTGGTCAATTTCTTAGCATCAGTATTGTTACAAGCTAGTAAAATTCCAACATAGGAATGATTTTACAAGCTTGTCAGCATACAACAAGGAGCCTACTGTGCAGCTTTACTCTGCTTTTAAAAGTAAGTTAATACAAACTAGTGAAGGTACACAGATTTGGGTGCCTTATAAAAGATCTTTAAGGAACAATTTGAAAAAAAAAACTTCACCTTCAGAGCTAGTAACAAGGTAATATTTAATACAACTGTAACTTAATTGTATTTGCACCAAGATAACATCACAAAAGTAGTTTGCTAATATAGTGCATATCAGCTTTCAAAGTCCAGTAAGCCTGACTGACACTAAGACTTCTGCTGGTAAAATAACACCTACCTGTAGAGGTATTTGTTTCTTAAGTACCTTGGTGAGAGATGTGACACTTCCTTCCCCTCCCCAGTGTTCTCTCCTTTCACTTCCCCTGCGTTTTATCTCAGTATCTCTTTGTAAAAAAGCCCTGAAAGTCCACTGAATCTTTTTACAATAACAGACAATGCAAGATGAACCACCAACATCATGGCACTTCAGATCTATACAGCAAGGAAGCTAAACTTCATTCTAACCCACATCACATCACTGCATACAAGTTTCCATACCTTTGTCTCACGACCCATCATATATTCAAAGAGCACTTTCCTCAAGTATTCAAACTCAGTAGGCTCTCCAAAGAGAGAGACGTCAGTATGATGAAGATTTCCATCTGTGTAAACAAAAAAAAATATATTTATACTGAGAGTAACTCATAAGAATGTAAGTTACTCATAGTCAGAAAGTGACTGAAACAAATTGTAACCAAGTATGAAACACGGGCATAGTGACCGTAATTATGCCAGATGCCTAAAACCTACTTAGAGCAATTTCCTGAAGCTTAAAATATAATGGATCAGCACATTTAATTAAAAATCCTCAACAACGTACTACTCATGAAGTTTTGTTTTTAAATGAAAATTCATGCATCTCTTCTTTTTAACGCATACCAGATAGACTTAAAACCTATTTCTTTAGATTCCGCTGTTTTTCTTGACTATGACTTGATTCCAATTTTGTATCAGTGCATCTGAAATCAGAAATTATACCAATTTAGCTTTCAGAGGAAATGCAGAAAAGATAAATTGATATAACAGATTCTGAATTTAAGATAGTTGAAAGCAGGGAAAAGTAGATGAAAAAAAAATGAAATAACTACAAGTGTTAATATTTTTTCCAATGAAATGTGCTTTATTTGTATTAACTACAGGGTTATCAAGGAATGTGAAGAACTGCAGTACGAGATCAAGAGAGAAACTTTAGCTGTCAGACAGGAGATACAGGACACATAGGAGGAAACAAAAAAGGAGTACAAAGTTAAGGAAAAAAAAGAAAAAGGCATTCATGAGCATGATAGGCAGTGGTATACCAAACTATGAATATAATCATCAAGTTTTGCAAAGACAGCAGTGAAGGATAAATTTTATGAGGAATATTTATAGAGAATAAAGTAATAGTTTAGCTTATTCTTACCAAGGTAAAGATGGAAGATAGAAAGATGCATAATTTAACGTAAGCCCAGCATCACAGGCCAGTGGCAAATTAAATTAGCTGTTTAGGTTAGATATTGGACTAATTGGGACATAAGTCTTAAGAGAAAGTGGACTTTTGATAAAGAAGAAATGGTCCACAGAGAGAGGTTAAAAATACTTGCTTAAAGTAACTCTGCAAAACAACTTTTTAAAGGAGTGTTCTTAATAAATACGGATAGAGCAAGAAAAGTAATAGTACGGTAATCAAGATGTCAGAGCAGGAGATCTTGAAAAGGACATTTAGTTATAAGAATGGCAAGGGTCCTGACATGGAACACAAGAAAGATTTGTGAAATGTAATAATTGCATAGTTAAGATGTTTAAGGAGTCATAAACATTGTATTCAGTTAGCTAGGGTATAATTCCCCTCCGCCCCATTTTCACTGAAACTGCCTCTATCAATCCCCCCAGAGATAACAGATTGCTGATACAGAGCTGTTCCACTTATGAGACATCAAACAAAAATGCTACATGATTTGCAAAAAACATTATGAAAGTGTTTCAAAAAACCTGGTGTTTTAATAGAGTCTCTAAACAAAAGCATATCTTTCAAATCCACAAACTTATCTGATGAAAACTACATACGTACCTCTGTGTGGTGTTCCAACTGATGTGACATACATTTTCTTTTCATAATTTCTCAGTCTGTCTTCCAGTACATGAATCTGAACAGAGCACAATCAAGATTAGAACTGTTAAAAGTAAGTTAAAAGTAAGCATAAAAAGTTCCAGCTAAGCTTCCTGACATTCTAATACAGCAAAATATATTTGCCCTTAAATACGTTACTAAAAACTGTGTCCAACTAAGGAAAATATACCTATATACACTTTATGTATACATGTATATACACATACATACATAAGCACATATAAAAACACAGATAGAAAATTACTTATTTTACCTAAAGCCAGAAGATCTAGTTTACAAAAAGTGGGGAACCATAATTTCAAAAAGGACATTCATACATTTTTCATTCTGCAAATGTTTTTGATAACCTGCACCACAAACATTTGGTATTTTCATACCCTGGGGACTGAGGAGTATTTTGAAAATGTGCATAGATGTATGAGTCAAAACAATTTTACACATATTAGTATCATACTTCCTGTATAGAGTTGTGCTACATCATCAGTTGGAAGGAACAAAAAGTTTAATATTCCAAATACAAATCATCAAAAAAGATGATGTTCTTCCCTTGTTCAAGGGAAGCAGCCTTACCTGCTCCTTGAACTCCTGCTCTTTCAGCTTTGAATCATTGACAAGTGTTGTCTTCTGTGCAAGCTGCGCCTGAAAGAAAAGCCACATACAGAAAACTTCAATAAACTACTGAACATACTGCTTTAGTGGCTCTGGGCAGCCTGGTCTGCTGGTTGGCGACCCTGCACATAGCAGGGGGTTGAAACTAGATGATCATTGTGGTCTTTTTCAACCAGGCCATCCTATGATCCCATGATTCTATGATAAGCAGTACTGCTAGTTTCCATGTGACACAGCATTACCAAGGGAAAAAAAAATAAAAATAAAAAAATAAAAACTTACCTGAAGTTCTGCTATTGTTACCTAGAACAAGAAAAAAAAAAAGATGAAAATGCAGATATGAAAAAAGAAAATATCAAATATCTCATTCTCAGGATTAGTCACATATGACTAATCCAAGAAGATAAAAACTGAAATGATCAAATCATATTCTTATACAAATATGCTTATATACTTATAGTAGCCCAAAAAGTACTTTTTAATGCTTATTTGTACTGATAAGCATCAAAGCTTATATTTAAATTCTCTTGAGTCAGTAATACAATTATCATAAAGATAACTTGAAGAACCTAGCATTTCTAAATATGCAGTATGCCCAACGGTGCTTGCTATCAAAATGAAGATTCTTAAACTAAGGTTAATAGGAATTTTCTGATCAGTGACAACGCCACATAGACTCTTCCTCATCTCAGTCATATTTTTGTCCATCAAATAACAATTCCTCTAACTAGAATGTGTTCTCAGAAAGACAAAAGCACACAGACACTGTCCATCCTTGATGTATTCAGAGGTCTATTTCAGTAATCTTGGGAATTTCAGCTAAAAAAAAAAATCATTCAAATGATCCAATGCAATTTCCTTTCCTTATTAAAAAAAAAAAAAGAAAAACCAAAACCCAACAATGACAAAAAACACGTAGAAGGAAAAAAATCCCCTGCCCTCCTCCTCAAAAAAGGAACAAAAAGGTTTTTTTTTTTTTTTTTTTTAAACATCTCATTAAAAAAGGTAGTATCAAATATATTAGCACAGGTTCACTTTGGAAGAAGACAACACCTAAAAGAACAAAATGTGTACATGAAGGTGAAGTTCAGATAAACAAAATTCAACTTAGGCTGCACACGTAGAACTTCATGAAGACAAAAACACATCACACCTAGAGACATAACTGTAATGTTAATGCCAGCTCACATTTTCACTGTTTCGATGGTCCTTTTCTGCCATCCTTTGCTTGGACTCCTTTTGCAACTCCTCTAACTGTGTCTGCAACTCACGAACTTTTGTTGTCATTTCTTCTTCACGAGCCTTCAAATTACAGGAAGAAATTATTAGTTAAACAATAAATCATTATCTAACCACTCAAAACATAATGACAGCAGACTGACAGCAAAGACTTATGCCATACACAGAAACAGTATGTCTGAAATCCAGTATAAGGCTAGTGAAAAAGAGCAAGAAACAACCAACCATAGGAGCTGAACAAGATTCTATGTTTCCATGGTTTCTTTATACTCTTCTATTTAAAAAGTCAAAAACTGGCATAGCTAGTTGATTTTAACTTTTTTTTTTTTTTTTTACATTAAGAATCTAAGTTCATTCATTTTCTAGACAATTATCCATTGAAATAAATCAAAACTGCATGCACACCACTTAGTCATAGAAGGGAGCTAAAATACAGAAAAGAAACAACTAGAAAGGATGATTAAAACTTCTGTAAGATATGACTTGTACAACCCACTGAGTAGAGATCATGATTTAGAGTCTGAAATAATTAGAGATCATGTGAGGTTCCAACATGGAATTACATTAACTTCTTGTTCTATACAGCATCTGGCATACTCTGAAAATACATAAACTACACACTATCCAGAATAATTACAGTTGCAAACTAAGATTTCAATAAACCACAGAACCTACCCTTATTCACATGGGGATATGCATCTGAAATTACATATTTCAACTTTAGCTTAGACAGGCTTTAGATAAACTAGCTGGAGTACAACATTTCATTTTTCTCTAATTATACTCGTTAGTTTACCTATAGAAAAAATAAAGCCCTCAAGTTATAGGCTATATTGATTTATAAGTCCATAATTAGGGAGACTCTAGTGAAATCCTATTTGATAACAGTGCTTATAAAAGATAAGCAGACAGCACATAAAGCAAGACAAATTACCAGCAGAACATTTTGTAAATAAGTCATTCTAACAGAATGATTTATTCTTGCAAGTCTTTAAGGATACACACATCAAGTTAGTTTAATTTTTAGCATCATTCACCACATTTAAAGTGCAAGAGAAAGCTACAAAGTTACTATGATCAAACTTCTTTCCCCCAGCTGGCATTATTTTTGCTTCATCTCCTTACCACTTATAACTGAGAGAAACCTCTCTCCATGACTTTCTTGATTCAAAGTTTCTCAAACCTGCCATGTGTCAAGTTGGGTATATTTATGGTAGTAACTGGTAGCTTACCATTCAGTTGATAAAATCTGTGGATGCACATGCTCCTATTTTTTTTTAGCAGAGATCTCAATGAATATGACATCCACTGAATTTAACAAATATTTATTCACTTTTAAGATTCTTGCAACTCTTTTTCAGAATTGTCTGAACTGGTGCAGGGTTTCATTATTGTTTTGCCACACTAACAAAAACAAGCACTCACAAATACACCATTATCTAAAAAATAAATGTGGTCTGTAATTTAGAATATCACACTACAGCTTACTGCACTTTGAACATCATTGTTTGTGCCTCCAATTGCAACAAAGTCAAACGGAGCGTAAACTTGCAAGGCTATGAATTCTGTACAGCATGCATGCTTCTCATACAGGCTAAATGCATCTCAAAACAGAAAGGAAGTACAGCTTCATGATTTCACATTACAGATCTATTTCAATCTTAAGGACATGAATGGCAACATACTGCATACACAAGTATGATTTGGAATGATGTATGTCATAGAAAAAAATAACTTCAAGGTTTTATATTATGCTATTTTTCTAAATTCTGTGATAAAAAGAAAAAAAAAAGGGAACTCCATTAAAATCCTGTCATATCCACTCAAATTGCCTCGTTCAAAAAACAGAGCAGGATATATAATCTGCCTGCAAATTTGTGTTTTTTTACAATAAAATATTCAGACATAGCTCTTGGGACTCAGCATAAACAAACAGAAGTTCTCTTTCAATTATTACAAATTAAAAAAAAACACAGTCTTTTAAACATTATTTGTACAAGCAGAACTAGAATGTCCAAAGTTAAAGACTGCATCCCAATACAGTAACAGTCTAGCACCTGAAAGCCATTCAGTCTATTGCAGCATATTTTCTGTACCTAAACTCCTACTTGATTAAACAGAAAGCATCCTTTAGAGGGTCAAGTATCTCTGATACTGAAGTTAGCTGCTAACTTCTGGTTGGTGTGATATCAGAGCAAGGCTATGCCTACAAATATCATGAAGATAGATTGTCCAGCTAGAAGTAAAAAATGGAAGTTTTACTTGCAAAAAACGACTGCATTGTGCATAAAAGAGAACCTTACTTTAAGAACTGTGGTACCAATCCAGACAGAGTATGTCAAAGAAGGGAGCTATACTATGAGGATATTTCTAGCACTGTATTTAAATCCTTGCTAGAAGCAACAACATCATCTAGTGGAAGTTAAAATTTAACTTGCTTGCTTTTGCTGTTATGATCTGGAGCACAGAAAAACTGTTGGAGGACATAAGGACTTATCACAGATCAGAGTTGGGAACTGATCTTTGCTGTTCTTACATATTCCAAAAACACAACGAAATATTTTAATTGGAAACTAGGCCACCACACATGTAAAGTATAATTCAATCAGTGAGATTTCAAAGATCTTTGCTAAAATGCATTGCAGTTTTCTGTCCAGTTCTGCAATGAAAAAATAAGAGTTATTATGAAATGCAAGTAGCCATATCACTTTTTAGAAAGATACCTCAAGGATTTCTTCGTATTTTTTCACAGTTCTTTTCAGATCATCGTCTTTTTCTGCAATTGTTTTATGCAACTGAGTTGTCTCTATCTGATGGTTTTCTATCAATTCGGATTCTACCTCTTGGGCTTTACCTATTAAAAAAAAAAAGAGAGGAGGCAAAATCAAAAGGCATACATATTTGGATGAACTAAGTCACAACGCTACTTAAAAAAGCTTAAAAAAATTGCAGTAGGTATCCATAAAAAAAGCTCTTCAGTAAACATGAAGTCACAAGATGCTTTCTTCTCCAACCCCAACTTACATTATGATGGCAAAAGATCAACAGTAAAAAAAAAAATATGAAATACACTGTACTCTAATTATAATATACATGACATAGCTAACAGGCAGTATGCTCTGCTTGGCCCGTTAGTAGCAACACTGAATGAAACCTATAAGGCTCAGCTAAGAAATTGCAATGCTGATTCTGTTCTGGTGCAGCTTCACCTCAAGCACTGTGTGCAGTTTTTGGCATCACAATATAAGAAGAACATATATCTATCTGAGAGCATCCACTCTCTCATGAGGGATATGAGAACAGTGAAGGGTCTAGAGGACAAGGCAAATGAGGAGCAACTGAAGTCCCTTGGTTTTCTCAAATCCAGGGAAGGGAAGGCCTCCCGGCAATTCTGCATCTTTCTCACAAGGGGAGCAGAGGGACAGCGCTGAGCCCTGCTCTTGTGACAGCAGCAGGGCCCAAGGGAATGGCATGGAGCTGTGTCAGGGGAGGGTCAGGTTGGGGGTTAGGAACAGGTGCTTCACCAGAGGGTGGTGGGCATGGAACACACTCCTGAAGGCAATGGTCACAGCCCTAAGCTGCTGGGAGTTCAAGGAGCAATGGTCTCAGATACAAAGTTTGAATTTTATGTGGTCTTTTGCGGAGCCAGGAGTTGGACTCCATCATCCTCTATGAAAGCGTACAACTTGGGATGTTCTCTGAATTCCACTAGAAGGCTTCCTTCAATGCCATACAGACTATTACGCAGCATTACATGTCTATATTACTGAAGCCAAAGCAGTATTACAATGGAAATGCTTTCATCTCTAAAAGTGGGGTTTTGTTCGTTTGTTTGTTTTTTGTACATACAAAAAAAATTTAGTATCAATGGAAGTCTTGGGTAACTGTTGCCGTGACAGATACAGACAGATACAGAGCTAGGTCAAAGAAACGGTCCAAAGACACAGGAAGAAAAACTAAATACATCTTTTCCTAATTGTGTTACAATTAACATTTACATATTTGCTTAGCAAGAGAAGTTTTCCCTGATTTCTTGAGGAAGCAACAAATCATTACATACGTATCTTCATCAGAGTTCCAAATAAAATATCTTTTCAAAGCACCTGGTTACTTTTCAGCCTTTCCATTTTACAGTTACATATCACTTACTGATGGTCTCTTTTACAGCTGTTTCCAATTCCATTTCTTTTTGTGCAAGCTGAGTATTGAACTCTCTCATTAGCTGCTTTAATGTAGAGTTGTGCTTTAATTCAATGTCTTCTTGTTCACATCTGTACAAAAAAAGTAAGAAAAAAATTCATCGAGAAAATAAAATTTTGAAGAGTTTGAGAACAGTTTAGAAAGGGAAGAAATTCATGAAGTTTCTAAAACTATTTTATAACGGGTTGGTTTTGAATTCTGTGGGATTCTCCTTCCCATCTAATTCACCTGGAAGACACAGGTGATTTATTTGTAAAACAAAACAAACAAACCAGAATTGAACCATCGTGTGCCATTGTCCTCTCACTCTCCTTCACTCGAAGATACACACTTTTTGCTCAAAACTTCGAATTAAATGGGCACCCATAGTAGAGTTTTTAGGAACTTCCCTGCCTGATAAAACTATCAGAACACTGAACATCATACCAGATTTTCTGCAGTATATGTGGACAATTCTTGGTACCACTTGTTTCCCTCCCACCACCCCAGTTCACACTCTGAACTTTCAATTGATACTGAGCTACTTTACAGGGCAGTGACACGAAGCTCTCAGAACTGAGCTTTAGTAGACTTTGTTTCTTGTTTCAGGAAACTAAAACTGTATCTTATGTTCTGGTAATGCACCGAACAATTCAAGTGGTATTATTTTGTCAAATGAGAAACCATATTTTAAACTGATGAATCAAATAATGTTTTATGTGTTCCTTGCTTTCTGTTTAAGTCTATCTAGAAAAAAAAAAAAAAAAAAAAAAAAAAAAAAAAAACACAGCAAAATACCAGTCATCATTTCATTGTTAAAAATCAAGCTATAAAAAGGTCTCCTTAAATGGTTAAAAATAAAGGAGATGTTAACCAGACTGGGAATGAAGAATTTACCTGATTTTCTGCTCCATTTCTTCTAAGGACTCCTTCTTAACTATGTCAAGCTCCTGCTGATGTTCTTTTCGCAGAGTACGCAGGTCTTTCTGAAGACTGTTTACATCCTTACGTAGTTTCTGTTTCTCCCTGTCAGTCTCCTCCAGTTTAGCTTGCAAGTCCTTCAGCTGGTTCTGCATGTCACCCAGTAACTTCTGCAGCTCCAAAGCAGATTTAGTCTTTTCTTCAGCATTTGCTTCACAAGCTTTCAAGCGGTCATTTCTTTCTTCCAGCTGCTGCTGTAAACTTTTTAGGTTTTCTTCATATTTCAAACATCTATCTTCCATCTCTATCTTGTGCGCTTCATTTACCTTAGCTAGATTATCTTCCAATTCTCTCACCTTCTGCTCTAAAGAGTGACTGACTGCATCTTTTTCCTGCATTTTTTTCTGGAAATCTCCAATTATATTCTCCATATCCAGATTTTTTTGTTCTTTAGCTTTCAGTTCTTCCCTACTACTTGCTAAATCACCACCACACCGAGCATGCTCATCCACTAGCAAGGAGTATTTTTTAGCCTGCTCTTCAAGCTCTTCCCTGAGCCTTTCAGTCACACTCTGCTCCTCTCTCTGTCTCTTCTCGGCACATTCCAATTTTTTAAGGAGCTCTTCCTGTTTCTTTTGCAGTTCTAGAAGAGAGTCTATACTTTCACGTTGTTCGCTTTCATACTTCTGCAACAACTTGTTTTTCTCTATCAAGTCCTTCTGTAACTCGTTCGTTTTCTCTTCGTGTGTCTGTTGGACACTCTTAAGTATTTCATTTTTTTCTTGCTCTATAGCAGCCTTAGCACTCTCTATTTTTTGCAGCATTTCTCTCTCTAATTCCATGGAATCTTTTGTTGACTTCATCTTTTCTTCCAGGGATTCAATTTTGGCCTCTCTTTCCTGCACTTTTTGTTCCAAATGTCTTACCTGATTTTCTCTATCTTGTTTTAATTGCTGTTCCTTTTCTTCCATTTGAGACAACAATTGCTTTTTAATGGAACCAATTTTTTGCTCTGCCTTCTTTTTCAGATCTGCCAACTTCGTGCTGTTCTCTGCATTCAGTCTCTCTTCTAACTCTTTTAGTTCTTCCTCTTTGCTTTTAAGTATTGCTGATTTCATTTGATCAAATTCTCTCTCTTTTGCTTCACGTTCAGCTTTCAGAGAACCTACTTCCTTTTCAAGATTGAGCACTTTTTCTTCAGCCTCCTTAAATCTATTGTCTTTTTCAAAAGCAACCTTCTCTGCCTGCTGGAGTTGCCAAGCTACCTCTTTTTGCTCTGCGTCTTTTTGTTCATTATACCTCCTAAGTTCTTCCATCAAGGAATCATTTTCTGAAGTTTTCTGAGCAATGTGTTCTTCCAATTCAGCAACTCTTGCTGCTTGGATTTTTAATTCTGCAGTTAACTCACTTTCTTGTTTTTCTATCCTGTTTTCCTTTTGTTCCAGGGCACTTTTTAAACTATCCAGATCCTTGCCTCGCTGAGCCAGCTCCTCCTTCAGCTTATTTAGCTCTTCATCTTTTTTAGTGGCTTGGGTATTGCTTACCTCAAGTTTGCTCTGCAAATCTTTAATAGTTTCATGATTTTGTGTAAACCTCGTTTGTGCTTTTGTCTTCCACTCTGACAGCTTGGCTGTACAATGATCCACCTGCTCAAGAGCCGATGCTTTTTCTTGTCTCAGTAGCTCAACACTGGATGACAACTCCTGTACCTGGTTTAACAACTGCAACCGCTCCTCTTGATGTTGAGTGCTTAATAGAGAGATGGCTGCCTCCTTCTCTGTTAAGCTTACCATGCTTTCAAGTCTAACGTTAAGCTCATTTATTGTTTTGTTGAGAGTTGAGATCTCTGATTCCTTTTCCCGGAGTTCCTCTCTCATTGAGGTGACAGCATTGATATTTTCTGATAACTCCTTCCTGAGCTGTGTTATGCAAGTTTCTTTTTCTGTTGCTGCTTGCTTCTGATGCCCTCCTTCTTTCTGCAATTGTTCCTTTTCTGTTACAAGACCTTCAATATCAGCCCTCATGGACTGTATTACATTGTCCTTCTCTTGCAGCTGCTGCACTGACTTATTCATTTTAACAATTACCGCTTCTTTAACTCTTATAGTTTGGCGCTCACATTCTGCAATTTTGCATGTTACTATGCCAATTTTTTCATTACATTTTTCAATTAGTTCATTGCTTTTTGTTTGCAATAGAACTTCAGCGCTCTTCCAATAAGCACCTAATTGTGCTGCAAGCTCCTTAACCTCAGTTTCTTGTAGCTGAAAAGCCTCGATTTTTTTCTCATAATTTTCACGATCCTTATTGTGAGAAGACTGCATAGTTTGGAGTTTCTCTTCCAGGGCTTTCAGCTTATCTGCCAGCTCAGTAATTCTGGCTTTGTCCTTCTCTTCAATTGCTTTCTGCCTACTGATCTGTTCCTGAAGTCCTGATTTCTCTTTCAGGGACTGACTAAGATCACCCTCCAGCTTTTGGAGCTGTGCTTTCAGGCCACTTTCACTATTCGACAGAGCACTCATCTGAGCTAAGGACTGTTCTAGATCTTCTTGCAATTGCTTCAGGGTCTCATTCCTCTTGACTTGCTCTTCCTTCAGTCGGGTTATTTCTGTCCTCGAGTCCTCTTTTTCAGCACTGCAGGTGGCAAGTTTCTCTTTCAGATCTCCAAGTTCCTGCTCTTTCTCTTGCAGTTCCATTTCATGTTTTTCCTGGAGCTCTTCAGCCTGCTGACTGAGTTTCTTTTCCCAACTTTGGCTAATTTCTTCCAACTCCCTCTTATGAGCCTCAGCAAGACTCTCCAGTTGCTCTTTCTGATTAGACTCCAGTTTTGTCACAGCATCATTGATTCCGGCTGAGCTGGCATGTGCCATTTCCAACATTTTAGCATTGAATTCACTCTCTTTCTGACTGAACTCCAATTGCTTATTTTCAAGCTCTTTCTTTAGCTTCGATTCTTGCTCAGCGAGTTTCTTTTTGAAGGCTTCCTGCATACCTTTCGATTTCTGCTTCATTTTCTCCATTTTGTTTTCCTGACGTTTTAGCTTATTTTCATAGTCTCCTTGTAAAGTACTAATTCTCTCCTCTGCGGCTAACAGTTTCTGTTTAAGCTCTTCCATTTGTTCATTCTGTACTTTCCTCACATGTTCGATGTCATTTTCCCTTTCAGTTAGACTTTGCTTTGCCTTATCAGCCTCTTCCTGTAGATCCCTCATTTGAGATTCATAATGTTGTGTTAGAGATGTTATTTTCTGGGTATTTTCATCGCTTTGCTCTTGCAAATGCTGCTTCAGGTCATGTACCTGAGAGGTGTACAATTCTAACTCCTTCTTGACTTCATTCAGCTGGGATTCAGTTCTTACTAACTGCTCACTAAGTTCCAATTTTTCTCCTTTCAGGTCCATCAGCTTTTGCTGGAGCTTTGCTAATTCCTCTTCGTATTGCTTTGCCTGCTCATTAGAAGTATTCTGCTGAGATAGTGAAGCCTCCACTAGCCTTGCAGACACTTGGACAAGTTCAGCTTCAGATCTTTGTGCAGATTCCTTTAGTTCTTGCTCATGTGCTTTTATTTCCTCCAGCAGTCTCTCCTTCTCCTCCAACGATTGCTTCATTTGGTTCAGTTCCTCCTTCAGTACCTTCTCGACTCCTTGAATAGACACCTCATGCTCTTTTATCATAACTTCAATCTCTTCTTTGTGTTGATTCCTCTCTGCTTCCAACTTTCCTTCAAATTCTTGCTTTGCTTCACCCAATTTACTTTTCAATTCTGAGAGCTCTTGTTCTAAATCCTGACGTCCTTTTAGTGCTTCAGATAGCTCAGATGACAACGCTTCTAATTCTGTTTGTTTCACGTCAAGTTTTTCTAATGTTTTTTCATTCATCTCTTCTATATGCGTACGGAAAACCGTTTCTTTCTCTTTCAGTATTGTATCTATTTCTTGTTCTTGCTTCTCTCTCATTTTTTCTATCTCAATTACATGCTGCTGCTGTAAAATTTGAAGTTTTTCTGTCCAAAGCTTTTCCTGCTGCTGCTTCACATTCTCCAATTCCTCCTTGTGTTTTTCAACCAAATCACTCACTTTCTTGTTATGCTGCATTTTTTCAGACTCCATCAAAGTGCTTAATTCCTCTGAACGCTTTCTGTCATCTTGTGAGCACTTTGCAAGAGAGCTCTCCAATTCAAGAATTCTCTGTTAGAAAACACAGTTTTATTTAATTTATCTAGTTTGTTATCAACCTTGCTTCCATTAAGTTAAGTGAGTTAGCTAATGGAAAAAAGAAGTTCTATTCCACTGCAGGGAAAACAGACAAAATAAAAACTTGGAAACAAATAATTCAAACAAATTAATTCATGTAATGTATGAAAGAACAATGTTGTTTTTAAACAAACAGGATTGGATTAAAGGTTTCTTGAGTCTACAAGGGCTATTGGGCTTTATACCTACATACTAGTTTTATCTTAATTCCACCTCATATAATTGTATGTAAAGTTGAAACTCCTCCATAAGCAAAATTCGCAACTTTAAGTTTGGGAGTGGTTGAATAAAATGCAAACTTCCTTTAGGAGAAAACACAAACTTTCCTGTGACAAACAGCAAAAGACACTTCAAAAAAATTAAGCAAATTTTTACTACTTAAGCATCTTTGTAAGTGTTTGTATGGTAGCAGTACCCATAAATTAAACTGATGAAAGCACTGCTTCCCTGTACTACACACATAAAACCTGTGCTGATGGATACAAATTTATATACTACACCATGATACAAAGTGAATGGATTGTTCTATTTTGAAATCAGATCATGTAAAAAAAAGTACAAGCTGCAGCTTACTTTGGTAATACATCACATTTTGGTCACTACTATTACACTATGTAATTAAACCAAACCTGATCACGTAACATCTACATTATTTGTAAACTTGTCAAAGTTAAGAATATTCTGAAAGGCATTCTTAGAAAATGTTTACTTTTCTGTAATATTTACTCACAGTTCTAAAAGTCTCTACTTCCTGATGCATCTCCTCAAGTTTTTTGTCACATTCTGACTGTATTGCTTTCTTCTGCAGCTCTAGTTCTTCTAAGGCTAGGGATTCCTGTTGCTCTTGCTCTTGAAGGGTTTTTAAACACTCACTCTGATTTTTCTCCTGTACCAAAATGAATAAGACAATACACTATAAAGATGGCCCACACCTTCAAAAACAGTATAATAAGAAATTTACAAACAAGTTAGTAGGAATCATATAGTAATCATAGTAATCACATATATTTCCTCTACATACAAACACATGGTGTGTATTTCTGTGAAAACAGATTATTACAGATCATTTTCTTTACTTGGCAATCATTCGCCTTCCACTTTTTTTTTTTTTTTTTTTTTGAATGCATGACAAACAATGCAACTCAAGCATTTCATTTTTGCTTGGTCACCATTACTAATTGTGAGTAACCTCTGGGGAACAAACATCTGTCCCCACTTGATTTTGCTAAAAGATTTTTATATCTCTATTTCTTATAATTCAAAAGTAATCTTAAAAACAAGTAGAAGAATATACTCAGGAAGGAACAGTCAACATCCTCTGTTCTAGTCACCAGCCACCAAAGAAGAGCACAAAAGAATACCTAGTTGGTAAGTGAAGCTGCACAATGAGCTGAACTGGATTACAGATTACAGAAAACAGCGAAGACCCATAAGGATTTTTTCTACCAGAGATCTACCACTGCAAATGTGTTTCTCTGACAATATAACATAACCAGACATAATGAATGTCAATGCTTTTTGTTTAACAACTTCATTCTTTGTACCTCTTTTTCTCTAGTTGCTGTGGCCAATCTCCAATAATTCAGAGGTAGAAATTAAAAAAACAAGTCTAACAAAGAGAGTCTAACAAAAACAGTAAAAATTTTTCACAGAACATGCAGCTGTCAGTGATTAAAAGTGATTCATTATCTTTAACTCAGTCTGGGTCATTGTAGCTGCTTATCTTTCATGCTCTGATGTCTCTGAGCTCCTTGACTTTTGGAGGGCACTCATATCTGAGTGCTAAAGGACTCCCATTGTGGAATGGGTCAGATTTAAGTCTCCTAGTACCCACCTCACACTTAGAGAAATGTCTTTCTACACATTTTAGGAATGCTTACAAGAGCTGTCTTCATCTTCTCCTGGAACTCTCTTTCTTGGGCCTGCAATTTCTCATTTAGTTCCTGATCTTTGGTAGCCATTTCTTTTTTATGTAATTTTTCCAGCTCAGCCACACGATCTTCTGAAGACTTCTGGGAATCAAACGTCACAAAAAAACTAATTTCAAAACATTAACTAACAAAACATTTTGTATTATTTCCCAATAAGAAATACAGTGCAGAGAAAGGAAACTGAAAGTATTTGCTTCCTTTCAGTAACTAACAATTATTTGAGACACTTCTTAGTAATAAGTCCTGTCAGATGTTATTTAAAGTCTTCCATAGTTCTCATAAAAGAAACATCACATTTTCAAAAGACTCTTCTACAAAGGTGAACTCGTGTTTTCAATTTTAGTTCAGATGTAATAACAAATTGGAACAGAAGCTTCTGTCTGCGACCTTCCCTCTATTCCCATTATTTCATGAGCCACAAGAGAATCATCCTGACCTCCTTAAACAGCTGTCTACAGCTTACATAGATGCTTCACCTATGAATAACATCATGTAAATAAATCATTCTCCCAAAGCATCAGTGAAAAATTAGTAACACAACAAATGTCAAGACAAGAACTGCACTCTACATCTTAGCAAGATGTGAAGTATGTATTTGATACTAGCTGAATAAAATTTGCTTTGATCAAGCAGATTTTAGCTATTCTTAAGTAGTGATCAACCGTTGGCAACAAGTTCTTAAACTTTTATGTGTACTGGGCTAGGGTAATTATTGGAAGTCCTCAGCATTAGAACTTAGAGTCCTAGTGGAGATGTGTGTGAGTTCACTGACATTAATTTCTTCATCTGTAGTAAATATTGGAACATATCCTTATCATCTCGTTGAGACTTCAAGTCTCAAGTGTACTTCTAGTAAATCCTTTTATTAAACACTGTGAAACTAAAAGCAATACAGTTCATTTTACAATGAGTAACATACTGATTTTAAACTGTTAGTGACAAAATACACACGTTAGTTTTCTATTTCACTTTACACGTTATGTAAATCTTTCATTTCAGAGATTAATGTTTCTCTAATGTTTTAAATAGCTAGAATTTTATAATAATGTTCTGATATATTAAATGAATTTTACAGCTGTAACTTATTTGTAATGTAATGATTACGTTAAAAAACAACAATAAATAAGAGTTTCAGCTTTTACCTTCATAATCTCAACCACCTCTTGCTTCACTCTGGTCAACTCTTGCTGAAGATTTACCCTCTCTTCCTCACTTGCCTTTTCTACTGCTTTGATTTTTTCATCCATTTCTGCCTGTAATTTTTTCCTGGCTTCTTCTGTTCTTTGGGCCATACTCAGAGCCTTCTCAAGCTCTTCAAAAGCTGGAGAGATTTTAAAAAAACATTAAAAAAAAAAAGTTTGTGAGCTTATGAATCCATCAAGAATTCTCATGAGTTTATTATCTAGAAAGGAAAAACTGATAAATGGCCATGAATGCCTCGATTGCTTTTGGCTTTCAGTAGTTTCTATTTCTTCCCCTAAAATCCTTTTAAGGTATATAAACTATACAGGTAAAACTATGGCTCTTTTTCCAACCATAAGCACTGAATAATTTTCTCACTTTTCAATAAATCATGAAAGAACTCTTCCTGAACAGAATACTCATGTATAGTGCCACTGTATTTTATTTACCAAAGAATTGTTCCTTTCCCACAGCATAACCCTGATAAACTTCTCTTTAATACTGTGTAGAGATGGGTTTTGCTAATTTCATCTTTTCACTGCCTATCTTCAACATAAACTGCTATGAACACAATTAGAAGGGACACTGGAAAAATGTGTGTTCATGAAGATTGCCTTGTGCTTCTGTAAACTTTGTTAAAATAAAAAATCTAAGGAAAAAATATTACCATTTGTTCTCAAAAGAACTTGAATATTTGTAACGTGTTTCAAAGAACACAAGCAGAGGTAATGACAGACACAGCTCTGCTGAAACACAGCTTAGATATTGGAAGCAATCATCTCACAGCTGCTTCTTATGATAACAAATATTCTAGCCTATTTCACTTCTGAGGTGATCATTTGAATATAGAAAGAAAGCAAATCGATTCTTGAATTCTTGAATGGGAGCAGTTTTGTTATGATTTTTCAATACCAGTTTCAATATCTGAATCCCTCGCTGAAACTGACAACAGAATCTCCATAGATTTACACTAGACTAGGAAGTATTCACCATCTGGGAAGTCCCTTTTCCTGAAAAGGGCATAAGCAGAGAAGCCTCTGCTGCATGTCAAAGGAAAATTCAGTCTCAAGACAGCATGGTATATGGTACACTCTTTACATAAACTAACTTTGGCAAAATACCCTTGTAAAAATCAGTGATCATAGTACCAGTATCACGTTTGTAATTTAACAGAGCACAGAAAAACGTGGACTAGTTGGATATTAGTCTGGAACAGACATAAAATCGCTTTTTAAGATGTTATTTAGTATGCTCACCTTTCTCCCACTTAATTCTAAACCCAAAAAACACACATCCCTCGTTTCTTGATACACCATTGTTTAGTAGGCATTCACAACAGTTAACTGTCATCCTTTTTTGTGAAACAAATACAGTTAACCATGTTTAATAATACTCAGGCATGAATTAGAGAAGCAAATTGTACTTTCTTTTCAAAATCTTCTGATAACATTTGAAACCAGTCTTTATGAACAAACTGTGCTTGTTGAGCCAATGCCACAAATATGTTTCCAAGTTACTTAAGCCCATAAAATTGCATTCATCCAATTTCTGACCTTTTCCAACTGCTATGCAAGGAAGCTTTCACAGCAACAATTATATTTTAGGATGTTAACAGGCTATTGACCATGACAATACCAAACCACATAATCATACCCAATTTTTCATTCCTCATTCTACTCCAATACCTCCTTACAAAGTACTTCAAGAACTCTTTACAAAAATCTAAGAGATTACGTCAAAGAGCAAAGCAGTGTAAAGTATAATGCCAGCATGCACAAAGCCTATAGCTCCCAATGAGGCAGCCACTTGTTTTCCAAGCATGTTCTTCATCATCTCCACTGGGGCATTTGCCACCCAGAGCCAGCAGGACTCCACTCCTTCCTCCTGTGCCCCAAACCATGAATGCAGGCTGCACTATTGCATCTGGAGACTGGTAGTGACTGCTCTCCTCTTCCCTTAGCCCTAGCCAAAGCACACAGAGACAGCCAAATCAGCCTAAACTTTTACTAAATACAATTTGGAAAAAAAAAAAAAAACCCTGCATCTAACAGATTTTAAGATATTTCACTGTTTCACTTACTATGAGTAATAAAATCTTAATTTCATTTAAGAAATCTCTTCCTTCCGAGAAAGGAAATCTAATGCATTTGCCACCACCCACAAACTCACTAAACAGAAGAATCAAATTTGCACTAAGATTGACCTGCTGGTAAGTGAAAGCTGAGCAACATGCAGGATGACAGCTGCACTGCCATAATTGCAAGCAGGATGCTAATGCAAACACTAGGCAGAGCTGCTGGATGAAACGTCAAGGAGATATGAAAGCACAAAAAAGCAACACTTCACAAACACACACGGTTCTGTAAAAGTTAAATTATATGCATCTCAGGCACTTTTAGCACTTCAGCAAAACACAACGTTTTAAATCAGAGTAGTTAATTCTAGTGTAGCGTAACACAAGCGAATTTCAAACCAGTAGAGGACTAACACCAGGAAAGGAGAACACAGTCTAAATTACTATTATTACTATTATTTTTCTAATCTATTGAAGCTTTTAATACTACTGTGGAAAAAAGCTTGGAATAGGAAGTCTGTGTTTTTATCTAAGTACATCTATTCTGAATCCCAAGAGTAAAGTAAGGACACTGCCACTGCCCTTCTGAACCAGCACAGCTAATGTTGAGATAAGATCCTTCTGTCTAAGGTACTGGTCTCATTAAGGCTCACTGGTAAAACAGAAGTGCTAACAGACACAACAAGGAAGCATCAGACAAGTCTTGCAAGAACTCATTCATGTGACCAAAGCAGACCATCAGATATTTTTGACATGAAATCAAACAGAGCCTGAGTCTAAGAAGCACCAGGTTGCAGAACTGATTCTTATAAGACGTGCACCAGAAAGTTAACTGCTTTACATATGCTACTCCTAAGTATCAGTTCCAGCTCTCCCTTCCTTGCCTCTGCTGCCCTGTGTAACACAAGTCAGTGTTGTGAAGGCTTCTTGGTTACCCTGGTCAGTACTGCAAACATGTATTACCTTCAGCTGTAGTGCCATCTACTGTTGGAAATCGTGCACAAAGCACAGAACAGATTTGGCAAAAGATGTTTACGTTTTCTTACTGAAGGCTGAGAGCAGGCATCTTGTCAAAAAGCTACTTGAGAAATAAAGGTTGAATTAATTTCCTACAGTTGGTTTGAGCAGCTATGCAGGATTCTCAACACAGAGTTGAGGCTTTTTTAATCTCCATAGAAATTTACAAAGCATAAACTAATTAATCCTGCAAAGGAAATGTCATCTGCAGAAAGCAGCAAGAAGAAATAGGAATTCACTTTCTTAAGCCTGCTTGTTTATTTTACTTCACAGAATAAACTCATCAATTAACTGCATTCTGAGAAGTCAAAGAACTTTGCCGTAAATTGAGGAGTAACAAACTTCAGTTTAGCAATAAATTCACTAATTCTAACAATATTATTGCTAAGTGAAAATAGAAAAAATGTACATAATTTGAAAAGCATTCAGTAACATTTGTTGTTGCTTCCAGTTAATGAACTGCCATTGCCTGAGAAGCACAGAATTTACTTTTAGAGCCCAGACCAAGCACCCAATGTTTGATGTAAGAAAAGAAAGCCCTTACCCCAGTCCTGTTCATACAAGGCTTGGGAAAGGCACCATGATTCACTTATTGGCATGTGTGGATGCACAAAAACAAGATGCTCTGTGAGATTTCAATACAGTGTACTTCTAACTATAAAAAAAACTGAACATTTACTGGGGACACTCAGTTATAGTTTATACAACACACACAAAATAAGGATATGCATCTTTCAGTACACAGAAATGCATTAACATTAAACTGTCGCTATTTTTTGTTGTATTAAATCAAATACTGGTGCTTTTCAGCACTGTCACTTCATTGCAATAAAAAAGCCAGATACGTGACACTGACAAAATTTAAAATATGAAGTAGCCACAAAATACATTGATTTTTGTCCCAGTGCTATACTGTACGCTGAAGTAAATGCCAAGTACAAAAAAAGTACAAATCTTTATTTTGTCACAATGTAGATGAAATGTAACACTGCTGCAAATACAATATTGCACTAAGCAAATCTTCACTGAATCACGATATAAAAAATTAACAAGCCTACAATCAAAAATAATCTCACATTAACCAGCCAAGTAACCTATCTGTAGCTCTCAAATACATAAGGCTGCCAAGTTCACAGAACTTGTGAAAACCAAAGGCTGTGACAAAGAACCAATTTCAAGCTTTCCCAATATTCATGGTGTCTTTTCAAATGTCAGAACAATGATTTTGACTGCATTAAGCTCCACTTCAGTTGTGCATCACGATTTCTTTGGAATGCATAGGAAAACCTAATAAAATTAAATGCACTAAGTAATCTTCCAGAGGTTCCAACATCTGCATATGCATGCTTAAGAGAGTACAAAAATAAGCATTCTATGTTAAAATGGACACTTATACACCATAAACTTTACCATAAGCACTTAAAAATAAAAAGAACATATAACACACAAATCTCTTAGTGAAGTGCAATGTACTCAATACATAGTACTAAGTGAAATTCCTTGTCACTACAGTAGTTAATATTTCCATGAAAAGAGATTGTCTTTAACTCGTTTTCATATTCCAACTACGCAGATGTGAGGAAACGACTGTACAAACAGGAGTGTGTGGACATTAGTTCCTCATTAAAGGTTTCTACCACTTCAAAAATGGCTATGTTTCAATGTCAGCAGCAGCTTCCTATCTGTGGGATGTTAAAATATTCTTGATAATTATATTTTGTTTAGAACAAAACAAAAAAACAAAATAAAATCTAAACTTTCCAGTCTCCAAGAATTCCAACTTCAGCAAAGGAGTCACTGATTTCTACAACACGGATTTCAAAGCTAAAAATTGTCATGAAAGGTCAGGGAAGGAGGGCACCTAATCCAAATATTTGTTATTTTCACAGGTTGTTCAGAAGTCTTCTGTCTGACCATTTGTTGCTTTCTTATCTTTATGTTTCCTTTGCTGGTTTTGGAAGCTGAACCTGCTCTTCTGCATCACAAATTCATTTTTAAAATTGAAAGTTCTGATTTAAACTTACATAGATTTAAAATAAAACTGCTACAAGGTGTATGGTTGGAACTTCTCAGTACTTACACTACAGTACTTACAGAGAAAAAAATACTATACTGCATGCTTTATGCAACTGATCACATCATAGCTCCTCCAAGACTGTGAACTACTCCCTCTAAATGCCTATGATGAGAACAATCTAAATGTTTGTCTAAGAATTTAAATAGATACAGTGCCAAATAGCTTTCACTATGTTCAAAAAAAAAAAAAAAAGAAAAGAAAAATGTGGAAAGACTGACTGAAAGTACACAAAATTAATGCTATCAAATTTCCAACAACAGCAAACTTCGGTGTGGAATAACTGTACAAATATTAGGTTACAAAACCCCGAAACAACAGGATCATCACTGATGTTTTACTAGGAAAAAGACCCGAAACTCTTCTGCTACAACTACTGAAAGCAAATGTTTGTTATGATTGTAACACATCCTTCTGTTTCTATATCTTCTCAAGTTCTTATGCATTAATTGCTATGTTTTCTATAGCAAATATTCAAGGCATTAGCATTTTTAAAAAAATCTTCCCAAAGTTCCCCTCCTGAAATTACACCAATACAACACTATGTCAAATCTTTTCTGCTATAAAGGTACAGCTGCTTTAGCAGTTTCCTTACTTGCCCCAGTTGAACTGATAGTAGAGTATCACACAGAACAGTTAATAACTCACGACTGGAAATGAAGTTAGTAATGATGCCAGCAGGGGTGACGCAGCAGAACATTAGGAAAAAAAGCATGTTTTAATACCCATTCCAAATAACACCTGATGAAAAACTGCAAAAAGAATATGCTGAAGCTTTCTTGTGATCAAATATGAAAGCTAATAAACTTCAGTTTCTTACCAGCTCTTTCAGATTTCTCTTTCTGCTCTTTCAACTCCTCGCCATGTGTAGTTATCTGCTTGATCCGAGCATGCAGCTGGGCTACCTCTTCCTCCTTCATTTCCAATGTTTCATGCATTTGTCGCTTTGTCTCTGCAATTACCATGCCCTATGGAAAAGGTCCTTGTGATAAAAGCTAACAAACAAATAAAATGCATATCGAAAACAATTTCAAGCTAGGACACACTCCTCGTTAGGAATAAACTTTAATCCATTACTATAATATCAGAAATTGTGTTGTGTTGTTTTTTTTTTTTTTCTATGTCAGAAAACAGAAAATAATAAAAAGATCAGAAAAGGAATTATTTCGAAGAGCCAAAATTTATCTAGTGGTTAAAAATACTCCTCCAGGAAACAAGGACCATCAGAAAAATTTATTTTCTTGGGATAGACGTTTTTCTTTGAAATATGTATTCTGTAAACTAAAAGTACTATTGTATGTCTGCTTCTCCTTAAAGAGCAAGCACAGATGATGAGTGTTAGCCAGCTGCATGTTACACCACCATCAAAAGTTACTCCAAGTAATCACAGTTTAAAAAAAAATAAAAATATTTGATGGAATAAAAATATTTGATGGAATAAAAATATTTGATGGAATAAAAATGGAGAAACTCTTCATATTCCTAAGAAACTACAGCTACTTCATTGGGTGCTTATTCCTTTATGTTGCATCTCATCCTCGTTAGATTCTTTAAATCTTGCATTGAGGTGTGTAACCATGGGAGTCCAAAATAGGTGACTATGAACACCTTCAAACACCACTTAGTCAGATATTTCAAGTTTAACCACTCTTCTTCCAAAACTACAGTTTATATAAAAATTCTTCCTTATTTACCTTGTCCTGTTCTAGTTGCTCAATCAAATTTTTTGCATCACGCAGCTGTGTAATCAGTTTTGTCTTCTCACCCATGTGAAGGTCCTAGAATGAAAATAAAGAGAGGCCATCCACAAAAGCTTTAATCGCTGCCATCCACATGAAAATACCTTCTGGCAAGCACTCAGCGTTTGGCTTTTAGAAAGAATGATTCCTAGATTGGTAAATAACCAAAACTGTTGTTACATTAAAAAAAATTAAATTAGGCTAGCAATGGGGCCCTGCAGTATGCCTTAGAGGTAAAGCAGAGAATGAAGTTCAGGGAAATGAAAGTAGGCAGCCTTAGAATTACTCCTAAATCTTTCATTGTTAGGCTGCTTCATTGCTTCTGTAACAATTCAGGTATCCAAAGGCAGGGGTTCTCTTGTGAATGAGAGAGCTCTAACAGTAAAATGGGCAAGAAACATGCCTAACATCTGCTCCCCTACTTGCATCTTGGCTTACAAGATGATCTTCAGCAAGTACTGGAATTCTTACACTGTTCTCGTAGCTACCCATAAAATCAAGAGTGTTTTACCTTCATTTTCTCTAGCTCCTGAAGTCTCTCTTCCAGCTGCTCCTGCAGTGCCTCCTTCTCATTGCTTAGCTGGGCACAGCGCTCCTTGTGTGACCGAATCATCTCCTTGCAGCGCTGCAGCAAGTTCTCTTGGCGCTTCACCCTCTGATTAAGAGTTTCCAGTGTTTTAACAGAATCTTCATTACCCTCTACAGACAATATACCAACATTACCACGTGCACACTTTTTCCAAAATGCAGATCTACTTTCCTATTTCACATGGTGAGTGACTCACAGTTCTTTAAAATAAAGTTGTGCAAAGTTTGCAAAACTTCCTACTGACTACTTTAAATGCATTCCAGGTCCAGCCAGAAATCATGCACACACATATACAAGATGGCAAATGCATTCTTCAACTCCAAATTAATCTGCAAATCCCAAAATGCAGAACAAATCGTATCTCTGAAGTGCCAAGTAAACAGGCCCCTGTTTTCACAGTGTTGAGTATGACATTAATTCTAGTATAGCAAGGTTGGCAATATTGCATTAGGCAGGAAAAAGGCCAAGTTCAGTATCTTTCTAAGCTATGCTCTTCTCTATATGAATAGCTTCTCATAGCTAGAAAAGCTACTCTCTTCACTAGCATATGGATAGTATCTTGTGTTCTGTCCTGGTGCTCTGAAAATAGGATCAGACACATTTTCAGCCATTCATTTCATGAATGGGTCTTACACTCTACAATCCCAAGGCAGATCTGAGCACAGGAAACATCCTGAACTCTGATTCCCAGGGACTAAATGCATATGTTACTTCCTAAGCAGCATATTCTTAGGAAAGACATGACACTGGGTAAGAAAATCTTTGCTCTAACACCACAAGTTATCTAAACAGAAAAATCATGGCAGATCCTCAACAAAGAGCATTTCAAGATGCATGTTCAGCTCTATCTGAATCCTAACTTTTATTAAGTCACAACAGATATTTTCATGGTATACCAGCAACATATTATCCCACAATCAATAACCAAATCTAAACAACAGTGGGATTTCTATAGCTCAGATATCTCCATATAGAGGAACACTTCAGCCCAAATATGTTGTGCCTTAAGTTCTTTTACTCCATCATAAATAACAGCAGGCTTATTCCACCAAAACCAAGATCTCTTAAAGAAAGCCCCAATACCTACCATCGCTTCCTGGTTCCACAATATTTTCTGCATTGATTTCTTTTCTTTGACTTTGAACTTGTGATTCAGACTGGTTATTTGGATCAGGTAATTCAATGCCTATCTGACCATTCTGTAACCTCTGCTTCAGCAACGACACCTAAACAAAATGTTCTTTTTGTTAAAAGGTAAGGATTCTAAGATGACCATGTTTTCATTTGTAGGATAAGAGAAAGTTAAGAAAACTGTTCTCAGTAAGGAGAGAAAGGAAGAATCTTGTCTGGTCATTTTTAGCATTTTTTTAAATCACAATTATGTTTCCAAGCAACAAAAATAGTATAATTAGAAGTGGAGAAACAGCAAAGATCAATTAAGGAAAATCCACATATTTTACAAAAGCATTTTTAGCTCGAATATCTGCTAATGTTATGTTCTTGATAACAAAGACATTGCTAAGGTATTTAAACGCAGATCAAACACCTCTATTTAACAAGAATGAGATTTTCCAAAGGTGTTCTAAAGGTATATATTTAATTTCTAGGGAATCATAAACTCTCAAGCCTTAAAAAACAACAGCATTTATAATAAAACACAGACACTCAATACAGGAAATTCATAAAAAGTTTCTGGAAAAAATTAATTTTTAAAAACACCTCTTGGGAATGGTGTTCTACCTGAGTTTGCAGAACACTAATAAGTTGATCTTTTTCTTCTAAGGAAGCATCAAATTCCTCCTGGAGATGTTTCTTAGCTTGTTGATCCATCTGGAGCTCCTGAGAATCATAAAAAAACACATTTCAAATGAGAGCTGAAACATGAATTTAAAAAGCTTATCTACATATTATGAAACAATAAAAATATCTCATTGCAACTGTAACTTCAGAACAAAACCACAGCATCTATTTTTTTTACTAAGCAACATAATTAGGAAAACATAATTCTAATACCAGCATCTAAATAAGAGATTAGGATTTGATGTGAAATTATCAAGGATCCTCTCTTCCAGTTTGTGTTAGGATCACTTCAAGCCTGTTCCTAAAAACTGTTTTCCAAAGACACATTTCTCCTGGGATCTAAAGAATGCACTTTGGTAAACCAGATTCTGCATTTAGGCACCAGATTAAATCAACATAAACAGCAGAAATGTAAATTTCCCTTATGCTCATTCAGTACACTAGAATTGTAATATGACACATGCCATTTATAACAATGGAAAGGAATATGTTTTTTTTTTTTTTTTTTTTTATCCTGAATGTGTCTCAAATAAGACAGAGGATGCCAAAAAACTTCAGAGTGGCTTTACTTGGTACTTGAATTCATTTGGCTGAACAGCTTTAGAAATCCGTAGATGTAACCTAAATATGGAAGCAATATCTACACAATTTACTCTGTAAATATCTACACTATTTACACTACAAAACTTTGAGGCAGTTTCTGATTCTTTTTAAAGTTTATCTGTTTTTTAATTATTATTTAAATAATTAGTTGCTAGGACAATAGCTGTATTTACATTTGCATTCAACTTCTTACTGAGAGAACCAGAACCATACATGTTTCATTCATGCACTGCAAATCACTTTATATACGTGTTTTTATTCTTTTATTTACTCAATCCACACAGACCTTTACTAGGAAGATTTACCCCAGAAAGCCAACAGTTCTATCACCATTACTCTGCAAGGGTGCTGCTTGTGTAAAAGCAAGTACCACCTGTAAATATGTGATCTGTCAGCCAGGCTTAGTTGCATGCCAGAAAGCATAAAGAAAGGATGAAAAAGCAAATGAGACAAAATGCACACAGTGCTGCCTGCTTTGCTTTCACCCAAATCCCAGTCTCACTTTTAAGGTCTCCTGCTATCTATCCCTTCCCCAACCAGTAAACACCAACTATGAGACCTGCAGTGGTGAGCACTGACCAAGCTTGGCCACCACCAAAAGGGCAATATAGCAAAGCAGCTTCAAATAAAGATGTTCCCCTCTCCTTTCAACAAATCACCTCCACTTCTGAACCATATACTGCCTCTAGTTCTCAACAGTTACTGATCACACCTTCCTCGTGTGCTTCAGAGCTGTAGAGGCAATTCCTTCCTCAGCAAAGAAGCCAACAAAATGTTCTGAAACCAGCACTGCAATAGATCTCTGCATTCAAAAGCCCTTTCTGATCCTTGTCTGAGAGCTGAGACACCAAGCACTGTCAAGGGATTATTTTTAATAGGAAATTCCTAATGCAAAACCTAAAGCAGAATAAATATTTACGTCCAAAGACTTTTTGCACCATCAGTTCATAACAAGCAAAACTTAATTTGCTCTTACATGGCCTCCTCAGATGAAACTTGTCTATTCCAAAACATTTATGGGAAAAATAGATTGTATGATGAAGGACAGCTCTTTTGGTTTTGTATTTTAATTAAATGCATTTAATTAAATGATAGTAAGTAGCTACATCAATGAATGATGAATTCTGTAACATTTCAGTTTTCACAGTGGAATCTTTCCATTTTATTTGTATATTTTAATTACTATTATTTTAAGTTTTGAGACTGTTTCACTACATGTTCTAATATTTGGGCTTTCAGAATACCAAAGAATAGATTTGGAAGATTTTATGTTAATAAAGAATTTAAGTCTTAGATTTTTAGGAATCATTACATCTGTAATACTTTTAGGATAAATAAATTTTACATTGTATATACATCTCTTTTTAAACATAAACACACAATTACATCTATTTCTAATCAAAGAACTTTGTCAAAACATGCTAGAAGTTCAGTATGCAAACACACAACCTTTTTCCTAATAAAAACACTTTAATTCTGATATATATAAGCCTCTCAAACTTTACAAAGCATCAATACACAGGAAAATTAAATCTACTGGGGAATACAGCTATACACTTGACATGGAATACACTTCTTACATTTGTAGCAAACTGGAAAGAAATACTGACCAGCCAATTTGTTTGTAAGGCTGTGGGTATTCTTAAAATTATTTATACCCCCCAAAAAAAAGGTAAAACAAAACAACAATAACAAAAAAAGAAACCAGTGAACTCAACAGCCATGAAAACCCTTGTATGCAGAGCCTGTTATTTGTATTTACCTACTATAATTATTTCTTAATACTAAAAAAGCTAGAAGTTGCAGAGCCACATCTAATGGCAGCCCCAACAACACTGCAATAGCCACATGCAGTTCTACCAGTTTCACAATGAACAGAAAAGCAATTCAGTTGGTGCTACAAACTGCTCTGCCTTAGACTGTGACAATAATCTGCTGAATGGGAAATAAACAAGAGAAATAGCCCCACGTTAGGCAATTAAAGCAAGCAGTTAAAAACCCTGCTGTGCAATAGGAAATATTTTCCAAATTGAATTTAAAATCAAAAACCAGGCACAGAGAAAGATCCTCTGCATGTATGGAGGAAAGCAAACATTCAACCAATAAAGGAATTTACCTCTCTCAGTTCTCCAATTCTGCGAAGTGCTTTATCCTGACTTTGACTCAGAATGCCCTTAAAAAGGAATAAACCATATTAAATGTAATTGCAGGTGCAAAGTATAAATAAATTCATAGAACTGTATATCAGCAGAAGAATTTGTGTTTATATTTATTTTTCTTTCAAGTCAAATTTGATGTGTGAGTACTGTAATAAGCTGCCAAATGTGAGTTGGCAATCCATCACATGAATCCACTTGATCCATTCAAAAAGGCAGAAAGTACAACAGCTTCAGTTATTTGCACAAACCAGTAGTAGGTGAGATTTCTAAGGGCACCGAGCTAAAAGAGAGTCTTCTGTTTATTTTATTTATAAATAAAACACTCCAGCGTATGTAAACATGTAGAAATAAACATAAATGAATATAAACAAAGGACACTTTGGTGTACTTGCACATATATTTCAAGACTCAGAAAACAGCAATGCTTACCTGTAGCTTCTTCTTCTCTCGTTGGATAACTTGATAAGCAGACACCAGCTAAAATACAGAAATCAGTAATAATGAGAATGCATCCACTTACAGATATCAAAATTATTTGCTTAGTTGTATCACTATATGCATTTTCAAACTCCTTACTTCACTTGGAAAACTCTCCTGACAGAAATGTATGAAAACAATTGTCTTGTGCAAAGTTCATTTTTTTCCATTTATAAAATAGCTTAAATAAAGTCTATGTGTCAAAACAAATAGGTTACTCAGCACTCATGCACAGCACTCCACTGAAAATAATCCTAAGAACTCCCAAGCTTAAGTACAGGTGGTCAAAAAACTACATCACAAAAGTTATATCCCAGAGAATTGCCTCCACGGGGATGTACATTTTTAAACATACATATCCCACACAGTTTAAATTTTAAAATGATTTTACCTTATAAAGTACACTTTCAACTCTAGGAGAAAAAGCTTTGTGTAACAGTGAATGTTCTCATCCCATGTGCTTTGCACATAAACAAGCAGACAGACTGGAAATGAACAAAATTTTTCATTGTAAGCTGACAAAAGGACTTCATGAGTAACTGCACAATTTAGTTTAATTAAAAATCTGATCACAATTGCCTAAGCTGTCCAAAGCTGAAGTAGCATAATGGCACTTGGAACTAGAATGCACTCTTCCAACTACTGAGAAATTATGGGAAAACCAATGCAAAACATCAAAACTAGAAATCTGTAAGTCAATTAACATCTTCAAAACGTAATTTAAAATAAATTAGAACTTCTCAGAATTCAAAGCTACTGTTAAATTTGAGTCATACTTACTTCATACTTAGAAGAAAACAAAAACTACATTATTGAGATGCCAACTCTGGGTTCTACTACCAATGAGAAAGAATTTTAAATCTTAAAATCCTCACTATATGTCAAATGCTTTTCTTCCAAACTCTTTAAATGGAATCCAAAGAACTGGAGAAACTCTCTCACACACAAAATATCTTTTTGATAGAGAAAACTAGGACTTGCTGGACAGGCCGCACTAAAAACACAAAACAAAATCTACAAATTGGAGAACTGTCATTTTAACAACACTTTTTTTTACCTAAACCTTTAGAAAATACAACCTTATTATACTAGCTGGAAGACTATGAAAAAATAATGGGAGATGATAATGAATGAATTAATGAAACACAGTTATTTTTTAAGATATATTTTAAACACAGTAGTTGCTGTATATGTCTTAGATTGCATGGATTTTGACACTGATAGCCAAAAATCCACACAGAAATCACTGTACTTGTGGGTAGCACATATTTACATAAATGTTAAAAAAAAAAAAAGATGCATACATTTAGTTTTCAATACAAGACATGCACTTAAAAAAAAAAAAGAACAACAAAACATTTAGAAGTGCTATACCAAGAAGTTATGGTGAACAGAACTTAATGACTGAAAACAAAGTGCCTGCCTATGCTAAATGCACAGAGTGAAGCACACAGTGTAGGTGTACTTCAGAACAAGTTTCAGAAGCAAAGTATGTCAAGTTAGCCATGTTCAGCACTACACTCAATACCAGCCCAGCTACACACTTTCACCAGAAAACCTCCTGGACCTGTATCTAGGTATATATCTGAGGAAAAAACTCACACAAAGTGACACTCAACTCTGTTCCCAACAGCAAGTAATTATTTACAAACTAGAGATGAAAAAGGAGAAACTTAAGAGGCTGGAGAGGCTGGCTGACAAGAATCTCATGGAATTCCACAAGGGGACATGCAAAGCCCTGCACCTGGGAAGGAATAACTCCACGGGTCCAGCTGGGAAGCAGCTCTGCAGAGAAGGACCTATAGGTCCTGGTGGCTACAAAATTGAATGCGAGTCAGCAGTGTGCCCCTGCTGCTTAAAAGGCTAATGGTAGTCTTGGCTGCATCAGGCAATGCACTGCAAACAGGTCAACAGAGGTGATTTGTGCACTCTACTCAGGATTGGTGAGGCCACAATTGAAGTAGTAAGTGTTCCAGTTCGGGGCCTCCCAGTACAAGAGAGACCCAGACATACTAGAAAGGGTCCAAGGGAAAGCTGCCACCAAGACAATGAAGGGATCAGAGCACCTCTTTAACAAGAAGAGGCTGAGATTGCTCAACCTGAAGCACAGGAGTCTCTCGTCAATGTCCATAAATTCCTGAAGGGAGGGCAAGGACAGAGCCAGGCTCTTTCCAGTGGTTCCCAGACAAGAAGCAATGGGAACAAACTGGAACACTAGAATCACAGAATGGCCAGGGTTGGAAGGGACCTCAAGGATCATCAATCTCCAACTCCCTGCCATATGCAGGGCCACCAGCCTCCCCATTTAATACTAGACCAGGCTGCCCAGGGCCCCATCCAACCTGGCCTTGAACACCTCTAGGGATGGGGCATCCACAGCTTCTCTGGGCAGCTGTTCCAGCACCTCACCACTCTCTCTGTACAGAACTTCCCCCTGACATCCAACCTAGATCTTCCTCCCTCAACTTAAAACCTTTTCCCCTTGTCCTGCCAGGTTACCTCTGAATACCAGGAAGCACTTCTGTGCTTTGCAACTGACAGACCCCAAGATGTCTGGGGGGCTGTGGAGATTCAACCTACGAGAACTCCAAAAGCCATCTGAACATGCTTTGGGTGGCCCTATTTGAGCAGGATGGACTCAGGTCCCTTCCTACCTCAGCTCTTCTGTGATTCTGTGAGAAGTATTTCCACATTGTACTACCAGCAAAACCTTTGGCTCATTTAGGCCAAACATAACCAGACTTAGTATCATCATTAAAAGTCCATGCTATCTATAAGAGGATCCATTTGTTCCAAGCTGAGGAAAACTGCAGAGAAAAAAATGATGACCCACTACTGTGGTATGCCAGTCTTAGTTTTTTCCTTCCTCTCCCTACAGTGCCACTGCTTACCTCAGCATATTTCCCTCTGTAGTTGCCCAAGCTGCGCTCCATTCGGCGCAGTCGCTGCAGCAGCTGCTCCTTGCTGAGGCTGTCTGCATTCCCTGAAACCTCCTCGGTCTCGCTTTCAATGTCAGAAGGTGGGTCAAAGGTGGGACCAGCTGCATCCACATCCAGCCGATTCAGCGAATCTCTGGAGGATGTTCGTACCAGGGACTCTTTAGAAGAAGAGCGGAACAGGGACTCTTTCACTGGGCTTCGAAACAATGACTCCATGGAGGGAACTCGGAGCTGAAGACGCTGGGTGAATGACTGAGCATCACTTGGCTGCAAAAACCCAAAGCAAGAAGTTACTTCTGCACTGCTTTTAGGCAGTCAAAAACACTAAGGCTGAGGAAACAGAGACCTGAGGTTCAGGGAACCACTATCACCCAACAGAGCACCTTAGAGATGACACCAAAAAGCTACCATTCCCTTAGCAGTCACCTCTCTGTGTGGAAAAAACAGCCATGCAAACTACCAGGTGTGGGCAGTTTCAGAGAACAACTAAATTCAGTACATGCAGCTCTGATTTACTCTCCTGGAAGCATGTATTTCTGTGCAAATCCATTAGAAAGTGAATACGTAACTAAAACAAATAGCTGCATTTACTTTTTGTCTCAAATTAAAATATATAAACACAATTCACTTCTTGATGTATTAAACAGAAGTTTGCATTTATCTCAAAGATACCAAGACCTTTTCCTACGACTGAGAAAATAAATTCATTGTAAAAGTCCTTGTACAACAGTTCTAATGGGATCTTGAAGATTCTTTTTTATTTTAAATGGTTTTAAGATTTTTACACAAAATGCAATTACTGATTTATACAACACAAATCCTTGTGAGGTTTTAAAAAAGCAGAGCCCATGCTATGGAGATATGCACTGCTGGTGCTACAGCAGTGACTTCACAGCACTACCAAATGATATAGCCCACACAAAGGCTGGAATACACACAGTAGGAATTGCTGCTAATCTCACTCCAGCAACCCAGACCTATTTCTGAGATGTATTAAAGAGTGACCTCCACCTTATTACTAGTGACGACTTTTTTTAAGCCTATCAATTCTTTTCCTTCAGCTAGAAAGTAACTCTATCTTAATACCATCTTAGTAACATGCCAAAGTACTTCTCATCCCTTCTCCAGCATGAAGATGCACACTGGGCACTTTGGCTAAATTAATACAAATGAAACATGGCAGTGAAAGACAAAACAAAAGCTCCGTAAGTACCTGAGGGGATGCTGGCTCACTTCCATTGTTTTCAGTTGATCTGGGAACTGTTTGCTTAAGTAAATTCTGCAGGAGGAAAAACAACTGTTAGAAGGAATAGACTAACAACTAGATTTCATCATTCCTACAAGTAACACCCATGCTTTTTTCTTGACTGTGTTTCTAGTACTTTCTTTAAAACGTTTATTCCGATATGTTCATGCAAACAAGCTAGTTTGTTAAACTCCAAACATATTGCTGCAATATAGAGAACTACAAAGCAGCTATGTGTGCATAGATTAGTATGAGACATCCGCAAACACCAACATTTCCAATTAAATTATTCATAATGATTATTTATGTAACATTTATGCACAGATCAAAGGAACATCAGAAAAAGACAAAATAACAACAGGAAAAAAAAAAATGAACTGAAGGCCAATGGTGTTTACAGCTGATGCGAGGAACACTGAAATAACATTATCCTCCTATACTTAAGGAGGCATAGAAAGTGGGGAAAAAAACACAAAAACCTGCTACCTGGACAAATACACCATTAATACTCTGTTTTAGACTCCAAGAAAGCCCAATATTAGACTTTCAGAGAACACATCCTGTGTAAGACTGGACACATACATTTTTCTGCACTCCTAAATAAGGAGGGGAAAAAATTCCACAAAAACCAATAGTTTTATGTTCATTACGGATTTCAGACCTTTCTGTCCTTTGTCTGTTCTGCTGTTCCTATGCCCTGTGCTCGGGTGCTCCCTAACCTGTACAGATTCAGAGTTTTCTAGTGCTTAAGTCAGGTCAAAGTGATGTAGTAGAACAAGCTAGAAACTCTCTTGGATATTATTTTTTTCCAAGAGAAGCACTGAAAAATACTGAACAAAATATAAGGAATAGGGTTATGAGCAATGTAACTTCCCAATTAAGATGTGCAGATATGCATGGAAGCATAAGCATAAAAGAGGAATGCACTGGGAAAAAAAAAATGGCTTCAGTATGGTTTGACACGGACCAAACTCAATAAAGTACTGAAATATCACAGAAGATAGAAATCCAGACAGCTAAGGAAGCCCGAGAAATTAGCAGTCACCCATACAGACTCAGACTAGGTGAAATGAGCAATAATGAGCCACATAACAAGTCTGTCTGGACTTGGAAATTCATTTCGTCTGGCTTGAGCAAAATCTGCGTTCCATTTAATAGCATCACATTGTCATAGTGGATTTAGTTTTAGTGGATTAAGAGCTCTTACTGGTTTATCAACTAAAGCATTCCCAGATTTTATTCTGGGCTGCATTACCTGTTCTCTCATTTCCTAACTGGAAAGCTAACAGTAAGGATAATCCAAATAAAATAAAGCATCTTTTATAATTTTATAATAAAGCATCTACTTTATTTCAGTGGTGATAGTCCAGGTCTAGTACTCAACAAACAGGAGAGAAAAGACATACTTTAGCAAGAATTCACACTAACTACATCTTCAAAAACCATGTATTCTGATTATCAACAAAAGAATTAAAGGAAACTGTGTAGGGTTTGTACGTCTACTTCACAGTGATACTTTAATAACATTTAACTCATTTTAAAACACAAGAGTAATTAGATTTATTATATTTAATTTATAAATACATATAAAAAAGTATCCTTTTTAACTGTTAAGATCCTTTAAAAAATGCCATCTCAAAACTGAAACTAATGCCACCTCTTTTAAAGTTTTCCTCTTCATTGTGCTGGTAGCTTTGCTTTCAGCCTACGTAAACAGAAGCAGAGCCTATATTTAGGACTGTATTTGCTATCAGAATAAATCACAAGGATGCACTGGTTATCTTTCATATAGAACCTGGACCCTCACACATACCTAGCTCCTGCAGTTCTAACTGCCCTAGTCTGTGCTCTAGGGCAAAGGGTCATTCTGTAGTGCCCATAAAGTGAAAGGTAAGCATGAATAAAGGTTGCTATATATAAATATAGATTCAAGAGGCTTTGAAGAGCTTAGAAGCCTTTCATAAGCCTCAAGAGTTGGTTTGGTGAAACTGGAAGCAAAGAGTGTGGGCATTTTGAGTCTTAAAACCTGTAGACAAATGACAGGCTTTCTGACCAACAGAAGTCTCCCATTATTCCCCAGAACATAACACAACAACTGTATCTGTATCCAAAGACAGCTATGTCTACAATTATTAGTAAAATGTTTGCTTTCTGTCATTAAGAGGTATAAACCAGAGCTCAATTTTAACTGGAACCCTCATGGAATTCTACTGATATCTGTACTTCCCTACATTCCTACTCTTGAAATGCAAACTAATTTATCTTACTACTTATTTCCTAAGAATGTAAATATTTTCATGTGTCTAAAAGTTTAAAGTGTCTGTATTTAAAAACACAATACTGTTCTTATTCTCTTCCTCAAGCGCCACAAAATTTTGAGTAAATTATGGAGGAAGGAAGAAGGGTTTTGTATAAATAATTTTCTCCACAATTTTTCCCCTCCAAAAAAACCCTGTGTGCAGAATACCTGCACTGTGTTTCTTCATGTAAGGAAATGCCCAAAGCTCAATTAGTAAAGAGCTTACACTAGCTTCCTCTATGCAGAGCAAAAAAACCACCACAGTTCCAGCCGCTTTGCCCTGATGCCCATTCTCTTGGATCACACATCACCTGCACACACACAGCTAAAATACCAGCCTGTTTTAGCAAAATTGATTTATCTGTCTGTGTGTGCTGATGAAACGCTCATTCTCCTGTATCTTTAGTTCATCCAGGTTTCCCAAATGTTCATTTTTGGTTCTCTTATATTTGTAATAACCAGCATTCCTCTTCCTTGAAGACTTTTCATCACTATTTTCTGTTCTTCACTGCCCCCTCCCAAATTCTTACACTGAGAGCACTTCTTTTCGAAAGGTTCAGAAAATAAAATCAGTTTTACAGGTAAGATTATTAAATACTCATTGGTAACACATTACCTATAACTCCCACTTTATAATTACTTGCAGCGTATGCAGCTTTGTATGTAGACATATAAGATGGAGACTGCTGTCACTGAAGTATATACAGAGAACACAAAGGCAACTCTAGAGCACTCACATGACTGTATTCTTTCCAAAATCCAGCTGTAAAAGGGATATTCCACAGTATACTGAAAAACAGTCCGTGATTGTTTATACTTAATTTTCTCTGCAGAATTTAAAGTAACTATTACTGGACCTTGAATGTGGTCAAAATACCTAGAAACTAAAAAGGAAAAAAATGCATACAAAATCTAAAAACTATTCCAAAGCTTCAGATTTCAGTAGTCTGAATGTCAACTTTGCCCCTCATCAAAAAGCTCATTCTGGAGAGCACCGTGTCTGAGCTAGTAATGAAGCTGTGCTCTGAGATAACAAGCAAAAAACACTTTGGCACATACAAAGACTGCACAAATCACCTTTTCTAGCAGTTTCAGTCTTATCATTTTTAGCTTGAGACAATCCCATCACCACAGAGTGTAAGCCCTGTTATGGCCTTCAGCATCTCTGCATTTTCAGCCTCTGCGTGAGCAGCAAGAAAGGACTTGCTAAATCAGAAAAGGAAAATAAGGAATCATGAATTGAGGATTATCTGTGACTATGATTTTAGCACTGTTTTGAATCACTGTGCACTCAGGAATGCCATGGTTCTGAAGCATATGAAGGAAGACATCCCAGTTTCCAACAATCAGAATCACATAGCTTTGTATCTGTATATTTCAGAAGACAGAAGGCTGCTTTCCTTCTTGTGTCTGCTATTTACTCTCCAGTTGTCTTGTTCTCTTCCAACCAAGCTTCTCCATCTGCATTATTTGTATATTATGCAAAAAACATTTCCAGGCAAGCAACTATATATTTAAAATGAAATCTAACAATTTAGAAAAAAAGACCATTTAGCCTCTCAATAATACCATTCAGGTCACCAATTAGAAGTAGCTGAATTTCTCTGTCTATGTATAACAATTTCCTACTGCCACCAATAGTAAATTACATTGAGCCTTCCACTGTAGGCAGCAAAATGTTTCTGTGTCCAAAAATTACATGCAATAGCAGTGTTTATCGTATTTATTTATCTTGAAATACAAACATACATAAAATGAAGAGGAAGACTTTCAATAGCATTATCAGATTCTAAGCAACAAGTGTACAAATTTGTGCAACAATTACTTAAAAGCTGAGTAAAGTATTGTCACCCACGTAACAGAAAATGTGTTAATTTTGGTGTTACAATAAATTCACATCATACATCACACCAGCCAGGAGCTATCAGGTACTAACTCAGTGAAATTTAGTGCAGGGTTAGCAACAAGGTAGTTAAGATGCCATTGTGAGAACAAGCCACAAGCAACACTAGGTTTGCCTTCTAGTACAGGACTCTCCTGCCTCTCTAAAGGCATCACTAAGAGGGGTGGGAGGACTCACCACACCGTCACTCTGTGGCTTAGGTTGCTTGGTGGGATCCAAAGCAAAGATAGTATACTCAGAGAGAAAAGCAGGCTCTGCTATCATCCCGGCTAGAAGCTGTCATTCAATGCAAAAAGTACGAAAACGAAGATAAATCAAATGATAAGGTAAAGAATGTTGCAAAATTCTACTGTTTTTTGACACTACTGAAAACATTGTAAGAAGGTACAGCAGTTTATGAGACAATAGGACACTGATAAAGGTAGGACAAGAGCACAAATTATGCATTAAATCATTCAGTTCATTATTTAGAAGAATGGGAAACATGTAGTTTTTGAAAAGTATCATATTCAAGCCCAATATAATGAAATCATTTCAGGTACTGACACTGACTTTTTGTTTTAAAAAGTTCTGTAGGTGACTTGCCTTCTGATATCACTGAGCCCTCTTTGCTCTCCAAACTCCACGTGAAAAACAATCACAAAAGAAGTGTATAATCACAAAGCAGCAGTGCTACAAGAAAGCCTGATGGCCTCACGAATCGGAAGTACATAAATTCTCAGCAGGAAATAAAATGTTGATGAAATGTTTAAGACGCAGAATTCTTTATATAGAATAATGTTTAGACAGCACCAGTTAGGATGATGAAACACCATTTTGAAAGTACTTGTAAACAGATTATGGCAAACACTATTAACCAAAAGATTAGGAACATTTTAGAAATGGAACTTGCATTATCTTCAGCTTAGATTAATTGCTTTCAAAACATGACTGCCAAGGACTTCAAGAATCCAGATGGTTCTAATTACCATTTCCTAGCAATGGTAGGTTAATGCTTGCTTCTCAAAATATTAGACCATGCAATTTCACCACAGGATTATTTTGCATAAACCAAATTCCTTGCATTACCCGAACAACTCGCATTAAAAAAAAATAATAATAATAATCCTATTTCACCTCTAAGAAATTATTCTTCATCTGAAATAAAAAAAAGCGGACAGTCACCCAAGAATGGTTGTTTTTAGTAATGCCTTCAAGTCCGTGTCTACGTAAGTGTAATAAGGTTCCAGCAGGAGGGCTTGGGCAGTATTGTCTCACACACAAAAAAAAGCCAAACAAAATCAAACAAGAAAAAAAAAAAAAACAACCACCCACACCCAATCATATGGGAAAGACAACAAAGAAGCTTAAACAATGGGAAGAGTTGATTTTAAAAATTCATTCCAGCTACTTGGTAGATAATTGGCAGGGACTGTGTGCAGCTCTTCCATAGCAAGATCAGCATATCCAAGGTACCAGCATCTGCATAGCCTAAGCCACCCCAATGCATACTACTTATTGTTACGTTGTTAAACTCATACATGCTTTCTTATTTCTTATGCCATACTACTTAAATCTGCTGACATACAACTCCGGGTCTGTCTCACAAACGATAGTTAACACAAACAATAGAAAGCAATTAACAATACTGCTGAGTTTCATAGATGATAATCAGAAGCCTGAAGCAAGAACATCACTATATTACCATGCTGTTGCTTGAGCCTTCTGACAAGAAGACAAGGCTAGCAGAAAAGGGAAGGAACAAAGCCTACAAACAAAGTCAGGTAGAAGACAACAATATTGTCTAAGGCAGAACAGAAAACCATGTGAAAATGAGATTGCAAGATACTTCATTCCCAGTAGCCAACAGATGAGTTTCACATTTCAAATGGCTATAAAGGACAATCATGGTCCAAGAATGATACTCATTGGTTAAAGTAACCCTTTTAAAACTGGCTCCATCTTTTCATTAATGAACTCATCCTCTGTTCTCAGACGTTGGATGTTCAGCACTGAAAATGTAACTGCTCATACATACATTGCTCCAGCAACTCATTACCTGCTATGTTTAGATAGTTATATTATAGGCAGTGCTGCTAGATAAGTCTTATAATTACACTACCAAATATTTCCCAAAGTATATATCTATTTTTATTAGCACTTTTTCATTTCTAATTAACAGTTCCACATAGCATTAGTGTTAGCTGTCTATTTAACTTCTTTTTTTTGTGCATGTGTGTTAGTCACTAAAAATGATTCATCCATACCTGGGGGAAAAAAAAAAAAAAAAAGCAGCAAGAAAAAAAAAGGCAGCCTGCCAAAGCAAAACAGTTGTAAATATTGCTACAATATTCTTGTGCTTGAGAACTGTGCCACTCCTCATTACCTTAGCGAGGTCAGAAACATTAAGCATCATCTACTGCTATGCTATCCAATGTATCATTAGCACTACTATGTCAGCCTGATGTAATTAACAGAATTAGACAAGTAGAGCATCCAGTTGTTTCTAGCATGTTTCAGACCAGACAGAATTTGCAAAAATCTAAGTAATGCTTTAATTAGTTTTCTCTAGTCCTCTGAATGCCATCAAATTGCCCTTAAAGCTTTTTAGAGAAATCCTAATAAAATCTTTCAATATTCTATGCTTCAAGCATGCTCCAAGGTAAACGAATTTCCTATTGCACACTGACTTTTAATTCAGGCACCAAATTAAGCGTGTGATATTGCTGATCTTTTATTACAATACAGAACTTCTACTTTATCTTACTGACCAACAATAAGGATTTCTACCTTTCAGAAAAAGTTAGAAATTAGGTAAATTAAGTAATTAACCAAGAGACCAGATGATGCTACGCTTCTTTAAGTGCTACGTATTGTTATTTAAGAGTTAATCTCTCCAGGATTTTAGAAATACAGCTTCTTTAGCCCTCAAGTCTGGACTCGGTTAAGCAGTCTTACTTGTTCTTTGAAGGCTGAACCCCAGAACCCATCACGTCTATAGTTTCTGCTATTCTTTCTCTCTCTGAAGAATCACCCCGCTCAAATCTTCTTTTGCTCTGATGACTCTGAAGAATGGAATGCATAAACTAAAGCAGCTACGACCCCTACATCAAAAAGCTTTCTTAGAAGGCTGTGAAACAAAAGACAGAATTGAACGGGGATTATGGTGCAACCCAAATCTTACTGTTCATTGAAGATGGGAGTAACTGGATCAATTCATATTGCATATGCATAACACTTGTTTGGTTGTCAAAGGCCGTCTTTCCCTCTCACAGTTTCAGATGAAGATGCTGCTATGTAAACTTGCAAATTCATACATTTTGTTAGCCAAGTACATCATGGTGCATGTGCATGTCAAGTATATTAATGTTTAGAAGCTTCTCTGATTGTATGTGTACAGTTTTCTATGCATACACATACAGAAAAACAGATGGAAAGAGATTATACTACAAGCTTGACTAAAAGACAAGCCAGAAGTTTACTCATCCTGCTCAAGGAGCCAGCAATGTCAGCTATCAGGTGTAACTAACAAGAATATACCATTCCCCAGCAGTAGGGAAAAAAAGAAGAAAAAAAAAAGGAAAAAAAAGTTTATTTGCCCAATATGGGGCATGCCAGAAAAGTTGCGAATGATTCAGTAATTTGCTGAACTTACACAAATACTTATTTAATAGGTTTGTGCAATTCATAATGATCTCTTCATGCCTCATTCCTACTGCGTTCGTGGAATTAAAACACTGGAGAAAGAACTCAAAGTTCAAGAGCTCTCTCCAATTAAAAAAGCTTCAATCTACGAGTTCAGAAGTGCATTTACAGGAAGAGGTAATACTGAAATCAAACAGCCCTTTCTGGATTTGCTGTTATTTTCATGAGCTATCTAAACAAATCTGTGCATGCATCAAAAGCTTCAGATAAGAACTAGATTATACAGCCTCCAAAACTCAGTTTTAAAGTTGCATTTAACAAAGAGACAGATCCTGGCAGTATTTATTTGGAAGCACTTCAAACTGGATGAATAAATGAAAGATGCAGCACTAACAAAGGTAGAAAAACAAAAACTATTTCCAGTTTCATTTGTCTTCCTTTATTATTAGCCTATGCTAGAAAAGTGTTTCAATTCATTTTAAAATCAACATTAAAAAGTCTGAGAAGTCCGCTGCTAGTTTATCTTCAGCTCTAAATGGAGCTAAATATACAGTGCTCTGCTGTTACTTCCATGACACTCCTGAGGATATGAGTGATATCTGGACCTGGATAACTGACAAGTCCTACACAGCAAACTATTGGCTGTTCCCTCATGCTTGGTGGCTCCAAACTGCCTTTGTTATCTTTACTGGGTGGGCGTGACTTGCGAAGTCATATTTGTACTTGTAGGTCAAATACATATTTGTATTTGATATTATTTAATACATACATATTTGTATTTGTAAGTCATAGGTTGCTCCCAAAGTAATGCCTCCCATTTATTTCCAAGGAAATTACAACAGATTCAAAGAGCACAACAGCACCACTTGATTGACAGAGCAAATTAAAAAGCTGCATGAACCCTGTGGAATCTGGCTTGTCTTTCAAGTTGCTGTCCACTACCAAAACACACCACCGACTGTCTCACTGTGCTCACATACACGGTTTGGTCTCCATAAGCGTTCAGCAAGCGTCAGTGAATATCAAAAGGTGCCATTTTTTCCACGTGGAGGAATTCAAGGACACACATTAGCTTCAGATGCATTTTCATAAGAGAACCATTCTGCTAGACCACCCCTCTGCTGCCATCTTTTGCATGACAGTAAAATGTAATGGAATATTGCTGGGAAGTTCAACCTTTATTACCATGTTACCAACATTCATGTCTCATACAGTGGGCCAAAACAATAAAATAGGAGGCATTACTTTCAGAGCAGCCCTTGTACATAATAGAAAATTTTGAATTTCTAGGAAAGATAAGGAGTACGATTGATGCATCTGCCCTCAAATTCTGCTCAACAGACTGAAATTTGAAAACCAAACTCTATTCTTCTCTGGAAAAGACTTGAAATAACAGGAATTCGGTTTTAATCATGCAGATCTGTTTTGAATGACAAGAAGTCCGACTCAGAAAGCACCTAACAGACAACTTGTTTGACGAAGTTCTAGCTAAGTACCAATATATGCTTTTATCTCACATTCAAGCCATATTTTGTAAGCTACTTGCAAGAAGAGACCTCTGCTTTTTGCTTACACAGAAAACAGAATGAGCTTCTCTGTATCCTTCATGGAGAGTCACAGCTTCATTGAAATAGAAGCCAAAGAAGAAAGAAGGCAGCAATAGAAAAAACTTAAGCTAGTGTTCCATAAATGAAGCGCAGAGATTTTTAAAATCTGAAAGCATTTGCAGTTTAAAAAAAAAAGTTATCACTGAAGAATATCAAGCAAGAATCTTTGTCTGAAGGTTTTACTGTAATTCTTTAATTATTTGATCGCGTTCATATTGCCAATTACAAGTTTAATTCACTCTGATTTTTTTTAATTCTAAAAATTTTGAATTTACATCGAAGTTTTCACATGCAGTACCTGTAGCCTTGACATGGCAGCACCAAAAGTCTGAAAACATCTTCTTTATTATGAGAGTGGTGAGATGTGGGCACAGGCTGCCCAGAGAGGCTGTGGATGCTCCATCCCTGGAGGTGTTCAAGGCCAGGTTGGATGGGGCCCTGGGCAGCCTGCTCTAGCATTAAATGGGGAGGTTGGTGGCCCTGCATGTGGCAGGAAGTTGGAGATTCATGATCCTTGAGGTCCCTTCCAACCCTGGCCATTCTGTGATTCTGTGAACATGTATCTATTAAAATACCTATTAATCTATAAATACTAAAATATAATAGACCAGTGAGAGGTGAAAAAACACACAGCAGAACTCCAAAACACTGCAGAGTTCTATTTCTTTAAGCTTTCTAAACCATGTTGGTTAATACCTATTCATGTACTACAGAAACATTACAGCATCCTTCAAAACCAAACGTTTTCAGTGAATTAAATGTTGTCTAACCTTAGCTCTTTGTAACACCATTGACAACTGTATGTAATAACATATGAATGATCAAACAATAACATTGCTTAAAATGCTCTCCTCCTACCCTATAATTACTATGTGTATTTTCAGAGATGGTCTGTAGTATCTGCATTTATTTTTAAGCACTATAAATACTGCCACTGAGCTGAATTTTAGGAAAGTTCAACAAATACACTTGAAAGACTTTCTGCTTTTAACCAGTCTTAATATTTATGAGGAATATTTGGAAAAAGAAGCTTTCATGTCATTTATCTTTCTTTAGTAAAATTTCCATTTGATGTGAAAACAGACCTTATTAAAAAGCAAAGATCCTCACTGCTTTCAGAATTTTAATTACAAAATGTCTTTCACAAACAAAATTCTCATAACAACTCCCTATGCCAAGGGATAACTGTAAATCTGGGGTCACTTTAGTACTCCATTGCCACTCTTAATCTTATCTCTCCCTCTCTCTCTGATCGTTCCAAGAGTAATCACTGTATTTAGAGCATGATAATGTTCTTCCAGCAAAACCTGGCATGTCCTGTGGGGGATTCTTTGCTTCTCCTGTTTGTCTTGAAGAGTAAACTAGAAAAAAGAAACTGGGGCATAATAAAATCAAATGAAACACTAGAAGGCAAAATTGGCAGAAATGAAGAGCAGTGCAGGAAGCATTGATATATACTTGACTTTACCTATATATATATATAATATATATATATATTCAGAAGAACTCAACAATATTTCAAAATGTTTTTATTTCTTAAAATATGACGTTATCAGAATGGTGGAGATAGCATTTATTTGTTTTAATATTTTTTATTAAATCAACTAAAGAAGAAGATCAGCTTTTAGGAATGTGAATCTTCTTGAGATATGGAATAAAAGCAGTCACTCCCAAAACTAAATACAGGTTAAAGAAAACTACTCTGAGTTTGACTCAATGAGTAAGTTGTACTATTTGAGTGGACAAAACAGTTGGTACTTGCATAATAAAAGGGAAGAGGAGAATAACCACTTATTCATTTCCCTTATTATTTGCCTCTGAAAACAGAGAAAAATTTTGTGTTGGCAGTGCCAAATCAACGACATACAAAACCCAGTGAATCAGTCACACAGACAAATGGCACTGTTTCATACTTCACTAAGCATATTCCACTAAGCTTTTGCTGCTTTAAAGTGTCTTACCACCCAATCAAATTGTTCCTTTAACCTTTATCACATTCTACTAGTTGTCTTGAGGCACTTAAAACAAAAGCAGCAAAGTACTTTGCTAAAATGCTTAATAGTTTAACAGGGGTTACACTGCTTGCTGACACTATGGAGTATCAGTTAAGAGAAAACCTCTCTCCAGTGACAAATGGAAGTCATTCTATATATGCAAGAGTACAAGGAAAAAAAAAACACTATTAGAGAACTTAATATTGCTGTTCCAAAGCACAAAACAGAACCACAGGATCTGTGGTTCTTGTCTTTGCCTTGTTTCTGCTATCACTGCAGAAAATAAACTGTCAAGCATTAATCACTGGTACTGTTTTCAACAATGTAAGGCAAATTTCAGGATAACTGGTTACCACCTGACAAAAATGTGTTAAAAATTGAAGTAGATGGGCCTGTTGTAAGAAAGTGCATCTTTTTCTTTTTTCCCCAGTCAAAACCAGGAAATTTGGTTTTATAGCTAGGAGTTTAAGATCTCCTTTGACAAATTCCACAGAATCACCAGCATTCCCTGCTTTACCGCTCCAGTCTATTTTCACGTTCTCTAAATCAGTTCTTTTTTTGTTTATTTTTAATCCTGCTATTAAAAAAAACAAAAACCAGCAAACCCCACAGTGCTCAATCTGAACAAGGACGAGTGCAGATTATCTCTAGTTTGCTTATGCAAGTCATTGCAAATTTAATCATATTTTAGGCCCATATTTTTAGGCTGGTGTTTTCTTGTTTGTGATTGGTTTTTTTGGAGACTGTTCTGAAATTGGATAATTATTACTAGTATGGTCAGAAACACTGATAAGGGCTCACTTTAATACTTTAGGCTACTTTAGGCTCAATTTATCCCTACAGCTAACAGAACTCCCCCATCTTTTCAAACAAAAGGGACAGAAAAAACAATCTCTCTGAATGTCACTTCTGTCACAGTAGCTTACTGAGTTTAACTCAGGGATAAGATTTTTAAAACTTCAAGAAAGATTTTAAAAGTTTCTTAATCTGGGAGTTAACAGCCACAGCTTAAAGTTGCATTTCACTAGCAGTCAACACTATGGGATTTAACCTATAAGGTTAAGACTGTTCTTGTGTATAAATGCACAAGAAATAGACCAAGAAACAAAAAAAATGTTACTCAATACAAAGTTGTTTTTCCTTTTTCTTTCTTTTTTTTTTTTTTTAAAGGAAATATTAAAGCTAAAAACATACAGAAAATTAGTTCTCAACTGACCTCTTTGTCTGGTGTTAAAGTGCCTTCATCATTCTGCTCTGCCAATGAAGATGATCTGCTTCTTTTGTCAGTTGGTGGAGGAGACTTGGGGGGAACCTATAGAGAAATCACATATATCAACAACCAATAACCTCACCAGTTCAGAACTAATTATTCCATGCTGTCATTTATTTCAACAATTACTAGCTATAACATGTCAGTAAAGCCCCATGTACATTTTCCTTTTCAAGAAATCAAAACCAGCTTCCTATACTATCAATAACAACTGGACCCAGAACAAAGTCTACACAGCATAAAATGTCATGAAACAGCCATGAAACATGCAACAAAATATTTTGATCATTAGCAACCATGGTGTTCTCAGTCCAGACTTGAAACTCAAGCTTCATAATACAACAAGTGTATATTAACACTTGTTTAAAGTACTAAGGTGCTATGTTTATGTTAAAGTTTAGTTTATGTTAACATGATCATGTTTAGTTTATGGCTCAGGAGTTTTGCACACTGACAGCTATTTGATCATTCACATAAGGAATCTGATTTCTTTAAGAAATAAATAAAAAAATTGACAGAAGAAAAACTTTTTTAAAGACTTTTCAAAATAAAATAGAATCTAAGCAAAAGAAAAGGGCAGCGGCAGAACATGACGCATTTTCTGATGTCAATACAAACTTGTTCCTGTCAGCACTGAACATCCATTCAACGGCATTTCACAACTCCATGCTGCGTGAGGTTGCAACAAGCCAAGCCAACCCCAGTGTAGCTGCCAGCCTCACGCTTCAACATTCACTTGGAGAACTTCAATACTGAAGTAAGGAACACCAAAATATCAGCAAGTTTTACATACAAAGAAACTAATGAGTGAGATTTCCCTTTAGATAAATGCAACAACATAACCAGAACTAACAAACACTGTTACCAAGAAAAAAAAAAGTCTCAAATCCTTTCACACTTTGTTGCAGCACCATCATTTAGATTGCATACATAAATTCTTCCTTATGAAATGTCTACCTCAAGATCGTGATTGCACTAGATGCTCTGAAACACGAACGTCAGGCTATCAGACACAACAACAGCAACCCATCCCAGCTCCTCTTCCTTCCACTATCTAGCTTAAAGTGAGCTATATGAAGAAGACATCTAGCCCTCACCACACAGAGTGAGAAAGGTTTCCAAATGTTCATCAGCACTTAGCTGTTGTTTAGGAGGAGTATGAAGGCCTCTCTTTGCTCTGCCCTGGGTGGTTGTGCGTTTGGTATTGCTGCATGCACTCATCTGGCCAGACAATTTCGAGCCATTTCAGGGGCACCACACAGGGCAGCAGGAGCAGCCGTTGATCCTATGCAACAAACAGCACAATTCCGGAACTGAAGTTCAGAAGATCAAACGGATGCGTCCAACTGCAAAAGCAGTTTTTTTTTTTTTCTCCCTGTCAGCAGTCAGAAGCTGACATGCCCTCCATCAGACAGGTTTTCAGATGCAGGGAGCTAACATCCATTAGCTAACCACTCACATGGAAGAGGAAAGCCTACAAAGACCTGTAGCATTCAGATGAATGTTATGATAGGAGAAATGGTGCCTGTGGATTTAATCAGTGTTTGAGTGGTAATTATAGCCTCACGTACCACAGCTAGAGCACAGCTGACAAGTTCTGTGCCCCCGAGAGGGGATGACGAGTGAGGCCTCCCTGTGACAGGGTACAGGAACAAAAAGAGCAAAAATGAATGCAGACACAAGTCCCATAGAACAAAAAGTGTTGAACATTTGGAAAACTTGGGTTGAAAGTATTTCACTAGGAGGTATCCCATAGTGCCCGTGATGACTGAGCACACAGCAAACTGAACATTTATGTATCTACTAAAAGAAAGGGAACAGAAGTACTTCTCACACCCTTGCAGGGCTCCACCACATTCTACAGGCCTCAGTACCTTTGCCCTCCTTCCTCAGTTACAGAATCTATTTTGAAATGAGGCACAGGAGCTAACAGATTTATTTTACTTTTAGGAACAAATATAATGCCAATTTCCTGCTAGTAGTACCAGAGATCAATCAAAGAATAAGTAATACTCCAAGAAATTTTTGCACACAAACAAAAATCTCTTCTTGTTCTGTCTGCTCCTCCATCCATGTCAGCCTTTGAGTTACACAACCTGCCCACAGCAGTGCAGACTGGTTGAAAGTATCTTATATTATGTTTCGTAAGACTTATCAGTGCTAACATTTGTCCATGTTAACAACCAAGACTATAATATATTGAACTGTTGGCTGTGGATGTGAGAGAAAAATAAAGAAGTGCAACTACAGCTATTTGGGTCCAAATTTATACACAATGTTGATTTCTAGTAAGTATTCATATATAGTGAAAACACTCACATGTAATGAGTGTCCTGCTAACTGGGTGATAACATTGTGTACTAAGTATTGTGATCTGGCTGTTTATAAGTAAGAATAAGTTCTGCAGCTCTCTTACCACTGTACTTGAAAGTTCAGCACTCATACCAACTCAGTATAGTATTCTGACCTGACTGTGACAAAAATGTACTTCTTTAACTCTCCAGAGAAGACTCAAAATGAATAGATATGAAAGGGCTTAAACTTGACAAGCTACAAAGCAGGACAAGGAGAAATGGTTTTAAGTCGAGGGAGGGAAGATTTAGGTTGGATGTCAGAAGGAAGTTCTTTACTATGAGTGGTGAGGTGCTAGAATAGGCTGCCCAGAGAGGCTGTGGATGCTCCATCCCTGGAAACGTTCAAGGCCAGATTGGATGGGGCTCTGGGCAGCCTGGTCTAGCATTAAATGGGGAGGCTGGTGGCTCTCTCTGTGGCAGGGAGTTGGAGATTCATGATCCTTGAGGTCCCTTCCAACCCTGGCCATTCTGTGATTCTGTGATTTGCAGACAATCCATCTCCAGAAATACTGCCCCTACTTGACAAGTAAGCAATTAAAACAAATACTAAGTAGCTGAATGTCAGCAGGGTCAAAACCAGGAGACCACACAACGCCGGATCACTCACGCATCATGTTACAGCCAGCCTGGGCACAGGCAGCTGATGGCTGATCTGTCAGAAGAGAGCAGTCGCTGCCTGCAGCCCGTCATTAGCACAAGGCTGAGTTTACATCACTTTTACTCTGTTAGATTCCAAGATTTCAAGGATACCTAACCCAGCGAAGACTCAGAGAGGCACAGGCTGACAATGCCCGTCTCTGCACAAAGTCTGATGAAGGAAAGTTAACTTGTCAAGGCCTTTTTACCCAACTGGCACAGAGAAGATTTCTGCTTCGGCACATGCGTGAAATCATCACAACACTTCTGGCTGTGGCCGCTGCCAAAGCCTGCAGTGCTTCATTAGGAAACACAGTTCTAGAAATCAATGCTAATCATGTGCCTTGATAGAAGTATACAAGAAAAAAGAAAGAAAGAAAAAAAAAGCCAACTAAATTATCACTAAGGAAAAAAAAAAAAAAAAAGGAAAAAGTGAGAACAAAATTTTTTCTCAGCTTTTCCACCTTTAAAAACACGCACGGGGCTAAACCGAGCGACAGCCGGCCTCCAGACGAGGGAAGCTGAAGGGACTGGGCGATGTGACGGGCGGACAGCGGGACGACAAGCCCTAACCTTAACCCTAACCTTAACCCCCCAGCCCCCCGGCGGTCCCTGCGCTACCTGATGTTGGTTGGGGGCGGCCCGGCCCCCAGCGCCGCGCGGCGGCGTCTGCTCCTCACTGATCTTCTGCTTCAGCTTCTTGAACATGGCGGCCAGGGGAGCGCGCTGCCTCCCCGTCGTCCTTCTCGCCCTCCTCCCGCTCCTCCTCCTCTTCTCTCGCCCTCTGCGCTGAGATGGCGATGGCTCTCGCCCCCTGCCCCGCTCGGCCGCCGCCGGCTCCCCCCTCCCTCAGCAGGTGACCGCGTCGCTGCGCCTGCGCGGCCAACGTGGAGCCGAGAGCTCGGGGCGGTACGGGGCGCGGCGAGGCACAAACTTCCCACGGGAATTCGCCGCACTCCGCCCCCGAGGACCTCGGGCGGGTCCGGGAAGGGAACGCGGTGACGGCGGGCGGGAGGATGGGTGGATAGGCGGCGGTCAGTGCGTGGCGCGGCGAGACGGAGCCGAGATCCGGGTGGGAAGTGCCGGAAGGATCGTCACCGCAGGGCGCGGAACGGGCTCGGGTGGTCCGGTGTGGAGACAGGACTCGCTGATCCCCGCGGTCCTTTCCGCCGTGCCGCCATCCTGTGACTCACCAAACGCCGGCAGAGGTTCCTGAGCCCTTCCTCGTGTGACGAAGCTCCTCTCCCTGCCGCCCGTTCCTGCAGCTGGCTGAAAACCTGTCTGCTGGCAGCCACCTCGTGTCCTGTTGTGTTTGCAAACCTGAGCCGTGTTATTTACGGATAGGATGTGAATAAAAGCATCACTGTTGAGGTTTTCTATTTGAAACCGGGTGGCAGGTGTTCTTGGCCACTTTGCAGAAGCTTTAGATTACTTGATGGATTTTTTATTATTGTTATTAATTTTACTGTGTGTCTTCAGTCCTGTCCGTGAGACACAGCGAGCTGTTAAAGCAGCTGCCATTCATTCTCCAACAGTGGGATTATTTCAAAACTGCCATGTTGCCGATGATGTCATACGAACGCTAGAAATACAGGCTGGGATTTGCAAGAAATGCTGAACCATGAGCCTTCTGTATAGCACTGCTCTATGAAGAATGTAATCACAAGCATCCTGACATAGAATCATAGAATGGCCTGGGTTGAAAAGGCCCACAGTGCTCATCCAGTTCCAACCCCTGCTATGTGCAGGTCGCCAACCAGCAGACCAGGCTGCCCAGAGCCACATCCAGCCTGGCCTTGGATGCCTGCAGGGATGGGGCATCCACAGCCTCCTTGGGCAACCTGTTTGCCCTGAAATACATTGCTGTTACCTTTAAGTAATTTGAGAAAAAAAAAAAGTATGTAGATGGATAGTTTGCTGTGCACTGACCACAAAATGAGCAAGATACTTTCACAGCAAATATATGTATAGTTTTTCCTAATGTTTTGCTACATGTGAAAAAAAAAATTAATTTTCAACAGTGTATTTGGCGGTAGATAAACTGTAAGACTGGTTGTGATACTTACGTATAGGTAGGTTTGGAAACAGAGGACTAGGAAAGAGTTTCTGAGACTAAGAGGGCAAAAATACCTGAAGAGCAGCCTACAGGGATGTGAGGTAGAGTGGGTGATTATATTTAACTGTGGTTTTAAAAAGGGAAAATTTGCTACTTGAGTCAGATGGCTTCTATTCCCTCTAAACCTGGCATGCAGTAGCACAGACCATTTCCAGGCAGCATGTGAGGGCACTGCCCAAGGAATGCTCTGGGAAACTCTCTAATCACTGCACCTTCAGCCTCACCTCCAGCCTCCCAACACATCCCCGGTTACCACACCTCTGTGCTTTGTCACGGTGCTGCTCTGCCTCTGCAGCACCTGTAATTACACTCTAATTTTAAGTATGTCTCTAAATGTACTGTGTGAATCTAATGGCTAGATGCATATTAAAAGGAAACTAACTCATACAGCCATCAGAGAGAAAAAGCTGAGCTTACAGCTGCCTTTCATCTTGCAGGGCATTATTATCCAGGTGGACTATCTGTCCAAACATCAATGGGGTAAGTCAAGTTTTTCTTCCTTTCTCTAACCATGTATTATCCCGGGTATTTATACAGACTGGGGGAAGATCTCCTTGAGAGCAGCCCTGCGGAGAAGGACTTGGGGGTCCTGGTGGATGAGAAGCTGGACATGAGCCAGCAGTGTGCGCTTGCAGCCCGGAAGGCCAACTGTGTGCTGGGCTGCATGAAAAAAGGGGTGGCCAGCAGGGAGAGGGAGGTGATTGTCCCCCTCTGCTCGGCTCTTGTGAGGCCCCATCTGCAGCACTGCTTCCAGGCCTGGGGCCCCCAGCACAGGAAGGACGTGGAGCTCTGGGAGCGGGTCCAGAGGAGGGCACTGAGATGGTCAGAGGGCTGAGCAGCTCTCCTGTGAGGAAAGGCTGAGGGAACTGGGATTGTTTAGCTTGGAGAAGAGAAAGTTGCGGGGAGACCTCATTGTGGCCTTTAGTACTTGAAGGGAGCTTATAAACAGGAGGGGGAATGGCTGTTTATGAGGGTGGATAGTGATAGGACAAGGGGGAATGGTTTTAAACTGAGACAGGGGAGGTTTAGGTTTAGGAGGAAGTTTTTCACCCAGAGGGTGGTGAGGCACTGGAACAGGTTGCCCAAGGAGGCTGTGGATGCCCCATCCCTGCAGGCATTCAAGGCCAGGCTGGATGTGGCTCTGGGCAGCCTGGGCTGCTGGTAGCACATAGCAGGGGGTTGGAACTGGATGAGCAGTGTGCTCCTTTTCAACCCAGGCCATTCTATGATTCTGTGAATCATGTCTTCTTCTACTATTGCCACTACCTGCCCTTACTTTTGTCATTTTTCCTTTACATTTTTTTTTTTTTTAAAGCATTTATAGCTTTGTTCATTCTTTCACAAAATGTACAAAACATGAAAGCAAGCTCTGTATTATTTCATTGGAAAAGTTAGTTGTTGTGTTCTGAATATATATATTCAAATTCTGATGATGTATCTGATAATTCCACAAAATATGTTCATAAATCTTCAAATTTTCTAGTGTCTGGGCAAGTTTGATTAAAACATTTTGCAATATACAAAGAATTTACTCCGAACTCAGTGAAGTCCTGGGGGAATTGTCTGGAATCACAATAATTCCCATCCCTTCTGGGTGACAAAACTCTTTATGCAACTGAATAGTACTTTATTTCTAGAGGGTAAGTCAGAGAAAAATAAATGCATTTCTGCACAGTTCTGGATATGGTAGATAATCAAGAATAAAATTCTGTTCCCAAGTGAATCTGTAGCAGTTATTAATGTATCTCCGTGGGAATGGAAACTGAGCATTAATGTAAAAGACTGTGTTTTCATAGCAGTCTAGACTTCCCTAATTGTCAGTGACAGGGACCCACATATCCCTGCAGTCCCATTCCTCACCTTGTGCTAGAGCCAGTGCTTGTCAGGCCTTTCCTCCAGCCATTGCTGTGTGTTGATTTTGCAGAAAACTGAACTGACAAAAGAGCAAATAACTTTCTGCTGACTTACTGTGTCTCTCGACTGCAGGAGAGACAGAGGCAGCCAAAAGCTGGATAGCTTTACATTGCAGGAGTTCTTATTTCAGATTGCTTAGGAGTGTATGGTCTTTGCTGTGCAATTTGCTTAATTTTAAACTGAAGTAATCCCACTAAGTGCTATCTCAAGGTTAGCTAACAAGCGGCTCTGTTTCTCAATCAGTAACTTATCTTGGCTGCTAATGACTGTATTCATGAGGTGGCCTCTAGTCAGCCTAACCTGATTTTCAAAATGCTCTCTTTAAGTTATTGCAGCTCTGTGGAAGTCACAAGAAAGCCCTGGGGATGAATTATGAATGTGGCTTTCAGTACTCTTTTCCACACCTCAACTCCAATTACTTTGTGAAAAATGTATGAATCTGCTAACAGCTACTTCTTTCAATCCACTTCTCCACCACAAATATGGAAAGACATAAAAGAAGGAAGCATCACATATGTTCATTTCTGGTAACTTTTTTTATCAGTTCATATTTTTTGAAAGGAGGTTTGTCATCAAGAATTCTTGAAATTTGCTTTATATTATCATCTCATTGTTAAACGAATGTCTGATAAAAACATTATTATTACTCCTACTGAATCTTATTCGACGTAGAAGAAATTGCTATAAAAACAGTCTAATGTGAACTGTAATAACATATATGTAAGCAGAAAGGAGCACTAACCAAACAACAGAAGTTACTGTCCAGAGCTTACAGTGCATACCGCTGCTCTTTACATACAAGTTATGGAACATTGCATTTTGTTGTAATTGCAGTGTTTACTACTCATAACATTCAAAATATTAATGTTGCTATTAAGGCAGCTATGCAGTGGCGTATACACAGGTGCATAGGTATCAGTATCAGTCAGGAAGTATTTCAATCTTTATTTCAACACAAAGGTTACAGACAGCCACACATTATCTGATAGTACATGGAAATGGTGACGAGTTTTTCATAGATGCAGTTAGGGAGTGAGAAGCATCACAGAATCACAGAACTGTAGGGGTTGGAAGGGACCTCCTGAGGTCATTGAGTCCAACCCTCCTGCAAAGCAGGCCCCCTACAGCAGGCTGCACAGGTAAAGAAGTAGTTATGCAAGATACATCCTTTAATTATATTACTATGACTAGAGTCCTACGAGTTTTAAAATGAAAGCCGGACTTAGTGAATAGTCAGAGTACGTCTTCACCTGATTTGATGGATACTTTTCTATCTAAATATCATGACTCTCAACTACCAGCAGATGTCAGTGTTCCAGAACATTACCACTAGCTCTGTAGTCATTGTCAGTAACAAATGCAAAACTGTACTGGCTATGGAAAGAGAGTTGTAAAATATGTGGAACAGAGACTTGCAAAACAAACAAATAAAAACCTACAACAACCACTTAACCATCTAATCTTTATGTGTATGAAGAAGACACTGCTCTAAGTAACCTGCTGGATATCTAATAGTACATTTCTTTATCATGTGTCTGGTTTGATGGTTGCTTAGCAGTCTATTTATGTGTTTAGATGTTCATCTGTGCTGCTCTGCTATTGGTCTGAGCTCAGTGAAGGGAAAACTGAGCAAAAAGGTTCACCAACAACCATCTAAGATACACGGGAGAGGAATAAGATCTGTGAACTTGTGGAAAATGCACAAAGCTATGTAGAGAGCAAGGGCAGTGCCTGAGAAAGCTGAAAGACAGCCTAGAATCTGCAGTTGTTTCTTTTGTTGAGAAAGCAAGAAACTCACTTCAGAGTGAGGAAAAGCTTACAAGCATTGCTGCTCTACACCTTGGAAAAGAAAGGAAGCTTTCTGCTCTAGTGGGAAAGTTGTTCAGAGGTCACATTTCATGCAACATGCTTCTCTTCACAGAAGTACAAAGTGCAAGCTCAGGCTTTGAAGGCTACAGAGAGCCACTAGGGTAAACTGAATCACTGCTTATGACTGCAAGACAAGGAAAATATCCGGATTCATGCAACTGAATAAGACATTTTCTTGTGAATAGAAACATAAGCCATGGAGAGATTTAATAGTGAGGGCCAGGATCTTGCAAGAGTCTTGCTTTCTTAAAACAAAAATAATCATTTTATCTCTATCTTGCTAAGTGGAATTCCCATTCTGCTTTGTCTAAATTGTCAAAACTCTAAACTTGTATTTCACTTTAATTGCTGTACTTCCTTTAAAATCTCTGGATGCCATGAAAAGGGAGATAAGGATGCCATAAAACACAAGATTCTTCATATCAACAGTGATGCCAGCCACAATTTCAGTTTTAAATGAGCTGGCAGCAGATTCTCACTTGAATATTTTTATTTTATTTTATTTTATTGCATGTACAATATAAAGTATCCATATCAGCAGGGACCTTATATCTAAGAGAGCAAAGAACTTGCTTCTGAAGGCAGAGTGTCTTTACGGCAGATCAGTAGATTTGTTGGTTTCAAGGAGTCCTCTGTTTGCTTCCCAGCACTGCTCTTCTCATCAACCCTGGGCAAGCTGTTTTGTATTTCTGTTCTTCTGTTGGTCTTTTAAGCAAGAAAGTGATGCTACCCAATTTCTTGCAAACACGTGGTTAGATTTTCTCTTTGCTTTCCCAGTTGCTGCAATAAAGGTCATCCTTTTTAAGAATACTGATGGACAGATTCATAGATTCAGTTATTTCCCTGCTAGGATTTTTCTGATTCTATGTTCATATTTCCACTTAAGCACTGTCTTTAAGAAATGGCAAATGATTTTGCATAATAATTTTCAGTCAGCAGTGCTTAGAATACATGCAAGTATCTAGAGACAGATAGGTTATTCAGATGGGAAGAACTAAAAATACATATATGTAATCTGTATGATCCCTTTAGCTAAAGTCTGGAACTTCTAAAAGCACATTACTAGAGATGCTACATTAAGCAGAATTCACTGCCACATTTCTGACTATAATACAACTAGGAACACTCAACCAATTTCAGATTAAGAAAATCTGCTGGTACTGGTATGCTATTGCCTGAGTACTGTCATACTCTAAATCCCATACTACTCTTAGTTTTTAAATGTTTTGGACAGAAGTGTTTCTTATTCTCCTTAACTCCTTTTTCTAGCTTCAAGAATTTACTGCAAACTTTGCCACCCACTGAGTAGGGTGGAAGAGCTGGTTGAAGACACCCAAGGCCTTTAGGCCTGAAATTCCTTTCATGTTTGACCTATTTCTCAATGACAGGCCCATAAGAAAGCACTTCTAGAAAAAGAATTACTTACCTTTCAGCTGAAGAAAGTGGATACTTTATCACTTCCTCTGAACTGCTGCAAGAACAGTGTTATTACTCAGCATTTATTTAAATTCATAATATCTGCTGTTGTTGAAGTGACTTAGAAACAAACGTTAGGTAAGTCTGATGATATGCCCATAAAATAAACACAAGTCATTTTACAGCAGAGCAAAGTGATTTCTGGAAGACAAGTTCTACAAGTATTGCACAACACCTCCATCGTAGATATGGGTTTGAATCAACTTTTAATCCCATGGTCTAGGAAATATCCTGAGTTGTATACACACAGAATGAAAAGACGTCGTTCCCCTTGCTGTGTCCTCATGCTATTTCATGACCTCCATGGGTCAGTACTGGGGCCTGTCCTGTTTAATATCTTTATTGATGACCTGGATGAGTGCACTCTCAGTAAGTTTGCAGATGACACCAAGCTGACTGGAAGTGTCAATCTGCATAGGGGTAGGAAGACCCTATGGAAGGATCTGGATAGGCTGCACCCCTGAGCTGGGGCCAGTGGAATGAAGTTCAACAAGACCAAGTGCCCTGCACTTTGGCCCTAACAAACCCAGTCAGCACTACAGGATTGCTTGGGGCAGATTGGCTGAAAGGCTGTGCAGAAGAAAAAGACCTGGGGGTGTTGGTCAACACTCAGCTTACATGAGCCAGCAGTGTGTGCCCAGGTGGCCAAGAAGGCCAGTGGCATGATGGTTTGTATAAGAAACTGTTGCTAGCAGGAGCAGGGAGGTGATCTCCCTCTGTACTCTGCTGTGGGGAGGCCTCACTTTGAGTACTAAGTTGGAGCACAAGTCTGATGAGGAGCGGCTGAGGGAACTGGGGTTATTTAGAACGGAGAAGAGAAAGAGAGGGAGACTTCTCTCAGGGGAGACCTTATAGCTCTCTACAACCATCTGAAGAGAGGTTGTGGAGAGGTGAGGGTTGCCCTCTTCTCCCATGTAACTAATGATAGAACTAGAAGGAATGGCCTCAAGTTGCACCAGGGGAGAAATGGGTTGGATGTTAAGAAAAACTTCCCTGAAAGAGTGGTCAGGTGCTGGAATGGGCTGACCAGAGAAGTGATGGAGTTGCTCTCCTGGAGGTGTTCAAGAAACACTTAGATGTTGTACTGAGGGACATGGTGTAGTGGGAAATATTGCTGATAGGTGAACAGTTAGACTGGATGATCTTGGAGGTCTTTTCCAACCTTGGAGATTCTATGATTCTGTTCTACAAGGGTGACAGCCACTGGCATCACCCCTTCTATTATCTCCCTTAGTTAGCAAAGAAATACTGCCTGGCATGAAACACTCCTTGACTTGCGAAAATCGTTACCTAAAGGAAGTTACCACTGCTCAGAATGCTCCAAGCAACAATGTTATTTTGCATCTTCACCTGTTAACATGTGTAATTTCGAAGTAATCTCAAACTCTAATTATCCAATTGCTCTCTCTCTGACCTCATTCACTTCCTTTTGTTACTTTGACTCCACACTCCTACTTCATATACATGAAGTTTTTCCCTGCTTATTCCTAAGAGGCCAGAGACATTCGGTTTGGCTTAACAAATGCAAATTGCAACTCACAGCACAGTTATGTTTAATAATTAATAGAATATATTCCTCATCAATGAGTGCATCTATTAAAATGGACCAGAGTTGTACAGAGTTAAAAACTGCCTCAAAAAACCCCAACTAAACAAAGAAAAAAACAACAAAACACCTATCACCACAAAACAGTGACAAGTCTTCATAGAATTATCTCTTCTGATAATTTTTCTTCAGGCAACATATACAGGCTTAAGGCTCTGAAAGGGGAGGAGGTGGTAATCTCAGAGTTGCAATTTTATACTTCAATTTATAGTAAGGGCTACATGAACTCAAATGTTGTAGCAAGAAAAACTCAGCTGACCTCAACTTGTCCTCCAGGATCTGAAACTTCATTTGGAATAATATCTGTGGGAGGTGAGACTTTTCCCTGACAAGAGAGATGCTGAACTGATGGGGACTGCACCAGTTTTAAATTGCATTCATTGTCATTGGGTGAGTCAGAGGGCAGGATTTGAAAATTCAGATCTAGAAAAAATATTGTTAATTTTACAAGTTTACAACATTAAGGAAACTATTTTGGCATTAGGAAAAACAACAACAACAACAACAACAACAAAGCAAGACTACTGTGTCTTGCTTGATTTAAAGGATTTTGAGCAATTTTTATTTCTAACACCGCTAAGTTCTCCTTATGAAACCAGGAGTCATACAGTGAGCTTCTTATTCTAATTTAGCAACAATCTGCATGAGTAATGCAACCAAAGAAAGTCAGATGCAAGTCACTGCTTACAAAAGAGTTTGCAATATGATTTTTACTCTATGAATCTTTTATTTTAAACACATGTGATAATACTTATCAGAGAAGGGAAACAGTGACTTCTTTACCAGAGATGGAGGTCAGACTTTGCACTCAGGCAGGAGGGCCTGCCGCAGGTATTTGGGTCAGAATACACAGAACACATTGAAACACTGAGATACAATTCTTCTGGTAAGAACTACAGTGGGGATGACATTTAGCTTTTGATTTCCAAGTGGAAGATGCCAGGTATTGTTCTTTTATTATATTACCTTTATTCAGTTCATCCCTGTAACTATTCAAAGTAGGAAGAAGTGTTTTTTGTACATCACGTAGTTTCCTATATATCTGTTCAACTCATGCTTCAATATAGACTGCTGTGATCCACAGCACCAAGACAATTTTGTATTTGGGACACTGAGAGAAGAGAAGAAGTGTTGCAAACAGTTAACATTTCATAATTATAGTAAGTATGCACAAAAATACTTAAACGGAAGGCAAAACTTCCTTTTGGGTTTACTCAGATACTGTAAGAAAGGTAAGTTCACTTGCTGTCATAACACATTGTCATGCTATAATTCTCATTCAGTTTGTACCCCCCACTACCTAACATTTTGTACTGAAAATGTTTCATGCAGTATTTTCTCCTCTTTCTCTGTATAGTACTTTCTTTCTCCGAGTTCTATCTAATTAAACACAGTATGAACATTCATTTAATTCTGTATAGTTAAGCAGTCCAGATTTTTTTTCTAGTCCATTAAGGACAATGCTAAGCAAATAACATACTGCAGAGGTAAGATCAAATATTATTCTTGCCAACCTCTGTTGCAACCTATTAATCTTTAAATAGCTAGGAACAATGCCAGAAAGTCTCCCTGGGTAATATACTGTCCAGAAGCCAAATGGGGCTTGGGGTCTTTTGGTGTGGTCTCTTTAGATGTACTCATGCAGAGAGAACTGGGGAAAGTTAAGAATAGGAGATAACTGTGGAAAATTATACAATAACAAACCAGTGGGAATGAGGCTGCTTTAGTTTGTGTGGTGTTGGTAATCTAAAGTGCACAGTGCGTATTTATAAAACATTCTCTAGTCACTATCGCCTTACACTTTGCAAAACAGCCATTGAAGCTACCAACAGTCTTGGAAGGGATTTCTCTTACCTACGAAGATTGAAAAAACTTTAGAAGCAAAGTGATATTTCTCTGGAGATCAAAGGAGAAATTGCTGTTTCAGGATAGCACCTCATCTCTAAAACCAAAAACTGGGAAAGAAAACATCATACGGGTAAAAACAGTGGTTGCTTAATGCAAGCCTCAGAGCAAAGAGAACAGATAGGTGGTAAACTGAAAACACAGACTGGAGCAGAGACATGTACATGACCAGTCTTCAAACCACTCCTGGTCTAAACATGAATAAAACTTCTAAATTTTAGTTCAAACATTCATACTTTTTTAATGCAGTTTTGTCTCTTTTTACCACTGATTGACATGCACATAAATCCAGATGTACCATTCATGCAGAGACACCTCATGATAACAAAGCAGAAAGGATCAAGTCAAAACCTTTGTTACGTGTTGCAAAGGAAATGATGAGAGAGAGTCCCTGTATAATTATTCAAGAAGATAAACCAGACAAGTAGTAACTCCTATGAAATGAACTCCATTAATGACAGCTGGTAATTTTACTTCTGGTTAGTGAAACTAATGCCATTTTTGCTGCAATGGAAGAATTTGTTTTGTTAATTTAGTTGACTAGTAAGTCTGCTCAAATATGAAGGCTGATCAAAGATAGAAATAATGAAAGTGTAGAAAACCAAGATTTGACTCTAATGCTTGCACAGAACATGATTTTCAGTGGGAAAGGAGAAGAATGTAAATAATGAATACACTCCAATTGCTTCCTTACTAAAAGGAAATGCATCCTCTAAGAATGAGAAACAGATCAGGTACATTACTCACCACAAAATATTCCTATTTTTTAAATCAAATGAGAATTGATCAGTTTTCATCATCTTACTGACTCCTTTGTTTTAAATACTTACGTATATTTTTGTTCATATATATTGTTTGAAAACAGGGAAAAATACAAATACTGAAAACATATGTTATTAACAAAATTCTGAACTTAAGTCTTAAAATCAGAGACAAGGCAAAAGAGACAAGATAAAGGATTAGAAAATGGCAGCTCTGTGGAGAAAAGAGCATGGTATTGAGAAATGAGAGTAGTGGTACTGCTCAGCGTTAAGGACAGAAATACTGGGTCTTCTGTATAATAAACTCACACCCTTACCTGCCAAGTGCTGAGGGACTGCCAACAGCAGCAGACTGCAGTGGCTGATCAGGGATAAGTTTCCACTTTGCATGTTTCTTCTCTCCTATCTTACCTTTACTAAGCCTCTGCCAGCTCCACTCCTCTGTCTCTTCTGTGTTAAACCATCCAGTCCTTACTCCTAGGGTTTTTGGCCAGATGCCTGGCTCACAGTGAAGGCAGCACCCTGCCCTTGTTGGCATCCCATTGCTGGGGCACCTAGGGGGCCTCAGTGCATTCCCCCAGACTCTGACCTTGTGCACAATAAGCACTCTGCCAGCCAGGGGCACACAGCAGAGCAGCTCAGGTGCTCTAAACTTTTTTTTGTGCGTGTGTGCAATTCATTATCAAAGAAATAATATCAAATTAAAAGCTTTGAGATTTTTTTTTTTTTTTTTGCTAAGCCAAACTCTCACATTCTTCATCTTAACCTTGTATGGTTAAGGATGGATGTGAAATAGTTCTGTCCAGTTTTATTACTTAATCTTCTATGTTGTTGCCAAAAATAGAGGAAGGAAGTAAAATAATTGTATGTAACAAAAGGCTAGATGAATTTTGGTTTGTATATACTGATAAATGTGCTGATTGCTGCTTGTGATGCACTAGCACCAACATCTTCCTTGAAACTCTTTATCACAATCATTTCTCAAGTGGCTGTTTCAAAACCATCCCTTTGAAGCCCTTTTGGATGTTACTCCTGTAAGTTTCACGTGGATGAACAAACACAACCCTCAAATAGCTAACTTCAATGAAGAGCTTCTATTAATTTTCCTCATGCAACATGAAAGGGTTTTTTTCTTTCTGTTTGTGAGAAAACACTGTGCACATTTTAACAATAACTACATATAGTTGGCAAGCCACCTCTTCCTCTGTTTTCCCTGTGTGAGGTTACTTTTCAGACATAATACTACTGCACATGTCAATGACACAACAGTTAAATTAGTTTCAAGCAACGAAATTTCAGTTGCATCCAACCATAGCCTTGGGTTTACACAACTGTTATCATCCCACTGGCTATGTCCGGTACCATTTATTATAAGCAACCCAGAAAAACATCCTTTCCATAACGTAAAAGTAGATAAATGCAGATGCAGAACTGGTTGTTCTAAAAATGAACCCCCATGGTTTTCTTACCAGGAATTGAGAATTGTGGTATCTCCCACAGGAAACAGGCAAAGCTTGAAAAGTCTGCACACACTTTACTTAACGCTGCTCTGGCAGCCCTTTACATTTCTTCTGCAAGGTTTTGAAGTAAAGCAGACATGGAAAGTTAGTAACCTAAAGACTCCAAATGGTTATTTGAGTAACTGCTTCTCATAAGACATTGTAACCTGTATGAGATTACACTTAGACTAGTTTTAATTCTTTATCTATTAGTACTTGATGCTCAGGCTTGTTCATATTTATATATATATACACACACATATTGTATGTATGTGTACAGATGCATATTCTATATACAAATGAACAAAAGTTTTAGTTTCTGTTGACAATTAGAAGAACTTTTAAACTGGTTGATTAACCTTTCCTATGTTTTACTAATAAATCCTAAAAATACTTGTTTTAAGTCTTAAGAAATAAAAGAATCTGATGTGTATAACAAAGTAGCAAAACTTAGTCACTGCATAAAAACTTAAGGTGTCATCCCAGGTATGATTTTGCCCTGTAAAACAGTATAAAAAATCATATTTATTGTGCCTTCATTCTGGTACCAGATGTGCTTTTTGTCATGTTGAGAGGATGGTTTATTTCTAATATTTGGGTGGTGAGTTTTGTAGTTCTTCTCTCTTCTCTTCTCTTCTCTTCTCTTCTCTTCTCTTCTCTTCTCTTCTCTTCTCTTCTCTTCTCTTCTCTTCTCTTCTCTTCTGAGTTTGTTTGTGGTTTTATTTTAAACTTTCAGATTTTTTGTTTGTTTTGTTTTTCACCTAGTTGCCAGGTGCACAAATCCAATCTTGGCTCCTGTAGTAACCAGCACTACTTCTCATGCATGCTTCACTTCTTGTAACGTAGTGTAATGTCACTGCAGAAGTGTTTTCATTACAATTGTGTAATTCTTTTCAGAAAAAACAAACAAACAAACAAAAAAAGTGACTCCATTGGTGACAACTGTGCAAACTGATTTGAAATTGTGTAAGTAATGAATTGGCTCTCTAATGCTAACAAACAAGTCTGCACAAGAAAATATAATCCAGTTTGTGTGTTCTCTCTCTTTTTAGCTGAGTTGGTGCAAGTGGTCGATGAGAGGACAAGATATTTAGATATGAATCATCAAAAGAGTAACTGAATCTCCTTTTGAATGCTACAGAAATACTGAGCAAGACTGTCACATCACTTTCAGAATAAATCATGTTTGGAATTAAAATTCACTGTATACATTTGGAGTGACATCTTTGTCTTCAGTACTCCTTTTACATTTGCTCAGCCTATTAAGAAGACAGATTCTGCCTCCTGGATCATCTCTATTTTCACTGTTTAAGTAATTCTGACTTTTGGTCTTGTAATTCAAGTAGTGTCACAGAGTAACGTACATACGACAAAAACAAAAATCCAACAGTGAAAAGATGGAAAACAGCAAAAAAAAAAATCTCATAAGTTGCATTCAATCTTTTTTATGTATCACATACAGAATTCTACATAGATTTTTTAAAAATATCAGGACTATAAGTTAGTCTAGAAACATAAAAACCTGCTTTTTACTCCTTCTAGTTCATAGAGATTGAGCTGCCATAACCTTCAGGCAAATCCAGTGCAAAGTACACATAGCAATAAATTTGCTACAAAATCCAGGTATCCTCAAGCTCTAAAATGGAATGTGCATTTATAAGAATACTATCATTTTCAATTTAATAAATACAATATTTTCTAATTCAGCTGGAGAGGTACATGCTATCTCACAATCCTGAATAAAGTAAATGGTTAAACAAAAGGCAAATCAATGGGTTAGACTTTACAGACAAGTAAAGAGGGGTGTCAACTGTATTGAATTTAAAAGAATTATTTTGAATTACTATTCATTTAGATGATGTACTGTGAAATTTTCTGTGAACTTTTCACATTTTCTGTCATTGTTTTCCAGTGCTTGAATTGTTAACATAGCATTTCTCTGATATCTTAAGAGCAGGAACTTCCATTTGTAAAGCATGACAGTCCCAAATTTCAGGGATTGGAGTTACCATTCTAATCATAATTTGGAAAAGGCGTTTTTGCCTTAGATCTTAGGTGCATATACATTATAGATAAATATCACTTCATTTCCAATCTTCCAAAGCATATGCTGATTTTTCAGTTTAGTAAGTGGAATTATGAAACCCAATCTGTTTAATTTGTACGGGCTTTTTCTCTACAAGTGTTGAGCATTCATGGCTTCCAATGACTGAAGCAACAGCACCTGTTTAGGATGTGAAAAGTAAAAAAAAAAGGCCAAAAGTGATGGTGATTATTTCAGAAGGAAGATGCTAACATACTTTTGACTGGTTTTCATGAGCAATAAAAAAATTTGACCATCTCTGAAAAAGAAAAAAAAGTGGGAGAGCCTCACAAATTTAAAATTCCAATGTCAGTGTCCTGCTTCTCTAATGGGACAGTAGTTATATGAAGAGAGCATCCACTTCCCCCAGCAAAGTATGATGCAAATTAATTACAGATATACAAAGAAATGAGTGCACAGAAGCAGCAAGCAGCAGAATGCAAGCACAACTGTAATGGAAAGGAAGCATCTCTCCCAAGCTGGCTCTGTTGCTCCATATGGTTTTAAATGCTGAGGGTCAGCTCTGCTGTTGGAGAAAATGAGGTAAGGGCTGTTCTTACTATATGGTGAATCTGTGCAGTTGAGTATTACAAGAGAATTGTAAAGGAGCTGTTTCTTCATGTAGGAAGCAAAGATTAAAAATAAATATTTAAACTCTTTTCATATTCTCCAAAGAAAACAAAAAACTGCAGTAGATATGTCTTAGTTATGTTAATAAGTAGTTCATCTCTTCACAGCCAACAGGAACTCTGTAGTAGGTCAAGATAACTTGAGTGGTGCTGTCAGGCATAGGGGACATCTAATAAGTTAGATTTCAGTGTGTTAAAAAATCTAAATGTATTGAGAAACCGTGTTTAAACTTTACACACTAATGACATCCACTTAAAAAAAATATATGCATGGTCAGAAAAGTGACTAACAAAAACATCTGAGTGCATACTAAAAAAAAATCACATCAAGTTGCTTACGCTTAATTTAGACACTGCTTGTCAGTTTTGCAGACTCAGCGTGGCTACGTAAGAGTGAGGTGATTTCCTTTATGTGGTTTGTGTGTCACCAGTAAAATCGACAAGCATTTACACAATCTTTTTTGGGGGGATACATAACACACATGGAACAGATCATGATTTTAAATTGAGCTTTAAAGAATGACGTTTAGCGTACATTAATTGCTGGTATTTTTATACGTATCAAACAAAACGAATCCATTGAAGAGTGTGATTATTCTACAATTCTGTGATGCCTATCAAGTCTATAAGGATAACACCACTTACATCCCTAGTTGTTTTTACAGTGGAATAATGATGAAAAGCTTTGTATGAAAATTAACCACACCATGTAAATATAAAACTTTCACATTCTAAAGTACAACTGATTTCTAAATTCCCTTTTTCAGGTTATAGCTTCACTTTACTTTAAAAAAAAAAGTTTCTAACAAACTCTCAGTTCATAGACATTGCTAATTTCATAATTTATATCCACGTAAATAGGTCAAAATAATGCCTGTGTTTTCTCCTTATTTTTTATTCAACAAGCTGATCTTTGGAAACTGCTCAGCACATTATTACTAAAATAATTAAAGTATAAGATGAATAAAAACCCATAGTAAATACATAAATGGTCCCATAAATACATTCTGAACATAAAACTCGACATTCCAGTGCTTACCTCTAGAAGTCTTCACTGAGAATTTAGTGACCAAAACAGTGGAGAGGAAGTGAGAAGAGCTCTGTTTTCAATAGTTTGGTAAATTAACAAATCTGCACTGAAAACAGCTGTTTTCTGCAAAAGATTATATTTAGTCAGAAATCTAGATTTCTGGGAAAACACTGCTTGCTTTTGCAAGTAATTTAGTAAATGTTTTATGCATACAAAAGCCTTATGGAGGGAGTCTGATAATAATCCTTTATTATTCCACTGAATTCTACAGAAGTCTATGAAGTAATTTGACAACTATATTCAGCATACAGTCTGCATGCATTCAGCTTTGTACTTATTTCAGATATTCTCTAGAAGTAAGCCTCAGAATGATTCCCAGCATTTAACATTTAACCCATGCAGACTTTTACCTATTGCTTTGAATGCAACTGAAAATTTGCTTTACTCGGAGTAATGTTGAGTTCAACAGAGCTCCTTAAAATCCATGAAATCTTAGAGCTCTATGCCAATCACTGCAGGAACTTGATGTTGTTGAGGTGTTCTATACAACAGACCTGCACATTCATCCCAGATACGCCTTCTGAGGTGATGATCTCTCACTGAATGCCTCAACCAAGCAAAACAATTTTAGAGAGAGCTTTTTAGAGAAAAGGGAGAGCAAATCAGCAGGTTGAGTATCATATGAGAAGCAATCTATAATAACCTACCATATAAAAAGAGAAAATACCTGGAAAGGGAGCTCCAGTGCTACTTCATTTATTTATTTCAGTTGAAACACACTATTAATGGAACAAGCTCTACAGCAGCTATTTTGTCCAGGTTAGATTCATAAATCAATTTCTATTTTGTAACTGCAGCCACTCCATAGAAAAATTTCAATGTGATTTCATTTCTTGCCATCTAATTAAAGGTCTATAATGAAAAATGTACGTAACCCAAGTGTTTGTTTAACTCCTCATTAATGATGCTGAACTCAGAATTGCTACTGTGACATCTGGTACCACTGCCTCTAGTAACTGCTCTGTATACACTGCTCTGTGCACTGCTTTTCAGTAAACAATTGCTCTTTCAAGCCACAAAAATGCATGTCTGCTCTCAAGGAGACATGCTTTTTGCTGCATCATTACAGAAAAATGTGCTGCCTGCGATATCAAAAGACCAAACACATGCAAATCCTAACACTTCATCAGAAAAAAAAAAAATACAAACAACCAAAAGCATGTTTTCTCTTTATATAGCAATATGCTGACTGAGAATTCCCACAGACCAGGGGGATGGCATCTATCAGAAGATTCCACACAGACTCTCCATTCAAAATACTTTTCCCTGCAGCTCAATCAAAACCACCTGAGACATTTCTAATGAAGACTCTCTCCATAAAGCTCAGAAAATCAGCACATAAATCCTTCTGTAAGAATTAAAAACGACATCCTTATTTGAGGTTAAGTCAGCACTCTTTTCTTGTCTTTCCTACTGATATTCCAAGAAAAACTCCCTCTGCAACAGCACTTCCTCTCTGCTCCATCTCCCTGCGGTGAGATCATCATCTATTACTACAGAAATTAACACGATGTTAAAAATAAGCATGGAATGGCCACGCTGCATGAAGAAGGAGACAGACACTGTAATGTTTCTCAAGTAGGAAGTCCTAAAATACTAAAGAAACCCCAGGAGGTTGCTTTATGTCTACTGGAATAGATCTAATTTGCCTGGACGCTCCTCCTTCTTATTCATCCACTCGAGCTTATTTTAGTGTAACATTTGAACTCTGCCAAAGGCTCTTGGGAACATTCTTGAGTGTTACTGCTAGGCTTGTCATCCCCGTAGTGCCTTTTTATCATCAAGTGTCTTCCAACACGAAATAGCATCTCTTCCAGAGCTCAAGCCATCCCTGCGATCACCCTGCGTCAGTGCCAGAGGAGTTGGAAAGGCAGGCGGCTGCAGGTCTGATCCTGAGGGCTGCTTCAAGGTGGATCCTCACTGGGGCTGTGATGGATATTAGTTAAATCCTGGTGAACAAACCGGGATATATTTAATGAGGCGTTCCTTTGTTTTCTACGCCTTTCATCCCTAGGATCTTCGTTTGTTGTATTCGTCGCACATCAGCGTGCAAGTCCAGTGGCGTTTGGGGCGGTGTGAGACGAGGTGTGGGGCTTACACGGGATTTTTACCCTCAAACCGGCACCTCCCAACGTTCCAACCGGTTTAGAACGCAGAGAAGGAAACGCCGCGGACCTACCTCTACCTCTCCCTGCCCCTGGGGTGACCCAGCCGCAGGGTACACGGCCCGTCAGCAGCTCAGCGCACCGCGGCCGCAGGGAGCAGCGAAGCAGCGCACGCTCCGCACGGCGCTACGGCCGCACTCCCAGCTCCCGCACCGCCCGCAGCCGCGGCCCCTCCGCGCGCTCACCGCCCCTCGGCCGCGCATGCGCGGTTGCGCAGAGGCTGGAGGGCGGCCCGCGAGCGTCGCTCCGCTCCCGCCTGATTGCCGGCCCGGCTCCTTCCTCCCCGCTGCTCTTCCTTCCTCCTCCTCCTCCTCCTCCTCCTCCTCGCCGCGCGGTCTGAGCGCGACCGCCGCTTCCTGCCAGTCTCGCGGCTGCGGCGGCCGCTCGGCGTTGAAAGGGAAAAGGCGGCGGCGTGAGGGCGGGGAGAGGAAGAGAGGAGGACGGCCCTCGTCCGCGCGGCCGCTCCTGCCCCGCTCCGGTTCTTGCGGTTCCTGGGGCGGGGAAGGGCGGAGGGGGGGCAGGGTGAGGAGAGAGCGCGGCTGCCCGGCCCAGGCCGCCGGCTCGTCCTCGGGCGGCTTCGGCCTCCGTCCCTCCGCCGCCGGCACGGAGCTTGAGGCCGAACCGGGCGTTCCGGCCCGCAGGTGAGGCTGGGGCGGGCGGCGGGCGGGGGAACGAGGTCGGCCGGTCGGTCGGTCGGTCGTCGGTCGGTCCCGCGGCTGCGTTCCGTGCCGAGGGGAAGAGAGACGGAAAGCGGGGCGGACCCAATCGCGGGCATTGATTGCTGCGTCCGCGCCTTTCTCTGCCGCACTTCCTCGAAGCGCGGCGCCGCGTCTCCGCCGCTTGGCAGGGCGTGTCCGCCGGGCCGGGCCGGGCCGGGCTGCTGCCGGGCGGCTCTGCGCGCCCTGCGCTGGGCTGCGGGAAAAGCGTGCTGATAAGGGATGGGGGCGTTTGTGCGGCTCCGGGCTGCGATCCAGCACGTGTGTTACAGCTCGTTTCCACACTGATTTCCACCTTGGAGAGACCTCTGGCTGTCTTCGGCTTGAAATCGTAATGATTGTATGGTGTTTTCGTTCCTCTAAAGCGTCAAAGTGAGCACTGGGCGGCTTTGGAATATTTACTTGCACGAATTTCCTGTAGCATTAAGAAAAGTCGGTTTTTTTTTAAGCGTTCGTTATGTCTTGGGTTTGAAACACCGGTGGGGCCCAGAAGCAGGTATGATCTTAACACACATCTGCTTCCTTGCACAGCCTGATTGCTTAGTGGTGAGGTAAGAAGAGATGAAAGCTGCTCTGGCAGTGCAGCGCAGTTGGACATAGGTGACGTGCTTTTCCCATGGCTTTCTGTTACATTTGGATGTGTTTACCTTAGGGTGTGAAGTTGTGTTATCTGAACAGAATTCCTGGCTCTTGTGCATGTAAGGCAGCTGTGTGAAATGTCAGGTGTGAGCTTGTTCACCTAGACATCTATGCTTCTTGTGAACTGGCTTTGCTTTATAGCTCTCATTGTGCAGCAGCTGGCATAGTGTTTTAACACATGGAGTCTGGTTTAACCAGCGCTGTCTCAAACTTCCAATTCCAGGGGGCTGTGTAGCACGTGCTAAGGTCTTAAATAGCAGCTGAAGGAGCTGGGATTGTTCAGTCTGGAGAAGGCTCTGGGGAGACCTTATTGCTCTCTATAACTACCTGAAGGGAGGTTGTAGTGAGCTGGGGGTCAGCCTCTTTTCTTGTGTCACACTGATAGGACTGCAGGGAATGGCCTCAAGCTGCACCATGGGAGATTCAGGCTGGACGTTAGGAAATACTACTTCTCTGAAGAGTGGTCAGGCACTGGAATGGGCTGCACGGGGAGGTGGTGGAGTCACCGACCCTGGAGGTGTTCAAGGAATGTTTGGATTTTGTTTTGAAGGACATGGTTTAGTGAGAACTATTGGTGATAGGTGGATGGTTGGACTGGGTGATCCTGCAGGTCTTTTCCAACCTTGGAGATTCTGTGATTCTCTCACAGAGAATAAACACATAATAATAATAATAATACACAATAATACACATGCCATTTTTATTTATTTTTGAAATCTAGATAGATATATTACTGAGTACATCCAGTATATAACAATGATGAAAAACCAATGATGTGGTGTGTGTTTGTTGTTGTTTGTTTTTTTTTTGAAAAATAATAATATTATAAATGGTGATAGAGGTCAGTGCAATGCACATATTAAATATATATATATGTTAGAGAAGCTTTTTGAGAAAGTAACATGAATTTATTATCCTGAGTAACTGGAAATGACTTAGTGTGTAAATATATGCAGTGGACAACTTGTTTCTGTGCAAGCTTGCTTCTTTGTAATCTTCTGCATTATATATCATTTAAAATAGTACATTTAAATAGCACTGCTGGAAGTTCATAGATGTGTTTTAGGCATGTAGAACTAGAGCTGCTGCCATGGCAGAGGTGAAGGAGCACCTCCCCAGGGCCTGATAGCCCCACAGGGGATCCCCAGCTTTAGGGGGTACCCTGGAAGGTTTGCTCTGTTGTGCTTCAGTAGCTTTCCTGCAATGTAGAGTAACTTTAGCAATAGTAGAAAAGAGTAGGAGTGTTGTAAATATGAAGTTGTTAATGGAGAAATATCTTCAGTAGCTGCAGCTTGTTACTTGACGTGGGCTGTTACCATGGAGCTCTTTGTTTGTTTTGTTCATTAACAAATATTCTCGATATAGTAGCAGTGTGTTGCAGTGTTTTGTTTTTAAATGGTTAATGAATCATTCTTTTGCAAAATGATAGAGGACACCCATTTTGGAAAAGCTGACAATGTAAAAATGCAGTTTGCTTTGTTTTTGGAAGATTGGTGTGACTTTGTTTTTCATTATGCGTTCCTTTAATTTTTTTCATTGTGTTCATTGTAGTACTGTCATTTCCTCAAATTTGAAAATCATGTTTGACTTTCTGTTATTTTCCCTGAATCTTCAGTATCTGTGATAACACTGGTTCTGTAAATGTCCAGCTGTGTGATTGCTTCTCTGAAACCTACCTATGCTTTACATTGTGCCCTAAGATAGTCCTGGCTGTGTTATAACAGCTTTTCAGATCCTTCTTCTCAATAATGATAATATTCTGCATGTCATTTTTTTATCATCTCGTGGAGTAATGATATCTACAAGTGCAGCTGTGAGCAGCTGACTGGCAAAGAATTCATGCTTCATAAAATAAATATCAGTGATTGGAGTCACTTCACTCTGTAGTGTTGTCTCAGGATTCTGGTGGTCTGCAAAGACAGGAAGGTCACCAAAGACAAATGGATGGGCCTGTGGGTGTTTGGTACTCCTACAAGGTTTAGGATATGTCAGTACAGATACTGTCTTGCCTTGCTTAACACTAGCCTGATGTAGTTACACTTCATGGCTCCATCAGGCAGTACTTTTCCAGACTACATAACAGCTTTTTGGTTGTCTTAACTGCTGACTGTCTATTCCTAGCTTTGTAACACTCAAGAACTAAGGGATTTTAGCTTTCTCTAAGGAGTTGTCATTCTATTGTTAAAAGCCACAAACAAAGAAAAAGCTGTATTTCTCAGGTTTTTGAAAGGGAAATAAACTGGGAGCATGCTGTATCAGAGAGGTAAACTGGATAGTTGATAGTTAACTCAGTACAGGCTGACAGCTGTGCACACAGTAACTTTTGGGGGATTTTTTTTGCCCTGAAGAGGCTGACATGAACTTGTTCATTCAGAGCAGAATCTTTGTGCCTCCAGTTTGAGGTAGGACGTGATTTGAGACAAACAGGTTTTCTGGTTTTTAGTGGAAACACTGTTCATGAACTGGAATAACTGCCTTCGTTGTAGTAGTAAGCACTGTCATCTTTTGGCAGACAGTAACTTTGTCAGTCTTTACTTCTTGCTTTAATGCTAGGTGTTTTACACGTAGTATCAGTTTCTCCACCCCCTGTGATGATTCTGGTTTCAGTTAATCTTTTTCTGAGCAAGGTGGTGGTGAATGAAAACTATGAATGAGTGCTTAAATCCATTATGTAAACAACTGCTGATTTCCCTCTCTTTCCTTCATTGCATGGTGGTCACTGTGATCAGTAGCACATGAAGCTGCTTTTTTTTTCCCCTCGTGAATTAGACATTCTAATTCCAAAGAGCATGTCCTTGCACAGAGGAATGGTACAAGTGCATCCTTCTAGGGAACGCTCTTGTGTCAGCCTTGCGTAATTTAACTCTTCATGTATCTTTGTTGTCTGTCATTTATTTCTGTTTCTACTTTAGAACTTGCTTTCACAAAGCGCTGAAGTTTAAACAAATAAGATTGTAATTTTCCAGTCTGATTCTTTTTGTTCCCTCTCAAATATGAATACTACTTCTGCTGGCTTGTGATAATAATACCTCTGATTTATTTTTTTTTATAGATCTTTGTTAACCTGCAGTTTCATGAGACAGTTCTTCAAAATTACTGAGTTGGGAGTGTTCTGCTGAGCACATTAACTATTGTTTTAATTGTGGGCATGGTAGCTTCCATACCTTTCATAGCTATGAATTCAGCTGTGTTATCTGTTAAAGTGAAGGGCAGGTGTTCAATTAAAATAGGAAGTATATTCAAAATGTTTGACTCCATCATTGTTGCATCTTTCTTTTTTAGTGAGGTGTATGAAAAAGGTTTTGTACTTAGTAGTATATTTCACAATCTTGTTCTTTTAGTATTTTTGGGGTTTGTGGAGTTCTGAAATTTGTCAGAAATCAGAATGAGTTGCTGTTTGTTTTTATCAACAGTCTGTGCTTGCTTTATTAGTGTTGAATGTGCTTTTCCTTCTGCTTCTTACATCCATCCTCCTTACTCACTGTTTCTAACACTCATCCAAGCAACCTTACTTCAGAGTCTTCTAGGTTTTCACACTGATTTAAAGAAATTTCAGCCCTCCTTTTTGATCAACTCCCATTGATTTCATTGCTTTTTTGTTCTTGTGAAATCATAGTTAACCCACAAATTTAAATGGAATCAACTTATAGCTGAAGATGACCATGTAGACCATAACAATGTATTCTACGTGATCTTTGGGTTTTGTTGAGGAAACACTTCTAGCTCTTGTTTGATAGAAGGCAGATAAAAGTGTGTATCATAGATGTTTATGTAGTCTAGTAATGTGAAATTACTGCCAGATGGTATTTTATAATGAACATCTTCCTAGTAGTATTTTCTCTCTTATTACACGTCAGAGGTAGCTATCCATTAGGAGCAGGTAGTGCTTTCATGGTATTTTATGTTCCACGTGATTCACTTATGGATAGTTAAAACAGATCAGCATGCCAGCTTGACAAGTGGACAACTAAATTTGTTCAGGAAGCTAGATACTGTGGACGAAAGGTTCAGTTCCTTCCCCAGATTAAGAGCTGCTTTTATTTTTACTTTTTTTTTAAAATATGCAGCATCTGCTGACTTATACTTTAGCGTTCGGAAACTGCAAGGCTGGCTCAAACAGCCGGTGGTTCTAGAGCAGTGCTGCTCTTTGCTGGTATTGGATCAGATGCACAGAGATTGTTTCTACACAGGTGAATTTCTTAAGTGTTCTGTGGTGTTACTTTGAAAGAGAAAAGGAGACTTTCAGTTTGTTTATTTATAGCATCTTCGCACTGTAGTATCTGAATGCCTCGCATGCATGCGATGCCAAATACGCTGGCGTAGACCCAGGCGTCAGAACAGGTGGTGCCATTGAAGGTGGTGAGAGATAGGGCCTCAGAATGTAGAGTAGCTCCTGTTTGTGTGAGACGGGTCACCTTTGTTTAGGAAGGAAAAGATAAACAGATTACCTTTAGTCAGAAGATAGTAAGAAGAAGAGTTTAACTTGTGGAAGGGGTGGAACTTTATATATCCCTGGAGTGAAGGGAAATCAGAGAGGGAAATTGAAGGATTTCCTCACGAGTCTTCTGTTTTATTTTAGGACTTCTTTAAAAAAAAAAAAAATGAAATACAACAGGATGTCGCTTCATCAGCTGTGTAATAATACATGTAACCCAGTCTACGTTAAGAAATGAGCACGTAGGAGATGTGATTTGGGAGTTCTGAATTGTAAGCACAGCAGATTACAGTGTAGTTTCTATTGTTCAGGAAGCCCAGTGTGACAAACTGTTCTTTGGGTGGTTGTATTTTATTTTAGGTTGTATTCTGGTCATTTTTTTGTGTGTAAAAATTCAACTGTTATGGCACGTTAAGTTTAATGTATTGTCCAAGTTATACAAATGAAGCACGGAAGAAATATTTTTACTCACATTTGTGGAAATGCTTGATGCTGTTTTTTGTGAGAAGTAGCATCCTGATACCTTTGGTATTGGACTTATTGGTCTGTTAGCAATCCAACCAGATCTCTTCAGCACTGAATCATAGAACCAGACATGAAATACTCTGTGATACATCAGCTTGATTAAAAGCTACATGGAATGCAAGAAATTGTGTAATAAGGTTCTTGAAAGAATAGAAAACATTTTGTTAAGAGATTGTATTAAGAGTTTCAAAGCTGGCAGCTATAAGAATTACGCAATCAAAAAATGTGTTATTTTGGAAGAAAGTTCTGGAGATCAGCTCTTGCTCAAAGCATGGTCAGGTAGAGCAGGTTGATCAGGGCCTTGTCTGATCACGTTCTGAATCTGGTGGTTTCACAGTCTCTCTAGGCCAGTGTTTAACTGTTCTCTGTTCTTCAGCTCCAAGATCCTCTGTTTGCATGCATTTCCCATTTGGAGATGCTCTGGATTTGCATGTAGCTGTGCCATTCCCTACAGTGCCTGAACGTGTGCTGGTGAGAAAGAACCTCAAGGCTTGCCTGCAGCCAGGCAGATTCTCCTTGCTTCTTGCACTCTGTACTCGCTGCCTGCAGGCTGGAGGGTGAGAGATGGAGGGATGCTGTCTGACCTGGACAGGGATCACATTATAGTGTCAGGTCAGGTTTGGACAGCTGCTCTTTCCTCTCCAAGGCTTCCCCCACTGATGTTTATATTTTTGTGCAGTTTTCTTTAAAGCTGATTACTTTGTTTCAGACACTTTATAATTTCCTGCTGTTTGATGTGAATGATAGTCACTTTTGCTCTTCATCATGATCTGTGTCAAATATGCAATTGTCTGACAGTGTGTTTGCTCAAAACAGGAGTTGTTCTTTTCTTCAGAGTTGCTATTGTCTAACCACTGACACGTACTTTGCCTTACTGAGCAATGGCCATACTATTTTCTCAGCCTGTCTTTTGGAGTCAGTGTCCTCATAGTCACCTTTCTTGTTGTCCTTAGCAGCCTTTGCTAGTTTTGACTCTAGATGAGTTTTTGGCTTTTCTAATTCATATTTGTATGCAGAAAGAATGTCTCTATGTGTCTTCTAGGCAGTTTGTTCATGCTTCTTTTTCTGGGGTTGAGCTCAGTCAGGAGTTCTGTGCTCATCTTGGTGAGCAAATCTGGCAGATGGCTGTAAGGAATGCTGTGCTCTCTTCACAGCACAGTGACTCCTGCACCTTTATGCTCCAGTTCAACTGTGACGAAGTTCTATTTGCACATTCACTGCTCTTTAATTATACATTAAGTACTGAACTGTCAGTCTGAAGATAGCCATACTAAAAATAGCTATACAACCTGTTATATTTCATTCCCTAAATTACTCTGATCCTCTGAGGATCTCAGTGAATTCACCAACTTGAATTAGTTGTCTGTTAGAAGTGATGTCGTTTAAGCAATACCCACAGATGTAGTTCAGGTCTACACTGTGCTCAGGTACTCAGCAGTTTTTACTTGCACACTAAATGTTAATGCTGATGTTGTAGATGCTAAAAGAGAAATGCAACTCTGAACATGCAAATGGTAAGAATTTCATTTCTTGCCTATTGGCCTTTTTAGCAGATAGTTTTGAGTTCTGCTGCTTAAATGAATTGGATTATCATAATAGCACATAGCATAATTTCTTGTTTTATTTAGGCTAATATGTAACCTTTGAGTACTTATAGTAGGAGAATATCACTTTACATGTTGATGCTGCTTCTGTCTTGTGATCTATCTGCTTTTTTACTTGAAACCAGTCAGTATTAATTATTGAAAAGAAATATATATTTTTCAGACACCTCTCTCCCAAACGAGAGCAGCAAGCCAAAGCTATGAACTTGTATCTTTGCCACCAAAACATTTTCAAACTGCTTTCTCAGTATAGATACCTAAATTCATCAAAGTCCAGAATAGGAGCTTGCTTGCTTTGTTTTAAAACTAAGAAAACAGATTCTCACAGAATTGACCAACAGGGGCAGAACTTGTTTTAGACTTCAGTTCAGTCTTTAGTCACCTTGAGTTCCATCTCTGCTGTCCTTTAGGAACCATTCCAACTTCAGATAAGAGCGAGGTTGGAATCTTATATTTGTTCTTGAAAGTGCACTTGTATCCAACACCTGCAGTACTGAACGTCATTAGTTTGGATCTCAGAATAGCAACTGGAAATTGATAAGATTATATTGCATAATAGTAGTGTCTGTCCTATGCAGGAGATTTTAAGAAGGGAAATGTGTAGTTTTCCAGGCTCTGTTGTCTTTTCTCAGCAAATAGAATATTTCCATACTCTAAGCACATAAAGGTTAGGAAAGTAGCTGTGGAATTGGAAGCAGGATGAAAGATGCCCTGCCTGCAAGGGAGAGAGGACTTGCAGTGTGATATTATGGTGGGAATGAGAAGTGTAGAAGCTAAATTTAAAAAAAAAAGAAAAAGAAAAAGAAAAAAAAGAAAAAAAAAAAAAGCATCATGATGCTACATGATATCTTTGTGAGAAAATAGCCCAAATATTCTGGTTTTGTTACTCTAGTAAAGATAATGGAGTAAGAAATGATGAAATGTCCATGCACAAAAAATCCTTGTCAGAATTTCTTTTGCCTGTTCGATTGCTAGGATAAGGAATTTTTTTATATTTCCTAGTTAGAGGTGGTATAAGAGCTCTTAAACCAATTTGTTTTCAAATGGGTGGCCAGTAATAGTTCACTCCTAGATCTTTTCTATTTCCATGAAGAAGTTGTTTTTTTTCTTTTTTTTCTTTTTTTTTTACTAAATAAGGCTTTTTCCCAAGCCCTGTGTGGAACACTTATCTCCTTTATCTCGAGTAGCTGGGCCACCACCGAGTTCTGGTCTGGTATTTGTAAGGAACTGGATGTCTGGACGTAGGCTTTCAGTAAGGTATTTAGGAAAAAAAAAAAAGCTAATTGAGGTTGTTCACCTACTTTTGAGTAATGTTTTACTCTCTGTGACTGCATATTGTAAATACAAGCTGTATCTTGGTTTGTTGGTGACTTTTTTGTTCTTGCAAAAGGTGCTTTTTATGTATTACACTGAGTATGTGACACTGGAATGCTTCTCTCCTCATTTTCCAAGTTAAGCAAAAGAATATTTTTATTACCCTGGATATGTCTTTAATTCTACTATAGCATACTGAAGTTTGCATTCAGTTGCAGCTGTATTAAAATGTAAATGAATGTCTATTACCTGCCTGGATGCTTTGAAAAGGTTCTGTCTGCTGATTTTTTTTCTGTTTTGGAGAGTGTTCTTATGACTGTGTAATTCTAATTCTTGAACCTGCTCCTGACTGTGGGGTCTTTTAAGTCCATGAAATGCATTTAATTGTTATTTTTAGGAGTTGTGAAAAATGATAGGGTGTGTAAGTATCTTCACTGAGCTAGGAGTAGCTGATAGTCGTGTCTAACTTTGAAACTGTAGGTAAATGAGTGGTTTCTGTTAAGTAGAAAAATTTGTGTGCACTTTGTACAGTCAGATTTTATAAAGCTTCCATAGAAGTTCGATGAAGTTTTTCCAAAAATACAGCCCTTATGCCAATGTCATGTTGAATTCTTGAGTATTACGTGGCTAAAAAATAGGTAACTATATTAAGTTTGTGGGCTGTGGGTTCGTTGTGTTGGATTTTTTTGTTTGTTTGTTTTAATTCCAGATCTAAAAACTGAATGTTTTTTTTTCCAATTTCTCTTTGCAAATACAGAATTAGAGAATAAAAATGGGGACTCCTGGATCAGGACGGAAGAGGACTCCAGTGAAAGACAGATTTTCTGCAGAAGATGAAGCTCTGAGTAGCATTGCCAGAGAGGTATGTTAATTTCAATTTGTTTCTAATTCATAAATAGAGATGAAAGCAAATTTACAGTCCAATAATTAGACAAAAATGAAATACCAATGAAGAGTACTTTAACTTAAAAAAGATGACATTTACTGGAATAAAGTGTCATTACTTATTTGGTTAGTGTAACTTCGTAGTATCACACTTAAGATTAGCAGCAATTTCTGCAGGCAGGTATGCTTTAAATGTTTGTTACCTTGAGATATACGAGAAATCCAGTTGCTTTCTGAACTGTGAAATAAAAAAACCTGAAGTTTAGCCTACTGTAGTGTTCAGTATTCCCATAGTGGTCAGTGTAGTCTATTAGCATTGAAGGTGTAACAGTTATTGAGTGCATTTACAAGAGTTGACAAACGTGTTCTATTTCAAATATGAAGTCATAGTTCTGTCAAAAATAGATTGATATGTTATTCATATTATTCATATTCCAGTACTTTTCTAATAGGATCAGCAGCTTAAAAATAAACACCTGGAAGTAACCAGGCAAAAGAGTAGCAGTTGTCATTGAACTGCTTGCTGTAATTCAAGTATTAGCCAACTTTTTTTTAAAAAGCCCTTGTATTTTACTTTAAAGGAACAGAATTCATTTCCCAGGGTATAACAGCTGAGGCCAGTTAATAAATCTATCTTTAAACAAAATCTGATTTTACTGTACTGTTCTTCTCATTTGCCTTCTCATTTGAGGCTGCAGAGATGTTTCCATTTAACATGCTTATGACATAGGGATTTCCAGTTTTCTATGCATGAATATGTACTCAACTGTTCTCAGTCAGTTATCTTAGCAACATGTCTTGTTTATCTTTTCACTGTCAAAGGGTGTTCTGTTCTTCAGCTTGCTATACTGAAATTACCTTTTTAGCAGATGCAGATTACAGGACCAAATTCAGCTGTTCTGACTCGCATGTGAGGAAAATATTCCTCTAAGGTGTTCTAGACAGCAAGAAATAGTAAACAGAATTTGCTGAAACAAAAGTCTGGCACACAACCTGGAAAAACTTTATGGAAAGTGCTTTGAGATTCAAAGCAGTCACAAAATGTCACTAGGAATTGCCAGTAGTTGTAATACTAAGGGTTTCCTGGTGTATGAGATTTGGAGTTGTTTTTTTTTTTAATTTATTTTTCTTTCTTACAATGTTCAGATTTAAAGTATTAATCTCGTTGCTTCTCACCACTCTATAATTTGACATAATTGAGATTTTTTTTTTATTCTGTGGGATGTATTAAAAAAAAAAAAGTCTTCCTGTTGGAAGCATCTGCAAAAATGGAAATTATGGTGTCAAATTCTTTGGCACTGAACCAATAATCTCACTTCTCTACAGTCATTTTCTTCATCAATAGTTGAATCTGATGTGTTGTCTTGTATGAAAATATTCAATGGAAAGTCACTATTGTGGGATCTGAGGGACTTGAACAAATTGCTTTCTCCTTGTCAGTTTTCTTTCATTTTTTCTCTCCTGTATCAGATAACTTTGCTGTTAGCATCCTCTCCCCTTCACCTGTTGTAGTACTAGCCTGGAAGGTTTTCCTGTCTTCTGTTTGCTGTGGGAGTTTGCATTGAGACAAGCATTTCCTCTGTGCTGCTACACTGAATGTTCCAGGAGCATGCTAAATCTTCATCGTATAAATGTTAAGATTTTGTTGTTTGTGTTCTTTACTTTGTGGCAGTTGGACAAAAAGCTGGCATATCAGAAATAAATGTAAAACAAAAGATGCATCTGAGGAGAGATGAGAAATCCATCTGGTGTGTAAATGACTGTGCTGTCTTGGAGAGACAGTAAGGAGAGGATGAGGGTAAAAGTGCATGGAAATAAGAAAGCTGAAGAAATGAGCAACAAGAGAGAAAACTGAAACAATTTCCCTCAATAAGAAATATGAAATAAGCTTTTATTATGAGGCTAGTGAGGTAACTGTGTAGTAGTCTATTAAGAAATACTATGAATATTTTTTTAAATGTTTGTCCTAACTCTTTGCCAGAGATCACATAATGTCCTGGGTATCTGTCCAACAACCTGGTATCAAAAACTGCATTTGGCAACCAGGTGTGGGTAAGAGGTGCCCTCACAACTGCCACCATATGGATGAAGAAAACCTCTCTTTGAGTCTTGGAAGCATTAGAAAATGCAGGACCGTCAATACTGCACATACCTTAATAGAAATAATAATAATAAAAAAAAAGTTGTATATGTTTTAGCCCATGATGACAAATCAGTGTTAATTGTTTTAATTAAATCATTCATATTTTTTCAGACATATATTATTGGATGAAGCTTTTATTTTGAATCTGGCTTATTAATGAACTTCTTTCTACATGGTATAGAAACTAAAATCAAAATACTGTTACTTTCTAGTGATTGCCTTCTTGCAAATGAGGGGAAGGAGGAAAAATTCCTTTCCACGCTGTGGATGCAAATTTTATGTTCACTTAACATTGCAGAGAGGAAAACTTCTACCATGTCAACTTTGTGTGGTAGTAAGCTTTTTCTCTTTATGAAGAATTTCATCAATGCTGTGAAGATGCTAAGAAAAAGCACTTCAGAAAGAAGACTCTGACTATCTGTCCAAAGGCATTCAAATTTCAATCCGGTCTTTTTCCTTTCTTTTTTTTTTTTCTTCCTTTCTTACAGAAACTACTTTGATGCTAACTAAAGAACTAGGTGCTAGATAAAGTAGTTTGGAAGTTCTTAAAAAGATTACAGTAAAGTGTTTATTTAAAATAAAAATGGAAAAGAGGAGAAATGGAGTATGCAGGGACAATTTTTAAAATAACTGTAAGTAGTTGTTAGTAACTATTTTTAGGTGAAAACAAAGAAACTGACCACATGGAAAGTAATGAAAAGAGGGCATTCACTTCCAGTGCCGTGTTTTCTAAAATAACGTACTCCAATGAGAGGTGTTTCTTGATAGATTGTGTGCTTGAAAACAGCAAAAATATGAATATATATTTTTCGAATGAAATGATGCTTGTACAGGCTCAAGGAAATATGTTTTTGCATATAATACTTTTACATCAGTTTTGAAATGAATGTTTTTGAAAGAGATGAATTCCAGAACTCAGAAGTACATGAATATTTTAGCTCTTCTTTGAGCAGCAGAGCTGATACCTGAAGAAATGCAGGTACGGTTCTTGATTTAAAATCATGTTTGTGCTTAGATTGAAGGTAGAAGATGAGGAACAGTGCATGTGTATTTATGTACTGAACAAAACAAAAAATATTACTGAAATAGTTTTTTTCCTGTCCAAATGAAGTAGTGAGGGCCTCTTCCTTGTTTGTGTCTACTTGATGTATTTTATTACAGGTATCTTATCTGTCTGTTACTTCTTTTCTTGATCATTTCTCTGAATAAACTTCAGACAAAGTCACTGTCTCTACCTTAATTCTCCTGTTTGCCTTCCACTATGTATAATCAAGGAGTTTCTTTTCTTTTTAGCCGCCAGTGTAGGTGTACTGGTGTGGACTGAACAGGCTTGGATACCTTATCTTTTTCGCAATTGAAGCGACTAAGAAATCTCAGCTATCACTTTCTTTTTCCCAGTAGCAGTTGGAAATCCCCTTAGAAGCTTTGAAAATAGTCTCAGGTTTGCTAGATTGTAGACAGTCCAGAGTTGTATTTTGTTACTTCAGGAACATTTGCATTTGATACATAGCTTCTTAAGAAGCTGCATTTAAATTGCGTGATGTTGTAATATATTTTCATAAGAAACATTTCTTCTGATTTTAAAACTATATATAAAATAACTGATAAAACTGAGGTGAAGGCTCAGCTGGCCAGTCTTTAGTTTTTTAAGAATGAAATTTATTTAATGGAACCTATAAAAAATCAACCTGTACTGACTCCCAACTGCATTTGAGCTAAGAATATTTTAAGAATGAATTATGAAAGCATTAGAATCTTCCTGTCCTTTCCCTTTTTCCTGATTAAAAAAGTCTAAATTTCTTTTTTTTTGTGCCACTTCTGTAGTCCAAACAGCTTCATCTTTTCAAGTCAGCTGTCTGTGCAGAGCTGCTGTGGCACTGTATTTCCCCTAGTAGATATGTATGACTATTTCCATCTAGTTGAAGAATTTCTTTCGTTCTGTAACAGCTTCTACAAGCTTTCTTCAGTAAGACAAAAGAGTAAATAGCAGAAACCAGGAAGAATGCTACGTCCTTATGAATAATGGTTATTTCTTTAATAATTAATTTCTTAATCATCATTTTCAGTTTCAGTTACATAGTTTTCATGATTTTCATGAGAAGTCTGCTATCTAACAACTCCACAGTAAACAAAGAATAATTTGATGGCCTTTTGAGCGCAGTGTGATCTGTCCAAAGCCTTGCATATTGGTACTTTTTAAATTCTGTACTTTTTCTGAGGAATTGCTCAGATTAATAATTAATGTAGTACCAAACTGTTTCTTTTTTTTTTTCCTATAACAAGTTGGGTTTTTTCTTCAATTTCAGGCATATATTTTATGACCAATATGTTTATAGTACTGTTCTGAGTATTATAAACGACTTGGAAAACTCGGCATTTCCTCATTTTACTCTGTTCTAGAAACATGGTTGTGAAACATAGGCTGCAAGGCTAGGAGAGAATGATGAAAGGGGAGTTGATTTTTACCATGCGTCAATAAACAAACAGACTTGCTGTGTTTAACCAAAAAGCCTTACCAGTCTAAAGGCTATTTGCTTATGTCTGCTGATCTGTAGGTGATCTTTGAGGTGCCATGAGATATGGTTTAGCTTAGTGGTAGTAATGGCAATAGGAGGACAGTTGGACTAGATGATCTTGTAAGTCCTTTCCAATCTTGTGATTCTATGATTCTATAGATAGATCTGAAACTAGACATATCAGCTATACGAATCCTCCCTCTTTCTGTACAGCATGCACATGTGTGAAAATCTATCTGCCACATAAGCTATGATCACAGGCAATTGCAGAGCAGGGTTACAAGTGAGAAAAGACTTCCTGTTCCTGGGGATTCCCTTGCTCTCTTCTGTGCAGTCCTCAGGCAGGAAGAGCAGCCTTTGAAAAGTGATCAGATAGTGGCAGTCAGCAGTGCTGGCACTGATTTCTAATCATTTCATCTATGTATGCAAAATAGAGAGAAAACGTCCTTGATGAGAATGGTTTGAAATTAAGACTATTTTAAGTAACAAAGCTGTAGTATTTTTTGCTGCTTTTTTTGGTGGTTATTTGGTAATTTTTTCATAGATATTTTTGTTCTTGTAACGTAATTCAAATGCTAATATCCCTTTCTTTTTCCTGAAGCGTGGTAGATATTTAAAATATTCATGCATTTGATAGGTTTCTAGTGTTTTACATAAACCTATGATGTACTGATGACAAAAGCAGGGGAAAAAAAAAACCAAAAACCCTTTAATTATAAATGAAGTTTGCAACCTTGAAAAAGTTTTTAAAAATTGTTTTGGATAATAGAAGTTTTCAGTTTTTGGTTCTCAGTGCTCCTTTTAATTAACATTAAAAAAAAACCAGGATTTTTTGATGGCAAACGTGTCATCAAGTGTTTGATATTTCAAAAGTGAGAAATTTCATCCATTCATTATCCAAATTTGAGAAACTTGACCTTGTGTTTTGGGGAATGTGAAGTTGTAAGTGGAAAGGAAGTCATGTTTTGGTGATGGTGATCAATTACGAATTACGTGAAGAGGTTATTACATTCAATATGCAAACAGTTACACACAACTTATTTTAAACTTGGAATGTTTTCAATTTGCTTGTAGGCTGAAGCCAGACTTGCAGCAAAACGGGCGGCTCGAGCAGAAGCAAGAGATATACGTATGAGAGAGCTGGAGAGGCAGCAAAAAGAGGTATTGTTAAACTGCCAGGAATCGCTACAAAACTGTGCTAAAATCCTTAGTTTTGCCTTCCAGTGTAATTCAGTGGTGTTCTGGGATTTTGAGCATCAGTTAGCTCTTTCTCCTTCCGCCTCTGCTCCAAACTGTGCTCTCATTACCCTCCTCCTTCCTATGGATTATATTCTCAAGGATATCTTGCTTTGTTTTCATCTGTGCTTAACACCTCAGAAAATATCAGTCTGAATACTGATTTTGAAATTGATTAATATTCAAGGTTGTATTGCAGAAGAAAATCTGCTGTACAAATAGACTATTAGAACTCATGCTTCCAAAGGAAGAATAAACTATTTTTAACATTCTTTTTCTTTTTTAATTCTGCCTTTGCAGGCAAATGAGGTATTTGAGTGTTTTAACAGAGCAGTGAATTCAGTGTTAACGCTTAGAAGTGGGCATAAATGAATTCATGTTTTTATGGAGATATTTATTTATTACTGCTTATTTCTTTTAAATGTTCAGAAGAGAATGTAAATGGCAATGTCCAGGACTCAGGTGTGCACAGATAATTTTGTGTAGAAAGGAACAGTTTTCAATATCTAATGTGAAGTTTAATATTGTTTGGATATGCATTAGTACACTTCCACCTGAGTCATCTGATTTTTATTGCTTTTATAAACATTTACTGTAAAACACACTCAGCAGTTTTCGTCTATTGCTATGAAACAGATTCATTCCAAATATGGATAACTGGCAGCACAGCATAGATAATACACTTAAATGTGTAACACTGCTTAATATAAAGGGTAAAAAATGATGAAAAAGCAGTTTTTGCTCTATTTTTATTTATAATACATTCAGTAATATGAATATGTGACTTCAGATATGTGATTTTCAGTCAATGTCTTCCTTTTTGATTGCACTCAAAATGTTTACAATAAATACTTATTGTTAGGATTTCTATTTAAAACAACTTACTAGCATTAGGATAATATTTACACACTGTGTTTTACGGCACACATTTCTCCTTTAAAAAAAGATCACTTTTTGAGTGTAAAAGCATAAAAAAGCCAGATTGTCAGCTGTGTTTGATTATTCTGTGGTTATTGCATCTGCTCAGGTTTTCACATGGCAAGCAGAGGTTTCAGTGTTTCAGTTACTTAATGTAGTTATTCAAATCTGTGTAAATGATATTTGCTTTTTTTTTTTTTTGCTGTGATGGTAAGTACTATTTATAAAATGTGATATATTTTTATGTCTTTCATTACTCCATACTTTCTTGTCTAAGTGCTGTTGTATCTGATACTACTTTGAAGATAACATGGCAGTTAACTTAGATTTGTCTGAGTTTTTGATTAGGAAATTGTTTTGTAAATGGTTTGTTTGTTTTTGTTTTTTACATTCTGTAGTTTTCTCAGCATTCATATGATACGAAATGGGCTCATATCCAGAAATGGATGGTAGGCTAAAACAACCTTTTGTGCATGTTTTTGCCACTCAAGGAACTAACAGGATTTGGAGGAAATAATTTACTAATGGTTTGTGGTGTGTCATTTTATACCGTTTTGAACTGCTGAAAAAAAACATGCATAATAGCTTAGTATGGGTGTGGATTTGCAAGACGTTGCATGGAAGCAAAAAGAAAGAAACTAAAATGAGATGCATATTGTTTGCATCATATTCTGACTTCAGGTTATGTGTCCTTTTTCAAATTTATTCCAGTTTCAGTATTGGTAAATGTCTTTTCAATAGTAAATATTTTTACTTTAGTGAATTTGTGGGATTTGGCTTGTGGGGTTTAGCTTGAAGCTTTCTCCACTGTTTTCTTGGCAGAGTTGCATTTATTTCCTTTTTGAGTAACATAGCAAACAGTGGTTATTTCATTGATTATCGATTAAGTCGCTTTTATGACTTAAATCTTTGCATAATATATTTTAAAACAAACAAAAAAAGCTTTGTGTTACTTTCATCCTTTCACCCCTTGCCCTTTGCTTCCCCTGAGCAGGGAGGCGTATGAATAGTTGAATTACAGCCTTAGAAAGTTGCTTCCCAGTTTATACTAATTTAGTCTGTCTCTTTAGAGAATTCCTCTTTAAAAAGTAATTTTGTTGTGAATCTGTGGGAGTTTTTGGGGATTGCTTTATCCACTGTGAATGGTTTAAATCAAGAAGATTTAGGACACGCCAAAAATAATCATAAGGTAGTGACTATTAATTGGCACTAAGGATGAAAAAGACTGGTCTTCATTAGAATTTCATTTGCAGAAGTTGTGTTGACCTGATACTGACTCTTTGCCTAGCTAGTGTGTTTGTGTGTTAGTTTTCATGCCACTTACAAAGAATCAAAACTGTTTCTGTTAACATGTGATAAAACGTGCACATATGCACACTGCTCTCCCTCTCCTCTGTCCCCCCTTTGAAAAACAAAAATCCCCCCCCAAAAAAAAAAAAATCCCCATGTGTTTCATAACTGTAGAATGCAAATCTCCTTTGTGAGCAATTTCACTTCAAAACTAGGCAACTGGGTACAGAAAGTCAGGCTTTTCATGATTCAGGTATGTTAATGAGGAAACTCTGGTGTTATACAGGCAACCAGGAGGAATTTTATCTAAGCATTGAGCTTTCTGTTTGCAAACTGCAAAAATGAGTAGTAGATGTTTATTCCATGGCACAATGTTTGTTTTAAAACTGAAAGTAGTTGTTACAGAGAGGAAGACTAAAATGTCATTATGTAATCTACCTCTTATGGTAATACAGGGATAGAATAATAAAAAGATGTACATTTTTTTTTTTTATTGCCAAGAATTAACCAGGCAGTTTTTGAATAGTTAAGCATGCTTATATACAAGTGATGATAATATAGAAAGTAATCTTGTGACAGTAAGGGATATGAAAGCTGTCTATAGGAGGCTGAGCCTTTACACGTGAAGATTAATAGCTTACAATCTTCATAATAGTTTGATATATGGTAAAATGGTAGGAAGTGATTTATTTGAGTAAAGATCCTAGTTCTAGAGCCCTCTTCTAGCTTTCAAATGGGATGCTTTGAAATTATTCTAAATTTATTTACCTTTTGTAATGAAAATTTTGAGATGCTTATTTGAGACAAAATAAACATTCCTTGATCTTTCAAAATAAAAGGTGAAGATGCCTTAGCTACCTCCCAAATTGTGTAAGTTAGGTTCATCATTTTCCACTGCCACAACAGATGTCAGCTTCCTATAGATTTTGTAATTGATCCATTTGCTTAAGAAGCTTTGTTCCTATAGAGTATTTGAAATATACATCAGGAAATTGAGAATAATAATCTCCATAAAGGTTAAAATGCCTTTGTAAAATGTAATTCTGTAAAGCTTTTTAATTTGACTTTCTTTTAAAAATCTTATACATTTTTCTACATTAATAGAATAATCAGAAGGTTTCTGTACTGGACTCTAACTAGATAATTATATTAACCTTTCTTATTTTCATTTTATAATGTAATGCATTAGTATACTTACCAAAATCAGGTGAAATCACAGTTCCTCCTGACTTGAATGACTTCACTTACCACAGCAATTATTGAAAATATGGCATTAAAAGTGCTAACAGCATGTTGCTCACCTTTGCTTGCTTTTACTTTGTCATTTTCTTTTTCTTTTTTTTTTTTTCAACCATGAATAACTCTATTTCTTCTTTCTCAGGAAGATTCAGAGAGGGCCAGGTATTCTCACCGGTCCAGTCGACATTCATATTTGGTTTGTGTTGAAACTGTATATTTTTCCCTTGCCACAAGACCCTTTTTAAAAAGTACAATTACAGTTATTCTTAGGAATAACCGTAGAAATTTAGAAATAAGATTTCATGTTATCAGGAAGTAGATGATGCTTTAAGCATTAATGATTTGGGGAACAGTATTTTAAATCACATGTGGTTTTTGGTAATTTATTTGGTGTTTTATTTGGTATTTTATTTCCATCAATTCTACATAAGTATTTTACGAATTTGTTTGCATTTGTAGCTTTGCATTTAAAAAGAATATCAATCATCACATTTTCAATCTTTGAAGTTAGTGCCGTGAATACCTTGAATTTTTTTTCCTTTCCTGTTTATAATTTATGGTATATTTATAATTTATGGTATATTTCCGTGGCTAAGAGTAGGGCTTGGAAATTGCTTAGAAATGCATGTTATTAAACATTTGATTCCTTAGAATAACTTATATTTAATGACAGTTTTTAAGGGTCATCTTTTAGTGTTTGTCCGGTCTAATATTAAATGAAGTATTTCTTTAAAAATATCAGAATAATTCTACTCATTTAGGCTTCAGATATTGCCAATTAGTAAGAATTAATTGTTTTCCCTTGAAGGGTAGAGCATTAAAATTCCTGCAGAAGTTGTCCATTGTCTCTATGGTTACTGTTACACATCAAGAGCTCGTGGTTGGATGTGAAGCTGCTATTAACAATACAAGTTTAGATGGCAGTGTTCTCATGGGGAGAAGTTCTCTTTTCCATTTTGCATCTGTCAGAAGTTCTGTCAATAGAAAAAAAGTTAATATTGCTTCTGTTGACTCAGTCATCCAATGGATAAGTACCACTTACTGAAGATGAATAATAATAGTTTGTAACTTCAGCTTTCATTCCAAGTTGATGCTTGTGGTCTTCTGCTTGCTGTTGTTTTCTTGCACTTCAGATATTACTGTTTCTATAATACTTGTGGGATAAAGAGGAGTACCTGAAGATTTGTTCTGAAGAAGAAATACGGTGCAGGGTTTTATTTATTTGAGAATGTGGGAATGTATTTGCTAGTGACAAAGCCTTGCCTGAATGCTGTGAGATACCCCAAACACTGGTAGTAAAATTATTTATTGTTGTACAGGCTTTCCCGTACCCTTTTTGAATGAAAAATGGTGCTAAACCATAGCTGTAGTAAAGGCCCAAGGGTGGGACAAGTCAATAATAAAAGGGTTGGGTCTGTTTAGTTCAGTGGAATAAAATGTTCTGGTGACTTAAATAAAAATGATTGCCACTTACTAAGAGCAATTAGAAATCAAATTCAGTTTATCAAAGATTATGCAACATCTTACACGTCTCTGTGTTAAATAAGTGCTTCTACATTTTTTGTCACAGGTATTTTCTCCAAATAAATACTTTTAATGACCTAACATTGACTATTTTGCAAACAGCAATTGGTTGACAGGGAGAGAAAAAATATTGTAAGTGGAGACAAAAACTTGTGAAATAATATAGATTTGCTCAGATTTTTTCTTACTCTTGTTCATTTAGCATACAAATACATGAAGATAGAGAGTAATTTAGTGAAGCTTAACAGTTACCATTAGAGAGTCTTCTAGTGACTTAATATATTGAAATATTTTTGCAATTTCATTCTTAAGAGTCCTTTGGATAGCAGTGGGTCTCACAGGAGCAGACCAAGTACCACCAGAAGGAGAGATCTTGTGGTGTGTAACCCAGAATGAGCATGCTTTGATGTGTTCCCATTATATAACCCTTTCTGTCTCTACTTACCAAAGCAGTTGTTTGGTGACAGCATGCTTCTTTAAGGACAACAGTGCTTATTGAACTGCTGGAATAACTGATGTAATCAAGCGCTTTATCTGTGATAGCAAATTTGGGGGCATAAAGAAAAACTCAAGTTGAAGTTTGAAGGGAGTTAATCTCTCAGTCTCTGCTAATGTTTGCAAAAGAGAAGTAAAATCAGGTGATGGAGGTGGTGCATCAACCTTGGTGGCTACAAAAGTGTTCCTGAAAGTTCTGTCAGGAAGCATTTGTTCTCAAGTATTTTTAAAGTGAATTTGTTGCTATGCTATTTCTGCACTCTGGACTGAAATATGAATAGAAATTCTACCTTTTTTTAGAAATCTGTATTTGTATCTGATTTGTGTGACTCAGAGCTTAGGCAGTTTTTCAGTAAATATTTACATGAATATTTTTTTTGGGGGGGGGTAAGCTCTTAATGCTTTATAGTTAAGATGTAAGTTGAACTCTGCAGAATTCTCAGACATACTCAGAGTAGATAAGAGAAATGATTTTTCTTGTCCTCTCAGTATTCTCACCAAAACTAACACTTGGAAGTGCTCTAGCATGCTGTTAGCATATTATCGTGTTCTTGAATCATCTTCAATTTCTGTTTATTTTTGCTTTAAGAAAGCTTAGGATGATAATGAACAGCATTTTAGATTGTGCATAATACACAGTCAGAATAACTAAGTTATACCTATGAATTGAAATCAAAGCAACAAGCTCAGTGTGAAAACCTAAGATGTATGTTCTTTTTATTTTGTTGTTGTAGTTGGTTTTTTATTATTATTAATATATAGATTCTCTAAAAGTCTTTGAATGACAAAAGACGTAGGAAAACTTATTAGAAACCAATTTCCTAAAGCGTTGCTGAGTCTGGTAGACTGATAGAGATAAAATAAGACCACTGCCATTCCGTCTTCCCAGATTCAGATAGTAGTGTTGTTGTGAATGTCCATAAAAGACAAATATACAACATTTGATTGTTCAATTTATTTAGTTTATGTATAATCACATGGCTGATGACACAGATCTCGTGAACAGGAAGACTCAGCATTCACATGAACATAAACAGCCTCATTCTGTTCCTGTGTCTGTCTAAGAGGAAGGCCTGTTAGTGAGTAATACATACATGTATGCAATATGGATCCCTCCAGTAACTGGCCCTAGATGCTCAGTCTGTCCAGTCGTTTGTCCTGGGCCTCAGTACCCAGATGTGCACCCAGGAAAGTAGTTAGAAGTGGGATCTAATAAGAAGCCAGATCAGACTGTCCTGATGAGGCAAAGGGCATGGCCAGACAAGGACAGTCCCCAGGAGTGTTTTTACACACAGAGAGCCCCTCTTATCCCCACTGTTCCTCCTTCATGCACCTGTTCCTTTCAAAACCACTTTTCTCCCTCCTTTTCCCCACCGGATCCCTAAATGCTATTTCCCTGCATCCCATATTGCCTTCGTGCCCTAGAAGCTGTAAGTTCCCTTCCTCTGTAAGGTGCTCTGGGGAGCCCCCACATTTTGATGGGTTTTGTACCTCAGCAGTGGGGTTGACTGGTCTTCTTGACTCCTTTTCCTGTGTAACTATCTGCCTTTCATCATGTAACTGTGTAAACTGCCTCAGTTTAATGCAATTTTATTTCTGTTCTGTTTTTCTTTTGTAAGTAAGCATTTTAATTTCTTCTTCTTTTACCTCAGTATGACAGTGCTAAGGATAGACCTGCAAGATATTCGGTCCCTGTATGTTAACACTTTGCACGTTTTTTGTATGAATGTAGACTGTGATTTGTTCTTACACAGTGTAATGATACTGACTTGCTACTTTAGAAATGACTTAAAGAGAAGATTTGTGCTATACACTTTAAGATTGAGAATACTAGTATCATTTTAACACATTCTGCAGTGTGCTTGTATGAGCTTTCTGTGGGGAAGAAGTCTAATGAAGTAACGTATAGACAACATAACAGCTATTTTGCAGTAGGTACTTTAGTCATTGCTAAACTGTAAGTGTAATTAAGTGCAACTTATAGAGGACATAATTTAAAAAAAAAACAACAACCTTTATCTGTATGTACGCATTTATATTCTATATTTCATATAGGAAATTAAACTTAATGTTATATACTGTTTTTTTTCAAAAGCATGTGGTTTGTATGCCTTCTTACCATTACAAAGTGATTGTAGTTCTGATATGTATTGTAGCAAGTAAGATTTGTGTGCATGTCCTTAAGCAGAATGAAGCACCAATTCCACTCACAGAAGCATGTTACCAGCTTAAAAAGCTGAATTTGCTTGTCTGAATTATCTGCAAGTAGGCAGCATAATCAAAACAGTGTTTAAAATAATCTGTAATAAACACTTTGAAGTTGATTATTGCTTTTACATTTCTTGTGAAAGGTAAATACTGGTTCAAGCAAAGCCCTTCTAACCAAAGATAAGGATGGTTCTAATTTCACTTACCATTTTTTTACACAGCGTTAGATGTATGGCATATTTTTCTAATCATGTAATATCTTGAATTGACGTTTTGTGTTTTAAGAATGAAGCTGCTGTTTGTAGTGGTATTAATTTTTCTAAATTTTATTCTTAGAGTCATGCTTACAGTGAATCTTATAGTACAAAGAAGAAAACTACTTATTCCCGTAAAGATTTATTGGTTAGTTTTCTATGATATTTATTATAAATACACTGTCTAGACTGTTAGATACTAATACAGTACATGAATAAATGGATTAGTTTGCTGATAGATGCATTTATTTTATTTTTTTGTAAAAGGAACTTGTGTTATTGACCAAATTCTGACAAGTTGAGTGTTTTAAGCTGTCACACATCAGTAGGGTTATGTGGATGGAGCTCATCTGAATAAAAAATACTATTCAGTGAGAAGCCTTTTCAAATGGTTTAGAAGTGGCACTTCTGTGAATTAGAGTTTATTCAGTCAGAACAGAAATACGTGTTTTATTACTTGTGCTTTGACCACTATTTGTTAGAGTTTTAACCACTCTACTTGTTAGAGTTCTAGTTTTGAACTAGCTAAGGTTGTATTTACCATAAACCTTGACGTTATTCATGTGAGTTCTTGAGAAAGACGTGGGTTAATGTGCTCTTCTAAACACTCTTCTAGAAAATCCAGTGTGTGGCATGGATATACTGCCAGTATTTTGGAGGCAGTTTTTCAGAGGATGTTGACAGCTGATGACTTAGCAGTGATTGGAGCAGTGGACGTGTGGGTTGAGACAATGCTAAAAGTATTATGCCATGTACTTGCCTCTCTATTTTTTCTCTCTTATATAATTTCTTCTCCCATATGTATATGCATATATGTGTTATTTGTCTGTGAAATGTATAAAAGCAACAATAAGCCAGAATTTTAGCCGTTAGACCTCAGAATTTGTGCTTGGTGTAAAGCACAGCGTTAGGCTATGGACTAATGGTGATGATGCAAACATCCATCCCCTATTAGATTCTTCTCTCCCTCCAAATTCTGATATAAGTTGGTATCTCATAGAAAAAGAAAGATCAAATAAACAATTGTAGTAATTATTAGTGAGTTCTGTCTCATGTTTTTCATATATTTCATGTTGTACTTGTCAGGGTTTAGTCAAACTTCTTAGGGTTTTGTTATAAGGGAGCGTAACACAACTACTTTGGGCAAGGCATGAAGAGTATGGCATATGTTAATATATGGCAAAAAAATCCCAATTTCTGAACTTGGGAATAGTTGGGCTATATCAAAATAGATCTTTTTTTTTTATTATTCCCAAGATCTTTAAATGCAATTACACAATATTAGTGTTTCTTTTCTTTTTCTTTCCCTTTCACAGAGTGGACTTTACCACGATCAAAGAAACTATAGCAGCCTTAGATATAGCAAACCGATTCCTTCCTACCATACTCGGGTCTGTCTTTCCTTCCTATATTTGTTGCTTAATATATGAAGTACATAAAGCATGTTAAAAATCTAGCCCCCATATGCTACTTCATTGTACATTGCTATAAGTGATAAATTAACAGCCTGATGAGGTAGATTGCTTCTCACAGTAATTGCAGGTATGTTCGTGGTCGTGTTTAAGTAAATGTCTAAAGGAAATGGATGTCTTTTAGATGCTACTTAATTTGTTGCTACTTTCTTTTGATAAAAATTCTAGACTATTCTAATGAAAATTTTATGTTTCGTTTTCAAAGATAATGGATTTTCCTGGAATGTTTATCCATACTTAAAAGTTCTTATATATTTTACAACTATAATAGATTACTTCCATCTTTTGAACTTTTGATGAATATAAAGCAACAGATAAAAACATATGCTGTATACAGAAAATGTTTCTTTCTCCATTCTTTTCTCTGTTCTTCACATTACAGTCATCTTCTCTATACAGTGATCCTGTGGCAACAACTAGGAGTTACAGGGTTAGTACTACATGAAAGACATTTTTTCTCTGGATGTTTTAATGGCCCTTGAAAATTAAAATTACGCTTTTCTTTATAGGTGTCTCCTTCTGTAAACACTGGTTTGATAAGAAGTATCAGTTTGGTTCGTAAGCCCCATTTTGCACGGATGCCTTAAGTTTGTATTGTATGGCCGTGTGGCTTGACAGTATTACATGTGCATTCTTTTTGTGCTCTTAAATATAGATAATTCATGCATCTCGTTTTGGGGAGACATTAGTTCACCTTAAATACTAGGTTCCCCCTTTAAATTACTGTACCAATTGCTATGTGATGATCTTCTTACAGACAGACATAAAGTTTATGAATACAGCAGTAATGTTCATGAATACTGGCCTTAGAATAAGTTAATCCAAGCATGCTAGACAACAACTGCATGTGTAATATTTAAAAAAAGTCTAGCAATTGAATGAGAGAATCATTGTCTGGACGATACAGAAATTTGTGGTAAATAACAATAAATAAATAAATCATGTACTTTCAAATGAGATGCCAGAATGAAAACTTGTAAGTGTGCAAAAGTGCAAGTGGACATCTTTACAAAGTACAAAGCAGCTAGAATAAGAGTGGTGAAGTAGCTCTATAAAACTTTTATTTAAAAGGTACCATGTATGCTTGAAACTTAATGCCTTTTACTGCTTCAGTAATTCAAATCTAACTTAGCTGCCACCTGGAGGAGTTCTGAAACTACATAAGAAAACAGTCAAATTTTTTAAATGTAATATTTGTATGTACTTATGCGCTTTAATTGCAGCACTTCTTGATTTTGTGTGTGTTTTTGTTTATAACACTAGAAGATCCAGTGAGAGAATGAGACTGTGGTAACTCCTATTACATAGAATTCTTAATTTCTATTGGAGATAGCTTCAGAGGCAGGGGACAGCAACATGAGACTCTAAATTTTTATTTAACTTGGTGCCAGAGCTTCTGTTATTATTCCATACATAAATAGATTTCAGCCTTGCACTCCGAAAAAATTCTTCAGGAAAATCTGCATGGGCTTTCAAGGTGGATAAGTGTACGATACGACTTCAGTTTCCAGGGTGGTTTGCAACTACTGAAAACAAATTTCACTTAAAATATTTATTTTTCTGAAAAAAGCTGACTTTTATATAGCTATTTTTCACTGAAATTTAGGTTATATTAGGAAGTAGATATCCATATTAGTTGGAGGAAATGCTATTCTTAAAAACTGTTCTTCATTCTTTCAAAAAATATAAATAGTAACTGGAAAATACCTATCTGGGTAAGATAATAAGAATGAGATTTAATTTATCAGTGCATTTCAGTGTGTGAGTGTGTGACAGTAATTTCTGAGTCAGAATATAAATGGCATTTCATTCCCTCTGTTTCTCAGGCATCTTTGAGTGGTGATGGATTATGTAGCTCATGTAGTTCTTGCACTGTAAGTGTTACAGGTTTTCAGTTGCTTCCTTCAAAATCTTGGTTTTCTGGAGACATAAATCAATGAAAATTAAGAAAATTTTCAACACTTCTCTTTAGCCATCTGAATACAGTTGGTATTCTTCAAGAGCAAGCTCAATTCGAAGTAGTCCTGTGGTGAGCGTTCCTTTGCATGTTTTGCTGAATGTTTTGATACTAACACACAACAGCTATGAGTATTTTCACTGTGAGTTATTTTACTGATTAATTAGATTTTCACTTTTTTATTAAAATATTGCTGTTTATCAGAGATGTAAATTTTACCAAGGTGTGAACTTCTGGCAGTGAGACAGTAACATAAAGAAGCCGTAAGGAATTTCCTGTTTTAAGCATCTCTCAAATATTGTACAGATGTACAGAACTGGGAAGAACTAAGTGCTGAAGCACAGTACTTTATGGAATTACCACCTTATGTCACAGCTGGAGCCAGCACATGGAAAAAGTCCTTCTTTGGGGGAAGAGGACTGATGTCAAACTTCATTATATCATGCAACATTATATCATGCAGTGAGAAGTAATCGGCTCACTTTTCTGGTGGCTGATACTTAAAAATTAGATAAATTTGTTCTTGTGTCTTGTGCTGAAATTGCTGCTCCAAAGATGACTTTTTGAGCTGCAAAGTGATTTTTAGTAGCTACACCATGTTTCTGCCCCAGAACCACTCGGTTTTACTGGTGCATCTGCTCATCTGTCACGCTACCCAAGAAAAGAATGCCAGCATTTTGTGTGAGTCATGTTTTCATTTTTCACATGCTCTTATCAGTGTTAGAGAGGAAAAATTAAAAGAAAAAAAATTGTCAGGAATTCATTGGTTTTTTTAGCTGCAATAGACTGCAGACTAAATTTTAAGGAATATAGGAAAAAGGGACTTTTGCCATTTCTGTAAAGGGTTCCAAAAGTTAGGAGTTATTGTCATCCATCTCTGAAGTCTTTTGGATGTTGAGTGTACTAATTGTCTCCTGTTTCTCAAGATTGAGTTTAATGTCATATATATATATATATATATATATGTATATATATGTGTGTGTGTGTGTGTGTAAAACATATATTTAGGAGTTTGTGTCAGTTTTCAGTATGTTTGTGATATCATTAATGCCAATGTATACTAGTGAAGATTTAATAGATTTCAAAGTTGAAAAAATTGAATGAAATAATTCTGAAAAGGATATTAAGTAGATAGATGAAGGAAAAATCTTGTTCATAGCTTAATCATCACTTAATATATTCTTTCTGTTGTTAATACTTGGTTTCACTGGGGTGTTGCATTGGAAATCAGCTCAGTAGCCTTGGGAAATCAAAAGGGAGAATAGAAGAGAACATGAAATCAGAGTATAAAACAACACTGAAAAACATACAAATCCATAGTGCTCTGCATCTGAAAAACCCATTAGGGAAAAGATGCAGGTGTGCTGACTGCCTTCTGAGAGAGGATTCAGAGATACAACTAGCACACTGGGAAAGGGTTTCTCTTACATTTTCTGATGAGGCTTTTGAAGATACATTTTATGAACTTAACAGTAATGAAATAAATCTTTACTGGAGAGAAAAACCAGGGTAATTTTTGAGGAGCACCTGAGCAATTTTCTTCCTTCCCATTGGCCACTATGAAGATGCATACTATTGAGTTTTACTCAGTCTAAGTGCATTTTGATCCATTATTGTGCCTTCTATTTGGCTTTGTATTAAGAGAATAAATACGTTAGTCACATAATAATTGTTCAGTGCTGTAGGGTTTTTTAATGTTCTTTTTGTTTGTTTATTAATATAAGCAGTACTTAGTGCCTCAGCCTTCTGGCTTAACTGTTTCTGTTTTTAAAAAAAAAAAAATCTTTATTACTGTTGATAAGAATCATGCCTGAATAGTTGTTTTTTAAGCTTGTGTAAGTCATTCATTTTATCTTATTTTAAAGCTTTATTGCTTTTTATTATGCTTTAATTATAAGCATAGTTTCTTTGTATTTTCTTGCAGAACAGATCTTTCATTTGTGCTATACAAATTTCTTGGACAAACATTCAAACATTATTTTTATCTATAATAAAATATAGAAATATAAAAATTATAATAACTTAGATGTAAGGGTATATTTTCAATCCTTGTGATGTACAGATGATGAAATGGGGAGGACTGCATCCTCTCTAATCTTGCCATGCAAGGGAAGGGTGGTAATGTGGTGGTGTAGTGGTGTTTGGAATCCTTTCTGGTTCCTTAGTTATTGTAAGGTGGCTGTAAGTATTCATCAGCTGACTATTTTATTTGTGTACAAGGCATTTCACTATCTTCAATCAGAATGAGATGAAGCTATATCAAGTATTTATTTCAGCTACAAAGATGTTCTGAGTTATTTTTTAATGGTGAAAATTGAATGGAGGCCATATATTTTCAAATTATTTAAAGATTTGTCTTTCATATAAGTACTTTTAAAACTAAATGCATTGTTCACATTAACACATTTAACATATAATGTGCTTTTTAAAAAATATTTCACTTGAGTTCCTATGGCAGTTGTAGTGATCGTAATGTGTTTAGGTATATCTTGCCTTTTCTGTGAGTAATGTGAGCACTTTTTCCCCTCACTTTTTGGCCACCTGAGGGTGGCTTCAGGGAGGAAACTTACATTCCATTTTAAAGATTCTAAAAATTGAGAGAGTGAAGGCCCAGATTAGATTGATAAGATTGCGATCCAAAGAGGAAACAACATTTGTAGAGAAAAGTATTTTTCTCTTTCTTGACTTCAGACTGTATCATCTGTTTTTATCATTTGCAATTTTATTCTTTTTATTTTTTTAAGAATTTATGTAGTTTGGCACTACTGATTCCAAACCATTTTTCTATATTTGACTGTACTTCTTATATTACTCCAATTATAGAAAGTGAGTCAGTAATAAATATCTATTGGCCTTGCTTTTAGATAAGCACCTAGATAGACAATGATCAGAATAGTAAATTTGAAGAGCAATTAAAAATTATGCATGGCTAAAGTATTGATAATGGTGTGGCACATGTATTATTCCTATAGACACACTTAATGTCTCAAAAATTCAGAAAAGAATATTTTGCAGTTCTTACACTTCAAATACAGGAATAAATTGCAATAATGAAAATGTAAGTTGTTGCTGTATTTAAAAAAAAAAAAAACTTGTTCCTTCTGTGATATAATCTTCAGTTTTCTTTCAACCTCATTTTTTTTTTTTTTTAAGTCCTCTGATTTTTCTGATAAAAGTGAAACTGCTGCTGACTATTTCAGTCGCTCCAACCGCAGGGGAAGCGTTGTTTCTGATGCAGATGATGTCCAAGGTTTGAATAGTGTGAGTGTAATGCTTGTTATTATATTGTGCCAAATACAGCAGACTGACTAACCGTGAATTTTATTTTTGTTCTACAGAGGAGTAAATACTACAAAAGAACTCTGAGCTCTTTTGTCAAATAAGTCTGCTTGTTGAAGGATTGGGGCTTGTTTCAAACTAAATGCTGTGTTTTATATGAAAATGTCTCAAGTCCAGGAATTTTCTTAAAACTGTTTCATGTTGCATGCTGCTTTATTTTAAGGAGATTTTGCCTGTTGCTTGAAGCATGTAACATCTTAACACTTCACATTATTTTGATAGGTGATAAGCCTAAGCATCTCTTTAATGTAAAAAATCATTTTTTTTTCTTGTGGAAGTTTATTTTATGAAGTTAGCAATTCCTAGTTTTGCTTTGTGGAGTTTTGGAGTACTAATACTTGTTTTAATGACAAAAATAGACTTAAGTATGCTCTTGTTAGCACATTCTAGTGTTCATTAATCCATTGCAAGAGTTTCTAAGAATCCTTTATTGGAGCCATCTATGCCCTTGCACTGAGTCCTAGGTTAACAGAGCTTGTCACAGGAAGATTGGGATGACAGTTTTCCTATCTGTTCCCTTGATCTGAGCTTCAAAAGCTAGCTGCCTTTGTTTTTTATTGCTGTTGTTAACTCTAGCAAACTGTGTCACTTAAAGTTTTTATGTTTAATAGTGGAAAGAATAGGGAGTTTTCTGTTCATAATTTTCTGTTCTTGTCTTTGAATATCAGGGCTAGCATATGCCCTAGGGGGAAAAGCTGGGAGAACTGGGCTTATCTAGCTGGGTGGATGGGAGGCTACCTGATTACTAGCAGCCTGCCACTGCTTAAGTAGGTAAAAGCCAAACACTTCTTAACTGTACATTTTGCACCCTCGTGCTGCTTCTCAAGGCTAGAGCCTGGGAGAAGCTCCATGAGATTAGTGTTACACTCAGGTTACAGCAAGGTTGGAGAATCTCCAACCTCAGGAGCTGGTGAAAGTTAACCACGCAGAGCCTATAAATAAAAGCTAACCTGGATTTCTGTTTGCAGCAACTCTGCTTTGGTTGGAAGGCTGGACTACGTGACTACTAGAGAGTACCCTTACAACTGCTGTTTCTGTCATTCCACGTTTTGGCAATATAATAGTCATATAGAGCTGCATAACTTGTATTGTAGTGTTCTATTTGTCTCCGTATGTGGTCAAAGTATCACAGAGAGCAGTCGTATCTGTTTTAAATCTTAGCTTTTTCTTAACTTACGGTAAAGCTCTTTTACTCAAGCTTGCTCTGCTGAGAGAAAGCGTGGAAGCTGAGACAAACAATTGTTATTTTCTCAGTTTTTATCGTTGTTGCTACGTAAGTTAATTTGAAGTATGTAAAACTACTTATTCTTAATGTACATGTAGACTGTAATAATACTTTGTCTTTCCAAATGATACTTCAGATCATTTGGATTTTTCATATCATTTTTACCATCATGGGGGTGGCAAACATTACAAATTTGGATTTCAGTATTTCATTGGAGATGATAGAATCTGCCATGGAAATGCATTGTCAAACCTGTAGAAGCCATAGCAGACAGAAAAAGATCTCATACAGGAACATTTGTTTTTAGTGTGATGATAGCAAACTTCCAAATCTGTTGTCACTGGGCTGAGAGCAAAGTGGGCGGTTTTGAATAAATGAGCTTTTGAAGAGGTCATGCTATTAAAAAGTACTCATCAGTGTGTTACAGTTTTCATTTAATTTCACTTCTTTGTTTTGTGTAAATGTTGAAACTATGGAAGTCTACAGTGCAAGTTTGGATTCCCAAAGGTTCTGAAATAAAAAGTTGGGATGGAGGTGAAGTGGGGGAGATGTTCATTTGCTCAGACTCCAGTCCAAAAAAATATGAATTAAAATTATTTCATAATTCAGAGCTTTCACTTGAAGTGTTCTTGTCCTTATGTAACTTGTGGTTTTACTGAAGAGTTAAAGGTAGCAAATGTGTTTTCTAATAACTAGACCATTCACACTGGTGTCACTGATTGTCTGAAGTGCACTTGCATGAATCTGTTTGTTATGCCACCGAGTGTTGTAGTCACTATTGTGCTCAAACTTGAAGTAATGGAACTTGTTTTGTTCAGTACTTTATTCTAAGCAATGACTCTTTGGAAAACTTTGTAAAAGGTTTCTGGCTTTTTCTTTACAAGCATTCATTTATTTTGCAGTTAAGGTAAAACTACATTTTGAGGCTGTATTTTTTTTTTTTTCATGCATTTTGAACTGTGTTAACTTCTGATATTTCTCTTTCACTTTTTGTTCGTGAATATTTTTCAGTATCTTTGAACAGAATAGTGCTCTTTAGTAGTCCTTTGTAGCAAAAGGTGTATTGTGACCAGTTTCCCTTCTCTTTTTCAGCTGGAAGAAAAGAGTGAAAAATCACATTCAGAAATTTTTTCAAGGGTAAGAATCTTTAAATTAAAATTTTTGATTGTTGGTATTCATCCAGCAGTTTAAAAACATGAAAATTTCTCCAAAAGTAGAAATATGTGCTTTCTTTGTGGAGTGTATTTTAGTAATGTTAAGAACTTGCAAAGAAATAATTTTAGACATATTTCTTCTACCAAAAATAGTGCATTGCATCTTATTTCCAAAAGAAATAATATTATTCTTTAATATCCTTTTAAGAAGTATCAGTTTCTTGTAGAATTCATTTTCTGGGTAAAACATTCACCAGGAAAGGTTGTATTTTAAGAGACTAAGACTTGAAAAACACAGATGTTGGATTCCATTAGCGAGTTCTGAATCATGTGTGACAGAAAAATTTTAGAAGTGTTTTTTGGTGCTAACAGCCTCCTTATGGATATCTTCTGAACAGAAAATTGGAAATAAACTTGAAATGTTACAATAAGTGATATGTTTTCTATTTCTTTCTGTTCTGCTACATACTATTCTTTAAGCTTCTCATCAATCAGATGACTGTAAACAGAAACCAACATTTCATCAAGAAGTAACATAAGTGCTGGAAAACATTTGGTGGAAAATAATCCTAAGAAAAAGTAAAGATGAGAGAAAAGTGCTTTACGGTTATGAAGTAATTTATAAAGAGTCAAGTATAGTCAAGTATACCACTATATCATACCTGATGCAATGTTTTCCCCTCTTTAAGCCATCGTCTCGCAATTCAATTCCTCTGAGTGGCAACTCATCTAGGAGAGGAAGTGGAGATACAAGCAGTTTGTTGGATCCTGATGCCTCCCTCAGTGAATTACGGGTAAACTGCATTGTCAGAGAATTTGGATCTAGCTTAAAATTGTATTTGTGGTTGGGAGGAATGCTTTTTGCTTCTGGTTTCATAATAGTAAGAAAATGCTCTGAGGGTTTAATTTTCAATCAGGGGAAAATTTTTATATATATATATATATATAATATTTTTGTGTTGATAATTGTATTGATCAGTATTTATGTTGCTGATAGTTTATTTTAGTAGAAGAATTTGTAATTATTTCAAATTTGACATAAACATCCTGTTTGAGATCTTTTTTAGTTCTCATAGCTTGGATTCAGTGATGCAAACAAAATCTGAATTTCCATCTGGTTGTTGTGAACTAAGTACAATTTGTGTAAATTACTGCAGGCTTTGGCATTTGACAAAAATGCATATAAACATTTTGATGATCTTTCAACTACAAATGTATTTCCCCATACTACTTAAGCAATGGTTCATTCCTATGTCCTGCAGGATATCTATGATCTTAAGGACCAGATACACGATGTAGAGGGGAGATACATGCAGGGACTTAAAGAACTAAAGGTATTAGGGCTTCTCCCATGCATGCGTTCTGTATGGATCTTTTGGGGTAATGGAGATATTACTGGTTCCACTAACTGTATAAAGCTTTACTAACAAGTTCTTAAATTTCTTTAAAGCATGTACCTAACTTTTAATGCATAGAGAGCGTCAGATTGAGTTTGTCATTTAGATAAAATATTAAGATCTGCTATCTCATTGTACATTTCAAATCATTATTTGGTTTACGTTAACATTATTCTAACTTCCACGTTCTAGTGAATGTTTTGTGATGGGTTTTAAGAGGTTTAACGTACTTTTTCAGTGCTTTGTTGCAAATAAATAGATATTCAAAGTAATTGCTATATGTCAGATGAGGAAGAAAGAAGTAAGATACGGTTATGATGAATAACTTAATTATTCTTCCAAATCCCAGGAAATTTTATAAAGTAAAACTGAAGTAATACTTTTGAAATATATACACGTAGGCAGGCATGTTGCTTGCAGGAGCAGATTATTTTGTTTGGATCATTTGTAGACTGCAATTACGAAAGATAATTATTTGATTGTATTGGCTTGCAGTTCCAGTTATATTCTTCTTAAACCATGGATTGATATTTTCAGTATTGGGTTAATGAGATTTATCTGCATTTTGGCTTGCTTAAATTAATATGCTTATCTTTGGTGAATTTTCCCACAATTAACGGTTTGCAGTTAATCTAAAGTATGCTTGGTCTCTCTTCTGAAGGGAAACTAAATATGACAAATCAGGCAACTTACAATATCTTTTCCAGGATTTGTTCTCTTTCCTGTTATCTAGTCATGAGTGGCAAAGAGCTCTTAACGTACTTGTTTTACATCCATACAGAGGAAGAATTCACTGTCTGCTTCTTGCTGCTAGAGCATATAATGTTGACATTTAACAGCTTTCTTTTATTTTCTTGATTAAACACTGTGATAGACATTCTAGTAAAGAAAAAATATGTAATTAGAGCTGTTCAAGTTAGCAAATATATTCTTTAGATGATAATAACCTCTTTTGATATGATGAGCATTCTAAGTCTCTATTTTAACTATATTTGCTATATGACTATTAAAAAGATTTCAAAGAATGTCAGTTAGTGTAAAGCTGATTTTTTTAATAGTGTTGAACTTCTTCTGCATTTTCAAAGTTTTCCTCAACAGACTTGAAGAAATTGCTAGATTGTTAGACTTAACTATGCTTGTACTAACTTTGAGATTGCATTATATTTTCAGAATAGGTCTTCCTCTTACACTTTGGCATGTTTACCAGCACGTCAAGGCAGCTGTTCTGTCATTACTGAGCACTATTATTTATTATCTGTTAGAGTTGCCAAAGAGCACAGGTGTACAGTAGGCAGTAAGATCTTTGACCTGTGATCGACTTCAAAGATAGTACAAAATGTATTCAATTTTTTAAAAATATTATTAATAATATAACAGATATTCTTAAGTTAATTTAGAGAAATTCTTTCAGGAAGCCTTCTTTCTAGTTAGGAATGTAATGCCTTCTCAACTGCTGGTGTTTTCTTTCATTTAAGAAGAGCTATAATGGTACCTGCTTCTACTTCTCGTGTTTTTCCAGTGGCTGTGTAACAGTGATCTGTAGGCCCACTAACCCAAAATCTCTGTAGTTGCTTATCCCTCTTGCTACAAAAAGGTTTTCTTTTTCCACTTGGCTACAAATCTGGGTGTCAGCACAGTCAACAGTATTGAGTACTTCTGATTTAGTCAGTACTTCACATCTCTTAATGTTTGCCTCTGTTTTGCTAAGTCTTTCTGTGTTCTCTTGCAGCAATTAGAAAAGGAATCATTTTCCTTTCCTCAGCATTTTTTTCTAATGCATTTTATGGAGCTCTGTCTTGATGTCTGCTTTGTTTAGTCTTTTGGTTCTAGCTCCAGAGGCTTATTTGCACAGCCCTTTGGCTTTGCTGATAGAATTATTGGTGGTATTTCTTCTTAGTTACAGGTTATGTACAGAGTTTTATCTATTTTCATTCCAGCCCATTTCCACTGCTTCATCCTCAGGCATCCTACTGCCTCATCCAGGTCTTTCAGAAACTCTTCCAAATCCTTATTACTTCTTGCAAAACTGGGATATTACTGAAAATGCATGTAATTCTTGCACCATAGGGAACGTGATGCTTTACGAAAATAAATCATGAAATCAGTAATTGCACAAAATGGAGCTGTAGTTACTTAAGCTAGAGGAGAAAACAGCATGAAAATTGTATACATATGAATATTTTTCAGTGCTAAAAGAGAAAGAAGTATTCTGTCATGCAGTTGGTTTAATCTCAAAAGCTTCTCAGGTGTTTTGATCACTTTTTAGACAGAGTTAACAATCTAGTGTATAGGTAGATTTTGCTGCAAGTATCCATACGTAATCCATAACATCAGTTGCTATATTCTGAAGTCATCCTTGCAGAGCCTACCACCACAAAAGGGCAGGTGTAGCACCTAGGGACGACATGGTGGCGAGGTGATGTGTTAATGATTGGACCAAATACTCTCAGCAGTCCTTTCCAAGCTTAGTGATTCTGTTAATCTTCTCTTTTAAAAAAAAACAAAAGGAACTATTCCAGAGATGTCTTAGTAAGATACAACTTTTTTGATTGGTCGGGGTCTTATAAGCATAGCTTATTTCCTTTCTCGGAAACAATTGCCACTCTTCGTTCTCAATATCAATGTATTTCTCTTCCATAAATGCAGATTTTTCTAGATTTTTCTGCATTAACTTGCTGATTAATTGCAATTTAATTTGATCTTCTAAGCTCCAAGCAAGTCCCTCTCTTTTTTCTTTTTCTTTTTTTTTTTTTAAGGCAGTTAAGCATCTGTTTTGCAATCGTTGTTTGCTCTTTTCTTAGTTCTTGTTGATGGCTAGTTCTGGAGCACATGGCATAAAATAAGAGGACTGTGGACTTGTTGAGATGGGGCGTGGGATCATCTCATTGATGTTTTCAGCTGCCTGAAAGGAGATGTAGAGAAAACAGCAGATTTCATACAGAGGCAAACAGCGGTAGGGCAAGATGCAACAGACAAAAATTGTATTGTAACAAGAGAAATTCCAATTTGATTTCAAGAAAGCCTTTTCACAAGGAAGATGGTCAAACACTGGAACAAGTTACCCAGCCTAGTTGTGCACTCTACATCCCTGGAGATAACTCCAAAATAAACCAGAGAGAGCTCTAATCAGCATGATCTTGGCCCAGCTTTAACTGGGAGGTTAGACCAGATGGCATTCAGGGACCTCTGCCAATATACATTACTGTATGATTCCACTCAAGGCACTCACTGAATTGAACAATAATAGGCATTTTTCTCTGGTGTTTTTTTTTTTTTTGTTATTGCTTTTGTTAAATCTGTTAAATATAGAAGGACTATATCATTTGCCTTTTATGACTTGTATTATTTTCCTTTTCCCTCCAAATGGAATTCTTCTTTGAATGTCTTGGAAAGCTTTACTGTCTCTTGATGTTTTGCTTTACCAGTAACTACAGAATTTTTCATGATTGCATAATCACATTTTTAAATCTAAAACTTGAATTATCTTAAATGAATTTAAAAGTGGTCTTTATTTCTTCATTATCTGCTTATATCTCATCCTGAATCTTATTTGCTATTTGTTATTTTCTGTCTCCTGGATGATAACAATACCTTTCTCAATACTTCCTATGTTGTGTAATCTATTCTGATCTGTAGTCTATCTGGACATCTCTGGAATTATTTCTTATGGGGTTCTTGAAATACTAGATTTCTCAGCATGAAATTCCAGAATTCAGTGTATTGAATTGATAGGCATAAATTTATACAATCGTGACAGAATAATAAAAGAGAAAATATGTGCTTTAAGGACAGCTTCCTAAAAATGAAGTTTTGTTGTAACACGGATAAATTATTACACATAGATGTTATGATATCTATGCATGATTTTGTATTTCTTAGAAAATTTTCTCTATTCTACTCCTTAAAAGTAGGAAGATAAAACAGTTTAAGCCGAAATGATCATAATTACTAGAAAGATTTGTCTACCTTTAAACTTTGAATCTAGATTATAAAGCCCTTCTTATATAATGAGAATAAAGTTAAAGCTACTCTGAGAGATTTTTCTGTAGACATTTGCAGTCATTTGTCTGAGTTCTTTCAGATTTGCTGCTGTGTTCTGACATGTTTTCCTTTGCATGCACTGAATATGAAGTAAATACTATGGTGATAATGCTTTGTTCCTATAAGTTATGAAGGTTGCGAAGCAGAAAATGTCACGTGGAATAATACTACTCTGTAATTTTGTTACTTGTGTTATGATAATTTTCTGTATTGCTGTCTATAACATAAGAATAATGGAAATTGAGCTTTATTTCCATAGAGTTGTCACAGAAATAATAGATCAGAAACAAGAATAGTTGCAGAGTTTGTCTGTGTAACAGTTTTTATTATTAAAGCTATTAATAAAAAAGAAATGTACCCCTTTCTACTATCCATAGGATTCACTAGCTGAAGTTGAAGAGAAGTACAAGAAAGCTATGGTTTCCAATGCTCAACTAGACAATGAGAAAAACAACTTGGTGTACCAAGTGGATACTCTAAAGGATGTCATTGAGGAGAAAGAAGAGCAAATAGCGGAGTACCACAGGGAAAATGAAGAGAAGTCAAAGGTACTGATTTTTGAGGGCTTTTTTATCTTTCCCCTCCCCCCACTCTACAAAGATAGTTCATAGGAAGCTTCAACTTCTCAGTAAGAAGCAGTCAAAGACCTCTGGATTAACAGAAGAATCTATCCAAATATTAAGCAAAATATTCACTTGAACTGAATAGGATGAGTTTGGTCAAACTTTCTTGGAAACAGAAAATCTGTGGCAGTTTTTTTTCCATGCAATACATAGATAGACTAGGTATCATTGTTACTATGCATAAACCTTTATGGAGTCTTTTGTCTCCATTCCATATCTTATTAAATGAATTTTCTGTACAATAAATATCTGGGGAACTTACCTAAAATTTAATCTGTGGTTTTAAGTCTTTCTGTAGTTAGAATTTCTTAAGTTATTACAGGGGTTTCTCAGATATTGTCATGTTAAGATAGACTAGTAACTTGTTTAACTTAAACGTATTTAAAATGCATGTCCAACCACAAATAAATAAAAATCATGAATTCAATACAGGAATTGGAAAGACAGAAACACACGTGCAGTGTTCTACAGCACAAGCTGGATGAACTTAAGGAGGGCCTTCGACAAAGAGATGAATTGATAGAGGTATGTTGATGTGTGGTAATTATGCATGATAGAACTTGTACAAATAAAATCAGTGTAAGATTTGAACAGTCATCACACACAAAATTAGCTAAAATATTAACTCCCATTCTTATTAAAGAATTTATCTTGTTTTAGAGAATAGAATTTAAGTTAATCAGTCTGTTAGCTTCTAAAGTTAAGAATGTCCCTGAAAGATTTTCATGTGTGTTACATATTAGAAAATCCTTTGTTTGGTAACCATGATTCTCACATGAATGTGCCTTGTACCTTTACTTTCTTCTGAGAACAGAGATAACGCTTGTATGACCAAAATCTCATGGGTAGTATGAATTATTTTTCTTTGCTTTTTCCCAAAATTTGCATTTCTGCTCTTTCTGATTTTAGTGACCATCAGCCACTGAAGTTTTCAGGACTGAATGCTTGCTTGCTTTCCAGTCAAGTATAAATACAGCAACATTTGTCAGTGTTACTGGGTCATAACCGTGTTGCTGTTTTTTTTTCTTTTGTAGTGTAATGCTATATTCAAAATACATTGATTAAAATATCTGAAAGTAGTCAGCAAGCATACTTCACTTCCTGGATGCTTGATTCAAACATTTTTCTTTATGCTTTCAAGAGTGTTTTCTATTTGTTAAACCCTAGTAAAACCACTTGTCAAGAGAAGTGTGTAAAAAGCACTAAAGCAAGTGATTTTTGGCAGTTTAGCATAATTAGTTCCTAGAATAGCTATAATTCCATAGATATCATCATACTGTCCTTGTCGTCTAAATTTTCAGTATCAACTGATAATGAATCTTCTGCAGTAGTTTATCTTTTCCTAGTGTCATGTCCTGTGCATCTACTATATTTCTAAATTTCTTTGCTGAGCAGTATTGGATATTGCAACTTGTCCATGTACTGTGATACTTCTTACTGTTTCTGACTAATGTTGCAATGCTTTGAAGGCAGATTACAGGAAGAATGTATTATATATGTAATACTCAGCAGTTACTTCTAGATTTTTTTGTTGTTGTTAATGGTCAGCATCTTGCAAACACCAATTTAAATTTTAAATTTGTGTGATGAAAGCCCGCTTTAATTTTATTTAATGAAGTATTTATTTTGCCACCAGTGGTAGACAAATCTATTGAATACAAGTGCAGGCTAAAAATCTATTGAAGTTTCTTGCAGTATTACTATCTTACATAATCAAAGTTTGCTCTGTGGCAGTAACCTTCCAAATGTATTTATTTCATTATGTTTTCTCTCAGGTCTTACTCCATAAACAAGGTTGTTTCTAGATAACAGATTGTATATCTGGGGAGGGGTTGGGGGAAGCTAGCAGGTGGGGTAGAACATTCACTTCCTAACAGTACTTAAAGGTGTCTGGAAACTACCACATAATAATTGTTTGTCTGAAGAAGGCTGTCTCCAAACTGCAGTGGGAACTCTTCTTGAAGAACTAGCTAGCTGTACAAAATTCTGCCCTTGACATGAAATGGAATAAAATACGCTTCTTTTGCATGAATTCACATGAAAACTATAATGCTATGTTTAGTCACGCTATTTTTTCTTTAACCTCATGCTCATTTACTCTTTGGTTGGCTTTTACTGCTTTATTTCCTTTACCTTCAAATGTGAATTTTTGTTGTTTCTTTTTCCTCATTTCTTAATGGTCTTTCCTCTTTTATTCTTCCCTTATACTATTTACTACAGGAGAATCAACGCATGCAGCAGCATATAGATTCCATAACCAAAGAGGTGTTTGATCTCCAGGAGACAATTAATTGGAAAGATAAAAAAATAGGGGTAGGAAACAAATACGGGGGCAAAATTGTTCTTTTAATTTAAGTAGACTAATTCCCCTCCTCCTCCCAAGGAATGCTGTGTACTCCAAAGAAATGAAGGCCACTCCCAATTTAAATATTTAAAATGCTTTGCAGTCATCTTGTTTGAGAGAGAGAATTAGCTCCACTTTCTTTACTTGCATAATGGTGAATAATATTAATATATAAAAAATATGGAATTGACTATTATGCACAATTTTTTTTTCAGAACATTTTTAACCTGTAGTCAAAACTTGTAAAAGTAACTGTTTCCTTATCCTTGACAGATATAAAAATTGTTCCTTTACACTGATCCACAGATACATGGCACTGATAGAGTTTTACACAGAATTGAAAGAAGTTTTAACGCTTTTAGTGTTTATGAAGGTAAATTCAATTTTTCAAAACCTGAACGGGGGTCAAACTTTGCAAGTGATTTGGCTGCTACCTTTATTACTGTCTTAGCAGGTTGCCTAAGAATCAGTGGATTTTTAATTGGTTTGCTTTCCACTATTTGGAATAGTGGGAAAACCCAGGGAGCTGCAGGGTTCAAATGCAGAGAAGTCTCAGTGAATACTTGTTAAGTTTGTAGTTAGCATACCTACTGCTAAAATATGCATGCAGACTTGAGTTGAATTCTTCAGCCACACGTGCACATTTCTGTATTGTGCTCTTGATTCTTCTAGGTCTTTACTTTGGATACAGTACTGAACCAGGCTGATTGGTACCAACTCTTGGAACTGAGAGCTGAAGTTGAAGCATTGCCTGTATCAGCTCTTTTGAGGAGTATTTCTGGGGTTCCTGTGTAGCAGGAAAGGTGGTACAACAAGAGCAGAGTCATGTATTTGTTACACAGCTGATATAGTTTAGGAAGGGCTTGTCAGCTTTGCTTCTGGGCAGTCACAATGGAAAAGCTGCTTCAGAGCCAGGCTGACCCTAAAAAATAATTACATGGCCTGAACTTGTGGCTGTTCGGCTCTACAAGTAAATTGCCTAGCAGTAAGAGGGAGTTAACTGTGGGTAGTTTTCAGAAGGGAAGTGTCTTTTAGTAACTTCAGGGTTGTTTCTATCAAACTAATTTTACACCAGGATTTTGACTTATTCACATTTCTTTGAATATTAATGTATTTGCTGAAGCTCAAGTCAGTGTGAAAAATGAAATGTTATCTTTAGCTTGCAGCACCCAGATATATTAAAAAAAAAAAAAAAAAAAAACCCTCTTCCTTCATGTCATTTTTATCGTTTCATTCCTTCGAACCATACTGCAACATTCTCCTCCATCAGAAAAATAGTATTTCAACTTCCATAGTCGTTTTTTTTTTTCCTGGAGATCCTCCAGAAATCTTATTTTAATTCTGTATTAACTGGTCATATTTCTTCCATATTTACTCTTCATCACTTCTGTGTACCAGACTGTGTCAATTTGTTTTTTTCCTTCAAATACCTCACCACAGTTAATGCAGAAGCTATTATAAATCTAATGTTCAAAGAACTAAAATTACCTTGACAATTATTTTTTCCTTTAGTTACTGCAGATAGTCACAAAGTCAAAAGCTAAAAAAATTTTCCTCGCAGTTTGTTCTCATCTCAAACTTAATCTCCTACTTCTTGAAATGTAATAGTGCCACTGTCTTTTTCTCATGTTACCTAAAATGTTCAGGTATTTTTCTTAGCTCTCAGTTTTTTTCTTTCTCCTCAGTACTGAGTCATCTTGCTAATTTTACTCTATTCCAGCTTCTGAATTTCTGAAACTTTGCAAAGAAAGTAGTTTCACTTAGGATTATAACCTATAAAATGTTTGCAAGACTGGCACCTCAGAGGCAGGAAGAAAGGCAAGCGGAACAAAGATAGCATGACTTGTTTTACCCATGTCTCCTTATATAATCCTGTTTCTACAAAGCAATCAAAATTTGTAGTTGTGCCTTGTTATAATATGGTCAATTTGAGAATATTGAACAAAACTTTTAGATTAGGTTATTACTGAAAGGTACAGCTGTTTTAATCTAGTATGTGTGTGACCAATTTGAAATCAGCAGTGGTGTGTCTGAGTTTGGGATAGATTTCATGAAAGTTTTTGCAATATTTAATAAGTAGCACCCTAAACAAATATGCTCTTTAATCACGTTGGTATGTTAAAACATGCTTGTAGTGTTCAATTGTTCTGAATTTGTTGTTGTTATTACTAATTTAATTTTCCCAAGAGAAGAATTGCAATAGTACAAGATCTAGTGTAAAATCCATGTCGTATCATAACCCTCAAGCATACAAAAACCAGCAGTTTTACTAAGATTTTTCAGTTTTGAGAAGTTATCATCATTATCATCAATCTCTCCATAGATAGAGGTACATGGTTATAACAATTTCCTGCTTCCCAGCACTTTTATGTTTTGGAAGAAGATAAAAAGGGTGTTCTAATAAGGCCAGCAGCATCACAGGGCACTGCCAAGGACACAGGTTCCGCATCTACAGTGTGACTTTAGGCCTCTGTGATCACCCTTCCATATGAGTGAACATAGAACACTCACCCCCATGCCACCCCTGTATGCTTCAAAAATGGCAGTCATCTTTAAGTGGAACACAAAACACTGTACTGATTAAGGATCTTCACACTGATGTTGTTACAAAGATATGGTATGGGTCTGGAAATGAAAGGACATCTTATAAATTCTACATTTTAATTGTTTCGTACTGATTATTAAAGTTCAGCATACTGCAATCACGTGGAGCAATTACAAGCAATACAGTGGTATTCACCTTCATTTCTTTCTTGTTATCATTCCTTCCTAAAAGCATGATGCAAAGTGTAGCTAAATAACTTTCTTAGGAAAACTTGTGCATGTTTTTGCAGTTGCTCTGTAGTCAGGATTATTTGTAATGCATGTGATATTGAGCTTGAATGGAATACTGGGATCCTGCCCAGTCAAGGGAAAATGTCTGATTAACTGCCAAGTAACAGAGCTGCTGTTTAGTTAGGTAGGCAAACCCATCTATGTCCATATGTTGTGCTTTTAGCTGTGATCCTTTCTCGTGCTGGAACAGTACTGCTAGTGCTTGTTTCTGTTTTTCTGTGAAAGTGATTACTTTGCTTATAGTAAAAAGTGCTCAGTACAAATAGCCTAGACTTCTAAGTGAATGACAGATTTAATATGTGCAGTGGTTCAATGAGGTAAGATTTCTACTAGAAGTTAGAGAAATTATCTCAATGAGTGTTATGCTTTAAGATCTTTTGACAATTGAGTTCCAGCAAATTTTATATCTGGCTATGTTAAGAAGAATGACTTGCTCTTCTGGTGCTTTGTTTAGATTATCAAAATCTATCAAAACCAGAATATTTAAAAAAATTCTATAATAGAAGTTAACTAAGACCCCTCTGGGACAAAATTTGTCATGAGAAATACGGCAATGAGGCTACATGTTTGACTTGCAAAATGTAGTTGTTAGATGTTAGATATAGATACATTTTACATACATAAAATACCCCTTTTAATTTCTTTTATTAAGCTTTTTGTATTTATTTTTAGAAAATCTTTCTGCTATCTGTCATCTCTTTCTCTATGCCATTCTTTTTCTTGCTATCTGCCTGAACCCAGGCCCTAGAAAGACAGAAAGATTACTTTGACTGCATTAAGAATGAGCGAGATGAGCTCAGAGAGGAGTTGGCTGACCTGAAGGAAACAATGAAGAGAGGAGAGGTATGTTGGTAGTAGCTGCTTTACAGTATCAGAAACCCAGCAATGGGGCATGAAATCAAGGTCAATGAAAAGGAGGAAGAATGGTTCCTATTCTTGTACAGTCTCAATACATGACCTTGGTAGGTCGGATGGAGCATTTCATTGTAACTGTTTCAATCCCTTCAAGAAGGCTTTTCAAAAAATTCTCTGTACCGTTGCATTTTAGCAGTGGTCTCCTATGAGTACCAATTTCTTTTTCATACTTTCAGAAACATGGACTAGTGATAATCCCAGATGGCACACCAAATGGTGATATAAACCATGAATCAGCAGTTGGTGCAATAACAGTTGTATCACAGGAAGCTGCTCAGGTCTTGGAATCTGCAGGAGAAGGACCGCTAGGTAAAAATAGCCAAAAATAAGTAGAGTTTATGATGTCTGCTTGCTTTCTGTTCATAATCCATGAGTTTTAAAAACAATCAAATGGAGATAAAGATAACATATGCTTTTTTTCTTTTTCCTAGACCTTTATTTTAGTTTTTAGTTAATCTGTGTGTAGTCAATACCCTGTGAAACTGTTAGTTAACATGCAGATAAATTTCTCTGTACACTTGCATTATATTTGCACATGATGTATAATAATTAGCATTGTTTAGATGAGGACTGGGCTTGATACATATTTGTATTGTGAAATACACACCTTTATGCTTATATTTTCCTTGTAAACTACTATAATCATTACATTTCATTATCTGACAGGGTATTTTGTAACTATTACTGATCTCCTAACTGATTTGAGATTTTGAAATACTCCTCTGGGACCTTTTCCAAATACTTTTCTGTATTTGAGAACAGAAACTATATAACTTCCTATAAATGCATGCTTTCCACAAGCCTAGTGCTGTACCTGAAGAGGTAGCAATCTTTAAGAATAAGGCAAGAAGAGTATGCAACTAGGAAAAGAACATGTTGGCTGCCTCTATATATTGAAACAAAATTATAAAACTATGTTTTATTATTTAAAACTGGTCTTCACTTGACTACTTGGTTGTTATTTTACTTTGAAGAATTACTAAAATCAGAGCTCTTTGTTCCAGAGCTGTTATACTAATATACTAAACAGTTAAGTATTTTTTCATTTTACTGCTATTAACTGAAAAGCATTATGTTATTGCTAGGGAGATATCATGGTTTTGTTCTCCCAATGCTATTAGCTTTGTTTGAAGAATGTTTTACTTAGAAAACAAAAATTACAAGAAATAGTTCCTTACTTAAAGATTCATGTTTTCTAACAGAACTCTCTTGTTTTAGATGTTCGGCTACGCAAATTAGCTGGAGAAAAGGAAGAATTACTGTCCCAGGTAAAACAACCTGTTATTTTCAGAAACGTAACTTTTGTGTATCCTTTACAGGATACACAAAAAGTAGCAGTAAACAAATGCAGGCACCTTTCGATTAGTCACCAATACCTGAGTGCTCAAACGAAATAAGACTGAATGTTTGACTTGTAAACTGTCTGAGTGCCAGGAATTATCAGCTCCTCTCACTCTGTTTCTGGCACTACAGAAAGGAAAAAAAAAAAAAAAAAAAGGTTGTTCAGTACACATAGATTTCCTTTTGGTATTATCCAGGAATACTGAATTCAGTAAAATATAGCTCTTGGAAGCTCTAGCATCTTTCTGCCAAACTGCTGAGTGGTAATAGTGTACTATTTCTTTAATCACTTCAGTTACTTAAACAGAAAGTTACTAGTACCAAGGTAGCTGTGTTTTAATGTAGTTTCAATATTGAGGAGAAAGCTCAAGAAAACATATGTCCAGTGAGTATTCATTAAGAATACTAGTTTCTCTGTAGTTGAATATATCATCAATATAAAAAATATAAAATGATGTTGCCAACATCTATTTTTGCTAAGAATGTACCTACATCTTATATGCATAAAAATATGTATAACTACAGCCATATAAGTGTAAAAATCAATTAAAGGATTTGGTTTATGTCAGGAATGCGGATTTTGCAACTCCCATTGCAAAGGTGGCATGCTGAGTGTCCTCACCTAGCAACAGTGGGGAAATGGTTTCATAGGCAGATGTCTGGGAATGGACGTCCTTCCTACCTCTCCTGCATGGCTCAGCTATTCCCACTTGCAGAATTGTCTCAGCAAGTGGCATCTTAGTACTACTTGGCCTCACTGAATGTTTAGATGTACTACTACTGAATTTCTGTGTTTTTCACAAAGTGAAACTTTGTGTTTCAGGTTAGAAAACTGAAGATGCAATTGGAAGAAGAGAGGCAGAAATACTCTAAAAGTGATGGCATGAATCCAGATATAGTAGGCTTAGAGAATGGTTCTGATTTGCAACTAATTGAAATGCAGAGTAAGTATATGGTTACTGTTCAAAAGTATTCTTACTGGGGAGATGAAGCTGACTACCTTTTCCTGCATTATTATACAGTGGTAGTATTGTAAACAGATGTTATTAAGTATTTTTTTCCTTGCTATGAATCCTTGCAGGAAATTTCTCACTGTATAATAACTTAAATATGTATTGTGGTTAGTTGGTTCTCAGTTAACAGTTTTGCCTAGAATGGGCGCTGATACTTGAACAAATGTGTTTTTTAGCTTTTAGAATTTCAGCTGAATTGCTTTTATTAAGATGTTTTGATTATTTTATTTGACACAGAAACTTATCTAAAAGATTTAACCATTCCCTAAAGCAAAATATGAGAAATTACTAAAATATAGCTCAAAATTCAGCAGTGCTTCTTAGCAGCATTACACTTGGAACTTTCCGTTCCAAGCAAGTTATTTCTTCAGCTGAATATTTTACTTGTTTAACAGATTGTCATATACCTCAGTATACATAAAATGGGCTTTTTAGTGAATCTGATTTAAAAGAAGTACTGATACTACAGAGAACGACCCTGAGAAATGTATTCATGTCAATTTTTGTCTAGGAGATGCCAACAGACAAATTAGTGAATACAAGTTTAGACTTTCAAAAGCTGAACAAGACATAACCACCTTGGAACAAAATGTAAGTGCATCTTTCTTCAAATTTATTTATATCATTACGCTTTTTCTGCAAACTTTTACAATACTTTTTCTCAAGAAAACTTATGAAAACCTATAATTTGATTTACTACTTTTTCTTTAGATTGCACAGAACAGTGTTACATTTGTACTTTCTTCCTATTTGCTGCAAGTAAATAGCTGTGCATAGTCTAAACATAAAAGAAAATAGAGTTAATTTGCACATTAATGTACAGCAGAATGTAAAGAGGGACTGAAGCTAGCCTTTTTAAGAAAATTCATTTATGTTAGCTTAATTGTATGAAGGTTGTATTTGACTGTGGAACACACTCTTAGAAATTCAGGAATTTTAGGGTATTAGCAAAGGGTGAGTAACATGGTGGTAAAATGCAGCATCTCTGCAGATCACTTGAAAATCATTTAAAGGATTATAGTGTGAATCAAATTTTCACGATTGCACTCTCGTATAGCAGTGGATGATTACCCCGTCCTATGGATTTGTGGGTAGCAAGGAGCTGAAAAGAAAACAGTCTAGCAAGTGAACTTCAAAATGTGACAAAATCCTGGTTTGGACCCATACAAGTCCATACTTTCCTGTTGAAATCTGTACTTTGGCTTAAGATGTCTTGCATCATGTTATGACTCTTTCTTCATTTTACTTTCATGTGGTCTCTGCTTTTTAGCTTTCCAGGGTTTGTATTAATCCCTGTATATTCCCCAATTCTTTGTTTTACAGATTCCTCTCTCTGCTTAGTTCAGTGTCTTTTCATATCATCTGAAGTATTTCCATACTATGTTCCATTCTCTACTGCTTTCTGCATCCTTTGCCAGAAGACCAGCAGAGAAGGTTATTGGAAGTTCTGCACACCATTTAGCTTTTAGCTTTTTTTTTTTTTTTCAGTGATAATAATGGATTTTTTTTATTTTTGTTTTAAACACTTTGAAATAATGGCTGTTGCTAAATACATTTAAACCTCTCTTTCTATACAGAGATAGAGATAATTCGCAGGATGCCTTGTTAGTGTTGTTTTGGAAATGGAAGAACTGGTGGTGGTAGGTGAGCTCAGAATGGAACACATTGGGTAATCGTTCCTCTGGTCTTGTGTTTGGGTTTGCAGGTTGGACGGCTGGAGGGACAGGTTGCAAGATATAAAAATGCAGCAGAAAATGCAGAAAAAGTGGAAGATGAACTCAAAGCTGAAAAGAGGAAGCTTCAGCGAGAGGTAATTAACTTGATTCACTTGTCTTGAACTTCATTGTCTTTTATGTCCAAGCTCTCTCTTTTCAGTCATCTTCTGTTACAGCTTTCAAGTGTTATCAGAAGGCCTCTGACTCTCAGTGCTGCATTCAGAGGACGACTGTAGCACATGAAAGTAGTACTAAATACCATTCAATGCAGTATTATCCTTGAAAGAGAGAATCTGAAGTTATATTTTCTTCTAAATGTGTAACTTGTACTAATCCCTCCATAAATAATACTGAAGAGCCAAGCTTCCCATAATTGAGTACCATCCTAGGAAATTTCCATCACACGCTTCACAAAGAACTGGAAAGAACATGTTTGCCTTGGAGCTACTGCATGACTTGTGTTGCCTGCTACCCATGTCCCCATCAGCTAATGACAGTGGTTGAAAGGACCTTATCTTTCAATAGCATGTAATGGGGAGCTGTTTGGTGATGACAGTGTTTCATATTCAAATCGCTTACCCATTATTATGTTAATATTTGAATTCCCGTTCATCTGGCTGCAGTGATGACATGGCTACTCTTCACGTATCAGTCTTAACTCACGCAGTACTTTTGTAAAGAATTTAATAGCTGTATTTCTGATTTTTATTATCACTGTCAAGGCTTAAAAACAGCAAAAAGTCCAATTAAATTTGGTGGTGATAACTTTTGCTTTCATTTTATAGTTAAGAACAGCACTGGATAAGATAGAAGAGATGGAGATGACCAATAGCCACTTAATGAAAAGGCTGGAGAAGATGAAGGCAAATAGGACTGCGCTTCTATCTCAACAGTGAAGTGGAAATTGAAAATACAATGCACTGCTCCTTGAATAACTAGCCCCTAGCTCATTTTTAAATACAGACTTTCATTGGCACACACTATGTGAACACAGAGTTGTTCAGTGGTGTTTTAGTTTCATAGTTAAATGACATACTTCTTTTTGTAACTTATGAGAAAATGAAATGTAGTTTGAATTCCCTTGTGAGTAACAGCAATTTTTCTGTAGCGTTTGATTCTAGAGTCAGAGCTGGAGCACAATGCTGTATGTTCAACCTGGTGATAGAGAACATTTTCACAACTGTGGAATCAAGTTTACTCACGATCTCTTCTGGCTGCTTTAATGATGCTTGATGCTCAGAGACAACTGCATGAATTCAAGAAGACACTGTATTATAAACTTAACATACGTTTGCTCAAGACATCACACAGCACAAGTGCCTTTTATCTGGTGCAATTTAGACTTCATTGTTGAAATAACCCTTGAAATCAGATAACATTTTATTTTAAGATACATTTGGGGTGTTCACTGAACTTTATACATTTTGAAAATGCATTTTTGTAAAATATTTAAATTTATAAGAAAATAAATAGGGACTGTATATAAAAATCTGCTTTTTTTTTTTTTTTGCATGGGCACATCTGAGTGCTAGATAATTTTGTCAAATACTAGCCCTTGATGCTCTTAGTTTAAGAGTTCAGATTTTCAGACTTTCGTTGTGTACCATCAATTTGTCATCTGCTGCTGAAGTGTGAACTGAAATTTTAGGGTGGGAGGAAGGGTTGGGAAATGTGGCTAAGGAGTTAATTAAATGGACACTTTACTGACCAAAAGCAGATGCTTTGTGTTTTCTTTGAAATGCTGAGGTTACAACAGAATAAAGAAAGTCTTCACAGAACAGTGAATTTTGATCTTCATAAAAAAGTTTTATTATTTTTTAATCTAAAAGTTTTGAAGTAGTGAGTTTGTTTCATTTTTTTTTTTTTCCTAGGCAGGTCTGCTACTTCATGATAATACTGTCACCAAGTCAGTACAAGTTTTTTTTGGAACTGTTTTGTCTGTAGCTTATTCTCTGTGGACAGGGAAAGCTATTAAGGACTTCACTCTTTTCAAGCTGACATAACGGGTGTGTTAATAAATACCACCAGCAGTGGGAGCTCTTAACTGCCTGACACAGTGTCAGCCTCTGTTTGAGACTAGCAAGGCCAAACATTTGACTTGAGAGGAGTCGTTCTTTTGGACTCATATCAGATACTTTCCTGTTGCAAATGGTTACCTGTCAGTATTTCTCAAACCAAAATATATTTCAGGATGTTTACAATCCAGAGCATTTGTGCTTCTGTCTTTATGGGAGCTTATTTTCAAAGGAACTGCCATCTTTACATGGGAAAAGTGAGTGTACTTTGTTTTTCCTTGGATGTTTTTATATCTCTTGGACATTAAAAATGCTTTCTGTGTTGAGAAGCATCCCTTAGGTAGCAGATCTTCCTAGACCTGCTCATTTATAGGAGCCTATTGTAGTTCGGTGATCATATAAATCATGCTCTTTGCTGTTAACTCTGCTTTCATATTGTGTACTTTCTATTAGTCTTGTTCTTATAGTATGTATTCTGGAGATTGAGATACTTCAGGGGTTCTGAGTGTGTTCACATGTATAAATCTCACAATTTCAGGGGTTGGAAGGGACCTACTGTGTGCTGGTGAGGCCTCACCTGGAGTACTGCATCCAGATGTGGAGTTCTCAGTACAGGAGAGACATGGACCTGTTGGAGCACAGCCAGAGGGTGGCCATTAAAATGATCTAAAGGAAGGAACACCTTTTGTATGAGTACAGGCTGAGAGAATGGGGCTTTGGGGATACCTGAGAGCAGCCTTTCTGTATCTAAAGGCATTTATTCTCCCTGAGATGGCAGGGTAGGTACCAGGGCCCTGCCCCGTGCTGTCAGCATCCGAGCCAACAACAGAGTTCTAAGTCTAGCTTTACAGAAATGAAAGTGCAAAGTGAGAGAAGCCTATGATGCCTATTGCTGTTTAAGGAGGAAGAGTCAATTTCTAAAGCTCCAGATTCTTTATTTACAAACAGTACTTCAATCAGAGCAAGTACAAGCATGTGCTGAGTTATTTTGAACACTGTCATTGTCTTGAAATAATGGTGAAAATTGGGATTTGTTTCAGACACAAGGGATTAGTATGATTTGTAACAACGTCCAGCTATTACTTGGGGTGTTCCCCACTTTGCCTATGGGAGCAACACTTTCTGGGCTCAGTGGAACCATTCCAAGGACTTTGTAGATGTAGTTTTGGTGCAAATGGTTCGGGAACTGACTGCCCTTGTGCAGATTGCATGTTTGGTATTAGGTAGATCTAGGGAAGTGTGAATCCAAAGTAATTCAGGCTTAGCACTGTTAAAGCTCTTCTGTACCAGAATAATGCATTGCTTTGACAAGCATGGAAGTGATCAGCTGTTGAAGCATTTGCTAAACCACTGTGACTTTGTTATGGAGTATCTTCAGAACTTTCCATTTTTAAAGGAGGAGAACAGTGCATATTGTCTAAGCTTGAAAGTGGCACATTCAGTACACATTCAGTACACTTACTTAAAATAGGCAACGCTTGTGAGCTCTGAATCCAAGCAGGTACATCTTGCCAGTTGCAAGGCGATTATAGCATCCCAACTGGCTTTGGAGCCATTCTGTCTGTACTTTAGTAATACATCCTGATACCAGTCACAGTTGTTACACACTGATCTCTGAGCTGTTTCTAACAGGGGCATCTTGAATTTTGTCATTGTAACTGTCTCCAGCTAGCCTCTGGTGTGTTCTTATTGAATAGACCTTTGATTTAACACCTCACAGTTCTCCCACAAAGCCATGCTGTCACAAGGCTGCTTGTTTTTTTCCAGTCTGATGCCTCCTACAACTTACCTGTGTAGCATCTGAAAGCACCAGACACCAAGAATGAAATGTAAGTTTTAATCTTCATGGGAGCAGTTCATGAATTTTAATTATAAAATGTCGAGTGATGGGTTTTGTGGACCGTGCTACTCTCTGTAGAGTTAAGGTTACCTCTGGGCTGCAATGGAAACAAAACTATGTATGTATGTGTATTCAATTTCACGCTGCGTGATCCTGTATACAATAGTCTTTTCTCTCCTGAGAGCCTTAAAGGCACATATCAGTGAAAAGGATGACACGAGGTGCATCAGAAAGTGCATCAAATCCTCATCCTGTTGAAGGATACGCATTAGATTTATCTAATATGCCAAAGTCTAATATAACAAAGAAATTATCAAAGATATTTGGGGTTGTTATGTCCTGCATACTCCAGCTCAATGTAGCATTAAGCATCTGGATGGACACTTTTGTCTTCATTTGCTTGCTGCAAAACTTCAATTTGCAGGCAAAAAGCTTGTTAGGCCCCCAGGCGCGGTGAGTTTTACTTGTATTGGTTTAGGACCTGATAAAAGATCCACGAAATTATTTTTTGGAAGTTGTTTGTGAACGCTAAGTTTTGAGAAGCAAAAATGGGTTTGTGGCCATAAGTCAGGCACTGCAAGGAAGCCTCCCCTGTTATTCAAACTCATCTCAATTATGACTCTACTGCACTGGGACATTTGTAAAACTTATTCTCAGTGTAGTTTGTGAACAGTCACTGTGAAAGTCTGTTGTGAATGATTTTAAACAAGCAGTAGGACAGCTGTGTAAAAATGAGCTAATACCACATTGAAACAAAAAGCAGGAAGAATAGGCAGAAGTAGAATGGAAAGCACCTCCCTGTGCCGGGTAATTAAAGCATGAACAAGATCAAATGAGATAATCATTTACTTTTTCTTATTTTGAATGCAAGATGCATGGCAGGAGGTGCAGTGGGGAGGCAGTTCATTCCTGGTGCAGAAGGCACTGTCTTTGAACAAGCCATGCTTGCCTGAATGCTGCACGTGCTGAAGCCTTTGCCCAAAGCCTTCTTTGGACCCATCTGGTGGGTGGCAGTGGGATGCCTCTGTAAGGGGCTGCTCCTCTGCACCTCGAGCACATTTCTTGTCCTGGAATGGAGCAACACCTCCAAAAAGTGGGCAGAGCTGACCTTGTACTGCAGACAATAAAGGGCTCTGTACTGATGGGTCTTTTCTAGTTTTATCTAATGGAGGGCCACGAGCTTTCAGTGTCTGGCTGTGGTGGGGACACTTAAATATGGACTAAGCTTCTTAAAAAGAGCTGATACTAGAAGAGATTTAGGTAGTGACCGGTTTCTCCCTCTTGTTGCTGTCTGCTTTAGTCCTTTACCTTGGCCAAGGGTCACAGACGCTCTGTTTACACTCTGCTTTGTGTTCCTCTTTTCTCCAATGCTTTTGTCAAGCTTGGGAAGAGAAGGAAGACCTGAACCTGCAAGAGCTGCTTGATGGAGGGCAGAGGGAAAATCTGTGTAAGACTATTGTTTCAGGCTGCCTTCCACAGGTGTTCTGTTGGCTGGCTTGGAGGCATTGTTCTTGACTGTCCTGTCCACAAAGTGCTGGGAAACTCCTGCTAAATGGTGAGTTTTTCTCCAAGGAAGGCACTAAAATTCCCATAAAGCACTAAATTCCCTTCTAGGGGATTTGGGAAAACTTTTCAAGCTCAGGTGCTTAAAACAGTAGTTAGCTAAGGTTGCTCCTGTGGGTAGAGTTGTTCTTACACCCAGTGAAGAACAGGAGGAACTGTTGATACTTAGTTTCCTCTACAAAAGGAGGAGAAGAAAATATATTCTACAGCCACATTCAGAGCAAGCTGACCTATCAGTGGCTCCAGGATGGTGAGCATTGGAAGATGTCCTGGCTTCTTTTCACAGAGGGCCCTATGCTTACAGCCCGCTGCTGCCAAAGCCTTGATGTCTGCAGCCAGACATCTCGACTGTCTCAAGGTTTGCTGCCTGGCTGTCAGCAGAGGGCACTCAGTCTCTGGTTGAGCAACGGGGAGAAAGCTGTAGCAAAGCACAGATCTCAGGAACGAGCAGCTGGCCTTCCCACTTCAGCCTTTGGTAGACACGCGGTTTGAAAAGCTGTTAGTGAGGTGTTGTAATGGTTGGTAGCAGAAATGAGTGGTGTGAACGCAGTGGGAAACAATGTGTGCAAGCACTGCTGAACGAAAGGTTAAAATGACCTGTATTGGTGACAGACTGTCCTCAGCAATGAGAACTGAGAGCACAGCACTCTGGAAGGCCAGTCTGAATGAAGGAAATGGGACAAGCAAGTGTTGTTCATTAAATTCAGTCTGGAGTCAATGTAGTGCCCCTCAGAAAAGAAATCTCCCCCATCTTTTCCTGTACATCTCACATTCTGCTGCACAGGAGTTGCTTCTTTCCCATGTGTGTTTGTAGCAGAACACGATGCCCTGCAGCCATGGGAACTCCTTTCCCTGCGGGGCAGACAGAAGGAGAAGCTGGGCTCCTGCTGCTGGCTGTGACAACTGAGAGACATGGCATCTTCCAAACAGCAGCAGCTGAGGGTGCTGCATTCTTCTCTGGTCCTGTCCTAGCTTGAAACTGGTTATATACCATCAAGTTCCCCTCCTTTGGGTGAGAGAGACTGGTAGATGGCACTGTGCTCTCTCATCTTTGAAGTGACCAAGCACTGAAGGTAGTTTTTGCTATCTTGCATTGTGAAGGTAGAAATTTTGTTTTATATTTTTTCCCAGCTTAATTGCTGCCTGACAAGCTGCTAAGTGATGACACTTTCTCGTGCCTTAGGATGTTCAGCCCAACGAGAAGCTGCTTCTTTTGCTGCAGCTTGGAAGGAACTTCTTACCTGCCTTCTGAAACTTGGCAGCCCCTTGCTTTCTGTCCTGGTGTTTCAGAGTGATTACTGGAATACGCTCAAAGACCCTTGGCTGAAGAAGGGATTTTTGTTCCTGCCAAGCCTTTTTTTCCTTAGCTCCCAGACAGCACCTTCAGCCAGTGCCCTGCACTTCAGCTTGTCTGTGATGGTGAGCAGATCTGTTCTGTATCTACTAGCAGTGCAAAAGCTTTCTAAAGAAGAGTTAGGAGTTGATAATGTTGGGAGAAACCTTGCAGTGCTTTGACATGGGATGACAGCTCCGTGTGTGGGTGAGAAAGCAGGACAGCAGAGAGCATCGTGCTGTGCTGTGCTGTACTGCAAATGGAGATGCTCAGGAGGAGAAAACTTGGACTACAGAAATACAGGTCATCAGTGATGCATCCTGATCACCTGGTTGTAAAGCCAACTCAGTCTTTCCTATACAGAGATTTTTAAAACCTTATGTGCTGATGTGAGCCCTGGGAGCAAAGTGAGTTAGAAATGCTCTTATGATTCAAATAGAAAACGTGTTCTAGTTAAATGCAAGAGAGGCTCTGTGATCTGCTTTGCTGGCCAGTGGATTGAGGAATGCTGGTGGAAACAGGGAGCTCACACTAAAAATGTGGGTTTAAACTGTTCACTCTGAAAACATGCTCCTTTTTGTTTCCTCTGCTTGTGACCATATTTGAAAACAGCAATGGCTGGTGTTTCTGACTCCCCATCTTTCTACCCCTTCCCTTCTTCTCTGCCTACATGTGTGAGTTGAAAGAGGCAGTTTAGTGGGTTGATGCTGCGTCTGTCAGTTACAGTGCCTCAAAGTGCTGGGGTGACAAGCTTTGCTTGGAGCTCAGCGTGCTGCCACTAAAGCCTCAGTGACAGCTCACGTCCTTCCTTTCTGTTAGCCTGCTTAACTGTGAAGCAATTAATTTTTACTATTATTTTATAGTTGGAGCCTGAAAACGAGCAGCAGTTTTGCTGCATTGGGAAAGATAAGGAAAAGTCTTCCTAAAAAAAATGTCTCCTACAGCCAACCACCCTCCTGCACAGCCCTGCCTCCTGCAGGAGCCATCTCTGGTGCGTGGTCCTGTGCCCACCTGATCTTTCTTAAGGGCTTAGAGCATGAAGGGGCAAGGAGAAGACAAAAATGATTTATTTTGTAAAGCAGTGCTTCTGGCTGCTCCCCAAAGGGCTTCTGAAGATGTCTTCCAAAGGGGAAGGCAGCAATAAGTGGGAAAAACTGCTTGCCAGGGAGCAAACATGGAGTTGATTATCCCAAGTGTGTCATAGTGAAACAGAAAGCCCTTGCTGATAGAATCTTACATGGGGAAAGGCATTTCAGCAATGATCCTAGTGAAGTTGTTTTTTTGGATTTGATAATTAAAAATCCTCCAGGTGAAACATCTAAAAATATGTTCTCCAGCTTAAAAGAAAAAGGGAGTACTTTGGGGGAAATGCTTGATTTAAAATGCCTGTGATTTCTTTCAGCGGAGTTGGTAACAATCCTCTCTTCCCATATAGGATCTGAAGAAGACTTCAGAGAAAAACAGGACAGTGGTAAATCCATTGTAAATGGGAGAACTTTCGTGTAGAACTCCAGTTTTCTTGGGAATAGGTTCCTTTTTTCTCGTTAGCTCCACTCTAAAATAATTTGATTAGTGGACTATTTCTTTGAGTTCATCACCTTTGAACCTGCTGCAGGAAACCCTGTTGGGCTCTGGCTGCTCAGAGGCTGAGTTGGACTTGGCTGCCTCTGAATTCTGGCTAATCCAAGTGCAGGGGCTGAAGTAGCTCTTCTGCAGCATGATGAAAAAGACTCAGGATGAAATGGAATCATAGAATACCCTGAGTTGGAAGGGATCCACAAGGACCATAAAGTCCAACACCTGGCTCCACACAGGACCACCCAAATCTCATCTGGCTGTTGTCCATCATTTCTTCACCAGCTATCCTGGAAAGACAATGATGGACCAGAAGGGGAAGAGGTGGAAAAAATTTCTCTGGAAAGAGGAAGTTTGAGGAAAAGATTTATTTTTACTTTAGTTGTAGGACAAATGTACTCATCTTGAAGGTCGTCCAGACAAAACTACTGAAGTCTTTACCCTCTTTCCTCTGCCTAGTACCAGGAGAGTGTTACCCTCTACCACTAGTGTCTTAAGATTTTTGTGGCTTCAATTAAATATGAGAGTCGATTTTCTCATTTTTGAAATGACTTAATTTATTTTCAGGATTATCTTGCATTCACTTTACCACAAATGACAAAGCTCCAGCTAAAGGAGGAATTAAACCCCAAGAAGCTGAAGCTTCTGATCTGAGATCTTTTGATCCTCTTTAAGAATGGTGGATGTAGAAGGAAATACTCACTAGAAAGTAAAGGGAATGGTTCCCCTGTACTGCACAGTGTGTGCTGCACAGCACCAAAGGTGTACCTTGTTGACATGTGCCTATTAGATTGTTTGCAGGCAGTATGAAAATATTTGTCTGTGATGCAAGTGATCTTCCAAATAATTACTGAGTAATTACTGGAAAGTGATGTCTTGTGCACCTAGCCAAGAGATTGGTGAAAGGTTGAAATAAAACTTCTGTATGGTGGAAGTATATTTAGTGATAGTTGAGATTCAGTAGCTAAAACTTGTCAATTGATTGTTGTCATTTGATCTATTTCCCTTTAGGTGCAGAGGAACAAACTCTTGAACTGTTCTTTTGAGGTTTTTGATCTTCTCAGCACTTGTGAGTGTAATGGTGCTGGTGCCCCAAATGTTTCAAAATCTCCAAATGATTAGTCTGCTCTTGGGGCCTCCTTTAAAATTTGTTTTGATAACTGGTATGAACAGAAGTCAGCTGCTGTCATCCTAACGCAGATCGTTCTCCTTTGCAACTATATGTGAGAGGAATCCACGGGTTTCTTTCCTTATCACCTATTCTAGGGCATTTTAGTAGATGAGAAATCAAAATTCTCAACCTTTTCTTGTTCAATATAGGATGCAAAGTGCTTCTAGCAAGACAAAGAAAACAGTGGAAATCCTTTCCCACAAAAAAAAAATATTAATCTGCACATTAGTCCTTCGTGTTGTAGAGATGTGTGTTCCATTCTGTCTTCTTTTCATTAGAAGCACCAGATTGACTGCAATCATTTTCTCAGTACTTTCACTATTTTTGCAACCACGCCAGGAGCACAGCAGCTGTAATGCTCGTACTCATAGAAGCTTGAAAGCACTGAAAATCTGCTGTAATAAGACATTCATTTGAGAAGCTGCACCTTTCAAGCATTCAGAAAGTCCTGGCTGCAGAAGTTTACGCTTAGATAGCATCTAACTGCGTGCATGCGTGATAAATAAGTCCTGCAGACTTCCTGCAGCACCCGTGTTTTTGCAGTAGCCCTTACATGTGGCTATCACAAGCACGCAGTTAGGGCAACATGAGTGAACGATAAGTGTCACTATTTTTTTTTACAAGCAGCACAGGCACGTGGTTTTATCGCTTTGTATTTCCATCACTGCGGTTTAGAAATACACTGTGGTAAAAGGCAGGACGGCTGTGGTCTAACTGTCCCCAGCTTATCGCCCATTTCCATCGCAGCCCACCTCCTCTGAACTGGTTGTGACTGGTTCAGTTTACAGGTTTTTTCCACTGAACAACCAAAGCTTCCTACCATTAGCCGCCCCTGCACCCCGCGCCTAAAAACATCCACTTGTCCTCCTGTTTGGGCCAAATAAATAAGAATAGAAGCATGCTATAAGCAGCATGTGCCTGTATAAATACACTACAGGGGCAATGTGATCTGTTGCAAAATGTAAGAGTTGAGCTATGTACTTGAGAAACCCCATCGACTGTGAGGTAAGAGCAATTCTGAACATCGTTCAGCACTGCTTATGGGCAGGGTTCTTTGGTCAAAAACCTTAAAAGGCCATGCTTTCTCACTCTTTTACTGGGCAACACGGACAGCATCTTTTGATTTTGTACATGAGACAGCACAAGTGGATCTGAGGATGATTTTAGTAAAAGCAGACTTGATTCACTTGCTTTTTTCACTTGATTCAAATGCTTTTCTAGCCTGACGGACTAGCAGGTGTAATGGTGAGGGAGGCCTGGACAGTGATATTAATTATGTTACCCAAATCTACAGTAAGTGCATTTCCCAAATACTTTTCTCGCTGTGTTATTTCACTTGCATTGGAATCAAGCCTTAGCAAATAATAACGCAGGGTATCAGCCCGTTGTCAAAGAGAATATGACTAAAGATCATAGAATCTCAGAATCTTAAAGACTGGAAGGGATCTCTTGAGGTCATCTATTCCAACCCCCTGCTAAAGCAATTCCCTAAAGCAGGTTACACAGGAAAGCATCCAAGGTCTTGAGTATCTCCAGAGGGGACTCCACAACATCTCTTGGCAGCCTCTTATCCTCTAAGTAAAGAAGTCATTTCTCATGTTCAGATGGAAGGTGAGAAATGTGATCCAGTTTGTACCTATTGTCCCTTGTCCTATCACTGGGCATCACCAAAGAGAACCTGGCCCCATGCACTTGGCTCCTGCCCTTCAGATATTTAAAGCATCGATGGGATTTTACCCTTGAGTGTTCTCTTCTCTAGACTGAAAGTCCCAGGTTTCTCAGCCTTTTCTCATAAGGGAGATTCTCCAGGATCCTAATAATTTTTGTAGTCCCCATCTGGACTCTTTCTAGAAGTACCCTGTCTGTCTCAAGCTGGGGACACAGAAATGGACACAGCACCTCAGATGTGGGCTCACCAGAATGGAGTAGAGGAGGAGGAGGAGAACCTCTTTTGACCTGCTGGCCATACTCTTTTTTAACAAACCCATTGGCCTTCTTGGCTACAAGGACACGCTCCTTGCTCATTGTCAACCTGTTGTCCACCTGGATACTTAGTTCCTTTTTTGTAGAAAGAACAGTTTGTGCTTGACTGTCCCTTTTCTTCCTATTCTCATTCATTTGTTGAGCACTTTGTACAATTAAATTGTCTTTCTCTTCATCATCCATCATTCTTTTGTCATTCTGCTGCCTCATCAGTAAGGTTGTATTATAGAGACCTAGCTCTGTATCTTTATTTCCCTTTTGCTTGTGACAGATACCTTCTCCATTCTAAAGTTAAATGTACTCCTGCTTCAAGAACAGAAGTTTTGTTTCCCTGCTTCTCTTCTAGACATCACCCATCACCCTATTACTAAAGGCTCACACACAGACTCTCAGCTAGGAGAGTGTTAGACTGAAGATCTAAAGGTCCCTGGTTGAGTCTTCAGTGTCAACAGTGGTTTTCCAGTACTTTTTAGGGTTCCAATTGTGGGCTCATCAGTATAAGACAAACATGGCATGGAGGTTGTGGAGAAAGCCCGGTAAAGAACCAGGAGAGATAATCAAGAGACCAGAGTATCTCTCATATGGGGAGAGGCTGAGAGATTTGCTACTGGCTGCCATGGAAATACTGAAAAGACATCTGGCCACAGACCTGAGCAACCTGCTCTAGGCAGCCTCTTCTAGAGCAGGGCTGCAAGCCAAGATGTTGTAACAGCATGTTGTTTCTCCCCAGCTTTGCTGTTCAACAGTTAAGACTTAATGGGTTAATTTTCATTTTTCTACGTAGAACTCTGTCCCCGTTTAAAAATAGGAAAAAAAAAAGAAAAAAAAAGAAAAAAGGATGGTTGTAAGGATCCTTCATTCTCCAAGGAATTCAATGAACATGGAAAATAACCAAGTTTTCAGGACACGTGCTACAGCCTGTAGAACAAATAGAGGTCTCACAAATGCCTCTCAAGGAAAGCTTTTATTGCTCTACATCATTACAGGTTTGGTGCAGGCATTCATCTCCAAACTTGGACAAGCTCTAAATTAGCAAAACCTGGAGACGAGGAGTTCAAAGTACAGCATCTAAGAGTTTTTCCTGTAAGGTGAGAACACTTTCTCTATTGAAGCACCAGATATAAGGTTTTGCTGAGTTTGAAATGATTTCTCTAAACAAGGTGATAACTGCAATCACTTTGTACCTTTAAAGACACGATCTGCAAGTTTTCAGTTTGTGCAGCGGTGCTAGCCTGTGCCCTGTTGAATTTCTTAAATTTCTATAGATATGCATGTTAGAATTGCTTTTACGTTCATCAAACTTGCTAAAAGATAATCTCTTTGCTTTTAAAAATCATGCCTAGTTGAGTCTCTTAAAGCATTTATCACTTCAGAATATTCAAATCCTGATTTGGTGGAGTTGCAATAAATCATTGAAAGTTAAATATATATATAAATGCGTTTTCAGCACTGGGATGCTCCTAACTAATCCTTAAATGCGATGATAAAATGCATCAATGTTTTATGTTTTGAAAGTTCCATTACATATGCACGCAAAAATACTTTAAGCAGGAGGAGGTTCCTCACCTTGCATTACAGCATTCCTACTAAAACCCTACGTAAACTTATATTTTTTGCTCACCTCCACCTCAGTTCAATACTCAGAAAAAATTAGGAAAACACTGACAGTGAAGCACAGCAGACCCTATATGGCTGTTCTCTCAGGATTGTTTTTGTTGCGTGGAGAGCAGGAGAGCCTATCTGGATAATTACACAGCAAAGCAAATTGAAGTCAATCTTATAAACCTTTCCAAACCCAGGATTCATGTTCTCTTTCCCGAGGGCTTAGCTGCATTCCCCGTTCTGTACTTGAAGAAGAAGAAGAGTACGATGACGTAGTACATGGAGCTTTTCAGAAGCAGAACGACGTACACCAACTGCGCTGCCTTGTGCGTCAAGTGATCTGTAACAGATGTGAGGCAGAAAATTCCTGTTGAACACCAGTATTGTACAACCTCCAAAAAGAAACAGGTAGTACTGTGTGGTACATTTATGTGGGCTGCAATGGAAATATACAATACAGCATCTGATTGTCCCCTGAGCAGGCTGCAGATGGGGCAGATTTCTTAGTGTTAGACTGGCTGCCAGGTTATCATTCCCTGCAATGCAAGAGCTTCTGGCTCTTCCACCATCAACAACACCGTGTTTCCTGGAATCATTTTGCGTCAGTTTCTTGACACAAGTGCCCAAAGTATTTCCTAAATCCTCATGTAATCTAAAGGAAAACTTCTTTGCAGGTCGCTAGTCTGAAGGAGCATCAGCTCAAGCGTTGTGCGTTTAACTATGCTGAGTATTTAAAGCAGTGATACTTAATGCAGGCTAACAATCCAGAGCAGCAGCCCAAACAACATCTGCAACCAGCTAACAAAGCCCAGTGAAGGAGGGCTGCTTTTTACACTCCACAACATGGTGATTCAGAGTAGTGTGGAAGCCTTTCTAAGTTGCAGACCCCAGAATTTAACAGGTTTCCTGCAAGCTATTTAAAATGTTGGCATTGTTCATATTAAGCGATATCTAGCTTTCACATTGCTTTCCCCTATTTTAATTCATTGTCATTACCTTTGTTAAAAACTGTTTCTGTTTCTGTGCTGTTTCTAGATTCAGTGCCACAGTCCGGCTCCTGAGAAGTGCTCTCTGAAGAAACTAATGGAAAGAGAGTTTAAATGACAAAATTGGACTTCAATTTTAACAAAGGTTAACGTAGGGCTAAAAAGAAGAGCAACAGAGAAGTAGAAGTTAGTATTAAAAAAAGTAGGACGTTCAAAACATATCTGTAGATGAGTTGTCCACCAGTAGGATTCCATCACAGGGGGAACTGAAGGGGACAAATGTTGATACAGAAGTGAATGAGCGTTTGTTGCCTTCACCATGGGCTTTGCTTTTGCCCTTTTTCCCTCTGTTAGGCAGATTTTTGTCAGCAGCTCTTTAATTTTCAAATTGAAGTCAATCTGAGCACCTGGTTGTCACTCATGTTCCCTCTTGGGAATTTGTTATTTTAGTGGTAGGTTGGTGTCTCTAAAACAATCTCCCTTTCTTTGAGCTTTTTTCTTTTTGGGTTTCTTCTCAGTTATGGTATTTGAATTCATTGAGAATTCAATGAATACATACCTCTGTTAAAATACACTTGAAACATATTTTTGTCAGAGTATATTTTGAAAGTAATAGTTATGTATGGCTGTGTTTTCATGGAGTGGAGCTGTACTCCTTTATAGCAAGTTGAGCTCAGGAAGGATTCACCTATCCAGAATAAGGAGTCTTCTCTGTGATGTTACCATGATTCAACCAGTTTGTAGATTTAGACCAGTTACTGTAGATTGCTTTTTTTTCCCCCTCTGAAACTGTGTTGGCTTTCAGATTTTTCTTCAGATAATCAGTTTCCCAGCAATTAAATGAATTCTTTCTTTTTAACGTGGTTATTACCTCAATGTCACCAGGCCAGGAATAAGTAACACATTTAAACATTGCTCTACACCCCCATCAGCCTTAATTTTACGTCCTTCACTTATTACAGCCACGACTGATGTCAGAGGGATTGATGCCTCTGACATTTACAGCTGTAACACTGTTTTGAAGAAATTCTGCATACTGCCAAGTAAGTCAGTGCAGACCTTTTGGTGCAACTCTACTTTACACCTGGTAGCACTGAAGAACTACAAAGGACCTTCACTTGGCAAACTCAGCACAGATTGATTTTTCTCTTGGGAAAGCTTTGATTGCTTCTACTGATAAGAACTTGAGTTATTGTGGCTAGGAATACAGAAGCTTGCAGGAGTAGTCATGTACAGCATTATTTCTGGAATTTTACTGGAAAATAAAAAATCATTAAATAAAGGAAATAAAGACATAGTAGGTAGAGTAAAAAATTTAAAATGTAATACTTACCATGCGTGGGCAGTAAAAGTTCTCCACTTTCATGCTCCAAATGGCAAACATATTTCTTGTTTTTGTTTTCCAATGGTACGGATAACCAGGAGCTGACTGAGTACTTATCCTCATTTGGAAACTTCCAGACATCTCCTTTTACTACATTCTCTGTTACCTCCTTTTCTGCTTCGTCGATCCATTTCACCCGAGCAACTTCTGGGTAGAATTTCTCAAAAAGGCAAACATACACTAGTTGGTTTTCGTGTTCCTTCTGCAGGATTTCAGAATTCTCTGGTTTAGAATTTCCTTTCTCTGGATTTATTTTTTGAGGGGAAAAAAAATAACAAAATGAAGAGTTGGAATCTTGGTAGTGTACAGCAGTACATTATGGGTATTCAGAGACAAAATATTTCTTCTCAACAAGTACTTTAGCTCTCCAGTTTATTATGAAATACTTAGGATGGGAATAGCAATGGCTCACGTACAAAATACATTTTAGGTAAGTGGATGGATGGATTACAACCCTTGCTATCCTTTATGTAAAAATAAGCTTTCTTTTGAGCTGACTGTTCTTGACATTTAGACACGGTTTATATTAAATGAATTTAAATTATTAAATCAAAATCTACCACTTGGGTTCCAGTCAAAAACAGTTACAAGACTCTTTTGAATAACTGGGAATAGAAAATAGGACTTTCAATCTTATTTTAAATATGCTATTTCATAGAGAACTAACACCAAATTGATTGCAAAATTAGAAGATTCACTTAGAACGGTCTAAACTCAATGTTGTTTTTACAACATACAGACTCCTCCAAGTCCAGAGAATGTTTGATAGAAGCTTTCATACTCTGCCACGCGCATGGCGAAACATCATTTAAATTCCAAATTGTTCAGTGAACACTAATATCTAGATAGCTTTGCTCATGCTTCTCCTCAAGCAGCACATCTGATAGAGATAGAAGTTTTTATCAGTGTACGTTAAAAATGGTCTCTCAAAAGATTTCTTGAGTGCTTTATTAAATTAAATTTTATCTGGTTAGTCAAAACCTTAGATACGTGCTCAAAAATGTTTGGAGGTTTTTTTTGTGTGTGTGGTTTTTTTTTGTTGTTGTTGTTGTTTTGTTTTGTTTTGTTTTTTGGGAAACACGTTAAGAAGCTGAAATATTGTTGAATATATTCAAAACCACTCTCCCTTGCAGCTGAGTCAGAAGATATTAGGGGACTATAGGACCGTCTATATCCCATGGCCTTCTCAGCAGAACTGCTGTCAGAGTCTGCATAGGTCATAGACAATTATTAAATAATAAGTAATAGTTCCAGAAAGAGCTGTGTTCATTTATTTATTTGGGAGCAGGAATTTGGTAGTGCTTTATAATGTTGATGCAAAAATAACTACGCGGTGATTTTGTCTACAAAATTTTAAAACTGGACCCCTACCTTTCAAATCTTTGCAGTTGTATGTCCCCATTATAAAGCCAACAATACGCTGCTAATTAATGAGCATCTTCTGTACAGAATTAATTCCTTTAAATGCGGTATTAATTCTGTGATTTTTGGAACAAAGCAGGAAATGACAATAAACTTTCCTTTCTCTTTCCCTTTTTTTTTTTTTTTTTTTTTTTTTTTTTTTTTTGTGAAGTTCTACATGTTAGATCTATGTAAAGGCCTTGATAAAGCCAGGAAAATGCGACCACAAAATGCCCTGGATGTGGGAGGTTGGTGGTGTTTTCTTTTAATAGTGGGCTTGTGGGAATGTTCCAATTAACACAGCTGAAAAGGAAAAGACCCCCACAAAGCTAAAGTGGAAGAACATGCAATATTCAGATAACGTTTCTATATTCAAATAGCTTAGCTATCCATACCAGGGATCTAGTAGGTGATGATGTGCTTTATGAAACTTGCTTGATACTTACTCACTTGAATATATTTTAACAAAAAGTGAGCCATTTCCACAATCCACAATCTGTAGCTAATTTCCATTTCATTTGTCTCTCTGGGATAAAGCACATAGATAATGAGTCTATGCTTAATTGCAAGTAAGAACTTGCAGTTTTTGGAATTCCCTTCTGTTGTGCAGAAGGTACTGCTAAAGAATGATTCATTTAGTTTTCTAAGGTAGCAAAGAGATTTAGTGTTTGTTTGCAGAGTGACCTGGCTGAGTGGTGCAGTTTTCATACGTTATGAGAAAATATGTTAGTATAAACTTACATTTTTGTCAAAATGCTTTGACATTTCTTTAAATGATCTAATTGTGCTATAGCACTCATACAGCACCTCGTATTTAGGGTTTAAATGAAAGGATGATGAAAGCTAAGATAAGACTGTCTGCCAAGAACTCTTTTAGTATGGATTTCCCTCATATCAGAGTGTTGTCACTGAAATGAGAATGTGGACTGAGTGTTCTGCTTTTCCCAGAAAGAGACTTGCTAACGATCTTATGGCTCTCTATCATTAATTCAGGGGTTATTTTTGTCTTATTTATTCATCAGGCCTTCCATGGATGCAAAATTAAAGCCTTTATCAAGACAATTTGTTTCAGAATCGTATATATTCAGAAGGCTGTGATGTAGCTCTTGTTCCAGTGACATTGTGCTCTGCTGGGACTCATTGCTATTGCAGATGTTTCTTTTAGATTTTCAAAGCTTAAGAAATTACCATGCCTAATTTTGTGGGCCAGATCTTAATCATCTGGTTTGATGTCTTTCTCTTGGAATACCACATTTTAATAGACAGAAAGAGATGCTTCCAGCTCTAATTTCATCCTGCCCATGTTAGGGACTTTTATTACGATGGAATAACTTCCACCTCTAGAATTGCTGGTGTCGTTCCTTGTACCATAACAAGACCCTATGTGCTTAGCTTAAATGAGATACTGAAATTGTACAACAAAACTGAGGAAATATGCTGCTTCCATAGCTGTGACTTGTCTACATAGGAGAGTCTCGCGTGCACACACAAATAAATGAATGAGAAAGGAGAAATGAACAAATTAAGTTTTTCCAGTATGCATGAAAATACATGTGATTGTGTGTGAATATATATATATATAAGCTGCAATTAGCAGAAAAAAAAAAAAGTTAAAAACCCGTCAGTAGATTTTGATGTATTTTCAGGCTTATCTGTAAAGTTATTTAAGTCAACAAGCTGATTCACACTGACTTATCTGTGCACAAGATCCAATACGTTCTGAAGAATTTTGAAGTAGTAAATGTCCACTCTACACTCTGCTGCCTTTTTCTGTTTAGTTACACTCTCAAAATCATATGCTGCTTATTTTATTGAACAGTTCTTTTAGGCAGGTTTGAAGAGGCAGCCAAGTCTTTTTAAAATAATATATAACCATGTAAACGTAACCTGCGGATAATTCTTAAGCAAGTGCATGGCTTTTCTTATAATAAAGCAGGGAGACTTGGGTTGAAATTTTAATTATCCTTTTTTGGATGGCCCCACAAAATGAGCTGAGAGCACTCAGCTTATAGACAGCATCTTGGTTCTGAAGTGTTGGTGATAACATTGCCTGTGCTGAGCCTCCCCAGGAAACTTAAGGAAGGAAACTCCAATCAACCTTCACTGCACAACTTTGCCATTACAAAATGTAAACAAAATAAACAACGACAACAACAAAAAACACCAACCCAAAACAAAACAAAAAAACAACTTTAGAGGACTTGATGGAAATGAGTTTATGAGATTTGTGCCAGTGCCAAGTATCTGGTATAACCCACATTGTTATATTTCCTTACAGAAAATGTTTATGACATTTTGGCTGGAGAAGTATACCACGTTATGAATAAAGAGAGCAGTCTAGTTATTTAGCTAAAAATTATGTGAAACTATGAGTTCAATTTCAGTTGTCATTTCTATTCCAAAGAGTCTTCAGTGAAATACACTTAAAATTCCATTTCAAGCTGATCTTCACTATTACTTTTTTAAAAAAATTAGAATAAACCAAAACTGTTGATTGAGCTACCATACATCTTCTACATTTTTTTTTTTCCCCAGAAAAATTAATTCTTTTTTAGGGCTGCTGAGTGCTTTTGACCACATGATTTTAAAAGCATTGATTTTATTTGATTATATGATATGAAACTGAGTGCAAGGTCTTAACCACTCATTTTGAATCCTTTTCTTAACCTCTTTCAAATCCTCCAAAGTTCTTGTTTTGTAACAAATTTTATGTCCATTTCTCTATATACTAAAATAAAGATCTCTAAAGATCCGTGGGAGCGGAGGATTTTCAAGCACATTTTCATCACCTTTGGGCAAAATCAGTCTGTTTTGGTGATATCAATATGTGTAGGCTGTATCTCTACCTGAATCTATTAATGCACAAAAGCTGGAACTCATCACACAGTATTGCTCAGCAATCCATTTCCAATTTCTGTGAAATACAGATTGTTTTGGGCTAACAGCTATAAGGAGGAAATATTGTATTGGAAGGCAACTGGAAGCACAACTATTATTTAAATGACCTTTATTTAGACAAACCATTTAGACAAATATTCAGATAGTTCTTTCATATCACGGTGTAACTAAGAATGATTGTGTTTTTATATTAAAAAATTTGGAGGGGAAAATGGTTCTTATGCCAAAGATGGGGCACATAAAGAAACACCTTGGGTTACTGTTTAACTGAATTAACGAAAAGCACTACAGGAAATCTGAACAGCCACAGCTCCTCTCAGTTGTAGGCTTGTTGTAGGAGCCCTTACTCACTTTGGATCTAACTCTGCATACTGAGGTCCATTCCAATGTGCTCAAATGGGTGTGGGGTCAGGACTGTTTACCTTTTGCTCCTACCATACTTGCATACAGAGTACTGATGTTACTGTAGGGTGTCAGTACCAGAACGGCAGCATCACACAAGCATTTCACTGAATTTGAGATGAGTTTTGCTACTGCAAATTCCACATCACTTTTCTGTCATCTGTATTACCTTTTTAGAATAACATACCACATTCTTTCTCCTCTAGATTGCCTTAAGAGGTACTCAATCAATCTTCAGGCCCATGGCATCCTTGTTATTTTTGCTAAAGTCATTAGCGGATGTACCTACTAATATTAATGAGGATTAGCTCTGCAGTTTTCATTAGACTGGCCACCTTTTCCTTTATTTATTTCATGCACAATCCTTTCTCCATAACAGTGGTCTGGACATTCAAATCTACTGGGTTTTGATTCAGAACTTCATATTCTTCCCCATAAACACAAACAAATAGCAAACAGAAAAAAAAATACGAATGAATGCATTTTGATTTAAAAGGGCAGAATATCAATTTAATTTTAGATGACGTGTCAGTAAATGTAAGCATAAACTATATATAAGCAAGATGTATTTTAGTCTATAAAATTGCAAAAAATAATTGTAGCTTTTTGACTACTGAAATTCAGTGCATTTGATGAAATCATGGTAGATTCCTTGGTAATATCTAGGGGTTGGAATCTAAAGAAATCAAATATTGCTGCTGCAATTTCTGCTGTGAGTTTATTCACTGAAAATATTAATAGATTCTTTGCCTTATTACTTCCTAATAAGCTAGCAATGTACTTGTGAGGTGCCAGAACATAAGCACGAGGTAAATATAGGCTTTTTATTCTCTAAACTAGTCAGGAACCTTGGCCCTTGTAAAGGAAACAGAATCCTGCAAGTTTTGGTAGACGCTTGAAAATAATTTATTTTAAACAGTAAATACTAATTAAATGGTGACTACCTGAGGGCTTTCACTTAATTCACTTAATTTCACTTAACACAACTGTCCCAACATAGATATTTCTATTGAATTGTAGCTATGATTTTGTTAGTCTTTCATAAAGGAATCATTTAAAACAATCTTTGATTGATATGCTTGTGTAAGGCAATGCATTTAATCAGGCTTAAAATATTTGGAAGCAATAGTTCCTCACCCTTCTGTTTCTGTAATAGGCTACCCCAGGGTTACAGTGTTTAGATCACCAGTTAACAGGGAAAAAAGAGGATTTTGTCCTCAATGTACCATTCAAAGAAATATCTCTGCAGGAATGGCAAGAAAAAGGTGACTTCTTCAAGTATACGTTAATAAGCAAGAAGGGGAGAATTTGGAGGTACTCTTTTGTTTCTACTGCCGAAGTGCTGTGTACATAACAAAAATAATTAAGCACAAATTGTTTCACTTTGACTAGTCTAACTGAAAAAGGACTTCAGCAACAGCCATTGCAAATGGTTATTTGAATCTGTATTGAGAAGAGGATTTCTTTTTTTTTATGTTTAATTCACAACTGCTTGATTCTGTTGTTAATGCTTCGGTAGTTTTAAGAAAGCATGAGGGCTCTGGAAACTACTCCCGATCTTTTTCACAGTATTTCCAAGGAGGAGTATGCTCATAAGTGATAAAAAAAATAGCTCCTGGATGTATTTGCGATCCTAAACCACTGCAATACAAATCAACAGGACTGACAGAATGACAAGGTGAGGGAAACCCATGCAGGGATAGAGCTGACCAAAGCTCTAAGCAAGCTGAATGTCCTCCAGGATGCTGTAATAATCAATCTGTATGAACACACAAAACTCTTATATCTTATTGTAAGGAAAGCAACTTACCTGATACAATGAGCTTTGTACCAGTGCCGAAAACTTGGTAGTAATATCCGGACACGATGGATAAAGTCTTTACAATATCAGATCTGTTATCTTTATATCACAGAATCATGGCTAACGTTGGCAGGACCCTCTGAAGACCCCCTTCTCCAGCCCTCACCAATGGCAGGGTGCCCAGGCCCATGTCCAGGTGGCTTCTGGAGATCTCCAAGGAGGAGATCCCACAGCCTCTGGGCAGCCTGTGCCAGGGCTCTGCCACCCGCACAGCACAAAAGTGCTGCTTGGTGTTCAGAGGGAACCTACAGTGTTCCAGTTTTGCCCATGGACTCTTGTCCTGACACTGGGTGCCACTGGAAAAAAGCCTGACTTCATCTTTTTCATACCCTCCCTTCAGGAATTTATAGATATTGTTGAGATGACCCTGAACCTCCTCTTCATCGGACTGAATAGGCACAGCTCTCAGAGCCTCTCCTCCAATTCCTTGATCATCTTCCTGGCCCTGTGTTGGACTCCCTCAAATACACCAATGTCCCTCTTGTATTGTGGAGCTCAGAACTGGACAAATACACAGGTGGTCTCCTCAGTGCTGAGCAGAGAGGAAGGATCCCCTCCCTTGACCTGCTGGCAATGCTATGCCAAATGCAGCCCAACATACTGTCAGCATTCTTTGTGACAAGGGCACATTTAATTTATGAGTAAATATTATTTTGTTAAGATAAACAGATTTGATTTAATCAATGTTTAGACCCTAGAACAGCAAAAATAAGCAGTAAGCTAAAGTAAGTAACTAACTAAATATATGGTGTGAAGATTTTGAGGAAATGTATATTGTTAAATGGGCAGGGTTCATCTCAACTAATTTTAGTCTTCCAAAACTTTAGATGGATGTAGCAGACTAAGTAATTCACCCCTTATCTTCTACTTGGAGAAAGCTGCAACTGCAGAATCATAGAATCATAGAATCCTAGGATGGCTTGGGGTTGGAAGGGTCCTCAAGGATGATGAATCTCCAACCCCCCTGCCACATGCAGGGCCACCAACCTCCCCGTTTAATACCAGACCAGGCTGCCCAACCTGGCCTTAAACTGCTCCCTTAAAGCACCAAAAAATCAGCCCTAGAATTAGTGAACATTATGGTGAGAGCTGAGCAGCACAAAACCCCTGAACAGAATTCATGTTATTAGAACATGAAGCAAAAACTCAAATAAACATCAGAACTTCCATTACCAAGACACCCCATTTTCAGATGAGCAAAAGTAGATAGTTTTCATCCCAGGTAATTAGTCAAGCCAAACCACAGGCAAGCATCAAATCATCTGAAGTTTACTTGAGGCAATAAAATTTTGATAAAGTATGTAAATACTTTGGGAGGGGAAAGTTAGTGTCTCTACAGTTCAGCACTCTTAATAATAACAACTGATAATATGTAATAAATGATAGTAAGAGGTTTCTGCAAAAACTAGGGAGAGAGTGTAGCCTTTCAGCTATGCAGGTCTTAAGACAGTCCTGGGCATTCTCCCATTATTTGGCAGAGTCAGACTTAGACAAAAATAAGCGCCTTGCTCTTCTTTGCTCTTCCAAGATTTTGAGTAGCTCAAAATTGACATAGTCTTTTGGAATGAATTAGACATGTCACAGAAGTGGAAAATGCACCATTAAGGATTAAAAAAATATATATATTTTATTTCTCTGAACATTATCTTCGCCACATTTAATTTCATCTTTTAGAAGAAAAAAAGGGGTTAATTATGTTTTGCACTGGGATAATTGCCTCATCTTTCCCATTTCATATATAAATACAAAACAATGGCATTGTGTTCTGCATCAGAAAATACTGTTTGCTGGTAAAATCCTGCAAAGCATTCTGTAGGATTAAAACCAGTGGGAGATAAAGAACCAGAGCACATCACGTAGCCAATATCTAACAGTATTGAAATGCATTTCAGACGCATTCAGTAAGTTTTATTTCACACTCACCTGAAACAATGAGTTTAGTTCCACTTCCAAATATTTTCTCATCACCATAGCACAGTGTGATAATGCTTAGCAATATCTTCTGCACTTCATTTTTCTTTCACAAGTTACAGAAAGTATCTCTGATTTAGAGGTTGGTGATAATTTGGCCAGCGTAATAACTGAATTTTTAGTATGGACTGGAGTGCAATATATTAGAAATACTATAATTGGGGTTTGTTTGTTTGTTTTTCATGGAGAGTAAAATGTCCCCATTTTTAAATGCAGCATTTTCTGAGAAGAAAGTTGTGTCATGCTTGCTTACTATGCTTTAGCCCTTTTAGTGCTGGGATTTTTGTAACAAAATCTGCTGCTTCTAGTCCACTGCATTTTCTCTAAAGTAACTTTTATCTGTTATTTTAAGAGGAAATGTGGTTACATTATCATTCCCAAAGGAAAATAAAATTAATTACTAGATATTTGTGGATTTAGATAGGGTATCTTGCACAATATTACTGTGTGAAAATGCCTTAGATTAAGCTTCATCATACTCTTACTTCAAAGCCAATATTTTACATGCAAAGACCATATTCTAAACTAAGCAGACACCTAGTACGTGTTTAACTAAGTTTGTGGCTGTTCTGAGTGCTTACACCGTTCTCTCTGGCAAAAATACCTGCCTATATACAGACAAAATCTAACTGCAAACTGCAGAAAACTTCAACTTTCTTCTGCTTTTTGCAGTTTGATTTGTTTATACTCACCTTGGTAACCTCATGTATTTTCTGAGCAAGATACTGCTGTATGGTTTATACTGACAATAGCATTCATACTATAGACTGCACAGTTTTTGAGGAATTACTGAATGCAAAGGGAAGCTGGTTTACTTTAGGTACAGCCACGACATTTATTCAATTCCTGGCAATTTTTCTTCCCAATTAATTTAGGCTGAATCACATCTATAAACAAGCAAGTTTTGACATTTCTCACTAGTTGAACTGCAAGCTGTTCTCCAAGTTTTCTCACAATTCATTATTCTTTCCTGGAACAGCACAAGGAATGTATCCACCACAACATTTACAATTTTACCTCTCCTCATTTCCCCCCAACCTCAATAAATATTCAGTAATCTTTCCTGTGATCACTTTATCCAGCCTGATATTCATGCCCATCAACACCCAACTGCAACCACATTCACAGATTAGAGACAAAATATGACCTATCAGGCAGAAATTTTTTTTCCTAAACACTTACATTAATAATTATAATCTAACAACACAAATAACGGTGTAAAAATCAGATTGGTATCAATGGTACTTACTGGAGACAATCAGCTTGGTTCCTGTGCCAAAGTACTTGATCCACACATTACACACTGTGTTTTAGCTTTGTAAAAACCTGAAGTGCTCTCATAACATGCAGTCACTGAAAACAAAAAGCCTTTTTTCACTATTCAAGCCCTGGGAGACTCCTGGAGGGATGGGCTGGCACTGGCTTGTTGAAGGATGTCAGGAATTTCAGATTTGCACACAGGGTTCAGCACATATATAATTCCCTCTAGATCAAATCTTTGTCTAAAAAGATTCTAAATTGGTCAGATAACCCATCAATTTAATGCTGAATAATTAAGTGAAGGTATCCTCTTCAATTTTACACGCACAAGTCAGCCCATAGTATTATACATCTTAAGGAAACACATATACTCAGGAGATCATACTGCTCATCCTCAAAGGCATACTCCACCTCTCATCCAGAATTAAGTACCATCAACTAGTATTAGGACACAATCCAGCACTGGGAGCCACTCTGCAGGCCATTGTGAAGGTGTCCATGTGCTGCATCTGGCATTTTCTGTCCCAGCATGTCTGTTACCTGTCTGCCTCCTGAACTCGATCCTGACCCTGAAATAACCACACACACACATCTTTTCCTGTATCAGCAGAAGGGTGATGAAGGCTTTTCCTTTGCACGCTTGTTCCTTTCAGGACAGCCCAAGATTACATCTGAGAAAACCCTGGGACTGTCAACCAGCCTGCATGCTTAGCTTGGCATTTCAAAGAAAAAGTCTGAACACTTCTGGGACCTTGTTTGCCCTAATGACTGCAAACCAATGTCAGGAAAGTACGGTTTGTGGCTACGGGAGGAAACCAGACTGCGGATGGTTTAAGCAGTTTAGACCAACTTTCAGTTTAAGCAGACGTAAGAGAAACAGTTGTCTACTCTAAATTCTTCTGGGCACAACTGTTGAACAGGCTGCCCAGTGAAATGAATGGTGGAGTCCCCATCTCTGCAGGTATTTAAAAGCCATTAGGGACACGGTACTGGACTTAGAAGTGCTAGATGGATGTGTGGACTTGATGATCTTATGGGGCTTTTCCAACTGAAGAGATTCTATTATTTTTATGAAAACTGTCATGCAATACCAGAAATAAGATAGGCAGAGAAAGAGGCTGACCAGTTCTTCACCAGCTGTGTCCTCAGTCATGCTGGGGAAGACTCAGCCACCTTGGCTGTTCTTGCAGGGTTTGGAACAGTGTACAGATGGGAGGTCTCATAGTTAGAAACACAGAAAGCAAAGCACTTCTGCACAATGCTGCAGAAAGATTGTTCAGTTCCTCAGTGTGTTTTTGGCTTGCAAGAATTAGGACAAAATTCAGCAATAGCACATTTGGACACCAACTAGATACATGCAATTGTGTCACCAGCATGAAAAAGCACTGCTTTGTACTGAAGAAATCATAGAATCATGAAGGTTGGAAAAGACTGCTACGATCATCTAGTCCAACTGTCATCCATGTTGACAAACCACGTCCCTAAGTGGCACATCTACCCTTTTCTTGAAAGCTTCCAGGGATGGGGACTCCACCGCTTACTAGAGCAGCCTATTCCAACATATCACCACTCTTTCTGAGAAGAAATTTTTCCTTTGTATCCAAGCTGAACCATTACAAAGAGTTCAAGGCTATGCCTGAGGAAAAAGGAAGAGCACCTGAAGTGCTGAGGTTGGGTTATGTTTTAGACATCCACTGTTTGCTTCAGCCTTGCCCCCCTTGGCTTGCTTGAAATCCCCATCTTCTGGAAGCTGACATCTGCAAGGAGCTGGTCAGCAATGAGGAAATCCTCCCCACATGTTCAGGAGACTCCTCCATGGTGGGGAAGTGAGTTGGGATCTTTCAAATGGTTTGTGGTTGAGCTGCTGGAGGAGTATTGGTTGAGGTGATTGTTGGGCTGCTGCTGTACTGTGAGTATCCCTGTAGGCACAATAGTAGGTAGCAGCATCATGCGGAAGACATCAATACATCCTTTGGAGACATTCAGGACCTTCTTGGACTCTTCCCCGTGTAACCTCTCTAGGGAATCTGCTTTAGCAGGGAGGATGGACTGGATGATGTCCAGAGGTCCCTTCCAGCCCTTTATTGTTTGTGTTTCTCTACATCCATGCAGTATTTGCTCTGGGTAGCAGCTGATAGCAGATGAGAAGGCTGGGGCAATGAGACAATAACAATCCTGTGGTTCAGACTGAAGTTGAAGTTGAGTGTTTGAAGGAGTTTTGTGGCTTGGTGGCCTCTGAGCATCTATCAAGGTGAGGGTCCCAGTAGGCACAGTAGTATGTAGCAGCATCATCTGGACTTACATCGTTTATTGTAAGAATACACAGATTTCGACTAGAAACTTTATCAACCATGTACTTCTTCCCTTGAAAGCCACTTTCAACTGCAGTTTTCCCTGCTGCAAAGAAGAGCAGCCTCTCTGGAGGTTTATTCTCTTTCATTTGATACCAGTGTATGACGGTGTTATCAAAACGTCCTGGTAATTTCTTCATTTCACAGAACATACGTGCACTTTTCTGGTACTTGGTGATGGATATAGGGCTCTGTATAGGAATTTCCTGTGCAAATCCATCTGCAAGAGACAAAATGGGTAAATGATGTTATTAGCAGAAATTCAGGGATTAGGAAAATTGTTAGTGCAGCAAAGGGCACCCTATGAAGGAAACAAAAGAAAAAGGACTTACAAAACCATGCAGCTGTGGCCATAAGAACTGCCAGCATCAGCATGTTTGCTGCTCCCACTCAGCTGCTGTTGAGACTCAGTGGAGAATGCAAGGGGCCTTGGATGGAGGCTGCACTGAGTGGGAGGAGAAATGTCCAGTGATGGTTTTTTCTGTGCATAACAATGCAGGGCTGTGCTGGCAGAAAATTCTTGGCAGCCTGAGAACGAGTAAGGCTAGCAGATGCTCAGGTTGGCCAGAAAGTTGTCACGCTATCCATTTTTCATACAAATGTAATTGCTAAATGGAAGGACTTGCAACTTGTTAAGAGCTGCTGAGAAAGGACTGAGAACAAGAGCAGCTCCATCTGGGCATCAGGTGCAAAGCTGCCAGTCTAGAGGCCACCTTGGTGGGCAGTACACATGTGCCATCATATGCAGGGGGTCAGAGGTATGCCTTCATCCCATGAGAGACCTCATTGTGGTGCCCCAGCTTGCTCACCCGTCTAAAGTGGAGCTAATGTCTAAACAATAGCTACTGTCTAAGTTTTGCACTGAGGATTTCTAACACAGCAAGTCTTCTAGTAGGCAGAATTACAAATGACACTTTGTGGTGCCTATTGCAAGAAGACACATATCAGGGTTCCAGGAGGAGAGTATCCACACTGGAACTTTATTCTCCTTCTGTTGATACCAGTGTATGAAGGTCTTGTTAAAATTTCCAGAGAAGTCTTTAAAATGACACTTCAGCTGTATATTTCCTTGTGACTTGGTGATGGATACAGGTCTCTGTGTGGCAGTTTTGAAATTATATTATTCATTACCAACCTTGCACTTGGAAAGGTATCTTTTTAGAGATTTAACATCCCATCTCCTTTTCAGGGAAATGCAAGAACTATTGCTCTATCCAAGGACTTGAATTTTGTGTAAGAGCTACTGAGAAAGGATTGAGAGCAAGAGCAGCTGGGCATCAGGTGCAAGGCTGCGAGCTGAGAAGACACCCTGGTGGGCACTGCATGTGCGCCGTCGCTCAGAGTGAATGGGAGCTATGTCCTTTTCCATGTGGGACCCCCTTCAGCTGCTCCAGCATGCTCACCCGTCTCCAGCACGAAGAAATCCTCTCTGCACACACTGCCCTCTGCTGAAGAGCCGGTAGGTATCAGCTTCCAGCAACGGGCAGCAGCACCGTGAGCGTGTGCCCTGCCTTTGATTTGGAGCGTGGCAGGAAATGCACAGCCACAGGATTTCAGTTCTGAGCCTCAGAAGAAATGCAAACACTTCTTGGAGAGAAAGACTGGAAAACAAAAGCAGAAAGACACGTGGCAATGCGGTGTTAAGCACATATTGCTCGGAGAAGGGACAACGGCCTCTCTTTCTAGTAAATACCAATGGCAAAGGCCGTTTCATTTTCTGTCAGGTCAGGCAGGTGGGTGGCTTCAGTGCAGGAGCAAGGAGGAGAGAAGGATGGAACAGACTTGAAGGAGAAGGGGGAGAGATGCATGCACACAGTCCTCCTTGCAGCGGCAGCCCAGGGCAATCTGCTGTGTGGGCAACCTCAGTCAGTTACAGTCACATTTGTGCTAGGGACTGTATGGAGAGAACACGAGACTAAATCCCTGTGGCCAAAATCTGCCAGGGCAGATGAAATGTGCATCAGTCCATTGCTATTCTTCTGCCCACAGAGCAGAAATCTGCCTGGCACCAGATTATTCCAAATGATCTGTGGCTTTGCTGCTGAGGAAGTATTTGCTGAGGTGATTGTTTGGCATCTGCCACAGTGAGGGTCCCAGTAGGCACAATAGTAAGTAGCAGCATCATCCCGAATTACATTTCTTATGGTAAGAGTGCAAAGTTTCTGACTAGAAATAGTTTGAATCCTATATCTGTACTTTTGAAACCCTTCTTCTACTTCTGCCCTCCCTGATGTGTAGTAGATCATCCTGACTGGAGCTTTATTCTCCTTCTGTTGATACCAGTGTATGACGGTGTTATCAAAATTTCCAGAGAAGTCCTTAAAATGACACTTCAGATCAGCGTTTCCTTGTGCCATGGTGATGGATACAGGGCTCTGTAGGGGAGTTTCCTATGCAAATCCATCTAGAATTACAAAAAGGAAAAAGTAGAAAAGAAATGATAAGAAAAGAAAAGAAAGGAAAAAAAAGAAAAGCAAAAAAGAAGAGACATTAAGTAGCGACTGGTAAGCAACCACTTGGGAAGACATCTGTTAGGGCAAAATCCATGGTTGCCTGTGAGGAAAAAGAAGCTGAAGCACTTACAAGACCATGCAGTTGCAAGCATCAGAGCTGCCAGCAGCAGCATGTCTGCTGCTCCTGCTCAGCTGCTGTTGAGGCTGAGAGATGTGTGAGTGGGGCCCCAGGTGGGAGGAGAAGTCTCCAGCAATGTTTTTCTGTGCCTATCAACATGGGGCTGTGCTTGTCAGGAAGCTACAGCAGCCTGGGAAAGGAGCAAGGGCGGAGAAAGCTGAGGTTGTCTAGAAGATGGTGGTCCTGTCTGCTTTTCAGAGAAATGCAAAGAACCGCTGCCCCACGCGAGGACTGAAAGGCACGATGGCACATTCATTCACACACAAGCAGTGTTCAGAGCCTTGCCAAACCACCAGCGTGGCAATCTCTGTGAGGCTGAAGGTCCAGTCTCTCTAGTGCAGCACCTCACAGGAGTTGTGCCTGAGGGTTCTAATCAAATTCAGTACTCGGCTTTGGAGCTAACTGACAGACAAATGCCAGCTTTCCTCTGCATGGTGAACGGAGGCTTTGACCATAGACACTAATTCTTAGAACTCAATGACCTTTGCTCAGTGGAGGCTCAATGGAGACCAGGCCCACGGAAGAAGAGTGAAGTCCTGTCTGGGTGCATCAGGTGAGAAATCGAGTCAATGAAATTGGGCTTTTGGGGCTGCAGAAGGAGTTGGTAGTAAGTGCAGTGACAGCAGAAAAAGAATGAAGGAGGATCTAGAAGATCATGTAGTTTTCTCTCATTGTTTCACGTGTGTGCCTCCTTTCAGATGAGAGCCTCCAGGAGATAGAGATATGTTCCTCTGCTGTACGGCTTTCAATGAATAAGGAATACTTACCACTGTGCATTGTTCTCAGGCACAGACAGTCTGTGCTCACTGTCAGGTGAGTGCTCTGAGTACAGTCAGTTCTTGGCCATAACTGCCTATTTTTATCCGTAAGTGACTGAGACTGTTCAGTTTCTGCGTGGTACAGGTATGTGTAAGTACAGAAGAAATATTCTGAGAATTAGTTGAGATAATTCATTTAGCATTTGCCATGTTAATCTTTTGCTTTTACTCTCCTGCTGCAGAAAATTACCAGAGAAAGGTGGCATAAAGGAGAATCTGCATCTGGCAGGAGTTGAGAGCTTGAGGTTCACAGTGCCAGATGCCTTTTTGTACGGCTTACCTCTGCCCACCTTATGCTGTGAACCATACAGAATATTCATAATACCAATATGCACAGTAGTAAGTTCCAGTATCCCTCCGGGTTGCTTTCCTTATTGTCAGAACACTGTTGGAAGGATTTTTCTGCACTTGAAACTTCGCTCTGTCATTGTTGTCATCGAAAGTAGGTGCAGATCCAGACATGTACAGTATCCTCTTGGGTGGCTCCCCGGGAAGCTGCCTGTACCAGTGCACAACGTTTTCACTGCTCAGGCATGTCATGGTGACTGAGCTGCCCTCCAACAGCCTGAGCTCTGCCGGGCTTTGCACCGGTACAGCCTGTGCATCTCCACCTGCAAGGGAACAGGGAGGAGCTGCATGTAGGCCAGGAAACACCAAGCTTGGAGCAGGGACTGTGTTCTCCATGCACAGCATGCAGAGGAGAAAGGAAACGGCACTTACGGGACCAAAATGAAGTCACAGCGAGTAAGGGAAGCAACAGCATGCTGTGTGCAAGAGTGAAATGTAGAGCTGAGGCAGTGGAGAAGTGTTATAAAGCCATCCAGGTGGAGAAAGCATCAGCAGCTGGGAGGAGGAGATGACTCATGGCTCATCCAATGGAAGCTCTTCAGCTCATTGCCAGGGAGGGCGTATTTGTGTGCGGGAAATTCACCAGCAAATGAAACCCCATCAGTAACACTGTAGAGAGGACCTAAAATATTCAATCCAGTAACTGTTTTGTGTGCACCTATCTATCTATCTATCTGCTACACTCCATTTAATCTTACCCACAAATCTTGTTAAGCACACGCCTAGAAAGCAGGGTTGTTCAGTTGTGCCCTTCCCCAGGTCTCTCTACTCCTCCCAATTCCCAGGGCTGTCCAAGAAGCATCTTTCATCAGCCCTTTAGTGCTGCCATTCCAGCGTGAAAAACTGAACATTAGGGGCAGGACTGCTGCTGGTAGGGAGAGGAAACAATGAGCTCAGGCCACGCAGAATAGTGACAGAGACAGTGAGCTCTGAACATGATTGCCACATAAGTGTCTTGGCTTTTGTCTTGGAATTCCTTCCTCTGCTTCAGCTTGTGGGGATGTCTTGAAGGCTGAGAGATGGGGGCAGGAAGGCAGCTGTGGCTCTCGGCACTTGTATGAAAGTGTGCTGCTCAGGTTGCAGCCAGCTTTCTGTAAGGGCTGCCTGCAGGCTGCTCCTGCTGTGGGACACCCAGTAGGCACAGTAGTAGGTACCTTCATCATCATCACGGATGTTTAGAATTGATAGATAGCAAAATTTGTTCCCCATTTTGGAAGACAAGTACTTGTTCCTATAGGATTCCGAATCATAGAAAACTTGTGATTCTCCTGTCACAGAAAGGAGCCATTCAGGAGCTCTGGCAGGCAGTTGTCGGTACCAGTGGATGTAGGCAGCCTGGAAGTTAGCTATGCCCTTAGGTTTGCACTCAATATTCACAGTTCTGGATCTCGGTTTGGTAACAGATGGTGGACTCTGTAGCAGCAGCACTTGTGCATGTCCCTGTATCAGAAGGAGGGAAAAGGCAGCAAGCACTGCCAGCCTGCTGCCCGCAGGCGTACGCAGGACAGCCTTCTGCTGCTGCTGCAAGTGGAGCCTCCACGGGGAGGGGAATGGATGCAAGCAGGCTCCAGCCAGGGCCAGCAGTGGCAGCAGCAGCAGCAGCAGCATTCTTCTCGTGGTGCCTGCTTGCCTGTGCCCCAGAGAAAGCCCCCAGCTCTGTGGCAGGGACAGGGGCTGTGCCTGAGGGCAGGATGTGACTCACTAGCGGCCACCCAGAGAGGGGCCCTGCGCAGCCAGCAGGTGATGCTGTGAGAAAGCAGCACAACAGAGGGACATTACAGTCTGGGCCAAACGGTACATGAAACGCAAACAGTTTGGAGCCCACATGGGATTTGCCTCGAATAAAGATGCAGAGGGAAGGTGAGGCCATTCCCACATGTCTCCTGGCATTCTAGGATGTGGTTCAGGAAGCAGAGCATGTCTTTGTGCGGGTTCCCTACGGCTCTCTGCTGCTGTGCATCCCATATGGCACAGTAGTAGGTGGCAGCGTCTTGTGCAGTGAGCCTGCCCACTGTCAGGGTGCACTGGGATTTGGCGAGGTCCTTCTCGATGCTGAATTTCCCCTCGTCGGACTCACTGTCAAGGAACAGCCTGGTTGCCATGTAGGCAATGCGCCTGGGAGCTGCCCCCGGCCTCCTGCGGTACCAGTGAATGAAGACTTTGTCAAAGTTGGAGATGGAGATGCGGCAGGTGACGAGCAGTGTTTTGCTTTCAGGCTTGGTGATGGACGCTGGACTTTGCTGCAGGGCTTCTGCAGAGCCACCTAAGGGGAAGCAAGAGAGAAACTGGGCAGACAAAGCTGGAACAGCAGAGGTTCCCGCTATTCATGCAGGCAGCGGGGCGAGCAGGGCACGTACAGGAGAAACCAACTGCCAGCACGAGAGCTGTCAGCAGCCACATGGTTGCTGCTCTCCTTGGGGCTTCCCTGCGTGGACAGCCTCAGTCTCGCACTCGAGAGATCCCAGAGCAGATCCGAGCGGTGGAAATCACTTCTTTCTGATTCCCAGTGGGGCTGTTCTACCTGCCGATAGGATCAAGAAGCGCTTGCAGCCAACAGCGGCCCCCAGCAGCCAGCTGGGGTGAAACCGGACCGTGTCTCTTCCCAGTGCCGCTTCCTTTGCCTTCTCCCCCTTGCAGGCGGGTTGCCCACAGCAGCCGCGCAGCCCCGTGTGCTGTTTGTCACGTCCTGCCCCTGGTGAGCTGCACAGACAGGCAGGCAGCAGGGCAGCAGCAGGGCAGGGCTGCAGCCCCTGCCCCAGCGAGAGCGCAGCCAAGCAGTGTGCTGGCTGCTGGGGGTTCTGCCAAATGGCCAACGTGTTGGTAGTGAAAATCCGGAGCTGTCGGAAAGAATGCATGTGGTCTGGTGAGAAGGGGGAAAGATGTAAGTTTAATTCATAGGTGTCCAAAGAGCTGGAAGAGGAACAGGAGTGCTGTGCTGGCCTGGTCCTGCCCATTGCTGCTTAAGGGCATACAGGCACCAGGAGCTTGGAGGAAGTTGGACTGCTGTAGTGCAGGTTCAGGTTTTCCTTCCTGCTGTGTCTGGAAGGTGCAGAGAAACACAGGGTAAACCTGGAGTTGTTGCTATTCCAAGTCTTAACAATATCCGCCTTCAGACACAAAGAGGGATTGCTTTTTCTTAAATCTTTGCATTATAAAACTAGCACGTGATGAAACTGCAACTTGCTCGAGCTGACTGCTTTGCCCAGAAAACTCAAATCTATGTACCACTGAGCAACTTCAGGAGCTCTGCCTTTCTCTGTGCCTGGTTACAGTCAGCCATCAACATTTTCCAGCAAAGCTCCCCTTTCCTGTGAGAGTCTCTGATGCTGTATGGCTCATCTTTTCCTGTATCAGCAGAAGGGTGATGAAGGCTTTTCCTTTGCACGCTTGTTCCTTTCAGGACAGCCCAAGATAACATCTGAGAAAACCCTGGGACTGTCAACCAGCCTGCATGCTTAGCTTGGCATTTCAAAGAAAAAGTCTGAACACTTCTGGGACCTTGTGTGCCCTAATGACTGCAAACCAATGGAGGCTAAGAAAGTACGGTTTGTGTCTGCAGAGAGGAACCGGACTGCAGATGGTTTAAGCAGATGTAAGAGAAACAGTTGTCTACTCTAAATTCTTCTGGGCACAACTGTTGAACAGGCTGCCCAGTGAAATGAATGGTGGAGTCCCCATCTCTGCAGGTATTTAAAAGCCATTAGGGACACGGATTAGTACTGGACTTAGAAGTGCTAGATGGATGGGTGGATTTGACGATCTTATGGGGCTTTCCCAACTGAAGAGATTCTATTATTTTTATGAAAACTGTCATGCAATACCAGAAATAAGATAGGCAGCGAAAGAGGCTGACCAGTTCTTCCCCAGCTGTGTCCTGAGTCACACTGTGAAGGATGCCACTGCCACCTTGGCTGTTCTTGCAGGGACTGGATTGTGCCCACAGCAGTGTGTCTCACAGGGAGGTCTCATAGTTAGAAACACAGAAAGCAAAGCACTGTGTGCCGCAGAAAGATTGTCCAGTTCCTCAGTGTGTCTTTAGCTTGCAAGCCTTTGCAGGACAAAATCCAGCAATAGGCATGGCCAGTTTGGACACCTGATACATACATGAAATTGTGTCACTTCTTGAGCCACCAGGCTACTGTTCTTCAACGAGTTACAGTTCAAAGAAGAAAGTGGGGAGAGTCTCAGTTGTACCACAGTAAAGGAAAATACTGAAGAAAGGCCTGATGATAGGGAAAAACTTGTGTGGATTACTTTCACAGCCATGAGGGTCAATGTGAACACTGAATCAGAAGCTAAGAGGCACACATTGCTTAAAGGCATAAATAGGGACAGGTGTTCTTAAAGGAGGAAAGCTGTTTTTGTTGGGACTGGCTTTGGCATTGCAGCGTCCGCACTTCTGTCGTGATTCAGATGTGTTGTTACTGCGATGACTGGGAGTGAAACACAGAAAGTGAAAGCAAGAAGGATGGGGAAAGAGACTGACACAGCTCGAAAAAGGAGAAAAATCCTCATCTCCAGGTCTCCGGAGGAATGAATAGCAAATCTTCCTTCTCCCTCAGTTGCTATCTTCTAAATCAACATAAGACTTTTTCCTTCACTGAAAATCTTAGGACCCTTCAAGCTCAAGATCTCTCTTTGTTTTCTTATGAAAAAGCAAAAGGCTTTGAGCCTCTTCAGTCATCACCAGGAACAAGAGCATGTTAAGGCACTGCTTTGTACTGAAGAAATCGTAGAATCATGAAGGTTGGAAAAGACTGCTACGATCATCTATTCCAACTGTCATCCATGTTGACAAACCACGTCCCTAAGTGGCACATCTACCCTTTTCTTGAAAGCTTCCAGGGATGGGGACTCCACCACTTACTAGAGCAGCCTATTCCAACATATCACCGCTATTTCTGAGAAGAAATTTTTCCTTTGTATCCAAGCTGAACCATTACAAAGAGTTCAAGGCTATGCCTGAGGAAAAAGGAAGAGCACCTGAAGTGCTGAGGTTGGGTTATGTTTTAGACATCCACTGTTTGCTTCAGCCTTGCCCCCCTTGGCTTGCTTGAAATCCTCATCTTCTGGAAGCTGACATCTGCAAGGAGCTGGTCAGCAATGAGGAAATCCTCCCCACATGTTCAGGAGACTCCTCCATGGTGGGGAAGTGAGTTGGGATCTTTCAAATGGTTTGTGGTTGAGCTGCTGGAGGAGTATTGGTTGAGGTGATTGTTGGGCTTCTGTTGTAGTGTGGGACCCAGTAGGCACAATAGTAGGTAGCAGCGTCGTCTAGAAGTACATTTCTTATGGTAAGAATGCAAAGTTTCTGTCTAGAAATAGTTTGAATCATGTATCTGTGCCTTTGGAAGCTCTCATCTACTACAGTTGCTCCTGATGTGAAGTAGATGATCCTCCCCAGGGTTTTATTCTCCTTTTGTTGATACCAGTGTATGGCAGTGTTATCAAAATTTCCAGAGAACTCTTTAAAATGGCATTGCAGACGTATGCTTCCTCGTGACTTGGTGATGGATACGGGGCTCTGTATGGGAATTTCCCACACAAACGCACCTAGGAAAAAAATGGAAAAAAAAAGAGTGCAGAAAATATGTTATTTAGTGTTGGTTGTGGATTTGGGATAATGCCTTTTAGCTCATCCTCGGGTTCCTGTGAGGAGAAGTAAGCTTAAGAAAAAGTACGAACAAGACCAAGTGGTTGTGGCCACAAGGGCAGCCAGCAGCAGCATGGTTGCTTGTCCTTCTCGGCTGCTGTTGAGACTGAGAACAGGAAATTGCTGCCCGTACAATGAGCTGTGTTTCATGGGGGGAGGAGTTGACCCCTTTGGGGGCTGATGGTGACCCTGTGCAGCAGAGCAAAGGAATTTGTCCCCAGATGTCCCGCTGGGAGCAGGGAGAGTCGGGGAGCAAGCGTTCAGGTGAGTTTATAAAAAGCACATCTGCATTTGTGGTAGATAAGAGGGAGTAAATCTCCAAAGCAAATTGGCCTCCTTGGGATTTTGCAGTACCCAAAACAGGTAAATTGTATTTCCAGGGGGTTAAGAGTCTCCTACTTGTGGAGCAGAGTAGACTACAGGGGAGGCGGGATGATATGTTTCTTTGAAGTACTTGGGATTTGCAAGAATATTGTTTTGCATTCACTCACTGTAGTTCTTTTTCTGGGCCTCCTTTCCTAGGGGATCACAACGGCTGGACCAGAAAATCATGGCTGTGTCAGCTTTCCTCAAGAATCAGTCGATTTCTGCCATGATTAGGCAAAGCATGCCAATGGAGCAGTTGAGTTTCCCGTGCTGATGTGTTAATCCTAAGGCAATGAAGAGTTTTGCCCTTAGAAAGGCTGGATGTGTTTGAAGACTGGAGTGCTAATAATGGCACCAGCTTCAACAGGAGCGGGCATTAAGCACATGCATCAGAATTGGTTTGTGATTGACATGCTGGAAAGGAGCTCTATGGAGAAGGACCCTGGGTCCTGGACGACAGCAGGTGGACCACAAGCCATCAGTGTGCCCCTGTGGCCAAGAAGGCCAATGGGATCCTGGGGTGGATTGAGAAGAGTGTGGCCAGCAGGTTGAGGGAGGTGATCCTCGCTTTCTGCCCTGCCCTGGCGACCCCACATCTGGAGTGCCGTGTTCTCTTCTGGGCTTCTCAGCTCAAGGAAAGCAGGGAGCTTCTCGGGAGCCCAGTGGTGGGCCACAAAGGTGATTAGGGGGGTGGAACATCTGCCTTATGAGGAAAGGCTGAAGGACCTGGGACTACTCAGCCTGGAGGAGATGGAGAGGGGATCTTATCAACGCTTGTAAATATCTTAAGGGTGGGAGTCAGATGGGTGGGCCAGGCTCTTCAGTGTTGCCCAGCAACAGGACAAGGGGCAAGATGTGCTACAAACTGGAACACGGGTGGTTCCATCTGAACTTGAGGAATAACCTCTTCTTTTCTTTGAGGGTGTCAGAGCAAAGGAGCTGGCTGCCCAGAGAGGGTGGGAGTGTCCTCTGGTGACATTCAGGACCTTCTTGGACTCTTCCCCTCTCTAGGGAATCTGCTTTAGCAGGGAGGATGGACTGGATGATGTCCAGAGGTCCTTTCCAGCCCTTTATTGTTTGTGATTCTCTGCATCCATGCAGTATTTGCTCTGGGTAGCAGCTGATAGCAGATGGAGTGAGAAGGCTGGGGCAGTGAGGCAGTAACGGTGCTGTGGTTCAGACTGAAGTTGAAGTTGAGTGTTTGAAGGAGTTTTGTGGCTTGATGGTCTTATAGCATCTATCCAGGTGTGGGTCCCAGTAGGCACAGTAGTATGTAGCAGCATCATCTGGACTTACATCGTTTATTGTAAGAATGAACAGTTTCTGACTAGAAACTTCATTAACCACGTACTTGTTTCCTTGAAAGCCACTTTCAACTGCAGTTTTCCCTGATGCAAAGAAGACTAGCCTCTCTGGAGGTGTATTCTCCTTTTGTTGATACCAGTGTATGACGGTGTCATCAAAATGTCCAAACAAGTCTCCAAAACGACACTGCAGACGTACACTTCCTTGTGACTTGGTGATGGATAGAGGGCTCTGAATGGGAACTTTCCATGCAAATTCATCTAGGAAATAAGAAAAAAAGAGGAGAAATTGTTATTCAGTGACAGTCAGGGATGTGGAAAGATATCTTTGAACTCATCCATGGGTTGCTGTGAGGAAAAGGAAGCTTAAGAAAGCAGAATGTACAAGACAGAGTGGTTGTGGTCATAAGAGCTGCCAGCAGCTGCATGTTTGCTGCTTCCACTTTGCTGCTGTGGAGGAGCAGAATGAATGGGGCCTTGGATGGAGACAGCACCAAGTGGGAGTCTGTGGGGATGGAAGTTCTGTGGGGGAAAAAACAAACAAATAAGAAAAAGAAAGGTAAAAGAAGTAATCATGATTCAGTGGCAACATTGCACTTGGGAAGATATCTGTTATGTCACCCATGGGAACCCGTGAGGAAAAAGAAGCTGAAGCACTTACAAGACCATGCAGTTGCAAGCATCAGAGCTGCCAGCAGCAGCATGTCTGCTGCTCCTGCTCAGCTGCTGTTGAGGCTGAGAGATGTGTGAGTGGGGCCCCAGGTGGGAGGAGAAGTCTCCAGCGATGTTTTTCCTGTGCATAGTTTTTCTCCGCTGAAGAGCCGGTAGGTATCAGCTTCCAGCAACGGGCAGCAGCACCGTGAGCGTGTGCCCTGCCTTTGATTTGGAGCGTGGCAGGAAATGCACAGCCACAGGATTTCAGTTCTGAGCCTCAGAAGAAATGCAAACACTTCTTGGAGAGAAAGACTGGAAAACAAAAGCAGAAAGACACGTGGCAATGCGGTGTTAAGCACATATTGCTCAGAGAAGGGACAACGGCCTCTCTTTTCAGTAAATAGCAATGGCAAAGGCCGTTTCATTTTCTGTCAGGTCAGGCAGGTGGGTGGCTTCAGTGCAGGAGCAAGGAGGAGAGAAGGATGGAACAGACTTGAAGGAGAAGGGGGAGAGATGCATGCACACAGTCCTCCTTGCAGCGGCAGCCCAGGGCAATCTGCTGTGTGGGCAACCTCAGTCAGTTACAGTCACATTTGTGCTACAGACTGTATGGAGAGAACACGAGACTAAATCCCTGTGGCCAAAATCTGCCAGGGCAGATGAAATGTGCATCAGTCCATTGCTATTCTTCTGCCCACAGAGCAGAAATCTGCCCGGCACCAGATTATTCCAAATGATCTGTGGTTTTGCTGCTGAGGAAGTATTTGCTGAGGTGATTGTTTGACATCTGCCACAGTGAGGGTCCCAGTAGGCACAATAGTAAGTAGCAGCATCATCCCGAATTACATTTCTTATGGTAAGAGTGCAAAGTTTCTGACTAGAAATAGTTTGAATCCTATATCTGTACTTTTGAAACCCTTCTTCTACTTCTGCCCTCCCTGATGTGTAGTAGATCATCCTGACTGGAGCTTTATTCTCCTTCTGTTGATACCAGTGTATGACGGTGTTATCAAAATTTCCAGAGAAGTCCTTAAAATGACACTTCAGATCAGCGTTTCCTTGTGCCATAGTGATGGATACAGGGCTCTGTATGGGAGTTTCCTGTGCATGTCCATCTAGAATTACAAAAAGGAAAAAGTAGAAAAGAAATGATAAGAAAAGAAAAGAAAGGAAAAAAAAGAAAAGCAAAAAAGAAGAGACATTAAGTAGCGACTGGTAAGCAACCACTTGGGAAGACATCTGTTAGGGCAAAATCCATGGTTGCCTGTGAGGAAAAAGAAGCTGAAGCACTTACAAGACCATGCAGTTGCAAGCATCAGAGCTGCCAGCAGCAGCATGTCTGCTGCTCCTGCTCAGCTGCTGTTGAGGCTGAGAGACGTGTGAGTGGGGCCCCAGGTGGGAGGAGAAGTCTCCAGCAATGTTTTTCTGTGCCTATCAACATGGGGCTGTGCTTGTCAGGAAGCTACAGCAGCCTGGGAAAGGAGCAAGGGCGGAGAAAGCTGAGGTTGTCTAGAAGATGGTGGTCCTGTCTGCTTTTCAGAGAAATGCAAAGAACCGCTGCCCCACGCGAGGACTGAAAGGCACGATGGCACATTCATTCACACACAAGCAGTGTTCAGAGCCTTGCCAAACCACCAGCGTGGCAATCTCTGTGAGGCTGAAGGTCCAGTCTCTCTAGTGCAGCACCTCACAGGAGTTGTGCCTGAGGGTTCTAATCAAATTCAGTACTCGGCTTTGGAGCTAACTGACAGACAAATGCCAGCTTTCCTCTGCATGGTGAACAGAGGCTTTGACCATAGACACTAATTCTTAGAACTCAATGACCTTTGCTCAGTGGAGGCTCAATGGAGACCAGGCCCACGGAAGAAGAGTGAAGTCCTGTCTGGGTGCATCAGGTGAGAAATCGAGTCAATGAAATTGGGCTTTTGGGGCTGCAGAAGGAGTTGGTAGTAAGTGCAGTGACAGCAGAAAAAGAATGAAGGAGGATCTAGAAGATCATGTAGTTTTCTCTCATTGTTTCACGTGTGTGCCTCCTTTCAGATGAGAGCCTCCAGGAGATAGAGATATGTTCCTCTGCTGTACGGCTTTCAATGAATAAGGAATACTTACCACTGTGCATTGTTCTCAGGCACAGACAGTCTGTGCTCACTGTCAGGTGAGTGCTCTGAGTACAGTCAGTTCTTGGCCATAACTGCCTATTTTTATCCGTAAGTGACTGAGACTGTTCAGTTTCTGCGTGGTACAGGTATGTGTAAGTACAGAAGAAATATTCTGAGAATTAGTTGAGATAATTCATTTAGCATTTGCCATGTTAATCTTTTGCTTTTACTCTCCTGCTGCAGAAAATTACCAGAGAAAGGTGGCATAAAGGAGAATCTGCATCTGGCAGGAGTTGAGAGCTTAAGGTTCACAGTGCCAGATGCCTTTTTGTACGGCTTACTTTTGCCCACCTAATGCTGTGAACCATACAGAATATTCATAATACCAATATGCACAGTAGTAAGTTCCAGTATCCCTCCGGGTTGCTTTCCTTATTGTCAGAACACTGTTGGAAGGATTTTTCTGCACTTGAAACTTCGCTCTGTCATTGTTGTCATCGAAAGTAGGTGCAGATCCAGACATGTACAGTATCCTCTTGGGTGGCTCCCCGGGAAGCTGCCTGTACCAGTGCACAACGTTTTCACTGCTCAGCTGGCATGTCATGGTGACTGAGCTGCCCTCCAACAGCCTGAGCTCTGCCGGGCTTTGCACCGGTACAGCCTGTGCATCTCCACCTGCAAGGGAACAGGGAGGAGCTGCATGTAGGCCAGGACCCACCAAGCTTGGAGCAGGGACTGTGTTCTCTATGCATGGGATGCAGAGGAGAAAGGAAACGGCACTTACGGGACCAAAATGAAGTCACAGCGAGTAAGGGAAGCAAGAACATGCTGTGTGCAAGAGTGAAATGTGGAGCTGAGGCAGTGGAGAAGTGTTATAAAGCCATCCAGGTGGAGAAAGCATCAGCAGCTGGGAGGAGGAGATGACTCATGGCTCATCCAATGGAAGCTCTTCAGCTCATTGCCAGGGAGGGCGTATTTGTGTGCGGGAAATTCACCAGCAAATGAAACCCCATCAGTAACACTGTAGAGAGGACCTAAAATGTTCAATCCAGTAACTGTTTTGTGTGCACCTATCTATCTATCTATCTGCTACACTCCATTTAATCTTACCCACAAATCTTGTTAAGCACACGCCTAGAAAGCAGGGTTGTTCAGTTGTGCCCTTCCCCAGGTCTCTCTACTCCTCCCAATTCCCAGAGCTGTCCAAGAAGCATCTTTCATCAGCCCTTTAGTGCTGCCATTCCAGCGTGAAAAACTGAACATTAGGGGCAGGACTGCTGCTGGTAGGGAGAGGAAACAATGAGCTCAGGCCACGCAGAATAGCGACAGAGACAGTGAGCTCTGAACATGATTGCCACGTAAGTGTCTTGGCTTTCGTCTGGAATTTCTTCCTCTGCTTCAGCTTGTGGGGATGTCTTGAAGGCTGAGAGATGGGGGCAGGAAGGCAGCTGTGGCTCTCGGCACTTGTATGAAAGTGTGCTGCTCAGGTTGCAGCCAGCTTTCTGTAAGGGCTGCCTGCAGGCTGCTCCTGCTGTGGGTCACCCAGTAGGCACAGTAGTAGGTACCTTCATCTCCATCCTCTATGTTCCTAACTGACAGAGTGCAGATTTTATTCTCCCTTTTATAGGACAAATACTTGTTCCTATAGGATTCCGAATCATAGGAAACTTGTGATTCTCCTGTCACATAGAGAAGCCTTTCAGGAGCTCTGGCAGGCAGTTGTCGGTACCAGTGGATGTAGGCAGCCTGGAAGTAAGCTATGCCCTTAGGTTTGCACTCAATATTCACAGTTCTGGATCTCGGTTTGGTAACAGATGGTGGACTCTGTAGCAGCAGCACTTGTGCATGTCCCTGTATCAGAAGGAGGGAAAAGGCAGCAAGCACTGCCAGCCTGCTGCCCGCAGGCGTATGCAGGACAGCCTCCTGCTGCTGCTGCAAGTGGAGCCTCCACGGGGAGGGGAATGGATGCAAGCAGGCTTCAGCCAGGGCCAGCAGTGGCAGCAGCAGCAGCAGCATTCTTCTCGTGGTGCCTGCTTGCCTGTGCCCCAGAGAAAGCCCCCAGCTCTGTGGCAGGGACAGGGGCTGTGCCTGAGGGCAGGATGTGACTCACTAGCGGCCACCCAGAGAGGGGCCCTGTGCAGCCAGCAGGTGATGCTGTGAGAAAGCAGCACAACAGAGGGACCTTACAGTCTGGGCCAAACGGTACATGAAACGCAAACAGTTTAGAGCCCACATAGGATTTGCCTCGAATAAAGATGCAGAGGGAAGGTGAGGCCATTCCCACACGTCTCCTGGCATTCTAGGATGTGGTTCAGGAAGCAGAGCATGTCTTTGTGCGGGTTCCCTACGGCTCTCTGCTGCTGTGCATCCCATATGGCACAGTAGTAGGTGGCAGCGTCTTGTGCAGTGAGCCTGCCCACTGTCAGGGTGCACTGGGATTTGGCGAGGTCCTTCTCGATGCTGAATTTCCCCTCGTCGGACTCACTGTCAAGGAACAGCCTGGTTGCCATGTAGGCAATGCGCCTGGGAGCTGCCCCCGGCCTCCTGCGGTACCAGTGAATGAAGACTTTGTCAAAGTTGGAGATGGAGATGCGGCAGGTGACGAGCAGTGTTTTGCTTTCAGGCTTGGTGATGGACGCTGGACTTTGCTGCAGGGCTTGTGCAGAGCCACCTAAGGGGAAGCAAGAGAGAAACTGGGCAGACAAAGCTGGAACAGCAGAGGTTCCCGCTATTCATGCAGGCAGCGGGGCGAGCAGGGCACGTACAGGAGAAACCAACTGCCAGCACGAGAGCTGTCAGCAGCCACATGGTTGCTGCTCTCCTTGGGGCTTCCCTGCGTGGACAGCCTCAGTCTCGCACTCGAGAGATCCCAGAGCAGATCCGAGCGGTGGAAATCACTTCTTTCTGATTCCCAATGGGGCTGTTCTACCTGCCGATAGGATCAAGAAGCGCTTGCAGCCATTTCCACAACAGCGGCCCCCAGCAGCCAGCTGGGGTGAAACCGGACCGTGTCTCTTCCCAGTGCCGCTTCCTTTGCCTTCTCCCCCTTGCAGGCGGGTTGCCCACAGCAGCCGCGCAGCCCCGTGTGCTGTTTGTCACGTCCTGCCCCTGGTGAGCTGCACAGACAGGCAGGCAGCAGGGCAGCAGCAGGGCAGGGCTGCAGCCCCTGCCCCAGCGAGAGCGCAGCCAAGCAGTGTGCTGGCTGCTGGGGGTTCTGCCAAATGGCCAACGTGTTGGTAGTGAAAATCCAGAGCTGTCGGAAAGAATGCATGTGGTCTGGTGAGAAGGGGGAAAGATGTAAGTTTAATTCATAGGTGTCCAAAGAGCTGGAAGATGAACAGGAGTGCTGTGCTGGCCTTGAGCCTGCCCGTTGCTGCTTCAGGGCATACAGGCACCAGGAGCTTGGAGGAAGTTGGACTGCTGCAGTGCAGGTTCAGGTTTTCCTTCCTGCTCTGTCTGGAAGGTGCAGACAAACACAGGGTAAACCTGGAGTTGTTGCTATTCCAAGTCTTAACAATATCCGCCTTCTGACACAAAGAGGGATTGCTTTTTCTTAAATCTTTGCTTTATAAAACTATCCTGTGATGAAACTGCAACTTGCTCGAGCTGACTTCTTTGCCCAGAAAACTCAAATCTATGTACCACTGAGCAACTTCAGGAGCTCTGCCTTTCTCTCTGCCTGGTTACAGTCAGCCATCAACATTTTTCAGCAAAGCTCCCCTTTCCTGTGAGAGTCTCTGATGCTGTATGGCTCCTCTTTTCCTGTATCAGCAGAAGGGTGATGAAGGCTTTTCCTTTGCACGCTTGTTCCTTTCAGGACAGCCCAAGATAACATCTGAGAAAACCCTGGGACTGTCAACCAGCCTGCATGCTTAGCTTGGCATTTCAAAGAAAAAGTCTGAACACTTCTGGGACCTTGTGTGCCCTAATGACTGCAAACCAATGGAGGCTAAGAACGTACGGTTTGTGTCTGCAGAGAGGAACCGGACTGCAGATGGTTTAAGCAGATGCAAGAGAAACAGTTGTCTACTCTAAATTCTTCTGGGCACAACTGTTGAACAGGCTGCCCAGTGAAATAAATGGTGGAGTCCCCATCTCTGCAGGTATTTAAAAGCCATTAGGGACACGGATTAGTACTGGACTTAGAAGTGCTAGATGGATGGGTGGATTTGACGATCTTATGGGGCTTTCCCAACTGAAGAGATTCTATTATTTTTATGAAAACTGACATGCAATACCAGAAATAAGATAGGCAGAGAAAGAGGCTGACCAGTTCTTCCCCAGCTGTGTCCCGAGTCACACTGTGAAGGATGCCACTGCCACCTTGGCTGTTCTTGCAGGGACTGGATTGTGCCCACAGCAGTGTGTCTCACAGGGAGGTCTCATAGTTAGAAACACAGAAAGCAAAGCACTGTGTGCCGCAGAAAGATTGTCCAGTTCCTCAGTGTGTCTTTAGCTTGCAAGCCTTTGCAGGACAAAATCCAGCAATAGCCATGGCCAGTTTGGACACCTGATACATACATGAAATTGTGTCACTTCTTGAGCCACCAGGCTACTGTTCTTCAACGAGTTACAGTTCAAAGAAGAAAGTGGGGAGAGTCTCAGTTGTACCACAGTAAAGGAAAATACTGAAGAAAGGCCTGATGATAGGGAAAAACTTGTGTGGATTACTTTCACAGCCATGAGGGTCAACGTGAACACTGAATCAGAAGCTAAGAGGCACACATTGCTTAAAGGCATAAATAGGGACAGGTGTTCTTAAAGGAGGAAAGCTGTTTTTGTTGGGACTGGCTTTGGCATTGCAGCGTCCGCACTTCTGTTGTGATTCAGATGTGTTGTTACTGCGATGACTGGGAGTGAAACACAGAAAGTGAAAGCAAGAAGGATGGGGAAAGAGACTGACACAGCTTGAAAAAGGAGAAAAATCCTCATCTCCAGGTCTCCGGAGGAATGAATAGCAAATCTTCCTTCTCCCTCAGTTGCTATCTTCTAAATCAACATAAGACTTTTTCCTTCACTGAAAATCTTAGGACCCTTCAAGCTCAAGATCTCTCTTTGTTTTCTTATGAAAAAGCAAAAGGCTTTGAGCCTCTTCAGTCATCACCAGGAACAAGAGCATGTTAAGGCACTGCTTTGTACTGAAGAAATCGTAGAATCATGAAGGTTGGAAAAGACTGCTACGATCATCTAGTCCAACTGTCATCCATGTTGACAAAGCACGTCCCTAAGTGCCACATCTACCCTTTTCTTGAAAGCTTCCAGGGATGGGGACTCCACCACTTACTAGAGCAGCCTATTCCAACATATCACCACTCTTTCTGAGAAGAAATTTTTCCTTTGTATCCAAGCTGAACCATTACAAAGAGTTCAAGGCTATGCCTGAGGAAAAAGGAAGAGCACCTGAAGTGCTGAGGTTGGGTTATGTTTTAGACATCCACTGTTTGCTTCAGCCTTGCCCCCCTTGGCTTGCTTGAAATCCTCATCTTCTGGAAGCTGACATCTGCAAGGAGCTGGTCAGCAATGAGGAAATCCTCCCCACATGTTCAGGAGACTCCTCCATGGTGGGGAAGTGAGTTGGGATCTTTCAAATGGTTTGTGGTTGAGCTGCTGGAGGAGTATTGGTTGAGGTGATTGTTGGGCTTCTGTTGTAGTGTGGGACCCAGTAGGCACAATAGTAGGTAGCAGCGTCGTCTAGAAGTACATTTCTTATGGTAAGAATGCAAAGTTTCTGTCTAGAAATAGTTTGAATCATGTATCTGTGCCTTTGGAAGCTCTCATCTACTACAGTTGCTCCTGATGTGAAGTAGATGATCCTCCCCAGGGTTTTATTCTCCTTTTGTTGATACCAGTGTATGGCAGTGTTATCAAAATTTCCAGAGAACTCTTTAAAATGGCATTGCAGACGTATGCTTCCTCGTGACTTGGTGATGGATACGGGGCTCTGTATGGGAATTTCCCACACAAACGCACCTAGGAAAAAAATGGAAAAAAAAAGAGTGCAGAAAATATGTTATTTAGTGTTGGTTGTGGATTTGGGATAATGCCTTTTAGCTCATCCTCGGGTTCCTGTGAGGAGAAGTAAGCTTAAGAAAAAGTACGAACAAGACCAAGTGGTTGTGGCCACAAGGGCAGCCAGCAGCAGCATGGTTGCTTGTCCTTCTCGGCTGCTGTTGAGACTGAGAACAGGAAATTGCTGCCCGTACAATGAGCTGTGTTTCATGGGGGGAGGAGTTGACCCCTTTGGGGGCTGATGGTGACCCTGTGCAGCAGAGCAAAGGAATTTGTCCCCAGATGTCCCGCTGGGAGCAGGGAGAGTCGGGGAGCAAGCGTTCAGGTGAGTTTATAAAAAGCACATCTGCATTTGTGGTAGATAAGAGGGAGTAAATCTCCAAAGCAAATTGGCCTCCTTGGGATTTTGCAGTACCCAAAACAGGTAAATTGTATTTCCAGGGGGTTAAGAGTCTCCTACTTGTGGAGCAGAGTAGACTACAGGGGAGGCGGGATGATATGTTTCTTTGAAGTACTTGGGATTTGCAAGAATATTGTTTTGCATTCACTCACTGTAGTTCTTTTTCTGGGCCTCCTTTCCTAGGGGATCACAACGGCTGGACCAGAAAATCAAGGCTGTGTCAGCTTTCCTCAAGAATCAGTCGATTTCTGCCATGATTAGGCAAAGCATGCCAATGGAGCAGTTGAGTTTCCCGTGCTGATGTGTTAATCCTAAGGCAATGAAGAGTTTTGCCCTTAGAAAGGCTGGATGTGTTTGAAGACTGGAGTGCTAATAATGGCACCAGCTTCAACAGGAGCGGGCATTAAGCACATGCATCAGAATTGGTTTGTGATTGACATGCTGGAAAGGAGCTCTATGGAGAAGGACCCTGGGTCCTGGACGACAGCAGGTGGACCACAAGCCATCAGTGTGCCCCTGTGGCCAAGAAGGCCAATGGGATCCTGGGGTGGATTGAGAAGAGTGTGGCCAGCAGGTTGAGGGAGGTGATCCTCGCTTTCTGCCCTGCCCTGGCGACCCCACATCTGGAGTGCCGTGTTCTCTTCTGGGCTTCTCAGCTCAAGGAAAGCAGGGAGCTTCTCGGGAGCCCAGTGGTGGGCCACAAAGGTGATTAGGGGGGTGGAACATCTGCCTTATGAGGAAAGGCTGAAGGACCTGGGACTACTCAGCCTGGAGGAGACGGAGAGGGGATCTTATCAACGCTTGTAAATATCTTAAGGGTGGGAGTCAGATGGGTGGGCCAGGCTCTTCAGTGTTGCCCAGCAACAGGACAAGGGGCAAGATGTGCTACAAACCGGAACACGGGTGGTTCCATCTGAACTTGAGGAATAACCTCTTCTTTTCTTTGAGGGTGTCAGAGCAAAGGAGCTGGCTGCCCAGAGAGGGTGGGGAGTGTCCTCTGGTGACATTCAGGACCTTCTTGGACTCTTCCCCTCTCTAGGGAATCTGCTTTAGCAGGGAGGATGGACTGGATGATGTCCAGAGGTCCTTTCCAGCCCTTTATTGTTTGTGATTCTCTGCATCCATGCAGTATTTGCTCTGGGTAGAAGCTGATAGCAGATGGAGTGAGAAGGCTGGGGCAGTGAGGCAGTAACGGTGCTGTGGTTCAGACTGAAGTTGAAGTTGAGTGTTTGAAGGAGTTTTGTGGCTTGATGGTCTTATAGCATCTATCCAGGTGTGGGTCCCAGTAGGCACAGTAGTATGTAGCAGCATCATCTGGACTTACATCGTTTATTGTAAGAATGAACAGTTTCTGACTAGAAACTTCATTAACCACGTACTTGTTTCCTTGAAAGCCACTTTCAACTGCAGTTTTCCCTGATGCAAAGAAGACTAGCCTCTCTGGAGGTGTATTCTCCTTTTGTTGATACCAGTGTATGGCAGTGTTATCAAAATTTCCAGAGAACTCTTTAAAATGGCATTGCAGACGTATGCTTCCTCGTGACTTGGTGATGGATACGGGGCTCTGTATGGGAATTTCCCACACAAACGCACCTAGGAAAAAAATGGAAAAAAAAAGAGTGCAGAAAATATGTTATTTAGTGTTGGTTGTGGATTTGGGATAATGCCTTTTAGCTCATCCTCGGGTTCCTGTGAGGAGAAGTAAGCTTAAGAAAAAGTACGAACAAGACCAAGTGGTTGTGGCCACAAGGGCAGCCAGCAGCAGCATGGTTGCTTGTCCTTCTCGGCTGCTGTTGAGACTGAGAACAGGAAATTGCTGCCCGTACAATGAGCTGTGTTTCATGGGGGGAGGAGTTGACCCCTTTGGGGGCTGATGGTGACCCTGTGCAGCAGAGCAAAGGAATTTGTCCCCAGATGTCCCGCTGGGAGCAGGGAGAGTCGGGGAGCAAGCGTTCAGGTGAGTTTATAAAAAGCACATCTGCATTTGTGGTAGATAAGAGGGAGTAAATCTCCAAAGCAAATTGGCCTCCTTGGGATTTTGCAGTACCCAAAACAGGTAAATTGTATTTCCAGGGGGTTAAGAGTCTCCTACTTGTGGAGCAGAGTAGACTACAGGGGAGGCGGGATGATATGTTTCTTTGAAGTACTTGGGATTTGCAAGAATATTGTTTTGCATTCACTCACTGTAGTTCTTTTTCTGGGCCTCCTTTCCTAGGGGATCACAACGGCTGGACCAGAAAATCAAGGCTGTGTCAGCTTTCCTCAAGAATCAGTCGATTTCTGCCATGATTAGGCAAAGCATGCCAATGGAGCAGTTGAGTTTCCCGTGCTGATGTGTTAATCCTAAGGCAATGAAGAGTTTTGCCCTTAGAAAGGCTGGATGTGTTTGAAGACTGGAGTGCTAATAATGGCACCAGCTTCAACAGGAGCGGGCATTAAGCACATGCATCAGAATTGGTTTGTGATTGACATGCTGGAAAGGAGCTCTATGGAGAAGGACCCTGGGTCCTGGACGACAGCAGGTGGACCACAAGCCATCAGTGTGCCCCTGTGGCCAAGAAGGCCAATGGGATCCTGGGGTGGATTGAGAAGAGTGTGGCCAGCAGGTTGAGGGAGGTGATCCTCGCTTTCTGCCCTGCCCTGGCGACCCCACATCTGGAGTGCCGTGTTCTCTTCTGGGCTTCTCAGCTCAAGGAAAGCAGGGAGCTTCTCGGGAGCCCAGTGGTGGGCCACAAAGGTGATTAGGGGGGTGGAACATCTGCCTTATGAGGAAAGGCTGAAGGACCTGGGACTACTCAGCCTGGAGGAGACGGAGAGGGGATCTTATCAACGCTTGTAAATATCTTAAGGGTGGGAGTCAGATGGGTGGGCCAGGCTCTTCAGTGTTGCCCAGCAACAGGACAAGGGGCAAGATGTGCTACAAACTGGAACACGGGTGGTTCCATCTGAACTTGAGGAATAACCTCTTCTTTTCTTTGAGGGTGTCAGAGCAAAGGAGCTGGCTGCCCAGAGAGGGTGGGGAGTGTCCTCTGGTGACATTCAGGACCTTCTTGGACTCTTCCCCTCTCTAGGGAATCTGCTTTAGCAGGGAGGATGGACTGGATGATGTCCAGAGGTCCTTTCCAGCCCTTTATTGTTTGTGATTCTCTGCATCCATGCAGTATTTGCTCTGGGTAGAAGCTGATAGCAGATGGAGTGAGAAGGCTGGGGCAGTGAGGCAGTAACGGTGCTGTGGTTCAGACTGAAGTTGAAGTTGAGTGTTTGAAGGAGTTTTGTGGCTTGATGGTCTTATAGCATCTATCCAGGTGTGGGTCCCAGTAGGCACAGTAGTATGTAGCAGCATCATCTGGACTTACATCGTTTATTGTAAGAATGAACAGTTTCTGACTAGAAACTTCATTAACCACGTACTTGTTTCCTTGAAAGCCACTTTCAACTGCAGTTTTCCCTGATGCAAAGAAGACTAGCCTCTCTGGAGGTGTATTCTCCTTTTGTTGATACCAGTGTATGGCAGTGTTATCAAAATTTCCAGAGAACTCTTTAAAATGGCATTGCAGACGTATGCTTCCTCGTGACTTGGTGATGGATACGGGGCTCTGTATGGGAATTTCCCACACAAACGCACCTAGGAAAAAAATGGAAAAAAAAAGAGTGCAGAAAATATGTTATTTAGTGTTGGTTGTGGATTTGGGATAATGCCTTTTAGCTCATCCTCGGGTTCCTGTGAGGAGAAGTAAGCTTAAGAAAAAGTACGAACAAGACCAAGTGGTTGTGGCCACAAGGGCAGCCAGCAGCAGCATGGTTGCTTGTCCTTCTCGGCTGCTGTTGAGACTGAGAACAGGAAATTGCTGCCCGTACAATGAGCTGTGTTTCATGGGGGGAGGAGTTGACCCCTTTGGGGGCTGATGGTGACCCTGTGCAGCAGAGCAAAGGAATTTGTCCCCAGATGTCCCGCTGGGAGCAGGGAGAGTCGGGGAGCAAGCGTTCAGGTGAGTTTATAAAAAGCACATCTGCATTTGTGGTAGATAAGAGGGAGTAAATCTCCAAAGCAAATTGGCCTCCTTGGGATTTTGCAGTACCCAAAACAGGTAAATTGTATTTCCAGGGGGTTAAGAGTCTCCTACTTGTGGAGCAGAGTAGACTACAGGGGAGGCGGGATGATATGTTTCTTTGAAGTACTTGGGATTTGCAAGAATATTGTTTTGCATTCACTCACTGTAGTTCTTTTTCTGGGCCTCCTTTCCTAGGGGATCACAACGGCTGGACCAGAAAATCAAGGCTGTGTCAGCTTTCCTCAAGAATCAGTCGATTTCTGCCATGATTAGGCAAAGCATGCCAATGGAGCAGTTGAGTTTCCCGTGCTGATGTGTTAATCCTAAGGCAATGAAGAGTTTTGCCCTTAGAAAGGCTGGATGTGTTTGAAGACTGGAGTGCTAATAATGGCACCAGCTTCAACAGGAGCGGGCATTAAGCACATGCTTCAGAATTGGTTTGTGATTGACATGCTGGAAAGGAGCTCTATGGTGAAGGACCCTGGGTCCTGGACGACAGCAGGTGGACCACAAGCCTGATGCAAAGAAGACTAGCCTCTCTGGAGGTGTATTCTCCTTTTGTTGATACCAGTGTATGACGGTGTCATCAAAATGTCCAAACAAGTCTCCAAAACGACACTGCAGACGTACACTTCCTTGTGACTTGGTGATGGATAGAGGGCTCTGAATGGGAACTTTCCATGCAAATTCATCTAGGAAATAAGAAAAAAAGAGGAGAAATTGTTATTCAGTGACAGTCAGGGATGTGGAAAGATATCTTTGAACTCATCCATGGGTTGCTGTGAGGAAAAGGAAGCTTAAGAAAGCAGAATGTACAAGACAGAGTGGTTGTGGTCATAAGAGCTGCCAGCAGCTGCATGTTTGCTGCTTCCACTTTGCTGCTGTGGAGGAGCAGAATGAATGGGGCCTTGGATGGAGACAGCACCAAGTGGGAGTCTGTGGGGATGGAAGTTCTGTGGGGGAAAAAACAAACAAATAAGAAAAAGAAAGGTAAAAGAAGTAATCATGATTCAGTGGCAACATTGCACTTGGGAAGATATCTGTTATGTCACCCATGGGAACCCGTGAGGAAAAAGAAGCTGAAGCACTTACAAGACCATGCAGTTGCAAGCATCAGAGCTGCCAGCAGCAGCATGTCTGCTGCTCCTGCTCAGCTGCTGTTGAGACTGAGAGATGTGTGAGTGGGGCCCCAGGTGGGAGGAGAAGTCTCCAGCGATGTTTTTCCTGTGCATAGTTTTTCTCCGCTGAAGAGCCGGTAGGTATCAGCTTCCAGCAACGGGCAGCAGCACCGTGAGCGTGTGCCCTGCCTTTGATTTGGAGCGTGGCAGGAAATGCACAGCCACAGGATTTCAGTTCTGAGCCTCAGAAGAAATGCAAACACTTCTTGGAGAGAAAGACTGGAAAACAAAAGCAGAAAGACACGTGGCAATGCGGTGTTAAGCACATATTGCTCGGAGAAGGGACAACGGCCTCTCTTTCTAGTAAATACCAATGGCAAAGGCCGTTTCACAGAATCACAGAATCACAGAATCACAGAATCACAGAATGACCTGGGTTGGAGGGGACCTCAAGGATCATGTAGTTCCAACCCCCCTGCCTAGCAGGGCCACCAAACATACACCTTTACTAGATCAGGTTGCCCAGAGCCTCGTCCAACCTGGTCTTGAACACCTCCAAGGACGGGGCATCAACAACATCCCTGGGCAGCCTGTTCCAGGACCTAACCACCCTCCTAGTAAAAAACTTCCCCCTAACATCCAACCTAAATCTTCCCTCTTTTAACTTAAAACCATTTCCCCGTGTCCTGCTATTATCAGCCCTTATGAAGAGTTTACTCCCCTCCTGGGAGTAAGTTCCCTTCAGATACTGAAAGGCTGCAATGAGGTCGCCCCGCAACCTTCTCTTCTCCAGGCTGAACAAACCCAAATCCCTCAGCCTGTCCTCATAGGGGAGGTGCTCCAGCCCCCTGATCATCTTCGTGGCCCTCCTCTGGACCCTTTCCAAAATCTCCATGTCTTTTTTGTACTGAGGGCTCCACACCTGAACACAGTACTCCAGATGGGGCCTCACAAGAGCAGAGTAGAGAGGGACAATCACCTCCCTATCCCTGCTGACCACCCCTCTCCTGATGGAGCCCAGGATCCCATTTGCTTTCCGGGCTGCCAGAGCGCACTGCTGGCTCATGTTAAGTTTCTCATCTATCAGGACCCCTAGGTCTTTCTCTGCCGAGCTGCTCTCAAGGACAACTCCCCCCAGCCTGTACAGGTGCCTGGGGTTCTTCCGGCCCAAGTGCAAAACCTTGCACTTTGCCTTATTGAACCTCATTAGGTTCACCCGAGCCCAGCTTTCCAGCCTGTCAAGGTCCCTCTGAATGGCCTCCATTCCCTCCACCGTATCGACTGCACCACTCAGCTTGGTGTCATCAGCAAACTTGCTGAGGGTGCACTCCATTCCCTCATCGATGTCATTAATAAAGATGTTAAAGAGCACCGGTCCCAAGACAGACCCTTGAGGGACACCGCTCGTTACCGGCCTCCACCTGGACATAGAGCCATTGACCACCACCCTCTGTCTGCGGCCTTTCAACCAATTGCTTATCCATCTAGTTGTCCACCCGTCAAATCCACTTCCCTCCAGTTTGGAGATGAGGATGTGATGGGGGACCATGTCAAAGGCCTTGCTCAGGTCCAGGTAAATGACATCAGTTGCCTTCCCTTCGTCCACCAATGCCGTCACTCCATCATAGAAGGCCACAAGATTAGTTAAGCATGACCTTCCCCTGGTGAAGCCATGCTGGCTATCTAGGATCACGTGCTCGTTCTTTATGTGATCAAGCATATTGTCCAGGAGGATCTGTTCCATAATCTTCCCAGGCACGGAGGTGAGACTCACCGGCCTGTAGTTACCCGGGTCCTCCCTGCTCCCCTTCTTGTAAATGGGAGTGACGTGACCCTTCCTCCAATCGTCCGGGACCTTACCTGACAGCCACGACTTCTCAAATATGATGGAGAGCGGCTCAGCAACCACCTCAGCCAGCTCCTTCAGGACCCTGGGATGCACGCCATCTGGCCCCATAGACTTATACTCATTCAGTCTAAGGAGGCACTCTCGGACTTGCTCAACCCTTACAGTGGGGAGGGATTTACCTCCTTGGTCCCCACATAGAGGTATGGGGGTGCAAGACTTAGGGACATGAAAAAGACTAGAATCCTGGCCACCAGTGAAGACCGAGGTGAAGAACTCATTCAGCACCTCAGCTTTCTCTTCATCTGTTGAAGCCATTTCTCCTTTTAAATTTACCAAAGTAGGTACGCCCGTTTTGGCCTGTCTCTTCTGGCCAATGTGCCTGTAGAAGGTTTTCTTATTGTTTTTCACGTCCCTGGCCAAGTTCAGTTCTGCCTGCGCCTTGGCTTTCCTGATCCCACGTCTGCAAGTCCGGACGGCATCCCTGTTTTCTTCCCAGGTGACACAGCCTTGTTTCCAGAGCTTGTACACCCCTTTCTTCACCCTCAGTTCTCTTAGCAGGTCCTTGCTGAGCCATGCCGGTTTTCTACCTCTCCTGCCCACTTTCTTAATCAGGGGAATGGAGACCTCTTGTGCTGCCAGGAGGGCATCCTTGAAGAGCAGCCAGCTCTCCTCAACGTCCTTATCTTTGAGGGCAGCGCGCCAGGGGATCTTGGCCAGCATTCCATTGAGTAGCTTGAAGTCTGCTCTTCTAAAGTTCAGCGTCCTGGTCCTGCTCTTTACCAGGCCCACATCGCTTGAGATCACAAACTCAACCAGGGCATGATCGCTGGAGCCTAGGCATCCTCCAACCTTGACGCCTTTGATGATCTCCTCAGCGTTGGTGAGCAGCAGGTCCAGCAACGCTTGACCTCTGGTCGGTCTGTCCAATACCTGAACCAGAAAGCTATCATCAATGGATTCCAAGAGCCTTCTGGAGCTCTTGCAGCTCGCCGTGTGGTTTTTCCAACAAATGTCCGGATGGTTGAAGTCCCCCACCAGGACAAGAGCCCGTGAGGCAGACGCCTCACGCATCTGGAGCAAGAAAGCCTCATCAGCAGCCTCCCCTTGGTCAGGTGGCCTGTAGTATACCCCTAATACCAGCTGACCTTTATTAGTCCCATCTCTAATCCTAACCCACAGGCTCTCAACCTGTTCTTGACTGTTTCTCATGGGGAGCTCCTCACAGTTTATCCAATCTCTGACATAGAGAGCAACTCCCCCACCCTTCCTACCTCTCCTATCTCTCCTAAAGAGTCTATAGCCGTCGATGGCAGTATCCCAATTGTGGGAGTCATCCCACCATGTTTCTGTGATAGCAACAATGTCATAACTTTCAGAATGCATCACAGTTTCCAGTTCCTCCTTCTTGTTACTCAGGCTTCGTGCATTAGTATAAAGGCACTTCAGCCGGGCTGTCCGTCTCACCACCTTCATAAGCGATCCAGGATCCGCTAGAACAGCAGCATCCCCAGCATCCCCCTGCCCTACTCCCTCCTTTTGCACTCTGCCATCATTGCCCACAGAGTTTGGTACAATCCCTCGAATGAACCGTTCAACCCCAGTAGCCTTTATTTTGCCCCCTTCCCCCTTCATTCCTAGTTTAAAGACCTGTCAATGAGTCCCGCTAATTCTTCAGCTAATACCCTCTTACCCCTCAGGGACAGGCTGCTTGCATCAGCAGCCATCATGCCAGGTGCAGTGTAGATTGCCCCATGGTCAAAAAAGCCGAAATTCTTGTGTCTGCACCAGCTCTTAAGCCATCTATTTAAGAGTTGGGTTTTTCGGATCCACCCTGTACCTTTTCCCGACACCACGGGCGTAGAAGAAAAGATCACCTGCACCCCAGCTCCTTCTAGTATTCGCCCCATTCCCCTGAAGTCTTTCTTGATGGACCTCAGGCTTTCCTTGCCAACTTCCTCGCTGCCAGCCTGAATTATTAAAAGTGGGTAGTAGTCTGAAGGCTGAATCAACCTAGAAATTTTCTTTGAAATGTCCCTGACCCGTGCCCCAGGAAGGCAGCACACTTCTCTGCGGGTGGGGTCGGGCCGGCATATAGGGCCTTCTGTTCCTTGCAGAAGGGAGTCACCTACAACAATCACCCTTCTGTCCTTACGTGTAGAAGCAGTCTTGAGGCTTTGGGGTGACCGCTTCATCTGAGGCAACCTCGTGGGTGAATCTGTCTCCACACTCTCGCTAGTCTCCCCCTCAAGTTCCAGGTTTCATTTTCTGTCAGGTCAGGCAGGTGGGTGGCTTCAGTGCAGGAGCAAGGAGGAGAGAAGGATGGAACAGACTTGAAGGAGAAGGGGGAGAGATGCATGCACACAGTCCTCCTTGCAGCGGCAGCCCAGGGCAATCTGCTGTGTGGGCAACCTCAGTCAGTTACAGTCACATTTGTGCTAGGGACTGTATGGAGAGAACACGAGACTAAATCCCTGTGGCCAAAATCTGCCAGGGCAGATGAAATGTGCATCAGTCCATTGCTATTCTTCTGCCCACAGAGCAGAAATCTGCCCAAGAGCTGATTCTGGATGAATACGATTGGCGCATGGCAGTGATGGATCTCACACAGCTCATGTCTAAATGACAGCTACTGCCCCAGTTTTGTCCTGAAGCTTTCTAACACAGCAAGTCTCCCGGAAGGCATCATTACAAATGAAACTTTGTGCTTTCTGTTGCAAGAAGGGACGTGTACTGGGCAGATTGCTTTCAATCCATAGGGCTTTCCAGGTTAAGACTATCACCAAATAGTTTTGTCAGTGAAGAAACGATCAGCATGGACTTTGCAGATAGCTTCAGAATCCTTCATTTGAGAGAAGTAGAAATCCAAATCCTCAGAGAGATAGAGATGGAACTGCTTCTGGCTGGGCAGCTCATCCACACTATGGGAGCTGATCTGGTTTATTCCAAATGATCTGTGGTTGAGCTACTGAGGAATTATTTGTTGAGGTGACTGTTTGGCATCTGCCACAGTGAGGGTCCCAGTAGGCACAATAGTAAGTAGCAGCATCATCCAGAATTACATTTCTTATGGTAAGAGTGCAAAGTTTCTGACTAGGAATAGTTTGAATCCCATATCTGTGCCTTTGGAAACCCTCATCTGCCACTACTGTCCCTGATGAAAAATAGATCATCCTGACTGGAGCTTTATTCTCCTTCTGTTGATACCAGTGTATGACGGTGTTATCAAAATTTCCAGAGAAGTCCTTAAAATGACACTTCAGATCAGCGTTTCCTTGTGCCATGGTGATGGATACAGGGCTCTGTATGGGAGTTTCCTGTGCAAATCCATCTAGAATTACAAAAAGGAAAAAGTAGAAAAGAAATGATAAGAAAAGAAAAGAAAGGAAAAAAAAGAAAAGCAAAAAAGAAGAGACATTAAGTAGCAACTGGTAAGCAACCACTTGGGAAGACATCTGTTAGGGCAAAATCCATGGTTGCCTGTGAGGAAAAAGAAGCTGAAGCACTTACAAGACCATGCAGTTGCAAGCATCAGAGCTGCCAGCAGCAGCATGTCTGCTGCTCCTGCTCAGCTGCTGTTGAGGCTGAGAGACGTGTGAGTGGGGCCCCAGGTGGGAGGAGAAGTCTCCAGCAATGTTTTTCTGTGCCTATCAACATGGGGCTGTGCTTGTCAGGAAGCTACAGCAGCCTGGGAAAGGAGCAAGGGCGGAGAAAGCTGAGGTTGTCTAGAAGATGGTGGTCCTGTCTGCTTTTCAGAGAAATGCAAAGAACCGCTGCCCCACGCGAGGACTGAAAGGCACGATGGCACATTCATTCACACACAAGCAGTGTTCAGAGCCTTGCCAAACCACCAGCGTGGCAATCTCTGTGAGGCTGAAGGTCCAGTCTCTCTAGTGCAGCACCTCACAGGAGTTGTGCCTGAGGGTTCTAATCAAATTCAGTACTCGGCTTTGGAGCTAACTGACAGACAAATGCCAGCTTTCCTCTGCATGGTGAACGGAGGCTTTGACCATAGACACTAATTCTTAGAACTCAATGACCTTTGCTCAGTGGAGGCTCAATGGAGACCAGGCCCACGGAAGAAGAGTGAAGTCCTGTCTGGGTGCATCAGGTGAGAAATCGAGACAATGAAATTGGGCTTTTGGGGCTGCAGAAGGAGTTGGTAGTAAGTGCAGTGACAGCAGAAAAAGAATGAAGGAGGATCTAGAAGATCATGTAGTTTTCTCTCATTGTTTCACGTGTGTGCCTCCTTTCAGATGAGAGCCTCCAGGAGATAGAGATCTGTTTCTCTGTTTGCTGTACGGCTTTCAATGAATAAGGAATACTTACCACTGTGCATTGTTCTCAGGCACAGACAGTCTGTGCTCACTGTCAGGTGAGTGCTCTGAGTACAGTCAGTTCTTGGCCATAACTGCCTATTTTTATCCGTAAGTGACTGAGACTGTTCAGTTTCTGCATGGTACAGGTATGTGTAAGTACAGAAGAAATATTCTGAGAATTAGTTGAGATAATTCATTTAGCATTTGCCATGTTAATCTTTTGCTTTTACTCTCCTGCTGCAGAAAATTACCAGAGAAAGGTGGCATAAAGGAGAATCTGCATCTGGCAGGAGTTGAGAGCTTGAGGTTCACAGTGCCAAGTGCCTTTTTGTACAGCTTACCTTTGCCCATCTAATGCTGTGAAGCCTTGATAATACCAATATGCACAGTGATATGTACCGGTATCCCTCCGGGTTGCTTTCCTTATTGTCAGAACACTGTTGGAAGGATTTTTCTGCACTTGAAACTTCGCTCTGTCATTGTTGTCATCGAAAGTAGGTGCAGATCCAGACATGTACAGTATCCTCTTGGGTGGCTCCCCGGGAAGCTGCCTGTACCAGTGCACAACGTTTTCACTGCTCAGGCATGTCATGGTGACTGAGCTGCCCTCCAACAGCCTGAGCTCTGCCGGGCTTTGCACCGGTACAGCCTGTGCATCTCCACCTGCAAGGGAACAGGGAGGAGCTGCATGTAGGCCAGGACCCACCAAGCTTGGAGCAGGGACTGTGTTCTCTATGCATGGGATGCAGAGGAGAAAGGAAACGGCACTTACGGGACAAAAATGAAGTCACAGCGAGTAAGGGAAGCAAGAACATGCTGTGTGCAAGAGTGAAATGTAGAGCTGAGGCAGTGGAGAAGTGTTATAAAGCCATCCAGGTGGAGAAAGCATCAGCAGCTGGGAGGAGGAGATGACTCATGGCTCATCCAATGGAAGCTCTTCAGCTCATTGCCAGGGAGGGCGTATTTGTGTGCGGGAAATTCACCAGCAAATGAAACCCCATCAGTAACACTGTAGAGAGGACCTAAAATATTCAATCCAGTAACTGTTTTGTGTGCACCTATCTATCTATCTATCTGCTACACTCCATTTAATCTTACCCACAAATCTTGTTAAGCACACGCGTAGAAAGCAGGGTTGTTCAGTTGTGCACTTCCCCAGGTCTCTCTACTCCTCCCAATTCCCAGGGCTGTTCAAGAAGCATCTTTCATCAGCCCTTTAGTGCTGCCATTCCAGCGTGAAAAACTGAACATTAGGGGCAGGACTGCTGCTGGTAGGGAGAGGAAACAATGAGCTCAGGCCACACAGAATAGTGACAGAGACAGTGAGCTCTGAACATGATTGCCATGTAATTGTCTTGGCTTTCGTCTGGAATTCCTTCCTCTGCTTCAGCTTGTGGGGATGTCTTGAAGGCTGTGAGATGGGGGCAGGAAGGCAGCTGTGGCTCTCGGCACTTGTATGAAAGTGTGCTGCTCAGGTTGCAGCCAGCTTTCTGTAAGGGCTGCCTGCAGGCTGCTCCTGCTGTGGGACACCCAGTAGGCACAGTAGTAGGTACCTTCATCATCATCACGGATGTTTAGAATTGATAGATAGCAAAATTTGTTCCCCGTTTTGGAAGACAAGTACTTGTTCCTATAGGATTCCGAATCATAGAAAACTTGTGATTCTCCTGTCACAGAAAGGAGCCATTCAGGAGCTCTGGCAGGCAGTTGTCGGTACCAGTGGATGTAGGCAGCCTGGAAGTTAGCTATGCCCTTAGGTTTGCACTCAATATTCACAGTTCTGGATCTCGGTTTGGTAACAGATGGTGGACTCTGTAGCAGCAGCACTTGTGCATGTCCCTGTATCAGAAGGAGGGAAAAGGCAGCAAGCACTGCCAGCCTGCTGCCCGCAGGCGTACGCAGGACAGCCTTCTGCTGCTGCTGCAAGTGGAGCCTCCACGGGGAGGGGAATGGATGCAAGCAGGCTTCAGCCAGGGCCAGCAGTGGCAGCAGCAGCAGCAGCAGCATTCTTCTCGTGGTGCCTGCTTGCCTGTGCCCCAGAGAAAGCCCCCAGCTCTGTGGCAGGGACAGGGGCTGTGCCTGAGGGCAGGATGTGACTCACTAGCGGCCACCCAGAGAGGGGCCCTGCGCAGCCAGCAGGTGATGCTGTGAGAAAGCAGCACAACAGAGGGACCTTACAGTCTGGGCCAAACGGTACATGAAACGCAAACAGTTTGGAGCCCACATGGGATTTGCCTCGAATAAAGATGCAGAGGGAAGGTGAGGCCATTCCCACACGTCTCCTGGCATTCTAGGATGTGGTTCAGGAAGCAGAGCATATCTTTGTGCGGGTTCCCTACGGCTCTCTGCTGCTGTGCATCCCATATGGCACAGTAGTAGGTGGCAGCGTCTTGTGCAGTGAGCCTGCCCACTGTCAGGGTGCACTGGGATTTGGCGAGGTCCTTCTCGATGCTGAATTTCCCCTCGTCGGACTCACTGTCAAGGAACAGCCTGGTTGCCATGTAGGCAATGCGCCTGGGAGCTGCCCCCGGCCTCCTGCGGTACCAGTGAATGAAGACTTTGTCAAAGTTGGAGATGGAGATGCGGCAGGTGACGAGCAGTGTTTTGCTTTCAGGCTTGGTGATGGACGCTGGACTTTGCTGCAGGGCTTGTGCAGAGCCACCTAAGGGGAAGCAAGAGAGAAACTGGGCAGACAAAGCTGGAACAGCAGAGGTTCCCGCTATTCATGCAGGCAGCGGGGCGAGCAGGGCACGTACAGGAGAAACCAACTGCCAGCACGAGAGCTGTCAGCAGCCACATGGTTGCTGCTCTCCTTGGGGCTTCCCTGCGTGGACAGCCTCAGTCTCGCACTCGAGAGATCCCAGAGCAGATCCGAGCGGTGGAAATCACTTCTTTCTGATTCCCAATGGGGCTGTTCTACCTGCCGATAGGATCAAGAAGCGCTTGCAGCCATTTCCACAACAGCGGCCCCCAGCAGCCAGCTGGGGTGAAACCGGACCGTGTCTCTTCCCAGTGCCGCTTCCTTTGCCTTCTCCCCCTTGCAGGCGGGTTGCCCACAGCAGCCGCGCAGCCCCGTGTGCTGTTTGTCACGTCCTGCCCCTGGTGAGCTGCACAGACAGGCAGGCAGCAGGGCAGCAGCAGGGCAGGGCTGCAGCCCCTGCCCCAGCGAGAGCGCAGCCAAGCAGTGTGCTGGCTGCTGGGGGTTCTGCAGGGCTGTGGGCTGCCAGAAACACAGTCAGAGGCCGCTTCCTGTGCCTTTGCAACTCCTCATTGTCAGAGTACAGATGGGTCAGCCTGCTTGGTGCTAGCCTAGGATGTTTCTCTGTAAGATTCATCAGAGAGTTGCTCAGTCCCATGTAGAGAACGTACTGGAGGAGGCAGCTGGATCCTGAGGGGTGTGCATGTCCCACAGCCAGTGCCATTTCTACTGTTATTCTCTGCCTTGTGAGGCAGCTGTCTTCACACTTAGCCATTTCCTTTGCTTTTGGCAACAAGACAACTTCAGCAGGCTGGGGCACATGCTCATCCTTAGTTGAAATGGAAATGCTTTCTAGTATGAACGTGAAGGACACCTGCAGGACAGCAGGAGCAATACACTCGTTTCTGTGATGGAGAGCTGGCGTCCTGAGACGTAGAAAAAGCTGAGGTACTCAATGAGAGCTTTGCCTTGGTCTTCACAGGTGGTCAGGCTTGGTGTGTCTGCCAGGACCCTGAAGCTCTATGTGCAGGTGAGAGGAGCGGATTGCATCCCACTATAAGAGTGGAACAAGTCTGAGACCTCCCTGGGAAACTGAATGTACGTAAATTCATGGGGCCACCTGACATGCATTCAAAGGTTCCGAAAGAGATAGCTGATGTGGTTGCCAAGCCGCCCTCCATCATATTTCCAAAATCATGGCTGTCCAGTGAAGACACCAGGGACTGGCAAAAAGGAAAGGTCACTCCCATTGTCAGGACAGGGAGAAAGGATGACCCAAGGATCTACAGACCAGTGAGCCTCACCTCCGTGCCTGGGAAGATTACGGAGCAGATCTTCCTAGAAGCTATGTAATGGCATGTGCAAGCCAAAAGGTGATCCGAGAGGGCCAGCATGGCTTCACCAAGGGCAGATTAGTTTGGACAAGAGAAAGCTCCAGGGAGATCTCATTGTGGCCTTCCAGTACTTGAAGGGAGCTTATAAACAGGAGGGGGAATGGCTGTTTAGGAGGGTGGATAGTGATAGGACGAGGGGGAATGGTTTTAAACTGACACAAAGGAGGTTGGATATTAGAAGGAAGTTTTTCACACAGAGGGTGGTGAGGCACTGGAACAGGTTGCCCAAGGAGGCTGTGGATGCCCCATCCCTGCAGGCATTCAAGGCCAGGCTGGATGTGGCTCTGGGCAGCCTGGTCTGCTGGTTGGTGATCCTGCACATAGCAGGGGGTTGGAACTGGATGAGCATTGTGGTCCTTTTCAACCCAGGCTATTCTATGATTCTAGGATTCTATAATTCTATGATGACATGAGTTTGTTTTGTAGCATGAAGATATATCAGTGTCTGAGCTACCTATGTATTGTGCCTTGGTAGTTTTTTTTAAGCCTATTTCCATGCTTTTTTTGGATATGAAGAGAATAGCACAAATGGAAGTCCTTGGTTTTCTTTTATGATTCTTTAAGGAAAATCTCAGAATGCAGAAATAATTTAAAATAGTGAGAACAATTTATGTGCTGCTAACAGTTAATGCTAGCAACACTGAAGAGCCAGGAAGAAAAACAAAGTGGTTGAGCCATGCCAGATCCAAGAGAAGCAAAGCTCTCCTGCGTTTGCACACCTTCAGCTTGAGCAATCAGAGAATGGGAGGGAATTTGGAATGAAATCACTAGGAATTATAAACATGAGTCTTTTGACCCCAGTAGCTGGTTTTATTTGACAAGAAAAGCAAGCAGGTTTTGCTTAACTGTGGGTAGGTGCTAGCCTAGTCACACAGGACAAGTTTTGGATCCAGTCTACTGAGTACCATCATCTCTAATCTGAAAAGCCTGTGCTGAGATAAAAGGGTTTAAAATCAATAATTCCAGAACTGTTGGCTTTCAGCAGTTGTGCTGAAAAAAAAGAAAAAGTATCCACATTGAGTAGGTGGATCCATACCCTCCAGTTTCTCTGGAGAGGAAGACTGGAGTCTGAAGGAGTTATTGGAGTTTTGCACACACAGGTCACTTAGCTCCCAGAAACCCTGAGTTACAGTGGCCTTGTTGAGAGCATGGGTAGATGCTGAAATCAGTGTGCTGCCTGACAGCCCAGCATAGCATCTGTGAATCCACTGGGAATGAGACTTCATGCAGCAAAAATCCAGAATCACCAAGCTGGCTGCATGCACAACTTTAGCTTCAGTCAAAAGGTAGTCAGCCGTGGCTCCAAGTGACTCAGGTTTTAGGTGAATATTTGATGTGTTGCAATCTATATAAATTGTGCCTGCTACAGGTCTTGAAAATTATGCTCAACTTCTTATGCTTTTTCATATTATCTATATCATAGTTCCTCAGGAAACTTCAGAAACTCTACTCTTTCCAGTGTAAAAGTACTTTCCTACATCAAAGTACTGCCATTTGTATGCTGTATAAGTAAATGAAATGCTAACATATGAACCTGAATTGAATTCTGACTCTAAGCGGAAAGGTAAAGATAATGGAATATTGCATTTCCAAAAATAGTCCATTTTTGTTTTTTCTTTGGATTTGGATTGATCTTAATTCTCCTTTCTCCCTGATTTTTAAATGTTCACAGTAAACTAACTGAAAACAACTTTCTGCTGTCTGCAGATGTGACTAAGCAGCTCTTCCTGTATTCACTCTGCTGCACATATTGTTGAGCTTGTGTACCAACAGTGAGTCACTGCCTCAGCTGGAGGAATGGTGGTATACAACCAAGACACCAAACAGGGGCTCTCCCTAGGAAATCAAGCAAAGAAAACAATTTCCACAGTGTTTTGAATGCAAAACTGGCATGGCTACAGTTTTTGCCCATAGTCTAGAAAAGCCACTCTTTTCTCCAGTGCTTCTAAGGACAACTGCAGCTGTGTGGTTCTCCTTGGTGTGATGCTGTTACCTGGGTACAAAGAAGGATGAGTTGGTTCGGGGTTAAGCACACACTGATTCTGCAGGCTGGGAGTTACAGATCATAGCTGACATAAAAGCAAAGGAGCAAAGCTTTAATCCCAGCTGCTCCAATGGCAAAAGCAGTAACTGCAGGTAACTGCAGCAGCATTGCTCCTGAATATTCATGCAGTTATGCCTCTGAGTGGTGGTGAGTTTGAGATCCTTCTCTGTCAGATGAAAAGACACCCTGCATGTGTGGGCACAGCCATGCTTGCACCCCTACTGCAAGCTGGGGATGTTATGAGAGAGTGTCAAGAAGCCATCTTGGAGCTTCCCAGTAAAATATATGCAGTGTGAAGCCTTGAAGTGATGTAATTTAAGAGGAATTCAAAGTGTAGGCAAAGGTTACGCACTTCTCTTTCAGTAATATAGTAAAGGAGAATTAAAAAGAAGCATATGAATAAAAAATGTGAGTGCCTGGATGAATAGAATGACATTTTACAAAAGGACAAAGAATAGCTCTGAATAATATCTAAAGTGTAGTATTGCAAGTTGCTTGAATTAATAACAACAACATTTTTAAACGGTCAGAAATTGGTTCAGAATGGTAGCTAGTATTTAAAGCTGACTAAAGGAATCCTTTTCCTTCTGCCACCTTTGCTGTGACACCTGGGACCCACTGCCAGCTGATGCTGGGGCAGTGGGACCTGCCCTCTTGCCCTGTGGGTTAAGGTGCACCAGCCTCGGTGATGGCTTTTTTGGGATGGCCATTTGCAGAAATGATTGTGTCGGCTGCTCAGCCAAGATCAGCAAGCATCTGGGAAAATCTGTCACTGCCACAAGAAAGGGTGAGGGAGACTGTCTGCACACCTTGCATAGATTGTAGCCCAGGTAGTACAGCAAAAGACTCTGCCCTGGCTAGCAGAGGAGGTCTACAGGATTTTCTATAGATACTCAATTGGCACTTTTTTTCTTCTGCCCTGCATGAAGCCTCTTAGTGAGGTGCTTTGAGTCACCCCTTCGTTGATGCTGTTGCATACAGCTCAGCTAATTGCATGCTGTAGCTTCACTACATACCAGCTCTTCAACCAGACTCTCCTGAAGAAAACTCCCAATCGAGAGCGTGAGGATGGGGCCTGAGAGCTTGTAGTATGAGCTTTAGTAGTGTAGACAGTCAGCAAGGAAAGTGGTATTTTGAAGTTCTCTGAAGCAGAGCCCTGCTGGCAATGGAGATACAACGGCAGTGGGGCAGCACCTGGCCTGCTTTGAGGAATGCAAGAATGCCAGCAAGAAGGAGCACAACCTTCTCCAGAATTGTGATTCTTCCCCCTCTCTGTCCTTGTCTTGCTGCCAAAAAGAGGAAGCAAGCAAGCACAAAAAATACCCGATCACCATCATTTGTATCAAATGGAGCATAGAGTTCCCTTCCTGTGAGCTGAATGCTGATGGTGCGGACTCCTCTCCTCTGGTGTTCAACTTCCTGGTGGTGAAGTCTCCATCTCTCTCAACTTGTGTCATTGGTCTATTGCATGTCGGGGGACTGTGTTGTGTGGAATATGTGTCTGTTGCAACAACCCTGCGCTTCATATTGTCTTTTTATCAATGAAATTACGAGGCACAGTTACCACAAGGGCTGAATAACCATTTTGCTGCTTTTAGTGCCTATTAAGTATAGTTATAGAGACAATATCAACCTCTGCTTCTCTAAAACTATTATACTCCTAAAGCCATTTTTGTCACCAACATATTTTTGTTGATATGTTTGAAAAGCAGAGCAGGCATCACCTGCATGCTTGTCCTTGGGTGGCAAGTCCTCAGAGGCTGCAGGCGACATGTGTGGTTAGCTCTAGAGCAGGAGGCTGAACGAATAGGAAGGCTTTTCCTGGACTAACAAGAAAATCAGATAAAATCATGTTTATGCAAGTTTTATGTGATTGCGATGGTTGTTGCGCTGTCAGTGAACTGATGAGTTCACTGCTTAGTTCACTGCAATCTCCCAATCAATTCATGAGCTCTTTGGAAGATGGCATTTTTTTTCTAATAACCCTGAATACCTTCCCTTGGCTGCTATTTCCAAACAAAACAAAGTCATGTTAAAAGCCAGAAAAAAAATTATATAGAAATTATCTGTGGGTCAGAATCAAAATTTTACTAGAAAATGCGTGGATGGAGGAAACCCATTGACCAGTTTGACCAGTTTTCCTCATCTTTTTCAGGTCAGATGAACTGAGTGCTTCCCTGGATGCTAACCACACATTGTGGAAGTGACTCCACTCTTCCATGGTGAAGAGGAATCAGTTAGTTCAAGGTCATTGTGAAACCTGATAAGACCAACATTTTTTCTTGTAATGGAGATGTCCTGCTCTTCTTCAACTACTGAAGAACGCGTAGTAGTGAGCATGCTAATAGCTGAACCTGAGAGCACAAATCTCTCAAAAACCCAAATTCTCCATCCTCAGAGGCAGTGAATTTGTTCTTCAGGATTGACAGTGGGATGTTCAGGTTAGGTCAGTGCAGTGAACTCATCACCAAATTTGGATGTTGTGTACTCTGGTCCAGTAACAAATGCATGATGTTAGAAGTGAGATAGCTTACTTTGGCAATGTGAAGAGATATTGCATTTTTTTTGTGGAAAGAATGAAGCTGTTGAAACCAAAGAACAACAAATTGTGTGATTTGTGTGTGTGTTTGTTTGTTTGTTTTCATAACCAAGAGCTCTGCTCATGATTTAGATGCCTTTGGTTTGTACATGCTATGGCCCTAAGAGTTGTTAAGTAAGTGTACTGGAAACAGTTTGTTGTGATGGAGGGTGAAAAAGAAATTAGATAAACTTTATCATTCAGAGTTGGATGACATTTGGGAAATGCTAAATTAACCTTCAAAATGTCCCCAGACATCTTGTTTGGAGTGGGGAGCATGGCTAGACAGGAAGACAAAGATGTTCAATCTGGTTAACATTGACAACGAAGAGATGCATGCAAAAAAAATCCCTTCAGCACTCATGAATGCATTCCCTCAGTCAATGGTGTTTCATCAAGTAATGAATAATTTCTGCATCTGTCTTACTGAACAAAAAATTCCAGGTAGCAGTATATTTAGAGGGAGCAGTATAGATTTAGCCTCAATGTAGCTTAATGCAGAGAGGTTATAAAAATAAAAACACACAAAATAAACAAACAAAAAAGACCAAAACATAACAAAACAAAACAAAAAACACCCTGAATTCTCATAGTATTACCTTCCTGTGTGTATGGAAGCTGTTGAGTCATGGCCTGAACCACTGATTGATCACCTGAGGCAAGCTCTGAGTCAGCCTGGAGCACAGGTGAAGGCAATTCAGCTGTGTGACTGAAGGGGTGAAGCCTGGCTGCAGCTCTCCTAGACTCCATTTAAGGGCTGACTGCCACTGGGGAAGGGTCTCTTGCTGGAGATCCTTCCTTTATGGAGTCTTTCCTGTGAGCCTACATCTTTGGATACAGGTGAGCGTTCCTTTATTTTTTTTTTTTCTTATTTTCACTGTGATAATCTTTCTAGCTGTAACACTGTTTCAGTAAGAGGAGAAGAAAACAAACCCAATTCTTTGTTTTTGTTGATAGCACGACTTTGCCATTGATTTTTGGGGGTCAAATTTCAGACTTCAAAACAATGAAATGAAAGTGGAATGGGAAATGTTTGTAGGTCAACTGTTGTGAAGGCTGTTGCCAGCCTACCTTGTGCTCACAGGTGCCACGCTGGTAATCCTGTATGTGAGATACTGGTGCAGGTATTTTGCCTTTCAGGGAGAGGCTCTCCCTTAGGTATGGCTCAAGCATGCTGAGGTCCTAGCATCTCTGGCCAATTCACGGATGGGCTTTTCTCTTCTTGCTCGAGGCAGTTGTGTGCTGAGGTCCTTCCAAGTGATATCCTGACCCACTGCTGCTTGGCTGCAGGTGTTCTGGCATTTAGACAAAGGCAGTTGTCAACTTGTTTCTGAAGCAGAACATCTCAATAACCACATGGGAATGCACTGAATACAGTGCCTTCAGGAGGGATAAACTCTCACTAATCCTCCATTCAGGACAGAAAAGTCTCAGGTGTTTGCCAAGAACCTATAAGCAAGTTTCCTTTTCTCTCTCTCTTTTTTTTTTTTTTTAAATAAATGAATCTTCCTGAAATTAATTGAATTAATTAATTGAATTAAGTAATGGAAGCAGACCCAAGCAATCACATTGCAGATTAAATCTGTGGTAGGTAATATCATTTTGCTGCACAGTGAAAATGAAAAATGATTCCTTCCATATTTGCTCTGTGTAATGTACCATATGTAAAATCCTATACCATGCCAGAGCATAGAAGAGGAAGAGACATCCTCAGATAGTTTAAGAGACCATTCTCACCTATGTCTTGCTGTAACAGTACAGTAGTCTGGGCATGTCAGTAGAGAAAAAAAAAAAGATATACCCCAAATAAGTAAATGACAGGACATTCATTCACAGCTGGATGTTGCAGGGAATGGGATTTTATTTCTTATCCAAATTGTGGTAATTTTTGCCTGGAAATAAAACAAACAATTATTTTTTTTTAAACTGTGACTCAACCAGAGTGACCAAAACTGCAGCTGCTGCTCCCATGCAATAAAATATTGGAGAGTTCACGAAAAATTTAAACTACTTAAGTATTAGTACAGAGTACTGAATTCCAAATACCAGTATGTTAATTAAAATATTCTGTTTACCATAATTGCTTGCAGGTTTGATTCCTTCATCAAGGCACTGGCTCTGTGGAATACTCCAAAGTCAGATGATTTTGGTCATGGCTTGAGACCAAGGTAGTGAATTTTACTGACTCTAAGACTTCCTGTCTGTTAGCACCTTTGAAACAGATCCCATGGAGCTTGTGCTGCTCAGTTCCACTTAAGAGTGAGGAGGAGCAAAATTGGAAATCTTGACTACGAAGGCTTACGCTGTCCTTTAGATTGCTTATAGGAATCTATAGTCCCTATAGATGTAATTTCAAGCATACTCAGTGAACCAGGAACTACATTATTTCACTGCTGAGACTAGAATAATACCAAGAGCATTCAGGAAGTTGATGGAATAGACTTTGAGTATCCTATGTCCCCACAGTGTCACTGAGTACCCTGTTTCCAGGCTGCTGGTATTTTATGATTTCCTGCTTGTAGTGTGATTTGAATCCTCCAAATGTTTCTTGGTATGAAGACAATCTTTCAAGAAACAGGAATGAGTTGTTGTTCTAGGAAATGTGTTACTTTTTCCACTTCTATCAGTATTTAAGTGATATTTCCCAACATACTTAGGTTTTCTTAAATGATTCTATCTATGTCAGTGCGCGCTATTTCCTCTGTGTTTTTCTTGGCTGATCTGAAAAATCTCTGTGACCTGTCAAATGTCAGTTTGAATTGAGATGCCAGTTCAATTAGCTCAGTTCTGAAATAACAAGTGCAAACATGTTAAAGGCGTCTTGTGTTTTTGAACAAACAAACATCAACTCCTACTAGAAGCAGAAAAAGAATCTTCCTGACCTATGCTAAGAATGGGTCAGCCTATCACTGATATTCACTTGTCTCCCAACAGGCATGCTCTAGCATGTGAACTAAAGTTCATGTTGCTTTATCTAAGCAAATTAAATTGATTAATTAACTTTCAAAATACAGCAACCCATTTGCCTACAGGCTTCTGCAAATATCCAACTGGGTACAATAATGATCGTTTACAATTATTCTTGTGAATTTACAATTAAACCTGGTTTTGTATGGTTGCTCATAGCTCAGAATGATTCTATTGTATATTCCTTGATGCATGAATGTAGACCTCATTTAAAAAAAAACAAACAAATACAGCTTCAACTGAAAGTTATAGAGGTGCGCTAAGACGCAATAACTGACTCCTGGGTCCAACAATTTCTGTGAATACTTTGTCTGATTTATTTTCTTAAGAATTCAGTTTTCCATCCTCAATGAGAAGCCCCAAGGCACATGAAAATCTTGTGGAAAGGAAGGTAGGCTGAGAAAGAGGGGAGCAAGCAAAAAAGAATGAGAAAGCACACTCAGCCTCAGGAGTCAAAGAAAAGAAGTTTTCCCTCAAGTTCAGATGGAACCACCTGTGTTCCAGTTTGTAGCACATCTTGCCCCTTGTCCTGTTGCTGGGCAACACTGAAGAGCCTGGCCCACCCATCTGACTCCTGCCCTTAAGATATTTACAAGCGTTGATAAGATCCCCTCTCCGTCTCCTCCAGGCTGAGTAGTCCCAGGTCCTTCAGCCTTTCCTCATAAGGCAGATGTTCCATCCCCCTAATCACCTTTGTGGCCCACCACTGGGCTCCCGAGAAGCTCCCTGCTTTCCTTGAGCTGAGAAGCCCAGAAGAGAACACAGCACTCCAGATGTGGGGTCGCCAGGGCAGGGCAGAAAGCGAGGATCACCTCCCTCAACCTGCTGGCCACGCTCTTCTCAATCCACCCCAGGATCCCATTGGCCTTCTTGGCCACAGGGGCACACTGATGGCTTGTGGTCCACCTGCTGTCGTCCAGGACCCAGGGTCCTTCTCCATAGAGCTCCTTTCCAGCATGTCAATCACAAACCAATTCTGATGCATGTGCTTAATGCCCGCTCCTGTTGAAGCTGGTGCCATTATTAGCACTCCAGTCCTCAAACACACATCCAGCCTTTCTAAGGGCAAAACTCTTCACTGCCTTAGGATTAACACATCAGCACGGGAAACTCAACTGCTCCATTGGTGTGCTTTGGCAAAAAGCGAAAGCTTTCTGCTAGTCATGGCAGAAATTGACAGATTCTTGAGGAAAGCAGACATAGGTGCCAAGGGTGAACTAAACAGTGGACATCTGAAACATAACCCAACCTCAGCACTTCAGGTGATCTACCTTTTTCCTTAGGCATAGCCATGAACTGTTTGTAGTGGTTCAGCTTGGATACTAGGAAAAATTTCTTCTCAGAAAGAGTGGTGATATGTTGGAATAGGCTGCTCAGCCCTGCTTGCCCTGTCCTGGATTCCTGACCTCCCTAAAGAGACAATCATTGGACACTGCCTTGCAATGGATTGCTTTTAAGTGGTGAAGTCCCCATCCCTGGAAGCTTTCAAGAAAAGGGTAGATGTGGCACTTAGGGACGTGCTTTGTCAACATGGATGACAGTTGGACTAGATGATCATAGCAGTCTTCCAACCATCATGATTCTATGATTTCTTCAGTACAAAGCAGTGCCTTAACATGCTCTTGTTCCTGGTGATGACTGAAGAGGCTCAAAGCCTTTTGTTTTTTGATAAGAAAACAAAGCTTGAAGGGTCCTAAGACTTGTTTCTTCACTGAAAATCTTATTTTGATTTAGAAGATAGCAACTGCAGACAGAAACCGTACTTTCTTAGCCTCCATTGGTTTGCAGTCATTAGGGCACACAAGGTCCCAGAAGTGTTCAGACTTTTTCTTTGAAATGCCAAGCTAAGCATGCAGGCTGGTTGACAGTCCCAGGGTTTTCTCAGATGTAATCTTGGGCTGTCCTGAAAGGAACAAGCGTGCAAAGGAAAAGCCTTCATCACCCTTCTGCTGATACAGGAAAAGATGAGCTATGCAGCATCAGAGACTCTCACAGGAAAGGAGAGCTTTGCTGAAAAATGTTGACGGCTGACTGTAACCAGGCACAGAGAAAGGCAGAGCTCCTGAAGTTGCTCAGTGGGGGTACATAGATTTGAGTTTTCTGGGCAAAGCAGTCAGCATGAGCAAGTTGCAGTTTCATCACAGGATAGTTTTATAAATCAAAAGTCTCAGATTTTATTAAAACCTGTAGAGCAAACAGAAAAACAAATCTCTATCCCCTCAGGCCTCATAAGAGCAGAGTGCAGGGAGACAATTGCCTCCCTGTCCCTGCTGGCCATCCCTCTTCTGATGGAGCCCTTGGTAAAGATGTTAAAGAGCACCGGTCCCAAGACAGACCCCTGGGGGACTCTGCTCATTACTGGCCTCCTCCTGGACATGGAGACATTGACGACCACCCTCTGTCTGTGGCCTTTCAAACCAGTTTCTTATCCATTGAGTGGTCTATGTATCAAATCCACATCCCTCCAATTTGGTGATAAGGATGTGGTGGGGGACGATGTCAAAGGATGAAAGCTCTGTGGGAGGAATGGCGATGGCAAAAGTTGAAATATGGGGAGGTGTGGCAGGTTGATTAAATCAGCTTGCCACGAACTCACGATAGTAAGCATTATGTGCTCACCATGCTGGAGGTAACCACTGGGTGCCTTGAAACATATGCAGTAGCCCATGCTACAACCCAAAACACCATATTGGGTCTGGAGAAACAAGTCCTGTGGCGACATGGCACCCCAGAAAGAATTGGGTCAGATGGCGGGACACATTTTGAAAATTCCCTTGCAAACACTTGGGCCAAAGATCTTGGCATCGAGTGGACTTATCATATTCCCTTGCATGCACCAACTTCTGGTAAAATCAAACAGTACAGTGGGTTGTTGAAAACTATGTGGAAGGCAATGGGGGGTGGAACGTTTAAGCAGTGGGAGAAGCATTTGGCAGAAGCCACCTGGTTGGCCAGTACACAAGGATCTATGAGCCTAGACTGTTGTAGTGGAAAGCTGATACCACAAGGTATCTTACTGTGAAGACTGTATGGGAACTGCTGAATCACGGCCTGAACCTCTGATTGACCACTTGAGGTGAGCAATGGGTCAGCCCTGGGAGCACAAGGGAAGGCAATTCACCTGTGCTGCAGGAAGGGATGGAGCTTGGTCCCATTTAAGAGCTGACTACCAGTGGGGAAGGAAGGATCTCTTTCTGGAGATACCTCCCTTTGGAGTTTTCCAGTGAGCCCAGGGCAAGGGTAAGCCCTTTATTATTCTTTTTGGTGTAATAACCTGCTTAGCCAAACTCTCTTGTAGATTTCTTAATTATAACACCTGTATAATCGTTGATTATACAGAAGACTGAAGAGATTAAATGAAAACGTAAGTCAGAACAAAGCATTCCAACTCATTGCTCCATCACAATGTTGTTTATTGGAAGAATCACAGAACAACAACTAAGAACAACAACTAACTTCAGAATTAACTTAAATCCTTATCATATAAAAGGTCTACAGGTGGTGGTTTCAGAGGGACCCTTCCTGGCGTGAACTTCTTGGCTTTAAACTGCTCCAGCTCTTCGGCTGTTAATTCACTCCTCGGTGTATACAACTGTCCTGGTCTGATACCATTTGGGAATGCAGAAGGCGCGGACGTGATGTTGTGTCCAGAGGCACCGGCAGTCTGTGCAGCAGAAGCACTGCTTGCACCCGAGTGAGAAGTTCCTGTCGCTGCCTGGGGAGTTCCAGCAGCTGTCAGCGGAGCGGTGCTGGAAGAGTTTGCAGCAGCAGAACGTTCAGGGCCGGGAAGCCCAGAAGTTCCAGAACCACTGGTCGTTGCAGAAGCGTTAAGTGAGAAGGGGGCTGCAGATGGAGCTGAAGAAGCGCCAGTCCCAATGGGATGGGGAACGCTGTGGGAGGACGTCACCCCGAGTGCAGGAGGACTGGAGGCAGCAGCAGAGCTCCCCACAGCTGCAGCGCTTCCAGATGGGACGCTGGGATTTTCATTCGAGGACGAACCGGCAGCACCACTGCTGCTGCTCTCTGGAAAGCCTGCAGTGAGGAAATGGGTCAGAACTCTCAGAATGGGTACACCTGCCATACTGAAACACTGCTGCATTTCAGTACTGCAGAAGAACACTTATCAACGCCTGTTTAATGGCTGGTTCTTTATGTAGAAACTTACTTGGGGACCCAGTGCTTGGGGCTTGCTGTCCTCCCGATCCAAGAGAAGGCAATGGCTGAGTGACCGCATTCTTGCTCCGAGACAGCTGAAAAAGTTCCAAATACATCCATGAGAACTACATTCCAACACAGGCAAGTATCTTTCAATGCACACTTAAAGCAAAAACCTATGTGTGCCACCCAGCTGAACGCAACTCTGAGGAACTTAATCAAACGCTGGCCACAAGCAGTTGCAGCTTTAAACAAAACGCTCTCAGGCTACTGTCTGCAAGCACCCTAGAAGCAGAAATCTGCTGAGTGACGGGCAAAAAGTAATTGCAATCCCCAAATCCTCTTGGAGCTCTCATTCTCCTCTCACTTGTTCTGGTTTGTTGCATGACTCTATCTGTATCACTGCTATGGCTCAGTCTGCTCTCTGAGCGAGGAACAATCATTGCCTGTGCTGAAGCCTGAACCCTGAGCTCTGTCTAAATGTGAATCCTAAGAAAAACCTTCACTCAAGATTTAAGAGAAAAGCAAATATCAGGAACAGAAATATTTTACCTTTTCTTAACACTTACCTTCGGCGCTTTTTTCGAGGCATTTGAAGCCTTCAGCTCCTGCAGCCTGCTTCTCCATTGTTGCATGTACTGATTGAAAGCATTTATCTAAATGTGGGAAGACACAAACATGCTTTTATGAGGCATGGCTTTTATTTTTTTCTTTCTGGTGTTTTGTTTTGTTTTGTTTTGTTTTGTTTTGTTTTAAAGAGGGAACAAGAGTGATCTGACCTACGGAAAGGAAATTTCAGACTGGGTAAGTCAGGTTTTGCCCACTTTATGAACAGAAACTCATGCTTTGGATAATACGTTTTGTACCTGCGTAATTGGTGAGGCCTGTGCAGTTATCAGAAAGAAGAAGGGAGAATCATAGACCTGTTTGAGTCGAAGGCACTGTAAAGCCATCTGACCCAACTGCCCCGCAATGAACAGGGGCACCTACAGCCAGGTCAGGTTGCTCAGTTACGGCAAAACCTTCAGGCCAGCAGCTCCTGTTGTTTTCTACTCAGTGCACAGAAAACTGAACGTATGAGGGCATTCTTACGTTCCCCTCGAGTTTGGTATTCGCTGAGTCAAGAGCGGCCACCTGAAGAGCAGTACCCACTCCTAGCCTGAAGCCTCCACACCAAAGCTCAGCTGTTTGAAATACTTACATAGTATCCAGTGTTCTCTTGTGCACTGCAGTTGTAATACCCCAGGCGCACCTCCTCAGGGGAGAACTCTGGAAAGCCTGCAGGGAGGCAACCAATCAGCATGCTCCAAAGGAAATACAACAAAAATACAAAATTGCCCTCTAGAGTTACACAAGAAACTGCCCTTGCTACACCATCTGGGACAAGCCAGGTCTACTTGGAGACACAAAAAGGACTCCTGGTGCAACTTCGGGGGTGCAAAACCACCAAGGAAATACCGTAATCCAATATCCCAGCCTGTTGCATCGCAAGGCAAGTCTTCACCTTGCAAGTGCTTCCATTGAGGCATAGCAGTGTGGACAAGTATAGAAATGCAGTCTAAACAATAGCAGCACTCTGCACTCAGCAAGGCTAAAAATGGTACTGACCTAAGACATTAGGCTTGCCCGTCACAGGAGAGTAACACGAAAACATCCACTGTCCAGAAGATTCCCAGCTTGCCATGTCTTTCGCTACACAGTCACTAGAAAACAGAACAGAACAGTCAGAAGCCAAACGGCGAAAAGCAAAGTCAAACTCAAACAGCCAAAGCCATCCCCATTAATTCCAAAGGACGCTGCTCAGAGGGAACAACTGAAGAATACTACAATTATCTGTGAAAGACACAACAGTCACTCTGCCGGACGCACAGATGTCCCAACAAAGCGTTTTACCGTATCATCGAACCGCAAGTAAATCACATCAGGTCTGTAAGAGAAACAAAACCCCAGTGCTTTCTATGGTTCCCCCCACACGTCCCAGCTTCCATCCTCCAGAACGTGTCCTCTCCGTTATCCAGAGGAAGCCAGTAAGCACTTAAGCAGCTCCTTGTGAGCGCTTCCCAGGGGACAGGGTCATCACTTACGAAACTCTCCGCTGTCCATCTCTGTGGCCATCACCCGGGTCTGCACTGCTTAACGCAGAGCGCGCCTTCTGTTTCTGCGTGGAGACTGTGCTTTTCTTGCCTGCTGGTCCAATACCAGAGGCACCAGAGGGTCCTGCTCCATCACGGCTGCCACCTGATGTGCTCTTTGTAAGCACAGGAGGCTGGATAACGGCTGCGGGAGCGCCCCGTTCTCCTGCAGCTCCTCCCTTGCGCTGGAGCAAGTCTGGCCGGAGAAGGTTTATCTTTCTCAGGGCAGGAGCAACACGTCCTCCTCCATCACCTCCCATGTACTGGATCACGGGTGGCTGGCTAAGATTTGTGTCTATCTGGGTAGCAGCATTTGATCCTTCTACAGCTCCTTCCTTGTGCTGGATCACCAAAGGCTGGCTAAGATCTGTGTCTATCTCGGTAGCAGCATTTGATCCTTCTACAGCTCCTTCCGTGTGCTGGATCACCAAAGGCTGGCTAAGATTTGTGTCTATCTGGATTGCAGCATTTGATCCTTCTACAGCCCCTTCTGTGTGCTGGATCACCAAAGGCTGGCTAAGATTTGTGTCTGTCTGGGTAGCAGCATTTGATCTTCCTACAGCTCCTTCCTTGTGCTGGATCACTAGAGGCTGGCTAAGATTTGTGTCTGTCTGGGTAGCAGCATCTGATCTTCCTACAGCTCCTTCCTTGTGCTGGATCACTGGAGGCTGGCTAAGATTTGTGTCTGTCTGGGTAGCAGCATTTGATCTTCCCAAAGCTCCTTCTTTGTACTGGAACACAGCTGGCCCGATAAGATCTGTGTTTCTCTGGGTTGCAGCACCCAATCCTCCTTCAGCTCCATCCTTCTGCTGGAATACTGGTGGCTGGCTAAGGCTAATGGCACCCAATCTCCCTACAGCTCTTCCCATGTGCTGGATCATGGGTGTCTGGCTAAGGTTTCTGTCTATCTGGGTAGAAGCATTTGATCCTCCTACAGCTCCTCCCTTGTACTGGAACACGGCTGGTCGAATAAGATTTCTGTTCCTTGGGATACCAGCACCCCGTTCTGCTACAACTCCTCTCTTGTCCTGAATCACGGGTAGCTGGCTAAGATTTGTAGTTGTCTGAGTAGTGTCTCCCGATCCTGCTACAGCTCCTCCCATGTGTGGGAGCACAGGTGGATGGATAAGTATTGTATTTGTCTGAGTAGTGTCCCCTGATCCTCCTGCAGCTCCTCCCATGAGCTGGATCATGGGGGGCTGGCTAGCAATTGTGGTTGTCTGAGTTGTGGTAACCTGTCCTCCTACAGCTCCTCCCGTCTGCTGGAGCACAGCTGGATGGATCAGGTTTGTGTTTGTCTGACTAGTGTCTCCCCATCCTCCTACAGTTCCTCCCTTGTGCTGGATCATGGGGGGCTGTCTATGGTTTGTCTTTGTCTGAGGAGCATCTCCCCATCCTCCAACAGCTCCTCCCATCTGCTGGATCATGGGGGGCTGGCTAGCAATTGTAGTTGTCTGGGTAGTGGCTCCTGATCCCCCTACAGCTCCTTGCATGTGCTGTATCACAGCTGGATGTATGAGGATTGTATTTGTCTGACTAGTGTCTCCCCATCCTCCTACAGCTCCTCCCGTCTGCTGGATCATGGGAGGCTGGCTAAGGTTTCTATTTGTCTGACTAGTGTCTCCTGATCCTCCTACCGCCCCTCTCTTGTAATTGAACATGGCTCCTCTCTTGTACTTTAACGGGGCTGGCCGCATAATGTGTGTGTTTCTGTAGGTAGCAGAACCCCATCCTTCTACAGCTCCTCCCGTCTGCTGACACACAGGTGGCTGAATAAGGGTTGTATTTGTCTGACTAGTGTCTCCCCATCCTCCTACAGCTCCTCTCATGTGCTGATGCACAGGTGGCTGGCTAAGATTTTTATTTGTCTGAACGTTGGCTCCCCATCCTCCTACAGCTCCTCCCGTCTGCTGGATCATGGGCGGCTGGCTAGGGATTGTGTTTATCTGAGTAGTGTCTCCTGATCCTCCTACAGCTCCTCCTGTGTGCTGGACCATGGAGGGCTGGCTAGGGATTGTGTTTGTCAGGGTCCTGGTACTCCATCCTCCTACAGCTCCTCCCGTCTGCTGGATCATGGAGGGCTGGCTAAGGTTTGTATTTGTCTGACTAGTGTCTCCTGATCCTCCTACAGGTCCTCCTGTGTGCTGGAGCACAGGTGGATGAATAAGGGTTGTATTTGTCTGACTAGTGTCTCCCCATCCTCCTACAGCTCCTCTCATGTGCTGATGCACAGGTGGCTGGCTAAGATTTTTATTTGTCTGAACGTTGGCTCCCCATCCCCCTACAGCTCCTCCCGTCTGCTGGATCATGGGGGGCTGGCTAGGGATTGTGTTTATCTGGGTCCTGGTACTCCATCCTCCTACACCTCCTCCCGTCTGCTGGATCACGAAGGGCTGGCTAAGGTTTGTATTTGTCTGACTTGTGTCTCCTGATCCTCCTACAGCTCCTCCCGTCTGCTGGAGCACAGGTAGATGAATAAGGATTGTATTTGTCTGACTAGTGTCTCCCCATCCTCCTACAGCTCCTCTCTTGTAGTTGAACATGTCTCCTCTCTTGTTCTTAAACAGGGCTGGCCGCATAATGTGTGTGTTTCTGAAGGTAGAAGAACCCCATCCTCCTACAGCTCCTCCCATCTGTTGGATCATGGGGGGCTGGCTAGGGATTGTGTTTGTCTGGGTCCTGGTACTCCATCCTCCTACAGCTCCTCCCATCTGCTGGATCATGGGGGGCTGGCTTGCAATTGTGGTTGTCTGGGTAGTGGCAACCCATCCTCCTACAGCTCTTCCCATCTGCTGGATCATGGGGGGCTGGCTTGCAATTGTGGTTGTCTGGGTAGTGGCAACCCATCCTCCTACAGCTCCTCCCATCTGCTGGATCATGGGGGGCTGGCTAGCAATTGTGGTTGTCTGGGTAGTGGCAACCCATCCTCCTACAGCTCTTCCCATCTGCTGGATCATTGGGGGCTGGCTTGCAATTGTGGTTGTCTGGGTAGTGGCAACCCATCCTCCTACAGCTCTTCCCATCTGCTGGATCATGGGGGGCTGGCTTGCAATTGTGGTTGTCTGGGTAGTGGCAACCCATCCTCCTACAGCTCTTCCCATCTGCTGGATCATTGGGGGCTGGCTTGCAATTGTGGTTGTCTGGGTAGTGGCAACCCATCCTCCTACAGCTCTTCCCATCTGCTGGATCATGGGGGGCTGGCTAGCAATTGTGGTTGTCTGGGTAGTGGCAACCCATCCTCCTACAGCTCCTCCCATCTGCTGGATCATGGGGGGCTGGCTTGCAATTGTGGTTGTCTGGGTAGTGGCAACCCATCCTCCTACAGCTCCTCCCATCTGCTGGATCATGGGGGGCTGGCTAGCAATTGTGGTTGTCTGGGTAGTGGCAACCCATCCTCCTACAGCTCCTCCCATCTGCTGGATCATGGGGGGCTGGCTTGCAATTGTGGTTGTCTGGGTAGTAGCAACCCATCCTCCTACAGCTCCTCCCATCTGCTGGATCATGGGGGGCTGGCTACTGACTGTGTTTGTCTGGGTGCTGTTACCCTGTCTTCCTCCATGTCGTCTCAAGCGCTGGAGCACGGATGCCCGGGCAGCGTTTGCGTATCTCTGGGTAGCGGCACGCCGTCGTGCTGCGGCTCCTCTGATGGGACCTGCTAACGAAGAGGAAGGGACGCTAAGCATTGCAGACGGCACGCGATTCGCACAGCGCCGCCCGAGGCAGCAAGAAGTGGGAACAAAAAACATACTTGGGTAGGGGCGCCCCCAGCGGCCGCTGGCACGCACGTTCTGGCACCTGTCGGCGAAGTGGCAGCGACCCCGAAGGGCGGGCTGCGAAGCGGGCATGGCTGCACTGCCTGCCGGCATCAACCACCACCTGCAACTGACAGCCGCCAGGTGACGTCAAACCCCTCAGTGACGTCATCCCCTCAGTGTTCCAAATGCCTGCGGGAGCAAAGTGCTCGGTCCTTGTATTTCTGGACTTGTCAATTTTTCCGAGCGGATCTTGCTCCGCCGACATCACTCACCTCATCTCCTGATTCATCTTCTCAGGAGGCTTTGGGTAACAGAACTGCACCCAAAGCACTGTGTTACTGGCTGCTTTAGTGGGTCGTGTATGTCCTTCACTGCTTTTTTCCTTGCCACTTTGACTTGAAGGACTGAAGATGACTTGTTAGTCCTTAGTATAAGAAAACCATTACCAAAATTAACATGTAGAACTATATTAACAGATAATCATCATCCAGCTACTCATCTGGAAAATTGAACTCGTTGTATTTTCTCACTTCAGAGAAATCCTAAGTACAAATGCATCAGTTTTACAAGTACCTTAAATATCAAAGTGATAATGAGCGTTGGAAGTTAATTGCATAGTCAATTAGCTTCTAGTTCAGTAAGTCACCTTACTGGCGGTGGACTGTTGGCAGCCAAAGAGCCAAAGCAGTTCCTAGCCATACTTGAAAACTTGCACTTTGCCAGCTGGGTCTTGCCTGGAACTTGCCACTGATTTACTCCTAAGATACAGAAACGTAATGTAGAATGCTGAACTTAGGTAGAGTTTATTCCAGCAATCCCCAGAAATCCTCGATGACTTTCTCTTCTTTTTACACTTTTATTTGCTTTTTATTAAAAACAAAACAAAACAAAAGCCTAAGGAAAAAAGGGAGAGGCTTTTTTTTTTTCTTGTCGTCTTTTAAGAATCCTTCCTGCAGTATAGACTTGGGAGAAGTTGCAGTTGTACCGCACAGTTCTCTGATAAATTGAAAGGAAGATGTCTACATTTTTATGTTCACAATTTCCTAAATCTTCTGTAATTAACATATGGTAATGAAACGCTTTCTGGTAATGCAGTGTCTGTGCTGTCCACTCCATGTTCCTGTGAGTACTGAAAAGTGTATGTCAAAATCAGGAAGGAAGAAGAGCATCTGTAAATATTGCCGCAGGCACAGACATTGAGATTTGCTGGAGTATCTCACAGATACCATTTTAGGATGATATTGTTCTATGAAATGTGATGTTCTAGTCTTGAGTGCAGGGGTTGATTTCCACCCACTTCCACATTTAGCTCACAGATGCTGAAATAAAAGCAGGAACTGGTGCTGTGTGAGTGAGCTGGAGATCCTGGAATATGTCTTTCCCATTCTACAGAGACAGCAATCAAATGAACCCTGTTTTTCTAAAGCATTGTGGAGTTACTGCTGTGTTACTGCTAAGCCCACAAAACAGGTTACAGTGTCTTAAATTCTGTTGTTTCATACTGCTCCTTAAGAACTTACCTCTCCAGTGATGTATACTAAGTCAAATCCAATACAAGAAATGTCAGCTCCTGCCCAGTCTTTTTTGTTTGGTGAAACACACAAAGTATTTAAAAACCAAGGAGCCATTCTCTGTTGTTTGAATGACAATGCTCAGTTTGTAATGAAGTGCAAGGCCATGGTCCTTTACTCATGGAAATCAGTTTCAGGTCCCCCCCCAAAACATGAAAAGCAGAAGAAGCATTTTCTTTCAGCCCCAGCCTGGAATCTAAAGAGCATCACCAATTCTGAGGCCAGCTTTGTACGTAACCTTGAAAGCATGAGACTTGTTCTGATTTGCTCCTCTTACAAAAAGGAGTACAGCACGTCCCCTCTTCCATCTTTCATTTTCACAATCAATTTACATTTGAATACGTGCATTTTGATTAAAAAGCGGCATCTTTTACACACGGGTATTTCCCAAAGTGCTTTTTTTTTTTTTTTTTTTTTTTTTTAATATTTGCACCCGCGCTGCAAGCAGCCGCCTCCGCCCGGCAGCGTTCCCACACCCAACATGGCTCCTCGACGGCTTCACCCGCTCTTCAGCGCCCCCCTGCCGCTCTGAACTTGCCGTGCCCTTTCTCAAAATGGCGGCCGCCAGCTTCACCCCGCGGCCGCCCTGCCCAGGGGGCGGCCGGGTCGCGCGGTCACGTGGCGGGCGGCGCGCCGTGATGGCGGCGCGGTGCCGGGCGGCGCGCCGGGTTTGTCCGTTCCTGCTGGCTGTGTCGTGCGGTCGGCTCCTGCGGGCTCCGGGCCTCCCGGGGTCGGTGCCGCTTACGGTGCCGGAGGGCCGGGATCGGCGGCAGCGGGGTGAGCGGGGCCGGTGGGCGCGGGCGGGGAGGGAGAGCTGTGGGGGGGGGAGGACGGAGTGGGGGGGGAGAGCGAGCGTCCTCCGAACGGCGTTACGGCGTCCGTGTTCCCTTCACTGAGATGTGCAGCCTCACACAGCCACACGCGTGGCACAAGAGATATCACGGCTGGTGTTTGCAGACTCGTGAAGGAAATTTACGCTCGCGTTCCGAAGGCGGTGCTCTCGTCCCCCCCCCCCCCATCCCGTGATGTAAAAGTGCGTCTGTGATCGCTGTGAGCAAAATCTGAGAAGGAACTGGATTTCAATTCATGCTGCTTTTTTTTCTCCCTTACTCTCTCTGCCCCCGTACGTCACCACGTGGACGTTATCTGCTAATTATACTTTCAATGGTGATTATTTTTCTTATGGTCCTAATGCTGTGAATTTCTCAGTGGTTGCTGGGACAAAAACCTGTCATAAATACAGGTTTTAGCATTACTGTATTTAGGAATAGAAAATGCCCAACAGCTAATCACATTCTGCTGCAAAAAAAAGAAAGCGTAGTCCATTTTTAAAATAGCAAGAGACAGAGTTCTTCCCCTCCCCCAAAAAAGGGAAAAATCCCCAAACGTTTATGCTAAGTTAACACACTGAGAATGAAGAGTGGCAGCTTTGCTTCTTCCCTTCGCTGCTCGTTTTGGTTTGAAGTACAGAGGAAAGGATGTGTGAGCCACCTGGAGCGGTGTGCCTGCCTGCATAGTGTGGCAGTGAGCAACACAGAGAATTTTATAATTTTATAATAGTCTTTAAAAGGTCTGTCTCCTTCCTAGATGGCACTGAGTTCTCTGAGATGGGCTATGGAGATGATGAGAACGACTTCTGAGGCCGTGGGCAGTGGCTGATGAGAGAAGCTAAAGAGAGGAACCTCAAAATTGAACCGATTGGTAAATCCAAGCCTTAGGGTTTATATGCTCTTTGTTCTAACAAACACGTCTGACCCTTAATTACTTTAACGGACCGATGTTTTTATGTCGCACTAGACAAGGTAGGGATGCTCTAGGACTTGGTATGCTTGCATTGATGCTTCTCGCAGACTGTTTGTGCTTTTCTGAAGTCGCATAGCATCCTAGGCAGTGGCTTTGCGATGATCTTCTCATGTCAAAGGATGTTAATGCTTAGACCTGATCACAGTGGTGAATATAAATGATTTATTGTTAGGGCTGCATTTCTGAATTTTCACTGTCTGCAGTGAAGCTTCTCAAGTTACGGTTCCCATCCCACTGAGAAAGTCTGCCCTTTCTGTTGCAGTGTGGGAAGGTACATACAATGTCCATCACTTCTGGAGTGTTTCCCTTCCTGTTACTGACTGTTTCAGTCAGTGTCACTCTTGCTCTCTGGTAAGGCATGATGCTTGAGATGCTTGAGAAATGGACCTTGGAGGGGTGGGGTGGGAGGTGTGTGTCTGACACGAGTTTTTGCTTTGCTGTGCTTTTAGAGTAGAATATAAGTTCTGCATGTGAAGTATTGAAGTAATGTCTTGTTTTCATGTTGTTACTGACATTCTGTATGACCACATCTTGAAGTGAAATTGTGGTGAAAAGCATTGTCTGCCAAGCTGTAGAGACAATGTTAATAGCATACAACGTGTGACAAGCCAAGCGTTGTAGAGAGCTCTGACAGCATGAGTATTCTTTTCAGTAAGGCTGCAGGCTGTGGGCTGAAGGATGAGAGAAATAAGCACCTGCCTTGAATTTTCATACAGATTATTTCCCTGGAGGGCTGATAAAAAAGTTCAGTAGTGAAGGTGAAATATTTATTTATGTGTATGCACTACTACTTTGTATATCAGCAGATACTGACTTCTGTTTACTTTTTGCTTTATAGATATGGAATGAAGGGGCATTTCATAGCAAATGGATGAAGGTATGTCTGTTTTTCCTTCTTAAAAGTGAAATGTGCTTCTGAAGTTCCCTTGTCTGATTTTTCTCTAGAGAAGAAACCTTCATCCTGATGACTTCTTTGCTTCCTGACCTCTCATGGTAGCTGCAGGCATGAAGTGCTAACAGGAACACAGGATCCTTGGATTTTTTTTTTTCTGAAGCTTTTATTTTGAACTTTGTAAGTCAGTGTATGCTAAGGAGGGCATTTTAAAGGAAGCTGCAGTTGAACCGTATGAATTCATCTTCTTACTGTCTGGAAAGCAGCTTATTTTATAAGTCAGAGGTCCAGAATTCCTTCAGATTCTCAAGTGAAGTTCCAGTGGATATGATGCCCTTTAATTATTGATGTATGGCTCCAGGTTATCGTTTCATGGTCTGATTTACTTTTTCCATAAAGTAAGAGCTCTGTATTTTAACTGTGCAAAAGTCAATACCTCATTTAGAACATGAGTTGGAAAGAGACAGTACTTCACATCAGGTAACACTGTGCTGTCACTGTTTCCTTCCCTGCACACCCCTCTTTGGAAGCTCACTTCTCTTTGAGTTATGTTATGCTGAAGTGGAATCTTAATATAAGTTCTACTGTATTCATTATTCGTGTCCTTGTTGCTGCTGTGAGGCTAAGAAGGAAATGCATTTCTTCTCAAAAGAAAATAAGGGTTAAGCTGAGTGTGAAGAAAACTGCTGATTCTTTTTTTCCTCTCCACGCACAACTTTGCAGAAATTGGGTCCCTTCTGCTTAAAATCAGTCAGTCAGCGGCTATTAGAGAATTCTTTTAGGTTTTGAATGCTGTATAAGGTCAGCTGTGTTATTTGTCCTTGGCAGCATCTGTAACTATTTCATTCAGTGGTTAGTTGTAGCAGAATAATTCAGAAAATGGTGTACAAGAGTTAAATGTGATGTGACGCTAGGAGGGAAAAACCCTTTGTAACTGAAGTGTCTTTCACGAGGCTGGCATAGATAACATTCTGCCTGCTCCTGAAAAGGGGGAGTGCTCTCCTCTGAAACACTTTATCCTCATTTATATGTAAGGGTGTGTGATCAGTCTATTAAACTGATCTATGGTCAAAGTTTATAGCAGGACAGCTAAGCAGGAATTGTATAAAGAAACTTCCTTAGGCATTGAGCTCTCCGTTTTCAGAGAAACTGGTGAGATCCAGAAGCTCACTGGGGCTTTGATTACTTTTTTGTTATGATAATGTCTGGATTCTCAGTTCCCATTTAGTTATGATAGCAGTGCAGTGTTTGGGAAGTATGCAGCCAGCTGACTTAATCTTCTTGTTGTGGGTTTTGTCACACAGCAGTCATGTTTTGCAGAGGTAGACTACATCTGATTACTGACTTCTGGATAGAAATGTGTACGATGTGCTCGTTACCTTTGTATTATCAGCGGTCTTCATTAGGGAGGAGGTCTTGTGAAGGAAATGAGCTTTGCTTCTGTGTTGGTTACTGTCAGTGAATTGTTCTGCAGCTCTTGCAGCCCACCCAGCGTGCCTTTTGCAGCTGAGCTTGTTGTCAAGGTGTGCAAAAGAGCTGAATTGGGTGCTGAGCCGTAAATGCAGCTGCATGTTTCAGTTGGGACCTTGTGCTGTATCTTGCTGTTGATAATAAATATTTAAAGCTTGGCCTAAGGCAGTGCAAGACTGCGCTGCTTCACCTTTAGCACGTTAAGGTTACTGCTACAGGTCACCAAGGTCAATATCAGAATGAAGCTTTGCTTTAGCAAGCTGTGGAGGTGGTGTGACGTACATAAAGCTAGGTTTACTTATGCTGCTGTGTTCTGAAGAAATAATCTTGTACTCCTGCAAATGCTGTAGTATATTACAGATTGATCTGTAATGCAAGCTTTTCTGTTCTACTGGTATTATTCTACAGCAAGCGTGCTTTTCACTTTCAGTTTGGAGGAGAGGAATTACTGCAGCTGTTTGTACTTCTAGGCTTTGAGTTTTCTTTTTGTGATAAGTGCTCCTTTTAATAGGTAGGCCTCTCTATCCTGGGACAAAACCAATGCCAAAAGCCTGACTAATTCAGCAGGAACCGTGGGCTGTGGGATACTGCAGTACCTTCAGCGATGGAGCAGTGCAGGATGTTGGGCTCAGATCCAAAAGCAAACCAGCGTGAGCAGAAACGTGAGCTCATAAGTGTTGTGCACTGCTGATAGCTTTTAAAGCTGTGTGCGTAAGGGATGTGTTGTACAGTACCTTAGACAGTCATCTGTTGCATCAGGACAAGAGAGGAACTGCAGCTCTCCTCTGTCAGTCTGAACTCAGAAATGCTGAAGTGTGAGGACAGCTGTCCTTAACCGCTATGAGAAAAAGGTTGTGGAAGTTGTAGGGCATTTTTAGTTACGTTTTCACCTTGGCATATGCAGCTGAGTTCAGATATCGTTCAGATTCTGAAGATATATTCAAAAAGGGGCTGTTCTTCAGAACTAGCATGAAAAACACAGGAGGAAAAGAACATAATAAAGTTAACCTAGCTGTATGTTTCTTAAGGTCTCTCTCAGGTTGTTTGTCTCCAGTTACAAAGAATAGGTGTGAAGGTTTTGTTATCTATACAACTTTCTGAGACTCCAGTCTAAAAAACAGACTAGCAAACAGACTTTTTTTTAACTTTTTCTTCCAGCTGCTTTGGTTAGGAGGTACAGCTGGAGGCTGTAACCCTCAGTTACTTGTTTCATCTAATGTGCAGCTTTTTGTGGTGATACAGGCAGAGAATGTATTGTTTTTTCTTTATTAAGTTCTCAACACTGGGAGTTGGTTCAGGAAGTGGATTTGCTGTCTTTTCCTTTCCTGTGGGTTTGTTCTGTCTGTTCTGTGGGGGGAAGGATGGTGGGTTGAGGGGAAGGAGGGAGGTTGCTTGTTGGATTGTTTTCCCTTGTTTTATCTGGGAAAATTCTTTTTGCATTGCAAGATATTTTTATTTTTAGCCAGAAAGCTGTTTGTTTCTCTACGGTGTGGTGGAGAGAAAGAGGTGTAGATAGTTGTACTAACTTGATGTAGTGCTATGCATATGAACAACAAACACAACAAACCATTTTCCCAGAATGACTGTGTAACACAGCAGCTGATTGCTATGAAGGATTCCCCTTTGTCAGTGTGTGCCAGTGACAGCACAAGAGCCTCAAGGTGGGCGCTGCACCTGTTTGTGTGACAGGTAGGAAGTTTGCATCCCTGTATTGTCACAGACCTTTATTGAGTCTTTTTTTTTCTAGGTGTGTTATTTTTTGTAAAACGTGAAAGCAGTTCTGTGGAAAGTCTGATGAATACCTTGAAGAAGAAGAAGAAGAAGGCTTAGTTCAATAGGAAGCAGAAAGATCTAATAGCAAGCAAATTTGACCACTAGGTATGTGCAGAAATAAGCTACTGCCTGCTATAGTTACTGCTATTAGAGCATTTTGATCTGAAGTGCCTGCCAAGGTTAGTGTGCTTTCCATGTTCTTTTTTGCTCATTTTATTTTATCCTTAAGCAGACATTTGATACCTTTCAGTTTGAGAAAATAGAATGAAGTACCTCCGTATTCTTATCCCTCTTGAGATTGTTGCCTGAGTCAGCATTTCTTTGTGCATGGGAAAAGGGAAATATTTCATCATGCTGTCTTCTGAAAACGTGGATTGGCAATTGTTCTTCAGTAGCCTTGTGCTGTTTGTGCCGCAGTTCTGCAGAGAGGTGGCACATACAGTGCCATTAAGATGAAGGCAAATGCCTTAATTTTCATTCTGCTCGTTACTGCATATGTAACAGCATTGAAGAAAATGGCTGCCACATCATCTGAACAGTTCAGAACACCTGGGCAGCTCTTCCCATTTCCGTGTTACTGAAGACTTTCCTGAGGTCACATCCCTCTTCTCTGCTCACTCACACTAAAAACCCCAACAAACAGCTCTACCTCCTGTAGTTAATTATTCCTCAGGGAGGAGCCCTTTTGTACTTTCTCTTTCTGGTCTCTTTACTCTGTCTGTCACAGAACTGATGTTTTAAAATGTGCTTTAGTATAATTCTGTAATCTTCCATGGGTAGAATTTGTTTTGGAAATGTGGTTACTTCATGTTGGAAATAATTTTTGTATGTGAAATTAATTTGCTCAGACTAGAAATCACAGATATTTTTACTAAGATGCAATTATTCTCTTCTGATTTCTGTTTATTTCATCTCAGCACACTCAGCCAGGCTGGTTATACTTGTGAGTGTAGAATGTTTTGTTGTGAGTACAGTATGTTTTTCAAATGAATATTGGTGTCTGATAGATTCTAACAACGTCTATTCCTTCTGTTCCTTTCTTTATTCAGACAATCACTCTCAATCTGTCAGGCTTCCCCTGCCTCATTTCTGATCTTCACCTCAGCAAGCAGCTTTCTACCTCAGAGTCTTTTGTAAGTATGCCTTGAATACACTTGGTTGCTCTTGTAAAGTGAGTTGCACTGTTTCTTGTGCATGCACACAAATTATGACAAGACACTGAGAATTCAGAATTGCTCACCTCCAGTGCTGGAGGTTCTGTGCCTGACAAAGTCTTAAACATCCTGCTTTTCTTCTTACCATAAGACACAATGGTATAATTGAATTTGTAGGATTAGTACCTCCCAGTCTATTCATGTATATTGAAGAAAAAAATTGCTGGAACAGAGATGCAATTTGGTTTATTCTTAGGGTTTATTCCAAGGCTGCATGCTCTGAAATGCTGGTATAGTTTGAGTGTTGGAAGTGGGCACGACCTTTCTACTGGCATCAGTTCATTCCTGGGGGAATAACTGCAGCTGACTGCAGTGTTGGTTTTGTTGTTCCATCCCCACAAAAGAGATTCTGAGCATCTGTTTTTTTTCTGTTCCTACTATTAGTATTACTGCATTATTAGGATGATGGCTCATTGATGTACGTAGATTGCTCTGAAAGGAATGACTCCTGTTTATTTCCACAGGAATGACAACAGATACATAGAGTGAATTCTCAGCTACAAAACTCTGTTATTCAACATGGTCCACCACCATTAGCTATGCTTTTTTTTCCAGTGTTGAACGAGAGCCTGCATGCTGTGCTTGTTTAAAAAGAAAACAAAGTTAAATCTGGCTGTTTGGGTGGCTTGTCTTTTGCATTGCTGTTGCCACTGCTGAAACGCACCACCCACCACCTCACTGTGCTCACATCCACGTGTTGGTCTTCATAAATGTTCTGCAGGAACTGATGAATGTCAGTGGGTGCAATTTTTTGCACTGTGGAGGAGTTCAGTGACACCCCTGTGCTTCATGTGCACTTCCATGTCAGGTGCTGTGCTGTCATTCTGGAAGTCTGCTGCCATCTGTCACATGGCTACGAAATGTAACTGAATGCTGGCAGGAAGGTTCAACCTCTGCTGTCATCCCACCAGTGCCCACCTGTGATGTTGTGGGCCCGCATTATAAAATAGGAGGCATTCCTTTTGGATCAGCCCTTGTATAGTTATGAAAAATTAAGGTTTATAATGGCTGGCTGAGTAAATTGGTGGCTGCTAAAGAGATCCACAAGTCTAAAATAACAGTAGTTAGACACTGATAGCTTTCAAGGTCAATTTAAATTATGTGACTGTGTTGGGTTATTTATTTATTAATGTTATCTTTTATTGTTGTATTTCCTGAAAACTCTTCAGGTGTGGCATTCGAGGCTTGATTTTGAATCTGCAAACTCTAGTATTCTTGAGCAACTCCATCCTGTAAGTGGATTAGTTTTCATACTCCATTGTAAAACTGCTTTTAAGAATTGGTATTGCAAGAAAAATGTTGTTCTTTGTTTTACAATACAGAATTACAAAGTAAGAAGTAGTGAATGTGAAAGTAATCTAAGGGACCTTGTACTCATCTCTTCAGAGAGGAACTTTGTGGTCTTTCATGTGTATTCATGCGTGCTGATTAGTCTGGTAGTGCAAATCGTTTTGTAGGTCTCAAACACTGCAGCTTTTTAGTTGATGCACGCTTTGAGAGTAATGACTGACATGGTTGCAGTGTGATATTGCAGTAGTGGATGTCCTTCTCTATCTCTGGGCCCACCTTGCTGCCTTTTCAACCTGGAGGTGTTCAAGTCCAGGTTGGATGGGCAGCCTGGGCTGGTATTAAATGTGGAGGTTGGTGGCCCTGCCTGTGGCAGGGGGCTTGGAGATTCATGATTCTTAAGGTTCCTTCCAACCTAGACCTTGATTCTGTGATTCCGTGACTAGGAAAGGCATTGCAAGAGAGGTGTGATGATGGAGCTGCCGCCTGTTATGTGTACGCCCTGCCCCCACGACCCTTCTTTCGGGAGAGTTCTGCCCGCCCGCCCCTTGGTCTCTGCGGAGCCAATTGGCTGCCCTGGCTGTCACTTAAAGCTTGGGAGGATGGATGATTGGACGACCGAGGCCACGCGGGGTGCCCGCTCCGCGCGTGCGCGGTCCGAGCGAGGGCGAGTCAGGGTACCGGGCGCGCGGAGGCGTGACGTCATCCGGCGCGACGCGCAGCGGCCGTGGTGAGCGTCACGTGAGGCGGGGAGCCGGCGGTGCGGGGCTGAGGAAACGCGGGTCCTCGCGGGGCTGGGCGGTGGGTCTGTCGTGTTATTGGGGCGTGGGGGGTCACGTAGGGCTGGGAAGGGAATCCGAGGCGTCCTCCTGGAGCTGCGGGTGCCGGGCCGTGTTCTGGGGGCTCCGTGGGGCTGGGAAGGGGGTGGGGAAGCGGGGCTCTCACGAGGCCCGGGGGGCACGGGCCTGTTGTGCGGGGTATTGCCCTGGGACTCGGGAGAAGGGGCCGGCGGTCTCCGTGCCCGGTGGGGCCGTTCTCCTCCCTTTTGTTCCCCTCTCGCAGACCGTGGCCGTGCCCCTTCCCCCCACGCTGGTGCTGGGCGCGGCCGCGGAGAGCGGCTCAGAGCCGGAGACGGGCGGGAGCGCGGCCGGGACCCCCGCAACGGGGCTGAAGGTCCCGGGGGAGGCGTCGGAGACCGAGGAGGAGGAGGAAGAGGACAGTGCGGCCCGAGTGCCGCTGCCAGGGGTGTCCCGGGGGGCCCCTCGCTGCTGCAGCAGCGGCTGGGGGCGGGCGAGGGGCGGCTGCGGGGCGCGATGGCTGAGGCACTGGGGCGCAGTTTCGGTGGGGCTGCGCGGCTGCTGGAAGGCCTGGGGGGCCTCTGGGCCAAGCCCAAGCTGAGGCAGCTGCCACCGTGCGCTGCCTGTGCCTGGTGTGCCGTGAGCTGCGTGCTGTGTCTGCCACCGTGGCCACCATCACCGCCTGCTGCCCGACATCCACGGGAGCTGTGAGAGTGGGAACACTGGTGGGGCAGTTCTGGCAGCCGTGGGGAGCTCCTGGCGTCGTTGTTGCAGTGTCACTGTCTCTAACCTCCAGCACTGCGTCCAATGGACTTGAGGGTTGTGGTTGTCGCTGATGGTGTTCTCACTGTTGCTGCATTTCCAGTGCTGTGTCCCCTTGAGCTGATGCTGCCATCAGCAGCGCTGCCACTGATCACTCGGTGTCTCAGCGGGGTCACCTGGCCTGTGGGGACCTTGGCCTCACAGTGACGTTGTCACCAAATGGAAGCTCCTGACAATTGCTTGGTCTGGAATTCTGTGGTTTTGCCCTGTTTAGGGGATCTGAGGTTTGTGGCACCAAATAAAGCCCTTTGGGGACACAGCTGCAGCAAGGACATGACTTTCACTAGGCGGGTGGCAGCGTGTTCACGCGTGGCACTGTTGTCCCAGTGGTCTGAGCAAAGTCCCTTTTGTTGCCGCTCGTATCCCCAGGCTGTGGTTGTGTCCTGCCATTTGAAAGTCTCCAGCACCTGGCCAGTGTCCCCAAGCTGTGGCTTCATTCTGTCACCCTGGGTGCCTCTTGGCCATGTCCACAGCCTGGGGGCTCCCAGTGTCTCCAGGAGGGTCCCACATATCCCCGGGACTGACCTGAGGGGTGGTGGAAAGCCAGGATGAAGGTTCCCTTTCCCCATTCCCCTGTGTTGTGGAAAGGGGAGAGGTTTTGTGAAGGGCACAGTGGTATTGGATTCCTTTCATAAAGAGTCTGGGCCTCAGTTCCCTGCCCGTATCCAAATTAGAATGAAAAACAGTGTTAAAAGTTCATCTTTTGAGGAAGAACCTCTGAGCACTTGTGACTGGCGGTGGTTTGATATTCTAGATAACCCGTTCCATAAGGAGTGCTGGGTGATGCTGACTGACAGCATCAGTTGTGAGGTTGCTCTATAGAAAGTTTCCCTGTGTGGGAGTGAGGAAACAAAATGTGATTCAATACTGTGGGGTTATTATGGGGTTAGTAGAGTCTAGGATTCTGGAGTTTGAGGATTGTATGAGGATGCTATGAGGATATTAGCTCCTGTGAGTGTAAGTTGTGTTATTTCAGATTCTGTGATTGTTTCCCAATTCTAGATTCTTTGATTCTGTGATGATTCTGGGCTTCAAATGTGTGGTGATTCTGTTTTCTCACTAAGAGTACAGACTCCCAGATTTGTAGCTACGCAATACGATGCATTTCCATATCCACCCCTGTGCACAGTGTGTGGCACAGTTCTGAGTGCCTGGCACAAACCCAAGCAAAATCAATATCTGTAGGTTATTAAAAAGAAGTAAATAAATCTTTGTTGTTGTTTCTGCTTCCTGTACCATTCATTTACGTTCTCCCTTACTTCATATGTAACAGATAATACCATTTTCCCTCTTTTATCCCTTGCTGGCTCCTGACGGTCCCTTGTTTCTTAATTATAATGGGCTCTCAGTCTCATGAGCCCATTCATGTAAGAATTTGGGAGTGGCATTCACTCCATGAATCTTATAATAGTTAGTGTCCCTAGTTGCTATCATGCAGCCTTCACCAATTGATAACAGATAGATACAGCTACAATATACACTCCTAAGGGGGAAGCAGGAATGTATTTATTGATGAACATAGACATGCTGTAGTAGATATAAAGTGACTTAACAAGAGTGGAGATGGCTGGATACACTTAGTTGTTTTCCATATAGTGGACAGGGTTACACACACACCTACAGGACGCTCTCCTGCTGTGTCATGGGGATCAGAGCAAACCCCATTGCTGTCTGAACTCTTCAAACCACAGAGGTAAGGTTCCTCAGCACAGCTGGATCCACTCCTAGTCCCAGACGCGTTCAGGAGTTTGTGTCTAAGGGATCCTATGTGCACAATCAAAGATATAACCTTAGTGAAGCTGATAAAGCTCAAACTTTTAGTCACTTACTGAGGATCTGTACCAGCAAGGTGTCTTGACATCAAGGTGGAAAGCATCTCTGTGCAGGCGTGATCTTAAGAGGCATCCCTGCTCAAGGGGAGAGCTCGTCCTGCAGCCTGCTGCTGTGCAGGAGAGCTTAAGAGGTGCTTGTGCTGCTCTCTATTTTGGTGGTAAGATGATTGACTCATTGCTGTACTTTGTTTTTAGGCATGTGCTCAGTTGACCCTCAGCTGTTGAGCCAGAGGTCTGCTGTGAGTTCTTTCAGACTCCCAGTGTGAGACAGTTTTGTGATCACTAATCTGAATTAACCAGGAGTGTTGCTCACTGTCTTCCTGTGCCAGACTGAGGGAGGAAGGAAGGAAGAAAGGGCGAGGGGGGAGTGCACCATAATCTGGCTTTGCTGGGAAGGAAGCCTGGTAAGAGCAGTGCTGCTGGTCTGAGTCCCAGCTGGCTTTTGCCCCGAGGCAATGCCCTGCAGGTGGGCTGGTGAGGGTGGGGGTTGGGCAGGGATTGCTGCATTCCCTCACACCTCTCCTGCCTATTGTTTCTCTTGTCTCAGCAGGCTCCAGTTTAACATCTGCCTGCAGCAGCGCAGAGCAGCAACTGGCCACAGCATGTCCATCTCAGGCAGGGGCTTGGGGAAGGAGCCAGGAGAGGGCAAGGAGCAGGAGATGGGAGAGCAGGGTGAGAGAGAGTGAGGTGTCCTCAGCCAGCATTTGTGTGCTGGGAAGAGAGAAGCCGCTGGGACAGGAGTTTCTCTCCTCTCCAAGCTGCCTTGGCTGTGCCCAGCAAGGAGCACTTGCAGGAGCCTGTGCCCTTTGCAGAGGTGGCCCTGTATGTCAGCAGGGAGGAAGGGGCGCTGCTGTACCGGGCTGTGATGCTGGAGATGTACCAGTGCGTGGCCTCAGTGGGTGGCCTTTGCTGCTGCTGCTTCTTGTTAGGGCAGCTCTGCCTGAATGAGCCTCTGCAAGCAGGGTGTAGAATAAATGCAGTGCAGTTACTTACTGACCAAGGCAACAGCAACAGAAGAAACACAGAGAAGCATGAGTTGCAAAATTAGTGTGCTCAGTCCCCTGTGAAAAGCCCCAGAGTCACTGCTGACACAGAGGCGTCAGCCTGGAGGGGTTGGATCAGCTCCCTGCAAACAGCCCTTGTGCTGCTGCTCTGCATGGTGCCACCAGCTCCAGCACCCAGATGTCACACAGATCACTCCCTTAGATTCTGTACTTTTCTGTTCATTACCCATAAACCTTGTTGAAGCGTTGGTAAACAAAGCATCCTTAAGGGAATGTTGAAGAAAATGTCCCTGCATCATTTTCAGAGACGCAAAAGGCGTGCTGGGCTCCAAAAGAAGTCAGTATGTGTTGGGCCAGTGTCATTCAGAATTGAAACAGGGGCACGCTGATGTGCACCAGAGTGGGCTCGTGCTTGATATCTTGTAAACAGTGCTGAAAAGAAACCTCAAAATAAACACATGCAGCCTTTGTAGACCCTCCCCTCCAAAATCAACACATTTTGCACAGCCAGAGGTGTTTTCCCAGTCTTCTGTCTGTTGTCAGTTTTACTTCATCTATTTTTTTTCAGGTCACAGCAGAGTGAGTCTGCCTGCATCAGCGGAAGAGCTGCCTTTGTGGAGGTGCAGATGCAGTCAGCTGTTGTGGAATTCATCTTGAACCACTCAGATGTCCTCTTCTGCTCCAAATCCAGCCCGCTCATTGGAGATGGAGCAGGTGAGTGTCTTCCTCCATTAGCTTTACCTTGATCAGACACCTTGATCAAATTCAGATCTCCACCAAGAGATCATACTTGACATATGCTTCTACTGTCGAGGAGACAACAGACTTCTGGGCTGATGTAAGAATATGGCAAATGTGGCTACCAGTATCTTTCTGGGAAGCCCTACGAGAATATACAGCTGAAAGTTTGGCTGCTGCTGTTATGTCCTCACACTGACAGTCTGTACAGAGTAACTTAATCTTTCTCCCTACTCTCTCTTTTCTTTCTAAAATCACTTTCTTCAATGCTTCTGTGTGCTTTCCCACTTGAGAGCTGTCTTGCAGTATGACTCAATGTTGATCCTTACAAGCATCTTAGAAGACAAATAGCAATCAGCAGATTTAAAGAAAGCTCTTGGTATTCATTAGCATTGATGCTGAGAAACAGAAGTCTTGCTCTTAATGTGAGATATTCTGACAGCTGCTTTCCTGGATGTTTCTTCTTCACAGTCTCTATCGGTTAATCAGCAGGGCTGTCCAGTTGCATGGCAACGACTGCACGGGCCGTGCAGCTGTTTCCCACTTCTCTGCCTGCACTGCAGAGTTGTGGCTTTCAGATGAGCCACAGCTTAGGTGCTAAGAGTGAGGAAATAACTGCAACATGTTTGTGCCCAGCCCCAGAACCTACAGCTTTCCTTGAGTAACTGCTAAGACCAGAAGTGCACATGGTCCAGTAGAAAGAAACAGATTTGCACCAGGAAGAAAGTTTCCTCTGTACGTTAGATGAGTAAGTGTGAAGAGCACAAGCAATTATTATTCCAAAGCAGTGCTAAGTTTGTTCCATCTACTTTGATACCCTGACCTTCCAATGAAATTTGCACAGTCACTGCAATTATTGCCACTGGTGGAGTCTAGATAGGTGCTTTTTGAGAATATTTGCTGCTTCCCATTTTATACAAGTGTTGCTCTTCTTTGGATAGCACAGTTGCTGTAAGTGCAGCTTTTGTTCCTACTGGAAGGCAGTTTTTATGTCAGCAGGATGTAGGGGTTAGCTTGGCTAAATAGGAACAGCCCACAGCAGGCTGAGCTCTGCCAGGGGAAAATTGACATGCAAAGCACCTGAGCCATACAATGATCCAGGCTGTAGAATGGAGCATATCAGCTTGACTAGTTGTTTAGTGATTCAGACATTCACATTGTCGGCTTCCCCACAAGCAGAAGGGTCAGGGAATGTCACAGTGTATCAGCTGAGCTTGGCAATACTGCTTTGGCAAGGCTGCTCTGAGCACAGCATCTCAACCTGGACCAGCCTTCAAGAGGGGACAGCATTCCCCAGCCTGCTTTAAGGCACCCCAAGTTAGTCTAGTTGGATGTCTGTATACCGTTTGGCCCAAAGCCTGGCTACTCAGGTACAGCTGACAAACACATGAGGCTGTGCACACATTACCCAGGAGCTGTGATGTTAAAGAGAGAAGTGGTAGGAATGGATCCAACCAGGATATTGATGTGAGGGGGATGATACACTTCCCTCCCTCACCTCTTATCGCATGGGAATGGCCATATAAATGCTTGCTGTGTAAGCAGTAGCAAAGAAGGACAGCTCTTAGAGCAGACTCCTCATGCTCACCTGCACTGCCCTGCACTGAGAGGCTTCAGAGATCCTAGCAGCTGGCACTGTGAGCTACTTTGGTAGAAGTTTAAAAGTTTGTCTCCAAAAACAAGCAGGCCAAGAGCAAGACACAGCCAGATTCAGTTCTCTGTTCAGGTCTCCACCTGCACACTGGGTTGTAGCTGCTGCACTCGTTTGCAGTGTTTCCTGTTGCTGGATGCTGAGAGCGACCAAACCCAGACCTCATAAGAAGAAAACTGTCACTATCATGACAATATTTTGCATGCAGACAAAGCTTGATACAAGTAAGGCAGTGAAGGTTTCTGACTGACCTGTCCTCACTTCTTAGGAGTTTCGCTTGCTTGCTTAAATACAGTAAGTTGCTCTCAATTATGAGTATGTCCTTTGCCATAAACATACCTGTGACAAAATGGTTATTTTGACATCATCCTCCAGTGACTAGGATAACCAAGTCTTAGAAAAATATAGCACCTCCCCCAGAGCGGTGTTGGCCGTGCTGCTGCTTGCTGATCCTCCATCTTTTCTGTGGTTTTCCTTTACAGGACACAGTTCTGAATTGTGGCCCAAGTCCCTGTGGGTTTCTTCTCCTCCCACCAAGCTGCTCACCCTGGAGGAGGCACAGGCACGGACACGAGGCCACAGCAGCTCTCCCGTTGTGTCAGACAGCAGAGACATTGAAGTGGAAGAAGGCCCTGCAGCTTTCCAGGGGAAATTCCACACAGTCATTGACTTTCCATCCAAAAGATGAAGAGGAGTTTCTTTTGCAGCACCTATCATAATTGTTTGGTGGGTTTTTTTCCGTTGTTACTAATGCAAAACTTGCTGAAACTAAGTTACCTTAACCAGGCATGAAGTGTTGTAGCAAACTTCCACTCACTTTGGACTCTGAGGACTCCACTAACTTATGACTGCCTGATGGGCTCAGTTTAGCCACACAATGGCACCGTTCCTTTCCTGTCAGGCAGGTCACGAGGTGTATAGAGCCATCTGATGTCTCTGCTTGCCAGTACTACCTGCACCTGGAAACATCAGGGTTTTCCAGATTTCAGGACCACGTGCCTGAAATAAATTCTGGTTCTACTCTAAGCAGAGCTGTTGGACTGACTTGCTGTTTGCTAAGACTGGGAAAAGGCAGGGCTGCTGCAGCCCCAGCCCCGCCTGACAGGGGTCTCTGAAGGGACAGGCTGCTGGCTTTGTTCCGCACACTGCAGTGCTCTGTGACCAAAAATTACCACCAGGAGCTGTTCTACTGGCTGTGCCCACACCTTTCTGGCATCTGTGGCTGAGAAGCCCCTGCACGTGGCCACCAGGAGCTGCTGCCCTTCTGACCACCTCACTCAGTAACTGCTCTCTGCTTGGGTGCACGTGCTGGAAGCTATTACTCAACAAATAATACAAATATAAGAAATAAACACTAAACAGGGCTTATTGTCACAAGGTAGCCAGACAAAAGGAGTGAGAAGATGCATAAGCATTGGGCATGTAAGTTGTGTCTGTTTCCTTGGAGGCAGAAGTGCTCATGCTCTCCCAGTTTACTTGGGTGCAATTTTACTTAAGATCCTCTCAAGGCCTTCTGAGCCTGTTTGAGCCTTGAAGGGCATGCACAGTCAAGCCATGAGTATTTCTTTACTGGGAGAGCTGCCACATTTCAGTGGGAAGGTTACCTTCCTGTGTGGAAGGGAGAGAATAGTGTTGTGAAGGAATCCCTGGCTTTAATTGCATCCTGTGTCATTCTGCCTGGAAGGATGTTTAATGGGGGTTGCTCTGTCCTGCGTTTGTTTGCAGATGTGACTGGTGCAGGTGATCCAGGATCCGCTTTGAGCTCTGGGACCAAAACTCTGGCGGATGGCATGGGTAAGTCATGGCTTTGTAATTCCTGCGAGAGCTTTCACTGCCCATTTCAGTGCCATTTCATGGCACGATTCCCTCTAATGCTCTCCTCTTCAGTGATGCTGTGGGGTATGAGTGAAACTTTTCATGGGTCTTTGGTTGCAGAAGTGCCCCCGTGGCTGTCTTTGCCCGGTTGTTCGTTTCCTCCTGTGCTGGAGCCCAGCTGGAATCCCAGCAGTGAGTAGTTTGTCTTTACTGACTCCGCTGACTCACCACTGGTCTCCAAAACTTCATGCACGTTGATATTTGACTTCATACATTCTGTACAGGTCAGGAAAGAGGAAAGGATGAACCTAAAGGAGGAAGAAACTCCCAGGCTCATCCCATCTCCTAAAGGAACTGCTGAAGGAAATGGAGAAGGCAGCGTGTGGTAGGCATACTTCAGTCTGTTCACCATGAGACATGGGAAGCTGAGGTCTGATGTTCATGTGTGGACAAGCCGTAGCCTGCACAGCAGGAAGGGGTCACTCAGAGCCGTGCTGCGGTGGTTCCATGTAACGCCTGGCAGGCACCCAAGTATTTGACAGACTGCACATCCTTATCACCGACTACTGGGAGACGCTGCTGGGGTACAGCAGATGTGAGATGAGGCTGACAGAGCCGTGCCTCAGTCCAACACTCACAACAACACAGACTGGGTGCTGTGGAATGGCACCAGAGGGACGAGCCCAGCTCCCGTGCCATCTACATCAGGGCAGGAGGGAAGATCCAGCACTGCCAAATATGGCAAGAGGGTCACGTTTCATAAGGCACTTGACCAAGTGCACATTGTTCAAGTTCATCACCCGCAATAAAAGGTCTTTTTTTGTTCTGCACCAACAACAGAGTCCATGTCTAATTGCCACAGTTAAGCCTTCCTCATATTTGTCTTCCTCAACCTGTATGAGGACCTTTGGACAGGATTTCAAAAGGGCATAGAGGGGCTTTAGCAGTATTCCATGGCTGTAGGCGGCACCACCTTGTCATCCTTAGGAAAATCTGTAGCTCCTCAGCTGTTTGAGGTTCCAGTCTGGCTGTTTCCTTTCTTGCTGTTTCCTAGGGTTGGGGATCCCGCAGCGATTCCATACTGCAAATGGGTTACTTGTGGCTGTGCCACTTGGGCTTTCTGTGGAGAAAGTCAATAGCCATTAAGCCTGAGGAAGTTTAGTAAGCTAATTGTCCATGTTACACATTACCTCCTTTGTTTTGGTAGCTATCAGGTCATCCATGTCTTTGGATTTGAGAGAGTACTGCTTGATCCGAACCAGCTGAGCTCCCTGCTTTATTCTGAATCCTTTTGGTGCTGCATTCTTGGTCCAACCTGGGGATTCTACTACCCACAGCCCAGGATAAACTTCATCCCTTACTTCTTCTGTGTTCTGGTCCCAGCAGGGGTAATGATTAATGCTAAACTAAGCACCTTCATTAACTGCTCTTTTTTACCTCAAATTCCAATTTTCCTTTAAACTTTATTTCAGTTTGCAGTTCTTTTAGTAAATCATGCCCTAGTAAAGGTTTTGATGAATTTGGCACGTGCAAAGATTTGTGTATGCCTACCTGTTTACCTAGACTAGATTGTAAACCCATTAAGAAAAGGCTCTTAGGCACCCAGAAGCACTGGAATGACACTTTCACTCTAAATTACAGCAGGCTGACATTCCACTTTGCACGCTGGTTGGAGGTGCCCTGTAGTAAGGGAATGTAGGGAGACTCTATGACTGCCCTACTGCTGTTGGAGAAACAGGTCTGAGAGGGCTGCGTCATTCGTAGCTTTTGTTTGGAGGTGGTAGAAAAAGAGGCCATGGGTTTTGCTTTATTTGCAGGCATACAGGATTAATTTGTCTCATAAATGCCGATGTCAACTGCTCTCACAAAGAGTGTTGAGCATGCTGAGGCAGGCAGTTCCCTCAGCTGCATTATAGGCACCTGGATTGCCAATGTGCTGGGCACTGAGCTGGGTGCTCAGTGAATGTGCAAGGAAGAAATCCTGTTTTCTGGAGTAACCAACCCAGTAGTGTCCACACACAGGGCCCATAGTAACAACAGTGTGCCCTGTCAGTGTGTGGGTCATAGCACTGGCTGCAGATCCCCCACTATCGGTGGATTCAGGGAAATCCGTGAGCATTATGTGCCTTCACTTTCTCACACAGTGAGAGATGCTGGGAGCCTGATATTATCAAGGTCCTCTGAAATACTGAACACCTAGGTGAGCTCTTGCCATCTGGAGGCATCGTGGTAGTGACTGTTTCTGTGTTTCTTGCACAGTCTTTCTCTGATGGCCACAAGGTAAGTTCAGATGCAGAGCAGGTGTTCTTGGATTTCTGATAGCCATGAATCACAGCAGCATCTCTCATGTCCAAGGACACTACAGCTAACCAGTGAACTAAGCACCTCTAGTAGTAGCCTTTATCACAGTATCAATCAATCTGAGTTTTATGTAGGACTGGGAATAGGAGTGATCTCTCTTGCAGTGCCCTGGGGAGTAAACAGCTTCTGATAGCTCCCTGTCTGTCTCCGTCAGCTAATCACAAGTGCTGTGTAATGCTGCCTTTATTTATTGAGATTAAATGTCAGCCTCCTAAATTCATCAGGATATTGTCACCTCCCTGGGAGATGGAGGACACCTGCACTGAGTCATCTGCATCCTGGCTGGGCGAGGAGAGCTTGTCCTCCCCACCTCTGCAGGCAACGTGCTTCTGACATCAAATTCAATTGCTCTGCCTCCCTTCCCTCTCCTTCCTTTTCCTGCCCTAATGAAGGAGATTAGGTACTGCCTGTATTCTCTAAACCCAAAAGACAACTCATTTGCCAGGTCTTTTAGCAGCCTGGCTTAGGAGGAAGTGAGCTCCTCCTTAGCTCCTTTTAGGCAGTGTCCTCCTTTACTTCGTTTCTGTGCAGGAGGGCTGTGTATATCACTGCATACATCAGGTGCCTAAAATAGGATCCTGTCAGTCATAGGAGGGCAGAGGAAAAGGTCAGAAGGCAAGTCAGAGGTCTGAGTAAAACTCCTTCGCTGAACCACCTCATGCATTTTATTTGCTGGTGATGAAGGGAGATCCCTAACTTCAGCATCTGCCCCAGCTGCCAGCTGCATGCTTTTTTTCCATACTTACCAAGAACACAATGCTGTACTTGATGGCTTTCACTTTAGCTCTGGATATGAACTCAGAACTGGTGTAGCCAGCAGAGGTTCTGCCATCTGGGGACAGAAGAGCTGATGGGCACATGCCCAGTGATACTGAGGGTGAGCAGGAAACTGTGAGACAGGAAACACTGTGGTGGGCTTGTGCTCAAGTGCTGAGCAGTTTTAATTGCTGCAGCAGCCAGCAGCTAGGAGATTCTGCCAGGCTGCCTGGTGAAGAATGGCAGTTCAAGGATCAAGAATAGGAGCTCAAGCAAATTTGTGTTCCTGCTTACACCTGGCTTATGGGCTCCTCAACAGACAGGGAGAGCTGGTCTTTTATTTAAGCAGTACTGTTGACTGCTGTTGGTCAGTTGGCACACTGGTCATACACATCTTCTCAAAATGGTGAAATATTTATGTATTGCCTTCTGTTGTAACTTCTCAGCTTCTTTTCTTTGAGCTTGCAATCTTCACATTTTTTAATGATTTGGTTGGTTGGTGCCTCATAGAGCAGAAGTGCTGGGATTAAAAAGTATATATGGTAGATGAAGTTCTTCTCCATCTTGCAATTTCTGTGGTCAATTATGTATTTGCAAAGTGAGTATGAAATATTTAACTGTCCCAGTTTATCTTGTTAGAAGCCTTAAAGAATGCGGCTTCTTTCAAATGTTTTTTTTAATATAACTCGTGGTTAGGAATTAAGCTTATAATTAAAAAAATGAAGTACAAATTGTTTGACATTTTCTAAAGAACATGTTTGACCTTATTTTTTTTTTCCAAAATAATATTTTCAAGGCCACAGGTGAACATAATGTTTGAAACTCGAGACTCACCAGGGGAGATTCAGGCTGGACGTTAGGAAATACTACTTCTCTGAAGAGTGGTCAGGCACTGGAATGGGCTGCACAGGGAGGTGATGGAGTCACCGACCCTGGAGGTGTTCAAAGAACGTTTGGATTTTGTGCTGAGGGACATGATTTAGTGAGTACTGTTGGTGATAGGTGGATGGTTGGACTGGGTGATCCCGTGGGTCTTTTCCAACCTTGGAGATTCTGTGATTCTGTGAAAAGGGTAAATAACTCATTTGTTTCTTGACTGAATGGTTTTGGGGGATGAGCATTGCACTCTGAAAATAAACAAAACGTGCTACTTGCCACTGATTCACTCAGAGCTGTTTTGACAGTTTCTGGGTCATCACCAGTGACAAAGTTTTGTAAGTCATTTTGTTCTTCTACAAGATTCCTATGAGCTGCACACAGGAAAGCTCTGCCAGGAACAGCTAAGTGCAAAAGGTTGATGTATGCATGTGTGTATTCCAGGAAGTTTCTGTGATGAACATGCCTTCTTAGGCATTCTTATGAATTTACCACTGCCTCCTTTTTCCATTGAACATACGCAACTGGTTACACGATTTTGGCTCCATGAAAGACATCTGTCCATGGCACCAGCCCTGCTGGAAGCAGGTGGTGCTCACCAGGGTGCTCATCAAGATGAGCATGCCAGTCTTAGAAAAGCATCCTGAACCACTTGGGCTTCAGTAAATGTGATGAGGGGAAACAGATGTAGTCCTTCAGCCATCCCAGACTCCTTATACCTGTGTTATACAATGAACTGCAGCTCAGCCTCTGGCCATCCTGTGTTGAGTGGTGGCGGAATGCTGTGCTTCTGCACGCTGTAGGACAGATGAGGGGTAACATGCATTGCGGTGGAGAAGGATGAGTACTGAGATCTCTTAGGACTGAGATATTCTGCACCCCACCAAGTGCAGGAAGAGTTTAAAGGAGCCTGCATCACATAAAAGAAAGCACTCTTCCCGTGAGAACAAAAAAAATATTGCATACAATTTGTTCTTAAACTAGCAAATTTTCCATGGCAACAAAAAAAGAAAAGCACTTATAGAGTTGTTGTTGTTGTTGTTACAACCTCTTTGCTAAGCCCAGGAGGTGCTGTAAAGAAGAAATGCCATTGGGCTGCTTGGCTCCAGGTGGTTTGGGAACCCCAGGCTGGTGGGAGCTGCAGCATGCAATGCACACCCAAAAGCCTGCTCATAAAAGCTTGGTAGCAATCCTCCCACTCTGAAGAAGCCAGCCTGCATGCTGGGGGATGTTGGGCTGAACCTCACACAATCATTTGAAACTTTCAGGCTTTACCATCTGTCAAGGGTGCAACACTGCCTGGGTTGTGATGGATTCACAGATTTTAAGGCCAAAGTTGGTATTGAGGATCAGCTTAGCTGATATATTACCCTAAACCCCAGCATCCTGATTAATGCTAGTGTCTTCAGTTCTCCCCACTGAGCTGGGGGCTTGCATGTTAGGTTCCAGTGTTCTTTCACTGATGTTTTGTTTCCAGGCCAAATGACACCAACCTCTTTCCTGAAAACACCACTTATCAACCTTTGTTCATAACCACACCCTAGCTTGTCATTGCCTTTGATATTTTAATACCTTTTTAACCAGGATGTATTCTGTGTGCTGCATTTCTTCACCTGTATTGCTAGGCAACTGTGTGACTACAGGTTCATTTAATTCTTCAGAAAGAATAGTAGAAAAATCAATTAATTACTTGCATTCATTTTTGATAGAACATTTAAAAAATAAATGCAATCATGTGATTGCGTGATCCAATAGTACACTCAGCAATGATACAAAAAATCATTCTTGGTTAAGGAGAAGACAGAAGCACTAATATGATAGGAGCACTAACAGTTTGCTTTTTTGTTGTTTCAGGGGTCGGCCCACCAGCAGCAGGTTGAATTCACAATCTCAGCGCAAAGTGACCCCTAGCATGCTAAAAACATACAGGTAATAGTCTTTTCCCAACATCCTGCTTCTCTTCCTGACCAAAGTGGTCTGAGTGTGATGGAGATGAACATCCAGAAAGTTGGGTTCTCCCTGCAGGTCATTCAATGAGACTGACCAGCACAGAGAGTGTAAACCAACAACACAATCCAAAAGCAAAATCAGTTTACTTGTGCCTTTTCCACATCTTCCTAGTGCCATCCTGGAAAAGTTCCACTGGAATCTGAATGATTTCTGCAGTAGTGAATGTAATTTGAACTTTCATATTTAGCTACAATTCACAGAAGAAATGTAACAGAGGGAAAAGCTCGCTGCAGATCACAGTGGCTTCTGTGGAGCAAAGACTGGTCAACCAAGGAGAGATGTGAACATTTTTAGGCACCTACTAAAAGTAAAAAGACATAACATAAGCAACAGAGTGTATCAGTTCAGCAAGCCAGTGAATTTATAAAGTCACTCTCTTTTTGAAAAACTTTTCTGCAAAGTATGAAAAGGGTTGTGGATGCATCACCTGCTGAAAGTGACCTGAGAAAGTACTGATTTGAAAATGCAATGGTGTATTAATGAGTGAGTGTTTAAGAATTTGGAAATATGATTGAAAATACACAATGGTATCTTGCAAGAGCAGGCAGTCCATTTGTTTGTGACATTTCAGGCTGATCAACTTAGTCCTGAGCAAGAGGGAAATAGTTTGTTTTTAATGTTGCTCACACATAATGAGGTCCAATAAAAGAACTCATAAATGTTTCCTTTTGCAGATCCTTTCACATTTATGGCGACATTATAAAGCAAATAAGAGTTATTTATTAGCATACCTTCATGGGGTATTGTTTCGGAAGCATTGCTTTGGGACAAGGCTCTTTTGTTTTATTTCTGTTTTGATGGATCCTGTTGAATCGATTTTTTCCAGCCTATTTGTATTGGCTGTGCAGATTGTTCACAGAAATGCAATTGTGTGTTGTAAATTCACTTTGATCACAGTCATTTTCTCCCTTGCATTGTCCAAGCAGTCTTCTAAGAAATACAGCAGCAGTGGTATGCAGCGGTGGATACTGAACTGCTTGCAAATCACTCAGGCAGCTCATAAAAACATTATTAAAAGGCAAATGCCCTTTGTGCTCCTAAACTACGCACACTGAGGTGCTGTAATACATCTGACGCACTGTAATATATTGAGACGTGCTCTGCTGGAGTCAGCATCACTGCTTTCCAGCTGACAGCTTGTCTGCACCTGTCAGTCACCAGCTTGATCTGATTCTCACTCCGGTTCACAGTCAGATGTCTGAGCATGGTTTGCTGGGGACTTTGGTGCCAGGCAGGTGGCACACAGAGTCTTACCCACCAACTGGGCACATCACTTTAACACATGGATGTGTTGAAGAGCCGTTCTCCCACCTTCCACGGTTACTGTTTGTTCAGCAGTGCCCACAAACACGATGTTCAAACCTTGTTTGAGTTTAATCCTTTAGCTGAAGAACTGGGATTAGGTCTGAGGACTCGCATTCTCCCCACTCCAGACCCTGTGCAGGTGGCGTGTAGCTTTCCCCACGTAAAGGAGAGCAGCAATAATTTATTGCCGTAGCTTGTTGTCTGAATGAGCTTTGCCAGACATCATAGCATGCTGGAGACCCTTTCCATCTGCCATGGGTTCAGTGTAGTTGTTTCCTTTTGTGTGCTTGTAGGGAGTGAGGAAGCTTCTCCTTGTCTGAAGGACTTCATATTTCTTCCCCTAAAGATCCTGCTTGCTGGGCATATAGTGCTTCTTCAGAATATGAAGTTGACATCATTTTTCAGGCTGATGTTGATATCCAAGGGGGCTGTCAATACCTATGTGAAAGAGCTGAGCTCATTTCTTAAACCACACAGCTTTCCAAAGCAAGCAGCTTTTTATCTGGAAGGTCACAGCACTGAATGAAAGGATGCTGGAAATTTCAGTAACAACCCTATTTCCCAACCCTAATTTCACCTTTTTTTGTCTTGCCTACTTCTGTTCCAAGCTAAGAAAAAGATTTATACTGTCTATAGGGTGCAGGTTTTGTAGCCTAAGAAGTTTGCATTTGTAAAGGTTGCAGAAGACATCCTAGTTTAGGCTGGATATCAGGAAAAATGGTGGTTGAGTCACCATCCCTGGGTGTGTTTACAAACCATTTGTGGTGCTCAGGGGCATGATTTAGCAGTGGGTTGTTAGAGTTAGGGTAGGGTGGTTAGCCTGTGGTTGGACTTGATGATCTTTTCCAATCTGAGCAATTCTATGATTCTTAGATTCAGAATATGGTGAAGATCTAAGACTGTAAATTATCAACTTTTTTTTTTTTTCCCATTTAGCCTCAAGAGCTTCATCCCAAATAATAATTTCTCTATTTACATATCATTTCTCCTCACTGGCAAATCATTATTTTCTTTTCCTTTTGTTTTTTTTTAGTGGAAAACACTTTTGCTTTTGTAATGAGTAAATTGTACCTGCCTTTAGATATGGTATATGCACTTACAGAAGACTAGTCCCTGGAGCAATACGTGTTTGTAATGCTGGTGCTGACAGAAAATCCACACTTGCAGTAGCACGCTCTTACACTGCACCCTAGACACCGTGCAGAACACTTTCATGTTGATTACTGTCAACCACCCGTGTATTCCAAGGCCTCAGAAGATGACTGGTGACACTGACCCACCCACTCACATCCAGATCCTTGGTACATAATGAGCTTCGTACCCACACGACTCAAAACTTCTGTTCTAACAAGTGTTCAGCACTTTGGGAAATACCTGACTGTAAATTAAGTGAACATTAAAAACCCAGAGGATAATAAGCTGTCCTAGCACATCCAGTGATGGCTTCTAATTTTTGCTTTGACCTTTATTTCCTAATTCATTAATGGCAATTAAGTCATAAATGGCTTCATAAAAATACTTTCACACACCTGCAAAATAATGATTTTCAATATCTATATATATATTTGCACTTTTGTCTTTGTCGTGTTTCTTCAGGTTCAGAGAGCTACAAAGCAATTCCCATGTGTTGATCCCCTCCTAGTAAACTATTCTAGTCTACAGGCTTTGGTCATGCTTGGATAATAGCTTGTCCATTGCTCTCTTTTGCTACTTTACAAAAAAAGTACAAATATCTGTGAAGGAAAACCTGTATCATTATCAGTAACCTCCTCAGCTAAGAAATCAGTATGATCAACCAATCACTTCTGCTTCTTAGTGCTGTTAGCCTTGTTTCTTAAGAAGCAGCAAAAATTCTGTCGTGAAAGTGAAAACTTGGGGGGTTTGTCCAGGTGTAATTTCCATCCAGTTCTGAACATCCCTGTTCCTGTTAAGCAGATCTTCACCCTTTTCTCTCTCTAGCTACCACCTGCCTAGTTATGCCCTCATACTGAAGAAGTCAAGTAGATGTGGATAAATAAAAAATACATGACCTACGTGCAAGTTTCATCTACATTTTGAATTTTGTACTGTGAGCCTCAGTTGAACGCTGTCAGGTTTGTTTGTTTGTTTGTTTTCCTCTTGGTGTGCATTAATGTGTGCAGAAATAGGCTGAGCTGCTAAAATATGTCCATATCCACATCGCAGCCTTTAGTAATTCCATGTGTTCTTACTGCTTAGTGCACCAGAGCACAGCAGCTGTTTTCTGCATCTGTCTGTCTGCAGACAGGTTAGTTGTGCAGCCACAACGTTAAATTGCCCTTTGGTAAGAGGTCAGAAAAGTCTGGAAAAATTCCAGGTGGCTATTTAGAAATATAGATCAGCTGAAAATGATGTGTTTTCCTCCAGATAACATGTTGATATGCATTTCTGTGCATTAAAAAAAGAAAAAAAAAAAAAAAAGATGACAAAAATACTTTCTCTTGAAAGCTTTATATTTGCTGATGGGGTTTGAATGAATGAATTTTCCCTACCTGTATCTGTATCTATGTCTAGATCTATATCCATATCTATCTTTCCCTGCATAATTCCTTGCCCATGTATGTAGAAGGCAAATGCAATCCAGCTGTCTTGCACATCAGGATTACTGTGAGTTCTCCAAGACTACAGCCAGTCCACCAAGATTAATGTCAGCTCTCCAAAGCCACATTTTCTCCTGCAGCCCAAGCCATGTGAGAGCACAGCTTTACCTTTTCAGGGGGAAAAGTTTTCATTCTGCATCAAAGGCAGATTCTTTACAGCTGCAAGGAAGCTGTGTAACTAGCCTTTCATGTGCATTTCTCCATTTCATTGTTTTTCTGATACTAGATTAGAGCCACAAGTTTTCAGGATGCCAGGCTCTCTCCGTTACATCTCCAGTGTCACAATTTCACCTGTGAAACATGAAATCATCTTGATTTTCCTTGACCATTTTCCTTTGGTTGTGTGACCAAGCACTGTGGAATGGAGGTCCATATCCCCCCAAAGAGACAATGTTCCTCCTTCACACAAAGCTGCTTTCTGTCTCTCAGCATTGGTGTTAAAGATCACTCTTGGTTTCCTCTCCCAGCTTCTACGTGTATTCCACTTTTTACCTCATCTAAATCAGGTTTGGAGACATCAGAATAGATGCACCTCAGAAACGTTGCTGGCTGTCCACGCAAGATCTGATAGTATAGTAAAACTGGAATTATATCACATCAGTGCCTGAGTGATTTATGATGATCTGGGGTACTGTGACTCATCTTGGACGAGAGTGAGAGTTCAAAGGAGAATTTTGGATTTTACAAGGTGGCATTAAATGGCCAGGAATGGCAATGGGTATCAAATCTGGCTTGCCATGTGCTACCATGAGGTAATGCAGATGGTGACATCACCACATTTATCTTGTCCTGACTTATGTCTCAGTCTGGGAGAGTTACTCTAAGTCAGTCTCTCGTAGCTTTCCACTTACTGAATTAGTCCTCTTGGCAGCATCAGGATGGAAAACGATTGGTTCTTCTCCAGGCATCTACTGCAACCATGCAATGAATTTTCTTATTCACTCCCAGTCCAGAAAACTCAACACGGTTCCACAGGATGCACTGAATAAATAATATTAATATTGCTGTTCTTATTCCCTGAGATCGTTTTTGCTCTTGGTTAATTGATTCTCGTTTGCTCTGTGAATACAACACGAGTAGTTCTGTTAAACCTCATAGTTGCTCTAATCTGCAGAGAAAAGGTTGGTGTAACCCATTTCTTTCCCTGTTTTTCGAGACGCACACAGATGATTTGCAGAGTCACTGGACTTCAAACTAGGTGTCTGATAAACAATCTGCTTCTGAACTGGTGGAATTCAGCTGCTTTTGCATACTCCAGCAAATCTCAATGTCAGTGCCCGTGGCAATATTTACAGATGCTCTTCTTCCTTCCTGATTTTGACATACACTTTTCAGTAGTCACAGCAACATGGAGTGGAGAACACAGACACTGCATTACCAGAAAGCGTTTCATTACCATATGTTAATTACAGAAGATTTAGGAAATTGTGAACATAAAAATGTAGACACCTTCCTTTCAATTTATCAGAGAACTGTGCGGTACAACTGCAACTTCTCCCAAGTCTATACTGCAGGAAGGATTCTTAAAAGAAGACAAGAAAAAAAAAAAGCCTCTCCATTTTTTTCCTTAGGCTTTTGTTTTGTTTTGTTTTGTTTTGTTTTGTTTTAAATAAAAAGCAAATAAAAGTGTAAAAAGAAGAGAAAGTCATCGAGGATTTCTGGGGATTGCTGGAATAAACTCTACCTAAGTTCAGCATTCTACATTACGTTTCTGTATCTTAGGAGTAAATCAGTGGCAAGTTCCAGGCAAGACCCAGCTGGCAAAGTGCAAGTTTTCAAGTATGGCTAGGAACTGCTTTGGCTCTTTGGCTGCCAACAGTCCACCGCCAGTAAGGTGACTTACTGAACTAGAAGCTAATTGACTATGCAATTAACTTCCAACGCTCATTATCACTTTGATATTTAAGGTACTTGTAAAACTGATGCATTTGTACTTAGGATTTCTCTGAAGTGAGAAAATACAACGAGTTCAATTTTCCAGATGAGTAGCTGGATGATGATTATCTGTTAATATAGTTCTACATGTTAATTTTGGTAATGGTTTTCTTATACTAAGGACTAACAAGTCATCTTCAGTCCTTCAAGTCAAAGTGGCAAGGAAAAAAGCAGTGAAGGACATACACGACCCACTAAAGCAGCCAGTAACACAGTGCTTTGGGTGCAGTTCTGTTACCCAAAGCCTCCTGAGAAGATGAATCAGGAGATGAGGTGAGTGATGTCTGCGGAGCAAGATCCGCTCGAAAAAATTAACAAGTCCAGAAATACAAGGACCGAGCACTTTGCTCCCGCAGGCATTTGGAACACTGAGGGGATGATGTCACTGAGGGGGTTGACGTCACCTGGCGGCTGTCAGTTGCAGGTGGTGGTTGATGCCGGCAGGCAGTGCAGCCATGCCCGCTTCGCAGCCCGCCCTTCGGGGTCGCTGCCACTTCACCGACAGGCGCCAGAATGTGCGTGCCAGCGGCCGCTGGGGGCGCCCCTACCCAAGTATGTTTTTTGTTCCCACTTCTTGCTGCCTCGGGCGGCGCTGTGCGAATCGCGTGCCGTCTGCAATGCTTAGCGTCCCTTCCTCTTCGTTAGCAGGTCCCATCAGAGGAGCCGCAGCACGACGGCGTGCCGCTACCCAGAGATACGCAAACGCTGCCCGGGCATCCGTGCTCCAGCGCTTGAGACGACATGGAGGAAGACAGGGTAACAGCACCCAGACAAACACAGTCAGTAGCCAGCCCCCCATGATCCAGCAGATGGGAGGAGCTGTAGGAGGATGGGTTGCTACTACCCAGACAACCACAATTGCTAGCCAGCCCCCCATGATCCAGCAGATGGGAGGAGCTGTAGGAGGATGGGGTGCAGCTTCCGCGAGAAAAACATACATTATGCGGCAATCCTTGTTAAAAAACAAGAGAGGAGCCATGTTCTACTACAAGAGGGGAGCTGTAGGAGGATGGGTTGCTAATAACCAGACAACCACAATTGCTAGCCAGCCCCCCATGATCCAGCAGATGGGAGGAGCTGTAGGAGGATGGGTTGCTACTAACCAGACAACCACAATTGCTAGCCAGCCCCCCATGATCCAGCAGATGGGAGGAGCTGTAGGAGGATGGGGTGCAGCTTCCGCAAGAAACACATACATTATGTGGCGATCCTTGTTAAAAAACAAGAGAGGAGCCACGTTCAACTACAAGAGGGGAGCTGTGTTCAAGTGCAAGAGAGGAGTTGTAGGAGGATGGGTTGCCACTACCCAGAGAACCACAATTGCTAGACAGCCCCCCATGATCCAGCAGATGGGAGGAGCTGTAGGAGGATGGGGTGCTGCTTCTGCGAGAAACACATACATTGTGCGGCAATCCTTGTTAAAAAACAAGAGAGGAGCCATGTTCAAGTACAAGAGAGGAGCTGTAGGAGGATGGGTTGCCACTACCCAGAGAACCGCAATTGCTAGACAGCCCCCCATGATCCAGCAGATGGGAGGAGCTGTAGGAGGATGGGTTGCCACTAACCAGACAACCACAATTGCTAGCCAGCCCCCCACGATCCAGCAGATGGGAGGAGCTGTAGGAGGATGGGTTGCAGCTTCCGCGAGAAAGACATACATTATGCGGCAATCCTTGTTAAAAAACAAGAGAGGAGCCATGTTCAAGTACAAGAGAGGAGCTGTAGGAGGATGGGTTGCCACTAACCAGACAACCACAATTGCTAGCCAGCCCCCCATGATCCAGCAGATGGGAGGAGCTGTAGGAGGATGGGTTGCTACTAACCAGACAACCACAATTGCTAGCCAGCCCCCCATGATCCAGCAGATGGGAGGAGCTGTAGGAGGATGGGGTGCAGCTTCCGCGAGAAACACATACATTATGCGGCAATCCTTGTTAAAAAAGAAGAGAGGAGCCATGTTCTACTACAAGAGAGGAGCTGTAGGAGGATGGGTTGCCACTACGCAGAAAACCGCAATTGCTAGACAGCCACCCATGATCCAGCAGATGGGAGGAGCTGTAGGAGGATGGGTTGCAGCTTCCGCGAGAAACACATACATTATGCGGCAATCCTTGTTAAAAAACAAGAGAGGAGCCATGTTCAAGTACAAGAGAGGAGCTGTAGGAGGATGGGTTGCCACTACCCAGACAACCACAATTGCTAGCCAGCCCCCCATGATCCAGCAGATGGGAGGAGCTGTAGGAGGATGGGTTGCCACTACCCACACAACCACAATTGCTAGCCAGCCCCCCATGATCCAGCAGATGGGAGGAGCTGTAGGAGGATGGGGTGCAGCTTCCGCGAGAAACACATACATTATGCGGCAATCCTTGTTAAAAAACAAGAGAGGAGCCATGTTCTACTACAAGAGAGGAGCTGTAGGAGGATGGGTTGCCACTACCCAGAGAACCACAATTGCTAGACAGCCCCCCATGATCCAGCAGATGGGAGGAGCTGTAGGAGGATGGGTTGCCACTAACCAGACAACCACAATTGCTAGACAGCCCCCCATGATCCAGCAGATGGGAGGAGCTGTAGGAGGATGGGTTGCAGCTTCCGCGAGAAAGACATACATTATGCGGCAATCCTTGTTAAAAAACAAGAGAGGAGCCATGTTCAAGTACAAGAGAGGAGCTGTGGGAGGATGGGTTGCCACTACCCAGAGAACCACAATTGCTAGACAGCCCCCCATGATCCAGCAGATGGGAGGAGCTGTAGGAGGATGGGTTGCCACTAACCAGACAACCACAATTGCTAGCCAGCCCCCCATGATCCAGCAGATGGGAGGAGCTGTAGGAGGATGGGGTGCAGCTTCCGCGAGAAACACATACATTATGCGGCAATCCTTGTTAAAAAACAAGAGAGGAGCCATGTTCAAGTACAAGAGAGGAGCTGTAGGAGGATGGGTTGCCACTACGCAGACAACCACAATTGCTAGCCAGCCCCCCATGATCCAGCAGATGGGAGGAGCTGTAGGAGGATGGGGTGCCACTACCCAGACAACCACAATTGCAAGCCAGCCCCCCATGATCCAGCAGATGGGAGGAGCTGTAGGAGGATGGGTTGCCAATACCCAGACAACCACAATTGCTAGCCAGCCCCCCATGATCCAGCAGATGGGAGGAGCTGTAGGAGGATGGGGTGCTGCTTCTGCGAGAAACACATACATTGTGCGGCAATCCTTGCTAAAAAACAAGAGAGGAGCCATGTTCTACTACAAGAGACGAGCTGTAGGAGGATGGGGTACCAGCACACAGACAAACACAATCCCTAAACGGCCCCCCATGATCCAGCAGACGGGAGGAGCTGTAGGAGGATGGGGAGCCATTGCTCAGACAAATACAAATCTTAGTCAACCACCTGTGCATCAGCAGATGGGAGGATCTGTAGCAGGATGGGGTACCACTACCCATACAAACACAAACTCTAGCCAGCCCCCCAGGATCCAGCAGATGGGAGGAGCTGTAGGAGGATGGGGAGCCAACTCTCAGACAAATGCAAACCATGGCCATCCACCTGTGCTCCAGCACACGGGAAGAGCTGTAGGAGCATCAGGATCCACTAGTCAGACAAATACAAACCTTAGCCAGCCCCCCATGATCCAGCAGACGGGAGGAGCTGTAGGAGGATGGGGTACCAGCACCCAGGCAAACACAATCTCTGGCCAGCCCCCCATGATCCAGCAGATGGGAGGAGCTGTAGGAGGATGGGGTGCTGCTACCTTCAGAAACACACACATTATGCGGCCAGCCCTGTTTAAGTACAAGCGAGGAGACATATTCAACTACAAAAGAGGAGCTGTAGGAGGATGGGGAGCCACTGGTCAGACAAATACTAATCTTAGCCTGCCACCTGTGCATCAGCAGACGGGAGGAGCTGTAGGAGGATGGGGTACCACTACCCATACAAACACAAACTCTAGCCAGCCCCCCATCATCCAGCAGATGGGAGGAGCTGTAGGAGGATGGGGAGCCACTGGTCAGACAAATACAAATCTTAGCCAGCGACCTGTGCTCCCACATACGGGAGCAGCTGTAGCAGGATTGGGAGACGGTAATCAAACAAATACAAAGCTTAGCCAGCTACTCGTGATCCAGGACAAGAGAGGAGCTGTAGGGAGATTGGGTGCCATTAGCCAGATAAATGAAAACCTTAGCCAGCCACGAGTACTCCAGCAGAAGGGTGGAGCTGGAGGAGGATTGGGTGTTGCAACCCAGACAGACACAAATCTTAGCCAGCCTCCAGTGATCCAGCACAAGGAAGGAGCTGTAGGAAGATCAGATGCTGCTACCCAGACAGACACAAATCTTAGTCAGCCTCCAGTGATCCAGCACAAGGAAGGAGCTGTAGGAAGATCAAATGCTGCTACCCAGACAGACACAAATCTTAGCCAGCCTCCGGTGATCCAGCACACGGAAGGGGCTGTAGAAGGATCAAATGCTGCATCTGAGATAGACACAAATCTTAGCCAGCCATCCGTGATCCAGCACACAGGAGGAGCTGTAGAAGAATCAAATGCTGCTACTCAGGGAAACATAAACCTTAGTCAGCCACCCGTGATCGAGCACACAGGAGGTGATGGAGGAGGACGTGTTGCTCCTGCCCTGAGAAAGATAAACCTTCTCCAGCCAGACTTGCTCCAGCGCAAGGGAGGAGCTGCAGGAGAACGGGGCGCTCCCGCAGCCGTTATCCAGCCTCCTGTGCTTACAAAGAGCACATCAGGTGGCAGCCATGATGGAGCAGGACCCTCTGGTGCCTCTGGTATTGGACCAGCAGGCAAGAAAAGCACAGTCTCCACGCAGAAACAGAAGGCGCGCTCTGCGTTAAGCAGTGCAGACCCGGGTGATGGCCACAGAGATGGACAGCGGAGAGTTTCGTAAGTGATGACCCTGTCCCCTGGGAAGCGCTCGCAAGGAGCTGCTTAAGTGCTTACTGGCTTCCTCTGGATAACGGAGAGGACATGTTCTGGAGGATGGAAGCTGGGACGTGTGGGGGGAACCATAGAAAGCACTGGGGTTTTGTTTCTCTTACAGACCTGATGTGATTTACTTGCGGTTCGATGATACGGTAAAACGCTTTGTTGGGACATCTGTGCGTCCAGCAGAGTGACTGTTGTGTCTTTCACAGATAATTGTAGTATTCTTCAGTTGTTCCCTCTGAGCAGCGTCCTTTGGAATTAATGGGGATGGCTTTGGCTGTTTGAGTTTGACTTTGCTTTTCGCCGTTTGGCTTCTGACTGTTCTGTTCTGTTTTCTAGTGACTGTGTAGCGAAAGACATGGCAAGCTGGGAATCTTCTGGACAGTGGATGTTTTCGTGTTACTCTCCTGTGACGGGCAAGCCTAATGTCTTAGGTCGGTACCATTTTTAGCCTTGCTGAGTGCAGAGTGCTGCTATTGTTTAGACTGCATTTCTATACTTGTCCACACTGCTATGCCTCAATGGAAGCACTTGCAAGGTGAAGACTTGCCTTGCGATGCAACGGGCTGGGATATTGGATTACGGTATTTCCTTGGTGGTTTTGCACCCCCGAAGTTGCACCAGGAGTCCTTTTTGTGTCTCCAAGTAGACCTGGCTTGTCCCAGATGGTGTAGCAAGGGCAGTTTCTTGTGTAACTCTAGAGGGCAATTTTGTATTTTTGTTGTATTTCCTTTGGAGCATGCTGATTGGTTGCCTCCCTGCAGGCTTTCCAGAGTTCTCCCCTGAGGAGATACGCCTGGGGTATTACTACCGCACTGCACGAGAGAACACTGGATACTATGTAAGTATTTCAAACAGCTGACCTTTGGTGTGGACGCTTCAGGCTAGGAGTGGGTACTGCTCTTCAGGTGGCCGCTCTTGACTCAGCGAATACCAAACTCGAGGGGAACGTAAGAATGCCCTCATACGTTCAGTTTTCTGTGCACTGAGTAGAAAACAACAGGAGCTGCTGGCCTGAAGGTTTTGCCGTAACTGAGCAACCTGACCTGGCTGTAGGTGCCCCTGTTCATTGCGGGGCAGTTGGGTCAGATGGCTTTACAGTGCCTTCTGACTCAAACAGGTCTATGATTCTCCCTTCTTCTTTCTGATAACTGCATGACACAGGCCTCACCAATTATGCAGGTACAAAACGTATTATCCAAAGCATGAGTTTCTGTTCATAAAGTGGGCAAAACCTGAATTGCCCAGTCTGAAATTTCCTTTCCGTAGGTCAGATCACTCTTGTTCCCTCTTTAAAACAAAACAAAACAAAACAAAAAAAAAAAAAAAAAAGAAAGAAAGAAAGAAAGAATGGAAGAAAGAAAGAAAGAAAGAAAGAAAGAAAGAAAAAGAAAGAAAGAAAGAAAGAAAGAAAGAAAGAAAGAAAGAAAGAAAGAAAGAAAGAAAAAGAGAAAGAAAGAAAGAAAGAAAGAAAGAAAAAGACAAAAAGAAAAACCCAAAAGAAATGCCTCTTAAAAGTATGTTTGTGTCTTCCCACATTTAGATAAATACTTTCAGTCAGCACATGCGAGAATGGAGAAGCAGGCTGCAGGAGCTGAAGGCTTCAAATGCCTCGAAAAAAGCGCCGAAGGTAAGTGTTAAGAAAAGGTAAAATATTTCTGTTCCTGATATTTGCTTTTCTCTTAAATCTTGAGTGAAGGTTTTTCTTAGGATTCACATTTAGACAGAGCTCAGGGTTCAGGCTTCAGCACAGGCAATGATTGTTCCTCGCTCAGAGAGCAGACTGAGCCATAGCAGTGATACAGATAGAGTCATGCAACAAACCAGAACAAGTGAGAAGAGAATGAGAGCTCCAAGAGGATTTGGGGATTGCAATTACTTTTTGCCCGTCACTCAGCAGATTTCTGCTTCTAGGGTGCTTGCAGACAGCCTGAGAGCGTTTTGTTTAAAGCTGCAACTGCTTGTGGCCAGCGTTTGATTAAGTTCCTCAGAGTTATGTTCAGCTGGGTGGCACACATAGGTTTTTGCTTTAAGTGTGCATTGAAAGATACTTGCCTGTGTTGGAATGTAGTTCTCATGGATGTATTTGGAACTTTTTCAGCTGTCTCGGAGCAAGAATGCGGTCACTCAGCCATTGCCTTCTCTTGGATCGGGAGGACAGCAAGCCCCAAGCACTGGGTCCCCAAGTAAGTTTCTACATAAAGAACCAGCCATTAAACAGGCGTTGATAAGTGTTCTTCTGCAGTACTGAAATGCAGCAGTGTTTCAGTATGGCAGGTGTACCCATTCTGAGCGTTCTGACCCATTTCCTCACTGCAGGCTTTCCAGAGAGCAGCAGCAGTGGTGCTGCCGGTTCGTCCTCGAACGCAAATCCCAGCATCCCATCTGGAAGCGCTGCAGCTGTGGGGAGCTCTGCTGCTGCCTCCAGTCCTCCTGCACTCGGGGTGACGTCCTCCCACAGCGTTCCCCATCCCGTTGGGACTGGCGCCTCTTCAGCTCCATCTGCAGCCCCCTTCTCACTTAACGCTTCTGCAACGACCAGTGGTTCTGGAACTTCTGGTCTTCCCGGCCCTGAACGTTCTGCTGCTGCAAACTCTTCCAGCACCGCTCCGCTGACAGCTGCTGGAACTCCCCAGGCAGCGACAGGAACTTCTCACTCGGGTGCAAGCAGTGCTTCCGCTGCACAGACTGCCGGTGCCTCTGGACACAACATCACGTCCGCGCCTTCTGCATTCCCAAACGATATCAGACCAGGACAGTTAAATACACCGAGGAGTGAATTAACAGCCAAAGGGTCGAAGAAGATTAAAGCCAAAAAGTTCAATCCATGAAGGGTCCCTCTGAAACCACCACCTTCAGGCCATTTACATGATAAGGATTTAAGATAATTCTGAAGTTACATGTCTTAGTTGTTATTCTGTGATTCTTCCAATAAACAACATTGTGATGGAGCAATGAGTTGGAATGCTTTCTTCTGACTTACGTTTTCATTTAATCTCTTCAGTCTTCTGTATAATCAACGATTATACAGGTGTTATAATTAAGAAATCTACAAGAGAGTTTGGTTAAGCAGGTTATTACACCAAAAAGAATAATAAAGGGCTTACCCTTGCCCTGGGCTCACTGGAAAACTCCAAAAGGAGGTATCTCCAGAAAGAGATCCTTCCTTCCCCACTGGTAGTCAGCTCTTAAATGGGACCAAGCTCCATCCCTTCCTGCAGCACAGGTGAATTGCCTTCCCTTGTGCTCCCAGCACTGACCCATTGCTCACCTCAAGTGGTCAATCAGAGGTTCAGGCCGTGATTCAGCAGTTCCCATACAGTCTTCACAGTAAGATACCTTGTGGTATCAGCTTTCCACTACAACAGTCTAGGCTCATAGATCCTTGTGTACTGGCCAACCAGGTGGCTTCTGCCAAATGCTTCTCCCACTGCTTAAACGTTCCACCCCCCATTGCCTTCCACATAGTTTTCAACAACCCACTGTACTGTTTGATTTTACCAGAAGTTGGTGCATGCAAGGGAATATGATAAGTCCACTCGATGCCAAGATCTTTGGCCCAAGTGTTTGCAAGGGAATTTTCAAAATGTGTCCCGCCATCTGACCCAATTCTTTCTGGGGTGCCATGTTGCCACAGGACTTGTTTCTCCAGACCCAATATGGTGTTTTGGGTTGTAGCATGGAGTACTGCATATGTTTCAAGGCACCCAGTGGTTACCTCCAGCATGGTGAGCACATAATGCTTACTATCGTGAGTTCATGGCAAGCTGATTTAATCAACCTGCCACACCTCCCCATATTTCAACTTTTGCCATCACCATTCCTCCCAGCGAATTTTCGTCCTTTGACATGGTCCCCCACCACATCCGTACCTCCAAATTGGAGGGATGTGAAGTTGATGGGTGGACCACTCGATGGATAAGAAACTGGTTGAAAGGCCACAGACAGAGGGTGGTCGTCAATGTCTCCATGTCCAGGAGGAGGCCAGTAATGAGCAGAGTCCCCCAGGGGTCTGTCTTGGGACCGGTGATTAGGGGAATGGAGCACCTGCCTTATGAGGAAAGGCTGAAAGACCTGGGACTACTCAGCCTGGAGGAGACGGAGAGGGGATCTTATCAACGCTTGTAAATATCTTAAGGGTGGGAGTCAGATGGGTGGGCCAGGCTCCTTCAGTGTTGCCCAGCAACAGGACAAGGGGCAAGATGTGCTACAAACTGGAACACGGGTGGCTCCATCTGAACTTGAGGGAAAACTTCTTTTCTTTGAAGGTGTCAGAGCAAAGGAGCTGGCTGCCCAGAGAGGGTGGGAGTGTCCTCTGGTGACACTCAGGACCTTCTTGGACTCTTTGGTGTGTAACCTGCTCTAGGGAATCTGCTTTAGCAGGGAGGATGGACTGGATGATGTCCAGAGGTCCCTTCCAGCCCTTTATTGTTTGTGATTCTCGGCATCCATGCAGTATTTGCTCTGGGTAGCAGCTGATAGCAGATGGAGTGAGAAGGCTGGGGCAGTGAGGCAGTAACAGTCCTGTGGTTAAGACTGAAGGTGAAGTTGAGTCGCTGCAGGAGTTTTGTGGCTTGATGGTCTCTGAGCATCTATCGAGGTGTGGGTCCCAGTAGGCACAGTAGTATGTAGCAGCATACTGTAGCAGCATCTGGACTTACATCGTTTATTGTAAGTATGAACAGTTTCTGACTAGAAACTTCATTAACCACGTACTTGTTTCCTTGAAAGCCACTTTCAACTGCAGTTTTCCCTGCTGCAAAGAAGAGTAGCCTCTCTGGAGGTGTATTCTCCTTTTGTTGATACCAGTGTATGACGGTGTCATCAAAATGTCCAAACAAGTCTCCAAAACGACACTGCAGACGCACACTTCCTTGTGACTTGGTGATGGATAGAGGGCTCTGAATGGGAACTTTCCATGCAAATTCATCTAGGAAATAAGAAAAAAAGAGGAGAAATTGTTATTCAGTGACAGTCAGGGATGTGGAAAGATATCTTTGAACTCATCCATGGGTTGCTGTGAGGAAAAGGAAGCTTAAGAAAGCAGAATGTACAAGACAGAGTGGTTGTGGTCGTAAGAGCTGCCAGCAGCTGCATGTTTGCTGCTTCCACTTTGCTGCTGTGGAGGAGCAGAATGAATGGGGCCTTGGATGGAGACAGCACCAAGTGGGAGTCTGTGGTGATGGAAGTTCTGCGGGGGAAAAAACAAACAAATAAGAAAAAGAAAGGTAAAAGAAGTAATCATGTAATTCAGTGGCAACATTGCACTTGGGAAGATATCTGTTATGTCACCCATGGGAACCCGTGAGGAAAAAGAAGCTGAAGCACTTACAAGACCATGCAGTTGCAAGCATCAGAGCTGCCAGCAGCAGCATGTCTGCTGCTCCTGCTCAGCTGCTGTTGAGACTGAGAGATATGTGAGTGGGGCCCCAGGTGGGAGGAGAAGTCTCCAGCGATGTTTTTCCTGTGCATAGTTTTTCTCCGCTGAAGAGCCGGTAGGTATCAGCTTCCAGCAACGGGCAGCAGCACCGTGAGCGTGTGCCCTGCCTTTGATTTGGAGCGTGGCAGGAAATGCACAGCCACAGGATTTCAGTTCTGAGCCTCAGAAGAAATGCAAACACTTCTTGGAGAGAAAGACTGGAAAACAAAAGCAGAAAGACACGTGGCAATGCGGTGTTAAGCACATATTGCTCAGAGAAGGGACAACGGCCTCTCTTTTCAGTAAATAGCAATGGCAAAGGCCGTTTCATTTTCTGTCAGGTCAGGCAGGTGGGTGGCTTCAGTGCAGGAGCAAGGAGGAGAGAAGGATGGAACAGACTTGAAGGAGAAGGGGGAGAGATGCATGCACACAGTCCTCCTTGCAGCGGCAGCCCAGGGCAATCTGCTGTGTGGGCAACCTCAGTCAGTTACAGTCACATTTGTGCTACAGACTGTATGGAGAGAACACGAGACTAAATCCCTGTGGCCAAAATCTGCCAGGGCAGATGAAATGTGCATCAGTCCATTGCTATTCTTCTGCCCACAGAGCAGAAATCTGCCCGGCACCAGATTATTCCAAATGATCTGTGGTTTTGCTGCTGAGGAAGTATTTGCTGAGGTGATTGTTTGACATCTGCCACAGTGAGGGTCCCAGTAGGCACAATAGTAAGTAGCAGCATCATCCCGAATTACATTTCTTATGGTAAGAGTGCAAAGTTTCTGACTAGAAATAGTTTGAATCCTATATCTGTACTTTTGAAACCCTTCTTCTACTTCTGCCCTCCCTGATGTGTAGTAGATCATCCTGACTGGAGCTTTATTCTCCTTCTGTTGATACCAGTGTATGACGGTGTTATCAAAATTTCCAGAGAAGTCCTTAAAATGACACTTCAGATCAGCGTTTCCTTGTGCCATAGTGATGGATACAGGGCTCTGTATGGGAGTTTCCTGTGCATGTCCATCTAGAATTACAAAAAGGAAAAAGTAGAAAAGAAATGATAAGAAAAGAAAAGAAAGGAAAAAAAAGAAAAGCAAAAAAGAAGAGACATTAAGTAGCGACTGGTAAGCAACCACTTGGGAAGACATCTGTTAGGGCAAAATCCATGGTTGCCTGTGAGGAAAAAGAAGCTGAAGCACTTACAAGACCATGCAGTTGCAAGCATCAGAGCTGCCAGCAGCAGCATGTCTGCTGCTCCTGCTCAGCTGCTGTTGAGGCTGAGAGACGTGTGAGTGGGGCCCCAGGTGGGAGGAGAAGTCTCCAGCAATGTTTTTCTGTGCCTATCAACATGGGGCTGTGCTTGTCAGGAAGCTACAGCAGCCTGGGAAAGGAGCAAGGGCGGAGAAAGCTGAGGTTGTCTAGAAGATGGTGGTCCTGTCTGCTTTTCAGAGAAATGCAAAGAACCGCTGCCCCACGCGAGGACTGAAAGGCACGATGGCACATTCATTCACACACAAGCAGTGTTCAGAGCCTTGCCAAACCACCAGCGTGGCAATCTCTGTGAGGCTGAAGGTCCAGTCTCTCTAGTGCAGCACCTCACAGGAGTTGTGCCTGAGGGTTCTAATCAAATTCAGTACTCGGCTTTGGAGCTAACTGACAGACAAATGCCAGCTTTCCTCTGCATGGTGAACAGAGGCTTTGACCATAGACACTAATTCTTAGAACTCAATGACCTTTGCTCAGTGGAGGCTCAATGGAGACCAGGCCCACGGAAGAAGAGTGAAGTCCTGTCTGGATGCATCAGGTGAGAAATCGAGTCAATGAAATTGGGCTTTTGGGGCTGCAGAAGGAGTTGGTAGTAAGTGCAGTGACAGCAGAAAAAGAATGAAGGAGGATCTAGAAGATCATGTAGTTTTCTCTCATTGTTTCACGTGTGTGCCTCCTTTCAGATGAGAGCCTCCAGGAGATAGAGATATGTTCCTCTGCTGTACGGCTTTCAATGAATAAGGAATACTTACCACTGTGCATTGTTCTCAGGCACAGACAGTCTGTGCTCACTGTCAGGTGAGTGCTCTGAGTACAGTCAGTTCTTGGCCATAACTGCCTATTTTTATCCGTAAGTGACTGAGACTGTTCAGTTTCTGCGTGGTACAGGTATGTGTAAGTACAGAAGAAATATTCTGAGAATTAGTTGAGATAATTCATTTAGCATGTTAATCTTTTGCTTTTGCTCTCCTGCTGCAGAAAATCACCAGAGAAAGGTGGCATAAAGGAGAATCTGCATCTGGCAGGAGTTGAGAGCTTGAGGTTCACAGTGCCAAGTGCCTTTTTGTACAGCTTACCTTTGCCCATCTAATGCTGTGAAGCCTTGGTAATACCAATATGCACAGTGATATGTACCGGTATCCCTCCGGGTTGCTTTCCTTATTATCAGAACACTGTTGGAAGGATTTTTCTGCACTTGAAACTTCGCTCTGTCATTGTTGTCATCGAAGGTAGGTGAGGATCCGGACATGTACAGTATCCTCTTGGGTGGCTCCCCGGGAAGCTGCCTGTACCAGTGCACAACCTTTTCACTGCTCAGGCATGTCATGGTGACTGAGCTGCCCTCCAACAGCCTGAGCTCTGCCGGGCTTTGCACCGGTACAGCCTGTGCATCTCCACCTGCAAGGGAACAGGGAGGAGCTGCATGTAGGCCAGGACCCACCAAGCTTGGAGCAGGGACTGTGTTCTCCATGCACAGGATGCAGAGGAGAAAGGAAACGGCACTTACGGGACCAAAATGAAGTCACAGCGAGTAAGGGAAGCAAGAACATGCTGTGTGCAAGAGTGAAATGTAGAGCTGAGGCAGTGGAGAAGTGTTATAAAGCCATCCAGGTGGAGAAAGCATCAGCAGCTGGGAGGAGGAGATGACTCATGGCTCATCCAATGGAAGCTCTTCAGCTCATTGCCAGGGAGGGCGTATTTGTGTGCGGGAAATTCACCAGCAAATGAAACCCCATCAGTAACACTGTAGAGAGGACCTAAAATATTCAATCCAGTAACTGTTTTGTGTGCACCTATCTATCTATCTATCTGCTACACTCCATTTAATCTTACCCACAAATCTTGTTAAGCACACGCCTAGAAAGCAGGGTTGTTCAGTTGTGCCCTTCCCCAGGTCTCTCTACTCCTCCCAATTCCCAGGGCTGTTCAAGAAGCATCTTTCATCAGCCCTTTAGTGCTGCCATTCCAGCGTGAAAAACTGAACATTAGGGGCAGGACTGCTGCTGGTAGGAAGAGGAAACAATGAGCTCAGGCCACACAGAATAGTGACAGAGACAGTGAGCTCTGAACATGATTGCCATGTAATTGTCTTGGCTTTCGTCTGGAATTCCTTCCTCTGCTTCAGCTTGTGGGGATGTCTTGAAGGCTGAGAGATGGGGGCAGGAAGGCAGCTGTGGCTCTCGGCACTTGTATGAAAGTGTGCTGCTCAGGTTGCAGCCAGCTTTCTGTAAGGGCTGCCTGCAGGCTGCTCCTGCTGTGGGACACCCAGTAGGCACAGTAGTAGGTACCTTCATCATCATCACGGATGTTTAGAATTGATAGATAGCAAAATTTGTTCCCCGTTTTGGAAGACAAGTACTTGTTCCTATAGGATTCCGAATCATAGGAAACTTGTGATTCTCCTGTCACAGAAAGGAGCCGTTCAGGAGCTCTGGCAGGCAGTTGTCGGTACCAGTGGATGTAGGCAGCCTGGAAGTTAGCTATGCCCTCGGCTTTGCACTCAATAGTCACAGTTCTGGATCTCGGTTTGGTAACAGATGGTGGACTCTGTTGCAGCAGCACTTGTGCATGTCCCTGTATCAGAAGGAGGGAAAAGGCAGCAAGCACTGCCAGCCTGCTGCCCGCAGGCGTACGCAGGACAGCCTCCTGCTGCTGCTGCAAGTGGAGCCTCCACGGGGAGGGGAATGGATGCAAGCAGGCTTCAGCCAGGGCCAGCAGTGGCAGCAGCAGCAGCAGCAGCATTCTTCTCGTGGTGCCTGCTTGCCTGTGCCCCAGAGAAAGCCCCCAGCTCTGTGGCAGGGACAGGGGCTGTGCCTGAGGGCAGGATGTGACTCACTAGCGGCCACCCAGAGAGGGGCCCTGCGCAGCCAGCAGGTGATGCTGTGAGAAAGCAGCACAACAGAGGGACCTTACAGTCTGGGCCAAACGGTACATGAAACGCAAACAGTTTGGAGCCCACATGGGATTTGCCTCGAATAAAGATGCAGAGGGAAGGTGAGGCCATTCCCACACGTCTCCTGGCATTCTAGGATGTGGTTCAGGAAGCAGAGCATGTCTTTGTGCGGGTTCCCTACGGCTCTCTGCTGCTGTGCATCCCATATGGCACAGTAGTAGGTGGCAGCGTCTTGTGCAGTGAGCCTGCCCACTGTCAGGGTGCACTGGGATTTGGCGAGGTCCTTCTCGATGCTGAATTTCCCCTCGTCGGACTCACTGTCAAGGAACAGCCTGGTTGCCATGTAGGCAATGCGCCTGGGAGCTGCCCCCGGCCTCCTGCGGTACCAGTGAATGAAGACTTTGTCAAAGTTGGAGATGGAGATGCGGCAGGTGACGAGCAGTGTTTTGCTTTCAGGCTTGGTGATGGACGCTGGACTTTGCTGCAGGGCTTGTGCAGAGCCACCTAAGGGGAAGCAAGAGAGAAACTGGGCAGACAAAGCTGGAACAGCAGAGGTTCCCGCTATTCATGCAGGCAGCGGGGCGAGCAGGGCACGTACAGGAGAAACCAACTGCCAGCACGAGAGCTGTCAGCAGCCACATGGTTGCTGCTCTCCTTGGGGCTTCCCTGCGTGGACAGCCTCAGTCTCGCACTCGAGAGATCCCAGAGCAGATCCGAGCGGTGGAAATCACTTCTTTCTGATTCCCAATGGGGCTGTTCTACCTGCCGATAGGATCAAGAAGCGCTTGCAGCCAACAGCGGCCCCCAGCAGCCAGCTGGGGTGAAACCGGACCGTGTCTCTTCCCAGTGCCGCTTCCTTTGCCTTCTCCCCCTTGCAGGCGGGTTGCCCACAGCAGCCGCGCAGCCCCGTGTGCTGTTTGTCACGTCCTGCCCCTGGTGAGCTGCACAGACAGGCAGGCAGCAGGGCAGCAGCAGGGCAGGGCTGCAGCCCCTGCCCCAGCGAGAGCGCAGCCAAGCAGTGTGCTGGCTGCTGGGGGTTCTGCCAAATGGCCAACGTGTTGGTAGTGAAAATCCAGAGCTGTCGGAAAGAATGCATGTGGTCTGGTGAGAAGGGGGAAAGATGTAAGTTTAATTCATAGGTGTCCAAAGAGCTGGAAGATGAACAGGAGTGCTGTGCTGGCCTTGAGCCTGCCCGTTGCTGCTTCAGGGCATACAGGCACCAGGAGCTTGGAGGAAGTTGGACTGCTGCAGTGCAGGTTCAGGTTTTCCTTCCTGCTCTGTCTGGAAGGTGCAGACAAACACAGGGTAAACCTGGAGTTGTTGCTATTCCAAGTCTTAACAATATCCGCCTTCTGACACAAAGAGGGATTGCTTTTTCTTAAATCTTTGCTTTATAAAACTATCCTGTGATGAAACTGCAACTTGCTCGAGCTGACTTCTTTGCCCAGAAAACTCAAATCTATGTACCACTGAGCAACTTCAGGAGCTCTGCCTTTCTCTCTGCCTGGTTACAGTCAGCCATCAACATTTTTCAGCAAAGCTCCCCTTTCCTGTGAGAGTCTCTGATGCTGTATGGCTCCTCTTTTCCTGTATCAGCAGAAGGGTGATGAAGGCTTTTCCTTTGCACGCTTGTTCCTTTCAGGACAGCCCAAGATAACATCTGAGAAAACCCTGGGACTGTCAACCAGCCTGCATGCTTAGCTTGGCATTTCAAAGAAAAAGTCTGAACACTTCTGGGACCTTGTGTGCCCTAATGACTGCAAACCAATGGAGGCTAAGAACGTACGGTTTGTGTCTGCAGAGAGGAACCGGACTGCAGATGGTTTAAGCAGATGCAAGAGAAACAGTTGTCTACTCTAAATTCTTCTGGGCACAACTGTTGAACAGGCTGCCCAGTGAAATAAATGGTGGAGTCCCCATCTCTGCAGGTATTTAAAAGCCATTAGGGACACGGATTAGTACTGGACTTAGAAGTGCTAGATGGATGGGTGGATTTGACGATCTTATGGGGCTTTTCCAACTGAAGAGATTCTATTATTTTTATGAAAACTGACATGCAATACCAGAAATAAGATAGGCAGAGAAAGAGGCTGACCAGTTCTTCCCCAGCTGTGTCCCGAGTCACACTGTGAAGGATGCCACTGCCACCTTGGCTGTTCTTGCAGGGACTGGATTGTGCCCACAGCAGTGTGTCTCACAGGGAGGTCTCATAGTTAGAAACACAGAAAGCAAAGCACTGTGTGCCGCAGAAAGACTGTCCAGTTCCTCAGTGTGTCTTTAGCTTGCAAGCCTTTGCAGGACAAAATCCAGCAATAGCCATGGCCAGTTTGGACACCTGATACATACATGAAATTGTGTCACTTCTTGAGCCACCAGGCTACTGTTCTTCAACGAGTTACAGTTCAAAGAAGAAAGTGGGGAGAGTCTCAGTTGTACCACAGTAAAGGAAAATACTGAAGAAAGGCCTGATGATAGGGAAAAACTTGTGTGGATTACTTTCACAGCCATGAGGGTCAACGTGAACACTGAATCAGAAGCTAAGAGGCACACATTGCTTAAAGGCATAAATAGGGACAGGTGTTCTTAAAGGAGGAAAGCTGTTTTTGTTGGGACTGGCTTTGGCATTGCAGCGTCCGCACTTCTGTTGTGATTCAGATGTGTTGTTACTGCGATGACTGGGAGTGAAACACAGAAAGTGAAAGCAAGAAGGATGGGGAAAGAGACTGACACAGCTTGAAAAAGGAGAAAAATCCTCATCTCCAGGTCTCCGGAGGAATGAATAGCAAATCTTCCTTCTCCCTCAGTTGCTATCTTCTAAATCAACATAAGACTTTTTCCTTCACTGAAAATCTTAGGACCCTTCAAGCTCAAGATCTCTCTTTGTTTTCTTATGAAAAAGCAAAAGGCTTTGAGCCTCTTCAGTCATCACCAGGAACAAGAGCATGTTAAGGCACTGCTTTGTACTGAAGAAATCGTAGAATCATGAAGGTTGGAAAAGACTGCTACGATCATCTAGTCCAACTGTCATCCATGTTGACAAAGCACGTCCCTAAGTGCCACATCTACCCTTTTCTTGAAAGCTTCCAGGGATGGGGACTCCACCACTTACTAGAGCAGCCTATTCCAACATATCACCACTCTTTCTGAGAAGAAATTTTTCCTTTGTATCCAAGCTGAACCATTACAAAGAGTTCAAGGCTATGCCTGAGGAAAAAGGAAGAGCACCTGAAGTGCTGAGGTTGGGTTATGTTTTAGACATCCACTGTTTGCTTCAGCCTTGCCCCCCTTGGCTTGCTTGAAATCCTCATCTTCTGGAAGCTGACATCTGCAAGGAGCTGGTCAGCAATGAGGAAATCCTCCCCACATGTTCAGGAGACTCCTCCATGGTGGGGAAGTGAGTTGGGATCTTTCAAATGGTTTGTGGTTGAGCTGCTGGAGGAGTATTGGTTGAGGTGATTGTTGGGCTTCTGTTGTAGTGTGGGACCCAGTAGGCACAATAGTAGGTAGCAGCGTCGTCTAGAAGTACATTTCTTATGGTAAGAATGCAAAGTTTCTGTCTAGAAATAGTTTGAATCATGTATCTGTGCCTTTGGAAGCTCTCATCTACTACAGTTGCTCCTGATGTGAAGTAGATGATCCTCCCCAGGGTTTTATTCTCCTTTTGTTGATACCAGTGTATGGCAGTGTTATCAAAATTTCCAGAGAACTCTTTAAAATGGCATTGCAGACGTATGCTTCCTCGTGACTTGGTGATGGATACGGGGCTCTGTATGGGAATTTCCCACACAAACGCACCTAGGAAAAAAATGGAAAAAAAAGAGTGCAGAAAATATGTTATTTAGTGTTGGTTGTGGATTTGGGATAATGCCTTTTAGCTCATCCTCGGGTTCCTGTGAGGAGAAGTAAGCTTAAGAAAAAGTACGAACAAGACCAAGTGGTTGTGGCCACAAGGGCAGCCAGCAGCAGCATGGTTGCTTGTCCTTCTCGGCTGCTGTTGAGACTGAGAACAGGAAATTGCTGCCCGTACAATGAGCTGTGTTTCATGGGGGGAGGAGTTGACCCCTTTGGGGGCTGATGGTGACCCTGTGCAGCAGAGCAAAGGAATTTGTCCCCAGATGTCCCGCTGGGAGCAGGGAGAGTCGGGGAGCAAGCGTTCAGGTGAGTTTATAAAAAGCACATCTGCATTTGTGGTAGATAAGAGGGAGTAAATCTCCAAAGCAAATTGGCCTCCTTGGGATTTTGCAGTACCCAAAACAGGTAAATTGTATTTCCAGGGGGTTAAGAGTCTCCTACTTGTGGAGCAGAGTAGACTACAGGGGAGGCGGGATGATATGTTTCTTTGAAGTACTTGGGATTTGCAAGAATATTGTTTTGCATTCACTCACTGTAGTTCTTTTTCTGGGCCTCCTTTCCTAGGGGATCACAACGGCTGGACCAGAAAATCAAGGCTGTGTCAGCTTTCCTCAAGAATCAGTCGATTTCTGCCATGATTAGGCAAAGCATGCCAATGGAGCAGTTGAGTTTCCCGTGCTGATGTGTTAATCCTAAGGCAATGAAGAGTTTTGCCCTTAGAAAGGCTGGATGTGTTTGAAGACTGGAGTGCTAATAATGGCACCAGCTTCAACAGGAGCGGGCATTAAGCACATGCATCAGAATTGGTTTGTGATTGACATGCTGGAAAGGAGCTCTATGGAGAAGGACCCTGGGTCCTGGACGACAGCAGGTGGACCACAAGCCATCAGTGTGCCCCTGTGGCCAAGAAGGCCAATGGGATCCTGGGGTGGATTGAGAAGAGTGTGGCCAGCAGGTTGAGGGAGGTGATCCTCGCTTTCTGCCCTGCCCTGGCGACCCCACATCTGGAGTGCCGTGTTCTCTTCTGGGCTTCTCAGCTCAAGGAAAGCAGGGAGCTTCTCGGGAGCCCAGTGGTGGGCCACAAAGGTGATTAGGGGGGTGGAACATCTGCCTTATGAGGAAAGGCTGAAGGACCTGGGACTACTCAGCCTGGAGGAGACGGAGAGGGGATCTTATCAACGCTTGTAAATATCTTAAGGGTGGGAGTCAGATGGGTGGGCCAGGCTCTTCAGTGTTGCCCAGCAACAGGACAAGGGGCAAGATGTGCTACAAACCGGAACACGGGTGGTTCCATCTGAACTTGAGGAATAACCTCTTCTTTTCTTTGAGGGTGTCAGAGCAAAGGAGCTGGCTGCCCAGAGAGGGTGGGGAGTGTCCTCTGGTGACATTCAGGACCTTCTTGGACTCTTCCCCTCTCTAGGGAATCTGCTTTAGCAGGGAGGATGGACTGGATGATGTCCAGAGGTCCTTTCCAGCCCTTTATTGTTTGTGATTCTCTGCATCCATGCAGTATTTGCTCTGGGTAGAAGCTGATAGCAGATGGAGTGAGAAGGCTGGGGCAGTGAGGCAGTAACGGTGCTGTGGTTCAGACTGAAGTTGAAGTTGAGTGTTTGAAGGAGTTTTGTGGCTTGATGGTCTTATAGCATCTATCCAGGTGTGGGTCCCAGTAGGCACAGTAGTATGTAGCAGCATCATCTGGACTTACATCGTTTATTGTAAGAATGAACAGTTTCTGACTAGAAACTTCATTAACCACGTACTTGTTTCCTTGAAAGCCACTTTCAACTGCAGTTTTCCCTGATGCAAAGAAGACTAGCCTCTCTGGAGGTGTATTCTCCTTTTGTTGATACCAGTGTATGGCAGTGTTATCAAAATTTCCAGAGAACTCTTTAAAATGGCATTGCAGACGTATGCTTCCTCGTGACTTGGTGATGGATACGGGGCTCTGTATGGGAATTTCCCACACAAACGCACCTAGGAAAAAAATGGAAAAAAAAAGAGTGCAGAAAATATGTTATTTAGTGTTGGTTGTGGATTTGGGATAATGCCTTTTAGCTCATCCTCGGGTTCCTGTGAGGAGAAGTAAGCTTAAGAAAAAGTACGAACAAGACCAAGTGGTTGTGGCCACAAGGGCAGCCAGCAGCAGCATGGTTGCTTGTCCTTCTCGGCTGCTGTTGAGACTGAGAACAGGAAATTGCTGCCCGTACAATGAGCTGTGTTTCATGGGGGGAGGAGTTGACCCCTTTGGGGGCTGATGGTGACCCTGTGCAGCAGAGCAAAGGAATTTGTCCCCAGATGTCCCGCTGGGAGCAGGGAGAGTCGGGGAGCAAGCGTTCAGGTGAGTTTATAAAAAGCACATCTGCATTTGTGGTAGATAAGAGGGAGTAAATCTCCAAAGCAAATTGGCCTCCTTGGGATTTTGCAGTACCCAAAACAGGTAAATTGTATTTCCAGGGGGTTAAGAGTCTCCTACTTGTGGAGCAGAGTAGACTACAGGGGAGGCGGGATGATATGTTTCTTTGAAGTACTTGGGATTTGCAAGAATATTGTTTTGCATTCACTCACTGTAGTTCTTTTTCTGGGCCTCCTTTCCTAGGGGATCACAACGGCTGGACCAGAAAATCAAGGCTGTGTCAGCTTTCCTCAAGAATCAGTCGATTTCTGCCATGATTAGGCAAAGCATGCCAATGGAGCAGTTGAGTTTCCCGTGCTGATGTGTTAATCCTAAGGCAATGAAGAGTTTTGCCCTTAGAAAGGCTGGATGTGTTTGAAGACTGGAGTGCTAATAATGGCACCAGCTTCAACAGGAGCGGGCATTAAGCACATGCTTCAGAATTGGTTTGTGATTGACATGCTGGAAAGGAGCTCTATGGTGAAGGACCCTGGGTCCTGGACGACAGCAGGTGGACCACAAGCCTGATGCAAAGAAGACTAGCCTCTCTGGAGGTGTATTCTCCTTTTGTTGATACCAGTGTATGACGGTGTCATCAAAATGTCCAAACAAGTCTCCAAAACGACACTGCAGACGTACACTTCCTTGTGACTTGGTGATGGATAGAGGGCTCTGAATGGGAACTTTCCATGCAAATTCATCTAGGAAATAAGAAAAAAAGAGGAGAAATTGTTATTCAGTGACAGTCAGGGATGTGGAAAGATATCTTTGAACTCATCCATGGGTTGCTGTGAGGAAAAGGAAGCTTAAGAAAGCAGAATGTACAAGACAGAGTGGTTGTGGTCATAAGAGCTGCCAGCAGCTGCATGTTTGCTGCTTCCACTTTGCTGCTGTGGAGGAGCAGAATGAATGGGGCCTTGGATGGAGACAGCACCAAGTGGGAGTCTGTGGGGATGGAAGTTCTGTGGGGGAAAAAACAAACAAATAAGAAAAAGAAAGGTAAAAGAAGTAATCATGATTCAGTGGCAACATTGCACTTGGGAAGATATCTGTTATGTCACCCATGGGAACCCGTGAGGAAAAAGAAGCTGAAGCACTTACAAGACCATGCAGTTGCAAGCATCAGAGCTGCCAGCAGCAGCATGTCTGCTGCTCCTGCTCAGCTGCTGTTGAGACTGAGAGATGTGTGAGTGGGGCCCCAGGTGGGAGGAGAAGTCTCCAGCGATGTTTTTCCTGTGCATAGTTTTTCTCCGCTGAAGAGCCGGTAGGTATCAGCTTCCAGCAACGGGCAGCAGCACCGTGAGCGTGTGCCCTGCCTTTGATTTGGAGCGTGGCAGGAAATGCACAGCCACAGGATTTCAGTTCTGAGCCTCAGAAGAAATGCAAACACTTCTTGGAGAGAAAGACTGGAAAACAAAAGCAGAAAGACACGTGGCAATGCGGTGTTAAGCACATATTGCTCGGAGAAGGGACAACGGCCTCTCTTTCTAGTAAATACCAATGGCAAAGGCCGTTTCACAGAATCACAGAATCACAGAATCACAGAATCACAGAATGACCTGGGTTGGAGGGGACCTCAAGGATCATGTAGTTCCAACCCCCCTGCCTAGCAGGGCCACCAAACATACACCTTTACTAGATCAGGTTGCCCAGAGCCTCGTCCAACCTGGTCTTGAACACCTCCAAGGACGGGGCATCAACAACATCCCTGGGCAGCCTGTTCCAGGACCTAACCACCCTCCTAGTAAAAAACTTCCCCCTAACATCCAACCTAAATCTTCCCTCTTTTAACTTAAAACCATTTCCCCGTGTCCTGCTATTATCAGCCCTTATGAAGAGTTTACTCCCCTCCTGGGAGTAAGTTCCCTTCAGATACTGAAAGGCTGCAATGAGGTCGCCCCGCAACCTTCTCTTCTCCAGGCTGAACAAACCCAAATCCCTCAGCCTGTCCTCATAGGGGAGGTGCTCCAGCCCCCTGATCATCTTCGTGGCCCTCCTCTGGACCCTTTCCAAAATCTCCATGTCTTTTTTGTACTGAGGGCTCCACACCTGAACACAGTACTCCAGATGGGGCCTCACAAGAGCAGAGTAGAGAGGGACAATCACCTCCCTATCCCTGCTGACCACCCCTCTCCTGATGGAGCCCAGGATCCCATTTGCTTTCCGGGCTGCCAGAGCGCACTGCTGGCTCATGTTAAGTTTCTCATCTATCAGGACCCCTAGGTCTTTCTCTGCCGAGCTGCTCTCAAGGACAACTCCCCCCAGCCTGTACAGGTGCCTGGGGTTCTTCCGGCCCAAGTGCAAAACCTTGCACTTTGCCTTATTGAACCTCATTAGGTTCACCCGAGCCCAGCTTTCCAGCCTGTCAAGGTCCCTCTGAATGGCCTCCATTCCCTCCACCGTATCGACTGCACCACTCAGCTTGGTGTCATCAGCAAACTTGCTGAGGGTGCACTCCATTCCCTCATCGATGTCATTAATAAAGATGTTAAAGAGCACCGGTCCCAAGACAGACCCTTGAGGGACACCGCTCGTTACCGGCCTCCACCTGGACATAGAGCCATTGACCACCACCCTCTGTCTGCGGCCTTTCAACCAATTGCTTATCCATCTAGTTGTCCACCCGTCAAATCCACTTCCCTCCAGTTTGGAGATGAGGATGTGATGGGGGACCATGTCAAAGGCCTTGCTCAGGTCCAGGTAAATGACATCAGTTGCCTTCCCTTCGTCCACCAATGCCGTCACTCCATCATAGAAGGCCACAAGATTAGTTAAGCATGACCTTCCCCTGGTGAAGCCATGCTGGCTATCTAGGATCACGTGCTCGTTCTTTATGTGATCAAGCATATTGTCCAGGAGGATCTGTTCCATAATCTTCCCAGGCACGGAGGTGAGACTCACCGGCCTGTAGTTACCCGGGTCCTCCCTGCTCCCCTTCTTGTAAATGGGAGTGACGTGACCCTTCCTCCAATCGTCCGGGACCTTACCTGACAGCCACGACTTCTCAAATATGATGGAGAGCGGCTCAGCAACCACCTCAGCCAGCTCCTTCAGGACCCTGGGATGCACGCCATCTGGCCCCATAGACTTATACTCATTCAGTCTAAGGAGGCACTCTCGGACTTGCTCAACCCTTACAGTGGGGAGGGATTTACCTCCTTGGTCCCCACATAGAGGTATGGGGGTGCAAGACTTAGGGACATGAAAAAGACTAGAATCCTGGCCACCAGTGAAGACCGAGGTGAAGAACTCATTCAGCACCTCAGCTTTCTCTTCATCTGTTGAAGCCATTTCTCCTTTTAAATTTACCAAAGTAGGTACGCCCGTTTTGGCCTGTCTCTTCTGGCCAATGTACCTGTAGAAGGTTTTCTTATTGTTTTTCACGTCCCTGGCCAAGTTCAGTTCTGCCTGCGCCTTGGCTTTCCTGATCCCACGTCTGCAAGTCCGGACGGCATCCCTGTTTTCTTCCCAGGTGACACAGCCTTGTTTCCAGAGCTTGTACACCCCTTTCTTCACCCTCAGTTCTCTTAGCAGGTCCTTGCTGAGCCATGCCGGTTTTCTACCTCTCCTGCCCACTTTCTTAATCAGGGGAATGGAGACCTCTTGTGCTGCCAGGAGGGCATCCTTGAAGAGCAGCCAGCTCTCCTCAACGTCCTTATCTTTGAGGGCAGCGCGCCAGGGGATCTTGGCCAGCATTCCATTGAGTAGCTTGAAGTCTGCTCTTCTAAAGTTCAGCGTCCTGGTCCTGCTCTTTACCAGGCCCACATCGCTTGAGATCACAAACTCAACCAGGGCATGATCGCTGGAGCCTAGGCATCCTCCAACCTTGACGCCTTTGATGATCTCCTCAGCGTTGGTGAGCAGCAGGTCCAGCAACGCTTGACCTCTGGTCGGTCTGTCCAATACCTGAACCAGAAAGCTATCATCAATGGATTCCAAGAGCCTTCTGGAGCTCTTGCAGCTCGCCGTGTGGTTTTTCCAACAAATGTCCGGATGGTTGAAGTCCCCCACCAGGACAAGAGCCCGTGAGGCAGACGCCTCACGCATCTGGAGCAAGAAAGCCTCATCAGCAGCCTCCCCTTGGTCAGGTGGCCTGTAGTATACCCCTAATACCAGCTGACCTTTATTAGTCCCATCTCTAATCCTAACCCACAGGCTCTCAACCTGTTCTTGACTGTTTCTCATGGGGAGCTCCTCACAGTTTATCCAATCTCTGACATAGAGAGCAACTCCCCCACCCTTCCTACCTCTCCTATCTCTCCTAAAGAGTCTATAGCCGTCGATGGCAGTATCCCAATTGTGGGAGTCATCCCACCATGTTTCTGTGATAGCAACAATGTCATAACTTTCAGAATGCATCACAGTTTCCAGTTCCTCCTTCTTGTTACTCAGGCTTCGTGCATTAGTATAAAGGCACTTCAGCCGGGCTGTCCGTCTCACCACCTTCATAAGCGATCCAGGATCCGCTAGAACAGCAGCATCCCCAGCATCCCCCTGCCCTACTCCCTCCTTTTGCACTCTGCCATCATTGCCCACAGAGTTTGGTACAATCCCTCGAATGAACCGTTCAACCCCAGTAGCCTTTATTTTGCCCCCTTCCCCCTTCATTCCTAGTTTAAAGACCTGTCAATGAGTCCCGCTAATTCTTCAGCTAATACCCTCTTACCCCTCAGGGACAGGCTGCTTGCATCAGCAGCCATCATGCCAGGTGCAGTGTAGATTGCCCCATGGTCAAAAAAGCCGAAATTCTTGTGTCTGCACCAGCTCTTAAGCCATCTATTTAAGAGTTGGGTTTTTCGGATCCACCCTGTACCTTTTCCCGACACCACGGGCGTAGAAGAAAAGATCACCTGCACCCCAGCTCCTTCTAGTATTCGCCCCATTCCCCTGAAGTCTTTCTTGATGGACCTCAGGCTTTCCTTGCCAACTTCCTCGCTGCCAGCCTGAATTATTAAAAGTGGGTAGTAGTCTGAAGGCTGAATCAACCTAGAAATTTTCTTTGAAATGTCCCTGACCCGTGCCCCAGGAAGGCAGCACACTTCTCTGCGGGTGGGGTCGGGCCGGCATATAGGGCCTTCTGTTCCTTGCAGAAGGGAGTCACCTACAACAATCACCCTTCTGTCCTTACGTGTAGAAGCAGTCTTGAGGCTTTGGGGTGACCGCTTCATCTGAGGCAACCTCGTGGGTGAATCTGTCTCCACACTCTCGCTAGTCTCCCCCTCAAGTTCCAGGTTTCATTTTCTGTCAGGTCAGGCAGGTGGGTGGCTTCAGTGCAGGAGCAAGGAGGAGAGAAGGATGGAACAGACTTGAAGGAGAAGGGGGAGAGATGCATGCACACAGTCCTCCTTGCAGCGGCAGCCCAGGGCAATCTGCTGTGTGGGCAACCTCAGTCAGTTACAGTCACATTTGTGCTAGGGACTGTATGGAGAGAACACGAGACTAAATCCCTGTGGCCAAAATCTGCCAGGGCAGATGAAATGTGCATCAGTCCATTGCTATTCTTCTGCCCACAGAGCAGAAATCTGCCCAAGAGCTGATTCTGGATGAATACGATTGGCGCATGGCAGTGATGGATCTCACACAGCTCATGTCTAAATGACAGCTACTGCCCCAGTTTTGTCCTGAAGCTTTCTAACACAGCAAGTCTCCCGGAAGGCATCATTACAAATGAAACTTTGTGCTTTCTGTTGCAAGAAGGGACGTGTACTGGGCAGATTGCTTTCAATCCATAGGGCTTTCCAGGTTAAGACTATCACCAAATAGTTTTGTCAGTGAAGAAACGATCAGCATGGACTTTGCAGATAGCTTCAGAATCCTTCATTTGAGAGAAGTAGAAATCCAAATCCTCAGAGAGATAGAGATGGAACTGCTTCTGGCTGGGCAGCTCATCCACACTATGGGAGCTGATCTGGTTTATTCCAAATGATCTGTGGTTGAGCTACTGAGGAATTATTTGTTGAGGTGACTGTTTGGCATCTGCCACAGTGAGGGTCCCAGTAGGCACAATAGTAAGTAGCAGCATCATCCGGAATTACATTTCTTATGGTAAGAGTGCAAAGTTTCTGACTAGGAATAGTTTGAATCCCATATCTGTGCCTTTGGAAACCCTCATCTGCCACTACTGTCCCTGATGAAAAATAGATCATCCTGACTGGAGCTTTATTCTCCTTCTGTTGATACCAGTGTATGACGGTGTTATCAAAATTTCCAGAGAAGTCCTTAAAATGACACTTCAGATCAGCGTTTCCTTGTGCCATGGTGATGGATACAGGGCTCTGTATGGGAGTTTCCTGTGCAAATCCATCTAGAATTACAAAAAGGAAAAAGTAGAAAAGAAATGATAAGAAAAGAAAAGAAAGGAAAAAAAAGAAAAGCAAAAAAGAAGAGACATTAAGTAGCAACTGGTAAGCAACCACTTGGGAAGACATCTGTTAGGGCAAAATCCATGGTTGCCTGTGAGGAAAAAGAAGCTGAAGCACTTACAAGACCATGCAGTTGCAAGCATCAGAGCTGCCAGCAGCAGCATGTCTGCTGCTCCTGCTCAGCTGCTGTTGAGGCTGAGAGACGTGTGAGTGGGGCCCCAGGTGGGAGGAGAAGTCTCCAGCAATGTTTTTCTGTGCCTATCAACATGGGGCTGTGCTTGTCAGGAAGCTACAGCAGCCTGGGAAAGGAGCAAGGGCGGAGAAAGCTGAGGTTGTCTAGAAGATGGTGGTCCTGTCTGCTTTTCAGAGAAATGCAAAGAACCGCTGCCCCACGCGAGGACTGAAAGGCACGATGGCACATTCATTCACACACAAGCAGTGTTCAGAGCCTTGCCAAACCACCAGCGTGGCAATCTCTGTGAGGCTGAAGGTCCAGTCTCTCTAGTGCAGCACCTCACAGGAGTTGTGCCTGAGGGTTCTAATCAAATTCAGTACTCGGCTTTGGAGCTAACTGACAGACAAATGCCAGCTTTCCTCTGCATGGTGAACGGAGGCTTTGACCATAGACACTAATTCTTAGAACTCAATGACCTTTGCTCAGTGGAGGCTCAATGGAGACCAGGCCCACGGAAGAAGAGTGAAGTCCTGTCTGGGTGCATCAGGTGAGAAATCGAGACAATGAAATTGGGCTTTTGGGGCTGCAGAAGGAGTTGGTAGTAAGTGCAGTGACAGCAGAAAAAGAATGAAGGAGGATCTAGAAGATCATGTAGTTTTCTCTCATTGTTTCACGTGTGTGCCTCCTTTCAGATGAGAGCCTCCAGGAGATAGAGATCTGTTTCTCTGTTTGCTGTACGGCTTTCAATGAATAAGGAATACTTACCACTGTGCATTGTTCTCAGGCACAGACAGTCTGTGCTCACTGTCAGGTGAGTGCTCTGAGTACAGTCAGTTCTTGGCCATAACTGCCTATTTTTATCCGTAAGTGACTGAGACTGTTCAGTTTCTGCATGGTACAGGTATGTGTAAGTACAGAAGAAATATTCTGAGAATTAGTTGAGATAATTCATTTAGCATTTGCCATGTTAATCTTTTGCTTTTACTCTCCTGCTGCAGAAAATTACCAGAGAAAGGTGGCATAAAGGAGAATCTGCATCTGGCAGGAGTTGAGAGCTTGAGGTTCACAGTGCCAAGTGCCTTTTTGTACAGCTTACCTTTGCCCATCTAATGCTGTGAAGCCTTGATAATACCAATATGCACAGTGATATGTACCGGTATCCCTCCGGGTTGCTTTCCTTATTGTCAGAACACTGTTGGAAGGATTTTTCTGCACTTGAAACTTCGCTCTGTCATTGTTGTCATCGAAAGTAGGTGCAGATCCAGACATGTACAGTATCCTCTTGGGTGGCTCCCCGGGAAGCTGCCTGTACCAGTGCACAACGTTTTCACTGCTCAGGCATGTCATGGTGACTGAGCTGCCCTCCAACAGCCTGAGCTCTGCCGGGCTTTGCACCGGTACAGCCTGTGCATCTCCACCTGCAAGGGAACAGGGAGGAGCTGCATGTAGGCCAGGACCCACCAAGCTTGGAGCAGGGACTGTGTTCTCTATGCATGGGATGCAGAGGAGAAAGGAAACGGCACTTACGGGACAAAAATGAAGTCACAGCGAGTAAGGGAAGCAAGAACATGCTGTGTGCAAGAGTGAAATGTAGAGCTGAGGCAGTGGAGAAGTGTTATAAAGCCATCCAGGTGGAGAAAGCATCAGCAGCTGGGAGGAGGAGATGACTCATGGCTCATCCAATGGAAGCTCTTCAGCTCATTGCCAGGGAGGGCGTATTTGTGTGCGGGAAATTCACCAGCAAATGAAACCCCATCAGTAACACTGTAGAGAGGACCTAAAATATTCAATCCAGTAACTGTTTTGTGTGCACCTATCTATCTATCTATCTGCTACACTCCATTTAATCTTACCCACAAATCTTGTTAAGCACACGCGTAGAAAGCAGGGTTGTTCAGTTGTGCACTTCCCCAGGTCTCTCTACTCCTCCCAATTCCCAGGGCTGTTCAAGAAGCATCTTTCATCAGCCCTTTAGTGCTGCCATTCCAGCGTGAAAAACTGAACATTAGGGGCAGGACTGCTGCTGGTAGGGAGAGGAAACAATGAGCTCAGGCCACACAGAATAGTGACAGAGACAGTGAGCTCTGAACATGATTGCCATGTAATTGTCTTGGCTTTCGTCTGGAATTCCTTCCTCTGCTTCAGCTTGTGGGGATGTCTTGAAGGCTGTGAGATGGGGGCAGGAAGGCAGCTGTGGCTCTCGGCACTTGTATGAAAGTGTGCTGCTCAGGTTGCAGCCAGCTTTCTGTAAGGGCTGCCTGCAGGCTGCTCCTGCTGTGGGACACCCAGTAGGCACAGTAGTAGGTACCTTCATCATCATCACGGATGTTTAGAATTGATAGATAGCAAAATTTGTTCCCCGTTTTGGAAGACAAGTACTTGTTCCTATAGGATTCCGAATCATAGAAAACTTGTGATTCTCCTGTCACAGAAAGGAGCCATTCAGGAGCTCTGGCAGGCAGTTGTCGGTACCAGTGGATGTAGGCAGCCTGGAAGTAAGCTATGCCCTCGGCTTTGCACTCAATAGTCACAGTTCTGGATCTCGGTTTGGTAACAGATGGTGGACTCTGTAGCAGCAGCACTTGTGCATGTCCCTGTATCAGAAGGAGGGAAAAGGCAGCAAGCACTGCCAGCCTGCTGCCCGCAGGCGTACGCAGGACAGCCTTCTGCTGCTGCTGCAAGTGGAGCCTCCACGGGGAGGGGAATGGATGCAAGCAGGCTTCAGCCAGGGCCAGCAGTGGCAGCAGCAGCAGCAGCAGCATTCTTCTCGTGGTGCCTGCTTGCCTGTGCCCCAGAGAAAGCCCCCAGCTCTGTGGCAGGGACAGGGGCTGTGCCTGAGGGCAGGATGTGACTCACTAGCGGCCACCCAGAGAGGGGCCCTGCGCAGCCAGCAGGTGATGCTGTGAGAAAGCAGCACAACAGAGGGACCTTACAGTCTGGGCCAAACGGTACATGAAACGCAAACAGTTTGGAGCCCACATGGGATTTGCCTCGAATAAAGATGCAGAGGGAAGGTGAGGCCATTCCCACACGTCTCCTGGCATTCTAGGATGTGGTTCAGGAAGCAGAGCATATCTTTGTGCGGGTTCCCTACGGCTCTCTGCTGCTGTGCATCCCATATGGCACAGTAGTAGGTGGCAGCGTCTTGTGCAGTGAGCCTGCCCACTGTCAGGGTGCACTGGGATTTGGCGAGGTCCTTCTCGATGCTGAATTTCCCCTCGTCGGACTCACTGTCAAGGAACAGCCTGGTTGCCATGTAGGCAATGCGCCTGGGAGCTGCCCCCGGCCTCCTGCGGTACCAGTGAATGAAGACTTTGTCAAAGTTGGAGATGGAGATGCGGCAGGTGACGAGCAGTGTTTTGCTTTCAGGCTTGGTGATGGACGCTGGACTTTGCTGCAGGGCTTGTGCAGAGCCACCTAAGGGGAAGCAAGAGAGAAACTGGGCAGACAAAGCTGGAACAGCAGAGGTTCCCGCTATTCATGCAGGCAGCGGGGCGAGCAGGGCACGTACAGGAGAAACCAACTGCCAGCACGAGAGCTGTCAGCAGCCACATGGTTGCTGCTCTCCTTGGGGCTTCCCTGCGTGGACAGCCTCAGTCTCGCACTCGAGAGATCCCAGAGCAGATCCGAGCGGTGGAAATCACTTCTTTCTGATTCCCAATGGGGCTGTTCTACCTGCCGATAGGATCAAGAAGCGCTTGCAGCCATTTCCACAACAGCGGCCCCCAGCAGCCAGCTGGGGTGAAACCGGACCGTGTCTCTTCCCAGTGCCGCTTCCTTTGCCTTCTCCCCCTTGCAGGCGGGTTGCCCACAGCAGCCGCGCAGCCCCGTGTGCTGTTTGTCACGTCCTGCCCCTGGTGAGCTGCACAGACAGGCAGGCAGCAGGGCAGCAGCAGGGCAGGGCTGCAGCCCCTGCCCCAGCGAGAGCGCAGCCAAGCAGTGTGCTGGCTGCTGGGGGTTCTGCAGGGCTGTGGGCTGCCAGAAACACAGTCAGAGGCCGCTTCCTGTGCCTTTGCAACTCCTCATTGTCAGAGTACAGATGGGTCAGCCTGCTTGGTGCTAGCCTAGGATGTTTCTCTGTAAGATTCATCAGAGAGTTGCTCAGTCCCATGTAGAGAACGTACTGGAGGAGGCAGCTGGATCCTGAGGGGTGTGCATGTCCCACAGCCAGTGCCATTTCTACTGTTATTCTCTGCCTTGTGAGGCAGCTGTCTTCACACTTAGCCATTTCCTTTGCTTTTGGCAACAAGACAACTTCAGCAGGCTGGGGCACATGCTCATCCTTAGTTGAAATGGAAATGCTTTCTAGTATGAACGTGAAGGACACCTGCAGGACAGCAGGAGCAATACACTCGTTTCTGTGATGGAGAGCTGGCGTCCTGAGACGTAGAAAAAGCTGAGGTACTCAATGAGAGCTTTGCCTTGGTCTTCACAGGTGGTCAGGCTTGGTGTGTCTGCCAGGACCCTGAAGCTCTATGTGCAGGTGAGAGGAGCGGATTGCATCCCACTATAAGAGTGGAACAAGTCTGAGACCTCCCTGGGAAACTGAATGTACGTAAATTCATGGGGCCACCTGACATGCATTCAAAGGTTCCGAAAGAGATAGCTGATGTGGTTGCCAAGCCGCCCTCCATCATATTTCCAAAATCATGGCTGTCCAGTGAAGACACCAGGGACTGGCAAAAAGGAAAGGTCACTCCCATTGTCAGGACAGGGAGAAAGGATGACCCAAGGATCTACAGACCAGTGAGCCTCACCTCCGTGCCTGGGAAGATTACGGAGCAGATCTTCCTAGAAGCTATGTAATGGCATGTGCAAGCCAAAAGGTGATCCGAGAGGGCCAGCATGGCTTCACCAAGGGCAGATTAGTTTGGACAAGAGAAAGCTCCAGGGAGATCTCATTGTGGCCTTCCAGTACTTGAAGGGAGCTTATAAACAGGAGGGGGAATGGCTGTTTAGGAGGGTGGATAGTGATAGGACGAGGGGGAATGGTTTTAAACTGACACAAAGGAGGTTGGATATTAGAAGGAAGTTTTTCACACAGAGGGTGGTGAGGCACTGGAACAGGTTGCCCAAGGAGGCTGTGGATGCCCCATCCCTGCAGGCATTCAAGGCCAGGCTGGATGTGGCTCTGGGCAGCCTGGTCTGCTGGTTGGTGATCCTGCACATAGCAGGGGGTTGGAACTGGATGAGCATTGTGGTCCTTTTCAACCCAGGCTATTCTATGATTCTAGGATTCTATAATTCTATGATGACATGAGTTTGTTTTGTAGCATGAAGATATATCAGTGTCTGAGCTACCTATGTATTGTGCCTTGGTAGTTTTTTTTAAGCCTATTTCCATGCTTTTTTTGGATATGAAGAGAATAGCACAAATGGAAGTCCTTGGTTTTCTTTTATGATTCTTTAAGGAAAATCTCAGAATGCAGAAATAATTTAAAATAGTGAGAACAATTTATGTGCTGCTAACAGTTAATGCTAGCAACACTGAAGAGCCAGGAAGAAAAACAAAGTGGTTGAGCCATGCCAGATCCAAGAGAAGCAAAGCTCTCCTGCGTTTGCACACCTTCAGCTTGAGCAATCAGAGAATGGGAGGGAATTTGGAATGAAATCACTAGGAATTATAAACATGAGTCTTTTGACCCCAGTAGCTGGTTTTATTTGACAAGAAAAGCAAGCAGGTTTTGCTTAACTGTGGGTAGGTGCTAGCCTAGTCACACAGGACAAGTTTTGGATCCAGTCTACTGAGTACCATCATCTCTAATCTGAAAAGCCTGTGCTGAGATAAAAGGGTTTTAAATCAATAATTCCAGAACTGTTGGCTTTCAGCAGTTGTGCTGAAAAAAAAGAAAAAGTATCCACATTGAGTAGGTGGATCCATACCCTCCAGTTTCTCTGGAGAGGAAGACTGGAGTCTGAAGGAGTTATTGGAGTTTTGCACACACAGGTCACTTAGCTCCCAGAAACCCTGAGTTACAGTGGCCTTGTTGAGAGCATGGGTAGATGCTGAAATCAGTGTGCTGCCTGACAGCCCAGCATAGCATCTGTGAATCCACTGGGAATGAGACTTCATGCAGCAAAAATCCAGAATCACCAAGCTGGCTGCATGCACAACTTTAGCTTCAGTCAAAAGGTAGTCAGCCGTGGCTCCAAGTGACTCAGGTTTTAGGTGAATATTTGATGTGTTGCAATCTATATAAATTGTGCCTGCTACAGGTCTTGAAAATTATGCTCAACTTCTTATGCTTTTTCATATTATCTATATCATAGTTCCTCAGGAAACTTCAGAAACTCTACTCTTTCCAGTGTAAAAGTACTTTCCTACATCAAAGTACTGCCATTTGTATGCTGTATAAGTAAATGAAATGCTAACATATGAACCTGAATTGAATTCTGACTCTAAGCGGAAAGGTAAAGATAATGGAATATTGCATTTCCAAAAATAGTCCATTTTTGTTTTTTCTTTGGATTTGGATTGATCTTAATTCTCCTTTCTCCCTGATTTTTAAATGTTCACAGTAAACTAACTGAAAACAACTTTCTGCTGTCTGCAGATGTGACTAAGCAGCTCTTCCTGTATTCACTCTGCTGCACATATTGTTGAGCTTGTGTACCAACAGTGAGTCACTGCCTCAGCTGGAGGAATGGTGGTATACAACCAAGACACCAAACAGGGGCTCTCCCTAGGAAATCAAGCAAAGAAAACAATTTCCACAGTGTTTTGAATGCAAAACTGGCATGGCTACAGTTTTTGCCCATAGTCTAGAAAAGCCACTCTTTTCTCCAGTGCTTCTAAGGACAACTGCAGCTGTGTGGTTCTCCTTGGTGTGATGCTGTTACCTGGGTACAAAGAAGGATGAGTTGGTTCGGGGTTAAGCACACACTGATTCTGCAGGCTGGGAGTTACAGATCATAGCTGACATAAAAGCAAAGGAGCAAAGCTTTAATCCCAGCTGCTCCAATGGCAAAAGCAGTAACTGCAGGTAACTGCAGCAGCATTGCTCCTGAATATTCATGCAGTTATGCCTCTGAGTGGTGGTGAGTTTGAGATCCTTCTCTGTCAGATGAAAAGACACCCTGCATGTGTGGGCACAGCCATGCTTGCACCCCTACTGCAAGCTGGGGATGTTATGAGAGAGTGTCAAGAAGCCATCTTGGAGCTTCCCAGTAAAATATATGCAGTGTGAAGCCTTGAAGTGATGTAATTTAAGAGGAATTCAAAGTGTAGGCAAAGGTTACGCACTTCTCTTTCAGTAATATAGTAAAGGAGAATTAAAAAGAAGCATATGAATAAAAAATGTGAGTGCCTGGATGAATAGAATGACATTTTACAAAAGGACAAAGAATAGCTCTGAATAATATCTAAAGTGTAGTATTGCAAGTTGCTTGAATTAATAACAACAACATTTTTAAACGGTCAGAAATTGGTTCAGAATGGTAGCTAGTATTTAAAGCTGACTAAAGGAATCCTTTTCCTTCTGCCACCTTTGCTGTGACACCTGGGACCCACTGCCAGCTGATGCTGGGGCAGTGGGACCTGCCCTCTTGCCCTGTGGGTTAAGGTGCACCAGCCTCGGTGATGGCTTTTTTGGGATGGCCATTTGCAGAAATGATTGTGTCGGCTGCTCAGCCAAATCAGCAAGCATCTGGGAAAATCTGTCACTGCCACAAGAAAGGGTGAGGGAGAATGTCTGCACACCTTGCATAGATTGTAGCCCAGGTGGTACAGCAAAAGACTCTGCCCTGGCTAGCAGAGGAGGTCTACAGGATTTTCTATAGATACTCAATTGGCACTTTTTTTCTTCTGCCCTGCATGAAGCCTCTTAGTGAGGTGCTTTGAGTCACCCCTTCGTTGATGCTGTTGCATACAGCTCAGCTAATTGCATGCTGTAGCTTCACTACATACCAGCTCTTCAACCAGACTCTCCTGAAGAAAACTCCCAATCAAAAGTGTGAGGATGGGGCCTGAGAGCTTGTAGTTTGAGCTTTAGTAGTGTAGACAGTCAGCAAGGAAAGTGGTATTTTGAAGTTCTCTGAAGCAGAGCCCTGCTGGCAATGGAGATACAACGGCAGTGGGGCAGCACCTGGCCTGCTTTGAGGAATGCAAGAATGCCAGCAAGAAGGAGCACAACCTTCTCCAGAATTGTGATTCTTCCCCCTCTCTGTCCTTGTCTTGCTGCCAAAAAGAGGAAGCAAGCAAGCACAAAAAATACCCGATCACCATCATTTGTATCAAATGGAGCATAGAGTTCCCTGCCTGTGAGCTGAATGCTGATGGTGTGGACCCCTCTCCTCTGGTGTTCAACTTCCTGGTGGTGAAGTCTCCATCTCTCTCAACTTGTTTCATTGGTCTATTGCATGTCGGGGGACTGTGTTGTGTGGAATATGTGTCTGTTGCAACAACCCTGCGCTTCATATTGTCTTTTTATCAATGAAATTACGAGGCACAGTTACCACAAGGGCTGAATAACCATTTTGCTGCTTTTAATGCCTATTAAGTATAGTTATAGAGACAATATCAACCTCTGCTTCTCTAAAACTATTATACTCCTAAAGCCATTTTTGTCACCAACATATTTTTGTTGATATGTTTGAAAAGCAGAGCAGGCATCACCTGCATGCTTGTCCTTGGGTGGCAAGTCCTCAGAGGCTGCAGGCGACATGTGTGGTTAGATCTAGAGCAGGAGGCTGAACGAATAGGAAGGCTTTTCCTGGACTAACAAGAAAATCAGATAAAATCATGTTTATGCAAGTTTTATGTAATTGTGATGGTTGTTGCGCTGTCAGTGAACTGATGAGTTCACTGCTTAGTTCACTGCAATCTCCCAATCAATTCATGAGCTCTTTGGAAGATGGCATTTTTTTTCTAATAACCCTGAATACCTTCCCTTGGCTGCTATTTCCAAACAAAACAAAGTCATGTTAAAAGCCAGAAAAAAAATTATATAGAAATTATCTGTGGGTCAGAATCAAAATTTTACTAGAAAATGCGTGGATGGAGGAAACCCACTGACCAGTTTGACCAGTTTTCCTCATCTTTTTCAGGTCAGATGAACTGAGTGCTTCCCTGGTTGCTAACCACATGTTGTGGAGGTGACTCCACTCTTCCATGGTGAAGAGGAATCAGTTAGTTCAAGGTCATTGTGAAACCCGATAAGACCAACATTTTTTCTTGTAATGGAGATGTCCTGCTCTTCTTCAACTACTGAAGAACGCGTAGTAGTGAGCATGCTAATAGCTGAACCTGAGAGCACAAATCTCTCAAAAACCCAAATTCTCCATCCTCAGAGGCAGTGAATTTGTTCTTCAGGATTGACAGTGGGATGTTCAGGTTAGGTCAGTGCAGTGAACTCATCACCAAATTTGGATGTTGTGTACTCTGGTCCAGTAACAGATGCATGATGTTAGAAGTGAGATAGCTTACTTTGGCAATGTGAAGAGATATTGCATTTTTTTTTGTGGAAAGAATGAAGCTGTTGAAACCAAAGAACAACAAATTGTGTGATTTGTGTGTGTGTGTTTGTTTGTTTGTTTTCATAACCAAGAGCTCTGCTCATGATTTAGATGCCTTTGGTTTGTACATGCTATGGCCCTAAGAGTTGTTAAGTAAGTGTACTGGAAACAGTTTGTTGTGATGGAGGGTGAAAAAGAAATTAGATAAACTTTATCATTCAGAGTTGGATGACATTTGGGAAATGCTAAATTAACCTTCAAAATGTCCCCAGACATCTTGTTTGGAGTGGGGAGCATGGCTAGACAGGAAGACAAAGATGTTCAATCTGGTTAACATTGACAACGAAGAGATGCATGCAAAAAGAATCCCTTCAGCACTCATGAATGCATTCCCTCAGTCAATGGTGTTTCATCAAGTAATGAATAATTTCTGCATCTGTCTTACTGAACAAAAAATTCCAGGTAGCAGTATATTTAGAGGGAGCAGTATAGATTTAGCCTCAATGTAGCTTAATGCAGAGAGGTTATAAAAATAAAAACACACAAAATAAACAAACAAAAAAGACCAAAACATAACAAAACAAAACAAAAAACACCCTGAATTCTCATAGTATTACCTTCCTGTGTGTATGGAAGCTGTTGAGTCATGGCCTGAACCACTGATTGATCACCTGAGGCAAGCTCTGAGTCAGCCTGGAGCACAGGTGAAGGCAATTCAGCTGTGTGACTGAAGGGGTGAAGCCTGGCTGCAGCTCTCCTAGACTCCATTTAAGGGCTGACTGCCACTGGGGAAGGGTCTCTTGCTGGAGATCCTTCCTTTATGGAGTCTTTCCTGTGAGCCTACATCTTTGGATACAGGTGAGCGTTCCTTTATTTTTTTTTTTCTTATTTTCACTGTGATAATCTTTCTAGCTGTAACACTGTTTCAGTAAGAGGAGAAGAAAACAAACCCAATTCTTTGTTTTTGTTGATAGCACGACTTTGCCATTGATTTTTGGGGGTCAAATTTCAGACTTCAAAACAATGAAATGAAAGTGGAATGGGAAATGTTTGTAGGTCAACTGTTGTGAAGGCTGTTGCCAGCCTACCTTGTGCTCACAGGTGCCACGCTGGTAATCCTGTATGTGAGATACTGGTGCAGGTATTTTGCCTTTCAGGGAGAGGCTCTCCCTTAGGTATGGCTCAAGCATGCTGAGGTCCTAGCATCTCTGGCCAATTCACGGATGGGCTTTTCTCTTCTTGCTCGAGGCAGTTGTGTGCTGAGGTCCTTCCAAGAGATATCCTGACCCACTGCTGCTTGGCTGCAGGTGTTCTGGCATTTAGACAAAGGCAGTTGTTAACTTGTTTCTGAAGCAGAACATCTCAATGACCACATGGGAATGCACTGAATACAGTGCCTTCAGGAGGGATAAACTCTCACTAATCCTCCATTCAGGACAGAAAAGTCTCAGGTGTTTGCCAAGAACCTATGAGCAAGTTTCCTTTTCTCTCTCTCTCTCTCTTTTTTTTTTTTTAAATAAATGAATCTTCCTGAAATTAATTGAATTAATTAATTGAATTAATTAATGGAAGCAGACCCAAGCAATCACATTGCAGATTAAATCTGTGGTAGGTAATATCATTTTGCTGTACAGTGAAAATGAAAAATGATTTCTTCCATATTTGCTCTGTGTAATGTACCACATGTAAAATCCTATACCGTGCCAGAGCATAGAAGAGGAAGAGACATCCTCAGATAGTTTAAGAGACCATTCTCACCTATGTCTTGCTGTAACAGTACAGTAGTCTGGGCATGTCAGTAGAGAAAAAAAAAAAAGATATACCCCTAGTAAGTAAATGACAGGACATTCACAGTTGGATGTTGCAGGGAATGGGATTTTATTTCTTATCCAAATTGTGGTAATTTTTGCCTGGAAATAAAACAAACAATTACTTTTTTTAAACTGTGACTCAACCAGAGTGACCAAAACTGCAGCTGCTGCTCCCATGCAATAAAATATTGGAAAGTTCACGAAAAATTTAAACTACTTAAGTATTAGTACAGAGTACTGAATTCCAAATACCAGTATGTTAATTAAAATATTCTGTTTACCATAATTGCTTGCAGGTTTGATTCCTTCATCAAGGCACTGGCTCTGTGGAATACTCCAAAGTCAGATGATTTTGGTCATGGCTTGAGACCAAGGTAGTGAATTTTACTGACTCTAAGACTTCCTGTCTGTTAGCACCTTTGAAACAGATCCCATGGAGCTTGTGCTGCTCAGTTCCACTTAAGAGTGAGGAGGAGCAAAATTGGAAATCTTGACTACGAAGGCTTACGCTGTCCTTTAGATTGCTTATAGGAATCTATAGTCCCTATAGATGTAATTTCAAGCATACTCAGTGAACCAGGAACTACATTATTTCACTGCTGAGACTAGAATAATACCAAGAGCATTCAGGAAGTTGATGGAATAGACTTTGAGTATCCTATGTCCCCACAGTGTCACTGAGTACCCTGTTTCCAGACTGCTGGTATTTTATGATTTCCTGCTTGTAGTGTGATTTGAATCCTCCAAATGTTTCTTGGTATGAGGACAATCTTTCAAGAAACAGGAATGAGTTGTTGTTCTAGGAAATGTGTTACTTTTTCCACTTCTATCAGTATTTAAGTGATATTTCCCAACATACTTAGTAGGTTTTCTTAAATGATTCTATCTATGTCAGTGCGCGCTATTTCCTCTGTGTTTTTCTTGGCTGATCTGAAAAATCTCTGTGACCTGTCAAATGTCAGTTTGAATTGAGATGCCAGTTCAATTAGCTCAGTTCTGAAATAACAAGTGCAAACATGTTAAAGGCGTCTTGTGTTTTTGAACAAACAAACATCAACTCCTACTAGAAGCAGAAAAAGAATCTTCCTGACCTATGCTAAGAATGGGTCAGCCTATCACTGATATTCACTTGTCTCCCAACAGGCATGCTCTAGCATGTGAACTAAAGTTCATGTTGCTTTATCTAAGCAAATTAAATTGATTAATTAACTTTCAAAATACAGCAACCCATTTGCCTACAGGCTTCTGCAAATATCCAACTGGGTACAATAATGATCGTTTACAATTATTCTTGTGAATTTACAATTAAACCTGGTTTTGTATGGTTGCTCATAGCTCAGAATGATTCTATTGTATATTCCTTGATGCATGAATGTAGACCTCATTTAAAAAAAACAAACAAATACAGCTTCAACTGAAAGTTATAGAGGTGCGCTAAGACGCAATAACTGACTCCTGGGTCCAACAATTTCTGTGAATACTTTGTCTGATTTATTTTCTTAAGAATTCAGTTTTCCATCCTCAATGAGAAGCCCCAAGGCACATGAAAATCTTGTGGAAAGGAAGGTAGGCTGAGAAAGAGGGGAGCAAGCAAAAAAGAATGAGAAAGCACACTCAGCCTCAGGAGTCAAAGAAAAGAAGTTTTCCCTCAAGTTCAGATGGAACCACCTGTGTTCCAGTTTGTAGCACATCTTGCCCCTTGTCCTGTTGCTGGGCAACACTGAAGAGCCTGGCCCACCCATCTGACTCCTGCCCTTAAGATATTTACAAGCGTTGATAAGATCCCCTCTCCGTCTCCTCCAGGCTGAGTAGTCCCAGGTCCTTCAGCCTTTCCTCATAAGGCAGATGTTCCATCCCCCTAATCACCTTTGTGGCCCACCACTGGGCTCCCGAGAAGCTCCCTGCTTTCCTTGAGCTGAGAAGCCCAGGAGAGAACACAGCACTCCAGATGTGGGGTCACCAGGGCAGGGCAGAAAGCGAGGATCACCTCCCTCAACCTGCTGGCCACGCTCTTCTCAATCCACCCCAGGATCCCATTGGCCTTCTTGGCCACAGGGGCACACTGATGGCTTGTGGTCCACCTGCTGTCGTCCAGGACCCAGGGTCCTTCTCCATAGAGCTCCTTTCCAGCATGTCAATCACAAACCAATTCTGATGCATGTGCTTAATGCCCGCTCCTGTTGAAGCTGGTGCCATTATTAGCACTCCAGTCCTCAAACACACATCCAGCCTTTCTAAGGGCAAAACTCTTCATTGCCTTAGGATTAACACATCAGCACGGGAAACTCAACTGCTCCATTGGTGTGCTTTGGCAAAAAGCGAAAGCTTTCTGCTAGTCATGGCAGAAATTGACAGATTCTTGAGGAAAGCAGACATAGGTGCCAAGGGTGAACTAAACAGTGGACATCTGAAACATAACCCAACCTCAGCACTTCAGGTGATCTACCTTTTTCCTTAGGCATAGCCATGAACTGTTTGTAGTGGTTCAGCTTGGATACTAGGAAAAATTTCTTCTCAGAAAGAGTGGTGATATGTTGGAATAGGCTGCTCAGCCCTGCTTGCCCTGTCCTGGATTCCTGACCTCCCTAAAGAGACAATCATTGGACACTGCCTTGCAATGGATTGCTTTTAAGTGGTGAAGTCCCCATCCCTGGAAGCTTTCAAGAAAAGGGTAGATGTGGCACTTAGGGACGTGCTTTGTCAACATGGATGACAGTTGGACTAGATGATCATAGCAGTCTTCCAACCTTCATGATTCTATGATTTCTTCAGTACAAAGCAGTGCCTTAACATGCTCTTGTTCCTGGTGATGACTGAAGAGGCTCAAAGCCTTTTGTTTTTTGATAAGAAAACAAAGCTTGAAGGGTCCTAAGATTTTCAGTGAAGAAACAAGTCTTATTTTGATTTAGAAGATAGCAACTGCAGACAGAAACCGTACTTTCTTAGCCTCCATTGGTTTGCAGTCATTAGGGCACACAAGGTCCCAGAAGTGTTCAGACTTTTTCTTTGAAATGCCAAGCTAAGCATGCAGGCTGGTTGACAGTCCCAGGGTTTTCTCAGATGTAATCTTGGGCTGTCCTGAAAGGAACAAGCGTGCAAAGGAAAAGCCTTCATCACCCTTCTGCTGATACAGGAAAAGATGAGCTATGCAGCATCAGAGACTCTCACAGGAAAGGAGAGCTTTGCTGAAAAATGTTGACGGCTGACTGTAACCAGGCACAGAGAAAGGCAGAGCTCCTGAAGTTGCTCAGTGGGGGTACATAGATTTGAGTTTTCTGGGCAAAGCAGTCAGCATGAGCAAGTTGCAGTTTCATCACAGGATAGTTTTATAAATCAAAAGTCTCAGATTTTATTAAAACCTGTAGAGCAAACAGAAAAACAAATCTCTATCCCCTCAGGCCTCATAAGAGCAGAGTGCAGGGAGACAATTGCCTCCCTGTCCCTGCTGGCCATCCCTCTTCTGATGGAGCCCTTGGTAAAGATGTTAAAGAGCACCGGTCCCAAGACAGACCCCTGGGGGACTCTGCTCATTACTGGCCTCCTCCTGGACATGGAGACATTGACGACCACCCTCTGTCTGTGGCCTTTCAAACCAGTTTCTTATCCATCGAGTGGTCCACCCATCAACTTCACATCCCTCCAATTTGGAGGTACGGATGTGGTGGGGGACCATGTCAAAGGACGAAAACTTGCTGGGAGGAATGGTGATGGCAAAAGTTGAAATATGGGGAGGTGTGGCAGGTTGATTAAATCAGCTTGCCACGAACTCACGATAGTAAGCATTATGTGCTCACCATGCTGGAGGTAACCACTGGGTGCCTTGAAACATGCAGTAGCCCATGCTACAACCCAAAACACCATATTGGGTCTGGAGAAACAAGTCCTGTGGCGACATGGCACCCCAGAAAGAATTGGGTCAGATGGCGGGACACATTTTGAAAATTCCCTTGCAAACACTTGGGCCAAAGATCTTGGCATCGAGTGGACTTATCATATTCCCTTGCATGCACCAACTTCTGGTAAAATCAAACAGTACAGTGGGTTGTTGAAAACTATGTGGAAGGCAATGGGGGGTGGAACGTTTAAGCAGTGGGAGAAGCATTTGGCAGAAGCCACCTGGTTGGCCAGTACACAAGGATCTATGAGCCTAGACTGTTGTAGTGGAAAGCTGATACCACAAGGTATCTTACTGTGAAGACTGTATGGGAACTGCTGAATCAGGGCCTGAACCTCTGATTGACCACTTGAGGTGAGCAATGGGTCAGCCCTGGGAGCACAAGGGAAGGCAATTCACCTGTGCTGCAGGAAGGGATGGAGCTTGGTCCCATTTAAGAGCTGACTACCAGTGGGGAAGGAAGGATCTCTTTCTGGAGATACCTCCCTTTGGAGTTTTCCAGTGAGCCCAGGGCAAGGGTAAGCCCTTTATTATTCTTTTTGGTGTAATAACCTGCTTAGCCAAACTCTCTTGTAGATTTCTTAATTATAACACCTGTATAATCGTTGATTATACAGAAGACTGAAGAGATTAAATGAAAACGTAAGTCAGAACAAAGCATTCCAACTCATTGCTCCATCACAATGTTGTTTATTGGAAGAATCACAGAACAACAACTAAGAACAACAACTAACTTCAGAATTAACTTAAATCCTTATCATATAAAAGGTCTACAGGTGGTGGTTTCAGAGGGACCCTTCCTGGCGTGAACTTCTTGGCTTTAAACTGCTCCAGCTCTTCGGCTGTTAATTCACTCCTCGGTGTATACAACTGGCCTGGTCTGATACCATTTGGGAATGCAGAAGGCGCGGACGTGATGTTGTGTCCAGAGGCACCGGCAGTCTGTGCAGCAGAAGCACTGCTTGCACCCGAGTGAGAAGTTCCTGTCGCTGCCTGGGGAGTTCCAGCAGCTGTCAGCGGAGCGGTGCTGGAAGAGTTTGCAGCAGCAGAACGTTCAGGGCCGGGAAGCCCAGAAGTTCCAGAACCACTGGTCGTTGCAGAAGCGTTAAGTGAGAAGGGGGCTGCAGATGGAGCTGAAGAAGCGCCAGTCCCAACAGGATGGGGAACGCTGTGGGAGGACGTCACCCCGAGTGCAGGAGGACTGGAGGCAGCAGCAGAGCTCCCCACAGCTGGAGCGCTTCCAGATGGGACGCTGGGATTTGCGTTCGAGGACGAACCGGCAGCACCACTGCTGCTGCTCTCTGGAAAGCCTGCAGTGAGGAAATGGGTCAGAACGCTCAGAATGGGTACACCTGCCATACTGAAACACTGCTGCATTTCAGTACTGCAGAAGAACACTTATCAACGCCTGTTTAATGGCTGGTTCTTTATGTAGAAACTTACTTGGGGACCCAGTGCTTGGGGCTTGCTGTCCTCCCGATCCAAGAGAAGGCAATGGCTGAGTGACCGCATTCTTGCTCCGAGACAGCTGAAAAAGTTCCAAATACATCCATGAGAACTACATTCCAACACAGGCAAGTATCTTTCAATGCACACTTAAAGCAAAAACCTATGTGTGCCACCCAGCTGAACGCAACTCTGAGGAACTTAATCAAACGCTGGCCACAAGCAGTTGCAGCTTTAAACAAAACGCTCTCAGGCTGTCTGCAAGCACCCTAGAAGCAGAAATCTGCTGAGTGACGGGCAAAAAGTAATTGCAATCCCCAAATCCTCTTGGAGCTCTCATTCTCCTCTCACTTGTTCTGGTTTGTTGCATGACTCTATCTGTATCACTGCTATGGCTCAGTCTGCTCTCTGAGCGAGGAACAATCATTGCCTGTGCTGAAGCCTGAACCCTGAGCTCTGTCTAAATGTGAATCCTAAGAAAAACCTTCACTCAAGAGTTAAGAGAAAAGCAAATATCAGGAACAGAAATATTTTACCTTTTCTTAACACTTACCTTCGGCGCTTTTTTCGAGGCATTTGAAGCCTTCAGCTCCTGCAGCCTGCTTCTCCATTGTTGCATGTACTGATTGAAAGCATTTATCTAAATGTGGGAAGACACAAACATGCTTTTATGAGGCATGGCTTTTATTTTTTTCTTTTTGGTGTTTTTTTTTTTTTTTGTTTTGTTTTAAAGAGGGAACAAGAGTGATCTGACCTACGGAAAGGAAATTTCAGACTGGGTAAGTCAGGTTTTGCCCACTTTATGAACAGAAACTCATGCTTTGGATAATACGTTTTGTACCTGCGTAATTGGTGAGGCCTGTGCAGTTATCAGAAAGAAGAAGGGAGAATCATAGACCTGTTTGAGTCAGAAGGCACTGTAAAGCCATCTGACCCAACTGCCCCGCAATGAACAGGGGCACCTACAGCCAGGTCAGGTTGCTCAGTTACGGCAAAACCTTCAGGCCAGCAGCTCCTGTTGTTTTCTACTCAGTGCACAGAAAACTGAACGTATGAGGGCATTCTTACGTTCCCCTCGAGTTTGGTATTCGCTGAGTCAAGAGCGGCCACCTGAAGAGCAGTACCCACTCCTAGCCTGAAGCCTCCACACCAAAGGTCAGCTGTTTGAAATACTTACATAGTATCCAGTGTTCTCTCGTGCACTGCAGTTGTAATACCCCAGGCGCACCTCCTCAGGGGAGAACTCTGGAAAGCCTGCAGGGAGGCAACCAATCAGCATGCTCCAAAGGAAATACAACAAAAATACAAAATTGCCCTCTAGAGTTACACAAGAAACTGCCCTTGCTACACCATCTGGGACAAGCCAGGTCTACTTGGAGACACAAAAAGGACTCCTGGTGCAACTTCGGGGGTGCAAAACCACCAAGGAAATACCGTAATCCAATATCCCAGCCTGTTGCATCGCAAGGCAAGTCTTCACCTTGCAAGTGCTTCCATTGAGGCATAGCAGTGTGGACAAGTATAGAAATGCAGTCTAAACAATAGCAGCACTCTGCACTCAGCAAGGCTAAAAATGGTACCGACCTAAGACATTAGGCTTGCCCGTCACAGGAGAGTAACACGAAAACATCCACTGTCCAGAAGATTCCCAGCTTGCCATGTCTTTCGCTACACAGTCACTAGAAAACAGAACAGAACAGTCAGAAGCCAAACGGCGAAAAGCAAAGTCAAACTCAAACAGCCAAAGCCATCCCCATTAATTCCAAAGGACGCTGCTCAGAGGGAACAACTGAAGAATACTACAATTATCTGTGAAAGACACAACAGTCACTCTGCTGGACGCACAGATGTCCCAACAAAGCGTTTTACCGTATCATCGAACCGCAAGTAAATCACATCAGGTCTGTAAGAGAAACAAAACCCCAGTGCTTTCTATGGTTCCCCCCACACGTCCCAGCTTCCATCCTCCAGAACATGTCCTCTCCGTTATCCAGAGGAAGCCAGTAAGCACTTAAGCAGCTCCTTGCGAGCGCTTCCCAGGGGACAGGGTCATCACTTACGAAACTCTCCGCTGTCCATCTCTGTGGCCATCACCCGGGTCTGCACTGCTTAACGCAGAGCGCGCCTTCTGTTTCTGCGTGGAGACTGTGCTTTTCTTGCCTGCTGGTCCAATACCAGAGGCACCAGAGGGTCCTGCTCCATCACGGCTGCCACCTGATGTGCTCTTTGTAAGCACAGGAGGCTGGATAACGGCTGCGGGAGCGCCCCGTTCTCCTGCAGCTCCTCCCTTGTGCTGGAGCAAGTCTGGCCGGAGAAGGTTTATCTTTCTCAGGGCAGGAGCAACACGTCCTCCTCCATCACCTCCCATGTACTGGATCACGGGTGGCTGGCTAAGATTTGTGTCTATCTGGGTAGCAGCATTTGATCCTTCTACAGCTCCTTCCTTGTGCTGGATCACCAAAGGCTGGCTAAGATCTGTGTCTATCTCGGTAGCAGCATTTGATCCTTCTACAGCTCCTTCCGTGTGCTGGATCACCAAAGGCTGGCTAAGATTTGTGTCTATCTGGATTGCAGCATTTGATCCTTCTACAGCCCCTTCCGTGTGCTGGATCACCAAAGGCTGGCTAAGATTTGTGTCTGTCTGGGTAGCAGCATTTGATCTTCCTACAGCTCCTTCCTTGTGCTGGATCACTAGAGGCTGGCTAAGATTTGTGTCTGTCTGGGTAGCAGCATCTGATCTTCCTACAGCTCCTTCCTTGTGCTGGATCACTGGAGGCTGGCTAAGATTTGTGTCTGTCTGGGTAGCAGCATTTGATCTTCCCAAAGCTCCTTCTTTGTACTGGAACACAGCTGGCCCGATAAGATCTGTGTTTCTCTGGGTTGCAGCACCCAATCCTCCTTCAGCTCCATCCTTCTGCTGGAATACTGGTGGCTGGCTAAGGCTAATGGCACCCAATCTCCCTACAGCTCTTCCCATGTGCTGGATCATGGGTGTCTGGCTAAGGTTTCTGTCTATCTGGGTAGAAGCATTTGATCCTCCTACAGCTCCTCCCTTGTACTGGAACACGGCTGGCCGAATAAGATTTCTGTTCCTTGGGATACCAGCACCCCGTTCTGCTACAACTCCTCTCTTGTCCTGAATCACGGGTAGCTGGCTAAGATTTGTAGTTGTCTGAGTAGTGTCTCCCGATCCTGCTACAGCTCCTCCCATGTGTGGGAGCACAGGTGGATGGATAAGTATTGTATTTGTCTGAGTAGTGTCCCCTGATCCTCCTGCAGCTCCTCCCATGAGCTGGATCATGGGGGGCTGGCTAGCAATTGTGGTTGTCTGAGTTGTGGTAACCTGTCCTCCTACAGCTCCTCCCGTCTGCTGGAGCACAGCTGGATGGATCAGGTTTGTGTTTGTCTGACTAGTGTCTCCCCATCCTCCTACAGTTCCTCCCTTGTGCTGGATCATGGGGGGCTGTCTATGGTTTGTCTTTGTCTGAGGAGTATCTCCCCATCCTCCAACAGCTCCTCCCATCTGCTGGATCATGGGGGGCTGGCTAGCAATTGTGGTTGTCTGGGTAGTGGCTCCTGATCCCCCTACAGCTCCTTGCATGTGCTGTATCACAGCTGGATGTATGAGGATTGTATTTGTCTGACTAGTGTCTCCCCATCCTCCTACAGCTCCTCCCGTCTGCTGGATCATGGGGGGCTGGCTAAGGTTTCTATTTGTCTGACTAGTGTCTCCTGATCCTCCTACCGCCCCTCTCTTGTAATTGAACATGGCTCCTCTCTTGTACTTTAACGGGGCTGGCCGCATAATGTGTGTGTTTCTGAAGGTAGCAGAACCCCATCCTCCTACAGCTCCTCCCGTCTGCTGACACACAGGTGGCTGAATAAGGGTTGTATTTGTCTGACTAGTGTCTCCCCATCCTCCTACAGCTCCTCTCATGTGCTGATGCACAGGTGGCTGTCTAAGATTTTTATTTGTCTGAACGTGGGCTCCCCATCCTCCTACAGCTCCTCCCGTCTGCTGGATCATGGGCGGCTGGCTAGGGATTGTGTTTATCTGAGTAGTGTCTCCTGATCCTCCTACAGCTCCTCCTGTGTGCTGGACCATGGAGGGCTGGCTAGGGATTGTGTTTGTCAGGGTCCTGGTACTCCATCCTCCTACAGCTCCTCCCGTCTGCTGGATCATGGAGGGCTGGCTAAGGTTTGTATTTGTCTGACTAGTGTCTCCTGATCCTCCTACAGGTCCTCCTGTGTGCTGGAGCACAGGTGGATGAATAAGGGTTGTATTTGTCTGACTAGTGTCTCCCCATCCTCCTACAGCTCCTCTCATGTGCTGATGCACAGGTGGCTGGCTAAGATTTTTATTTGTCTGAACGTTGGCTCCCCATCCCCCTACAGCTCCTCCCGTCTGCTGGATCATGGGGGGCTGGCTAGGGATTGTGTTTATCTGGGTCCTGGTACTCCATCCTCCTACACCTCCTCCCGTCTGCTGGATCACGAAGGGCTGGCTAAGGTTTGTATTTGTCTGACTTGTGTCTCCTGATCCTCCTACAGCTCCTCCCGTCTGCTGGAGCACAGGTAGATGAATAAGGATTGTATTTGTCTGACTAGTGTCTCCCCATCCTCCTACAGCTCCTCTCTTGTAGTTGAACATGTCTCCTCTCTTGTTCTTAAACAGGGCTGGCCGCATAATGTGTGTGTTTCTGAAGGTAGAAGAACCCCATCCTCCTACAGCTCCTCCCATCTGTTGGATCATGGGGGGCTGGCTAGGGATTGTGTTTGTCTGGGTCCTGGTACTCCATCCTCCTACAGCTCCTCCCATCTGCTGGATCATGGGGGGCTGGCTTGCAATTGTGGTTGTCTGGGTAGTGGCAACCCATCCTCCTACAGCTCTTCCTATCTGCTGGATCATGGGGGGCTGGCTTGCAATTGTGGTTGTCTGGGTAGTGGCAACCCATCCTCCTACAGCTCCTCCCATCTGCTGGATCATGGGGGGCTGGCTAGCAATTGTGGTTGTCTGGGTAGTGGCAACCCATCCTCCTACAGCTCTTCCCATCTGCTGGATCATTGGGGGCTGGCTTGCAATTGTGGTTGTCTGGGTAGTGGCAACCCATCCTCCTACAGCTCTTCCCATCTGCTGGATCATGGGGGGCTGGCTTGCAATTGTGGTTGTCTGGGTAGTGGCAACCCATCCTCCTACAGCTCTTCCCATCTGCTGGATCATGGGGGGCTGGCTTGCAATTGTGGTTGTCTGGGTAGTGGCAACCCATCCTCCTACAGCTCTTCCCATCTGCTGGATCATGGGGGGCTGGCTTGCAATTGTGGTTGTCTGGGTATTGGCAACCCATCCTCCTACAGCTCCTCCCATCTGCTGGATCATGGGGGGCTGGCTTGCAATTGTGGTTGTCTGGGTAGTGGCAACCCATCCTCCTACAGCTCCTCCCATCTGCTGGATCATGGGGGGCTGGCTAGCAATTGTGGTTGTCTGGGTAGTGGCAACCCATCCTCCTACAGCTCCTCCCATCTGCTGGATCATGGGGGGCTGGCTTGCAATTGTGGTTGTCTGGGTAGTGGCAACCCATCCTCCTACAGCTCTTCCCATCTGCTGGATCATGGGGGGCTGGCTTGCAATTGTGGTTGTCTGGGTAGTGGCAACCCATCCTCCTACAGCTCTTCCCATCTGCTGGATCATGGGGGGCTGGCTTGCAATTGTGGTTGTCTGGGTATTGGCAACCCATCCTCCTACAGCTCCTCCCATCTGCTGGATCATGGGGGGCTGGCTTGCAATTGTGGTTGTCTGGGTAGTGGCAACCCATCCTCCTACAGCTCCTCCCATCTGCTGGATCATGGGGGGCTGGCTTGCAATTGTGGTTGTCTGGGTAGTGGCAACCCATCCTCCTACAGCTCCTCCCATCTGCTGGATCATGGGGGGCTGGCTAGCAATTGTGGTTGTCTGGGTAGTGGCAACCCATCCTCCTACAGCTCCTCCCATCTGCTGGATCATGGGGGGCTGGCTTGCAATTGTGGTTGTCTGGGTAGTAGCAACCCATCCTCCTACAGCTCCTCCCATCTGCTGGATCATGGGGGGCTGGCTACTGACTGTGTTTGTCTGGGTGCTGTTACCCTGTCTTCCTCCATGTCGTCTCAAGCGCTGGAGCACGGATGCCCGGGCAGCGTTTGCGTATCTCTGGGTAGCGGCACGCCGTCGTGCTGCGGCTCCTCTGATGGGACCTGCTAACGAAGAAGAAGGGACGCTAAGCATTGCAGACGGCACGCGATTCGCACAGCGCCGCCCGAGGCAGCAAGAAGTGGGAACAAAACATACTTGGGTAGGGGCGCCCCCAGCGGCCGCTGGCACGCACGTTCTGGCACCTGTCGGCGAAGTGGCAGCGACCCCGAAGGGTGGGCTGCGAAGCGGGCATGGCTGCACTGCCTGCCGGCATCAACCACCACCTGCAACTGACAGCCGCCAGGTGACGTCAAACCCCTCAGTGACGTCATCCCCTCAGTGTTCCAAATGCCTGCGGGAGCAAAGTGCTCGGTCCTTGTATTTCTGGACTTGTCAATTTTTCCGAGCGGATCTTGCTCCGCAGACATCACTCACCTCATCTCCTCATTCATCTTCTCAGGAGGCTTTGGGTAACAGAACTGCACCCAAAGCACTGTGTTACTGGCTGCTTTAGTGGGTTGTGTATGTCCTTCACTGCTTTTTTCCTTGCCACTTTGACTTGAAGGACTGAAGATGACTTGTTAGTCCTTAGTATAAGAAAACCATTACCAAAATTAACATGTAGAGGTATATTAACAGATAATCATCATCCAGCTACTCATCTGGAAAATTGAACTCGTTGTATTTTCTCACTTCAGAGAAATCCTAAGTACAAATGCATCAGTTTTACAAGTACCTTAAATATCAAAGTGATAATGAGCGTTGGAAGTTAATTGCATAGTCAATTAGCTTCTAGTTCAGTAAGTCACCTTACTGGCGGTGGACTGTTGGCAGCCAAAGAGCCAAAGCAGTTCCTAGCCATACTTGAAAACTTGCACTTTGCCAGCTGGGTCTTGCCTGGAACTTGCCACTGATCTACTCCTAAGATACAGAAACGTAATGTAGAATGCTGAACTTAGGTAGAGTTTATTCCAGCAATCCCCAGAAATCCTCGATGACTTTCTCTTCTTTTTACACTTTTATTTGCTTTTTATTAAAAACAAAACAAAACAAAAGCCTAAGGAAAAAAGGGAGAGGCTTTTTTTTTTTCTTGTCGTCTTTTAAGAATCCTTCCTGCAGTATAGACTTGGGAGAAGTTGCAGTTGTACCGCACAGTTCTCTGATAAATTGAAAGGAAGATGTCTACATTTTTATGTTCACAATTTCCTAAATCTTCTGTAATTAACATATGGTAATGAAACGCTTTCTGGTAATGCAGTGTCTGTGCTGTCCACTCCATGTTCCTGTGACTACTGAAAAGTGTATGTCAAAATCAGGAAGGAAGAAGAGCATCTGTAAATATTGCCGCAGGCACAGACATTGAGATTTGCTGGAGTATCTCACAGATACCATTTTAGGATGATATTGTTCTATGAAATGTGATGTTCTAGTCTTGAGTGCAGGGGCTGATTTCTACCCACTTCCACATTTAGCTCACAGATGCTGAAATAAAAGCAGGAACTGGTGCTGTGTGAGTGAGCTGGAGATCCTGGAATATGTCTTTCCCATTCTACAGAGACAGCAATCAAATGAACCCTGTTTTTCTAAAGCGTTGTGGAGTTACTGCTGTGTTACTGCTAAGCCCACAAAACAGGTTACAGTGTCTTAAATTCTGTTGTTTCATACTGCTCCTTAAGAACTTACCTCTCCAGTGATGTATACTAAGTCAAATCCAATACAAGAAATGTCAGCTCCTGCCCAGTCTTTTTTGTTTGGTGAAACACTCAAAGCATTTAAAAACCAAGGAGCCATTCTCTGTTGTTTGAATGACAATGCTCAGTTTGTAATGAAGTGCAAGGCCATGGACCTTTACTCATGGAAATCAGTTTCAGGTCCCCCCCAAAACATGAAAAGCAGAAGAAGCATTTTCTTTCAGCCCCAGCCTGGAATCTAAAGAGCATCACCAATTCTGAGGCCAGCTTTGTGCATAACCTTGAAAGCATGAGACTTCCCTGGTGTTTTGATTCGCTCCTCTTACAAAAAGGAGTACAGCACGTCCCCTCTTCCATCTTTCATTTTCACAATCAATTTACATTTGAATACGTGCATTTTGATTAAAAAGCGGCATCTTTTACACACGGGTATTTCCCAAAGTGCTTTTTTTTTTTTTTTTTTTTTTTTTAATATTTGCACCCGCGCTGCAAACAGCCGCCTCCGCCCGGCAGCGTTCCCACACCCAACATGGCTCCTCGACGGCTTCACCCGCTCTTCAGCGCCCCCCTGCCGCTCTGAACTTGCCGTGCCCTTTCTCAAAATGGCGGCCGCCAGCTTCACCCCGCGGCCGCCCTGCCCAGGGGGCGGCCGGGTCGCGCGGTCACGTGGCGGGCGGCGCGCCGTGATGGCGGCGCGGTGCCGGGCGGCGCGCCGGGTTTGTCCGTTCCTGCTGGCTGTGTCGTGCGGTCGGCTCCTGCGGGCTCCGGGCCTCCCGGGGTCGGTGCCGCTTACGGTGCCGGAGGGCCGGGATCGGCGGCAGCGGGGTGAGCGGGGCCGGTGGGCGCGGGCGGGGAGGGAGAGCTGTGGGGGGGGGGGAGGACGGAGTGGGGGGGGGAGAGCGAGCGTCCTCCGAACGGCGTTACGGCGTCCGTGTTCCCTTCACTGAGATGTGCAGCCTCACACAGCCACACGCGTGGCACAAGAGATATCGCGGCTGGTGTCTGCAGACTCGTGAAGGAAATTTACGCTCGCGTTCCGAAGGCGGTGCTCTCGTCCCCCCCCCCCCCCCATCCCGTGATGTAAAAGTGCGTCTGTGATCGCTGTGAGCAAAATCTGAGAAGGAACTGGATTTCAATTCATGCTGCTTTTTTTCTCCCTTACTCTCTCTGCCCCCGTACGTCACCACGTGGACGTTATCTGCTAATTATACTTTCAATGGTGATTATTTTTCTTATGGTCCTAATGCTGTGAATTTCTCAGTGGTTGCTGGGACAAAAACCTGTCATAAATACAGGTTTTAGCATTACTGTATTTAGGAATAGAAAATGCCCAACAGCTGATCACATTCTGCTGCAAAAAAAAGAAAGTGTAGTCCATTTTTAAAATAGCAAGGGACAGAGTTCTTCCCCTCCCCCAAAAAAGGGAAAAATCCCCAAACGTTTATGCTAAGTTAACACGCTGAGAATGAAGAGTGGCAGCTTTGCTTCTTCCCTTCGCTGCTCGTTTTGGTTTGAAGTACAGAGGAAAGGATGTGTGAGCCACCTGGAGCGGTGTGCCTGCCTGCATAGTGTGGCAGTGAGCAACACAGAGAATTTTATAATGTCTTTAAAAGGTCTGTCTCCTTCCTAGATGGCACTGAGTTCTCTGAGATGGGCTATGGAGATGATGAGAACGACTTCTGAGGCCGTGGGCAGTGGCTGATGAGAGAAGCTAAAGAGAGGAACCTCAAAATTGAACCGATTGGTAAATCGAAGCCTTAGGGTTTATATGCTCTTTGTTCTAACAAACACGTCTGACCCTTAATTACTTTAACGGACCGATGTTTTTATGTCGCACTAGACAAGGTAGGGAAGCTCTAGGACTTGGTATGCTTGCATTGATGCTTCTCGCAGACTGTTTGTGCTTTTCTGAAGTCGCATAGCATCCTAGGCAGTGGCTTTGCGATGATCTTCTCATGTCAAACGATGTTAATGCTTAGACCTGATCACAGTGGTGAATATAAATGATTTATTGTTAGGGCTGCATTTCTGAATTTTCACTGTCTGCAGTGAAGCTTCTCAAGTTACGGTTCCCATCCCACTGAGAAAGTCTGCCCTTTCTGTTGCAGAGTGGGAAGGTACATACAAAGTCCATCACTTCTGGAGTGTTTCCCTTCCTGTTGCTGACTGTTTCAGTCAGTGTCACTCTTGCTCTCTGGTAAGGCATGATGCTTGAGATGCTTGAGAAATGGACCTTGGAGGGGTGGGGTGGGAGGTGTGTGTCTGACACGAGTTTTTGCTTTGCTGTGCTTTTAGAGTAGAATATAAGTTCTGCATGTGAAGTATTGAAGTAATGTCTTGTTTTCATGTTGTTACTGACATTCTGTATGACCACGTCTTGAAGTGAAATTGTGGTGAAAAGCGTTGTCTGCCAAGCTGTAGAGACAATGTTAATAGCATACAACGTGTGACAAGCCAAGCGTTGTAGAGAGCTCTGACAGCATGAGTATTCTTTTCAGTAAGGCTGCAGGCTGTGGGCTGAAGGATGAGAGAAATAAGCACCTGCCTTGAATTTTCATACAGATTATTTCCCTGGAGGGCTGATAAAAAAGTTCAGTAGTGAAGGTGAAATATTTATTTATGTGTATGCACTACTACTTTGTATATCAGCAGATACTGACTTCTGTTTACTTTTTGCTTTATAGATATGGAATGAAGGGGCATTTCATAGCAAATGGATGAAGGTATGTCTGTTTTTCCTTCTTAAAAGTGAAATGTGCTTCTGAAGTTCCCTTGTCTGATTTTTCTCTAGAGAAGAAACCTTCATCCTGATGACTTCTTTGCTTCCTGACCTCTCATGGTAGCTGCAGGCATGAAGTGCTAACAGGAACACAGGATCCTTGGATTTTTTTTTTTCTGAAGCTTTTATTTTGAACTTTGTAAGTCAGTGTATGCTAAGGAGGGCATTTTAAAGGAAGCTGCAGTTGAACCGTATGAATTCATCTTCTTACTGTCTGGAAAGCAGCTTATTTTATAAGTCAGAGGTCCAGAATTCCTTCAGATTCTCAAGTGAAGTTCCAGTGGATATGATGCCCTTTAATTATTGATGTATGGCTCCAGGTTATCGTTTCATGGTCTGATTTACTTTTTCCATAAAGTAAGAGCTCTGTATTTTAACTGTGCAAAAGTCAATACCTCATTTAGAACATGAGTTGGAAAGAGACAGTACTTCACATCAGGTAACACTGTGCTGTCACTGTTTCCTTCCCTGCACACCCCTCTTTGGAAGCTCACTTCTCTTTGAGTTATGTTATGCTGAAGTGGAATCTTAATATAAGTTCTACTGTATTCATTATTCGTGTCCTTGTTGCTGCTGTGAGGCTAAGAAGGAAATGCATTTCTTCTCAAAAGAAAATAAGGGTTAAGCTGAGTGTGAAGAAAACTGCTGATTCTTTTTTTCCTCTCCACGCACAACTTTGCAGAAATTGGGTCCCTTCTGCTTAAAATCAGTCAGTCAGCGGCTATTAGAGAATTCTTTTAGGTTTTGAATGCTGTATAAGGTCAGCTGTGTTATTTGTCCTTGGCAGCATCTGTAACTATTTCATTCAGTGGTTAGTTGTAGCAGAATAATTCAGAAAATGGTGTACAAGAGTTAAATGTGATGTGACGCTAGGAGGGAAAAACCCTTTGTAACTGAAGTGTCTTTCACGAGGCTGGCATAGATAACATTCTGCCTGCTCCTGAAAAGTGGGAGTGCTCTCCTCTGAAACACTTTATCCTCATTTATATGTAAGGGTGTGTGATCAGTCTATTAAACTGATCTATGGTCAAAGTTTATAGCAGGACAGCTAAGCAGGAATTGTATAAAGAAACTTCCTTAGGCATTGAGCTCTCCGTTTTCAGAGAAACTGGTGAGATCCAGAAGCTCACTGGGGCTTTGATTACTTTTTTGTTATGATAATGTCTGGATTCTCAGTTCCCATTTAGTTATGATAGCAGTGCAGTGTTTGGGAAGTGTGCAGCCAGCTGACTTAATCTTCTTGTTGTGGGTTTTGTCACACAGCAGTCATGTTTTGCAGAGGTAGACTACATCTGATTACTGACTTCTGGATAGAAATGTGTACGATGTGCTCGTTACCTTTGTATTATCAGCGGTCTTCATTAGGGAGGAGGTCTTGTGAAGGAAATGAGCTTTGCTTCTGTGTTGGTTACTGTCAGTGAATTGTTCTGCAGCTCTTGCAGCCCACCCAGCGTGCCTTTTGCAGCTGAGCTTGTTGTCAAGGTGTGCAAAAGAGCTGAATTGGGTGCTGAGCCGTAAATGCAGCTGCATGTTTCAGTTGGGACCTTGTGCTGTATCTTGCTGTTGATAATAAATATTTAAAGCTTGGCCTAAGGCAGTACAAGACTGCGCTGCTTCACCTTTAGCACGTTAAGGTTGCTGCTACAGGTCACCAAGGTCAATATCAGAATGAAGCTTTGCTTTAGCAAGCTGTGGAGGTGGTGTGACGTACATAAAGCTAGGTTTACTTATGCTGCTGTGTTCTGAAGAAATAATCTTGTACTCCTGCGAATGCTGTAGTATATTACAGATTGATCTGTAATGCAAGCTTTTCTGTTCTACTGGTATTATTCTACAGCAAGCGTGCTTTTCACTTTCAGTTTGGAGGAATTACTGCAGCTGTTTGTACTTCTAGGCTTTGAGTTTTCTTTTTGTGATAAGTGCTCCTTTTAATAGGTAGGCCTCTCTATCCTGGGACAAAACCAATGCCAAAAGCCTGACTAATTCAGCAGGAACTGTGGGCTGTGGGATACTGCAGTACCTTCAGCGATGGAGCAGTGCAGGATGTTGGGCTCAGATCCAAAAGCAAACCAGCGTGAGCAGAAACGTGAGCTTGTAAGTGTTGTGCACTGCTGATAGCTTTTAAAGCTGTGTGCGTAAGGGATGTGTTGTACAGTACCTTAGACAGTCATCTGTTGCATCAGGACAAGAGAGGAACTGCAGCTCTCCTCTGTCAGTCTGAACTCAGAAATGCTGAAGTGTGAGGACAGCTGTCCTTAACTGCTATGAGAAAAAGGTTGTGGAAGTTGTAGGGCATTTTTAGTTACGTTTTCACCTTGGCATATGCAGCTGAGTTCAGATATCGTTCAGATTCTGAAGATATATTCAAAAAGGGGCTGTTCTTCAGAACTAGCATGAAAAACACAGGAGGAAAAGAACATAATAAAGTTAACCTAGCTGTATGTTTCTTAAGGTCTCTCTCAGGTTGTTTGTCTCCAGTTACAAAGAATAGGTGTGAAGGTTTTGTTATCTATACAACTTTCTGAGACTCCAGTCTAAAAAACAGACTAGCAAACAGACTTTTTTTTAACTTTTTCTTCCAGCTGCTTTGGTTAGGAGGTACAGCTGGAGGCTGTAACCCTCAGTTACTTGTTTCATCTAATGTGCAGCTTTTTGTGGTGATACAGGCAGAGAATGTATTGTTTTTTCTTTATTAAGTTCTCAACACTGGGAGTTGTTTCAGGAAGTGGATTTGCTGTCTTTTCCTTTCCTGTGGGTTTGTTCTGTCTGTTCTGTGGGGGGAAGGATGGTGGGTTGAGGGGAAGGAGGGAGGTTGCTTGTTGGATTGTTTTCCCTTGTTTTATCTGGGAAAATTCTTTTTGCATTGCAAGATATTTTTATTTTTAGCCAGAAAGCTGTTTGTTTCTCTACGGTGTGGTGGAGAGAAAGAGGTGTAGATAGTTGTACTAACTTGATGTAGTGCTATGCATATGAACAACAAACACAACAAACCATTTTCCCAGAATGACTGTGTAACACAGCAGCTGATTGCTATGAAGGATTCCCCTTTGTCAGTGTGTGCCAGTGACAGCACAAGAGCCTCAAGGTGGGCGCTGCACCTGTTTGTGTGACAGGTAGGAAGTTTGCATCCCTGTATTGTCACAGACCTTTATTGAGTCTTTTTTTTTCTAGGTGTGTTATTTTTTGTAAAACGTGAAAGCAGTTCTGTGGAAAGTCTGATGAATACCTTGAAGAAGAAGAAGAAGAAGGCTTAGTTCAATAGGAAGCAGAAAGATCTAATAGCAAGCAAATTTGACCACTAGGTATGTGCAGAAATAAGCTACTGCCTGCTATAGTTACTGCTATTAGAGCATTTTGATCTGAAGTGCCTGCCAAGGTTAGTGTGCTTTCCATGTTCTTTTTTGCTCATTTTATTTTATCCTTAAGCAGACATTTGATACCTTTCAGTTTGAGAAAATAGAATGAAGTACCTCCGTATTCTTATCCCTCTTGAGATTGTTGCCTGAGTCAGCATTTCTTTGTGCATGGGAAAAGGGAAATATTTCATCATGCTGTCTTCTGAAAACGTGGATTGGCAATTGTTCTTCAGTAGCCTTGTGCTGTTTGTGCCGCAGTTCTGCAGAGAGGTGGCACATACAGTGCCATTAAGATGAAGGCAAATGCCTTAATTTTCATTCTGCTCGTTACTGCATATGTAACAGCATTGAAGAAAATGGCTGCCACATCATCTGAACAGTTCAGAACACCTGGGCAGCTCTTCCCATTTCCGTGTTACTGAAGACTTTCCTGAGGTCACATCCCTCTTCTCTGCTCACTCACACTAAAAACCCCAACAAACAGCTCTACCTCCTGTAGTTAATTATTCCTCAGGGAGGAGCCCTTTTGTACTTTCTCTTTCTGGTCTCTTTACTCTGTCTGTCACAGAACTGATGTTTTAAAATGTGCTTTAGTATAATTCTGTAATCTTCCATGGGTAGAATTTGTTTTGGAAATGTGGTTACTTCATGTTGGAAATAATTTTTGTATGTGAAATTAATTTGCTCAGACTAGAAATCACAGATATTTTTACTAAGATGCAATTATTCTCTTCTGATTTCTGTTTATTTCATCTCAGCACACTCAGCCAGGCTGGTTATACTTGTGAGTGTAGAATGTTTTGTTGTGAGTACAGTATGTTTTTCAAATGAATATTGGTGTCTGATAGATTCTAACAACGTCTATTCCTTCTGTTCCTTTCTTTATTCAGACAATCACTCTCAATCTGTCAGGCTTCCCCTGCCTCATTTCTGATCTTCACCTCAGCAAGCAGCTTTCTACCTCAGAGTCTTTTGTAAGTATGCCTTGAATACACTTGGTTGCTCTTGTAAAGTGAGTTGCACTGTTTCTTGTGCATGCACACAAATTATGACAAGACACTGAGAATTCAGAATTGCTCACCTCCAGTGCTGGAGGTTCTGTGCCTGACAAAGTCTTAAACATCCTGCTTTTCTTCTTACCATAAGACACAATGGTATAATTGAATTTGTAGGATTAGTACCTCCCAGTCTATTCATGTATATTGAAGAAAAAAATTGCTGGAACAGAGATGCAATTTGGTTTATTCTTAGGGTTTATTCCAAGGCTGCATGCTCTGAAATGCTGGTATAGTTTGAGTGTTGGAAGTGGGCACGACCTTTCTACTGGCATCAGTTCATTCCTGGGGGAATAACTGCAGCTGACTGCAGTGTTGGTTTTGTTGTTCCATCCCCACAAAAGAGATTCTGAGCATCTGTTTTTTTTCTGTTCCTACTATTAGTATTACTGCATTATTAGGATGATGGCTCATTGATGTACGTAGATTGCTCTGAAAGGAATGACTCCTGTTTATTTCCACAGGAATGACAACAGATACATAGAGTGAATTCTCAGCTACAAAACTCTGTTATTCAACATGGTCCACCACCATTAGCTATGCTTTTTTTTCCAGTGTTGAACGAGAGCCTGCATGCTGTGCTTGTTTAAAAAGAAAACAAAGTTAAATCTGGCTGTTTGGGTGGCTTGTCTTTTGCATTGCTGTTGCCACTGCTGAAACGCACCACCCACCACCTCACTGTGCTCACATCCACGTGTTGGTCTTCATAAATGTTCTGCAGGAACTGATGAATGTCAGTGGGTGCAATTTTTTGCACTGTGGAGGAGTTCAGTGACACCCCTGTGCTTCATGTGCACTTCCATGTCAGGTGCTGTGCTGTCATTCTGGAAGTCTGCTGCCATCTGTCACATGGCTACGAAATGTAACTGAATGCTGGCAGGAAGGTTCAACCTCTGCTGTCATCCCACCAGTGCCCACCTGTGATGTTGTGGGCCCGCATTATAAAATAGGAGGCATTCCTTTTGGATCAGCCCTTGTATAGTTATGAAAAATTAAGGTTTATAATGGCTGGCTGAGTAAATTGGTGGCTGCTAAAGAGATCCACAAGTCTAAAATAACAGTAGTTAGACACTGATAGCTTTCAAGGTCAATTTAAATTATGTGACTGTGTTGGGTTATTTATTTATTAATGTTATCTTTTATTGTTGTATTTCCTGAAAACTCTTCAGGTGTGGCATTCGAGGCTTGATTTTGAATCTGCAAACTCTAGTATTCTTGAGCAACTCCATCCTGTAAGTGGATTAGTTTTCATACTCCATTGTAAAACTGCTTTTAAGAATTGGTATTGCAAGAAAAATGTTGTTCTTTGTTTTACAATACAGAATTACAAAGTAAGAAGTAGTGAATGTGAAAGTAATCTAAGGGACCTTGTACTCATCTCTTCAGAGAGGAACTTTGTGGTCTTTCATGTGTATTCATGCGTGCTGATTAGTCTGGTAGTGCAAATCGTTTTGTAGGTCTCAAACACTGCAGCTTTTTAGTTGATGCACGCTTTGAGAGTAATGACTGACATGGTTGCAGTGTGATATTGCAGTAGTGGATGTCCTTCTCTATCTCTGGGCCCACCTTGCTGCCTTTTCAACCTGGAGGTGTTCAAGTCCAGGTTGGATGGGCAGCCTGGGCTGGTATTAAATGTGGAGGTTGGTGGCCCTGCCTGTGGCAGGGGGCTTGGAGATTCATGATTCTTAAGGTTCCTTCCAACCTAGACCTTGATTCTGTGATTCCGTGACTAGGAAAGGCATTGCAAGAGAGGTGTGATGATGGAGCTGCCGCCTGTTATGTGTACGCCCTGCCCCCACGACCCTTCTTTCGGGAGAGTTCTGCCCGCCCGCCCCTTGGTCTCTGCGGAGCCAATTGGCTGCCCTGGCTGTCACTTAAAGCTTGGGAGGATGGATGATTGGACGACCGAGGCCACGCGGGGTGCCCGCTCCGCGCGTGCGCGGTCCGAGCGAGGGCGAGTCAGGGTACCGGGCGCGCGGAGGCGTGACGTCATCCGGCGCGACGCGCAGCGGCCGTGGTGAGCGTCACGTGAGGCGGGGAGCCGGCGGTGCGGGGCTGAGGAAACGCGGGTCCTCGCGGGGCTGGGCGGTGGGTCTGTCGTGTTATTGGGGCGTGGGGGGTCACGTAGGGCTGGGAAGGGAATCCGAGGCGTCCTCCTGGAGCTGCGGGTGCCGGGCCGTGTTCTGGGGGCTCCGTGGGGCTGGGAAGGGGGTGGGGAAGCGGGGCTCTCACGAGGCCCGGGGGGCACGGGCCTGTTGTGCGGGGTATTGCCCTGGGACTCGGGAGAAGGGGCCGGCGGTCTCCGTGCCCGGTGGGGCCGTTCTCCTCCCTTTTGTTCCCCTCTCGCAGACCGTGGCCGTGCCCCTTCCCCCCACGCTGGTGCTGGGCGCGGCCGCGGAGAGCGGCTCAGAGCCGGAGACGGGCGGGAGCGCGGCCGGGACCCCCGCAACGGGGCTGAAGGTCCCGGGGGAGGCGTCGGAGACCGAGGAGGAGGAGGAAGAGGACAGTGCGGCCCGAGTGCCGCTGCCAGGGGTGTCCCGGGGGGCCCCTCGCTGCTGCAGCAGCGGCTGGGGGCGGGCGAGGGGCGGCTGCGGGGCGCGATGGCTGAGGCACTGGGGCGCAGTTTCGGTGGGGCTGCGCGGCTGCTGGAAGGCCTGGGGGGCCTCTGGGCCAAGCCCAAGCTGAGGCAGCTGCCACCGTGCGCTGCCTGTGCCTGGTGTGCCGTGAGCTGCGTGCTGTGTCTGCCACCGTGGCCACCATCACCGCCTGCTGCCCGACATCCACGGGAGCTGTGAGAGTGGGAACACTGGTGGGGCAGTTCTGGCAGCCGTGGGGAGCTCCTGGCGTCGTTGTTGCAGTGTCACTGTCTCTAACCTCCAGCACTGCGTCCAATGGACTTGAGGGTTGTGGTTGTCGCTGATGGTGTTCTCACTGTTGCTGCATTTCCAGTGCTGTGTCCCCTTGAGCTGATGCTGCCATCAGCAGCGCTGCCACTGATCACTCGGTGTCTCAGCGGGGTCACCTGGCCTGTGGGGACCTTGGCCTCACAGTGACGTTGTCACCAAATGGAAGCTCCTGACAATTGCTTGGTCTGGAATTCTGTGGTTTTGCCCTGTTTAGGGGATCTGAGGTTTGTGGCACCAAATAAAGCCCTTTGGGGACACAGCTGCAGCAAGGACATGACTTTCACTAGGCGGGTGGCAGCGTGTTCACGCGTGGCACTGTTGTCCCAGTGGTCTGAGCAAAGTCCCTTTTGTTGCCGCTCGTATCCCCAGGCTGTGGTTGTGTCCTGCCATTTGAAAGTCTCCAGCACCTGGCCAGTGTCCCCAAGCTGTGGCTTCATTCTGTCACCCTGGGTGCCTCTTGGCCATGTCCACAGCCTGGGGGCTCCCAGTGTCTCCAGGAGGGTCCCACATATCCCCGGGACTGACCTGAGGGGTGGTGGAAAGCCAGGATGAAGGTTCCCTTTCCCCATTCCCCTGTGTTGTGGAAAGGGGAGAGGTTTTGTGAAGGGCACAGTGGTATTGGATTCCTTTCATAAAGAGTCTGGGCCTCAGTTCCCTGCCCGTATCCAAATTAGAATGAAAAACAGTGTTAAAAGTTCATCTTTTGAGGAAGAACCTCTGAGCACTTGTGACTGGCGGTGGTTTGATATTCTAGATAACCCGTTCCATAAGGAGTGCTGGGTGATGCTGACTGACAGCATCAGTTGTGAGGTTGCTCTATAGAAAGTTTCCCTGTGTGGGAGTGAGGAAACAAAATGTGATTCAATACTGTGGGGTTATTATGGGGTTAGTAGAGTCTAGGATTCTGGAGTTTGAGGATTGTATGAGGATGCTATGAGGATATTAGCTCCTGTGAGTGTAAGTTGTGTTATTTCAGATTCTGTGATTGTTTCCCAATTCTAGATTCTTTGATTCTGTGATGATTCTGGGCTTCAAATGTGTGGTGATTCTGTTTTCTCACTAAGAGTACAGACTCCCAGATTTGTAGCTACGCAATACGATGCATTTCCATATCCACCCCTGTGCACAGTGTGTGGCACAGTTCTGAGTGCCTGGCACAAACCCAAGCAAAATCAATATCTGTAGGTTATTAAAAAGAAGTAAATAAATCTTTGTTGTTGTTTCTGCTTCCTGTACCATTCATTTACGTTCTCCCTTACTTCATATGTAACAGATAATACCATTTTCCCTCTTTTATCCCTTGCTGGCTCCTGACGGTCCCTTGTTTCTTAATTATAATGGGCTCTCAGTCTCATGAGCCCATTCATGTAAGAATTTGGGAGTGGCATTCACTCCATGAATCTTATAATAGTTAGTGTCCCTAGTTGCTATCATGCAGCCTTCACCAATTGATAACAGATAGATACAGCTACAATATACACTCCTAAGGGGGAAGCAGGAATGTATTTATTGATGAACATAGACATGCTGTAGTAGATATAAAGTGACTTAACAAGAGTGGAGATGGCTGGATACACTTAGTTGTTTTCCATATAGTGGACAGGGTTACACACACACCTACAGGACGCTCTCCTGCTGTGTCATGGGGATCAGAGCAAACCCCATTGCTGTCTGAACTCTTCAAACCACAGAGGTAAGGTTCCTCAGCACAGCTGGATCCACTCCTAGTCCCAGACGCGTTCAGGAGTTTGTGTCTAAGGGATCCTATGTGCACAATCAAAGATATAACCTTAGTGAAGCTGATAAAGCTCAAACTTTTAGTCACTTACTGAGGATCTGTACCAGCAAGGTGTCTTGACATCAAGGTGGAAAGCATCTCTGTGCAGGCGTGATCTTAAGAGGCATCCCTGCTCAAGGGGAGAGCTCGTCCTGCAGCCTGCTGCTGTGCAGGAGAGCTTAAGAGGTGCTTGTGCTGCTCTCTATTTTGGTGGTAAGATGATTGACTCATTGCTGTACTTTGTTTTTAGGCATGTGCTCAGTTGACCCTCAGCTGTTGAGCCAGAGGTCTGCTGTGAGTTCTTTCAGACTCCCAGTGTGAGACAGTTTTGTGATCACTAATCTGAATTAACCAGGAGTGTTGCTCACTGTCTTCCTGTGCCAGACTGAGGGAGGAAGGAAGGAAGAAAGGGCGAGGGGGGAGTGCACCATAATCTGGCTTTGCTGGGAAGGAAGCCTGGTAAGAGCAGTGCTGCTGGTCTGAGTCCCAGCTGGCTTTTGCCCCGAGGCAATGCCCTGCAGGTGGGCTGGTGAGGGTGGGGGTTGGGCAGGGATTGCTGCATTCCCTCACACCTCTCCTGCCTATTGTTTCTCTTGTCCCAGCAGGCTCCAGTTTAACATCTGCCTGCAGCAGCGCAGAGCAGCAACTGGCCACAGCATGTCCATCTCAGGCAGGGGCTTGGGGAAGGAGCCAGGAGAGGGCAAGGAGCAGGAGATGGGAGAGCAGGGTGAGAGAGAGTGAGGTGTCCTCAGCCAGCATTTGTGTGCTGGGAAGAGAGAAGCCGCTGGGACGGGAGTTTCTCTCCTCTCCAAGCTGCCTTGGCTGTGCCCAGCAAGGAGCACTTGCAGGAGCCTGTGCCCTTTGCAGAGGTGGCCCTGTATGTCAGCAGGGAGGAAGGGGCGCTGCTGTACCGGGCTGTGATGCTGGAGATGTACCAGTGCGTGGCCTCAGTGGGTGGCCTTTGCTGCTGCTGCTTCTTGTTAGGGCAGCTCTGCCTGAATGAGCCTCTGCAAGCAGGGTGTAGAATAAATGCAGTGCAGTTACTTACTGACCAAGGCAACAGCAACAGAAGAAACACAGAGAAGCATGAGTTGCAAAATTAGTGTGCTCAGTCCCCTGTGAAAAGCCCCAGAGTCACTGCTGACACAGAGGCGTCAGCCTGGAGGGGTTGGATCAGCTCCCTGCAAACAGCCCTTGTGCTGCTGCTCTGCATGGTGCCACCAGCTCCAGCACCCAGATGTCACACAGATCACTCCCTTAGATTCTGTACTTTTCTGTTCATTACCCATAAACCTTGTTGAAGCGTTGGTAAACAAAGCATCCTTAAGGGAATGTTGAAGAAAATGTCCCTGCATCATTTTCAGAGACGCAAAAGGCGTGCTGGGCTCCAAAAGAAGTCAGTATGTGTTGGGCCAGTGTCATTCAGAATTGAAACAGGGGCACGCTGATGTGCACCAGAGTGGGCTCGTGCTTGATATCTTGTAAACAGTGCTGAAAAGAAACCTCAAAATAAACACATGCAGCCTTTGTAGACCCTCCCCTCCAAAATCAACACATTTTGCACAGCCAGAGGTGTTTTCCCAGTCTTCTGTCTGTTGTCAGTTTTACTTCATCTATTTTTTTTCAGGTCACAGCAGAGTGAGTCTGCCTGCATCAGCGGAAGAGCTGCCTTTGTGGAGGTGCAGATGCAGTCAGCTGTTGTGGAATTCATCTTGAACCACTCAGATGTCCTCTTCTGCTCCAAATCCAGCCCGCTCATTGGAGATGGAGCAGGTGAGTGTCTTCCTCCATTAGCTTTACCTTGATCAGACACCTTGATCAAATTCAGATCTCCACCAAGAGATCATACTTGACATATGCTTCTACTGTCGAGGAGACAACAGACTTCTGGGCTGATGTAAGAATATGGCAAATGTGGCTACCAGTATCTTTCTGGGAAGCCCTACGAGAATATACAGCTGAAAGTTTGGCTGCTGCTGTTATGTCCTCACACTGACAGTCTGTACAGAGTAACTTAATCTTTCTCCCTACTCTCTCTTTTCTTTCTAAAATCACTTTCTTCAATGCTTCTGTGTGCTTTCCCACTTGAGAGCTGTCTTGCAGTATGACTCAATGTTGATCCTTACAAGCATCTTAGAAGACAAATAGCAATCAGCAGATTTAAAGAAAGCTCTTGGTATTCATTAGCATTGATGCTGAGAAACAGAAGTCTTGCTCTTAATGTGAGATATTCTGACAGCTGCTTTCCTGGATGTTTCTTCTGCACAGTCTCTATCGGTTAATCAGCAGGGCTGTCCAGTTGCATGGCAACGACTGCACGGGCCGTGCAGCTGTTTCCCACTTCTCTGCCTGCACTGCAGAGTTGTGGCTTTCAGATGAGCCACAGCTTAGGTGCTAAGAGTGAGGAAATAACTGCAACATGTTTGTGCCCAGCCCCAGAACCTACAGCTTTCCTTGAGTAACTGCTAAGACCAGAAGTGCACATGGTCCAGTAGAAAGAAACAGATTTGCACCAGGAAGAAAGTTTCCTCTGTACGTTAGATGAGTAAGTGTGAAGAGCACAAGCAATTATTATTCCAAAGCAGTGCTAAGTTTGTTCCATCTACTTTGATACCCTGACCTTCCAATGAAATTTGCACAGTCACTGCAATTATTGCCACTGGTGGAGTCTAGATAGGTGCTTTTTGAGAATATTTGCTGCTTCCCATTTTATACAAGTGTTGCTCTTCTTTGGATAGCACAGTTGCTGTAAGTGCAGCTTTTGTTCCTACTGGAAGGCAGTTTTTATGTCAGCAGGATGTAGGGGTTAGCTTGGCTAAATAGGAACAGCCCACAGCAGGCTGAGCTCTGCCAGGGGAAAATTGACATGCAAAGCACCTGAGCCATACAATGATCCAGGCTGTAGAATGGAGCATATCAGCTTGACTAGTTGTTTAGTGATTCAGACATTCACATTGTCGGCTTCCCCACAAGCAGAAGGGTCAGGGAATGTCACAGTGTATCAGCTGAGCTTGGCAATACTGCTTTGGCAAGGCTGCTCTGAGCACAGCATCTCAACCTGGACCAGCCTTCAAGAGGGGACAGCATTCCCCAGCCTGCTTTAAGGCACCCCAAGTTAGTCTAGTTGGATGTCTGTATACCGTTTGGCCCAAAGCCTGGCTACTCAGGTACAGCTGACAAACACGTGAGGCTGTGCACACATTACCCAGGAGCTGTGATGTTAAAGAGAGAAGTGGTAGGAATGGATCCAACCAGGATATTGATGTGAGGGGGATGATACACTTCCCTCCCTCACCTCTTATCGCATGGGAATGGCCATATAAATGCTTGCTGTGTAAGCAGTAGCAAAGAAGGACAGCTCTTAGAGCAGACTCCTCATGCTCACCTGCACTGCCCTGCACTGAGAGGCTTCAGAGATCCTAGCAGCTGGCACTGTGAGCTACTTTGGTAGAAGTTTAAAAGTTTGTCTCCAAAAACAAGCAGGCCAAGAGCAAGACACAGCCAGATTCAGTTCTCTGTTCAGGTCTCCACCTGCACACTGGGTTGTAGCTGCTGCACTCGTTTGCAGTGTTTCCTGTTGCTGGATGCTGAGAGCGACCAAACCCAGACCTCATAAGAAGAAAACTGTCACTATCATGACAATATTTTGCATGCAGACAAAGCTTGATACAAGTAAGGCAGTGAAGGTTTCTGACTGACCTGTCCTCACTTCTTAGGAGTTTCGCTTGCTTGCTTAAATACAGTAAGTTGCTCTCAATTATGAGTATGTCCTTTGCCATAAACATACCTGTGACAAAATGGTTATTTTGACATCATCCTCCAGTGACTAGGATAACCAAGTCTTAGAAAAATATAGCACCTCCCCCAGAGCGGTGTTGGCCGTGCTGCTGCTTGCTGATCCTCCATCTTTTCTGTGGTTTTCCTTTACAGGACACAGTTCTGAATTGTGGCCCAAGTCCCTGTGGGTTTCTTCTCCTCCCACCAAGCTGCTCACCCTGGAGGAGGCACAGGCACGGACACGAGGCCACAGCAGCTCTCCCGTTGTGTCAGACAGCAGAGACATTGAAGTGGAAGAAGGCCCTGCAGCTTTCCAGGGGAAATTCCACACAGTCATTGACTTTCCATCCAAAAGATGAAGAGGAGTTTCTTTTGCAGCACCTATCATAATTGTTTGGTGGGTTTTTTTCCGTTGTTACTAATGCAAAACTTGCTGAAACTAAGTTACCTTAACCAGGCATGAAGTGTTGTAGCAAACTTCCACTCACTTTGGACTCTGAGGACTCCACTAACTTATGACTGCCTGATGGGCTCAGTTTAGCCACACAATGGCACCGTTCCTTTCCTGTCAGGCAGGTCACGAGGTGTATAGAGCCATCTGATGTCTCTGCTTGCCAGTACTACCTGCACCTGGAAACATCAGGGTTTTCCAGATTTCAGGACCACGTGCCTGAAATAAATTCTGGTTCTACTCTAAGCAGAGCTGTTGGACTGACTTGCTGTTTGCTAAGACTGGGAAGAGGCAGGCCTGCTGCAGCCCCAGCCCCACCTGACAGGGGTCTCTGAAGGGACAGGCTGCTGGCTTTGTTCCGCACACTGCAGTGCTCTGTGACCAAAAATTACCAACAGGAGCTGTTCTACTGGCTGTGCCCACACCTTGCTGGCATCTGTGGCTGAGAAGCCCCTGCACGTGGCCACCAGGAGCTGCTGCCCTTCTGACCACCTCACTCAGTAACTGCTCTCTGCTTGGGTGCACGTGCTGGAAGCTATTACTCAACAAATAATACAAATATAAGAAATAAACACTAAACAGGGCTTATTGTCACAAGGTAGCCAGACAAAAGGAGTGAGAAGATGCATAAGCATTGGGCATGTAAGTTGTGTCTGTTTCCTTGGAGGCAGAAGTGCTCATGCTCTCCCAGTTTACTTGGATGCAATTTTACTTAAGATCCTCTCAAGACCTTCTGAGCCTGTTTGAGCCTTGAAGGGCATGCACAGTCGAGCCATGAGTATTTCTTTACTGGGAGAGCTGCCACATTTCAGTGGGAAGGTTACCTTCCTGTGTGGAAGGGAGAGAATAGTGTTGTGAAGGAATCCCTGGCTTTAATTGCATCCTCTGTCATTCTGCCTGGAAGGATGTTTAATGGGGGTTGCTCTGTCCTGCGTTTGTTTGCAGATGTGACTGGAGCAGGTGATCCAGGATCCGCTCTGAGCTCTGGGACCAAAACTCTGGCGGAAGGCATGGGTAAGTCATGGCTTTGTAATTCCTGCGAGAGCTTTCACTGCCCATTTCAGTGCCATTTCATGGCACAATTCCCTCTAATGCTCTCCTCTTCAGTGATGCTGTGGTGTATAAGTGAAACTTTTCATGGGTCTTTGGTTGCAGAAGTGCCCCCGTGGCTGTCTTTGCCCAGTCGTTCGTTTCCTCCTGTGCTGGAGCCCAGCTGGAATCCCAGCAGTGAGTAGTTTGTCTTTACTGACTCCGCTGACTCACCACTGGTCTCCAAAACTTCATGCACGTTGATATTTGACTTCATACATTCTGTACAGGTCAGGAAAGAGGAAAGGATGAACCCAAAGGAGGAAGAAACTCCCAGGCTCGTCCCATCTCCTAAAGGAACTGCTGAAGGAAATGGAGAAGGCAGCGTGTGGTAGGCATACTTCAGTCTGTTCACCGTGAGACATGGGAAGCTGAGGTCTGATGTTCATGTGTGGACAAGCCGTAGCCTGCACAGCAGGAAGGGGTCACTCAGAGCCGTGCTGCGGTGGTTCCATGTAACGCCTGGCAGGCACCCAAGTATTTGACAGACTGCACATCCTTATCACCGACTACTGGGAGACGCTGCTGGGGTACAGCAGATGTGAGATGAGGCTGACAGAGCCGTGCCTCAGTCCAACACTCACAACAACACAGACTGGGTGCCGTGGAATGGCACCAGAGGGACGAGCCCAGCTCCCGTGCCATCTACATCAGGGCAGGAAGGAAGATCCAGCACTGCCAAATATGGCGAGAGGGTCACGTTTCATAAGGCACTTGACCAAGTACACATTGTTAAAGTTCATCACCCGCAATAAAAGGTCTTTTTTTGTTCTGCACCAACAACAGAGTCCATGTCTAATTGCCACAGTTAAGCCTTCCTCATATTTGTCTTCCTCAACCTGTATGAGGACCTTTGGACAGGATTTCAAAAGGGCATAGAGGGGCTTTAGCAGTATTCCATGGCTGTAGGCAGCACCACCTTGTCATCCTTAGGAAAATCTGTAGCTCCTCAGCTGTTTGAGGTTCCAGTCTGGCTGTTTCCTTTCTTGCTGTTTCCTAGGGTTGGGGATCCCGCAGCGATTCCATACTGCAAATCGGTTACTTGTGGCTGTGCCACTTGGGCTTTCTGTGGAGAAAGTCAATAGCCATTAAGCCTGAGGAAGTTTAGTAAGCTAATTGTCCATGTTACACATTACCTCCTTTGTTTTGGTAGCTATCAGGTCATCCATGTCTTTGGATTTGAGAGAGTACTGCTTGATCCGAACCAGCTGAGCTCCCTGCTTTATTCTGAATCCTTTTGGTGCTGCATTCTTGGTCCAACCTGGGGATTCTACTACCCACAGCCCAGGATAAACTTCATCCCTTACTTCTTCTGTGTTCTGGTCCCAGCAGGGGTAATGATTAATGCTAAACTAAGCACCTTCATTAACTGCTCTTTTTTACCTCAAATTCCAGTTTTCCTTTAAACTTTATTTCAGTTTGCAGTTCTTTTAGTAAATCATGCCCTAGTAAAGGTTTTGATGAATTTGGCACGTGCAAAGATTTGTGTATGCCTACCTGTTTACCTAGACTAGATTGTAAACCCATTAAGAAAAGGCTCTTAGGCACCCAGAAGCATGGAATGACACTTTCACTCTAAATTACAGCAGGCTGACATTCCACTTTGCACGCTGGTTGGAGGTGCCCTGTAGTAAGGGAATGTAGGGAGACTCTATGACTGCCCTACTGCTGTTGGAGAAACAGGTCTGAGAGGGCTGCGTCATTCGTAGCTTTTGTTTGGAGGTGGTAGAAAAAGAGGCCATGGGTTTTGCTTTATTTGCAGGCATACAGGATTAATTTGTCTCATAAATGCCGATGTCAACTGCTCTCACAAAGAGTGTTGAGCATGCTGAGGCAGGCAGTTCCCTCAGCTGCATTATAGGCACCTGGATTGCCAATGTGCTGGGCACTGAGCTGGGTGCTCAGTGAATGTGCAAGGAAGAAATCCTGTTTTCTGGAGTAACCAACCCAGTAGTGTCCACACACAGGGCCCATAGTAACAACAGTGTTCCCTGTCAGTGTGTGGGTCATAGCACTGGCTGCAGATCCCCCACTATAGGTGGATTCAGGGAAATCCATGAGCATTATGTGCCTTCACTTTCTCGCACAGTGAGAGATGCTGGGAGCCTGATATTATCAAGGTCCTCTGAAATACTGAACACCTAGGTGAGCTCTTGCCATCTGGAGGCATCGTGGTAGTGACTGTTTCTGTGTTTCTTGCACAGTCTTTCTCTGATGGCCACAAGATAAGTTCAGATGCAGAGCAGGTGTTCTTGGATTTCTGAGAGCTGTGATTCACAGCAGCTTCTCTCATGTCCAAGGACACTACAGCTAACCAGTGAACTAAGCACCTCGAGTAGTAGCTATTATCACAGTATCAATCAGAGTTTTATGTAGGACTGGGAATAGGAGTGATCTCTCTTGCAGTGCCCTGGGGAGTAAACAGCTTCTGATAGCTCCCTGTCTGTCTCCGTCAGCTAATCACAAGTGCTGTGTGTGATGCTGCCTTTATTTACCGAGATTAAATGTCAGCCTCCTAATTCATCAGGATATTGTCACCTCCCTGGGAGATGGAGGACACCTGCACTGAGTCATCTGCATCCTGGCTGGGCGAGGAGAGCTTGTTCTCCCCACCTCTGCAGGCAACGTGCTTCTGACATCAAATTCAATTGCTCTGCCTCCCTTCCCTCTCCTTCCTGTTCCTGCCCTAATGAAGGAGATTAGGTACTGCCTGTATTCTCTAAACCCAAAAGACAACTCATTTGCCAGGTCTTTTAGCAGCCTGGCTTAGGAGGAAGTGAGCTCCTCCTTAGCTCCTTTTAGGCAGTGTCCTCCTTTACTTCGTTTCTGTGCAGGAGGGCTGTGTATATCACTGCATACATCAGTGCCTAAGGTGGGATCCCGTCAGTCATAGGAGGGCAGAGACAAGGTCAGAAGGCAAGTCAGAGGTCTGAGTAAAACTCCTTCGCTGAACCACCTCATGCATTTTATTTGCTGGTGATGAAGGGAGATCCCTAACTTCAGCATCTGCCCCAGCTGCCAGCTGCATGCTTTTTTTCCATACTTACCAAGAACAATTACATTGCTGTACTTGATGGCTTTCACTTTAGCTCTGGATATGAACTCAGAACTGGTGCCTAGTGATGCTGAGGGTGAGCAGGAAACTGTGAGACAGGAAACACTGTGGTGGGCTTGTGCTCAAGTGCTGAGCAGTTTTAATTGCTGCAGCAGCCAGCAGCTAGGAGATTCTGCCAGGCTGCCTGGTGAAGAATGGCAGTTCAAGGATCAAGAATAGGAGCTCAAGCAAATTTGTGTTCCTGCTTACACCTGGCTTATGGGCTCCTCGACAGACAGGGAGAGCTGGTCTTTTATTTAAGCAGTACTGTTGACTGCTGTTGGTCAGTTGGCACACTGGTCATACACATCTTCTCAAAATGGTGAAATATTTATGTATTGCCTTCTGTTGTAACTTCTCAGCTTCTTCTCTTTGAGCTTGCAATCTTCACATTTTTTAATGATTTGGTTGGTTGGTGCCTCATAGAGCAGAAGTGCTGGGATTAAAAAGTATATATAGTAGATGAAGTTCTTCTCCATCTTGCAATTTCTGTGGTCAATTATGTATTTGCAAAGTGAGTATGAAATATTTAACTGTCCCAGTTTATCTTGTTAGAAGCCTTTAAGAATGCAGCTTCTTTCAAATGTTTTTTTAATATAACTCGTGGTTAGGAATTAAGCATATAATTAAAAAAATGAAGTACAAATTGTTTGACATTTTCTAAAGAACATGTTTGACCTTATTTTTTTTTTCCAAAATAATATTTTCAAGGCCACAGGTGAACGTAATGTTTGAAACTCGAGACTCACCAGGGGAGATTCAGGCTGGACGTTAGGAAATACTACTTCTCTGAAGAGTGGTCAGGCACTGGAATGGGCTGCCCAGGGAGGTGGTGGAGTCACCGACCCTGGAGGTGTTCAAAGAACGTTTGGATTTTGTGCAGAGGGACATGATTTAGTGAGTACTGTTGGTGATAGGTGGATGGTTGGACTGGGTGATCCCGTGGGTCTTTTCCAACCTTGGTGATTCTGTGATTCTGTGAAAAGGGTAAATAACTCATTTGTTTCTTGACTGAATGGTTTTGGGGGATGAGCATTGCACTCTGAAAAGAAACAACACGTGCTACTTGCCACTGATTCACTCAGAGCTGTTTTGACAGTTTCTGGGTCATCACCAGTGACAAAGTTTTGTAAATCATTTTGTTCTTCTACAAGATTCCTATGAGCTGCACACAGGAAAGCTCTGCCAGGAACAGCTAAGTGCAAAAGGTTGATGTATGCATGTATGTATTCCAGGAAGTTTCTGTGATGAACACGCCTTCTTAGGCATTCTTATGAATTTACCACTGCCTCCTTTTTCCATTGAACATACACAACTGGTTACACGATTTTGGCTCCATGAAAGACATCTGTCCATGGCACCAGCCCTGCTGGAAGCAGGTGGTGCTCACCAGGGTGCTCATCAAGATGAGCATGCCAGTCTTAGAAAAGCATCCTGAACCACTTGGGCTTCAGTAAATGTGATGAGGGGAAACAGATGTAGTCCTTCAGCCATCCCAGACTCCTTATACCTGTGTTATACAATGAACTGCAGCTCAGCGTCTGGCCATCCTGTGTTGAGTGGTGGAGGAATGCTGTGCTTCTGCACACTGTAGGACAGATGAGGGCTAACATGCATTGCGGTGGAGAAGGATGAGTACTGAGATCTCTTAGGACTGAGATATTCTGCACCCCACCAAGTGCAGGAAGAGTTTAAAGGAGCCTGCATCACATAAAAGAAAACACTCTTCCCGTGAGAATAAAAAAAATATTGCATACAATTTGTTCTTAAACTAGCAAATTTTCCATGGCAACAAAAAAAGAAAAGCACTTATAGAGTTGTTGTTGTTGTTGTTGTTGTTACAACCTCTTTGCTAAGCCCAGGAGGTGCTGTAAAGAAGAAATGCCATTGGGCTGCTTGGCTCCAGGTGGTTTGGGAACCCCAGGCTGGTGGGAGCTGCAGCATGCAATGCACACCCAAAAGCCTGCTCATAAAAGCTTGGTAGCAATCCTCCCACTCTGAAGAAGCCAGCCTGCATGCTGGGGGATGTTGGGCTGAACCTCACACAATCATTTGAAGCTTTCAGGCTTTAACATCTGTCAAGGGTGCAACACTGCCTGGGTTGTGATGGATTCACAGATTTTAAGGCCAAAGTTGGTATTGAGGATCAGCTTAGCTGATATATTACCCTAAACCCCAGCATCCTGATTAATGCTAGTGTCTTCAGTTCTCCCCACTGAGCTGGGGGCTTGCATGTTAGGTTCCAGTGTTCTTTCACTGATGTTTTGTTTCCAGGCCAAATGACACCAACCTCTTTCCTGAAAACACCACTTATCAACCTTTGTTCATAACCACACCCTAGCTTGTCATTGCCTTTGATATTTTAATACCTTTTTAACCAGGATGTATTCTGTGTGCTGCATTTCTTCACCTGTATTGCTAGGCAACTGTGTGACTACAGGTTCATTTAATTCTTCAGAAAGAATAGTAGAAAAATCAATTAATTACTTACATTCATTTTTGATAGAAAATTTAAAAAATAAATGCAATCATGTGATTGCGTGATCCAATAGTACACTCAGCAATGATACAAAAAATCATTCTTGGTTAAGGAGAAGACAGAAGCACTAATATGATAGGAGCACTAACAGTTTGCTTTTTTGTTGTTTCAGGGGTCGGCCCACCAGCAGCAGGTTGAATTCACAATCTCAGCGCAAAGTGACCCCTAGCATGCTAAAAACATACAGGTAATAGTCTTTTCCCAACATCCTGCTTCTCTTCCTGACCAAAGTGGTCTGAGTGTGATGGAGATGAATATCCAGAAAGTTGGGTTCTCCCTGCAGGTCATTCAATGAGACTGACGAGCACAGAGAGTGTAAACCAACAACACAATTCAAAAGCAAAATCAGTTTACTTGTGCCTTTTCCACATCTTCCTAGTGCCATCCTGGAAAAGTTCCACTGGAATCTGAATGATTTCTGCAGTAGTGAATATAATTTGAACTTTCATATTTAGCTACAATTCACAGAATTGTATGGTCAACCAAGGAGAGATGTGAACATTGTTAGGCACCTACTAAAAGTAAAAAGACATAACATAAGCAACAGAGCGTATCAGTTCAGCAAGCCAGTGAATTTATAAAGTCACTCTCTTTTTGAAAAACTTTTCTGCAAAGTATGAAAAGGGTTGTGGATGCATCACCTGCTGAAAGTGACGTTAACCTGAGAAAGTACTGATTTGAAAATGCAATGGTGTATTAATGAGTGAGTGTTTAAGAATTTGGAAATATGATTGAAAATACACAATGGTATCTTGCAAGAGCAGGCAGTCCATTTGTTTGTGACATTTCAGGGTGATCAACTTAGTCCTGAGCAAGAGGGAAATTGTTTTTAATGTTGCTCACACATACTGAGGTCCAATAAAAGAACTCATAAATGTTTCCTTTTGCAGATCCTTTCACATTTATGGCGACATTATAAAGCAAATAAGAGTTAGTTATTAGCATACCTTCAAGGGGTATTGTTTCGGAAGCATTGCTTTGGGACAAGGCTCTTTTGTTTTATTTCTGTTTTGATGGATCCTGTTGAATCGATTTTTTCCAGCCTATTTGTATTGGCTGTGCAGATTGTTCACAGAAATGCAATTGTGTGTTGTAAATTCACTTTGATCACAGTCATTTTCTCCCTTGCATTGTCCAAGCAGTCTTCTAAGAAATACAGCAGCAGTGGTATGCAGCGGTGGATACTGAACTGCTTGCAAATCACTCAGGCAGCTCATAAAAACATTATTAAAAGGCAAATGCCCTTTGTGCTCCTAAACTACGCACACTGAGGTGCTGTAATACATCTGACGCACTGTAATATATTGAGACGTGCTCTGCTGGAGTCAGCATCACTGCTTTCCAGCTGACAGCTTGTCTGCACCTGTCAGTCACCAGCTTGATCTGATTCTCACTCCGGTTCACAGTCAGATGTCTGAGCATGGTTTGCTGGGGACTTTGGTGCCAGGCAGGTGGCACACAGAGTCTTACCCACCAACTGGGCACATCACTTTAACACATGGATGTGTTGAAGAGCCGTTCTCCCACCTTCCACGGTTACTGTTTGTTCAGCAGTGCCCACAAACACGATGTTCAAACCTTGTTTGAGTTTAATCCTTTAGCTGAAGAACTGGGATTAGGTCTGAGGACTTGCATTCTCCCCAGTCCAGACCCTGTGCAGGTGGCGTGTAGCTTTCCCCACGTAAAGGAGAGCAGCAATAATTTATTGCCGTAGCTTGTTGTCTGAATGAGCTTTGCCAGACATCATAGCATGCTGGAGACCCTTTCCATCTGCCATGGGTTCAGTGTAGTTGTTTCCTTTTGTGTGCTTGTAGGGAGTGAGGAAGCTTCTCCTTGTCTGAAGGACTTCATATTTCTTCCCCTAAAGATCCTGCTTGCTGGGCATATAGTGCTTCCTCAGAATATGAAGTTGACATCATTTTTCAGGCTGATGTTGATATCCAAGGGGGCTGTCAATACCTATGTGAAAGAGCTGAGCGCATTTCTTAAACCACACAGCTTTCCAAAGCAAGCAGCTTTTTATCTGGAAGGTCACAGCACTGAATGAAAGCATGCTGGAAATTTCAGTAACAACCCTAATTCCCAACCCTAATTTCACCTTTTTTTGTCTTGCCTACTTCTGTTCCAAGCTAAGAAAAAGATTTATACTGTCTATAGGGTGCAGGTTTTGTAGCCTAAGAAGTTTGCATTTGTAAAGGTTGCAGAAGACATCCTAGTTTAGGCTGGATATCAGGAAAAACTTCTTTACACAAAGGGTTGTTAAGCACTGGAATAGGCTCCCCAGGGAGGTGGTTGAGTCACCATCCCTGGGTGTGTTTACAAACCATTTGTGGTGCTCAGGGGCATGATTTAGCAGTGGGTTGTTAGAGTTAGGGTAGGGTGGTTAGCCTGTGGTTGGACTTGATGATCTTTTCCAATCTGAGCAATTCTATGACTCTTTGATTCAGAATATGGTGAAGATCTAAGACTGTAAGGACTAATCTAGCTAGTATCAAATTATCAACTTTTTTTTTTTTTTCCCATTTAGCCTCAAGAGCTTCATCCCAAATAATAATTTCTCTATTTACATATCATTTCTCCTCACTGGCAAATCATTTTTTTTTCTTTTGCTTTCGTTTTTTTTTAGTGGAAAACACTTTCGCTTTTGTAATGAGTAAATTGTACCTGCCTTTAGATATGGTAAATGCACTTACAGAAGACTAGTCCCTGGAGCAATACGTGTTTGTCATGCTGCTGCTGACAGAAAATCCACACTTGAAGTAGCACGCTCTTACACTGCACCCTAGACACCGTGCAGAACAATTTCATGTTGATTACTGTCAACCACCCGTGTATTCCAAGGCCTCAGAAGATGACTGGTGACACTGACCCACCCACTCACATCCAGATCCTTGGTACATAATGAGCTTCGTACCCACACGACTCAAAACTTCTGTTCTAACAAGTGTTCAGCACTTTGGGAAATACCTGACTGTAAATTAAGTGAACATTAAAAACCCAGAGGATAATAAGCTGTCCTAGCACATCCAGTGATGGCTTCTAATTTTTGCTTTGACCTTTATTTCCTAATTCATTAATGGCAATTAAGTCATAAATGGCTTCATAAAAATACTTTCACACACCTGCAAAATAATGATTTTCAATATCTATATATATATTTGCACTTTTGTCTTTGTCGTGTTTCTTCAGGTTCAGAGAGCTACAAAGCAATTCCCATGTGTTGATCCCCTCCTAGTAAACTATTCTAGTCTACAGGCTTTGGTCATGCTTGGATAATAGCTTGTCCATTGCTCTCTTTTGCTACTTTACAAAAAAAGTACAAATATCTGTGAAGGAAAACCTGTATCATTATCAGTAACCTCCTCAGCTAAGAAATCAGTATGATCAACCAATCACTTCTGCTTCTTAGTGCTGTTAGCCTTGTTTCTTAAGAAGCAGCAAAAATTCTGTTGTGAAAGTGAAAACTTGGGGGGTTTGTCCAGGTGTAATTTCCATCCAGTTCTGAACATCCCTGTTCTTGTTAAGCAGATCTTCACCCTTTTCTCTCTCTAGCTACCACCTGCCTAGTTATGCCCTCATACTGAAGAAGTCAAGTAGATGTGGATAAATAAAAAATACATGACCTACGTGCAAGTTTCTTCTACATTTTGAATTTTGTACTGTGAGCCTCAGTTGAACGCTGTCAGGTTTGTTTGTTTGTTTGTTTTCCTCTTGGTGTGCATTAATGTGTGCAGAAATAGGCTGAGCTGCTAAAATATGTCCATATCCACATCGCAGCCTTTAGTAATTCCATGTGTTCTTACTGCTTAGTGCACCAGAGCACAGCAGCTGTTTTCTGCATCTGTCTGTCTGCAGACAGGTTAGTTGTGCAGCCACAACGTTAAATTGCCCTTTGGTAAGAGGTCAGAAAAGTCTGGAAAAATTCCAGGTGGCTATTTAGAAATACAGATCAGCTGAAAATGATGTGTTTTCCTCCAGATAACATGTTGATATGCATTTCTGTGCATTAAAAAAAGAAAAAAAAAAAAAAAGATGACAAAAATACTTTCTCTTGAAAGCTTTATATTTGCTGATGGGGTTTGAATGAATGAATTTTCCCTACCTGTATCTGTATCTATGTCTAGATCTATATCCATATCTATCTTTCCCTGCATAATTCCTTGCCCATGTATGTAGAAGGCAAATGCAATCCAGCTGTCTTGCACATCAGGATTACTGTGAGTTCTCCAAGACTACAGCCAGTCCACCAAGATTAATGTCAGCTCTCCAAAGCCACATTTTCTCCTGCAGCCCAAGCCATGTGAGAGCACAGCTTTACCTTTTCAGGGGGAAAAGTTTTCATTCTGCATCAAAGGCAGATTCTTTACAGCTGCAAGGAAGCTGTGTAACTAGCCTTTCATGTGCATTTCTCCATTTCATTGTTTTTCTGATACTAGATTAGAGCCACAAGTTTTCAGGATGCCAGGCTCTCTCCGTTACATCTCCAGTGTCACAATTTCACCTGTGAAACATGAAATCATCTTGATTTTCCTTGACCATTTTCCTTTGGTTGTGTGACCAAGCACTGTGGAATGGAGGTCCATATCCCCCCAAAGAGACAATGTTCCTCCTTCACACAAAGCTGCTTTCTGTCTCTCAGCATTGGTGTTAAAGATCACTCTTGGTTTCCTCTCCCAGCTTCTACGTGTATTCCACTTTTTACCTCATCTAAATCAGGTTTGGAGACATCAGAATAGATGCACCTCAGAAACGTTGCTGGCTGTCCACGCAAGATCTGATAGTATAGTAAAACTGGAATTATATCACATCAGTGCCTGAGTGATTTATGATGATCTGGGGTACTGTGACTCATCTTGGACGAGAGTGAGAGTTCAAAGGAGAATTTTGGATTTTACAAGGTGGCATTAAATGGCCAGGAATGGCAATGGGTATCAAATCTGGCTTGCCATGTGCTACCATGAGGTAATGCAGATGGTGACATCACCACATTTATCTTGTCCTGACTTATGTCTCAGTCTGGGAGAGTTACTCTAAGTCAGTCTCTCGTAGCTTTCCACTTACTGAATTAGTCCTCTTGGCAGCATCAGGATGGAAAACGATTGCTTCTTCTCCAGGCATCTACTGCAACCATGCAATGAATTTTCTTATTCACTCCCAGTCCAGAAAACTCAACACGGTTCCACAGGATGCACTGAATAAATAATATTAATATTGCTGTTCTTATTCCCTGAGATCGTTTTTGCTCTTGGTTAATTGATTCTCGTTTGCTCTGTGAATACAACACGAGTAGTTCTGTTCAACCTCATAGTTGCTCTAATCTGCAGAGAAAAGGTTGGTGTAACCCATTTCTTTCCCTGTTTTTCGAGACGCACACAGATGATTTGCAGAGTCACTGGACTTCAAACTAGGTGTCTGATAAACAATCTGCTTCTGAACTGGTGGAATTCAGCTGCTTTTGCATACTCCAGCAAATCTCAATGTCAGTGCCCGTGGCAATATTTACAGATGCTCTTCTTCCTTCCTGATTTTGACATACACTTTTCAGTAGTCACAGCAACATGGAGTGGAGAACACAGACACTGCATTACCAGAAAGCGTTTCATTACCATATGTTAATTACAGAAGATTTAGGAAATTGTGAACATAAAAATGTAGACACCTTCCTTTCAATTTATCAGAGAACTGTGCGGTACAACTGCAACTTCTCCCAAGTCTATACTGCAGGAAGGATTCTTAAAAGAAGACAAAAAAAAAAAAAGCCTCTCCATTTTTTTCCTTAGGCTTTTGTTTTGTTTTGTTTTGTTTTGTTTTGTTTTAAATAAAAAGCAAATAAAAGTGTAAAAAGAAGAGAAAGTCATCGAGGATTTCTGGGGATTGCTGGAATAAACTCTACCTAAGTTCAGCATTCTACATTACGTTTCTGTATCTTAGGAGTAAATCAGTGGCAAGTTCCAGGCAAGACCCAGCTGGCAAAGTGCAAGTTTTCAAGTATGGCTAGGAACTGCTTTGGCTCTTTGGCTGCCAACAGTCCACCGCCAGTAAGGTGACTTACTGAACTAGAAGCTAATTGACTATGCAATTAACTTCCAACGCTCATTATCACTTTGATATTTAAGGTACTTGTAAAACTGATGCATTTGTACTTAGGATTTCTCTGAAGTGAGAAAATACAACGAGTTCAATTTTCCAGATGAGTAGCTGGATGATGATTATCTGTTAATATAGTTCTACATGTTAATTTTGGTAATGGTTTTCTTATACTAAGGACTAACAAGTCATCTTCAGTCCTTCAAGTCAAAGTGGCAAGGAAAAAAGCAGTGAAGGACATACACGACCCACTAAAGCAGCCAGTAACACAGTGCTTTGGGTGCAGTTCTGTTACCCAAAGCCTCCTGAGAAGATGAATCAGGAGATGAGGTGAGTGATGTCTGCGGAGCAAGATCCGCTCGGAAAAATTAACAAGTCCAGAAATACAAGGACCGAGCACTTTGCTCCCGCAGGCATTTGGAACACTGAGGGGATGACGTCACTGAGGGGTTTGACGTCACCTGGCGGCTGTCAGTTGCAGGTGGTGGTTGATGCCGGCAGGCAGTGCAGCCATGCCCGCTTCGCAGCCCGCCCTTCGGGGTCGCTGCCACTTCACCGACAGGCGCCAGAACGTGCGTGCCAGCGGCCGCTGGGGGCGCCCCTACCCAAGTATGTTTTTTGTTCCCACTTCTTGCTGCCTCGGGCGGCGCTGTGCGAATCGCGTGCCGTCTGCAATGCTTAGCGTCCCTTCCTCTTCGTTAGCAGGGCCCATCAGAGGAGCCGCAGCACGACGGCGTGCCGCTACCCAGAGATACGCAAACGCTGCCCGGGCATCCGTGCTCCAGCGCTTGAGACGACATGGAGGAAGACAGGGTAACAGCACCCAGACAAACACAGTCAGTAGCCAGCCCCCCATGATCCAGCAGATGGGAGGAGCTGTAGGAGGATGGGTTGCCACTACCCAGACAACCACAATTGCTAGACAGCCCCCCATGATCCAGCAGATGGGAGGAGCTGTAGGACGATGGGTTGCTACTACCCAGACAACCACAATTGCTAGCCAGCCCCCCATGATCCAGCAGATGGGAGGAGCTGTAGGAGGATGGGTTGCCACTACCCAGACAATCACAATTGCTAGCCAGCCCCCCATGATCCAGCAGATGGGAGGAGCTGTAGGAGGATGGGTTGCCACTACCCAGAGAACCACAATTGCTAGCCAGCCCCCCACGATCCAGCAGATGGGAGGAGCTGTAGGAGGATGGGTTGCCACTAACCAGACAACCACAATTGCTAGCCAGCCCCCCACGATCCAGCAGATGGGAGGAGCTGTAGGAGGATGGGGTGCAGCTTCCGTGAGAAACACATACATTATGTGGCGATCATTGTCAAAAAACAGGAGAGGAGCCATGTTCAACTACAAGAGGGGAGCTGTGTTCAAGTATAAGAGAGGAGCTGTAGGAGGATGGGTTGCCACTACCCAGACAATCACAATTGCTAGCCAGCCCCCCACGATCCAGCAGATGGGAAGAGCTGTAGGAGGATGGGTTGCCACTACCCAGAGAACCACAATTGCAAGCCAGCCCCCCATGATCCAGCAGATGGGAGGAGCTGTAGGAGGATGGGTTGCCACTACCCAGACAACCACAATTGCTAGCCAGCCCCCTACGATCCAGCAGATGGGAGGAGCTGTAAGAGGATGGGGTGCTGCTTCTGCGAGAAACACATACATTATGCGGCAATCCTTGTTAAAAAACAAGAGAGGAGCCATGTTCAAGTACAAGAGAGGAGCTGTAGGAGGATGGGGTACCAGCACACAGACAAACACAATCCCTAGCCGGCCACCCATGATCCAGCAGGCGGGAGGAGCTGTAGGAGGATGGGGTACCACTACCCATACAAACACAAACTCTAGCCAGCCCCCCATGATCCAGCAGACAGGAGGAGCTGTAGGAGGATGCGGAGCCAACGCTCAGACAAATACAATCCATGGCCATCCACCTGTGCTCCAGCACACGGGAGGAGCTGTAGGAGCATCAGGATCCACTAGTCAGACAAATACAAACCTTAGCCAGCCCCCCATGATCCAGCAGACGGGAGGAGCTGTAGGAGGATGGGGTGCTGCTACCTTCAGAAACACACACATTATGCGGCCAGCCCTGTTTAAGTACAAGCGAGGAGACATATTCAACTACAAGAGAGGAGCTGTAGGAGGATGGGGAGCCACTGGTCAGACAAATACAAATCTTAGCCAGCCACCTGTGCATCAGCAGACGGGAGGAGCTGTAGGAGGATGGGGAGGTACTACTCAGACATATGCAAACCTTAGCCATCCACCTGTGCTCCAGCACACGGGAGGAGCTGTAGGAGCATCAGGATCCACTAGTCAGACAAATACAAACCTTAGCCAGCCCCCCATGATCCAGCAGACGGGAGGAGCTGTAGGAGGATGGGGTGCTGCTACCTTCAGAAACACACACATTATGCGGCCAGCCCTGTTTAAGTACAAGCGAGGAGACATATTCAACTACAAGAGAGGAGCTGTAGGAGGATGGGGAGCCACTGGTCAGACAAATACAAATCTTAGCCAGCCACCTGTGCATCAGCAGACGGGAGGAGCTGTAGGAGGATGGGGAGGTACTACTCAGACAAATGCAAACCATGGCCTCCCACCTGTGCTCCAGCACACGGGAGGAGCTGTAGGAGGATCAGGATCCACTAGTCAGACAAATACAAACCTTAGCCAGCCCCCCATGATCCAGCAGACGGGAGGAGCTGTAGGAGGATGGGGTACCAGCACCCAGGCAAACACAATCCCTAGCCAGTCCCCCATGATCCAGCAGACGGGAGGAGCTGTAGGAGGATGGAGTGCTGCTACCTTCAGAAACACACACATTATGCGGCCAGCCCTGTTTAAGTACAAGAGAGGCGACATGTTCAACTACAAGAGAGGAGCTGTAGGAGGATCAGGAGGTACTACTCAGACAAATACAAATCTTAGCCAGCCACCTGTGCTCCAGCACAGAGGAGGACCTGTAGGAGGATCAGGAGCCACTAGTCAGAGAAATACAAACCTTAGCCAGACACCCATGACCCAGCAGACGGGAGGAGCTGTAGGAGGATGGGGAGCCACTGGTCAGACAAATACAAATCTTAGCCAGCCACCTGTGCTCCCACATACGGGAGGAGCTGTAGCAGGATTGGGAGACGGTACTCAAACAAATACAAACCTTAGCCCGCTACCCGTGATCCAGGACAAGAGAGGAGCTGTAGCAGCACGGGGTGCTGGTATCCCAAGGAACAGAAATCTTATTCGACCAGCCGTGCTCCAGCACACGGGAGGAGCTGTAGGAGGATCGAATGCTTCTACCCAGATAGACAGAAACCTTAGCCAGACACCCATGATCCAGCACATGGGAGGAGCTGTAGGGAGATTGGGTGCCATTAGCCAGATAAATGAAAACCTTAGCCAGCCACGAGTATTCCAGGAGAAGGGTGGAGCTGGAGGAGGATTGGGTGTTGCAACCCAGACAGACACAAATCTTAGCCAGCCTCCAGTGATCCAGCACAAGGAAGGAGCTGTAGGAAGATCAGATGCTGCTACCCAGACAGACACAAATCTTAGCCAGCCTCCAGTGATCCAGCACAAGGAAGGAGCTGTAGGAAGATCAGATGCTGCTACCCAGACAGACACAAATCTTAGCCAGCCTTTGGTGATCCAGCACACGGAAGGGGCTGTAGAAGGATCAAATGCTGCTACCGAGATAGACACAGATCTTAGCCAGCCTCCGGTGATCCAGCACACGGAAGGGGCCGTAGAAGGATCAAATGCTGCAATCCAGATGGACACAAATCTTAGCCAGTCTCCAGTGATCCAGCACAAGGAAGGAGCTGTAGAGGGATCAAATGCTGCTACCGAGATAGACACAAATCTTAGCCAGCCTCCGGTGATCCAGCACACGGAAGGGGCCGTAGAAGGATCAAATGCTGCAATCCAGATGGACACAAATCTTAGCCAGCCTCCGGTGATCCAGCACACGGAAGAGGCTGTAGAAGGATCAAATGCTGCATCCGAGATGGACACAAATCTTAGCCAGCCACCCGTGATCCAGCACACAGGAGGAGCTGTAGAAGAATCAAATGCTGCTACTCAGGGAAACATAAACCTTAGTCAGCCACCCGTGATCGAGCACACAGGAGGTGATGGAGGAGGACGTGTTGCTCCTGCCCTGAGAAAGATAAACCTTCTCCAGCCAGACTTGCTCCAGCGCAAGGGAGGAGCTGCAGGAGAACGGGGCGCTCCCGCAGCCGTTATCCAGCCTCCTGTGCTTACAAAGAGCACATCAGGTGGCAGCCGTGATGGAGCAGGACCCTCTGGTGCCTCTGGTATTGGACCAGCAGGCAAGAAAAGCACAGTCTCCACGCAGAAACAGAAGGCGCGCTCTGCGTTAAGCAGTGCAGACCCGGGTGATGGCCACAGAGATGGACAGCGGAGAGTTTCGTAAGTGATGACCCTGTCCCCTGGGAAGCGCTCGCAAGGAGCTGCTTAAGTGCTTACTGGCTTCCTCTGGATAACGGAGAGGACATGTTCTGGAGGATGGAAGCTGGGACGTGTGGGGGGAACCATAGAAAGCACTGGGGTTTTGTTTCTCTTACAGACCTGATGTGATTTACTTGCGGTTCGATGATACGGTAAAATGCTTTGTTGGGACATCTGTGCGTCCAGCAGAGTGACTGTTGTGTCTTTCACAGATAATTGTAGTATTCTTCTGTTGTTCCCTCTGAGCAGCGTCCTTTGGAATTAATGGGGATGGCTTTGGCTGTTTGAGTTTGACTTTGCTTTTCGCCGTTTGGCTTCTGACTGTTCTGTTCTGTTTTCTAGTGACTGTGTAGCGAAAGACATGGCAAGCTGGGAATCTTCTGGACAGTGGATGTTTTCGTGTTACTCTCCTGTGACGGGCAAGCCTAATGTCTTAGGTCAGTACCATTTTTAGCCTTGCTGAGTGCAGAGTGCTGCTATTGTTTAGACTGCATTTCTATACTTGTCCACACTGCTATGCCTCAATGGAAGCACTTGCAAGGTGAAGACTTGCCTTGCGATGCAACAGGCTGGGATATTGGATTACGGTATTTCCTTGGTGGTTTTGCACCCCCGAAGTTGCACCAGGAGTCCTTTTTGTGTCTCCAAGTAGACCTGGCTTGTCCCAGATGGTGTAGCAAGGGCAGTTTCTTGTGTAACTCTAGAGGGCAATTTTGTATTTTTGTTGTATTTCCTTTGGAGCATGCTGATTGGTTGCCTCCCTGCAGGCTTTCCAGAGTTCTCCCCTGAGGAGGTGCGCCTGGGGTATTACAACTGCAGTGCACAAGAGAACACTGGATACTATGTAAGTATTTCAAACAGCTGAGCTTTGGTGTGGAGGCTTCAGGCTAGGAGTGGGTACTGCTCTTCAGGTGGCCGCTCTTGACTCAGCGAATACCAAACTCGAGGGGAACGTAAGAATGCCCTCATACGTTCAGTTTTCTGTGCACTGAGTAGAAAACAACAGGAGCTGCTGGCCTGAAGGTTTTGCCGTAACTGAGCAACCTGACCTGGCTGTAGGTGTCCCTGTTCATTGCGGGGCAGTTGGGTCAGATGGCTTTACAGTGCCTTCTGACTCAAACAGGTCTATGATTCTCCCTTCTTCTTTTTGATAACTGCATGACACAGGCCTCACCAATTATGCAGGTACAAAATGTATTATCCAAAGCATGAGTTTCTGTTCATAAAGTGGGCAAAACCTGAATTGCCCAATCTGAAATTTCCTTTCCGTAGGTCAGATCACTCTTGTTCCCTCTTTAAAACAAAACAAAACAAAACAAAACAAAACAAAAAAACAAAAACAAAAAAAAAGAAAGAAAGAAAAAAGGAAGAAAGAAAGAAAGAAAGAAAAAGACAAAAAGAAAAACCCAAAAGCCATGCCTCTTAAAAGCATGTTTGTGTCTTCCCACATTTAGATAAATACTTTCAGTCAGCACATGCGAGAATGGAGAAGCAGGCTGAAGGAGCTGAAGGCTTCAAATGCCTTGAAAAAAGCGCCGAAGGTAAGTGTTAAGAAAAGGTAAAATATTTCTGTTCCTGATATTTGCTTTTCTCTTAACTCTTGAGTGAAGGTTTTTCTTAGGATTCACATTTAGACAGAGCTCAGGGTTCAGGCTTCAGCACAGGCAATGATTGTTCCTCGCTCAGAGAGCAGACTGAGCCATAGCAGTGATACAGATAGAGTCATGCAACAAACCAGAACAAGTGAGAGGAGAATGAGAGCTCCAAGAGGATTTGGGGATTGCAATTACTTTTTGCCCGTCACTCAGCAGATTTCTGCTTCTAGGGTGCTTGCAGACAGTAGCCTGGGAGCGTTTTGTTTAAAGCTGCAACTGCTTGTGGCCAGCGTTTAAGTTCCTCAGAGTTGCGTTCAGCTGGGTGGCACACATAGGTTTTTGCTTTAAGTGTGCATTGAAAGATACTTGCCTGTGTTGGAATGTAGTTCTCATGGATGTATTTGGAACTTTTTCAGCTGTCTCGGAGCAAGAATGCGGTCACTCAGCCATTGCCTTCTCTTGGATCGGGAGGACAGCAAGCCCCAAGCACTGGGTCCCCAAGTAAGTTTCTACATAAAGAACCAGCCATTAAACAGGCGTTGATAAGTGTTCTTCTGCAGTACTGAAATGCAGCAGTGTTTCAGTATGGCAGGTGTACCCATTCTGAGCGTTCTGACCCATTTCCTCACTGCAGGCTTTCCAGAGAGCAGCAGCAGTGGTGCTGCCGGTTCGTCCTCGAACGCAAATCCCAGCGTCCCATCTGGAAGCGCTGCAGCTGTGGGGAGCTCTGCTGCTGCCTCCAGTCCTCCTGCACTCGGGGTGACGTCCTCCCACAGCGTTCCCCATCCCGTTGGGACTGGCGCCTCTTCAGCTCCATCTGCAGCCCCCTTCTCACTTAACGCTTCTGCAACGACCAGTGGTTCTGGAACTTCTGGGCTTCCCGGCCCTGAACGTTCTGCTGCTGCAAACTCTTCCAGCACCGCTCCGCTGACAGCTGCTGGAACTCCCCAGGCAGCGACAGGAACTTCTCACTCGGGTGCAAGCAGTGCTTCTGCTGCACAGACTGCCGGTGCCTCTGGACACAACATCACGTCCGCGCCTTCTGCATTCCCAAACGATATCAGACCAGGACAGTTAAATACACCGAGGAGTGAATTAACAGCCAAAGGGTCGAAGAAGATTAAAGCCAAAAAGTTCAATCCATGAAGGGTCCCTCTGAAACCACCACCTTCAGGCCATTTACATGATAAGGATTTAAGATAATTCTGAAGTTACATGTCTTAGTTGTTATTCTGTGATTCTTCCAATAAACAACATTGTGATGGAGCAATGAGTTGGAATGCTTTCTTCTGACTTACGTTTTCATTTAATCTCTTCAGTCTTCTGTATAATCAACGATTATACAGGTGTTATAATTAAGAAATCTACAAGAGAGTTTGGCTAAGCAGGTTATTACACCAAAAAGAATAATAAAGGGCTTACCCTTGCCCTGGGCTCACTGGAAAACTCCAAAAGGAGGTATCTCCAGAAAGAGATCCTTCCTTCCCCACTGGTAGTCAGCTCTTAAATGGGACCAAGCTCCATCCCTTCCTGCAGCACAGGTGAATTGCCTTCCCTTGTGCTCCCAGGGCTGACCCATTGCTCACCTCAAGTGGTCAATCAGAGGTTCAGGCCGTGATTCAGCAGTTCCCATACAGTCTTCACAGTAAGATACCTTGTGGTATCAGCTTTCCACTACAACAGTCTAGGCTCATAGATCCTTGTGTACTGGCCAACCAGGTGGCTTCTGCCAAATGCTTCTCCCACTGCTTAAACGTTCCACCCCCCATTGCCTTCCACATAGTTTTCAACAACCCACTGTACTGTTTGATTTTACCAGAAGTTGGTGCATGCAAGGGAATATGATAAGTCCACTCGATGCCAAGATCTTTGGCCCAAGTGTTTGCAAGGGAATTTTCAAAATGTGTCCCGCCATCTGACCCAATTCTTTCTGGGGTGCCATGTCGCCACAGGACTTGTTTCTCCAGACCCAATATGGTGTTTTGGGTTGTAGCATGGAGTACTGCATATGTTTCAAGGCACCCAGTGGTTACCTCCAGCATGGTGAGCACATAATGCTTACTATCGTGAGTTCGTGGCAAGCTGATTTAATCAACCTGCCACACCTCCCCATATTTCAACTTTTGCCATCACCATTCCTCCCAGCGAGTTTTCGTCCTTTGACATGGTCCCCCACCACATCCGTACCTCCAAATTGGAGGGATGTGAAATTGATGGGTGGACCACTCGATGGATAAGAAACTGGTTGAAAGGCCACAGACAGAGGGTGGTCGTCAATGTCTCCATGTCCAGGAGGAGGCCGGTAACGAGCTGAGTCCCCCAGGGGTCTGTCTTGGGACCGGTGATTAGGGGAATGGAGCACCTGCCTTATGAGGAAAGGCTGAAGGACCTGGGACTACTCAGCCTGGAGGAGACGGAGAGGGGATCTTATCAACGCTTGTAAATATCTTAAGGGTGGGAGTCAGATGGGTGGGCCAGGCTCCTTCAGTGTTGCCCAGCAACAGGACAAGGGGCAAGATGTGCTACAAACTGGAACACGGGTGGCTCCATCTGAACTTGAGGAAAAACTTCTTTTCTTTGAAGGTGTCAGAGCAAAGGAGCTGGCTGCCCAGAGACGGTGGGAGTGTCCTCTGGTGACACTCAGGACCTTCTTGGACTCTTTGGTGTGTAACCTGCTCTAGGGAATCTGCTTTAGCAGGGAGGATGGACTGGATGATGTCCAGAGGTCCCTTCCAGCCCTTTATTGTTTGTGATTCTCTGCATCCATGCAGTATTTGCTCTGGGTAGCAGCTGATAGCAGATGGAGTGAGAAGGCTGGGGCAGTGAGGCAGTAACAGTCCTGTGGTTCAGACTGAAGGTGAAGTTGAGTGGTTGAAGGAGTTTTGTGGCTTGATGGTCTCTGAGCATCTATCCAGGTGTGGGTCCCAGTAGGCACAGTAGTATGTAGCAGCATACTGTAGCAGCATCTGGACTTACATCGTTTATTGTAAGAATGAACAGTTTCTGACTAGAAACTTCATTAACCACGTACTTGTTTCCTTGAAAGCCACTTTCAACTGCAGTTTTCCCTGATGCAAAGAAGACTAGCCTCTCTGGAGGTTTATTCTCCTTTTGTTGATACCAGTGTATGACGGTGTCATCAAAATGTCCAAACAAGTCTCCAAAATGACATTGCAGACGCACAATTCCTTGTGACTTGGTGATGGATAGAGGGCTCTGAATGGGAACTTTCCATGCAAATTCATTTAGGAAATAAGAAAAAAAGAGGAGAAATTGTTATTCAGTGACAGTCAGGGATGTGGAAAGATATCTTTGAACTCATCCATGGGTTGCTGTGAGGAAAAGGAAGCTTAAGAAAGCAGAATGTACAAGACAGAGTGGTTGTGGTCATAAGAGCTGCCAGCAGCTGCATGTTTGCTGCTTCCACTTTGCTGCTGTGGAGGAGCAGAATGAATGGGGCCTTGGATGGAGACAGCACCAAGTGGGAGTCTGTGGTGATGGAAGTTCTGCGGGGGAAAAAACAAACAAATAAGAAAAAGAAAGGTAAAAGAAGTAATCATGTAATTCAGTGGCAACATTGCACTTGGGAAGATATCTGTTATGTCACCCATGGGAACCCGTGAGGAAAAAGAAGCTGAAGCACTTACAAGACCATGCAGTTGCAAGCATCAGAGCTGCCAGCAGCAGCATGTCTGCTGCTCCTGCTCAGCTGCTGTTGAGACTGAGAGATGTGTGAGTGGGGCCCCAGGTGGGGACACACTGAGTGGGAGGAGAAGTCTCCAGTGATGTTTTTTCTGTGCCTAACAACATGGGGCTGCGGTAACATATCACCTTGGGATCAGCAAACATTCATTCTGTTTGGTGAGAAGTTTATCATCACATCTGCTTCTCAGAGAAATGCAAGAGCTATTGCTCAAGCCAAGGACTTGAATTTGCATAAGAGCTACTGAGAAAGGACTGCACGTCCGGCAGGAGCAGTGTTCTGAGCCACACGAAAACACCACTGTCCAAATCTTTGTGGGTGAAGTTCCAGATGCTGTAGTGGAATATCTCACAGGATATTGGGCATGTGTATGCTGTTTGAATTTGATACACAGGTTTTGGAGCTAAGTGGCAAATGCCAGCATTCCTAGCATGGTGAAAAAAGGCTGAAATGTAAAGGAAGGCAGCAGAAAATAATATGAAGGAGGATTTGAAGATCATGTAGTTTTTTCTCATTGTTTCACATGTGTGCCCCCTTTCAACTGAGAGCCTCCAGGAGATAGAGATATGTTTCTCCGAATGCTCCACGGATTTTAATAAAGAAGGGAAATCTACAACTACTCGTTGTCCACAGGCACAGACAGTCTGTGCTCACTGTCAGGTGAGTGCTCTGAGTACAGTCAGTTCTTGGCCATAACTGCCTATTTTTATCTTTAAGTGACTGAGACTGTTCAGTTTCTGCATGGTACAGGTATGTGTAAGTACAGAAGAAATATTCTGAGAATTAGTTGAGATAATTCATTTAGCATTTGCCATGTTAATCTTTTGCTCTCCTGCTGCAGAAAATCACCAGAGAAAGGTGGCATAAAGAAGAATCTGCATCTGGCAGGAGTTGAGAGCTTGAGGTTCACAGTGCCAAGTGCCTTTTTGTACAGCTTACCTTTGCCCATCTAATGCTGTGAAGCCTTGATAATACCAATATGCACAGTAGTAAGTTCCAGTATCCCTCCGGGTTGCTTTCCTTATTGTCAGAACACTGTTGGAAGGATTTTTCTGCACTTGAAACTTCGCTCTGTCATTGTTGTCATCGAAAGTAGGTGCAGATCCAGACATGTACAGTATCCTCTTGGGTGGCTCCCCGGGAAGCTGCCTGTACCAGTGCACAACGTTTTCACTGCTCAGGCATGTCATGGTGACTGAGCTGCCCTCCAACAGCCCGCGCTCTGCCGGGCTTTGCACCGGTACAGCCTGTGCATCTCCACCTGCAAGGGAACAGGGAGGAGCTGCATGTAGGCCAGGACCCACCAAGCTTGGAGCAGGGACTGTGTTCTCCATGCACAGGATGCAGAGGAGAAAGGAAACGGCACTTACGGGACCAAAATGAAGTCACAGCGAGTAAGGGAAGCAAGAACATGCTGTGTGCAAGAATGAAATGTAGAGCTGAGGCAGTGGAGAAGTGTTATAAAGCCATCCAGGTGGAGAAAGCATCAGCAGCTGGGAGGAGGAGATGACTCATGGCTCATCCAATGGAAGCTCTTCAGCTCATTGCCAGGGAGGGCGTATTTGTGTGCGGGAAATTCACCAGCAAATGAAACCCCATCAGTAACACTGTAGAGAGGACCTAAAATGTTCAATCCAGTAACTGTTTTGTGTGCACCTATCTATCTATCTATCTGCTACGTTCCATTTAATCTTACCCACAAATCTTGTTAAGCACACGCGTAGAAAGCAGGGTTGTTCAGTTGTGCACTTCCCCAGGTCTCTCTACTCCCCTCAGACCCCCAGGGCTGTCCAAGAAGCATCTTTCATCAGCCCTTCCTAGAAAGTGCTGCCTGCTTTTGTAGCACAAACTGACTAGTTCATGGTGAACTCCTGACTTCTTCATGCTTGGGAAAACTCAGTGGGCTTCCTCAGCTGTCTGCACCAACCCTGGATGTTGTTTGTCTCCAGGAACAGCACCCCAACCACTGCATGTTCTTTCCAGGGTTATGTTTCCCCTTCTCTGACTAAGAGAGTGAATCTGCTCTGGATCTCCTCCAGGTCTTTGTCAACTGCAGCATGCACTACAAACCTCATTGCAGGGCTTGTATTGTAAACTCCTACTGTCATTTTTCTTGTGAGAGATCCATCATTTTTTTATGATGGATTCTTTTTTATTGTTGCCATGCCTGTGGTGAATATGAGAAAAAAAGATGGTAAGTACACAGTTTTCTTTCTTGAGGACACCCTTACTGATACGAGTTTTAATGTTAGTCCACTAAGAGTGTTGAAGTTTTAAATAAAAAAGTGTCTTGCAAGGCCAGCAGGAAGAACCAGCAGAAATGTTGGTTTCAGCCTGTCCACCAGCCTGAGCCTGGAGGAATTTAGGCAGTGAACATTAGATAGAGGACAGCTGTCACTGGGGAGCAGTAACAAAAGACTCAGGCTGCACAGAAGAGTCACATGGACAGTGAGTTGTGACTATAATTGCTATGGTTTTTGTGTCTTGGTTTTCGTCGTCTATTTCCTTCCTCTGCTTCAGCTTGTGGGGATGTCTAGAAGGCTGAGAGATGGGAGCAGGAAGGCAGCTGTGGCTCTCGACACTTGTATGAAAGTGTGCTGCTCAGGTTGCAGCCAGCTTTCTGTAAGGGCTGCCTGCAGGCTGCTCCTGCTGTGGGACACCCAGTAGGCACAGTAGTAGGTACCTTCATCTCTATCCTCTATGTTCTTAACCGACAGAGTGCAGATTTTATTCTCACTTTTATACGACAAATATTTGTTCCTATAGGATTCCAAATCATAGGAAACTTGTGATTTTGCTGTCACAGAAAGGAGCCATTCAGGAGCTCTGGCAGGCAGTTGTCGGTACCAGTGGATGTAGGCCTCCTGAAAGTCATCTATGCCCTCGGCTTTGCACTTAATAGTCACAGTTCTGGATCTCGGTTTGGTAACAGATGGTGGACTCTGTTGCAGCAGCACTTGTGCATGTCCCTGTATCAGAAGGAGAGAAAAGGCAGCAAGCACTGCCAGCCTGCTGCCCGCAGGCGTACGCAGGACAGCCTTCTGCTGCTGCTGCAAGTGGAGCCTCCACAGGGAGGGGAATGGATGCAAGCAGGCTTCAGCCAGGGCCAGCAGTGGCAGCAGCAGCAGCAGCAGCATTCTTCTCGTGGTGCCTGCTTGCCTGTGCCCCAGAGAAAGCCCCCAGCTCTGTGGCAGGGACAGGGGCTGTGCCTGAGGGCAGGATGTGACTCACTAGTGGCCACCCAGAGAGGGGCCCTGCGCAGCCAGCAGGTGATGCTGTGAGAAAGCAGCCATCCATAACCTTCAGATTTTTGTAAACCTTGGTGTTGGTGTCCTGTCTTAATGGCAGAACAGTCAGAAGTGAAAGACCACTTCTGTTGGCCAAAATGCATGTGGTTTGCTGGGGGGGGGGGGAAATACGTAAGTTTAATTTAACGGTGTCCAAAGAGCTGGAAGATGAACAGGAGTGCTGTGCTGGCCTTGGGCCTGCCCATTGCTGCTTCAGGGCATACAGGCACCAGGAGCTTGGAGGAAGTTGGACTGCTGCAGTGCAGGTTCAGGTTTTCCTTCCTGCTGTGTCTGGAAGGTGCAGACAAACACAGGGTAAACCTGGAGTAGTTGCTATTCCAAGTCTTAACAATATCCGCCTTCTGACACAAAGAGTGTTACCTGGAAGAGTAAGTAACTTCACTGTTAGTAGCCCTTTCTGGTAAATCATACTGGGGCTGTTAATCAAGATCGTGTCCTGATCTTGAAATAAACCAAGCCTGTCATTTCTACTTCAAGATTGTTACTGTTCCATCTTGAGAATTGCTAAATATAAATTATCACAGAAACATATAAGAAATTGTCCTACATGGAGAAGTTGGATTGCACTTCTGACAGATGTCTGGAAGTTTCCCTTCTCTTGACAAAACCTTTGACATAACTTCAGAAACTCTGCTGAGAGTGTACATTTAAATACCACGTTTCTGTAATTATCTCCTGTTTGAGCTTGAGTTTTACCTGATAAATATATGACAGCTTAGCAGCACCTCCCAGCTGCTCATGAGCAGCATGACACAGCTTACATCACCCAGGAGCCCAGGGAGGAAGAGTCTGTGGCTGAGAAAGGAAGGGCAAAGATCTGTGTGTCATGCACAGGGAGCTACTTCTCATTAGTTCTCCTGAGGACTGCACTTATGTCCATTTTCTCCGGAGTAACAAGAGAGAGCTGCAGCAAACAGTGCTGCGTGGCTCCTATGGTGGCCCCTCAGAAAGCACAGGCTGCCCTTCCTGTTGCCTCCCCGGATCTTTAGCTGATAGACGAGGAGGGCATGAAGATGGACATTTTTTCATCCTGTAACAATTCCCCAGTCTTGAATGAGCCTTTTCATCATTCGGGATTTTGTCTCCTGAGGTGAAACTTGAAAATCATTCAAGATGCAAACTCAGTGACTTAATTCTTTATGCCCTTCTGTGTCCTAGCTACCTACCATGCCACTTCTCCCTTCCTTGCTCTCTTTCTCTTGGACAACTCTAGTTCCCTATCAAGCATCTCCTAGACATTCTTTGTTTCGTAACACCATCACTAATTCTATACTAAAGGCAAAGACCCTGCGTCTGGCAGTCAGTGTGGGCAGCCCCCTGACCGCCTCTCAGAAGATTGGCTGAACTGGAGAAGGAGCTGGGAGGGAACAAAATCAGGACAGCCGTCTAAAAGTGGCCAAAGGGCTATTCCATACCATATGACATCATACAGAAGGAGAGTTTTGAAGGGGGAGTGAGTAGTTCTGCTTGTTCTTTTCCACTGCTCAGGGAGCTAGCTGGACATTCATTGGTGGGTGGCGAGCAACTGCTTGTGCATCACTTGTTATATACATTTGTATACATATAGTCGTTACTGTAACTCTTTGTATACATATAGTCATAACTGTAACTCTTTTCCTTTTCTCTATCATAGTAAATAGTTTTATCTCAAGGAAAAAAGGGAGAGGAGACAGCAGCTAGAGACATGCCCCTGTGCTCAGACATCAGTGCCTGCTGGGTCTGGAAGCCTGATGTGCCTCTGCTGCGGCTGCTCCTCAGGAGACAGAAGCAGTGCTCCCAGCAATACGTACTCTGGGACTGAAAGAGCAAGAGGAGACAGGCTCCAAAGGCCTCTGATACAAATAGGTGATTTACCAGCTGTTGATGCTTCAGACCTCTTTGAAAGTTTCAGGTTTTGACAGTGAGAGAAAGGGGACGCAGAGGTACATACAAGTGCGGAGAGGGGAACGTGACATACCATGTCATCATGGCATGAAACCTGTGGAGTACATGAAACCTACATAAGCACATCCCCACACCCACTCTTTACCTCCTTTTCTGTTTTCACAGAACCACAGAATCACAGAATGGCCAGGGTTGGAAGTGACCTCAAGGATCATGAACCTCCAACCCTCCTGCCACATGCAGGGCCACCAAAACCTCTCCATTTAATGCTAGACCAGGCTGCCCAGGGCCCCATCCAACCTGGCCTTGAACACCTCCAGGGATGGATGGTGCATCCACAGCCTCTCTGGGCAGCTGTTCCAGCACCTCACCACTCTCTCTGCAAAGAACTTCCCCCTGACGTCCAACCTAAACCTTCCCTCCCTCAACTTAAAACCATTTCCCCTTGTCCTGCAGTTATCTACCCTTTCAAAGAGTTGATTCCCCTCCTGTTTGTAGGCTCCCTTTAGGTACTGGAAGGCTGCAATGAGGTCACCCCGCAGCCTTCTTTTCTCCCTCAGCCTGTCTACATAGGGAAGGTGCTCCAGTCCCCTGATCATCTTTGTGGCTCTCCTCTGGAGCCTCTCCAACAGGTCTCTGTCTTTCTTGTACTGGGGGATCTTGTGCTCTCAGGAAGGCAACCTTGAAGAGTAACCAGCTCTCCTCAACATCTTTGTCTTTAAAGACAGCATCCCAGTGGCCAGCAGTCCATTGAACAACTTAAAGTTCACTCTTCCAAAGTTCAGGGTCCTGACACCACTCTTTGCCAGACCCACATCCCTCAAGATCATGAACTCAGCCAGGGCTGAGTTTTGAGGACTTTGCTTAAGAGGAAAGGGGCAGGATTTTTGGAGTCTCAAGAGCCAAGGGCAGCAACTGAGCACAGTCCCCTAAAGGAACTGGCTTGTTGGCTATGGGCACTCAGCATGAAAAGACTGCTAACGTTCATTTAGTTCTGGTGTTTTAGCTGAAATGAAATACCAAGGTACTGCAAATGCAGAGGAACAACACTTATCCCAGTGAAACCTGAGCTAAGCACAGGTAAGTGAACTGAGAGAGATGGAGGCAGAGGATCACAGAATCATAGAATGGCTTGAGTTGGAAAGGACCTTGAGGATCACCAAGTTCCAACCCCCCTGCCACCAGCCTCCATATCTAATACTAGTCCAGGTTGCCCACAGGAATAGATATGTAAGAAAATTGTGAGGGATGTTGGCTTGATAGGATCAAAGTAGTGCCAAGGAGCTAGAACATGAGACCACTTAAAGGTTTTCAAATCTTCTCATTTTTAGTAATTTAGCTGTTTATTTAAACACAGATGAACTATCAAGTTGCTTTAAGCAGAGGCAGCATAGAAAATTACTTTCTTCTCTTAACTCAACATTGTCTTTTTGAATTGAATCAGCCAAATATCTCATTACATGGTGCAGATTTCCCATGAGCAGCTGCTCCAGTTTGATCTATATTGTAAGTTTTAACATGCGTGAAACACAAAGATGTGTTGCAGCAATGAGAGAACAGCTCGGCAATGTGCTGCTCTATCTTCATTTGCCAGCATGCTGAAGTAGCCAGTTACAACTGTAACTGTATGTAAGACTCATTTCATTTGCCCTGTGTGTCTGTAGCTGTGAGCCAACTTTAGATGCTAAGAGGTCATTGCAAAAAAAAAAATCGTATCTGAAGGCTGAATCAAGTGGTATCTCCAATCCCTTAAATACAAATTCTAGTCTCTACCACCCTCTGCTGGGAGAAAAGGAGTAAACTTTTTGAGCAGCTGTGTAATGAGTGCGGGCGGATGCTGAGAATTCCCATAGCATGCTGACATTTTCAAGCAGAACAATAGTGCACCAATCCCTTTTATTTTGAAGAGTACTTTTCTAAATGGACGGGAGTATGATGTTCACTCCTGCACCAGGAGATACTCAAAGACTCAGAATTTTTAATAGCTTCTCCAGTAAAACGTTTATCACACATAGACTTTATTTTAAGTGTTCTGAATCCCTGTGAATGACTACAGGCAGTTTCTACTTTCAGTTATTTCTCTACCAGACCTGTGGGGTCACAGCATTTTCTCAGGTCTGGGGTCTGTCTGATTTTGGCCAGTGAGAGAATTTTGTATCACCTTCACATTCAGCAATGTTACCTTGACACACAGATCATTCTTCAAGATTACATGGTTGTGATGGTTTCCTGTTTTGTTTTTCTTTCTTTCTTTCTTTCTTTCTTTTTTTTTCACTCACTGATACACAGCTTCCTTCCATTGCAGCTCAACATGTTTAAATTAAAGAAAAGAAACAAACAAAACTTGTATATAGAATCTGTCCTGAAATGCACACAGTACAGGAAGTCTGAAAAACGCTCACCTCCTCCTCTGAAGCATGTATCTTGGAAATTTAATAATCTAAACTTACAAAGACACTGTTCTGGGGTTTTGATGTCCTGTTACGTGGTGTGTTAGGAACAGTCCACCTACCAACCACACAGGCACAATTAGACACCTATGGTTAGCCTGTGCCACAGCAAACTGAGTGCCACAGCAGCACCAAAAGGGAGAGACTCCAGTTTGTTTTCTGGTCTAAAGCCATGCTTGGGATATACCCAGGACTTTTGTGCTTGTTATTAGCTACAAAGGGGCAGTGCTTTATTCCAGAAGAGCCACCCAGCTTCAAGTTGTGCCTACTTTTCTGACAGCTCATGGAGAACCTTTGAACCCTGGGCTATTAGGACCAGCAGTGCCCAGCAGTGTAGATGCATGCCTTGCTCGAGTGCATGGCAGATGGTGGCCTTGCACAATGGTACTTCAGCACACACCCACCAGGGTGGAGGAGGCCGATGCTCTTTGGCACATGTGAGTCTCTGACTCCTGCAGACCATATTTCCAATGGCTACATGCTGCTTTGCTCTTCTCTGCGTTGCATTTATTGTCTGTGGCTGGGCAGAAGTCCTGTCTGTACATGGAGTGGTACTTCCACTATTTTCTAAGCGTTTTCTTTCAGCAAAGTTTCTGTTAACTGCTACTAAGCACACTGTGCTACGAAGCACAGTTCCCTTTCAGCTTTGATTGATTTCAGCTTTGCTAGAATAATGTTAATTATGAAGTCTTCCTGTCGATTTACAGGAGGAGGTGTTTGGAAAGTGCTGTGGTTTTCCCCATGTGATGCTGATGGATCAGAGTGAAGACGTCCACACAAGAGTAACACAGGTGTGTTTGAAATGTTGCTGGAGGCAGCTACATGCAAAGACAGCATCAGAGCTGAAATCAGTGGGTGGAGATATGAGAGAGGAATGCTTGAAAAGTGGCTATCTTATCGTGTATCTATACATTTGGGGAGATGCTCAGTTTAAAACCACACCCCACTTTGTATTCTCTGATTCTATACATGGACTAAGATCACATTACCTCAAATTCCTCCCCCTGAATAGTGACAAACCTTTACTCTCACAAAGCAGCTGGCTCTCAGCCCCATGGAATCCGATCTGCAGCAAACTTTCTGCTGCCAGAGAACACATCAGAGCCGGCTCTGCTCATTACAGCAGACAGAAAAACATCTCCATGCTCTTTTGCACTGCTTTAAGAAATGTGACCTTAATTAACTGGGCTAACTACTTTTCGTAGACAGGAATTGGCTTATCAAATGGTGAGTCATCACCTGTGACGTATTGTTTCAAATAAAAAAGATCTTTTACATCTGTTTTGCAAACTAACAATAAAATCCTGTTTGAGCTTTTGTACAGTGCTTGTGCTCTGCCTGCCCACTCTTGCAAACTGCACCTACACCCACCACCTCATCCACTTACCTTACCCACCATAGCAACATTGTTCAATGCCTTTTTCCCTCGAGTCAGAAAGATACTTAAAGACGTTCATTAAGCATGAGCTTAATGAGACTGTGGTTTACTTTGTGTTTTCCTGGTGCTAGGGCATCAGTAACCAGAGCACCGTGCAAACAAGTCCCACGCAGTTCGAGCAAAATGGTACCCACAGCACACTTTCTCTCCTGGTGGCAGGGACAGATGCACCCAGGTGGGAGACAGGGGAGGGATGGAACAAGGGGCAGGGGGAGGGAGAGGAGGAGGAAAAGGAGGAATGGGACAAAAGTGCCATTCATCTTGCACACTTGCCATTATTCATGAAAGGCTGTAAACTGGATAGACAAGCTGCAAATACACAATTTATCAGCTCACTCTCATGAAACACTCCTCCATTTCAGTCACTCTGTCTTACTTCCAAGGCCACACCGTCCACAACCCACAGGAACAGGACATCGGGGCCCTAAATATTCTGAGTGTTCATTCAGTGTAGAAATAGAAATGATAGCTGCTGTATGTCAGCAGTGTGTGCTGTCCTAGGCATAAATAAATCTCTAGAGAAATCAAGACACAATGGGCTATTGCTTTACAATCACCTGGAAAGCATAACATTTGGTAATTCACCAAGTCCAATATAGTGTGTTAAACAGAGAAATGCAAGAGTGGGAAATAGTTCTGGGCTAATACAGGTCTGGAGAGGAGGGTATCACTTGAATGCAACAGAAAAAACAAACAAACAAACAAACAAAAGAATAAAATAGAAAAATTTCCCTTGCTTGCCCATGAATAAGCTTATATAAATCACCAAGAAATACATTTATTTTATACCATGCATCTCAGGAGCTGCAGAAATAAATGTGTCTGAGAGAGAAGTATGATTGTCTTATGAAACACGAGTAAGAAGAAATCAAATCTGAGAAACAGCTCTAAATTCCAAATGATAAATCCTTCTATTCACCAGCTCCATATTTCAGAGGGAAAATTAGGACAAATAATATTTTGGCTAGTCTATCAACATCCTTCCTTTTGCATCTATCATCTTGTTATACGAATTTTTGCAAGGACTTTTAAGGATAACATTAATAATTCTCCTCATCCTTCCCACAAGAAGCCTATTTGCTTTGTGGATCTGAGGTGTGGATGTGAGATGCAAGATGTACTTCATGCCAGCACGGTGTCGTGTCCACGGGAACCTGCAGCACATCAATCACACATGCATCATGTGCAATAGCATGGCTGCTTGGACATTATCTGTACATCTTTGTACTTTCAGCAAATCATGACAGTGCTTGCAGCGAGAGGCAGACATTAGATGGTTCTTGAAATTATATTTTTCTTTATGCTGAGGAGATTTTTAGAAACACAGAACAGGAGTAAGAAGTATTGCTGAAGAGCATTTCAGAGGAAGGCATGACAATTCTTTGCTGTAGATTAGGCACCTTTCCCATCCAAGTACACATCACATGTGTACCTCAAACCCCCTGTCAGTGAATTTGGCACATACACCTATACCAAGGTTTTAGGAGTAGCAAGGTCAAGAGTGTTAAATTTGACTTGGGTACTTCTAGCAAGAAGAGGGCACAAAGATAACTGCACACAGACATCACTGGGTAAAGAGATTTCCTGGGGATCTCACACCATTCCTTGCTTCTTTAGCAATATGGCTGTAACGATGGTCCTGCTTGACTGTCTGAGAAGTGACAACACAGACTGCACAGGGAAATGGAGGCTCCCTTGTGGGTCATCTGCAGTGATCTGCAGAACAGCTATTGCTGAAAAGCAAATGTTGAGATCTAGGTAAGCAGGAAACTGTGGCCTGGAGGTTATCAGAGTTGCACCATAGATGAGGTTTAACAGGACATTACAACAACCCAGTGCACGGGAGTCTGGAATTTACTGTAATATCAAAAACAAATGAAAATGGAGAAACTGTTGGTGCTGGATCACTATCAATTTCCAAGCCTGTTAAAGGTTTGAAAAGAAAACCAAAGAGCTTTCCACGACATCCCAAGACTCCAGTTGCTCACTGTAACATTTTAAAGCCAAAATCCCAGCTACCCAGTCGAGCTACTCCACTTCTCCACAAAATACAGCTACCATCAAAGTTCCTTTTGAAAGCTACTGAATTCAGTAGATACCAAGAAAGCAACTTCCCTTCTCTTTCAGAGGAACAATGAAATTCTATTTCTTCAACTGAAGTCTGACAAATTAGAGTAGAAAGAACTTATACACACACACAAAAAAAGCTTACGACCAAAATATCACAAAAAATAACTGAACTGCTAGGAAAATGTGGGTGTTCCTAAATATTTGTAGCTTCCATGCATCAGCAAACAGAACAGAGCAGTCTGACAGAGAGTTTTCTTTTCACACAAGATAAATGGACAAGCAAGAAACGAATAAGAGGTAGCAGTCTGAGTGACAGTTGGGCACAGACAAGTTCCCTTGTTGCTGCTGGTGGCCAGAGCCCATTTCCAGGAGGAGCAGTCAGGAGATGTGCTGAGCTGGGAATCAGACCTGTTGGAATCCTGAGGTTGAAAGCAAGAGTTTAGATGGTGCACCAGTTGCGCTGTGCTTCTTTGGAAAAAGAGTTATTAAATTAAAATTACATTCCCTAATAGAACACATGAACCACGTGAAATTCATTGTAACAAAACTTCAAAAGCATCACAGATTAAACGTCTTTGGATCAAAGGTTTATTTTTAATGACACAGCACTGGAAAACATAAGTTACAGATGACTTTTTGATACAGGATACATTACATATCTTAATTTAAAAGGATTTGTGAAGGTATGCTGCATAAATACTTATTGTGAAAATATATTAAGTTTATTTCTCAGAGATTAATTTTGTTGTGTTTTTTTTTTTTTTTATTCAGCCAATTAAATAAAAAAGTATAGATGAGCATCATAACAGTTCCCCTTCCAGATTATCTCACTGTAACTACTGCAGCTGGAAGAGGAAACTGAGCCATGCCTTCTCAAAAGTTTAGCAGCTTTGAAAATGATGTTATTCATCATCTCAGAATGAAAATTTCACATTACTAACACGGATACTGTTCAATGTTTTGGCAATGGAGCAGCTAGTTTTGCTTTGGAACAAAACTGTTTCCTGTAATGCCAGACAGTGAGAGAGCAATGCATGTACTGATGACACTACACAGTCAAAGAACTACAATGAAATTGTTAAAATGCATATATACCCATATGCACTTATATATACACATTCAAGTTCCTGTGTATATATATTATGCATGTCCAAAAGTAACACTGAAAAACGTTGCAGCAGTTAATTATATCTTTTAAACACATGAAACTTATAATAGTTTGACCTCATTACTACAGGATTACTAATTAAATTTTCTGCAGTGCAACTCAATACAATACACTTAGTGCAGAGAAGTTAAGGTTTTGGTATCAAGGAGGCTAATTTTGGATTTCATGGGAAAGGACCAAATACAGGATCACCATAGCTCTGACAAAGCACAAACAAACCTGTTGCCACGTACATGTGAACAAATAAGGACATTTCTGTTTTTATTTGATTTTTTTTTTCACGCACTGCTTCAGAAATTGCTAGCTTAACTGTTTGCACTCATGCTCATTTTGATATGCTTCAGCAAGCTTTGTCTGGCACCAATCTGTAAACCATTAGCAGCCTGAACTACAAAAAAGTGGGCTCCTGTGTTTCAAAGAGGTTAAAAACCTACTGACTGAGCTTCATACCACATTCGTGTGCCTGAGAGAAGAACTATTCCAGATGGCGTGTGAAGTTCTCTGGGAAAAGTCCTTTATAACTATTTGCATCTCTGTACTGAAGCCACTCAGATTCCTTAATGCCTGTCAACCAGCCAGCCTCCTGAAAGAAAAAAGACAGAGCATCTTCAGTTTCAGGTCTCTCCCATTCCTTTCTGCATACTCCAGGCCCGGAGAAGTTTTAGAGTCATATGACTAAAAGAAGTGGTGATTTGGTTAAATAGTGTACTATGATTTTGCACAGATTGTTTTCTCTGTTCTGCCAGACCATGGTTTTGTGAGACTGACTGTGAGCATATTATATGGCCTTTATCCCACCTAACCTCCAACTGAATCAGTAATCAGCCTCTGGAGTCATCCAGTATTATAGCAAACCTGCACTTGTGCAAATGCATGTGGAGATGTTTTCAAAGTTCTCACAGTAATATTGGGATACTTACATAGTAAGAGCATAGCAGTGTGCTAGAATCATTATAGAATGTCACAGATGAGGGGAAAAAAATCAATCTTTTTATCTGATTATTTTTTTCCGAGCATTCTTTTCTCTCATTCCTCTATTGACAGTCAGAAGAAATAACAATTCTTGTTTTCTCTGCTGTCATAATTTCTAGAAACTAAAACTCAGTTGATATTCAACTACCTTTTTCAAAAATTCCTGGAAACTTTAGCCTAAGCCAGATCTTGACATGCAATACTGCAATCCAAATCCTCAGCAGCACAATCAATCAGAAGGAAGATTTCTTATTGGAAAATGCTGGGTTCTCTTAAGTGCTATCCATTTTACCTGGAATAAAATCCATTCAGTATTTTTTGCAGTGATCAGCCTATTTTCATCTCACAAATGACTAACTCTGTGCTTTGTTCCTTTTAAGAACAGGAGTCAGAGTAAAGTGATGATTAACAGGGAATTTCTAATGCTGATTCATTATTGTTCTACAGAAAGTACAAAAAGAGATGGAGTAACTGGCAGCATGTTTTTGAAGCTCGTGTTTTGGAAAAGCTGAGATGGGGGAACTGAAGTTTTCTACTATGGACAGAGTAGATTCTACTAAGGACTGAAGTTTTAATGGATAATAACTTCAACTCAATAATTATGGAAAAAAATTGAAGTCACTGGGTGGGATTAGTTGGCTTTGAACAGTGAACGCAGGCTGACAGCACTAGGTATAGCAGAATGATGGATTTAGATCAATTTTGCAGGAGAAAAAAGAACCAAGAAAAATACTCTCTATAAATCAACAAAGTATCTGGTAAAAGAGAAAAATTAAGTTTTACGGTGATGTTAAACATGAAAGGCAAATATGCACTGAGTGATAAAGATATGAGCAGAATGATCTCAGAAATATGAATACATGAAGCTTTATTTTCTCCATCACTGCACACAATTTACTCCAATTAATGCTAATGGGATTTGGATGCACAGCACAAGAGAAAAGTAATTAATTGATTCACCAAGTGAAGGTTATATATATTTAATATAAAACATTGTAAGAAAAAATAACTGAAGACAACCTCTTTTTATATCCTTAGAGTAGTATTCTGCAAATACTGACAATAAAATCACTTGAACAGCCCAAGAGGTATGACGCAGCACAGTTTGAGTAAGTATAGGAGAATCTGTCCCTACAAAAATAATGAAGTGTCCTAGTGAAAAGGAAAATAAAAATAATCTTTTATTCAGAAATAATAATAAAAAAGAATCAAAAACCAAAATAATTACATGTCTCTTGTATTAAGAGAGAATTCAGCTTAGATAGTGAACAGTCTCTGGCTCTCCAAATATGCACTACACAGTATCTGGGCATATTTTAAGAAATGTTCTTCATTCAGAGCAGAGCACCTGGCTATCTCACTGTGTAGGATCCAGACCCCAACCTCCCAGCCCCTAGTTCAGTGGGATACTTTTCATCAACACTTTCTGCCACTACAGCCACAAAGTGGCTCGTAGTAATTGTACAAGATGGTCTTCTCTTAAAGAAGTAGTCAAAAATTAATTCACTTGACGGCAATTCAATATAACGTGTGGAATTAAATTGTTTAAAAATTAACCTGAAACACGCTGTTAAAACAAAATAAAATATCTTAAGTGACATTGGACTGTTGGGTCCTCGCATCAAAGACGAAGTGATTGCTGGTGCAGTTCAAGAGCTCTGCTGTGTGAGGCTCAGGTTCCCAGAGGCACACAGAACATGTAGAAATACCTCTGTGACATTTAGCTGCAGGACAGAACTGTTTGTGTGTAGTCTCAGTGCTCCCTCTGGGCAAATGTATATTTCTCCAGATCTCCATGTAGAACTCTGAAGACGTGGGGAACATACAATCAGTTCTGACTCAATGTTACAACAAAATGATAGCAACAGGATGCACAATTTGTAAGCCATCATCTTCTGTATTAAGCCTGTGTATGTATGTAAGCCTGTATAAAATTCACTACAAAGTAACATAAAAGTGCCCTAGAAAAATGTACTGAAGCTGGATCCTGTTGGTAGTGTATACCTGGGACTTCAGCTTAGTTAACTGTGCTGTTTGGTCACAAATTAAACCAAGTAAAAGGACAAATTAAGAATGTTGGTGTTTTCTAACAGTAAAGACGTTTTGAATCAACATTTCAAATTAATTATAAACAGTGAGAAGAAAACTGAGACAAAGGGAAACATTAACAAAAGAAATAATCATGTTGTTACCTGATCAGCTGTGGTCTCAGAAGGAATTACTAGTACAATATCCCCTCGTTTTAAATTAAGCTCATCACTGTTAGCTGCCTCAAAATCATGCAGAACTTCAACCTAAAGGAAATACCAAATATACAGAAATGATCAAAACAGAGACATTGTGAAAAAAGAAAAACATACTTTTTCACTTCTTTCTTTATGGAAATATATGGCCATACATACGTACATTCAAGTTGTTAATGCTCACATCAAAGCTTCTATTTATAGTTTATGAAACAGGTATAGTTTTAGTAAATCTTCCTGAAACTACTGAAAGAAACCAGACATCCTTTCCCAAGGTTGCAGAATCCCACAAGTGCTGCCTCTTGGACAAGTCCTGTTACATTATTCCTACCGTGCAAGGAACTTGCTTTCATTTCACACTATCATTACTAGACCTGAGGAGAGGGATGGCAGGATTTTGCTAATAAGCTTGGAAAAGAATCACAGGAAATGTGACCCTTATGCTGTCTGCTAGATACTATTATTGGTGTAGACATCTCTGGAAATCAGAGTGAGAGGTACAGCACCAGTTTCAATATAAGATAAAAGAAGTTAATAATGGGAACCATAGCTCCTGTTTGTCCTGGAAAGAACTCCCATTTACTGGCAGATAGGAATGCCAAAAACATCCCCCTTTCAAAAAGGTGATTATTCAAACATTTGTGGGGTTAGTACATTGTCATGATCAGATCATTTTAACTAAATAGCTCTTCCTCCTTAAGAGAGATACTATCCTAGCTTTCTCAAAGGCACAGACAGTTCCATGGTAACTGCAATAATGAAAAAATACAGCATCAGGAACCAGATGGCAGTCATATATTCTGCTGCTTCTTATTTATGTTCAACTCAAGGAAGCGTGACAAAAAACAAAAGATGAACCGTGGCAGCATGTCTGCATCAAAACTGCACAATACTGGTCATTCTAACCTTAATGTTATTCTCACTGTTTGCTGAAAATATTGACCAATGAAAATGGATCAGAAAGAATGGCATATTTATGGAGTGCTATGGGACTAATTAGTCTGAAGTATGCAAATTAAAGTAGGAAGCATATAAAGTTCATCTATCCTCAAGGAGCGTTTCTCCTGCTCAGTGATTCTGAAGTGAAAAGAACCTTGTGAACCAGGAATCTCTGTGGGTCTTAGCAGCCAAGGAGAGAATTTCCCTCAAGCTTCATTAAACTTTTCTGTCTGAATTCCCTAACAGTTTGTAAGTATAGTAATACTAAGGACACAAAATGACACTTTAACTTCATTACAGTGAATTGTTGAAGTCCCATAGATTTCAATAGGGCTGGAACTTCCTCTACAGACTCTCAGGCCAGAAAAATGCCTTTTTGATATTGTTAGCAAACAATCGTACAATAGTGCTGACTAAATCGCTGGCAATGGAATTTTACTTAAAAGATTCACTGTCAGTACTGATTTGGTGAGATGAAAGGAGAACTTTAAGGATTCTTACAGCTACAACGGGATATAACCAACAAAATCCAAGTGCAGAAAACATATTCCTCAAAATTCATGTATGGAGAAAAAACACAACCAAAGGTTGGGTGAGTGTATGATGTGAAACTAGGCATCCTTTGGCCTCAAGAAACCATCATAATGACTCTATTTTCAGACACATTCACAGAAGCTAGATCTGAAAAGATGTCTAAAAAAGCCCAAACAAGCAGACCTTAAAGAGAAAGCCCGGTGGCATGTCAGAAGCTGTGTCTCCTGCTGATGCAGGCTGATCTTGAGAAGGTGCAGTCTGGATTTCTTCAGTGGGTTTCTGCTCACTTCCAACTTGGGAAGTTTCAATGTCAGAGCCCTGAGTGCCCACCTCTGCTGCAGCATCTTTGGACTCATTCACGATGACATCATGTTCTTCTCCTTCCCCTTCGTTGTTCGATGCTGGCTCTATTACTACTGAAGGGATGCTGCTGACTTTTTCCTAGGAAAAGAAATAAAATACAACAAAAGCACCACAAGAGCATTTAGTACTTTATTTCAAGTTGAAAAACACGTTTCTTTACTTCTGCTGAAGGTGGGATTCTTATATCAAGACAGAGAACAATAATTGTGCAGAAAAGTAAAAGTTCTAAGAGCTTAGAGGAACACAAGGTGTGAAAGCAGAAGTGACCTGGACCTCTTTCAGAGCTGTCCCAGTGTCCAGGTGTGAAATCCATCATGCCCTACAGCACTTTCAGGACTGAGGGAGGTTGTTGCCAAGAGCCATGGGACACGTTATTGTACAAGACTTAATATGGGATGTTTAAGGGAGAAACCAAAAGCAGTGGGTGGATTGAGGCAATTTGGGGAGGAACAAGTGTGGGACAACAAAGGCATAGATAAGGATAAATGGACTGGTTGCATGTAAGTAGAGGATAGTTCAAGTGATTATCTGGCCATGTCCTGCACCTGATGAGTGTGGTCTGTCCTATCTTCTCATTAAATTGTTTGCTAACTCATCTCCAGGGTGAGGGCTGTCTATTGTTCTTGCCCATGTATGTACTAGGGGCAGGTCATGGATTGGAGGGCCCGTGTGCCCATCTGCCAGCCACATGAGAGATCCAGGTCCAGCCACTGGAGACACTCAGGTGAGTGGACTTGAGTGACATCAGCATGTATATAAGAATATATATATTGTCACTAGTAGATCTCTACCCTGCTCAGCCAGAGAGGAGAACGTGATGAGGCTGCTGGTAATGCCTGTGTTTGTGCGAGTACCCCGTGTGTCCGTCTATGATTTCCATGGCTGTCTGTGTATGTACAAATATCATGTCTATGTGTGCTCTGTGTGTGCATTAACTGAGAATACATGCTCATCCTCACTGCTTGTTAGACCCTGGGGTACGGAGCTGCATCAGCCTTGCCTGTGCTGGGAACTGCTGGATCTGACTGGACTCCTCTAATGCTCCCCCACACAACAACATGAGGTACCTGAGAAACATCAACCTCCTTTTCTTCTCCCTGAGGTTTGTCACCTTCAGCAGCAGCCTCCTGTTCAGTGGGAGCAGCACCCTCACCAGCTCCTGCTGCCACCACCACGCTGTCCTCCACTGTCACTGCCCCATCTGCAGCACTCACCACCTACAGAACAAAAGGAAAAACTTTTCAGGACATGAGCTGTGAATATCAGCTGGAGATATCCTGTGCTCTGTGATCTCCTTAGGTGCTGCCAGCCCCTGGCTTTGTTTCATTGGGGTTTCTCCTGACCCAAGGGGGAAAGCAGCACAGAGGCTGCCATCCTATGCCTGAAGCACCATGTAGGGAACACATGGGTAGGCTTGGACAACAAAGCTGATTAACAGGCAGGAGAGGGACATTTACTTCCTGTGAACATGTAGTAGAGTTTCAGATGGGTATTGCTGGTGTAGGAAAAATTTCTCAAGGCTCATGTGTTTTTCATTGTCTCTTCTTTCTCACGCATATACAATGGCATCCTCCCACTGCTCTCTGAAACAGTTATGTGACTGATTCTCAGGGCTGATTTGCCTCCAAACTGTTTGGTGTGAGAAATTCCCTGCAGGTCCATGGTGAGTTGAAGCTTGGCAAACTGTCCTGAGGTCCACTGTGCTGGTGAAAGTCTGTTCTTGGGAACAGGCTACAAGTCTTCTCCATCTGCTGTCTCCAATCTCTAGACCTGGACTGCCTTCAAGAGCATTGCCTTAATTAAACTCCTTATGAACAGAGATGTGCAACTTGGGCTATATTAGCTGAAGCAAATATACTCTACAGCTAGATAAAGGTTAGAAATATTCAGATGTCATCAGGTATCAGAAAATGTTAGCCTATAGCTAGGCCAATTTTGAAAGAAACATAAATAAAGACCCAAGTACATTTGATATGACTGAATCATTTGTCATTAGTCTGTGTTGAAAAGTCAGTATGCACTTTATTTCAGTTATTGAAAGGCAGATAGAAAAGTACCTTCCTAAAGGCCATTGTTAAATCCTTCCTCCAGCAGAGATAATTTACGTATCACTCTAACATTTGTGTTGGTATTACTGGTATTTGTTTACAGTAATATACTTGATTTAAGTTTACTGTAGATTCATCTTAAGGCTTGATGGTGAAGGCAAATAAAAAAATTCAATTAACTTTGGGAAGTTTCTAACACTAAAGAAAAGCTATTTTCTAGGTACCAACATCAAGCTAAGTTTAGCAGAAATTCAGTTAACAGCCTGATGCTCTGTTTTCTCAGATTGATTTTCCATCCATGAATGAGACTAATTCAGCTATCTGAGCTCAACTTGAACTACCTGCATTTCTTCATGATCATTCTTCAGTCATTGTTTTTTGGCTGTATCTATCCCTAGTGACTGATATTAACTGATGTGATAAATAAATTCTTCTGCAATCCTTGAAAGCAAAAAATACTCTAGTGTTTTGCAGAAATCACTGGAGAAGTTTTAGCTTGAACTGAAAATTCTGCTAGGGAAGGATACTCTGTCACAAATAGAAGTAATATCAAAAGACATGGATGAATGCTGAAATCTTCTCCTGTGACTTGTAAGGCACGCAAACCTGTCTCTCACAGTATTACCAATTTAGCAGTCTTGACCCAGGTTAGCATTCAAATAAATGGTGGATGAAAAAGCCTTGGAAGAGACCAGTATGAAAGGAGGGGAACAGAATGCATATCAGATTGATTTTATAACATGTGCTTCTAACAGCATGCTGCAGAAATTGATCTTGCTGTCTGTTGTGATTAGGATCAACATTTATTTTCTATTTATTGGATTTGTATAGCCAATTTTCTTTTACTGTGGAGGAGAATTTTAATTTACATGAGTCAGCTCTCAAATAGTCAGCACTGAAAGGGTGATGCTCTCTCAGCCTGTAGCTGTAACTCACTGAATGTACAGCACAGATTACAACTGTATATTTTCCATGTCTTAGAATACAAAACCAAAGCAAGATAGATAATTAAAAAATGGCTTTTACAAAAGCATGTGTGCTAGTGCTGAATGAATTTCACTATTAGTATAAAAAAAAACCCTAAACTAAATTAAAAAGAGGGAGGCTCAATTCCACTGGAATCAGAACAGCAAGAATCCCGCACCTAGCTATAACGGGCCACGTACCTGCAGGTATTTCCTGTCTTCATTTTGAGAACCAATTCTACAGACCTGTTTTCCATAACATTACACAGACTAAGAGTATCCTAAACTAGCTATCTACAGAAGTGTTACTGAAATTTGCACAGCCACACAGGAGAAAAAACAAGGGCCATCCAATATAATGCAGGCTGTGATAAAAGAGCCATGTGACTTTTAGTTGCAGTTAAAGTGAATGCTTCTTTACCCAGGATGCAGCCGATCCACACGGTTGGATTATCCTCTAATTAACACCACTGTCAGCTCAGTGCAACGCCACAGATTCAGCAGCAGCAAGAATGAGGACATGAAGAGGAGGAGAGCTACCAAGTCTGCAGCTGGGGGTCTGGGAGGAGCTCACTCAACTCTCCCCATTTTCCAGAGCTGAAGATCTTGCTCCACGGCTTAATTTAGAAAAGGACTGGGTAATTTTTATGACAGTTAGTCATAATTACAGCTAAACTGTCTAATACAAGATCAAGAACTAATTATCATGCTTTAGTGAGCACACCAATTGCTTGCAAAGTCTTGGAAGGCTTTTGGATAATACTGAAAGTACTGGTTATGAAAATTGCATCAGAAGGACAATCCTCCACTGGAGCCAGGATATCATCTTAGCAAACAGCTTGATGCCTGACAGCATCTCTTCTGCATGCAGTAATACTGCTCCTCTACACAGGTTAAACTTACCAGAGAGTAACTTTACAAGGGCAGGTAGTTTGGAAAACAGAGGAAAGATGCATTTCAAAGGCCTAGCCTTTGTGCTCAGCAGATAGCAAGGTGTTTCTTGGCCCAGACTTGGTAGTGGTAAGACAATGCCAGAGAAGCAGTGCAACTCACATTTGCAGCGCATCAACACCAGCAGCTATAGAAACTGGGTTTGATCTACCTCTCCCATTCTGTAAATTCTTTTTAGTATAATTCCCCTGGCTTCTACACAGTGAGGAGTATGGCACCAGTGAGTCAGGGCTACAGGTCACAGGAAGAAAGCAGCCCATGGTAGTGGGACCATATCCTGGCTCAGCCATGCTGCCCAGCAAGGACAACTGCTGGCTGCAAATCTTGCTTCCATGCAACACGGGATACCCTGTGCAGCCATAGAGCATAGACATATCCCAGATTCCAGGAGGGCTAATGCATGTTTACATCAGTGTAACAAAACCAAGCCTGGACAGCTGAGCCAAAACCAAAGCAAGTAGAAAGCAGTTTATAATCTGTTCGTATATGCTGTGGCACTAAGATAAATAACATAACTAAACAGTTCATCAGCTCTTCAAGATACAGATTCTAAGCAATTAGCAATGAGGAATAACAATTTCTTTCTCATTCCCTACTTCTCTTCCCGCATTTAATAGGTAGCTCTTCTTCCTGTGCTGCTCTCCATGCACACTCGAAAACATTGCAGTTTCAATTCTGTACAAAAGGATTCATAGTGTCTTGCTTTCTATAAGCAAAATACAACCATACCACCCTTAGATTTCAACATGCCCACCTAAAGAGAAATTAAGTATGTCACTGAGTTTTTCAGTTGCTTTGTAATTTACCTAATTCAATGCCAGATTTGTATTTTAAAAAATGAACTTGTAGCATGATTATTTTCAGCTGTGCTGGGAAAAACAAATGATGAATCAAAATTCCTTTTCTTTTTTTAAAGATGTTTAGAGGAAGGCTAGACAAACAAATTCAAGGAAAATGTAAAAGCTACTGTGAATCTATGCAGCATATTCTCTCTTTACCACAAAATGTCAATAGAAACAGCATTATACCACTTTCTGTTTGTGGATCTGTATTGTTTTTTGTCCCAAAATATTTATCAGTCTGTACTGCTGCAACAGTCAGTTTCTAAGGTAGGTCTTTCATTGAATGAGAAATGTTCTGGTACCACAGCTGGGTCACAGTCATATTGTATTGTCTGCATATTGATAACATGCAAATGACATATATATATATTTGCCACGCTCCTCTTGAAGATGTTAAAGCAAAATCATATTCCTGAGGCTGTTCATATGTACCTCGCTCTCTTTCTCAGCAATTCCAGTTGTCTCCTTATCCCCTGCCTCGATACTCTCCTGTATAAAGAGGAAATATGGTCATCATCTTACTCATGCTGAGGGAATGACTGCAGAGAAATTGGCATTAATCAAGCTTAGTGGAAGGATGGCATGAATGGGATGCAATGAAATGCACGGTGGGAATTAATGGGATAGTATACAGTGAGTGGACAGATTCTCGCTGCTATATGTCTGAAATAAAAGCAGCTATAAGATAAAAACAAAACAAAAACACAACAAAAAACCACGAGAAATAAAGCCTGTTAATTATATAATGATCACCACACTGGAAGTGCTAATGTCAATTTCATTTACTTTTGCTATCAGCATTCTCATTATAGCACCATACCGGATGAATTTTTTATTAAGCAACAACCCAGAACACTGCTGACCTTACAGTTTTCCAGCTACCTCAAATTTCTCCCACCCAAGGCTCAGAACGTTCCCATTATAACCTGCTGCTGCCCCTGTAACTCACCAGTTTCCAGGAAAACTTTCTAAAACACTTCTTCCACACACGTTGGGCTGAAACACATTTAAGGGGATTGTTCAAAGAGGTGGGTCACAAAGTTCATCAGTTTTTGCAGAATCACTTTTCTCTAGATCCATACTCAGTTGTACATGCAGTGGGTGCCTGACATTTAAAACATTAGACATGTGTCAGTGGCTTTCTAAATCTGGCACCCATGAAGATGTTCAAGGGATCAATTGCTCTGAACAGAAATGGGCTCACCCCAAACAATACTTTTTACATCACAGATGATATCTAACACAAGATCCTTTTTTACACAAGCTGTAAAACTGCATGAGTTCCAGGTTTTGGAAGAGGAAAAAACGTACAATTTCCTAAACTCTGTGGGACAGTTGTGCCCCTGCTGGTTTCCAATTCACTGCAGCATTTTGGGATTCAGTCAGCAACATCCCTTCTGCTTGAGCTTGGATTCAGTTTTGGCTATTGCTCAGCCTAGATCAAGAGGTTCAGGTCTAGCTTAGTTCAAAAAACAGTCAAAATGGCTATAATTCATGTCTTGTTTGGAATACTTGGAAGTGCTTTTCTCTTCTGTTCAGTCTTGGCTTCCTGCAGATTGCAGGATATTTCTAAAGATGCTTTTCAGAGGAAAAGTAAATCTAAGTCCCCTAATAGAAATCTCTTTCACTAATGTTGAGGCTGCTTTGCAAACATACACACGTCAGATTTTTCAAAAGTCCTGTAAGGGTGAAGACAAGTCATGCAAATCTATCTGAGTGCATGGGAGATCAGATTGCCATCTTTAGCAATCGTGATAAGACCTCAAGTCTCCAGCTAACTGCCTCCACACACCTGCCACACCAAAATTTCTACAGATTTCATCTGAAATGCTTGCATGTTATTTTTTTAATAAAAGGATGCTGAATTATATCCAAACTTCACATCACTCATGTGTTTTCTAATCTAATCTTCCAGTATTGCCTGCAGTCACCTCATAAGACCCAGACGTGTCCAGATGCCAGGGCAAGGCAGTTGCTGACAGCAGTGTTACCATGGAAACCCCTCATAGCTTTATCCTGTTAAAACTGCAATGTTACATAACCTTTTCTTTTACATATATAGGATTAATTCTTATTTCAAGCTGCCAAACCATGCTGTGAAGTCCTGATTTTTACGTTAATTTTAAAAGAGACTGTAGAGGATCTTAAAAATCCCACGAGCTTCAACTGCAAAATATAATAATTTCTTACTCTAGCAAAGCATGCATGCTTGCTACAGCATGTTGCACTTTTTTTTTTAACAGGAGAGGTAAACAAATATTTCTATTGCCTCATAAAAGCTATGTGTCTAATGGCAATGGCAAGTTGCTACACAAACACTTTTCTGACTTTTAATATTAAAAAGTGCTGAATTTCTTCAATAAGCTGTATTTAGAAGACAATTTGCCTTCAGAAATGAGCACTGTTCTATGTTGGGAATGTGTTTGTCCCTACCCTTCTCTTATCAGTAACCTGGAAATTCTCTCCCATAAGAATTCCATCAATCAAGCTTACAGCTTGGGACTCATTACAAAATTTGATGCATTCATACATATACTTTTAAATGAGGGCTCTTTTCAAGTAACTGGAAGCAGATTTTGTGGGAAAGAGAAAAGTAAGGAGAGTTGCCCTTTCTTCTTAAGGATTATTTTGTACTAATAACATTAGCAGCACTGATCTTTTGATTAGTTAGGAGTTGGGATGGTAAGGATGACTGAGTTTTAGAAGGGAAGCATGGCAGTGCAATTTTTATTTTTATGCCATATTAGGCATAAACATCTAGTAAATAGGATTACTAAAATAATGCCTAAGTAATGCTGCAATTCCATGAACAGAGTGAAATCTGCTTCTGCTGACATAGAACAGAAGAACACTATTCTACACTAGTTCTCTCCCATCTTTGAAAGAAATATTTCAGTCTTTAAATGGCCTCATACTCCAATGTTGTACCTATACTTGGCTCCATGCTCAGCTTTTGGACACAGCTGACCACTCTTCTATACCTGACCATTGGACTGCTCTCCCAGATTATATTATCTGCAGTTTGGGTGCCATGAATTGTACCTACAGTGGGATTCAACCATAATTAGACGCCTCTAAGCTGAAGGCTCTTTCTTGGCCTCTGTCATTGTTCAGTGTCTGAAAGAGCTTCCAGCTGGTAGTTTCATATGTGCCTACACAAAGCTTTGAAAGTCACTGTGTTTAGCTGAGTGTCTGGCTGATTTAATGAGAGAATATGAAAGTCCAGGCAAGCATCAGACTCAAAGCACAAAAAGGCTCTTTCCAAACCAATGAGCATACTGGAAGCCAAAAAAGCTGATCTCTGAGTAATGCTGTGAACTCTGGGTGCAGCATTTCACAGATAGGAGAACAAAATAACAAGACTTCCTAAGATTTCTCTTTGTTCTGTACACTTGTCATCTTTGCCTGAATTTGAAAAATTGATGTGGTAAGAGGGGTATTATTATTTGAAACTGAAATCAATCAGTGGTTAATAAAGTATATCTTTTAGACTGCATCCTTTGGATTTTACATACTACGGAAATAAGGAAACAAAACAGTTTCTGTGGGTGACAGTCCATGCAAGAAGGACTTTTTACCATGGTTCGCTTCAGCTCTTCAGGTGCATGTGGTAATTCTGTCCCTTTGATTGTGAAAAATTTTGTTCCCTGCAACCAAAATAAGAATCAGTGGCTGCCAGCATCTGATAGAAATTTTATTTGTTCTGTGGCACCGATGGATCTAGACAAGAACATGTAATAAGATTCCATGTAGAAAACTAAGATGAGCTCTTGGAATGAAGTGCTTGGCAATACACTTCAGGCAGATTATGAATCTATAAGTAACAGAACCCAAAACTCCTGAGCAGGGAATTGTACCCTATCCTCTGGATTACCCTCTCCTCAGTTTAAATGAAGGCCCCACCAGAAAATGTACTCAAAGCTCCTGCAACAACTAATGAATGCCATACATTCTACGAATTAATGTGGTTTGACAGTAAATTCACCGCAGAAAAACTGTGCTGATTAGTGGCTGTCACCACAAACTTGAAATTACTAAAATCAATGAAAGATTCCTATCAGAAAGATATTATTAATATTTTACCACTCCGCTTTTAAGTAACTCATCACTCATAAAGTGAATGAATGCTGAACTGCTGCTGAGAAATGACATGCTTTCGTATTTTGCATCTCAGTGAAATCTTCCTTAGCTTTGATCACGGTTGTTGTTAATCCTGATGCTCGAGACTCTCCTTTGCAAGTCCTGGAAAGCAATTCCTGAAATAATAGCCCCCTCAGAGCCAAATGAAGAATAATTCTACTTCTGAATTTTTAAGAAATCAACACTTAGCTTATTTTCCTAGACATCTCTTCCAAATTGGTGAAGACAACTTTGTATTCTAAAGGTAATAAAAAATAAAAATAAACCTAGTCAGAACCATCTAACTTCTATGTAATGCCTATGATCTTCCTCCTGGATTGCCACTAACTTGCCCATCTCTCACACTGTCTTTCTCTCCCTGCTCCCAATAGCTCTGCAGCCATTTGGAGCATGAAATAACATGGACTGAGAATGCCTCAGTGACGGTCAGGCAGCAAAACAGGTCACAGGAAAGGGCCAATGAACGGATGAGTGGTGCTGCACCCCAGCCCGTCATCTAATTAGCATCTCAGACACTGAAGATTTTAGAACTTTGTCTTAGCACAAGAAAAGGAGTTGGCTTCCTTTTAGAAAAAAATATTTCCACCACAATTTTTCTTTCCTTCATGAAATCCTTACGGAAAAAAACAAACTCAAACCATACAGAAACAACCTTTTAAGCTTCTTTGATATCTTCACTTTATCTACTGCCACTCAGTTACTAGAAGAGACCTCCTGACCAATGACTGATGTCCCATCCTTCCTCTACTCACCATCCTTTCTTTCTTCTTTATTCCAAACCAACAAATTTATTCTGCCTAGCCATGAAGGATTTTCGACAACAGTCTGTCGGAACAACGTGCTTCAGATAGACAGTTTCATTGCTTGCTTTACTATAGAGTTGACAAGTTATTACAGTGATTTATATCAACTCAAAAGAAAACATGCATAGGGGAAAAGCCTGATCTCTGCAGACCATGGCACCTTTGTTTGTGTATGTTATTATAAGAGAATGATGCTGAGGTCACTCGCTCTAGTGTTTACTACAGACGTGAACAAGAAGTAAATTATAATTAAATATACTCAATATTCACGTTTTAATTAGAATCAAGTCCAATCCATAATTCTAGGGAACACATTGGGATTGCTTTCTTCTACTGTTATGATGCTGCTCATGCAGGTAGGAATCCACAGCAAATAGCAAGGATTAGACAGAGACAGGGATCATCCTCCCTCTCCCTCAAAGTCCTCCAGAACAGCACACCAAAAACTATCCCCATTTCCACTGCAACATATTCTTTTTACTTTGTTAGGACGATAGGAGCAAGGGAGAAATGATAACTAGGCAGGTGCTGCAACTAAAACTCAGCCTGCCTTTTCATTTCATTTCATTCATATTTGATACCTGTTTTTAATCCAGTGACATAGTTGGAACTATTCAGGCAACATCATCTATCTGTCTTTGAGAAGTTCTTTAAACTACAGCTGTACTCCAGAGCCTTCTGCTGAAGACAGTTTGCGTGGTATCATGAATGGCTTTTGCAGTGGTCCAACAGCACCAGCAAACACCCAACCTGACACTGGTTGAGTAGAGCTTCACACCATTTTCAAGCCACTCCTTGGTTCTGTTTGTATGCTTTCCTAATGCTGTTCCCCTATGTTAATAAATGTCACAATCAGGCTTGTAGAGCCTGAGCCATTGCCACTAGCAGGAATGTGAAACACAATCAGCTCCACAGACAGATCCACGCAATGCTATAGTATCTGCATATCTGATAAGCCTTTTGTTGATGCTCTGCACTGACCTCTGACTGCCTGTAAGACCATTCAGGTGAACTTCCAGCTAAAATGCCAGTCTTAAAAGGAATGACATTTTAGGACCAAAAGGAGCAAACGTTGCTGGAGAGGCATGCTGTGACACAGCTGGATGCTGAAAAAACTAGCCATGATGAGGAACGGAGAGGATGGCTGAAATACAGCAGGCACATTCACTGTGATGAGAGATGGCTCAGATGAGGCTAGGAGATGGACATGGGGGACAGATCACTCACCGCAGCCTGCTCTGTTGGCTCATCTGGCTCAGCAGGGATGGCCTCCTTTTCCACAACAGCAGCAGTAGGGGTTTCCTCGACCTTGAGTTCCCCAGGTGGAGCTTCTTCAGCATCAGTCTTTTGTTTTATTGATTTTTAAGTAAACAGTGGAAAATTTGTTGAGGAGCACATGATAGTGGGGAGGGAAGAAGGGAATGGGAGCTCTGACTGGCATTACAGTGCTGCTTCACTCCTAGCAGACTCAGTCCCACATGGCTTTGCCGGGAAGAGGGCAGCCTTACATTACTAATTAACATCTACAGAGCATCTTCATTCTCAGTGTCCTGTATACAAACTGAGTCAGTCCTACATCCCTCCCTTGCAAGGAAAGAGAGTGCTAGCTTCCTGAGTTATTGAAAGCAGCAGCAAAAATGGGGGAGAAGTAATCAGGTTGCTCAGAAATGCTCTAGAAAGTGACAGCAAAGTGAGGAGTGTCCCAAATTATGATTTCAAATATGATTTTTTAAAATTATCCCCAATCTCCCTAATTTCACTAGTTCTCAGACAAAATGGCTCCTTCTCTGTTGAAAGTAAGAAACATTCTGCAGACTCTGTTTTCACATAGGCAAGTACTAACTGCATGAATTCCGACATTGAAAATCATAGAATCATAGAATGGCTTGAATTGGAAGGGACCTTAAAGACCGTTCAGTTCTAATCCGCCTGCTATGAGCCACCCTTTAGACCCAGAGGCATCCAGAACTTCTCTGGGCAGCCTGTTCCAGTACCTCACCACCTTCTGAGTAAAAAAAAAGTTATCCCTAGTTTCTTTTTAATGCTTATTTCATCCTGAGATCTCAATCACCTACAAAGCTTCCATTTATCAGCCATGCTTCTGGAATTCCTACCCTCTAAAATTCTGGCCTATGCTTCCTCTTTAGGAAGTGCATCTAGTAAACATCACCAGTCCTGCAAGATGTTTGGTCCTGTAGCAAAACAGCTCCCAGCAAAAGTACTATTTCTGCTAGGGACAAAACCTTGCAAACACATACATGCTGAAGGAGAGAGCTGCAAGCTGTGCTCAGCATATTCCATTTATAAAGATGGCTGACTCAACCAGATAAAATAACCCCAGTAGATTAATTTGCCATGAACAAATTGCTCAGCATAATATGAACCTCAAAAGCTATTTAGCTGCTTTGCAGTTGATAAGATGCAGCTGGTTAGAAGGTCTTCTGTAACGAAGAGACATCTTCCATGAAATTCTTAAAAATACTAAAATCTTCTCCCTGATGTTTTTCAGAAAACAACAAAACAAAACCAAACAGAAAAACCAACCACCAAACCAAACATATCCTTTCAATTCTTTTCTCATATATTCCTTTAGCAGGCTTATTTTTAATGAGGTATAGAGAAGTCTGCCTAAGCAACACTTTTAGGATTTGGCAAAGAATAAAGAAACATTCATTATATTATTCCACACTGTGCAGAAGTCTGTCTTGTGTGATAATACCAGTTCCAAGGAATTTCACAAAGAAAAAACATGATTGTAATGAGAAACAAAAGACAGATTTATCCCAGGTAAGATGGCTAATGAGTTTCCTGGGGTTTAATACTGGAAGAAACTTTCAGGCTTAAAATCAGAGGTAATATGTTATAATGCAGATTGTGCTGATGTGCTTTTGAATCACTTATGGACAAGCAGTCTTTAGACTACTTGCCACATTTGAACTACAAATAAAAATACTAAAAATGCTCTCATGGTATTCAGTAACCGAAGTCACACTAAAAAATAGTATCACTCTTCTGTCCTTAAGTAATGGTAGCATTCACCCAACAATGCTGCTATTCCATATCCTTAATTCAGGCTAACTGAAGACAGTAAGAGGAACTAAGAAACCACCAAAGTATGATTACTTTCAACAATATTCCTGTCCCTTAAAAGATGGTACCTACTAAAATGTGGAAGATAAAGCTATACTAATATTAGAGGTATGTATACCGACATTACACGTAAGCACTTTCTTGCCGTACACTGGACCATAGTGCCCATTCTTGCTGTTTCTTAAGTGCAATAAATAAGTACACTGACTACACCTTCAAAAATTAAAAGTATCTAGGGCATCCTGTTTTTCTTTTTTTGCAGTGCTATCCTTGTGAAAGACTTTCGGAAAGTAAAGATTTACAGCTGCAATAGTACACCCACCTATTCTTTCAGGTTAAGATTTAATGAATTAGAGGATGGAAAACACCCATGTTTTTGTACAAAGGAGCAAATATTTTCGTACAAAGAAAAAAACAGTACCCTTTTTTTTACACAACATTTAGAAAAGAAGCAAAATCCACCACTTACCAGAGTCTCTGTCACATTCTCATTTGATTGCACTGTAAATGCAGCGGTATCCTGCATATAGAAAATAAAAAAAACGAAGCAACAATATTTGACATGGGATGTATCAATTAAAGATCTGATTTTTTATGGCTTACTCAGGCATAACCATCAATAACTGAGCTTAGATGGAAAAACGATAATCTAAATAGGTATGGATATTAATATTAAAGACCTTCCTTTTTCAAACGTGTTCCATGATTCTAAAATGTTTGAAGTTATTCAAATCAGTGAAGAATCCTTCGCTGAAAGTGAATTGCAAGGACTTTGCTTCAGGCACACTGCACTTTTTAGTGAATGGCAAAATTTTATTTTGCCAGACTGACTGCATGTGCATAGGGAGTACACTAGCTCTAAGTTACTTACACATCCTCTGGATTCTGGGCTTTTATTTGAATAGCACATACACTACTAAGTAATTAGAGATGTGAAACTTCATATGAATTAATAAGGCACAGAAGCTGAGAACAAATTTTCCAACGTCTTACTCAGAAACAATCCATTTGGAAAATGCTAATGTTTGTTCCTACTGTGAGGGTGAGAAGGATCAAATTTTTATTTCAACCCCAGGTGAACATTTTCCCTTAGAGAAAGTGGTGGCAGCTTTGTATTTTAGCCCTTCCTTCCTTTTAGCCCTTCCTGAATACTTTACTAATGTAAAAGGCCTGTAGCAAAATTAATAAGCACTGAAAGACTCATTTTCAGCCTTGCAGATGCCCAGCTTTTTTTGTGTGCAAATCTAAAAAATAGTGTGCAGAGTATGCTGTGGGTAAGCCAGACTCTGAAAGGCTGCTGGAATTTAAGAAGGCCCCAAATTATCTGCATTATCCCTTGGGATGGTGGCCCTGGAATTTGAGAGCATGAACGTGTACTGCCCTGCTGCAGTGCCTCATGCAGATTCTCAGCATTAGGACAGCAGTAAATAAACAGCTCAGATTTAATTCCCAGACTAAAACGTATTTTAAATGAAAACAAAATTGCAGAAAGAAATAAAACTCATTTCATAAATACATAAATACATAGAGTCACTGAACATGTGTGAAAGCTGTGAGGAAGCCATGCTTTACAGGATTTTGAGATTGTTAGAAAAACCCAAAAAAGAGAGCAATAAAAATACTAATCCAGTTCTTTCATATGGAAAATAAGAAGACAGTTCTGCTAAGCTAGTGGGAGTCTTCCAATTAAATTCAGTTGGGCCAAGAGTGCCAAGAATATTAGCAACTTCTAGGAACATCCAGGAATACTTTCTGAGGCCAGACAAGTTCAGGATTTGTGTCAGCATGACATTATTGTGCAGCTGGTCTGTAAAGCAGAGTTTTCAAAACTGTGCAGCTAGTCTTAATCTCTTCCCAACAAAACAGAAAAAAACTTCTCAAAATTTGCTTGTTTCTCACCTGTGCAAATCCATTAAATGCTGTGCTGGATGCCTAAGTAGAAGTGAAGATCAGGACAAATTATCATTTGTTTACCAAATGAGAACATGGATAAAACATTTCTATTTGCAAAATAAAAATAGGCCAGACATAAAACAAAGTAAATAAATAACAAAAGGAAGGGCAAGGCAGAAAGATACTTGATGACAGTGCTATTCGATAACAGATTTCACGGGCTTACAGAGAGCACCAAAACGAATAAAAAAAGCAGAGTGACTCAAGTATTTTTATAAAAACAAAAAGAAAAGACTGGAGATACATTTAAAATTATACATATAAAGTACAAAAGCTGTGAGACACCACGTGCCTTCACAGTGTGAAGCTTCATTCACCTTTCTGAAATGCATTTTTGTCAGCCTGCTTCATTACATGGCTGAAGGGCACCACACTATGAACAGTTGCGTGACAATTTTTCGAAAAAGAATTGCAAGGGTTTAGGAGGGGTAGCAGGAAACACACAGATGGATTGGTTTTAAACGACAAGGTTATGCATGACCTAAGGAACTCTTTGTCTAGACTAGGCTACACACTGGGGTAGGTACCTCTTCTTTATCAGCCTCAATTTCCTGGTACAACAATCCATATCTCCGGTTAGCAATTTCATCTTCAGATAAATCTGAGTTGTTGGTCTCATTGTCTTTAGGACTAGTTGAACTCTCGGTGCTAGCATTTCGGGAATTTCCCATTTGAAACAGAGCCAAGGGTCTAACTGCCTCATTGCTAAGTCCAGTATTGCTAACACTTGCCTGCTCCCCAGGCAAACCTTGTTTTATTGGTTCCTCCTGACTTTTATTGCTTGTGCTTACACTTACTTCTCCCCAGATGCTATCAGTCCCTCCCAGGTCCTGTGTAGACCACTTATCACTAATGCCTAACCAAGGATTTTCCATGTTACCTTCCTCTGAGTCTTGCTGCCTGGGGAAAAAGGGCCAATTATCCAGTCCATTGGCTTGGCCATCTGACATATTTGAAAACCCCCAGGAATCATTAGTAACTGTTGGATCCCAGTTTGCCAGCCAGGGGTCCATTTCCAAGGTTTCAGAAACACCACTGCTATGAGGATGCTCTTCAGTGGCTGCTGCTGCTGCCCTACCTGTCATTTGGTCTTCTCTATTATCTAGGCAAGGATTACCACAGATTGTGCTAGCAGCATGAGGAGTTTCAGGCATCAATTCTTGTGGACACTCTTTGCCAGCAGCAGCTTGACTTCCATTGGTAGCACTACCATTTGGGAGGATGCTGATGCTACTGTCTTCAGCTTCTTTACCAGACTCTTCTGCACTGAGTAATTCAGCATCACAAAGAATGTTTCCAGTATTTGTATGGCTCTTTTCTGCGTGGTCAGTGACCATCACATTTATACCCTCTGTGGATGTATTCTGTCCAGTAACACTGTCAGCTTGGTTTAAACCATCCTCAAATATTGTTTCATGGTCCTGATTCCAGATACCAAAGACTCTCTCAGGCTCATTGCCAGTGCTTTCTGTATTTTCACAGCTGTCCACTACTACTTTGTTCCCATCTTCCAACCCTGTGCTCAGTAATGTTTTTTCTGAATTTGTCTCCTCAATTACATTTACTCCTTTGAATTCTTTTTCCCAAGGGATATCTAGGATATCAACACTAGCTCTTCCAGCTTCCCCACTAGTAACTTCCAACTCATGTAAATTCTCTACTTCAGTGCTGACTGAAGTTTCACACTCTGACTTAGCTAAGCACCTACGAAGCTCTGCCTCACTATTTCCTTCCATTTCACCACCTCTCTCTTCCATTTCCTCTGTACCTTCTACCTCCTTGTAGTTAACAGCTCCATTCTCTACCTTTTCACTTGGCTTGACACCTGCCCACAGAGATTCTTCTTCCTCATGCTTTTCCTCTTCCTTTTGCACATCACATGGGAGGGGTTTATCCAATAAGCTATCAGTTCCCAGGATGGGGGTCTCAAAACCAGTTATGTTCTCTAAACGCTGACTGGTTGCCACATCTTCCCATGGCACATTCTTAGTATCCAACAGGTTCTCCAGCGAAGTCCTCTGGTTTTCATTTTCTGAAGCAGACCCTGGTGCAGCATCCTCCTGCTGACCTACAGCAGGCCAAACACTAGCAGGTAGAGTACCCATGGATTCGCTTGAGGTTTGCTCTGCCCCAGGGAAAAGCAAAGAACCGCCTGTAGTAATTTCCTGGCTGACACTGGGTGTGCTAACATCTAGGCCCCAGTTGAGTGAACCTAGATCAGTTTGGGATCTGTTAACATCTTCTGATGACCCACTGTTTGGGATTTCCTCCATGACCAGGTTACACAGGGAAAGACTTTTTGAAGAATCAGGCTTTAAGCAGACAGAAAAGCAAAGAAAAAACACAAGATGAAAAAGATAAAGGCGGACTTGATGAGAAAACACAAGATTTATATTTTACTAGAGCAATTTTAATCTAAAGAATGAAAGTGACTAAATTAAGCAGTTTAAGGAAAAGCTATGTGGCTTGCAACATTTGGAGGCAGTAGACTGCAATCTAGAAGAGCAGCACTGATAGACAGAACAAAAAACTATATATTAAATCACGTTGATTAAAGCATGCATATAGAGCAGCTGCAATGTTGGGTGGAAGTTTGCTTACCGGCTGCACCAATTCGCTTGTTGTCTGTATAGAAAAAAAAAAACATTTAAAACACAGAAAACAAGAATACAAGTTTTGTTGTTGTTGTTACTAGAGCAACAGTTCATTAATTATCTCTAACTAGCAGCAGTTAGCAAATTGCTGTAGGGAAGCAGCAAAGGGTTCTTTCCTGCCACTCCAATGAAGGCTAAAGACAGCCTCCTGAATTTAAGCCTTCTAGCCTTCTAGACTGGACTACATCAGAAAAGAAGTTCAACAGATACTGAAAATTTATCACACCTTGCTTTCCTGAGACCCACTGACTTTTTTATCACAGGTACTCTCAATAGAAAGGAGGAATCATTCCATTACACAATGAAGAACTAAGGAGGCAACACAAGTGGTGTCAGTGGACAGCTTTGATACTCCATCACTGTGCCGTGAAGAAGAATTTACAGTCTCACACACACTGTGGAATCAAACTATACAGCCAGCTATCTACAGCACCACTTTGAAGAGATACAAATACTGCAAGGAAGATCAACAACTATTCTGCATTCAAAATTATGAGAAAAACTGTAAAGGTTGAGTAGCCTTAACTTCAAATATTTAGCTGTGAAGCTTGATAGTTCCTTTTTTGGTTTTAACTAGAGGAAATATGAAAATAATTATAACATAGAATACATATATAATATTAACATACTATAGGTAAATCTGTGAAAGGAAGAAATTGACAGAGATATGTAATATTAATTTAAAGTTATACATTTGAAACACTTCTGGGTTATTTTAGCTGGTCTAGATTTTGGCAACCTTGAAATTCTGGCTAGACTGCACACATGACTCTTTTTTTCAGACTTCTTTTAAACCATCCCAATAGAAAGAGATGAGTGCTTAATACACATCACATATGCTGTATGTTCACAAGACAGTGCTGCAAATCTGAATGCATGAGAAGCATCCACAGATTTCTGTGCTAGATGAATTTGCAAAAGGTCAAAAAAGAGTCTTGAAGGCTTTCTGTCAGGTCAACCCAACTACCTTCACGACACAAAGGCAGAAGAAAGCTCACAAAAATTAGCTGTTTTCTTCCTGCTGATTATTGTATTTGATTAGACACCAGGAGGTGGAAGGAAGTATTTCTGCAGTTTCCTAAAGCAGCAGCTGCTTTTGTGAGCAACTCCACTGTAGGCAAACTATGAAAAGAACAAGTCAAATTCTCTCTTCACTCCCAAACTGTGAAAAAAATAGTTGCCCACTGGGTTAAAATCCTACTGTTAAAGGAATTATGTCTTCAGATAATTAAGAGAGGTAGCTAGCACACATTCCTACACCTTAAAAACTATATAAGAATTTTGTTAGCCTAGATTTCAAACATGATTTAGGTTTTGTAGACCAAGCAACAGTGATTCTTTTTTTCTGCTTGTTTTAATAGATCCCAGGTGGCTTCATATACTTTAAAGTACTTGTTATAGTCTGTAAATTCTTTATCTTGGCTTTTGGGAGAAGCGTTATAAATCTGAGTTCAGAGTATTACAAAATCAGATGCACAAAAATATCCCAGTTCACAGTGATAAATGTCAGTCTTACCGTCCACAGATCCCATGGCAATGTCTGAAACAAGGAGAAGAAAAAAGATACTTTTAGAAAAATACTGTTCATATATTGTGTGTTTGATATGCTACATAACTAACATGAGAGAAGAACATATAAGTACACATATTTATAATATATATATTTTAGATTTGAGTGCATGTTTGCAGAATATGATTTTTGGCTAAGTAGGATGAGCAGTATGTGGTGGATTGTGGTATTTTCCACTTCAAAGCAGTAGTTGTTTTCCAGTAGACTCATACCACTGGGTATTTGAATAATAAATGCATTCTGAATGATTCTGTATGACGTTCAACAGGTACAGGAGTGCCCACAAGGTATAAGCTTTAAGAAGCTTACATAGATCAGCATTTTTAGCCAGTAAAGAAAAGATTCTGCTATCCACTGAGAACAATTTATTCAAGTTCTTATATTCAAACACAAGGAAGGAAAACCGCAAACTTTTTGGGGAAAGAAAACAAGAGTGTTGATCAATCCTTTCATTTTCTTGTCCAGTCTGTTAAATATTCAGTATTAATGACTTTTCAACAGAAGAGCTGAATGGACAGACGAAAGCAGAAAATAGGTGAAAGGTCTGTTTTTTGAATGGTCCGAGATACTTTGAAACACATCTATTACATTCATATCTAAGTTAAAGTCCATGAAAGATAAAAACTAGTAATATTCATAAAGTAAAATGTAAAATTGTTCCTGAAACATTTCCATATGTTAAATATTACACCTATCACTCATTAAGAGAAAGGATTGCTGCATATACCTTCTTTTTTTTCTTTTAATGACTACAGAATGGCTCTCTGAACAACCTCTGCTTTCACTTCCACAAATAAAAGACACAGTAATAAATCATTACTCAGATTTACAACAAATTAACATCAACATCCATTTCTCATTCCCTTTAAGTCCAGGTGTGTGCTTCCTCTGTGTTGGTGTAATTCATAAGTGTACCTGCTTACTCTGGCATAACCTTGTTAGATGAACATTCAAACTTTAAGGCAAAAGAACAGCTCTTTTCTAATAGCCTTAACTGTTGCAAACCTCAGACATCCTACTGACTCTCAGGGAAGGATACTGCTCATTTTCATTTCTTCATTTTCTTTCAGAGCTCACAAGACAAGAGGGAGGGAATATACTGAAGGAAAGGTGAAACAGACCACAGCTAGCAAAAGGAGGTGAGTGTCAGCCACGTTTACAAAGGACACTTCTGAAGCATACACAGAACCAGAAAGCAAGTGAGGAAGGGCAGGCTAAGGCTCTCTTACTGTGATCTGATCACAGTAGCAGAGTAGAGGAGGGAAGTAGTTAAATGATCAGTAGGGAAGTCAAGCTTGTCCTCCAAAGGCATCATGGCACAGACAACTCCTGCCTTCAGTTCACTGCTTCAGCACAGTTTTCTGAAGGGAAAATAACCACAACTGAGGCAAAACCAGTATACATATAGAAAGAACACTTCAGGCTGACTTAATCTCCCTGCACAGGGTTCTCCAAACACTGCAGTCATAGACGTCAATCTGTCTGTGATCCCACTGCAATGATGCTGTCATATCCAGTAGGACTGATATTAGACAGTAGGGCTATCCTCTCTTTGCTTAAAGATGTGGTGCTCTGACTCATCCACGCGTGCTTGTGGTTGTTAACCACTTTTTCTCGTGTGTATTTGTAGAGATGAAAGGTGAAAGAAGAGATGGAAGGTGCTCAGTGAATGCTTCCTGTGTACCCAGATAAAACCTTATAATGTACTTTTCTACATTTAATTATATTCAGTATTTCAAGGCACAGACGAACTTAAAACAATTTTTTTTTTCATTAAAACAATAAACTGCAATCTATATAGTATGATGTCAAGACAAACTGTCACAACAGTTAATTTTCTGGGAGGTTTAATTATTCAATTATTATTCAAGACAAGCTGAAATGGCAGAGTTAGCAAAGGCAAAGCTAGAATTTTCTGTCACTGCTGAGTGCCAAGAGATCATTTCCTTTCTTTTCTTGTTTCCAAAAAGCAAGAAAAATAACAAGATGCACAAAGCCTCTATTACAATTAAATACTCATAGCAAAGAACAATGAGAAACTTCCATTGATGTTTGCAGTGCTGACAGAGCACTGTTTTTCTAACAGTGCATAACCCATTAGAGATCAGTACAGATCTCATTATATAACTAGGACTGTATACCAAATAAGAAATTAATTAACCGAGATCAAGGGCTTCCTCAGCCTTAAAGCTCCTTGTCTGCTCACTCCTTTCCTAGTGCTGCATTACTGAACAGCTTATTAGTCTTCCCATGTCTTGGAGTACAAGCTAGGTTAGTGATAGCCACAGGGATAATAGGTTTTGCTAACAGTGTGTTAAAATTGCTTCCTTGTCTGTGTACAATGCAGAGCTCCAGCTCTGCTGGCCAGGGAAACTACCATAACACCAGCCCTAAGGATAGTGATTGTGAGTTCTAGATTGTAAAATAGCAGATGCCAGGTGCTTTAGGGCAAATCAAAGCAACTTTCATATGTTCTTTTTTTTTTTTTTTTTTTTTAATATATTGCAGAGAGAAACTACCATGGCAAATATTATTGTAGAACAAAGAATTCTTTAACACAGCATCCTTCAATGGAACATGCTATTTCATTCTTTCACTTTCCATGAGATTAGGTCTGAAAAAGATTTATGGAAGCAAAACACTTAGATCATACCCCTTGCTTGGTAAAGAAACTCCATCACAGCAAGCAATTGCATGTTGACTCCATAAGACCTAGGTCCCTGACATCTCTCTTTCCAGACATGAAATGTCAAAGCTGGGTCAGACAAAATCTCAGGAAAAAAGGCATCAGAGGGTTATAATATTAGCATTAATAGTTGTTCTAAAGATGGAGAGTAACAGCATGCCAAATGCTGTTGTACCAGCAACCATTCTCACTGGCAGAAATCTCATTTTATCACTTGACTATTTCTTCTTCTTTCAGTACATTATCACGTACAGGGTTAGTGAAGGAGAAAGATATATGGCTGACGAGAGCTTCTCAGGAAGGTCAAGTGTTTCAGACACTATAGACGTATATACTGCTCTTTAGTACATCACGCAAACCTTTGCTAACAAACACAGGGCTCTGCATTTTTATGCTGTGCCTGTCTCAAAAGCAAAGAGATACCTGAGACATGGGTGAATGAGTTACTCCCGTTGATACAGCCTCTGGCTTGAAAGGGTCGAAGTCCAGATCTAGCAAAGATTCTTCTTTCTTAGTTTCAGGAATTTCATTCTGTTAGAAGAGAAAAATAACCCTTGAAAAAAAAAAAACCCTCTCCAAAGTGGTCCCAGGAAATACAATATTGAATGGTCAAAGAAAAACAAAAAACAAAAAGCAAAAAAACAAACAAACAAATTTTCAAGCTGCAAGCAAGGATGGGAGGAAGCTCTGAACACTTTCCTGAACTTTTAACCTTATTTTTATGAGCTTCATTTTTATGATGCCTTTGTTTTCTGCATAGTGAACCCTTGCCTTTTCAGCCCAAACAAATTTTAGCCCTCTTGAAAAAGTGCCTAGTGTTCACTGTTTGACTGTGAAGGCCATTTTAAGTGCCCTGAGTCAGACACCAAAATTAAGAAGCTGCATAAATTGTATCCAGTGTCCTTACATTTTAACACGTGAATGTCTTCGCAATTACAAATACTACTCATAAGTCAATACAGGAGGACATAAATGCATTTGAATTAAATTTCAGTTCTGAACATAAATAAGAATTCGAATCTATTGGTGCACTTAGCAATAAACTATAGGAAACATCTTACGTAACTAAATAAATCTTGGTACCTTGATCTGCTCTTACAAAACTGGATTACACAATAGAACCTTTTTTTTGTTTACAATTAATGAATTAACCAAGGCCTCTGAGGTCAGTGTAAATACTTATATTGGTTCCATGGACTACAGATCTTTCCCTCTGAAAATTAACATAAGCAAATAATTACCACGCATCAATGCAAAATATTATTTTTCATCAGTCTGAAACGATAGCTGAGATGAAATTATCACTAATGATCAATATTCTGGGCACACATCTTAGTAACAAGGCTAATTCTGCCTGCTGATAGTTGTTCAGTGTTTATTCAGTTCAGTTATTATTATTGCTCTCTCACAAGCAGTGAGAGAAGCTTGCCTTCGATGTATAGAATACGTAGGCCATAATGAGTTAGAGTGCTATTATGAAAAAATTGGAAATGGTATCAGTGGATATAATTTGTACACATGCATTCATATGTAATCTCACAAGAGAAAGGTAAACAGTCAGACCAAAAGGGCACACAGTCCAAACTTCTGCCCCTGAAGGAGGAGAAGGCTGCAAGAATAGACCAGTCATAAGAACAGCAATGCCAAGAAATAATTGGACTCCAATTACTCCATTCTGAGCTGAAAATGGCTGTAGGGTGGGAAATTTGGGATTAAGGCAGGAGAGCAGCCCCATGGAAAGGGATCTGGGGGTGCTGTTGATGGCAAATGGAATCTGAGCCAGCAGCGTGCCCTGGCAGCCCAAAGGGCCAACCGTACCCAGGGGCTGTGCATCAGGGCTACTGCCAGCCCAGCGAGGGAAGGGCCTCACCTCCAGCAATGTGGGCAGTTTGGTGTCACAATATGAGAAGGACAAGAAACTGTTAAGAGAGCATCCAAAGGAGGGCTACAAAGATGGAGATGGGTCTGGAGGACAGAGTGTGTGAGGAGGAGCTGAGGGGAGGCCTGATGGCGGCTGCAGCTCCTCACAGGGAGCGGAGGGCAGCGCTGAGCTCTGCTCTGTGTGACAGCGACAGGGCTGAGGGAACGGCATGGAGCTGTGTCAGGGGAGGGCAGCTGGGAGTGAGGGAAAGGTTCTTTACTGAGATAGTGGTTGGGCACTGGAACAGGCTTATCAGGGCAGTGATAATGGCACCACGTTGCCAAAGATAAAGGAGCTTTTGAACTGTGCTCTTAGACACAGAGTTTGAATTTTGGGTGATGCTGTGTGGAGCCAGGAGCTGGACTCCAGAATATCCCTCCACCTCAGGATATTCTATGATTCTATGAGACTTTAGGAGAAGGGAATATAACTTTGCATGCATTATTTTATATTCTTCCCTTGGCCTCTGTCCTTGTATACTGGCGATGACAGAAAACTGGTATGACCCCATTGATGCTGGTGCTATGTTCTCACACTTTGAAAGGTCAAAACCAAAACAACCCTCCCCACCAGTAGCCTGTGCTGTATTCATTCTCCTATGTCTTTCATCCAATGTGTTCAGATTTCATCACAACCGTCCTTGAGGCATTAGAATCATAGAATTGTTAGGGAACCTAAATCGTAGAATTGTTTTAGGGACCCCTTAAAGATCACCCAGTCCAACTCCCCTGCAATGAACAGAGACATCTACAACTAGATTATGTTGCTTACAGCCCCATCCAGCCTGGCCTTGAATGTATCCAAGGACAAGGCATCCACCACATGTCTGGGCAACCTGTTCCAGTGCCTCACCACCCTTACCATTACAACCTTTTTCCTTATATTCAATCTAAATCTTGAAAGGAAGAAGTCAAACTTGATTTTATTTACTTTGTGGCTGCTCTCAGCTGAGCATTTAAGGACAAACTGAAGTACATTTTGTTTACAAACAGCTTTCAGTCAACTCTGCTGTTTCTCAGTACTGTCACACTACTAGCATAAGGCTTCAATATTTGGTTTGCAGATAGCATGGTAAGAACGTTTCTTTAAGGTAACTTTTGCCTCTTGATTATACCAAGATAACTCAGAACATGCGAAATTTCATGTGTTTTTCTAATTAAAATTTCTAATTAAAATTTCTAATTGAAATTAAAACTTCAAATCATTCTCCATTTATTATGAGCTACATTCTCCTTAAAAATAAATCTTTTATTTTGAAGCCATTTCCCGTTGTCCTGTCACAACAGACCCCGCTGAAGAATCTGCCCCCTTCATTCTTCTAGCCACCCTTTAGATACTGAAAAGCTGCTTTCATGTCTCCCCAGAGCTTCTCTTCTCCAGAAAGAACAGCTCCAACTCTCTCAGCCTGTCCTCACAGGGGAGGTGTTCCATCCCCTGGGTCATTTTCATGGCCCCAGTGATGTTGAGGCTTACGCTGCCAACACTGTAACTCCTAAGATAATGATGAAACCAGACTGCAGCCCCCTTCCACAAGGGCCCAGCAGTGGCTGGGTACGTGCTTCCCAGTATGGGAGCTGCCCATTAATTTGTTAATTGCGTGGGAACTAACTCGTAAATAACTCTTTGTTCTTCCAAATATATACCTGTGGAATAGATGGCAGTGACTTTTTGTCCTCTCAAAATCAAACGCTCAAATTCTCTGAAATTTTTCTTTCATTGCTATGCCTATATTTTTGTGTGCTGTACAAAGAATTTGTACAAAAACCATAATTCCTGGGAAAATAAAAATTTGTAAACATTCAGCATAAGTTCTAGATCTGCATATTTCTTCACAGTCTGTCAGACATAGGCTAGGATTTCTAGTTGTAATTACCAAAATATAAATGGTCCATTATTAAACAACCATCAGTTACCATAACTGCATGAAGGCTGAATAACTAAATGCAGATTATACAGACTTATTTTACACAACTCTGGGTTTTGTTTGTTCTATGCAATTATTTTAAATTTCCTAGTTTAAAAATAATAAAATAAAAGTAATTCTGATCACTTTTTAGTTGCGTAGCTAATGTTCCTATTAATCAAAACCAAACAAATGATATATGTAGTTGGCATAGCCTTTTACACCTGCAAAGAGTTGATTAAAAGAGCAAAGCTCTTTCTTTAAAAAAAAGCACACCCCAAGTAGGTATATATTTAATAATTTTTATGGAAGAAACAGAAACAGACAAAAGCAAGATGTTTGGGATTTAAAAAAAAAGGCATCTTAGGTTAACTTTCCCTTTGTGATGAAACCTGAATTTAGTTAAATATCAACTGTAGTTGCAATTCATAACATTTTAGTCAAATATCTCATCAGGAAATATCATTTCTCATTTGAAAAATCTTTTTTTTTTTCCATACACTAGCAATTCTATGCCTTTAGAATGGTTATTCAAGACCTGTTCAAAGATAAAATACTATGTTTGTGAACCTTCAAAGACAGTACTAAAGGATCATTGTGTCCCTGCCTTCTACCCGAACTCTTTGCCTCCATCTCTGCTGAGGTCAGCCATACATCCTTAGTGTTTGAGAACTTCAGGTGATTGCAAGGTTGGACCCATAAACCATCCTCTGAAGCTTACCTGTGATGGAGTTGTCACGTTGATTTCTGGGACAAAGTTGTCATCAAAGAGGTTAATGATGTTCTCCTGTTGCAACTCCTTTGTGGGTGTGAGCTTAGGCAGTGGTGGAACTGGAGGACCTTTCCTCAGCTAGACAGACAACAAAAATATCACAGACTAGTTCAGGGATAAATGAGAGATTTAAGATAAATCTAAACAGCTTGAGTTAGATTTTTGTCTCTGCTACTTCCCCTTAAATGTAGTAAAAAAACACATGGAATCAAATGAACCTTTTGGCTGCTCATCATCAAGTGCCTTGAAGGAAACACTGCATGAAAAGAAAACCAACTCTATTTTTCAAACTCAAGTTTTAAGAATTCACACAAAAGCATTTATTAGATTAAATTTTTCTGCTCTGACGGGAATACAATGCTGTGCACTTTATTTCCTATGCAGCAGACCATTGGATGAGCAATACTGCACAGAACCAGGTCTTTTCAGCTTTTTTGCTTCTTAAAATCATTTCAGTATATCTTTGGGATTTCTCCCTGCCTACCTGTTGCTATCTTGTAAAGCCTACTTAATGCTAAGAATATATCACCCCTGTGAACCACTGCACCTCAAAGTGCTTAGGTCACTAATTCCCTCTGCTCTCCAGAGATTCATGTAACTATGACAAATGTATTGCTTGGATTAATATTGATCACTGGATATTTTTAAAATTATGTTAAAAAAAAAAAAAAAAGAAAATCCAAAAAAATTCCTCAGATGATGCAACATCAGTAAGAATAAATTGAGTTTTATTCAATAAATGTTCAGCAATTACAACATCACAGTTTACAAGACGAAAGAAAACAGGTGTGCTCACATGTTTTCTAAATGCATAAAAATCAACACAGAAACTATGCCCAATTTTGAAAACATCAGCAACATCAAGTCTTGTCTTTGATGTTTTCATAAAGTATCACATACAATTCTCATGGTACAGAGGATGCCCTTCATGAAATTGACAATTTCACTGATACTGGGAATAACAGACTCCTGCATCATAAAACTTCTCAATTTAGTATTGGTAACAACTAATAAGCCTCTAATTATCAGTAATTATATCACAGCAGTATTTAAACTAGCTCTGTTATTTACTGTTTCAGAGGGAAATCCATGTTGGCAGACCAGCAATACTCCCTGGCTAGGTGTTTTTTTTTTTTAAGTATGAATTTGAACAAGACTGATGGGGTATGTATTGAAATGTATTGAAATTCATGGGAGTTCTAGAAATGGATTTTTCAAGTTATGATTGCTGGGTCTTCAGAGACTATGCAAGTTTTTGAAATGTGTATTGCTTAGGCACAGCAAATGCCTCCAGTTCACCAGCTACCTTAAATTGTCCTCATTCTCCTTTATTAAAAAAACCCATTTTCTACCCATGCTTGAGGCACAGAGATGAACACCCACCCGATGACCCATATAGAGCACAATGGAGCCAGTGGTCTCCCCACTGTTTCTCAGTCTATGCCTAGACTGAAAACACCACTTTATACATTATCTCAGCTTACTTCACAACAGGCCAGTCTCTTCTGTTGAGTTTCCACTTACCTGTGTGGGTGATTTAGGCCGGGCTGGTGCTGGAGATGCTGGTGCCAGCATGTGATTGGGACTAGCAGTAGGGCTAGGAAGGGGAGAGACCTCCTCTGGTGGTGATGGTGTTTTTGCAATGCGGAGTGGACCTGAATCACTGGGCAAGAATCAAAGTAATGGTCAGGACATACACATCATGCTACTTTATTACCTTGACAATTTGAATGGTTGAAAGCCAGTGACCACAAAAGGCGATACACAGTGGAGATGAACCAAATCATTATATAATCACTAAAATTAAAACTGCAATTATATATAATCAAAATTCGGTGATCTATAGTTTCAAACAATGTTTTAATTTTTGAGTGACCTTTATTTTTGGAACATCTGCTGCATCTGTTTACCTGATCATTATAACTTGATGGAAACTCGATTCCTGTTTTTTTTTTTTTTTCTTTTTTTTTTCTAAATTTGAAATGATGTTTTACATATAAGTTTGTAACCATCATAAAATGGGAGCTGGAATTACTGCCTTCATTTTACACAGTTCTCAAAATAAAAGGCTTTAAAGATAAAAAATTCCAGAAGATGATATGCCAATGAATAATGCAAATAACATTAAAAGCTCAGCAACTTCAGGAAGCTTTCAATAAACCAAAACACAAACAAGATTACTATATAGCTGTAACTATTTAGATGGGCAACTCACCACAACTATAAACAAGCAGTAGTCAAGAGACTTCAGCAGAGCTCTGCTGATACTAAGAAAAGATCTGATGAAGTCCTGTCCTGTAAAAGGATTTGTTCTTTCTGTGAAAGGACCTGGTGCAAACACTGGGACATAGTCAGCTACTTAGAAATGCTGAAAGCTTACAACTCAGGGAGGCTATAATCTACAGCATTCAACAGTCACAGTACTTGGTAAGAGAAGAGCGAGTCCTACACATATTTAGCAAGAACAGAAGCACTACATGATGGAGGGAACCACACCATAAACATGTTCCTAACACAGGTGCAAGAAAAAATAATTCCTTGGAAAGGGCAAAGTTCACACTCACCACCTCTTTCTGTGGAAATATTAAAGAAGAAAAAATAAGCAGTTATTAAGAAATTTCTTTCCTAAGTACAATATTTGTCTTCAGTAGCATACAAATTTTTAAGATGGTACTCTATTTTTATATTTTATCCTTTCTAAAGGAAAGATAATGTACTTGTCTAGTATCTATTTCTCACATATTTAAAAAGGAAAACTGTTTCATCTCAAAAAGGCTCATTCCTGAGTAATGTTGTAGAGCACTATAAAAATAATAAAATTCAAAATTTGTCTTGAACTTCACGTAAGGCTCTGTGAACAGTGTACCAAAAAGACTACACTGTGTTGATGAGCTGTTAATCTTACAGAAGTCTGAAGCAAAAAAAGCAAACACAACAAACCACCACTTAGAGCTGATGACCTGTAACTAAAACTTTCTCACTTGGGATGCAGCAGAGCTCAAATAAAAGAGTAACACAGTAAGGAAAAATATTTGTAAAAAGCATTTTTAAATAAGGATATCACAAAGCATTAATCTATGCCTAGTCATTTGCAGCTAGAATTGTACTATTTTTCTCTCACTGATAGGAAGAAAAATTCAGTGGTAACAAGAATGTGTGCATGCTGGGCGCAGCCTAAGAGACACATGTGGCCAAATACTTGTTTATTACAAAAACTACTTTAAGTTTTCCAATATTGTATTATTTTTTTATCCAATAACAGTATTTTACAAATGCTCTATAGGAAATGTAGCCATCCTACAGGGACTGGAAATGGTGCTAAATGAGCTGTCAGCTCAGGGAGTAAGTGTGTATGATCACAGCTTAACACTGAACTAATCCAATACAAAAATTTTGGACACATCCTTAATATCATAGTTCTAAATTCTGCAGTGGGTTGGAAGCTCAAATATTTTCCGTCCTTTTAAAATGAGATCAAAAGAAATATAGAAATGTCAGCCATATGTATGAGGCAGATGTTGTACTCTTGGACAGTCTTAATTGTTGCTAATGTGAGCCTGGCTTGAGGGCAAATTAACAGTAGCCATAACATTGTTCTGACTGCTTCTGGATGAGCTAGGATTGGCTTGAAATTTGGGACTTATGCATCCACTCTAATTATCATTATGTTTTGACAAGCACCACTTTTATAATTACAATCTTTTCTGCCTATCATTATTACGGTACTGAGATCAAATTCTGGCAGAAAGGCTTTGTTCTTTGCAAGTAAAAAAATCAGAAATAGTGCACTGGCTTCCAATGACCTCAAAAAAGCAATATCTGATTTTAAGCTTTCTTGGTTTTGCTTTTATTTTAAGGCAAGATTGCTCTTGGAAGTCATTAAAAATACGGCATTTCGTGACATTCATTTTACTTTGGCTTTTCAGCTTTCATGATATACTCAGATCACATTTCCTGACTTTTCTCCATGAGCAGAGGAGATAAAGCATCACATAGAAAGGTCAAGATTCTCACCTAATCACATGCCTTTAGGTGCTAAAAACACATCTAATATTTCAAGGCTTTAAAAGTATTCTGAGACTTGAACTCAGAGTATTACTCAGAATAAACTCACTGAAGACTAAACACTTAAGAGTAAATGGTCTACCTACTAAGCTGGTGCAAACTGGTATTCTGTGCTACAGTGAAATAGGGTAAATTGCAACAGCAGAAAATATTGCCCTTTTTCTTTTTTAGAATGGAAAATAAGTAGGTAATGAAGAAAGTTCTGCAGCTTTACTTATGTTGAAAACAGTTTCAACTAAAGGTACCTTCATCTACCCTCTTGAATGAAGAAACCCAGTAACTGGGTTGTATGGCAAACACTATATATTATGTAGGTGCTTACTTCACGTGCTGAAATCCACAAATCTTATTGCAATGCAATTCACTAAAATAAGAAACAAAGTCACCTTGGTGCCCCTTGAATGGTGAAGGCCTTGTCTGCATGCTGATCTCCCAGCTTCGTCATCACTTCATACAGTTTGTGACATAGCTGAGAGAATAAAACACTTGTCTGAGTTTAGATGAAGCATTATAGCCTGTGATTTAAAACATAGCTGATAAATCTGGTCTGGTTACCGCTCTGAATTCTTTAAAATTGTAAATAGTTCCTTCCAAAAAATAAGCAGTGCTATACATAACAAAAGTCTAAGTGGAAACCTATTGAAATGCATAGAAATGTTCTCAAAGATAACAGTTTTTCAAAAAAGCTGATTTTCAGAGAACAAGTTTATAAATGTGACTTAGTGCTGTCAGCTTTCTGGTAGAGAAATGTGTAGCAGAGATGATTCCTGCTCTCCCCTCAAAAGTCTGATCTCAACTCGCGTGGGACTTTGGTCAAACAAGTTTTCCATGCCACTTGGCTTCCTGTAAGCTAATAGGTTATTACAGATAATACGCTACCAATGAGTAAGGTATTTAATGCATTCAAAAGACCCTTACTGAAATTGTTGCATTTGCCTGATAGTGACAGATCTAATGTTGCATATGTGACAATGTATGTAATGGTCCTGAAGGGTATAACTGACACATTCCTCCTGCACTGATTAAAGCAATGAGATGCTTAGCAATTGGGAAAAATGCTGTAGGCAAAGTGTGCTCGGAAGAATGGAGAAGATATTACAATAAAAATGTATTTAAATGTTGCAGTAATAGCATTATCATTGCTACTATATTATGGACCATTTTCTAAGATTGCATGGGTTATCTTTTTCTTAAGGAGAGTACAAAAAAGGCAAGTAGGAACCAATACGAAGATGATAGTACAAATCTGGATCTAGGGCAACTTTTGATCTGTGCTGCTGCTAGTTTTTTATTGCTGTGTTACATTTGTTTGCTGTTATGCATAGCACATACTCCATTATACATGAGGCATTCATTTTACTTACTAAAGCTATTTCCTTGTGAAACTTGGCTTCAAGGCTGGATACATTTTTGAAGGTGTTCACATAAAAGCCAACTCGCCTATAGAGGATGGCACAGGGAAAAGAGAAAGAGAATAAAGGATGGGGATAGCAGAGACACAAAAGAAAGTGAATTATTTTTTTCCAGACCACAAGCAGAATCCTTGATTACTATTCTCAGCAAAGCATAACACTGGGTTGAATATCAAGACTTCAAACTTATTTGTTCCTTACTATTTCTGTTTGTGTTTCACACTGCATAGAGCAATCAAGTCGCAAGTAGCCCACAGCAGGGGACTTCAGCTTGCTTAAGTGCATCTATGTGATGCTGGGTGTGTTTTGGGACAGCTATAAGGAATACTGCCCAGGGGTAAATGTCTCATGCTCAGTCCACCCTAATGAAACCAATCCAGAAATATATGCAGATGAAAGAAATTACTTTCTAATACAGACATTTTTCCACGTGCATTCAAAAATCTGCCTTCTCATGGTGTTTGCATGTCCCCCATACATTTTAAAAGTAAGGGGCGCTGTCTTAGGGTATGGATATTCTTTCTCCTATTTAAAACCTTCAAGCACAATTTCTCCAAGCTTTTTAGTAGCCAAAATTGTCTTTGGCATAAGAATAAGCTTGCAGTACGTCAACACAGTGAATCTTTTTCTTCCTGAATTAAGTGTGATATCTAAAAATAGGACCATGAAAGCATTTGCTACCTAAAGCACGGTTTCTAAACTATGCATATTACTCAAGTAAAATTTTATCTTTCTGAGACAAGTCAGTGAGCAACATATATTGAAATAAGAGGGCCCTTACTAAATAAATAATAATAATAGTAATTACTAAATAATATGCAGTTTTATCTTTCACAAGCCCATAAAACAAGTATCTCAAAGTACAAAGAAGTTTTTCAGCCTGAACTAGACAGAAACACAGCAGGAGAACTCTCTAGTGATCTCAAATTTACCAGGAATTAATTTAGAAGGCACAGAAGACAAAGTATACTTCAGTAATTCACAACATACTTTCACTCCAGACTGCCATTTGTTAAAGAACGCAGTGCATTAATGAGATGCTTATTTCCATATTGTCTTTGTTCTCCTGCTCATTTTGTGTGCATTTTCTGTATAAATACAGTCCATAGTTACACATCCCAAACGAATGATCAATCCCATCAGGTGCCTTTCTATCAAGAACATAGTCAGAGTCAAACTATCAAACTATGAAATGAGTATTCTAAAGTAATTATATTTAAATATTATTTTTCCTTTCTTATACTGCTTCGGTAGTATTTTATAGAAGACTGAAAACAACAACTGCCATTAAATCTTTATACCTTTGTAAATGTCTTTGCTTTGACACATTTTACAGAAAAAAATGACCTATGAATAAACCAATTGCAAATCTTCTGGAACAGTGCATGACTGCTCTATATGGTTGCTCTTAACAGTGGATATATTTGATCCTTTATCAACAAGTGGCTCTTTTTTGTTTGTTTGTTTCTTGAAGGGATCAGGTATCTAGCATCACAGTTTCTGAGAAGGGTGATGGAAGCAGTGGATTTGAGTCATGATCTGCCATTTTGTGCTCTGCCACAGTTCTTTATCCAGAAAAAATGAAATACATTTGCACCTTATAACAAAACTGTATAACAAAGAATTTTAAGTGCTGAGATATACTGAAAGAAATAAGCATAAATACTTTTACAATAAATGTAGTAATTTTCAATCATTATAAAGCATTTTCCCTGTAACGATTTCAAAAGATGACAGACAGGATTTCAAGGACTTTCTATCAGCTTGTTAAAATCCCCCTATTCCCTTTCCTTAGTCTCCCTTTAGGCCTCTAAGGCAATATCTGCCTAGGCTTACCGTGACCACAGAGATGGCAATTCTTCTTGCAAATCAGTGTTAAACTCTTCAAACACTTTCTGTGCTTTTTGAAACTCTTCTTCTGCCTAAAACAAAAAAAGGGTGACTTCTCCTATCACTATAATACAGAGTAAAACCTGGAAAAACTGTTTCTGTCACAAGGTGGGATATTTCTTTTAATTTATTCTTTTTTTTTTTGGTGACTCGATTTGAATTTTTATTGACAAAGTATGTGACTTAGTCATAAACAGCAAAGGCCAACACAGGGCTTGCTGTCTCCTAAATCGCATCAAAAGATAAAGTTAGAGCACAAACAGGACTCACTCCTAAAATTGCCTGTGTTCCCTCCCCATCCACCAAAATACTTAAAATGCTTCTATCCTTAAGGATAATCTCTCACTAGTTCTAATTCTGAAAGAGGGAAAAAGAAGAGAAACTTTGTGATAAGTCTCTGCACAGAACTGGAGCTCTCAAAGTCATCAGCCAGCATCCTTTCCAGTGCATTACCTTGGTAATCCTGCCTTCATCTTTTCTTTTGGAGCTCTGCAGGGCTTCTAGATGATGCCTTGCACTGTCGTAGTCCACTAGCTTTCTGCTTCGTTTTGCAATACGTGTCTGTACAGAGGTAAAAATGAAAGTCAGTACAATTCACTTCTTTTTTAAGTTATTTTACCTATGTAGTCATTTAAACATGTTTGCATTCTCCTTCATCTGCCATTCAATACCAGCTTACTATAATGTCACTAAAGAACACCGGCATGCAAAAAGAGAGAAACTAACAATCTTATTTTAAATAAGAGATATGTATACAGATGGTTTGAAAGGCTGTTCTGTGGGTGTGGTGAGGTAACAATGTTATGCAAGACTCATCTCATTCTCCAGAATAAGTGGACCTGTTAAACTCATGGTAACACTGTCCTTTTACCTTATATATAGTGTGCAAATTTAATGAATAGTTAACATAGTGTTTTTAGAGTAGGAAAGATGCTTAAAATGTAGTTCTCAATACAGTTGCTCTGATACAGAAGTTGGACATAACATAGAAGGAACTTTTAACATATAATAGGAATTTTAATTTAACTGCTGTAATTCTCTTGCAACTAAGCAAATGTCCTCCATTATAAGCTGACTTTACAAAGTTCCACATTACAAGTGAATTCTACAGGCTGAGAAGACGTATAAGCACAGTTTGATGTAACAGCAAGTCTGAAACTGAGTATTGGTAATATAGGGATTTTTTTTCCTGATGTAAATGGCAAAAGAGAAGGCTGTAGGATAACTGATTCTAAATCCCCATAAAGAATTTCCAGTTTTGTCCATATAGTGACATGAAAATACAAACGCTTCTACCTCACACTTTTAATGACTCTTTATCCTCATTTAACAACCATCTCCTTGATGGGAATGATCGGTGAGAAGCTAGAATCTGCATTAACAGTCTCTCCTCACATGTACCACAAAATCTTACTGCAACTAATTACAAGCCAAGAACCATAATTTAGTTAAGAGAAAGATATTTAGATACCTACAGGTGCATCTAGTCAATAACAAAAGGCCTACTTTTCATGTTATAATTTGTCTTTTTAACATTTTAACAGCTGAAGAGCTTGATTTGTCCCTGTGAAAGTCAGTGAGAATTGTCTCATACCAAATAAAAATGGAACAGGAAAAAACATCATAAATTTTTGTTTGTATAAAGGTTAATTTACATACAAGTACTACAGCATGAAAATTATTTTGGAAAATCAGTACAGCCTGATGCCAAAGATAGCATACATAACAAGACTGTGTTCACTGCTGAAACGAATGACCCTCCCCATTTTTTGTGTGTGTGTGTGAAATCTAATTTTATGTTTAGTTTATGACCCAACAGTGACTGGTGGTATTTACAAATTCTCCTTTGAAGGTAAGCATTACTGTACTTTGATATCAGGAAATTGTCCTAGATATGTATCCAAAGTCAACAACGACCCATCCACAAGTTTTTGATGGAAGTCCTCCCAAAGTTCATCACATTTCTGTAAAGACATATTGAAAGAGAAAAAAAAAAATGCACTTAATAGTTTAATTCCATTTCAAAAGTAGGGGAAATACACACATAAATGGTAAATATTAATATTTCTGAAGTTTTAAAGTGTTCTTTTTATGGCAATTCTTCAGAATGCAGCTATAAAGTAAATAAAAAATTGCACCTCGGTGTTGCAAGCTTTAATTAATAACAAAAAAGAAGTTTTAGTTCAAAAATTAGGGTGTTTTATCCCCATTTTTTTCAGATAGTAAATGTTTTATGAAAATAAGGGTATCATGTATTCAAGGTCTTCCTCAGGATTTCAGATTCCTGAGGATTAACACTGCCGAATCTGAAATGGCCGTAGCATTGACTATGCTCACTGATGATAAACTTTCCTTACAGAGAAAGGAAGGACAACAAAAAAATTAAAAAGTAAATAAAAGAAAAAGAAAAAAGTGAGATTCTGATCAACAAGTTTTTGTAAGCTTAGTTTGGGGTTTGAAATTTGGGTTGTTCTGTGTGGAGCAGGGAGACGGACTCAATGATCCTTGTGGGTCCCTTCCAACTTGGGATATGATTTTTTTAATGATTTTTAAAATAAAACTTGTGGAGATTCACCCTAAGAAAGGTCCATTCTTCTACCCCATAACTTTTGTGCCATTAAAGTACATCTGATGAAATGTCTGGTTTACAGACTGAACTCTACCTCCCACTGCTAGAAAACTGGGATTACAGATCTGAAACTTGCCAATAAGCAAAACAAACAAATCAATCCCAGAAGCTATAGCAATTTTTCCCAGTCCTCTCTACAGCTTCTGGGCAGCTCCCCTTGGTAGCTTTCAGTTTTTTGAGAACATGTTAGTGCAGCTGATGTGACAAGGAACCCAGGGATAGTTGGGTGCAATTCCTTGCCAAAAGCAAAATCCTATTACATAATTACATAGGTCTCCAGGTCCTGGATTCTCAGTTAAGCAAGTCATTAGCATGTGTGAAACATCTTGTTCCCCTTCTCTCTTTGCACATTTCAAAATGACTGAATTTCCCTTTGGTGGGAGGGAGGCTAAAGGGGGGCTATTATCCTCAAGTCAAGTCCTAAATCTATTCCCTGGTGTTTACTTTATCGTGAGCCACCACAGGGCACATTGCAAATGCTGTGTGATGTCAGCATTTCGTTCATTCATTTTCTACCCTAATAAAGACTCTAAGGGATTATCACAATCTATTAATCATACTTATAAAATACCTCATTTATTAAGGCAACATTTAATCATGGTGGTCTGCAGAGCAGCACAGCATTAGGTGGTAGAAAGCAACCGCGAGTTCTGTGCGTTTGCATCTTGTTGATACTTATGTTAGACAAATTAGGATCATGGAGGTTTTCTGAAAGCTAATGGGACCAAAAACATTGCTCAAGAGTCCTTTTGGCCATCATCTTTCCTGCCAGGCAGAACTAGATCATTTTGATGGACCCCTCTTTGAATAATCATTTATATCTCGGACTGCATAAATAAACCATTCATATTCCAGGTTGAGAGATGCATAAATTTACACTTGTGATCATACTGGGAGAAAACTAGAAGTAACAATTTCGTAACACTGCCCACATGAGTCCCTTATTAAGATGATAGATTCGTCATTTATCCTTATACTTAATAGAGACAATACAAAATTTTGGTCCTTGCATGTGCAATTACAAATTTCCAAGTGTAAAATCTAATAGTCTGCAGACACACAGTGAAGTGCTACAGCAAGATGCAGCAGCAAATCATCCAGCCATTTAACCTAAGAGGATGTAAATGGCGTGGTATCTCTTCTTACATGTTTGGACATTGATGCTTTTAAAATCAAAAATATGTCATGCCTTCAGCAGCAGGGAAAGGTAGAAGAGGGCAGCCACAAAGAAGAAAGCAATCATTCAGCTGATTTAGGAAGACTGCTTTATCTTCCAGTTTCTTGATTATTATATTATCCAGGAGGCCTTGCACACTGAACATTACATGATTTAAAGTTACTTTGGTAATGTTTAGCACTTTCTTGTCACCACCAGCACTTCTGCTGACAGAATTCCCTCAGAACTAAGGATTTTCACTTAAGCAATTGAGAGTACCTCAAGTTAGACTCCCCCATGTCTTCTAGAAAAGCCTGTATTTCTGTAATCACTGGATTAGACAAGGCTGTAAAGAGTAGCACAAACTGGTCCATCAGATGCAATGAGGACCAATTCTGATCTGGCTGACCTCAGAAGGAGCTTATGCCAACTACTTTGTAAAACTGACAATGCAAATAGGGCTCCTAGTCAGGTGCAGGTACGCTTCACAAGACCTATAATTTCTATGCTCAGAAAATTTGATTTCTCACACAATATAGAAGTAAGGGAAATTTCAGATGTACTTGATAGCTCAGATGAATGAATTTGCAGCCAAAATACTATTTATTTCATCTTTCTACATGTCTTACCTCACCAATCATTTTCACATCTTCTCGTCCATACCAGTCTGGCTCATACACTTCGTGGAGAGACTCTGTAAGCTTCTTTGAGGCATCTTGCATCCCTGTAATCAAACAGAAAAAGGAATATGGAGGTGCAAACTATATGAAATAGCTGATAAATAGCTTCATTTTAAACTATGTGCACTCACTATACTATTCCCTCTGGCATGTTTAGAATGCAATTTTCAAGAGCTGAAACAAAACCTGTATGATCAACCAGCTTACCCAGGCTAAGGAGAGAAATTTCCTTCATATCAGAATTATCCCATATTTATGAATGAAAAAAAATCCTGTTAGATTAGGAATTTCATTTGCTGTTCTGAAGTAAATCTATTGGAAGATGAAAACAAGATGGAGGGTTGTCCTGCCCCCTGAAGACATTTAATACCTACTTGAAAGTCCATCACAGAGAAGCCAAACAAATAGCAGCATGTCTGACTATTCTCAGCTCTTCCATCCTATAGGATAGTTTCCAAGCTTGTCCACTACAAGTCCATGCCTGCCTGCATGCAAGGTGAAGCATTTCCAGGGTTGGGTGATTAAATGGCAGAGATTTATGGGAACTGCTGTACCTGATCTCATATAAGACACTAAGTTCAGGATCAGTAACTTTAAAATGACAATTTTATTTCAACTTCTTTGCAAAATCTAAACAGTGACTACTGAATATTTTTCACAGAATCACAGAATGTCAGGGTTTGGAAGGGACCTCAAAAGATCATCTAGTCCAATCCCCCTGCTGAAGCAGGAACACCAAGATTAGGTCATCCAGCAACGTGTCCAGCTCAGCTGGGTTTTAAATGTTTCCAGAACCCCTTTGGGCAGCCTGTAAATTTTTCTCTTACCTTTAAACAAAAACTAAAAATTACTCAAAGTCTGTTTGGTGCAGCACATCTGTGCTTTCTTGAAAATATCTCAACTGTGATTCATAGAATTGCTCGCTCAGGTTGGAGAAGAACTTAAAGATCATCAAGTCCAACTGCAACAGCAGTTTTTTAATCCGATTTTCAGATTAAACTGCTAAGTGGCAAGATTTAGCATCAATAGCTCTGTTTGCTTCATGAATAAATATTTAGGAGCAGAAGATAGTTCACTTGGAACTTGTATGTCTAGAGGAGCAGTTTTGACGTTGTCTGTTGCTATTCCAACAAGCACTCCAAAACACACATTCAGGATATGAGAGGAAAGTAAATGCAAGACTGCACACTTGCTAATGTAGAAATAGTAGGAAAAAAAAGTATGGAAAAAGTTGCAAGTAAATGGCTGTCCCTCAAGAGAGAAAAGGGGGGAGAATACTTACAAAAAAAAAGAACCATGAGTTCAGATGGTACAGGTTTTCGCCCCTTAAACAAAAGTTGCTCTGCCAAAGTGGAGTACTTAATTTTTTTCAGGGGTTTTGGTGAATGACAGAACTCAGCTTGAAGAATTTGTGTAGCATAAGGATTTAAGACACATTTCTTCCTCCTCTTCTTTGTGGTAAATATTAAGAATAATTTGTCACGAGCTCAGAAAGAATTACTGAATAGAGGTTTTTTGTTTGTTTGTTTGTTTTGTTTTTTCTCTTTTGTATGGCAGATTACACTAAAATACAGATGATATATATTTTTTTCCAGGGAGCACTCATAAAAAAATCTTTTTTAATGTCACTATGAATTAACAAACTCAGGAGATGAGGCAAAACCAGCACAGTCTTGCCATGCTTAGGAGGGCTGTGCTCCGTCCACTCAGGGCAAACACACACTAGGAAGGTCTGCACATCCCTGCTCACACCTGATCCTTTCTGATACCTGAACTTCTGCCCTTCAGGACGCTGCACTCTAAATCTGCAGCTTACGTTCTGGTGGCAGCCTGCTGGCACAGCTTTCCCCTAATCTCTCCTGCAATCTGCATTCAGCTCAGACATGGGCTTGCCTTGCGCAGAGCACCTGTACAAACACAGACTTTGTTAAATACTTCGTTATTTGTTAAATATTACAGAACTGGAGCATGTATCTCTTAAGAGAGCAAGTAAAAGACACTTCACAGCCCTTTCTTGAGGGACATCAGCTTACACCAACTTCTACATTTCCTTCACTTCTGCAGTCTTTCAGTCAAGCATATTCCCTGCAAAAAGCATCAAGCAAATCCAGCTGCAGAGTGAAGCAGATGCACATAATAACATTTGGCTCTCTTGGTCAGAAAGCTTCAGTATGAAATTCCCAAAGGACAAGATCACCCAGGCTACTATTTTCCTTCCTGTGCTTACTGCAATATCTCAAAGGAATGCAGAGGTAAGTACTAACTCAGTGCCTTCTCATTCTTTTTTTTGTGCCTACAGGTATAAACTTACAATGTTCAAAGATTTTTTTCATTTTGGCTGAATTTCACACTGAATATTTCTTACGCACAGATACCTTTCATGTATTAATCACCACTAAAGTTAAGAGGATTAGTGTCATCCATAGACTGCAGGCTGTCTCTGTCTGCTGTTTTCAGCTGCTGTCACTGAGAAAGATAATTGTTTAGAGCAAGTCATGAAGGCACTATGAAATGTGAAAATGTTTTTTACTGCTGGTGAACATTTAGAATTTTATATTTAATATCAACTGTTTCATTAAGTACCACTTCTTGATAATTAAATCGCTTAATAACCAGAAATAATTGAATCATTCAGGAAAAATGATGCTAAATAATTCCGTTACTGAAGTTTGAGACACTCGCATGAAATATTCTCTTTTTCTTTGGGAAAGAGCCTCTGTCCCTAGACTCCTAGAGGCACAGTATTCAGTAGGGATTCTCATAGGATGTATGTACAGATGTTCCCATCACAGTGCCCTAGGGATGGCAGAGGGCAGGTGACTCTTTCCTATCACAGTTTCAGTGTACTCGAGCTCCCATGGAGACTGAGATAGGTCCTGAAATTAGCAGGGGTTCCCAGGCCAATATACTGTGGCATCTCCTCATGTCCTGGCAGGGAAATCTAGGCAGAATTAAGGAGAAAATTCCATTTTCCTAACTAAACAAAGCACCTTAGTCTGGCTTTATATTTTAATATGTTATTATTTGAGTGGAGAAGAGAACTTTATGTAAGGTTCTCCAAGGAAATGGTCTTGCCACATAAGTTGCATTCATTTTTGCCCATTTCTCATTAGAATTTTCACTAGAACAACTCAATCACTTCATAATTCATTGCTAAACTTCGCAGAAAGATGATGAATAGTTTTATTGCTTCGCAGGAAAAAAAAATGATTGATTTTAAGATTTATTTGTCTGAAGGATATCTGTAATTCTGTCAGCTACAGACTGACAACTAGGCAGAAAAACTGCTTACAGTCCTTCAGAATCTCCACTTCTCTCCCTATAAACCAGTTTCTACTTTACACTACATCAAGCTACTTGAAAAATACTCTGTTTTATGAAGCAGGTTTCCTTTCCACCTCCGTCAGCTTGTTACCTTCAGGCAAATCACAGGATGTATCTACTCATCTGCACTTGTACTTGCAAAGAGCTTATGGTAGAAACTGGGAGGCTGATTTAGGGTTTCTTTGACTACAAGCCCATAAAACCTTTGAAATCTCCTACAGCTCTAAAAAGCACAAAAAAGTATCATGGAGTAGAGATCCAGATGCACGTTGCCAAGGAGATGGGAAGAGGCAGAGACTGAGGCATGAGATGACTACAGCTATGGGAGGTAGCACACAGCTTTGTCAGTACAAACACAACTGATGCGTAGCAGACATGAAACTACCATGCAGGTTAAATAAAGTAGCACATATAAACCATTCAGATTTACAACAGCTTCATTATATGCTTCCACTGGGTCCTTAAGTAACTAGTAGTAAAGGCAAGACTGAGCTGAGACTAAGAAGCACATCTGATTTAGGGATGGAGTCCCTTTAAGAATGTGCGCTAATAAACCTCAGAAAATGTGAGATAAATTAGAACAAAGGGGTAAAGGGCTCTAAGAAGGCTCCTTTGCTTAAATTTTTGACAGATCTTATACTTTCAGTTTCCAATATTCAGTCACTCAAAACTCACGCTGCAAAATGGCAATTTCTACTAGAGCTGACAACATTCCAGCTTCATAAAAAGCATTTAATTGGAGAATGGTTAGCTATTTTGCCATTCCTTGAAACACTCTAAAATGAACCCTATAAAGTGAACTGCTTTTCTTCCACCTGTAAGAATGCAAAGATATCAAATGCATTTATATGATCAACCTTCTTCCTGCAAATGTCCTTTATACTGAAATACAACTCAGCACCTGAATATCTGTAGTGGAGGTTCCTATGCTTTCCTGAGTAGACACCTCAAATTTTTTGATGGTGTCTGTTCTTGAAAGAATAACAATTGTAGATATTTTCTGATGATTTCTGCCACCCAAAATCTGGAGGGGTTTTCACCACTGCTGACCTCATCAGCTTTGAGGATGCCCCAGAGCTGTGCGTCAAGGAGTGCTGCCCTGGGCTGTTGTCCCACTTTCCAGCAGAAATGTGTTCCAGCATATGTGCCAAGGATGATCACCAGTGGCTTGTTGGCTTTGGAGAATAACATTTTTAGGCTGTTATGAGCTGCTTATGACTGGGTCTTTTTTAGGACAGAAAGATAACAAGGTGTTAGCAAACACTTTGCATTCCCAGGAAGAAAGCCATTCCAAGTTATTTTCACATATGGACTTAGAGGCTGTGAGAAGAGAAAGATGGGGAACAGAAAAGCACAGCTAAAAAGGCAAAACTTGCACAGTGAAAAAATTCACATGAAGTTAAAAGTAAAACTCAGTGGAAAGAATAGCCTACTAGATAGTAAGCCAGCAAAAGGATCACTAATGCACAAAGTGCGAGGACAAGAAGAGAGTCAGAGAGAAAGAAAATGAAACATGGGGAGGAGGGTTGTCACCAACACGGAAATCAAAGCAGCATGTAAACAGTCAGCCTACATGACAGAGAAGCCATCTGGCCCAACAGCCTCATCACACTGCTTCTGGCTATGCATACATCTGATATGTGTGTGGGGAATGGAATGACAGAAAAATCAGAATATAAAATCAGTGTCCAATGGATCCCAAATAAATGAAGAATGTTGAAATTCCTTACAACCTCCTATATGCTTCCACTGGGTCCTTAAGTAACTAGTAGTAAAGGCAAGACTGATCTGAGACTAAGAAGACACATCTGAGTTAGGAATGGAGTCTGAATAGAGCAAAAATTCCCTTTAAGAATGTGTGCTAATAAACCTCAGAAAATGTGAGATAAATTAGAACAAAGGGGTAAAGGGCTCTAAGAAGGCTCCTTTGCTTAAATTTTTGACAGATCTTATACTTTGTTTCCAATATTCAGTCACTCAAAAATCACGCTGCAAAATGGCAATAAAGAAAAAAAAAAATAACCCAAACACTGTGCAAATCCCTAGAAGGAGAATTACCTCTTGTCTGGTATAGGATTTCCCTTTTCCAGCCCATTCAGCAAATAATAGAAAATCAAAGATAGTAAGCTACTGCTTTGCTCTCCATCCTACACTTCCCATTGAAAGGAGCTTTTCTGCTTGTTAATGGCTTCCAGAGATGTCAGAATTGGTTTATAACATTTTTCCTGCAGGACTGGAGTCAGGTTAAAAATATGTATGCGTACAGATTTTCTTTATTTATCTCAAGAAGTTATTAATGAATCTACAAATGTCACAAACTCTTATTCCCTTTCATTTAGGACCTTGCCTCCATCTCCTCTGAAAATTAGTGGGATGACAGAGAATAATTGCTGTATATAGTTCTAAATTGAGTATGCTGGATTTATGAGCAACCACTAAGATTTAAACAGCTCTTTACTTATTCTCTGATATTTAATCACTGAGCTTCTGCTACTTGGATCTTTATTATTAAGGGATCACATCCTATTTTCAATTTAAAAAAATAATTTTGAAAAAAAAAAAAAATAGATCCATCAGTCAGAAGCTAACAGGAAATCACAACATCTTAGGGAACACGATTTCAGAAGGAGAAGACCTATCATCCAAATAGTAACACCAGGAAACCTGGAAACCCGGAAACCTGTGAGGGATCTCTTGCCTTGCATGGAGTATTTTGTATTATAGCATTTAAAAGATGAGTAATGCACAGATTTTGTTGGTGCTCTGGGCAGCACATTTGCACACAAAGGGCAGTTGAGAATAAGCCATGCATGCAAGACTATGTATGCACATGAGTTGTCATCAGAAGAAGCAGAAACTCTATCACCAGATTAAAGACCCATGCCAGATCCAAAACAGAAAAGTATATTATTAATGACTGAAGCAGCTGTACTGGTCCTTCTCTTTGTACATCTTAAATAAGAAAATTTATCTCACTTTTTATCAAATTTGCTTTTTGAAAGCAACTTAAAACATAAAAAATCACCTTTGATGGCTGCTAAATATCCTCTCAGCTCTCTCTGGAGCCTGGAACCCTCTGCCTGGAAAAGAAAACAAACAGACAAGAAAGACAACTAGTAAGTAAAAAAAGACATAGTTATGTTATTGCAAACAAGTTTCAATTACATTTTACATTATGCCAGACTTACCAAAAAAGAGCAATTCCACGAGCTTCCTGATGAATAGTGTTACATGATGTAAACATGTAAGATGAACTAATAGGCCACAAAATGTACTCTCTATGCTAAAATTTCTGGTTTTGTTTTATCAGTTACTTGGATGGAGAAGAAATCCAGTCAAAGAACAACAGATATATTTTACAGCTACAGTCTAGTTCAAGTCAACCTGGCTAATGTCCTCAGAAGGACAAAGAAGTATAGCCAAGAACACTGTCCTCCCTTTTGAAACCAATCAAAATGAGGCCACACTAGACTTACAGAAAGTCCATGCCCTTACATACATGGCTTATTATTTTTTGAACAGTATTCCAAATGTCATAATGCTTTGCAAGCATATAGTTCTTAAAAAACCCAGTAGTATTAGTAATTACATTTAGTTTGGCTACAGCAGTTTGCTGTGAAGTCTCAACTGTTTCTTTGGCAAATGCAAAAAAGGCTTTTACTTTATCTTATACCAATAGTCTTTTAAAAACCCAAGACTAAAGAGGAGAAAGCAGACTGCTTTACTTTATCTCTGACTGTATCACAATTTGGACTTCACAACTCGTAGGATTTACAGTAAAATCTGTACTAAACTATAGCACATAACTTCATTGCCACAAAGCTGCTCTCCAGGACACTCTCAATAGCCTGAAGTTTTGGAAACCCTCTGTGTTTATTACCTACCAATATCCTTAAAAGAGCTCATTGAAGTGCTTGGAATCTATAAGCACATCATCCACAGTCACATTTTCTCACATACAGCTACGCCATATGGAATCAGCTGCAAAATATGAGTGATGGTTTGGGAATTTTTCTCATGTTTTTTATGTGAGAGTTAGACCTCAAAAGCATGTGTGTGTGAATACATCAGGAGGCAGAATCTCAACTGGTATGAACTGTTGTAACTGTACTGAAGCCAAATCTGATGACAGTAAAGGACTTACCATTAGTGCCAGCAATGGTCAGGGCATTCAGAGGCAGAGAATCATAAAAAACTCAGATTGAAAGGGATCATCTTGGTCTTTCTCAAAAAATATTCACTTGCACAGACTGCACACACATTGCAACACACAGCTTATATGTGCCAAACTCACTTGCCCGTCCCTGTTTACAGGGAATTGAAGGCCTTTATATCTGAGAATCAAATGTCCCTAGCTTCCAATGTACCAGAAGAAGTGAGCACATGATTTACAGCCTTGGAAATACTAGATCAGAAAAAGGCACTTATGGATTTTACAAAATGAAGGTGGCTTTCACACTAATTTTAAAGTTTTTAGCAAAACTTTTTGAACCTAAATTCATTAATCAGTTAAATTCCGAACACAGGAAAAGACCCATCAGGATGATGTTAGAGAAGATGTAGAGTGATGGTAAAAGCAAGGAGTGCCTAGCCCACTCATCTGCCTTTGGTTTAGGACTACTTTTGGTGCTCTAAGGAAAGGCAAACCCTTCCCTTGCTTCAGGGCTGGAGTTGCACATCAAGGAAGGGGTCAGACAGGTACCGGTTGCAGTAATCAGGGAATTAAACTTCAGATTTAATGGTTTACAACACAACAAAGAGTAAGTTTTAAGAGCAGTGGTATCTTGATATTGTGTCCCTCATGAAAATATACAGACATACATCTTCATATCGGTTAGTAAAAAGTACCATCCAAACAAGCAGCAGCACATTTTGTTGCCCTATGTAACACTGTCCTAACGCACTGCAGAGGCAATCTTTTCTCTGCTTCTTTCCATGCCAGAGACAGAAGTCGAACAACGCTGAGAGGGAGGAAAGGAGATAACTGAGTTTCTCACTGGAAGCTCTGAAGATGCGTATCTGTAAGCACACAACAGAAGGAAGAGGGAAGCTCTCCTTTCCTACACGTCGTTCTCCTTCTGGGAAGATACCTTGTGTTTTGAAGTCATGCAAAGGTACAGAAATTATCTTTCTAATTTGTATGTTCTCTAGCATGAATGCTTTTATAGCCTCTTAGCTTGTGAAGAGAATGGGAAGTAGGTTCAGATTCTTCATCGTGGTTCACCTGAACATGTACACTGATGGTAACAATTTCTTAGTTATTAAAGATTTCTGATGCTTTGGAACAAGTAAACAGCAGCTAGAACATTCTGAACTCTGTTATCAGCCTCTAATTCTGTTATCTGCCTTTAATTCCACTAAAAGCCCTGCACTTACTCATACACATGACATTGTGTCACTAAGAGTTATTCTATAGTAAGCTAGTTAGTTTACAACAAATGGCATGCAATGGCCACAGATTACTCAAATACTGTTTATAACTGGACTGCAGTAGCATTCTACTCCTGCTGTCCTAAATTACTGTGAGATCTTTTGGGCTTCGTTAGTGTTAGGAGTCATCAGCAACCACTGCTTAGGAGAATGTTGAAGAAGAAGTCAAGAAGCAGTAAAACATGATGCAAATATTGTTCAATAAGTGCTGCTGCAAATTCTGGCAATTCATTCAAAAGAACAGTTTTGAACATGGGTCTCCATAAGCCTATCTTATTAATAAGTCACAAAGCTGTTCAAATATACAGGCTAGACAGAGCCACATGAAATTTCCTTCATCAGCAAATATTGTATGACACGTGACATTGAAGCACCCACAGGCAAGGGCCAGCTTTCATTGAATTTGAAAGCAAACCTCTCAATTGCAGTGGTAACAAAATTATACCTTCCTATTAAAAAAAAAAACAAACAACCAATAAACAAATATAAGTTTGCATAAGAAATCCTCGGCCCTGAGAATCCTGCAAAATGTGTTTCTGTTCTACACATTCTGCAACAGTAAGCTCCCTGTTAGTAAAGGTCATGTACTTTTATCACCTAACAGAATAATTATTGATCACAGAATGAAAATACTGCATTGATGGCTTTGCATCCCTTGCAAACCATCATATACAGATCATAAAAAACACTGATTTTAAGACTGTGCATATGCAATGCAATTTCTAAGTTTCCTACATATTCAATTTTCCCCCTTATGATACAATCTTTCTCCTTGTTTTTGGTCTATCAGATGAAGGCATGTGGTGGCTCTGAAACCACAGCCTGAAATTTCTTCATTAAAGCCATCACTTTCATTAATGGAGATGAAGCATTGTGAAGGAGAATGAAAAATAGATGTCATTCTGCAGATGTTGTATTCCTCTGAAATGAGATTTCCCAAGACAGCACTGTAGCTTCACTTATTATTTTAAAATTTGTTTTATTTGTTTTACATGATGAAGCAAAATGAGTCAGCGTATCATAATATGCAAGAAAAGTCCAGGGAGGTATCTTGATAGTGTACATAATAGCAAATTTCTCATGTTTGAGAACAGCAGACATTTCTCACCAGATGCCAGCAACATAAATCAAGAGTTCCTAGCTCACCTGGTCAAATTCAATATGCAGATTCCCAAAAGTCTGTCAAGCAATCCAGGAAGTCTTTATAAATGAGTGGTGGGGTGTGCTGACCACCCAAAGACATCTCTTACTAGAAAAATCAGCAGAGCTCTCTCCAGGCAACAATTTCTTATTTTCAACATTATAGCACAGAGTCAGATGCTCTTTTCTACTGTCTGCTCTTACTCTGTGGTCAGTACTATGTAGCTGGTAGAGACATGGGTACCCAGTGAGATAAGGAGGCTCAGCATTTCAGAAGCATCTGTTGTCTGCAGTCACAGCCCTTACAGACTTTTACAGAAGCATTAAGCATTTTCAGCAACACTGATTTCTCAGAATATATATTTTTGGTGTTATTTTATTAAAGAACAGTATTTAGGTATGTCTTAGTACTGGAATTAAGACATTTATAGCACAGTCACCATAGGTTGAAAGAGTTAAAAGACCTGTTAAAACTTTGAAATACTAACACCATTAAAACAAGGTTTGTGTCTTTACTAGCTTATGCATCAGAAAAATTGTTTCCACTCAGAAATTAATGGCCATGTTGTCTGCACATAAGCTGGAATCAGACAACCTATTGGGAGGCTCATTCATTCACAGCTTTCCAGGCAGAACAGAAGGGTATGATTTTTCCATCATGTCACGTACAGGATGTAAACACAATACATCTTTAATGGAAAGGTCAAAACAGTGTGTGCTTGATACCAAAATCAAATAAATCCCTACACTTTAGCTGAAAGCTGATGCTGAGGCTGAAGCACTAACTTGTCCCATAGAAATGCAGAACAGGTAATTATTAATGCAGCTCAGAGTCTAGTACTGGAATTTCAGCACTAACACACCAGGGAAACTGTTCATATGGAAGCATTATCTGTATCACCTGTCAGAAACCCTCTAGTGTAATGTGCAGTTATTAGCTGCAATGTACAGCATGGCTGTCACTCTGTCTGCAAATAGATATGTAGTATACACTTGATGGGCCCTATAAGGAAAAGTATAAATGCAAAGGTCTGTGTAATTAAGTGAAGCTTGACAATAAAAGAGACAACTCAGATGCTTCCATAATTCAGTATGAAATAGAACTGCGTACCACTGTACCCAATTTAATTGTTTTTCTCCCCTCTATAGTTCCTAGAACTGTCTTCCAAATTTAACCTTTTTTTTTTTCTCTCAAGTAAATATATTTCTTCTTTTCTCTTTCTACCAGCTGAGAAAGAACTGGCATTTGAACTGCTGGTCTAGTGCATTGAAAATGGAGTTTTTTTGGTATACCAGGACAGCATCAAATTTGTGGTCACCCACCACAAAGGTTCAAGATAAGAATTTAATCATTCTAGTAATGAAGTGACAACATGAATCGAAGGAAACTGCATCAAATCAATCAAGCTCCTCAAAGAGCTTGGACTAATCCAAAAAGTATCAACTTTGCAGATAAACGTCAACATCCCCTGCCTCACAACAGCAGTGGTACCCAACAGACCAAGTAAGAAAGCTTACTACCTGCTGCAATGCTCTAACTACCATTTTAATTTTGACTCCTGCTGCTAAAACCAATTCTCACTGCTTCAGATGAAGACAGAGCAGAGAATTCCTGGTGCCCTCCCTAAACAAATGCCCAAACCTTTTGCTTTCTATTTCCAGTGCCTCACAACTAAGCATCTCCTTTCCCGAGCTAGGATTCTGTCTTCATATCTATTACATCACCCTACAATCATACTCACGTTCCCTAATTAGAGCTCAAACTAATGTTTTCAATGGATATTTCAGGCATTAGGGTCAGCAGGTGTAGTCTACAAGAATATGGGTAAAAGTATTGTATTCATACAGACTTTCTGTTTACAGATTTTCTATACATACGCATATTTTCTGAAAACAGCACTTTCAGCATAGATCGCAGCCTACAGAAGCATATTAATAACTGTATTTACAAATGACATATATATAAGCTATGTATTAACAGGTCTAGTAGAAAACTGTTCAGAACCAGTTGACTGGATCGTGCTCTGTTGGTGCACTGAATTACAGAGCTCAGCTGTGTCAACTTTCTCCAGGGCCAGTTATTTCAAAGGGTTCCATCTACCAGTCTGCTTCAAAAATACTCAGAAAGAACTTGATCATTCAACCTCACATCCTGGGAGAAAACAATTGTCACATTTACCACAGCTGCAGAGGCATAATTGATTAAATCCAAGGGGCAATCGGAAGCAGCCCAGCGTGACTGCAGTTTAGACTTTAGATTTGGAGCAATCAATAGGCAGAATTTAAGAAGCATAACATCAGATCAGCCACTCTGTCCTTTCAAGTGAAGAATTACTTGGAAGAGATCTGGGCTGCTCCTGCAGAGATAATTTGGTAGCATAGAACAGAGTGTTTCACCTTCCTGAGAATCCTGTCTGACTGGAAATTAGTGAGGTTGAGATTTAACTGCATGCTATCTCTCTTTTTGTTCTGGGAAAAATACCCTTTCATTTGTAAGATAATTATTAAACATTATTAAACTATTAAATGCATTTCAGAATGAAATAGTAATCAGTGTAGAACATCCTCCCACAGACCCAGAATAATCTGCACATTGTTTTGATGGTATTTGGCTTTGTGGTCATCTAGTATCTGAAGTGGACCTTAGGATGGCCCCTGAAAAGAAGTCAGTCAGATGAAGTCCCTCAAAATACAGTTTGCAAATACTTCTAGGCCTACAGAAATAAAAGCTCCTTTCCACTAGTCCAGATGGAGTTTTCACGTGTCCAGTTTATTTTGGGGCATCAGGGACATCATTTGGCATCAATTCTGTTTAGCAATGGAGCCTTCCAGGGAGAGAGGTGAATTGATCCACCTTAAGTTGTAGATAAGCGATTATTAAAAATCCCCTACAGTTTAGTGTGGGACTCCACAGACAACTAACAAAACCTGCATATGAGCTAAGGGAAAACAGACTCTTCCAGTGAGAGTAATTTTAAAACTTGCACTTTTCATTTATTGCCCAGATTAATTTTTCTAAAGCCTATGCACAAGATCAGTAAAACGAGGGGTTTGAATGAGGGGTAGACATGAAGTGCATAAGATGATTAATAGATATATGGGATGCATATAGCTTCCAAAAGAAAGAAGGGTTTGCAGAACAGGTTGAATTTCTTGTGAAATGTTTTCATCGTGCTGTTCATTCAACCCCAGATCAAGACACCTGTGACTGCCTACACATGAGTTGAGTGCCTCTCCTCCTCTTAGAGCTAATACAGATCTCTTTGCTGCAGTCTATGGAGTCAGAAGGACAATTAAATCCTAAAGTCAAGACCACTCACTCAGCACAGCTGCCTAGTGTCTTTTGGGACACCTTGCAACACATCCACAAACACAACTGATCCTAAAGGAGACTCTTAGCTTTGTGGGATGGTGTTGAGGAGCCAGGGAGGGACCTCACAGATGGCAGTGGGTGCTGACATTTAGAGAACTGACTCACACTCCTTATGGCAACCACGAAGAGGGCTATGTCAGGAGCCACAAGTGACAGGAGGGTTCACTAATGTACCTCCAACCAAGAAGGGGATGAGTCAGATCCAGATGCTGCCCAGGAGATCCAGCTGGCAGCAGCAGGAGACACAGCTGGGATGTATGTCCACAGTCCTTGTGGGAAGCAGGACTGGGGACTGCATTTCTACAATATGGCTCAGGGGTATGAGCTAAAATAGGACTTCTGGGCCCAAGTGAAGGGCTGTGTGTCCTGAGTGGGACTGATCAGGGCCATTAAGGCTATGGTTGCCCCCAGAAACATGATGGGTTGCTATCTTGACCATTCTGATGACACTGCCTGGTTCAACACAAATGAAGTCAAATACAGATACTTACATTCAAGTATTGCAATCTGAGAATGGGTGAGCCTCCAGTGACAGAGTTCAGCTACCAAAACATGTCCCTGGAGATGCCAAGATGTGCTTGAGAGGATCGCAGAGGCACGTCTGGTGCCTGTGTGTAGGCCATGAATGTCATCTTTGCTGTCTTAGGTCATTAATGAATTATCAAAAGTTAGTGATATGTCTGACATGAAAAGAATACTTCAGCATCTGTTAACTGCCCCACCAAAGAGCTTTAAGTCAATGTCATGCCATAGCTATTAGGCAGCTAAGCACGCTTTCATGAAATGAAGGACACAGCATTGGAATTGTTACCAATTCCACCCACAGAGCAGCTCCTACTGTGAGGTGCACATTAAGTAAAGCAGGCTACACTTCTGCTCAAACAAAAAAAACTCTTCATTTTCACCAAATTCCATAAACCACTAAAAGCAGCACTCGACATTTTGCTTTATTCTGACAATATTTCATGGGCAGATGCCTTTTTTTATAGCAGCAACTGGTGTATCTCTGTGTGTACATATACAATATATAATGTTAATAGTTTAAACACTAAAACATTTTAAACTGTAGTCTATAAAATAAAAGAAATCTCATAACTATGTAGGGAAAAATGATGAGAGTAAATATTCACAGATACGAAAGAGAATATTGATGCTTTACAAGTGCTGAGTCATTAAAATATAGCAGGAAATAAGAAAATTCCTACTGAACTTCCTGACAAAAAAAAAAAGTGTAAGATGCAGTTGCTTGAATGATGATATCTATAGTTATACATAGAGAGAAATTTTGGACTTGATGATATTTTCACAGAGTAGAGAATTTTGCAGGAACTGTCTTTTTTTTTTTTTTCTCCCTGAACTTCAAGGTCAGTTAAGGGGCTGAGAACATCCACAATTAGCTGTGGAGAAAAAAACACAGAAGTCTCAAGTAAATTCTTGCAATATACTGAAAATCTGTGCCACACAAGTTGATATAAGGCCCACGAGTTTTGTTTTAAAGTGACAATTTCCTGTTCACAAGTTAAGTGGAAGGTGAATCGCGGTTTTACTCACTGCTAAAAATCAAATCTTGTTGGTGTTTTTTTTTTTAGTTGCAGTAGCTTACTGCTTCTGACAGGAAAATCTGGAGGCTCTCTAGAGCCACTGTTCTCTCCAGACATGGGATGACTCAGTTTCTCCATGGTGATTCATCTGGTAATTCAGCTCTGAGTTTCACGCCGAAAGGGGGCCTCTTATCCAGCTGTACTCAAATAGAGGTGGGAATGGACCACAGGGCAGCTTAAATGATGCTATCCTAAATAAAGTTATATTGATCTTCTGGATGTACCCTTATATTGAGCATCCTGCTGAGTATGGTAAACACTTATCATCCAACCTGCTCTTCAGGCAAGGAATTGCTTATTAAGATCTCAGTTTTTGCATTATCTGTTTCCTGGATAATAAGTGCTTTGCTCTTTTTCTGTCCTTTCCCTGAGCTAAACTGGGAGTCCTTATTTATTATCCTTGGAGAGTATCAAAACAGGATAATTCTACCCATAAAACCAGTTGACCTCCCAAGTGACATCAGGTCAATGAGGTGGAGAAATAAGACAAATAGACCATTTTAAAACCTTTCAATTTACCCACAGCCCACATGTCACTAGCTGTGACAGCCTTCCTCAAAACCAAATGTAAGAAAGTGATATAGCCAGGAAATTGAGCCAAATCACTGTTAAATGAGATTGCAAGAAATGAAGTTAAGCCCGAACTTTCTCTCAAGCTGCCTCTGTCACAGGAAGGACTACTATAACAAGCAACCATCATAGAGAAAAATAATCCTGGAGGGAACTGGAAAAGATGGTGCAGTCTCTAGTAGGAGGTGGTTCTGCTTGGAAGCCCACACCAACTATTCTGTGGATCTCAACACAATGATCCATCACCCCATCTGCCTTTTAACTCTTTAACACTTTGAGTATGATTTTTCTTTTTCTAAGGGCTCTAGAATTGCAGAGGTAACCTTGAAAGCAGGACTGAATGTAAAGCAAGAAGAGATGGCTGCTTGAACCCACAGAAGACAGCAGTTCTGCAAAGTGCTGATCACTAGGAGTGATAATTCAGGTGCACAATGTAATCCTTTGAATCTTTGCATTGGAAATCAAAGCATAGGTAGAACTATGAAAACTTAAGCAATTTATTTGGTGTACCTGGTAGAAACAGTGTTCTTACAGCATTTTTCCCCCTTTGTATTGGAGGAATTGAGCAAAACAGGATTATTTGAGAGCAAGACAAGCAGAACACAGCAGCATGCATGATTTGGTTAATAAATGTACACATAATCTTTCATTTGTTATGCTGCTGAATCTAACCTTTACTGCATGTTTCACTCAAATGAGTCGTAGTATTTCCTTCAGCACTCATTCCTTGCCCATTTCCTCCCGTGGCCCAAAGTCATATCTGCATTCAAATTTAACATCAATTCAGTTCCTGTGGAGTCCTTGACTGCTTATTACTGTCTCTCAGTACATCAAAGAAGGAAGAAATAAAAATGAAGAAATGCTAAGTTCCTCCTTAGCCCTTGGCAAGAGTTTCAGCTGAAAAACAACATTACAGAAAATTCTTGGTAGAGAACAGAAGAAACACACACTTGAAACATAATTATGCTGATAACGATTTTTTTTCTCTTTCATCTCTTCTTTTTTAATTGACTCATAAGCTGCATCTAAAAATACATCCCACAGAATTCTATTTTTTTCATGGGGATACTCCAGCTGCTCCTCTCCTATCCAATAAGAGCCTTACAGATGCACCTTATTTCTAGTAACAGAGTTACTAGCTGTGCAAACATCTGTGTTATTGAAAACAGTGATAAGCTACAAGATAAGAAAAATCAGAAAGAAAGAAAGAAATCCTCTATTGACATCTCAGCAGATTTGGAAAAGAAGAAAGTGAAGAAAAGGGAAAATATGACATCTCTACAGGGCTTCAAAGCTTCTGAATGCTTTTTCAGCCTTATTAAATCCCAGTATCTACCGGACCTTGGCAAAACTGAGGAAAGAATGACTCTCCTCAGAGAAACAGCTTCTTTTCCTTCCCATTATCATCATTTCAGAGAAAGAAAGAGCTACATAGCCCAGTTACTCCTAGAGCCTCCCCGTCTTTCTAGAGATTGGAAAATAACTGTAAGTCACTGTAAGATGCAGAAGACTTAATCAGAGTCTGAGCAGTGAGATTTCAGGATTTGTGTTTATATAAAAAGGACAGAAAGGCATGTGGAAAATAGGACTGAGTCAGTGTAGGTATTGCAAACACTAATAGGAACCAACTTTTATGTCATGTAATTTTTGTGGGAGTAGTTCTCTCGCCCTTCAATGGCTTTTACATGTGAGCTCTGAAAGATAGCTCTTGAAAGCTATTGATACCTCTGTATATACTTGCTTAGCAAGATTATTCTCTTGGTGACATTAACACCTTGGAACTAAAAACCCCATCCAAAAAAAGTGAGGAATAATTGAAGTTAGACTTCAGGACTGCATTGGGAGCAAATTATCAACTATTCAGGGAAACTCAATTAGTATGTATGCATTTACAACATTAAGAGCAATCTTGCTGCCCTGTAGTGCATCATCAACACTGCCACCACAGCTCTCATCATCCCTGCAGTAGTGGGGAGTATGACAACACACAGCAGTCTAAAACTGTTCAGCTATTCGCTTAATATAAAACCAGTTTTACTACATACCACTGATTAAAATAATCCACAACACGAAACCAAGGAAACAAATCACTTCCTTTGTCAGAAGCTGTATCAAGTTGAGGTTGGGTTCCGTTCTAAATTACACTGTTGAAAACATGCTGACACTCCAATGATCCCGACGGCGTGATGGGATTATGAATTATTAGAATACGCCTATTTAATATGAATGTATTACATGTTTGTATGCACAAAATTTCAAATTTCAAAACAAAATCTTACACTCATACGATTGAAAGCATTTTCTTTCACCTGTTATCCTTCACCATCTTCTTCAAAATCAGCACGTTAAAATACACTGCATCCTTCTTAACAGAAACCAAAGAAGCAACTGACCTCTTGCCGTTTGAAGTTTTGAACGTATTCTTCAAACTGTTCATCCTTTGTTTCATCTGCTTTTCCTAGTTTTTGAAGTACCTATGTTGGGAAAGACAAAAACAGGTCAATATTAGTGTCCCAAAACAGAAATGCTGTTACATTCAACACTTTTGTTCTTTCTGTGAGGCTGAAATGGCGTTTCGTTTTGTTGAAGTGCTACATGCACCACTGTTTACAAAGTTCACCTGGGAGACCACAGTCAAAAATCAAAAACGGTGACTACAGACAAAGCAAAATATTTTGTGTGCACGAGCAGAAATATACTTCGTGAGGGCAGGTATGTGTTAATGTTGGAAATGTCCAAATAATTTTTGTCAGGACGGTAAAAAAAAGTATTATCCAATTCTAATGCAGAAACAACATTTAATTCCCACATTAATATACTTCAAAGTATGGAGTTTCTTGGAGGAGGGTATGTGTTGTTTTTGTTTCTTTCCTTTTCCTTTATTATTTTGTATAATAAACCTACTTTTCCTTCAGCAAAAAATCCCAGGGTCTCAAAGCAAGGAAGAATTAGACAAATTTGCTGGCACTGCAAGTTCTCTTCCCCTCCAGTTAGACTAAAAAATCAAGTCATATTTTTCAGCTGTTTATGGCTCATTATGTCCAGTGGTATTAGTGCTGTCCTTAGCTGCAGGATTTTCAGCATTAAATGAGAATAAAGAATTGCAAGGCATGTTTAAAACTTCTTTGTTTTATATTTACCATCCTCATTTATTCAGGTTATTATTTGACTGTCATCTGTTAAATAATAAATATATTGCAGTATGTCAGCAACAAAGGTTATTCATGTGATAGCAATCTCAAAAATAAATTGAACTGCTAAACTTTGTATTGTGTTAAACTACAAAAAATATGTTATTAAATCACACCATTGCAAAGCCATTTTAACACTGAGGATTTGCATATAAAAGAAAATAGATTTTACTCTTGTAAAAAAAACCAAACAACATCCAAGCTTCATAGAACACTGCTAGAGGAATAAACCATCTCAGAGAGTGATATTGAGTTTGCTCTCCCACGACAAAGCAACCAACTTTTCTATTTTCACAGAAAAAGCAAGCAAACAAACAAACAAACCAAAACAAACAACAAAAATCAACATAAAAAATCCACACTAGCTGATACCATGAATAAACACATAAACAGCCCCAGTCCTGGCATACTTTGTCTCATTTCATTTGAATTGAAACTCCAGTCTGCCTGGAGCCATCAAAGCCAGAATGCACAAAGGTGCAGAGAGCATTGCTACAATGGAAACCAGAGCTGAAGATGATCAAACAACTGATGCAATGTGACCTGTGCACCTGGCATGTGGGAAGTTTTGATGTATTTACAGCAGAAAGAAAGAATGACATCATAAAAAGAAAAAAAACAAAGACTTTTTTTGACCATAGTCATGTTTTCGACCATAGTCATGTTTTAAGTTTTCATTCCCATGGCTCATTTGGGCATTTTGGTTTGCTTTTAAGTCCCCAAGATCTCATGTGTGCTCATCACCAATCTTTTTATAAAACATTAACAAGTATAACAGACGGCTTTACAGAGGAATCATTTAATTTAACATTTCAGATAATCACAGGAGTACCCATAGCTCGCTGTCACCAATGAGTCCAACACCATGCCCCCAGCTGCGGCGTGGCTTTGATCTGCACCAAATGGCTCCCTGAAAATTGCATGTTTTCTTACAAAGTGCTGGCTGCCAGGTAAACCCCCTCACTGAACCCAGACGTTCAAGCTGTGCACGCAGGAACAAGTAGCAGGCACATTAATTAGAGTCAGAGAGATTCATAACATATGTAACAAACCAGGGCAAAAAAACTTGTCGTGATAAATTCTTTTATCTTTCCCAAAATATTCACAGCACACATTTATGTCTCTAAATGGATTCTCAGGTCCAATAGCACAAGGCTTAGAGGAAACAACCGACCTCTTACAGAATTTCTACGTTGTTTTAATCTCATCTCCGACTTTTAAATTCTTCCTATTTTCAGCTATAGCTGAACTGGGAGAGGTGATGCTAGAAGCTGGCTTCTGCAAACAAGCAGAAGAACCAAACCTGTTGCTGAGAATCTCATGGCCCAGAAGGGCTAGAATGAGACATGGAGTCAGAGAGTCCAGGGATGATAGCTAATGCACTTTTTTTATTAGCATGCCCACACAGAGAAATAATGTTTAGGACTAGGTTTCAGAATATCCATCAATGAACAGCCTATATTATTGAAGAATTTTACAGATTGTATGGAAAAAAATAAAAGTTGAAGAAGCAGACATGAACTGGAGATGTTCAAGAAACACTGAGATGTTGTACCGAGGGACATGGGTTAGTGGGAAATGTTGGTGACAGGTGGGTGGTTGGACTGGATGATCTTAGAGGTCTTTTCCAATCTTGGTGGTTCTATGATTCTATGAATCTCATGAAACATTCTACAGTCAACTATTCTACGGTTTTCTGAAGAATGCATAAAATATTTGGTAAACTTTACCCTATCTAAAAAGAAATTAGGCAAAAATGTTCCATGTATTTCATTTAATTAGCAGAACTTGAAACAGTTGCTCTATTTTTTTCCTGGTTTAAATGCAATTTCCAAATGTGATACTATACGGTCCACATAATGCACTGAATTATGCTAAGGATCTAGAATGTATTAGTATTGGTATTGAGAATGAAGGTAAAAACTAAATTTGGTCTGATGGCAAACCTTGATTCTGTTGAATGAATACATGTACTGATTAATGGTCTGGTAATACAGTATTGAGATAGATAAATGATAGATTCAAAACACACACAAAATTTGTGTAAGTACATCAATCATATCTGATATCATTTATTAATATTTTCATCTGCATATCTCCATGTGAGGATGTTGCATCTTCAGTTACCATTTTGGAAAACATGAGATTCAACAGTTCCCCTTTTAGGTCATTTAAGCACCTCCATTACCAAAATTAATACATTTCAGAACTATGAAGATCTGAACTGCTAGAAAGAAAGCATCAATAATTGGCTGATTTGAATTAAAGAGATGAGTTGTGTAAGGACCGTGAAGTAAATATTGCTAAATGTCTCCAACATGTCAAAGAAAGGAAATGAATATAATAAAAAACTTACAAATAGGGTTGAGTACACTTGATTATATTGAAAAGTCATATTGTGTGGCAAGGATGACAGTGTTATAATAGCTGCTGAGAAAGTCATCCTGAAGGACTTATCCATCCTTCTTTACAGAAGTTTCCCAAACTATGGTACTTCAGAGAGAGGGGCAGGGAGGGAAATAGTGATTTTCAGATCTGAACCTGAACAGCTAATAAGGAGCTGTGATATTCTTAAAGAACAAGCAACATGTTCCAAACCACTTAAGGCATAAAGACAGGTTTGCTCAGATAGGAATACCCAGGATAGGTCTTTATCAGAAATTCACAGGCCTTCTAAGCTTGAAAACATTAAGATAATCTAACTTGCCATAAGTACTATTAAGTAAGGATATCACAGAACAGCCCCAGTATGAATACCAAGTAATTGTTCAATATAAAAACCAAAATTTTGAAGGAAGTGTCTAATGAGTCACATGATAAGAACACTTGTCTGAAGTGGAATAAAAAAAGAAATGCAAAAGTTTGAAGTAAACGTGACCATATTTCAACTTACTCAACAACAAACAGAGAATTATAGAATGGCTTATGTTGGAAGGGAACTTAAAGACTGTCCAGTTTCCAATACCTGCCATAGGCAGGGACACCTCCCACCAGATCATGCTGCCCAGGACCCCATCTATGCTGGTCTTGAACATCTCTAGCAATGAGGCATCCATAGCTTCTATGGGCAGCCAGTTCTAGTGCCTCACTGTGCTCATAGTGAAGAATTTCTTCCTAATATCTGAGTTAAATCTTCTCTCTTTCAGTTTAAACCCAATGCCCCTTGCCCTATTTCTACCCTCTTTGATAAAGAATCTTTCCTTTAGGCCCCTTTGGGTACTAGCAGGCCACAACGAGCTCTCCCCTGAGCCTTTTCTTCTCCATACAGAACAATCCTCACCCTTCTTTGATCACTCTCTTTCCTTCCTCCGTTACCTGCAGTCTGGATCATTATCGTTACTTACTGTAAGAAATGATGACACTTAGTTCAGGTTTTCAGGTCAATGCTAGCTGATCTGTAGTTATCACTCTATTTGTCCATGCACGCTTGCAGTATTTATGATGCAGAGAATTCCTGATCATTCAACATTCTGCAGTCAATTCTCATTGCTATGCAATGTATGTTGTATCTCTATATTGTATCTCTATATAAATATATTCCCAGTCTCCCGTTCAGGGCTTATCTTATACTGGGTATAATAACCCTTATTTACCCACCAGCTCCAGTTGAATTTTACTGCTGAAGTCTGGACGTGGTGGATCACATACTAGAAGATAAGCCTCAAAGCAAACTGCAATTTGGGAAAATATATTTAGTGGAGGAATGCAACTTCACCGCTGCTGTCCTAATAGATGACAATTTCTGCTGCGTGGAGACAAAAAGAAAAGACATATACTGAACATGATTAATACATGAGATATGGCCTAAGAGATGGAAGTGGAACCTAGTCCTCACCAGGATGCAAGAGCACAAGAAGTGCTGTACAGGTCAGACTAAGTACCTGTATGACCTACCAACCTCTCTCCGGCCTTCCCAGGAGAAGATACTTAGGGAGGATACAAAGCATTTGTGCAGTGGCAATTCTGAGCATCCTTGTAGAACCTAGCAAACTGTTCCAATGATATCCTGGTGTGGTGTCTTCAGGTTTTAAATCCCTGCTGGATTTTTCCTGATGACAGTCCTGCCCTTGTTAAAGTCAGGTTAGGTATTTGCTGTTTGCACGAATATTCACTTTCTCAAAGCTGTTTTGCTAATTTTATCTCAGATTTTGTTTGCTGGTGCTTTGAGTGATGTAAAATACTACGATATATAGAAGTAATTATGTAACAAATGGGAAGAGTCCTAAATAATAACCAGACAAGCATAAAATACTATGATAAGATACATTCTCTTAAATGAAATTGAAAGAGGGAAGTGTGATCTTTCTACACAGCCTAAATGACAAACGTGAACATTATGCTATGAGAGATGATTATAACAATTTTTCTGCAAGTTCCAGAATCTAACTGTACATCATTGACCAGATGATGTTAAAAAGCTCTAGGGAGGGCTGCAAAATAAACATTATAATTCTTTTCACAGTAACACCACAGACAGACTTCTACATCAGCCCTGGGTCATTATGTTTAAAGCCAGAAAGTGCCTTACAGAGAGCAAAGACCTGCACATTGCAGTGCAGCACAATGCTAGACCATTTCTCACTGCTCTTTCCTTCTTGCACTCAGAAAACTGGACTGTAACTAGGCACCTTTGCAACATTTAACATGATAGGTGGCTATTGCTCTGCCTCAGTGGATTCTGTGAGGTTGAGCAGTACAGCTTTGCTGGTGAGTAGGAATTTAAGGAGACTTAACGACAAACTTTGGAGTTCTGGAGGCTTATTTTGCTGCTGAGAAAAGAAGAAATGTTAAGAGCAGTGGCAAAGTGTTGCTAAGGACTTTTTCCTGCTTGCCTCTGGGGACTTGCATGGAGTTTAATGCTATAAGACCTTCCCACCTGGAAAGGTGGGTCATCACTTTCCACATCTGTTCTGAAAGGTATGCATACCTATTAAAAGTGAAAGCCTAGCACAGCTTCAAAGACCTGCAGTGTACTTCAAAAGTTAAACTCTGGTGAGGCAAGCCATGGAACTAGTTTTCCCCAGTGTGCTCCATGCAACCAGCCTGTATAACAGAGAAGGGCATCCAGGTAGAGAACCTAGGAAGGGGCATGGTTGATGACCTTCATGGGAGGCAGTTTAAAGAGAAAAACAAAATGGAAAGAAAGGTTAAAAATGACATGGGGAGAAAAAAAAGCGAGAAACTAAATGAAGAATTAAAAGGAAAGCATTACATTAAAAGTAACCTAAAACAAAAAAACAAATGTTGAGAAGCTGTGAGTTTGGTATTTCATTTAGTGCTCACTTTACCACTGAGGGACCAAAGTACAGTAACAGCAAGTAACTTCTTCACCAACTTCAGAGAAAGTTAGTTAGAGCAGGGTACCAAATTCAGACTAGCATCTTAACTTCTGGGCATTCCTCCTGTGGAAAGGAGTTTCTTACTACAGAAATTTGCTGTGTTTAGACCTATACAGAATAAAAAAAGGAAGAGAGAACAAAAAGACAATATGTTTGCCCTTCTCTAGCTATTGATGTTTGTATTTCTTGAAAAGATTGATCCCTTCTTTGGTTGAACGGGAGCTAAATTTACCTGTCTGCACAATTAGCAATAATATCCTTGGCTGAATTTCCACATCCTTTACTGAATCCCAAATAAATAAAAGTACTGCTCTGCTGAATTAATAAAAAATCCTGTCAGTTGCTATTACTTCTGCCTAAACTTACTTGTCCTAGCTGAAAGTACTTGGTCCAATATTTCAGACTTGTAGGTCCTATTTGTACATCCAACTCATCACATTTTATTTCCCTCTTCCTTACCAGCTCCTTCTCTTCCCTATTCCCTTATCCTCTACACTTTCTATTGAGCAGATATTTTCCTTTAGTGCACACACTACAATAAGTACTAACAAGAGACTTCCCACTCTGACAACTATTCACATCAGTTTATGTTATAACTTCATTTTGTCAGTCCTCTATTCACTTTTTCCCCCTTTTGGACTGCAAACTTTTCAAAGCAGAGTATCTGATACTTTCCTTTCACTGTATTGAAGACAAAGCAGTTACTTATCTTGATTTGCTTGAAAATCCTACCCAAAAACACATGATTTTACAACTTATCTTCTAATTTAAATTTACCCAGTGACCAGCTAGTTATTTCACTATTTACTTGAAAATCCTGGTCCTCAGAAACTGTAAAAGAAAAGTTAAAGCAGCCATTCAACACCTCTTTTCATCGTATTTTCAAAGCACAAGAAGTAGCACCAAACCAATTGTGGAAGAATTACTATTCACAACAATGTAATGATCCAAATATGTTAAAAAAAGGAGTTGATTTTTTTTTTTTCCCCCAAAAACTAATTTTTGAGCTCCTGGAAATAGAACATTGAAATCAACTACAGTGACATTGAGTGAAAAATTATTTAATCTGGAAAAAGCTGCAATACGATTATAAAAACTGTCTTCTGTACAACAGTGCTACTGAAGCTCACCCTTGCACATGGAAATTTATTTACCCTACTGCAGCCCTCAGCAGCAGCATTCTGTTATCTCTAAATTAAGCTTTTCCTGGGTCAAGAAGAAAGATTTCAAAGATAAAATTGCAATTTATCTGTGGTTAGCTTAGTTCTGCTTTCATATTTATGCATTTAAATTCTACCTTGAAAAAGACAACTTTGTTCTTTACAGACTCGGAACTGTTGTTCTGGATTCACTGTAGCAAGGATTCAATGATGTTTCATCTGTCTGTCTGATGGCAGTCAAATAAAAAATAATCAAGCAAAAAGCTTTTCAGTAACAAAGCCAAAATAGAGGTCACATTCAATATAACAGACCTTGAATTTAAAAATGCACAGGCATTCTTCCCCTGTCTAGTTCAACAGGATATATATATAGCAGATCCCTATTTTATTCTTTTTAGCTCTGATGGTGTGCTTTCAGTGAGGCAAAGAATTCATAAAGAAACTTGCCTTTCACTTTAAGTAATGATGCTTTTCAGGTTATTTCCCATTCTATTTGCATTGCAGTACCTGATTTTCTGTACTTATTTCCAAGATTCAGGGACAACAATTTCTACTGGTTTTGATTAAACTTGCCAAACAGAACCAATTTATAACAAGAGAAATGGATAAAAAGTTAGTATTAAAATATAATGTCTCCACAGCAGGTAGATTAAGTCAGTAAATTCCATTCAGTAACTTTATAGGCATCTCTAGGTTAATTATAATTAAAAAAAAAAAAAAGGCAAATAAAGGTCAATTTACAAAAGAATGCAACTTCTAAAATCTGAACAAAGGGCCAGAGAAAAAAATTCAAAAATTAATAAATTTTCTGCAAAGGGAAAGGAAAAAAATATATATTTAAAAGAGATACTTCAATTTGACATAATGTGCTTTTCTATCCGCTGCCTGTGAGATCAGGAGAAATGGCTCCATTTCCTACTCTGCAGTAAGACTGCAATCCACATTCCTAGGCCTCGAATGACAAAAACATCCCTAACCACAGCAATGATGGCAGAAGCAAATTCCTCACATGGGTAATAATGGAGCTCACACATTTCTCATTGTGCAGCCTCAGCTAGTTAACAGGTGAACTTACTTTCCTTTCACATATGCAAGGCTAGTAATGTTTTTGTGTCTTAACCATTTGGCTGCTAAATTAATCCATATGCTGAACGCAGCAATACAGCTGCCTAATCTTGACTGCCTCCTCCAGTCTGAGCTGTGACATTTCCACAGGTATTCTTACTCCTTGATAAATAAGTTGTCTGAGGCTAAACAGAATGCTACCATTTGGTCCAGCACCGAGGTGCAGTTATTGTCTACCCAGAGGCTCCTTGATGCCCAGTCAAGACAGGATTTCCTTGTTGAAGGCTCAGGGCAATCTTCATTACAGAATAAAACCCTTTGGAAGCAAAATCAAGAGTTTTCACTGTGGTTTGGTGGCTTGCCAACAGAATATCTCACCACCTGTTAGACAGTTTCGTGTCATGCCACACGTAGCAATGAAGAACATGGAGAACATTTCACCTCATGCTTTGCAAAACATTTGCCAGGTTGATGTTCATCTGTGGAGGAATTTACTGTTTCTTCAGGAAGCATGAATATATTGCAAGCTAAATGCCAGTGAAGTGCCTGAGATGGCAGCATTTGCTAATGAGTTACTTTTCATCCATGTGCCAAAGCTTTCTCCTCTACCCTCATCCAAAGGAAGAGGAACTGACCTGACACTTCCAAGTGAATTTACTCCCCTGTAGGTGGAATGATAATTAGGTCTCCATTTCCAATAATTGAGAAAATTACATCCCAGATATATGAAAAATTAGGTAGATCCCATATACTTATTCAACTAACTTGAACACTCAGGAAATCATTTATGTTTCCCAGGCATTTCTTTCATTCTTTCTTTTTTTTCAAAATAGCTTTTTCTAAAACTCACTGATTCATGAGAGAATTATTTTACTTATTGGAAAAATCTGAGGGCATTACATAACAATCACAAATTCCCCAAGACAAGCTTTAGAAATGAACAACTAGCATAACACAGTAGCTTTGACTAGCACGTAGTACTAGTCAATACTTCTGAAAAGTTACCAGCTTCCCATCTCATGGTTTTTTAGAATTACCCAACATTTTTGCATTACTCGTGGTCAAAAACCTAAAGTATTCTGAAGAAGCTCATCTTACATAGCATATTTCTACATTTCTCATTGATAGCTGCTAAGGATAAGCTTGTTCTCAGGAGTTTATGTGCATCATTTCTTCACACTCACCCCAGGTCATGGTCAGCGGGTACTTGAAATGATTTAGACATTATTTCAGTACCAAGGAAGAAAATAACCACACTGATGCAGATAACTGAGGTTGGAGAAATAATACAAATTAAACAGGACTTTAAAATGACAGGCAAAAGCTAAAGAAGGCTCTAAATTAATGCCAGTGTTAGCAAGGTCTATCAGCCACGGTAGCATCAAATGCCCGCATTTTGACATCTAGATTTTGCTTGAGATGCTGCAAGCAAACACGGCCCCACTCTCTCCTGCAAGGTTTAGGGATGAGACCTCAGAATTAACCTGTTCCCTGGCAACTGCCCTGGACATAGCTCAGAGCTGCTGAGTGTGGAAATTGGTGTGTTTTGCTTGGATCCACAGCACCCAGAGCACAGCTAGGGCCCACTTTGCAATGATGTTCTTTCTTTGCCAAGCAAACAGCAGTCCTGTGCTATTCTACTTCACAAAATCAACACATTTAAGAGCTCTCTAATAGATACAGTTTCCACACAAAAAGCTGTCAGGAAAAGTGAGCATATCCCCTAATGACAGAAAAGAACTGGCAGAAAATAACACTATTTTTCCAAAGCCCTCACAGTGAGAGATGCTATGTCCTCCTGAAGTCCCCACTCAACAGGAGTCACATTCTTTTATCTTTTAGTGGTCTTTATTTGTATAAACAACGAGTCAGAGGAAAATGCCAGCATGATCAACATGAATGAACTCAAGATTTGGTAAAAATAAATTTTTGATAAATTGAGAGGGATTTAAAAAAATATCACAAAGTGATAGGAAATACAGAAAAATACACTTCCAGAGCTCCAGAGCTCCCATGTATACTATTCTCCCTCAGCAACAACAACTGAACAACACAAAGAGCTGGAAAAGCACGTGTGAGAGTCTACAGATACATAAAAAGGGCCAATCTTGATTATTTCACTGACGTGATTAGACTTGGGAATATGAATATGTGAGAGAAAGAGGTAGGATTAGTTTCTCTATCACTTCCAAAAATATAATGATGCATATGGCAGTGACTGCTTAATACTGTCTATCATAGCTACTCAAGCTGTCATAGTTCTTATAGCAAGAAATTAAAATTCAGTTTAAAGATCCTGGAGCAAAATAAGGAAATCAGAACTTGCTGTGGATAATTCTGTAAGTGTTTGCCATGATTAGATTTATTGACTCATTTCTTAATCAAATACTATCCTTGAAATTTTCAGCTGTGTAAAATAGCTTCTGCAGTATGTAATTTCTTAACAAAGACATTTTTTAAATGATTTTTCTTACATTCTTCCATGAGGAATGCTTTTCACAAATTGAACCATAATGGCAAGCAGAACTATAGGCATTTATAAAAATAGATGTAACCTCTGGCTGAAGCTAACAGATGAGAAATGCACCACATCTGTAACATTTTGTTCAGGTGTATAAAGAGTATGTCTAGGAATACAGATGTATTTATCACCCAAAGGTAATGAAAGAGGTTAGAAGTACTTCAAGAAACACATAATACTCTTGGGTGTCTTTAAAAAAAAAAAAATCCTGTTACTTAATTTAAATGTATAGAAACATTGTTTATGACTAAGGAAGATCAGGCCATGCATAGTAATAGCAGAGGAGCTTGTTTAATGGAATAACTGAAATTATAAGGCCAAATATCTCACAGGCTGCTGGGATATATATTTCAGATAACTTCAAGATTCACCTGACTGAGCAAGATCATAGGTTTAATCATACAATACCCTTCAGTGTCTGTGGGATTTAACAGTAGAAGATACTGACTACTGGCTACCAAACTACACAGAAGAGATGGCTATAAAAAGACAAAAGAGAGAGGACATGCACCTGTCCTATGTTGGGCAAATTCTTCTTCTGCACATGATGCTAAATTATTATAATAAAGGAGCATGATAGACCTCCTCCAGATCCAAAATACCTATGAAAGCACCTGTGTTTCCATCCATGTCTCAGCTCTTTCTCGCAGCTGAATTCTACTGTCCAGCTCATTTCATACAAGATGGTACTTGAAGAGAGCAGCTCCCAGAAAGACTACGGTTTCCAGGGAAATAAATGATCATGTTAAGAACCTTCTCATCTATCATTGCAGTAAAAAAAATATGCTAACTGAAAGATTTAATACACTCCACAGCACAAGGTCCAAAACGGCTGACAATTAGAAGCTGTAAAAGTTGTTCAATTGTTTTCCTCTTTTATAATTTACCTGAGTAAAATTATAAAATTTATATTATATTATGACTTACTATATTGTAAGATTCAGTCTATTAAATTTTTCCTAATGCTCCTCTCAGAGTACAGACAGTGAGATTGCTAAAACTGTTTTAAAAAAAACAGTTTGTTGTGGGGATTAGGGGGAGGGGGGAAGAAAATAAAGAAAATAATGCTATCAGTCAATGGGATCATCACATACCCTTTATCCAATTGTGTTTAAGGGGCAAAGTCCCTTCATGTACTTGGAAACTTGCAAGTTGCTTATTCTGCAGCTGGTTTGTATCCTTAAACTGTGGAGAAGAGATTTTAAGAAGTTGTCAGTTGAGCTTTTTCTCCATGAGGGAAAATGTACTCAATCGTTAGTGTTATAATTAGTTTGGGCTTCACCAAATTAACTAATCCTGACCTTGTTCATGAATTGTAACTACTGCTGCAGTACTCTGGCTCCCACTTTCCTTCTAAATAAGCAGCATCTGCTGCCTTTCGGCAGGGAATGTCTTTTCCACTCAGAAGAACAACAAGTATTCTAGCAATAATAAAATGTTTGTCCTTGCAAATATTGGAGTGGAGCCACTGCACTGACTTTCAGTCACAGGAAAAGTTTATCATTAAACAGCTTACTTTTACAAGATTAAACTTTACTGTAAGTCATCATTCTAGAGCAAGCTATTTGTATCACCACTTTTCTGACCTCGCGTGTATGTGATGCTCACTTGAACTGCAGTGCTCCAAGCCTGCAAGGAATGCAGGAAATGAGGCATCCACGGACAATATACGTACACAGACACAAAAATATGTGTATATATTTGGGTGTGTATATGTATTTTTGTAAAGATACAAATACATGTACATGCATGATATATATGTAGCTGAGATGAGGATGGAATTTCTGCAGTAGATCTCCTATCAACTTCACTGATGGTGCTTATGGATGAAACAAAACTGTGAGAGTGCTCTGGGAGCACAACTCCCAGCCTCACACAGGTGTTCAGTTCATGGGGTTAGAGTTAATCTAAATTTAAAACAAACAAAAACTCCAGACCTCTTCCTCCCCACTGCCTTAAAAAACTCAAACCAAACCAAAAAAACACAAAACAAACAGAGCGGAGAGTTTTTCAGTCTGAAAACATGAAAAGCTTAATTAGTCAGCTTAATCTGTATGGATTCAACCCGTACTGCCCCAATTGCACCTGCAGTTCTCACCAGACACATGCAGGGGATGGACCAGCACCCTAGAATGGGACGCACTGCAGAGAAAGCAGGGACAGCAGCACCAGTTACAGGTTAATAAACTGAAAGGTCATAGATAGATAGTCTGCAAAGATGTTTGAGTAATAAACATTTTCTGTTGTTGTCAGGTCCTTTTATTTATTTAACAATTCTGCAAATAAAGTGTTTGAATAATAAACTAGGCAGATTTTATGTAATGTGGAGTGATAAAGTTTTAGTAAAAAGAAGACATCTGTATCAGTGTTCTTGGTCTTTCAATGCCCCCTCCCTTGTAATGTCAATATGACTCATACTAATTCATCCACATGATGTTCATCACTGTTATGATTCCTACAGCACTGCAGGAAAGCTGAGGAAAATGAAAGGAGGTGGTTTTTTGAGGCATTCCCAGGCTGTGAAACAGTGCTAAGGCAAAGAAAGCTCATAAAATGAACCTAAATGAAAGGTTGCCTAAATAATGATGCTACTCCTACAAGGATAGCTCTTTTGTTAGGTAACCCCCTTGCTTCTGTTTATGAAGACTATAGGCTCTACAAGAAAATTTCATAATACGCAAATTAGTAACAGGACAGAGGAAATATTAAAAGGAACAAAGCTAAGAATAAAAATTATATATATATATATATATATTTGTCTTTGAATGTTGAATTTTATGCACTACACATCTACCATGATTGATAACTGCAATGGAAATCCTGGATGCTGCAAGAAATTATATTAGCTATTCAGTAGATACCATTGTTTCCTCAAATTTAAATTAATCCTAGTACTTCAGCTGGTTGCTAGGAGCCCATTCGAGATGCTACATTTTCATAGAAGTACCAAAGCTAAATCTTGTTAGTCTCAGGCATTGATCACAGCATGTTTTTTCCTAGGAAGAAGAACAATTTCAAGTTCTTACATTCTACCTTTCCTAACTTTCTTCTCCATTTACCAGTTGATATATTCTTCTCTCCCCGTTCTCAGCTGTTGTCAGTGTTGCTGTGCATTGGGAAACCCTTGCTACATCCCTCAAAAGGAAACTGCATTTCAGTGGTGCCTGAAATGCATGAAACATAGTGGTCCTCACGGATGATAAAACAATATAAACGCAGAGTTACGTGATTAATGCAAAACTGTGTGATTAAGTGCAAGGCAGTGTGATTAACAGAGCTGCAGCACATTAGTCCTCTGCTTTCTCTTTCCATAATTAACTTAATTGATTCTAAATTTGTTTCAAAATATGGATGACACTATTTAAAGCCTTTTTCAGACTCAAAGTACCATGTTGGTACAGCATTTCTTTTTCTAATCTCCAGCTATTTACTATTTTGCTTCAAAATAAATGTGCACCCATGAATGCTTAAAGATCTCTCACAGTGACACAACAGCTGATTCCAGGGGAAAACATTGTGTATGGGTTACAACATTTGGCTAAATATAAATGTTTCAGAGATCCTGGGTCACGTTAAGAGAAAAATTAGATTTAGCAGAGTGATACAACATCCCTTATGAATATGGACGAGGAAGGATTTTTATTATCAAGTATGACAGTGGCATTTCTAAGCACATGAAATGCATTAAAAATCTGCAAAACAGATGAAAAAAATTCTCAAACCCTGGAGCCAGATGGGAGAGAATCCAGCTTGGTTGTTCAGAAATCAAGTAGTTAGACATGTTCTGCTCAGAGAAAAAAAACCTCTAAAAATCACTTATCCCAAGGAGGACTCAGGCTCGGTTGCCCAAAGCACTGTTGTTTCTTATGGCCACCTTCCTCTGTTCATCAGTGGGAAAACATGGACAGGTCACAAAAAGGTTACAAAAAGCCAGGCTACTGCAGGCAATAGAGAGCACAGCCCTGCCTTCCTTACTCACGTAGCTTGAGTCAGAGCTCGCTCTGTTTCTCAAAACCGCTGCAGGCTCCAGACATTGTATAACAGCCCCAGCAACCTTCCTGTGCTGCAACCCGCTCCTCTGAATGGCAGCACCTGATGATGAATATTAATAGCCTGAAATAACACATAGGTTCTGTGGAGATAACACCAGAAATAAAAGGGAGATCCCAAGAGCTGTCTTTTTTCTTTTCTTTCTTTTTTTTTTTTTTAAACACTGTCAGACTACTGAAAAAATGAAGAACTCACGACTGTGCAACTGCACAGCATCTCAACAAATAAATCACAGTAATGAAAGACATGCAGGTGAGAATGATATACTGCAGAATGCAAGAACCTTGCTTCCTTGGCAGCATCAAGAAGCATTAAATGCATGAGGAGTCACAGTAAGATTTTGCAAAAATACAGGCTTTACCACAAGAATGTGTACTTCAAATAAAGTAGAATTAATGCAAAGATTTTCATAATTATAGATAGTCTTTGCATTTGGGTACACAATAGCTGCAGATTGAAGCCTGTCCCCAGAGGATCCCTTTTTGGAAGAAACAGCTCCCATGCTGTCCTACCTGCAGGCTAGCTGCTGGCCATGAGCTGCTGTGAAGTGCACTACATGTGCAAGGATGTGCTGAATAACCCTTGGGAAATCTGCTAGGCTTTGCCCAGGGCGGATTCCCCACGACTCCCACATCTCCACATGCCATGAAATAAACATATTTGGATTTTCGTAGCTTTAAGTCCATTGGTTCTTTTAAAGAACAAGATCAACAATAATAATCTCAAAAATAATTGTGTGTAAACTTGAATGAAAAAAATACAAACACTTAATTTCTGGCATAGATTGGAGGCTGGAAAAATCAGGAACAACTGACTGTAAGTCAGGACAACTTGAAAAGCCAGCACAGTAAAATCAAATGGTTATCAGAAAAGAATCAATCAAGTAATCAAGAAATAAAAATGCAGCATCTAACTCCCCTGCCAGGATAACTTAGATGAGAATTTGAATCAGGCATAGGGGAATTTTTCCTGTTGCCTAGTTCAAGACAAAAAAAAAAAAAAAGGAAGCACAGGGAGAAGTCTTACACAAATTCAAGAGAAGCATGTCACGTAGTTTCCATTACGTGCCATATACATAGCCATTAACTTAACAACATTGTACCCATAAACCTAAGAAATATAATTTCTACCCACGCAATCATACAATTACTACCCATTAATTGCATTGAAATTATTTCTCTTCTGAGCAGATATTACTTTCCAAAAAGATGTCAGTAAAGATGACAAAAGAGATGAACTCTGAAAGACAAACAGATGCTCACAGAGCCAAAGCTTAATGGCTCTGAAGTTAAGTTACAGTAACAAATATTTAGGAATGAAATTGAGCATCACATGGATGAAAGTACCTAGGTATAGGCAGAAAAATCTCACCTTTGGATAAGCTGGAATCCTTTATCAGATCCAAAACCTATAAAACCTTTTGCCAGTTTCCTAGGTCATGAGACAAATTACCCTCAAAAGGATCTCAGAATCTGCTGCATTAAAATTTACTGGAGATAACCAGTAACAAAAGTAAATAAATAAATAGCCCATGAGCACAGGTTTTTTAAAAAGATCACCCAGCAAACCCATTATGTCCATTTAAACACTTTCTTCTGAAAAGAAAACCACCAAGCATTTTACTGTGAGAAACCACCTTCCCTCTGCGCCGTATCACTCAACATAACAAGCTTTTCACTGTGTATGAGATTCAGCTTTAGATAAAGAGCCTTAGCAACCTCTGTGATACGAAAGGTAATGAGTATTCAGCTTTTCCAAGTTAATGCTTTGTACCCTGCATAACTTGAAGGATTAGGTATTCCTAAATATTGCAGATAAGCTCTATATCAGGAGAGGTGCTGCATTTGTGTGGCAAGGGACACACCACCAGAAGCTCTAGCTCCCACTTTCTGCGTGCACAGTGCTGAGATTTCTTACTTGCTTGCAGGTCCTAGTTTTCCTTTTGCAGTCATAATTCCCCATTTCTCATTTTGTGAAGGACTACTGAGCACCACAGATCAACTATAAATACACTAGCACTCATTAAGGAAATAATAGCAAAAAAAAATTCCCCTGTCCCTAAAACACAAGGATGAAACAATTATCATTAAGTGCAAGAGACACGATGGACGTGGTTCTGCCCTGCAGTTCCAACCCACACTGCTTCAGTGCAGTTATTACTCATCTTTCTTCTGCAGGATCCAGAGAGTCTGATCACTGGATGCTGCACAAAGAGGTCATTACATTGACACCTTCAAATTTTAGCTGGAAATTGAGGTGAGAGCTGAGTAATTCCAGGATGAACATTTTCTGAGAAGAACTAATCTGCTCAACTCACCTTTTTATGCAAGAAACTGAGCAAAAAGTTTCTACCATCAAGGAAAAATCAAAATTCACCAATCAAACCCAGGGATTGCTTTTTCTTGTTTGTCTGAAATGATTGCTCTTTTGAAGAGCAATTCTCTGTCAGCTGACCTTCTATTCAGTAAATCTTGCTACCATGTGATTAAAACCCATTATAAAAATATCTCCTTACTTAGCAGAACAATTTCCGATGCATTTCAAGAAGTGTGTCTATTTACATCGAGCTTTAGAACACAATTATTACACCTACCTTTGTTAGATCTGCTGTGCCAAGAGAATTGGGTTATATTTTACATTAAAGTTACCCATAGACCTTAAGAAAAAGATCCTGTTTTATCATCAATGACAGCAAGAACTTGTTTTAATTCTTACTTTTTGGGTTGTGTATGCCAAGCTATCAGACCAGGGTGGGTTGTTTTTTTTTTTTTTTGATTGTAAATTGAAAAGCTTTATTCGTGAGAAGTCTGGCAAACAACTGTGCATCTGTTCAGTTGTTTTTTCCCTCTTGAACAAAAAGGGCTTTTAGTAAATGAATATTTTTCACAAGCACGGGTTTGCAGCTTTGCTTCTGTTCCTCTGCAAGACGCTTTGCTGACTCACCAAGTCCCTGAGCAAGGTGAGTCCTGCCAGTGCCAGCTCAAGGAATGGCTGAGCATGAGAATGAAAATGCTTGTTTATTGTCATCGCCTGAGGAAACTGTGGGAAGGAGCAGGCTGCCAGAAAGTAAATGTATGAGCAGCTGGGCTTAGCTGGATGTCCCCACTGGAGGTTACCTGCTTCTTAGTTTTAGTATTGCCCAGGGGAGCACTAGGAAGCACATTTATGCAGAGCCTCCACACACATATGTACACCAGTGACCTACAGGGTGGAACAAGTACACTGGTTTTTGGCAAGAACACAGAGTATTTTCTTCCTGGGGGGGTGAAAAAAAAAAAAAAAAAAAAGTACAGACAGTACTGTTGGCATATGCAGCGTTCAATTTATGCTCACCCATTATCTGAGTGCTGGGTCTTCATGTTTAAAAAAATAATAAAATAAATTCATTTTTGCTATTGCAAGGCCAGATTGGTGCAGAAAATTACAGTCCAAGAATATCTCAATTCTGAAAAACCTTCATATAGTTTGATATTTTAATTATCATGCTGTCAAATGTCTAAAGTTGTTTGACTTAAAGGATCTGGAAGCTGTTGTAGCAAAGGAAGGAGGCAGATACAAAAGCTAAATGAATACCAGATGGTTTATCACAAAACATAAGTGTAGGGGTGTGCAGAGACACCAGGCTGGGTGGGTTTGCATAGCTTTGCAAGAGCAGCAGCTCCATCCTAGTTAAATCTCAGCTCTGGGCATGCTCCCATGGCCTCATAGGTCTTGGAGCTGTAGCTTTGGTATCTCTACATAGTGCTGTGTCTTTTTTCCCCACACAATTGATAACCAATTTTGTTGAATTTGCTATAGAAGCACTTGAAGAAATGAAGGGCGACTTTGAAAACAGAGGTAACCTTAGCCAGATACAAACTATGTGGGGAAACTCATGGTGGTTTGAGGAAATAATGATGGGCTTTTAGCTAAGTAACCTTTGCTAACCCAGGAAGTCATCTTTCAGAAAGCCCTTCAGAGTAAAACGCAGTCAGATTTCTTCTGCGCATCATGCTTTTAGTGCTGGAAATCCCACTGACAACAAACAGGCAGTGTGCAGGGTTACATCAGGATTTTCCATCCTATTATAAATCCTCCTGAGCAAAACTGCATCAAGTCCCCAAGGTATATCATGAGAGAAAACAAGATTAGTCAGCGCTTTTGAGAGAAAACAACAGAGTTTCAGTCTCTTTTGTTTGTCTGTTATTCTGTTACAGCATCTCCATGATTTTTGGTCCTTAGTCCAACTCTTTCTTTCCTGTCTCTCTCGAGGACTTTTCTCCCTAGATCACCATCTCAGCCATCTTTTCTGACCTCCAACTAAAACCTTACCACACAGTCTGTCTTAACACTATGCTCAGGACTAGATGCTCCATTTTTTACCTCTTAGACTTGGTTTAAATTCTAAGGAAAATTTCATCAATACGAATATATAAAGATCTGCTTTTTACTAATAATTTATTTAAATTACATGATAATTATAACTGTGTGACTAGTTCAAATACATGAAAACAAACAAGTAAATCGGTTTTAAAGATCTGGTTATGGACAAGCTAGTAAGTGACCATGTAATAAATAACTTGAAGAAATTGAAATCTGTTCAAAATTGCAATACAAGAAGATAACCAGATTACATTCAGAAACACGACTGCCACCAGAATAGTTAATTTCACTGCAATGAGACACCTGCTCACATTTTGGTGTTGCCTTTCCCACCTACTCAGAGGGCTGCTCACAGTCACAGCAGTGCTGACCAGCCTCTTAGAACAGAGAATTGCTCCTGTGCTTACACAGCAGAGGTAGGTTGGTTCATATTCATAAGCCTTTCCAGCAAATAAATACCAGGAAGCTCTTATTTTTGCAAGAATAATGTTCAATCTGGTTTTCTTTCAGAAGGAAGATCGAGTTTTACTGCTTTTCTTGCAGTGCATCTCTTGCCATAGGGCCAAACAACCCCTATATTTTTGGACAGGATGACTATACAACTATAAAAGAAAATGGCTTCAAATGCCTCCACACTGTACACAGTATTGTTGATATTGCTACCAGCAGCAAATAATAGTAACAAATCCGGAAATCGCTTTAAAAACTGCGATGAAAAATTTCAACAAAAATTTATTTGCATTATTTTTTTATATTTCATACATCATTCCTTTTTTTTCCCCCAGCTCGGATTAAATAAGATCATATCTCAGAGCTCTTTATCTGAACTAATCAGACCTCAAAAGGTCAAGTCTGCCTGTTTATTGCACTTCCAAATCCTCAGTAGCAAGATACAGCTTCTACTCTTCATTAACAAGTTATGAAGCACTAATTGCTAGTTAACCATGTGAAATGCTTATTAGCAGTGTACAAATCAGTAGCAGCTAGGAAAAAAAACACTCATTATTTAAAAATGCTTTAATTTAGTGGTATCAGTTCTCCTTGTCTGTCTCAAGATTTTATGCTATTAAACGGGGAGGCAGTAAATTGGTCCTCAAAAAATATTTTTTCCTTAAATGTAACCGCAACCTAAATACATAAGAACATCTAAGCCTATTTAGAATAACATATAAAAATACTGCTGTTCTTTTAAGTTTGTACTATGAACAGTTTGTATACTATATTTTAACGAACATTTAACATATAATTACATTTACAATATGAGAAATGAATCTTTTATGAGGAATTTATATGCAGTGCCTTGACATGCTTACTCCACGTAAGCAAAAATTATTCAACAGGAGCACAGCAAGGTGAGAAGAATGCATCTCTCAACTCTGAAGATGTGAGGTAGCATGGAGAAGAGGGTACAGAAAGCAATCCAACCTATCATTCACATTTATGTATTTTCAGATGATTGCTTTTCTCTCTGAGAATTTATACACAGTGTGAGCCAACAGTATAGAAATGCAAGCTTTTTCTCAGTAGAGAAGGATTATACTAACCAGAATCATCAAAAACCAATGCAACTCAGGACTGATCTGCTCAGTCCCAAACAGGAAGAAGTTTTCAAAAAGAGGAATTTCAGTTTGTGTTTTCTTATTTGCCTAACAGTGTTTTTCCTCTGTGTGAACAAAGGGTACAGCTGTCACTGAATCACAGAATGGCCAGGGTTGGAAGGGACCTCAAGGATCATGAATCTCCAACCCCCTGCCACATGCAGGGCCACCAACCTCCACATCTAATACTACACCAGGCTGCCCAGGGCCCCATCCAACCTGGCCCTGAACTCCTCCAGGGGTGGTCAGGGTATCCACAACCTCTCTGGGCAGCTGATCCAGCACCTCACCACTCTCTCTGTGAAGAACTTCCCCCTGACATCCAGTCAGGCACAATGCAGAGGCATGCAGATCTACTTCAGCATACCCATAGACGAGAAGCATGGAGCCCCATCACCACCGCTTATGGCCAACTCAAATATCACCCCTTTTGGAATGAGAAACAAAACAAAAGTGAAATGCAAACCCAAGTAGATAGTAGGAAGGTGTTCCTGGAAATACCACCCTTGGACTCCTGTGCTTGGTGTGCACCAAGAACCACCCGTTCTTCTGAAAACAAGTAAGAACAAGAGTACTGAACATTAAATTATGCCATGAACTTATCTCAAGACAGTTACAAAAAATGTATTTATAATGTAAACCTGCTAGGGATTCTTCCATGCATGCAGAACCTTGGATGCTTGAAAGCACTTGGAAAAACACTGATGGCAAGGGGCCAGATGTTTCAGTGTTGTGATGCCAGGTGGAGAGAGCATATGACATGGAGAAGGCTTGGAAGGTGACCCTCCCCTCTTCTGTTTGTCTCCACAGACAACCAGCTGGTGTTTTTATACCCCTGGTTTCAGACACCAGAGAGCCACAACAACACAGGTAGAGAACACCTGAGATAGCACTCACTGAACGGCTGTGCTGATACAATATCTGTACCTTAAAAAGGATCTACTACTCCTGTTTCTATTGACATCTGAATAGTTTTGATTAAGAATGGAAAGAAAACACAGATGAACCAGATCAATAAATATCTGAAACATTTGAACAGACATACAGCATTCCCCAAACTTCTGGCATATTCTCACGACTTAGCAGAGAAAGAATTCCATTGTGCTATTCTGATGATAACAAATCTTAATTTGAAAATATCCATATAGATGGTTGTTTCAAGATTTCAATTATTCATCTTGTTTAAATTCCTTTTGATATTAAGAAGAAAAGAGCTGAAGAGAAAGCAAGAAGTGCTGCATTCTATGCTGTAAATTAACACTTCTGATTATGTTTCACTCCACAGCAACACAAGACTCAGTGTTTCCATACAAACCATTGCTTTATACCTACACTACTCAGAGTGATTTTTCTAGTTATGCTAACTATTTCCATCTGATTTTTATCATGGCATTTTTATTCAATCTCATTTCCCATTCGGGAAGATGTCAGTAGAATTACAGGAACGCCAGAAGGATTTCATAATAGGTATGTGAGAATTGAGCCTCACTCGGAGGGTGCGTGAATTAGCAAGACCATAAGGCAGCAGTTAGCATACCAAGCCCATATGCAAGCTGGAACTGGGAAAACATTTTAGTTCAGTGCTGGAGCAGTTTTGCTAGTGGAGATCACAATTGCTTACCATCTTCCAGCATGAAGTTTGCCAGGCTGATCACCTGTAACCACATAACTCCACTCTGGTTCAACAAAGAGGTGTAGGTACTTCAGAGGCTCATTGCAGGCATGTGTTTAGTTATCCATCACAGCTTTCCTCGGTTTGTTTCATGGCCTTTACAACACAGGAAGTATTTGATCAATAGATGTCTCACTCAGCTGTCTGTGTCTACAGCTCACACTAGTAGGTGCATCCTGTTCCTGATGACTACACATCTGGATTCATCAAAACTAAAACATGTTCCCTGGGTTCCTAACTTCACAACTGAAGATTAAGGACAACACTGTGAGCAATCAACACATTAATTCATTCCAGCCTTGGCAGAAGATGATAGTTTTCAGTACTGAAAGTCAAGAAAAATAAATAATTAAGAACTCTCTTGGGCTTTTGAGATGGAGCCTGACTCTAGGAGTAATTCCTGGATGCACCACCAAGCCTGGTGCCTTCTGCACATTCAAAAGACTGTTAGAGCAGGGCAGTACAACATCAGGCTTGAGGTAATTTCTTTGCATTTTTCTCCCCTTGCAATTAAGCCACAGCTAGAATCTGACTCACAGTCCAGATACTGCAAACAGATTGCTACTAGCAGAGCAACACTTGCTTTGCTTTGTGAAAAAGGAACCCAACTGCGTGACACCTACAAACTCCTCAGCCTGGTTTGTAAGTGGAGAAATTGCTTCTGGCATATAACATCTTCAGGTTGAAAATTTCCTTTTGGAACCTCCCAGTGCCCTGAAGAGGTCCTGAAAGTCAAACCTTGAGACCAATATTTTTTGCTGTGCCACAACAGATCAACTTCTCTAGCTTGCATAGCGACAAGTACTGAGACACATTAATACTGTTAGCAGAGCAAAATCTAGAAAGAAATACATGTTTCTACACTGTCTCTAAATGACAGAGATCCTAAATGACAGAATATTTTATGTTGTATTTTTTCCTTTTTTATTTTTTTCATAGAAGTGAAAGCTACCCGTATTTGTTCACAAATCTTCTCTAACAGGAGACAACAAAAGAAATACTGTAAGCTCAGGAAAAGCCAGAGAAGTTAAAAAATATTTAACTAAGTTTCCAGTAGGCATTAATGATTCCAATGGCTCACATTTTATCTAAAATAGCAAAAATTATAAATATATAAATATTTATAGACTAGCTTTCGCAACTTGTCATGTTCTAGTGCAGACCTTCATTAACAAACCACAACAGAGGTTTAAGGAAAGAAAATAAACAAAGATGCAGAAACACAGAAGATACTGTCCTCCTTCCATGCTCTATTTTGCATTTTAAATATGCCCAACTAGCAGGATTTTATTTCTTCCCTTATAAAACCATCTTAATGAACTCAAATCATATCTAGATACCCTTCAAGTCAAATCACATCTCATAAACGAAAATTTTAAAGTTGTGTGACAGTGAAATTTCACATATATGCTCTTAATGAATTGACAGTCTAGAAAAGAGTTCCCATTAGTTAAACAGACCCCAGTCTGGTAATGGTAAATAGTTTCACATAGAAGACATCACCTCTGCACTTAGTGTTTTCTGTTCTAGACTAAGGAAAGTCAACTTCTTCAACACTTTGTTGCATTTCATTTTTTCCTCCTTGATCTCTGTATATTTTTTACTCATCTCTCAAGTAATTCTTGCCCCAAACTACACAAGTCATCAACTGAACTGTTAACATTTAACTGATAACATTATTATTATTATTATTATTATTATTATTATTATTATTATTATTATTATTATTTTACCTTTTGCCTTTTCATAAATGTTACTCCACTAGCTCTGATCACTCCTAAGTGAAATTTTGGACTGGCCTTATACTGTTGACATTTGTTCATTTTTACCAAATTTCAGCTTGTTGGTTCTGTTTGTCACATTAATGTGGATTATCATTTCATTTGTCATTCTGCCTAGGGCTTGCTGCACAGTCTGAAGTCAGTCAAATGCATCATCCATTCCATCAATTAGCAATATTTGCAGGGCCAACATTGTGTGACGATGGGGACATTCGCCAGAATCTCTTCTACCTGCACCTTATCAGAAGTGATAATTTTAAGGGCAAACAATCCTTTCTGTATATACATGTGTGTATATATTTATACATGCATAAAGATGCCCTCCTTGATTCTGCTTAACCTGTCTCCACTAAAAAAAAAGGATCTGCTGACATCCCTGGATTTAGTCTCCTTCCTCTAACACATTTGATGTCTTCTCTACAAGTATTTACACAAACTCAAATTCTTAGTAAGCTGTTTTGATAAGTTTTCAACACTTCTATGCACATATGGACTTTAGAGATGCTGGGCAGATTATTTTAAATATTGTTCCCTACCACCATCCCACCTGTCTTTACAGTAACTCAAACTTGAAGTCATTCAAGCTATCTTCTGCTCATTCATGATGACATCCTCTAGAAATACGTGTATTTGCCCTAGGTACCTTATCTAAGATATATGCCATTCAATCCAGCACATGTTAAATCATTTATCTAATTTTCGATGCATTTGGTTATCATCTTTTTTTTTTTTTTTCTGCTTGAAACATTTGCATCATATCTACAATTTTTATGAACTTTCCTGGATGTTCAAGCTGCACCCGTCCATAGGACATCTGAACAAGTTTTCTGTCTGAACACAATTATATATAATCATCTCCAAAGCTAAGCACTCCACGCTACCATCTCTTCTCTCCCTCTCCTCCCCCTAAAAAAAGAGCAAGAAAAATAATGACATCTGTAGGTTCAGAATTGCAGACCAACTTCACAGTATCATCTGAGATTGCAAAGAAGGTAGAAAAGATCTGCTTATGTTCTGAAGCAGTCAGATGTTGTGCTTCTACTAATATTTATCTTATTAAAATTAAAAAAAAAAAAAAAAGCTTTTCCCAAAAATTAACTTAATAAGGAAAGATAGTCTTTTCATCAGTTTTGAATACAGCAGTTTTTCTGGTTGTATGGCAATGAACACTGCCAAAGTATTTTGCTTAGCTCACACAAGTTAAATGGAAAATGAACTTCTGACAGGAAAGTTTTATAACAGTGAAGAAAACTAGATGACCTGACTTCATGCTGAAGTCTCTAACATTTTAATAAGAGGCTTTTGGAACAGTAATAGCAAGAAGTAATTGTTTTGTTTTGTTATGAATTAAGTGAAAATAATTTAAAGGCATAATGAAAGTAATCAACAAACATGACACACTCAATTGTTTAACACACTATGGGGCATTTTTCAGTAGAAACTTCTGTTCTCAGCTCAGAGAAGAATTTCAGTGGGAAAACTCTTACCAGCTGTAATAAGTGTATTCATTTTCTTCACAATTTATACCAGAGGAATCACTTGTACTATATTCAAATTGCTTTGTCACTGTGCTTTGATTTGCAGATGCAATTAAAAATAATAAACAGGTAAGTTTCCCACACTCCCAAAGATGACCTAACAGAACACTGCAACAAAAAGCTCAGTACTAGAAAAATCTGAGAAGTGTTACGATGAAAATCTTTTTAAAGTTGATGAGATTTAAAAGGATTTCTTGACATCATTCCACTGTGAGGGCAAAACTGCTGGCATGAGCTTTTTATCATCTGGGCTCTTTCAGGTTAATTGATTTCTGTAGCCCCTTTTGTTCTGTCCACAGAGAAAAACAATGACCTCTAATGAAAAATGCATGCATGCACTCAATATCAGAGGTATTTTCTAACTGTCACTGGACTCAACCTGAGCTTATCAAATCAAGTTTCAGTGAAGTATTGATGGCGTTATATAACAGGAGAGATGAAAGAAATCTGAAACATTGTGTTCTGAGCTGCCCAGGCATTAACAGTCTTCTGCCCACACCTTTCCCATTCTCTCCCATCTCTACCTAATTCAAGGGTGAGAGGTGGGGGATGTTTCTTAAAAGTAGAAAACTTTTTTGTTGTTGTTGTTTAAAGAATATGACCTATCAGGAAAAAGGAAAACGGATGCTACATTCTGTTTTGTGCTTTAATCAAAGGAGGGACAAAAGACAAGTCAAATCCATTTAATATGGCAAAATACACCAGCACTTCAAAAATCTTTGGAAGGGCTTCAGAGATGACGCAGATGTTTTATTTGTCCATTTCCAAAAGATGAAAGGATGCTACAGAGCGCAAAACATAGATTTCTAGATCTCTAGTCTCCAACAAAACAGAGTTTTATCACTGGATTTACATTTGCTCTGCATTTTAGCTTTCAGTATGCCAACTGCACGTTAAACACAGACTGGAAACTAAACACTGCCTGCAAAATCAGGTAGCAAAAAAAAAAAAAAATCAGGTGTTAGGAATAGGATATTAGAGGTCTAACCCCTTCTCCAAAGCTTCTGCTTTATCAGAAAAATTAAAATAAAGGAATACGACAGAACTGAGAGCAAAACAGGTTGCAGAAGTATGAATATATTCAAAATCTAAATATATATGTAGTTGAAAATCTATGAAGAGCTATTAAAAATGAAGTTATAGTTTTTGGCAAAGGGGAACCGTGGAAATAATATTGCAGGTTCTACTGCCCTTAGCAAACCCTCCAAAAACACAAATACTACCATACAGTCTCGATCCAGACAAAGACTGAGGGTGGCACAAAGTTTTCCATAGCAAGGACATTAAAATTAATGTAGGTAGAATCACCAGATGTCAGCCAGATTTGCATCTGGCCTTAAAGTCAGTCAGGTCAACAGGCTGATGTGAGCTGATACAGCACCTGAGAATACAGCCCTGTATTTTCACTGCAGAGAACAATAAGTTATCTTCAAATTACTTGTTTTGATATATATATATCAAACACAAGATGTTTCCATACCACAGATACGGCATCACAAGAGGTAATGTGAAAATCTGAAGGAACACTCCTATGCCTTCCAGGACTACCATACCAAGTTCCAGTTTCAAGGCAGAAAGATGTATATACTCCTGCAGTGACTGCATTGTGTACACTTACGAAACAACCATACAGCACACATGCAAAACACACTAGCCTGAGACTACTTCTAAACAGTAAATGCATTCAGGAAACATTAAATGAAATGCAAACTCAAACTCTCTACATGAAGCATATCTGCATGGCAAAATGTGAGGGTCTTTCCTCTCTGCTATGAGAAATAAGAACAATCCCACCTGGTGCATCATGTGCAGAAGGATGATATTTATTGTTTTCGGACTCCACAGAGGAACATGTTAGAAGCAAAGCACAGATACTGCAAAGCTGTTAGGTACTGCAGTTATGATTCTGATGAAGTTATGATATTTTGGATGCTGCTGTACACATGAAGTTTACTGAAACATAATGGAACTCTAAGATTATTGCATAGATAGTTTGGAGTTAAATATCTATAAGGTAGGGCTTCTACATTTACCCACTCCCTGTGGTCCCTGCCATCAGGGATTTCATTCATAGGCTAACTAACAGGCCATCTGAGCCTGAATCTTGAACTTCTGCACAGAGACATTGCCATTCTTTTTCAAGGCCATGAAGTAAAGCGATAGGGAGCACTCCAAGTCTTGATTAAGCAAAAGCATTTGTGGAGATGAATCAACATGTTTTTTTGTTTGTTTGTTTGTTTGTTTGTTTTTTAAATGCTCTCAGCTACGCCAGATACATTTCCATTGATTCCAGAGAACTCAACCTACACGAGCCAAAGGTTGGCTGTGATCCAGAGTCTAACTTATCCACGTGGCAGAAGCTGGTTTCCACTTCAGGGTAGGCAGTACCTTGCTCCTGCCACACTCAACGCAACTCCCTGTCTCTGTACAGGCTGACAAAACACTAGAGTGGCAAAAGAGGATGAATACTTGTTTAATTTCATCAGCTCATTCCAGTAAGTCTCACAAAACCATCATGAAAAGCATGAATGACAGGAGTTATCAGGGACCACAGGGATGCACAGGGGTCTGGAGCATTCAGGGTAAGAAAAAGAGCTGGACCTGTTCAACCAGGAGAAGACTAAAGGAAGGAAATCTGTTTTCAGTCTCTGAATATTTAACTGGCCATTATAAAAAAGAGACAGGCTTCTCAGTGGTGTTTTTAAAGGAAAAAGAAAAATGAAAGTTCATCATGAGATGGTGCAGCACTCTGGGCAATCTCTGTCCTTGAAGAGATGCTACACACAAGTGCACACAGCACTGAGCATCCCGACCCAGCTTTGAGGGTGTCTCTGTCTTGAGCTGGAGATGGACTATATGGCACCCACAGGTCTCTTCCAACCTCAATTATTCTACACTTCTAAATTCAAACTTACATGAAGTCTTACACACTGATTTTCCTGATGGAAATAGAGAGAGAAGCAGTGATGGGTACTGAAAGGGTTGTGCATGTGATTAAAAATTAAAGTGAAAAATGCTAATCAAAGGGAATGAGGGGAATAATTATTTGCTCTCATTTTCAGTAAATTCATGCCACGTCCTAAATAAGATGAAAGGGAAAACAGAAATTCCTATTATTCTTTCAAATATGAAGAAACCAGCCTGTCACTGTCCTTCCCTGTTTCTTGGAACAGTGTTGGCTTATTTCTTTTTTCACTATTTTAAACAGAACAACAAAACGTTGGAATTTACTCTGCAAAAGCAAAGGAGGTGATGAAAAAAACATCTTTCAGGTCAATAATTCTTTGGGTTCAGATTAAACATTTTGCACCTTCAGGCCTCAAACGAAGTGAAACAAAATACATTGTTGGTGTGTACAAAACGAAAAGGGAGCAATCAAACTGCATGTACATTCCAACTGATGGGTACAAATAGGCAAGGAAAAATTAGCAGGATTAAAAACAGTGACAGACGGTCCCAGACTCTTCTGTTAAGTCCTCTGTATTTGTGTGTAGGCGTTTGTTGCAAAGGTAGCAAGCAAAAGGCTTGAGGGAATGAACGTGCACATTCCCTTGCTAAATCTTAGCACAATGTCAGTGTCAGGCACTTGCTCTGTTGGACACTGTAGGTAGTACAATATATAAATATATATATATATATATATATATATATATATATATATATATAATATAAATAGTTACAATTAGCCACAAAACTTGCAGTATCAGCAAAACAGAAGTATCAGCTTGTGCAGACGACAGCTAGGTCAAGCCAGGAATTTTATAGAATCATAGAATCTAGGAATTTTATGATCACAGGTCAGATTTGTTGCCGGATTCCCTCAAAACAAGAAGAAAAATAGCTTCTGATACTGAAGTAAAAGTTCCTCTTACATCAGAATACACATATACAGACAACCAGCTGTCATTTGCAGAAAACCATGCAACTAGATACGGCTAAATTCAGCCCCATGTTGAACTGGGTCACATTAAACCAGCAGAGCCACATTCTGCTGCCAGTAAAATCAACACAAGCAGGAAAGCCTATGTATGACAAGCGTTAAGAGTCATTTGATAACAAGTTCATCACAATTTGTAATAGAAATGAAGGTTAAATGCTGTGATGGATGTAATCTCTGTTTCTCAATGTGCGGCTCCGATCTGAATTCTTTTATACAGACTGAACTCCTACACGATTCAACTCAGGATCAGGTTTTGTATTAAAACAACTCAAAACGTTTAGAAGAAATAAATAAAAAAGACAATGGGAGGAAGCGTAACCCAGGTGGGAAGCTGGCTGACACTGATTTGTGTGCATTTCTTCCTGCTATATGGCAGTCCACTCCATGTCAGTGAGATTAATAATAGAGTAAAATAACTCTTGGTGTGTGTATGAATCACATAAATGCTTGTGCTGGGGAAGGACCTTTCTTCTGGTTTATCCAACACATATAAATCACTGGCTTTTTTGATGCAGGCAGTGAGAAAGGAAGAGTTCTGTTATTCCTACGCTTGTCAAAGACTAAAGGATCAGTAAGATCCCAAGTGGGAGTACAGGCATTTTCATGTGTCTCTGGTAAAATTAGCTACTGCAGATTTTATGGACCAAGCAACAATACGCGTTTACGTGTCCTGAGTTAGAAAACAACCCATTGTTTTGAAACTAAGCTCTTTACTACAAGTCAGGTTTACATGACGCAAATAGCAACTGGATTTTATATTTGACAGCACATACACTCTTCTAGCAGATATAAAATATTAACTGTAAATCCTAGACATTTGTCATTTTTGTAACACTTCTATAAAAACATTGTATAACTGAGTGTTGATTTTTCTCCGTATTTGAACCCTTATTCTTTTCTTATTTTTCAGTATATGCAAAGAAATTAAGAAATTATTGATTTCCCCTTTAATCCTAAATAGGTAGCCCCATTAAGGTCAGCTCCTCTAGATGAGAATTTGACTCTCAATCAACCGTAGCATCACTTTAGTCCTATACCAGCATTATCTCATGGGTACTGGACCCAGCTACTTTCTTGTTTACTAAAATGCCAGTGCTTTAAGACTGAGCTATTTAATTTTCATGGAATCATAGATTATATAAAAGTAACGCAGCCATCTGTTTGGGTTCAATTTATATTAACATGGGTGTGTTTTCTCGCCTTATTGACATGAAGTTATGACAAAATTCTCTTCAGACTGCATATGTGAAAGACTTTTTTTTTTTAATCTTACTTCCTAACTAACACAGAAAAGGACATTGCAGAGAAGACGTGACGTTTTCCTAACATTTGCATTTCATTGTGAGAAAACATCTACAAAGAAAATCTACATGTACTCCATTTTGGACAGATAGACTCCTACAGCAAATGTAGTACAGCAAAGGAACTTAGCTAGCGCTTTTTTTATTTTGAACAAACACTGGTTGTCTATCAGATTTCCATTTTTACCAGCATCCCATTGCATTTAGATGTTCAATTAAGTGAATGCAAGGTTTCCCACTGGTTATTCTCATTCACTGCAATGGATGTTCCATCTGAGTGTGTGTCACTGTCAAAGTGAATGTCTTATACATGTCTCTATTTTAAAACTGTTCAGCAACTCTGCTGATGCGCAGAAAGTATTAGGATAGGGATAAAAAAAACCCAGCGTGTTCTCCCTATTTATTTTGCTAACATTGTAAGAACCAGACAAACCGTGTTTAGGATGCAGACCCCATTTTTTCCTGGGCCACTGTAAACACAAATGCAATCTTTCTTTTCTGCAATGCACAGAGATACGCCCCTGCCCAGGTGGAAGGCTTTACACTTTGCATTGTGCATCACTGAGTAAGGGCTTGGAGAGTTCTTATTTTACTAGGGCTGACACTGGATGAGGATGCAGACAACACAATACGTCTTCATGGAGTAATCTAAAAGGTTACTCTCAGGTCCTGCCTGGAGTCTCATATCTAGGCAGCTGGGGAATGCAGAGCAGAAACCTGCACCGCAGTCAGCCAAGCATTAGCTGCACAAAAGGGTACTTCAGGAGTAAGGAATTCAGAACCAACAACCCTAAATTAAATGAGGAAGGTAAGTGAGAGCCAAGCTCTTTTGGAAATCCCAGGGGTAAAGACCTTGAATGAAATATGGTCTTTATTTAACACTTCTCAGTAGTACAGCAGCTAATTTTGACTCCATAGGATAGCATTTGTTCACTACTGCTACAGATAAAGCTGGTTTTAATGAAGGTGTAACCTGTTAGTATTTAGAAAACATTTAGTTTTACTGATACTCTACACTGCAGAACACAAAAGACTTTGTGACACTTTCCAAAAAGCCTTTCCTCACTTTTCTGCTATTTCCACTTATTTTCCTTTTGCAGATTTGTAAAAACTAATTTAAAAAAAAAAAAAATGCAGAAATTCATCACAGCTCCCCAGAAGTGTTTCTTTTTTTTTTTTTTTTGTCAACACTTAATGATAATATCTTGCCAGAAGTGGAACTGAAAATACACTGAATTGCAGAGAGAGAAAAGGAGGAAATTAAGTGATCTGCATGTGAGACTGATTTTTTAATGCCTTTTTTCCAGATCCATTAAACGTGCAAATATTTCAAGACCCATTAATCTGTAATAAAGTTTGCTTGATTGGTGACTGTTTTCGTGCAAGTAAAGAATCTTTCTATATCAAGTGTAAAAAAATAAATAAATGAAATCCTTTTAGCAGGTGGAGGGAGAAAGTCTGTGCTGGGTTTATATTACAATTTCAATCCTACAAACACTTCTGGTACCACATATTAAAGAGCAATCCAACAACATTATTAGGCAGCAGATGTCAGCATAAGCCTTTGACAGGATGGGCATGTACCAATGGACATTAACAAACAGATATTGGTACAACAGCTTTGAGTCAAACTTGAAATTGGATTGTAGTGGGGGAAAGACACCCTAAATTTACTGCTCATGGAAATAGATCCTTCTGAAAAGCAACTTAGCAGCCTTGGTACTGCATAGGGACTCCTTTCAAATATACTTTTCAGTGGGGTACAATTTCTTAAATTATCCTTCAGAGCGGCCCTCTCAGTAGAAGCCAGATCTAAACGTCACAATTCAAGTTGAAACATCAATAAAAATACTCCATACTCAAGTTTGCCATACATTCTGCAGTCTGTAAACATGTGCACTTGACTCCAAATATTTCTCAGAGTTTCCCCCCCTCTGTACTGCCATATTGCTCTTCTGACTCCTGGAGATGTGACTAGGTGAGACAACACACGAATGGCAGGAGTTTGTCAGCTCACAGTTGCTTTCATGCCCTCCCAGTTTGTTTTTCAGTTTGGATGTCAAATCAACCCCTATTTTTGACCAATTTGTGAATTACCATTTATTTTTACCTTAAGGTGCAACTTTGCACAAAAGATGCTGGCTCTGCTTCAAACAAATATAATCTTGGATTGGTGCTACAAGCAAACAACACCAGGGTGGTGTTAAGAATAAAACCCTCTTCAGCTCTGCAAAACATCAGCAAGGCTTGCCTTCTCTGAAACATGCTTTTCAGATCCTTCAGGTGCAGATATCATAGGAACTTTTTCTGTTGTTTTTTGTTTGTTTTTAATATAAGCAGGAGCAGAGAGCAGAAGTAAGTGCAAAAGTTCTAGGGTACACACAGCACCTTGACTTCACTGCACTGGGAGTAGCAGCACTGCTGGGCTACGTTCTAAGGCAATCATTTGGGTGAAATTTCTCTGGATCGAGCTGGAGCTTCCTACAAAAGTAATGCTTGTGAACGTAGCCCACCACAGAATGCTTCAGCTTACACATTTGGTTTTTATGCACTGGCATCTTTAACTACTAGATAAATGTACTGCCTATGCGGTATTGTGTCACTCTATTCTCAGCTTCCCATCAATGGGAAGGCCTTGCTCTGCCCATCAGACCCTAAATTTATAGCCCGGTTCCACCTGACCCACCTCTAATGCAGAACAGAAGGCAAATTAAAAGCAAGGAAAGGATGATGGGAGAAGAAAACAAAAAAGGAAGATGGGAGGTGAGCAAACGTGAAAGATAAAGCAACTGATAGGATGAATTCTGTCCATATTTTAACTGAGAATTAAGTAGGGCAACTCTTAGAGATGAGCTATCAACCAGGCACTTTTTAGCAGTCTGCAAGACTGTCACATCATAAGGAATACGTTCACTTCTTTACTAATTAACCCAACAGACATTTCACAGAACAGAGAGGGAAGAGCGTAGTATTTTTTTAAATCCAAAGGAACTTCCTTGCACTGTTATACACTGCTATCCAAATTCCATACTTTGAATTCCTATCACAAAACGCCAGATTCATTTTTGGATCTCATCCAGACATCTCACCTGAAAACTGACCTCATTCTCTTGTGGTTGTTTCTCCCTTGCTGTTTCCTCATAGAATGAATCTGCTCCTTTAATGCTTCCTAAATGTGACAGTGCTGTGGCTGCAGCATCTTGCTGTGCCTGCTCTGGAGTTCCTTTTGTCTTGCATCGCATGCTCTTCTCCCTGTGTGCTTCTCCCCTTAGCAAGGTCAGCTTTGGAGACCACTGCCCCAACCTGCTTCTGAACTGAGCCTTTTCTCTCTTCAGACCTGAGTATACCACTAATTTTTTTTTTCCTTTGTTCTGCCTTTGATCCTAGTATTTCTGTTGTTCTTGTGATACCAGTGTGTTTAGTAGAGATTTGAGCAACGTGAAACAATCAGTTAATTTTGTCTTCAATTAGGCCTATTTTTACATATGGAAAGGTTAATGAGGCTAATATTTGTCCTGTACCTAAAGTTACTGATAATTTTATTTTGACAAAATGATTTCATGCTCTCAGCATACGCCTCATGTATTTAAAAAATCATCCATAGTGTGTAGATCAGTGTGAAAGAAACTGTTTCATCCACATAAAACTATCTGGAAGGTTATTTACCTGATAATGGCACCCACACCGAGCTCTACAAGTGCAACAAACATACCACATTTTTATTTACTCCTCTACATGCCCTACATGGAAACAAAATATTAACTCTCTGAATCTAAACCTATCATATGCATTTGATGTCAAGTCTTCTCAGATCTCAAGTACTGATTATTTTTCCACAGAAAATGCATCATCTTTACTCAGTTAAACTTATCTGAATGAAGCTTTTTATCTGGCTGTACTTTGTGCTTCTGCATACTAATCCTCATGCAGGTGGACCACTTCTGATACAGCTGTGCTCCTCTAGCACCACACACCATCACCTACCTCTGCCACACACCACCAAACCCTTCTACTTCTGTAAAAGCAAGTGTTTGCTGATGCTCACGCCCTAGAAAAGAAATTCAGATTCTGTGTTCCTTAGGCAATTTTTATTTCTTCAAATAGAATTTTGTTAAAAAGCAAAAACAAACCCCACAGAGTGACATCAGGCTATTTTTACAGTGTTCTTCAATTTGAAACCTGGAAAAATAGGACTGCAACTCTTCTCATCCTCTGTGTGTAGATGTGTGTGTGTGAGTGCTGTAACGATGGCATTTTTTGAGATGTTTCTGGAAAAATGAGGGTTTCTGTTTGTTAACTTAGACTATAAATTATTTTTCAAATGGCTTGTTTTAGTGACAACCCAAGACTTTGGCAAGCCTCCTCTCCTCTGTTGTATCATAGATAAAGAGAATTGATTGCAGCTCATGGACTGCATCACTGGGCTCTGTATCACTATAAACGACAGATTTAAGTCTTCTAGGTGGAAAAAAAAGAAAGAATGAGGTGATAGAGACTCCAAGCTGAGAACTCAAGTAAGCATCAAAAGAATTAATCAGCTACAGAGGCAAGGAGAATGAAACAGGAGAACCTATCTGAGAGGACTAGGAGTAAGCAGGAGCTTTTTAATCAGAAAAAAATAGAAGGTGGTTTGAAAACAAGAGAAACAACTGAGAAGTAGTAGCAGGGTGCTGGGAATTAGAGACTTGAGCCCCTTACTTCTCTCTGTCTCTGCCCAAAGAAAGGCCTCTGAACTCTCCCATTGCCCTACCACCATTCTTAGTTGGTACAGTGCTGTTTAGATGTTTTCAAAGTGCTTGTCCTCACCAGTCCTCAATTTCACAGCATCTTAAAGATGCTCCTCTGCTACAGATACAGAAGAATATTACTGAGAAAACAAAGGTAGAGCAGCCAAGAAGAGGGACAGGCTACTTCCCACATTAGCTTTCTTGTTGCACAAATGGAACTCGAGAAATATGCCACATGTATCTTTATCATAGGACCATGTTTTACGCAACTCTCAGATGGATAAACTCCAATTAGCATTACAAAACTATTCATCTGCTTTTCCAAGTCAGCCATTGGTTTAAGATTCTGGCAACTATTGACTAACCAGCTATTCATCAGGTCAGGATCAAACAAGCTCATATTCAAGAACAGCACAGGCTCAGCACCACACAGCATGGATGCTGGAGAATTTTCCCTAACCTCTCCAGAACCCCAATGTTTGAAACATTCAGGACTGGAAACTCCACACAGCTGACCTTGCAGCTGAGCCCAATGAACTAAACCAGGAAAAAGTTCCCCAGGGAAAACACTCTCCATCCTGAAGCAGTAGAGCCATCTGCTACCTTTCTCCCCCACTACTCTTCAATTCCTGAAGCGAGTAGGACTGGCATTGTAATCAGTGACTTCTGCCATAGGTTTTGGTAGGGATGAACTCTACTGTGCATGTTTTAGGCAGGTGGAAGAATCCAGTTGCTATCTCTAAGTGAGTTCAGAGAGCCACAGCTGTCTTCCTGGAGGAAGCTGCATGGGTGAATTGGAGGCTTCAAATCTATTTGGTGCTTGGAAACATGGCAAAACATTCCCTCATTTCTTTGCAAGATTAGTTAAGCAGAAGGAGATGCCAAAGCTACTTGGGACGGTTGCTGATACCCCAACATCTCTCCTATACACACCGTTTAAGTCTCACTTTCAGTTTGTCACAGTATGAAGGCAGCACTGTGCTGCAGAGCAGCTGTGGACCACTCATGGTAGCCCCACCAAACACCAGTCATGGGCAGACCTTGGTTCAGGAGCATTAGTTCTTTGATGATACAAAAAGGCAAGAGAAAGGATCTGTTGGAGGGCAAGACACAGCAAAGAAAGAGTTGAGTTCCAAGCCCAAGAAGTAGCAACAGATACTTTTCTCTTTTTTACTTCTCAGTGAAAGCTCTGAAGAGACAGACAGTTCTCAGGAAACCACTTTCACAGATAATAGTTGAGGAACAGGCATGTACCCAAGAACTAAAAAAAGGAGATGGGCAAAAAATAAAAGTGAGAAGATGAAACTGTCAAGCAAGAATAGAGGAACAGGTCACCTTGGTATTGATGATACTTTGGTCAGTGAATGTGGCAATATTGATTCCCATAAAACTGAGGAAACAGCACTTTTATGCTGTTTCTGATGATCCGATGGAAGCTAAAGGGGAAGACATGGTGACTTACAGCATCATGGCTGTTATTGCATATGGGGAGAAAACTGGAAATGAGGATTTCCTTGCTTCACGTAACAAGAAAATCTTCAAAAGGAATATAAAAGGAAAGAGCTTTGGCCATTTCCTCTTCCATTTCTTACACATTTGGCAGCCAGACTACTGCAGTCTACCTCTATGTTTTACACTTCGTATTAGAAACCAAAAGGATCAAAAGCAATTAACATTTTAAAAACAGCTACTCTTTGGGCTGGTTGGAAGGGTCATGCAGTAGCTTCAGTCAGATCAAAGGGCACACAGACAGTATATGTCTGAAAATCACTTGTAAATTTTGAGACAAAAAGGGAACACACCCTCGATATCAAGGAAAGATGGGGAATAAGGGGCTTAAATTGCAAATAAAGATTTTATTAAGTGAGAATAGAACTTTCTGACTGGAGTTACCCTAAAATGAGCTGTACAATTTCTTAGGTAAGTGCAAAATCTCCAACATTAGCTATTTTCAAAAGCAGGCAAGAAAAGCATTGCTATGGAATAATTTAAGTACAGCTGATTCTGCTTTGCTTTAGAAAAATGGGCCAGATGACCACTTGTGCTCCCTCTTTTCTGCAATTTCTGTGACAGAGAGAAAAAAAGAAAGGTAAGTAAGTTCAAGTTTATATACTACACCCTGAAGCTAGAAACAAATCAGGTCTGCAGAGTTTAAACCATTGCATTCACATAAGAATTTAGTGACTTCTGACTGGTTTTGTTTGCCAACAAACAAACAGCTTAGCAAACAGCTCTTCACAAATGGAAGTGCCTCTTCCAATAAAGACTCAGATGTTGGAGTCTGTCATAACACTTTAATGGGTTCAGTGTGCTACATTTGAGCATAACATATGAGGGGCCAAAGTTTTAAACCACTGGACAGTGATTTTCTTTCAAGAGCCTGAGGTTTCTAGAGCTACATCATCACACTTGCAGGCAGGCGGAGTACACATGACATGTCTTTCATGAATGCATTCCAATTCCCCATTCAGTTCTTCAGAGCCATTGTTTCAGTTACAGCAGAGCACATGGTGGGCCTAGAATTGTCAAATTGCCTTCTTGGGAGTTATCTTCCAATTTATGGCAACTCCTCCCTTGCAATAACTTTAATCACTAGTTACTCCTCCAAAGGTCCTAAAGCATTTACTACTTGAACTTCTGGTGTAACCATGTAGTCAGCTAACAGAAAGCTGAACATCTAGTAGCACACCAGTTGGAATTTCAAAAGCTACTTCAGCTCCCAGGAGCGGGCCTTACTGAATTCAGATGTGTTGTGACAACTCTCAGTCTGTGCAGCTAAAGGTGTTAGGTTATGATGGGGAGGTATGAGTGGTAACCAGTGTTTCAAATTGGGTTGGCAGTTTTAGTTCAAGCTTTCAGAGGAATCCAGGGACACAAACTCAGTGTTTTCATCCAAGTCAACTTGTCCTCAGGATTGACTGAGCCAGCTTCAGTTACAAACACATCTGCTCAGTTTTCAGTATAAGCAGACGTTGAAACACATCAGTGTTTCATTTACTTTTATGACTAGCATGTAGGCTCCTGAATTGCTCTGATGCTTTTAAAACTCTAAACCAGATCCTTCAGCTGACTGTTGGCAGCAGCCAGCAGATGCTGCAAGCTCAGCACATCTATGCTTCCCAAACAGTGGGGGAAAAGTCATTGAAGAAATGCAGGGCAGAACAGTGTAGTGTAGAACTACTAAAGTCTGTGGGGCATTCTTGCATAAAAATAAGGCTGCCATGGCACACATGCTACTGAAAGTACTGCATTCCAGTTGTCATGAAAAAAATGGAGTGACCAATAATTATTTCTGGTTGTTCAAATCCTGTCTCTTTTTGAGAAATGGCTTGGTCCAGCCCAGTATGAACAATCACCTTCTTCCTCTCATTAGCACTCTAAGCTCATGATTTCATCCTTTCTTTAATTTAGGCTATTTTGTAATGTCACTAACATATCAAGACATCGCTACACTTATCTCACTCATTTCCACAGTGTAAAGGAATCTACAAATTTTGTGGAATCCTACAAGGAAAAAAGAACATTACTGACATTACCAAGTCTAACATGAAAAATACCAGAAGTCTACTGTATCACAGATGAATAGCACTTGTTTTTGTAACTAGGAAAATAACATCAAATGACACAATTGTGGAACTGTCAGATTAAGCACTTCTAATGCAAGACAGCTAGACATGTCCAATAGGATCTGTTTCTCCATCAGTTACTCAGCTTTTTTCATATAAATAGTAAGCAGTCAGGTATACAGATGTGTACACTACCTAGACCACACAACTAAAATTTCTCCTAGATGACAAAGAAATGAAGATAACGGGTGCATCATTACAAAAACAGTTACCATAGATAAAGGCTCACATATCGTAGCCATTCCATATTTTTAATATAGCTACCACGCAATAACAAATAATAGAAACTATTTATAAATGCGTTATAAACCCAGTTGACTGTAAGAACACACTAAGAAAACTGCAGGTGCTCAAATCCAATATAAGTAACAAGATAAAACAACTCAGAATGTGTCTGAAATCTCTTTAAGCCAGCACGGTATTACGTACTCGTCACAGAGCCATCCTGTTCACACCATCAAATAGCAGACTTTTAATTCCTAGACTTCTAAGTCCTGAAATTTAATCTATCCAATAACAAGTTACTCTCTATATAAACAAATATATATATATATATATATATATATATATATATATTTAAAGGGGGAAGGGGGTAATGGAAGGCAACATAATACGAGCTGAATTTGCCCCCAACACCAGAACCTCAGGTATTCAAGTCAAGGTGTGCTTTGTGTGTTTCTACAGATGTCCTGTAGCTGAACACCCGGGAGCAGTACATATGATTTTAAGACCTAAACCTATGATTTACCAGATACAGCAACAATACCAGCAAACGACACCGACAAAGCCTGCAGGAAACAAATGGCATTTGCAGATCTCTGCTCCAACTACTGTCCCAGCTGAGCTTACATAATAAAATCTCCAGATCTGATAAAAAAAAAAAATAAAGAATTTGTGTTTTATCTGAAAACAGACACAATTGATACCCTCAAGAAAGACAATGCATCACAACTTCGGTATTGAAAAGTCCAGTACTTTATGACCTTGTAATCTAGGCAGGAGCATTGGAAAGAGAAAGTCCATCACCTGACTGTAACAGTCTCAACAATTAGATTCATAAATAACGGTATGACTACATAGGAGTGTTTTTAACATATAAATTGTGATTTTTATTCCCTAAGAGCACCTCAGAGCTCAGCGCACAGCACGGAGGCAGCAAGCGATTTCTGGTCAGGGAGATCTGAAAAACACTGGTCATAAAGTCATCTCTTCTAATTCTGCAGAGCCCTGTGACAGCAACACACAACAACAACGACACAGAATGCCGGCTAGAGGGGCACCGAGGCTTCATCAGCCCACAGAAAGGCTGGCAGGCCACTCGCTGGCTGCTTTGAGGCCGAGAACAGCTTCGTAACATAACAACCTTGCTGGTACAGATGCTGCACGCAGTCACATGCGGATGCTTTCCTGCGTGGTTTGATGCCTGTGTCCATGGTCCTGTCTGAGGCACACAGCAGCTGAGCAAGCATTGAAGCGGAACGCTTACAGCTATTGCCTTCCATTAGCAAAGATCTTTCCTCAGAAACTTGGAAAACCCTCCCGACTTCGCTTCTCGCTCGGCTCCTAGAGAGAGCGCTGCAAGAAGAACCGGCACCGAGCTTCCTAAGCAATAAACCCGGTCTGGCTAACCGACGCTTCGGCCAACGCCAGGGCGTTCAGAAGAGATGTCCACAACTCCAGCAATCGCTGCGGAAGGCTGCGGGCCGCCCCAGCCCTTCTCCGCTTCCCACGGCGTGCCACCGGAGGGGCGGCCAGGCCGGGAGAGCGGGGTTTTAACCCGAGATGAGCCGGCGTGGATATTAAAGGAAAGGCAATCCTCTTAGGCGGCGTGTCTGCGGCGGAGAGAGGAGGCGAACCTTTCGTGTAACAGCGGAGGGCTGCAGCCCTGAGCCCGCTCGGCCTGTACCCGCGGGGAGCCCCGATGGACGCGGAGGGGACGCACGGACGGCGGTGCGGGCCGGACCGAGCCGGGCAGCCGCTACCTGGACCCGGTTCGGTGCCCGGGCTCCGAGCGTTGCTGCGGCGCGGTGGGAACAGGGCCGGTTATGTAACCGCGGTTCCGGCCGCCCGTTGCAGGGGGACACCGGAGCTGCTCCGCTCCGCTCCGCCCGCCCCTCGCTCAGGCTGCCTCTCCCCGGCACCCCCCTCCCTCCCCGCCCCGCACCTTCTCCTGGGCGCGGTTGAGGCGTTTCTGGACGTTTTTGGCGAAGATGCCCGTCTTCATGTCGGCCATGGCTGGCGGCGGGGGGAGCGGGGTGGGGGAAGGCGGGCGAGGCAGAGCCCGGCGGCGGAGAGCGGCGGAGAGCGGGGATGGATGGAGGGAGGGAGGGCGAGGAAGAGGAGGAGGAGGAGGAGGAGGAGGGCCTTAAAGACGGGGCCGGGAGAGGCGGGGCTGCCGGCGCCTCAGGTGAGCGCTGGCCCCGGGAGGCGGCCGTTGGCCCCTCGGGACGGGCGGCATCCCGTCGTTGGGGTTTTTCCGCAACGTAACAAAAAATACAGAAAGGAAAGGTCCGAGGACACGCAGCGGTTTTCAGAAGCCGACCGGTGCCGCCCTGCTGGGGGACTGCCGGCCTCCAAGCATTCCAGCATCCGTCTGGGGGACGAGAGGAAATGGTTTCAAACTAACAGGGGAGATTTAGACTGGATATACAGGGATGTATATATATGATAAAGGTGGTGAGGCACTAGAACGGGTTGCCACAGAGATGTGGTGGATGCCCTGGAGATACTCATGGTCAGGCTGGAGGGGGCTGTGAGCAACCTGAGCTGGCTGTAAGTGTCCCTGCCCATGGAAAGGGAGTTGAACTAAATGGCCTTCCAACTCAAATGGTTCTATGATTCTATGATAGTGGGGTGACCCACACCCAGGGCTGGGCCACACGCAGATGAAAACAGCTCAAAATCAGCCTTACTTGCTACTGTGGTGCCAAATTCCCTGCTGGCATTTATTGCTGTTGTCTGGCCAGGCACGGGAGTTCCCTGAACCAGAGAGCAGAATGCAGTGACAAACACTGCAAATCAAAACACTGAGGAGCTCCAGGCTCCGAGTCTGTGCCTGTTTTCTTCTGTAGAGCTGTTCTATATTTGCAATACTTCCCATTGATTTTTCAGATAGGTGCAAAACACAAGCCAGGAGGTCATTCCCTGTGCCCACCAAAAGACAACATCTCCTATAGCCAGAAAGTCAAACTATATTTAATGAAACCTTGTCCTTCTGACTCTGGTCCAGTCACAGACCTGCATCACACATTTTCCTGCAATATTAGGAAGGAGAATTAACATACCAACTGCAGCAGTAAAAACATTTAGTACAAACTTGTGACCCAAGGTACTTCATTCTTATGTAAGAAACTTTTAAAAACAGAAAACATTCACAAAACAAAAGCAGAAATGCAAGGAAAACGCATCATTGCAACCAAGGAAAGCTTTTTTTTTTTTTTTTTTTCCTAAAAAGTCTCTTACAACATTGTTAGACTGGTGAAAGATCAGAACAAAACCCCAGCATACCTGTGGCTCTCCAGTTCTTTGTAGTAATGTTTGACATTTTCTTTAGTGTTTGTCTTTCTGGCCGGTATAAACTCCAAAAGGATCATACCACTTTAATGCTAAAAAGCCCTTCAGAAGAAGTGCCCTAACTTTGTGTACTCATGCATTTTCCTCAACAAAAGATGGTTAACATGATACATATCACCAGCAGAGTATATCTGGTTGTGGGGCTGCATGCAGGCTACTGGGGGAATAAAGACATTCTCCCATGCCTTTTAGTCCCCAGATGTCTGATCTAGCAATAGTAGATCCCACAGTGCCAAGCCCAAAAATGCTTTTTCATGCTGGCAAACGAGGAGCATGGAGATATCAGCTGTACTCTGTCATAGATCCAGTCTTTTCCTACTTAGTCAGTCGACCTGCACTGGCTTTGCCCATTTAATGGGTTTGGACAAAAGCCAGGAATGGCTTTTTCACTGCTGTGTTTATGAATGTGCGTGGTGCTCTAGATTTTGGAAAGCAATTATCTGCAGATGATCAGGCTGATAGATCCGTATTCCCTGTGCTAGCAAAATCTCTGCCTGCCATGTATGATGTTTATCATAAATCTCTCTTAAGAGAAAACTTCCTGTTAAGATATGTGCGAAAGCATTTTTTTTTCCTCTGTGTTACTTATAGCTCAGTCTGAAAGAGATAATGTTTAAAAATGAGAATCACTTCCTACAACACACCCTGCTTGTTTTTTTTCCTTATAGTTGTTACAGTACTGTTTATTATTGGTGTTACTTGAAAATGAGATCTGTTGTTTCAGTTTCGCCCTTGAATAGCAAAGATGATAATCATTCACAGGAAAGTGGGGTGGCTATTTTTAAACAGAAAATTTCTGAGGTGAATGGAGGAGATGCATGTTTTGCATCTCTTTTGCCAGGTGACAACCCCACTTCATGTTAGGGGAAAAAAACCCATGTCTTCACCTCTCCTGGCTCATCCACAATGGTTTTAATTGGTTTTAATTACGTCTATTTTTCTGAGCGCTCTTTGTTCATCTAAAACAATAAAATGAGAAGATGCTGGTCCATAGCAGTCAATTCTACGGTGTCACTAAGAGAAAAAAGTTGGCAAGTGTCTTGCAACCATCTCCATTGGAATGATAATTACAGTATAAGTATCAATAGCTTTGGAATAACAGAGCTGTTCCTCAGATATTGTAGGTAAAAGACATCACCATCATAAGCAAATCACTTAACAGGTCAGAGCAGTGGGGAAATAATGAAGATTTTCCAGCTAAAAGTACAGGACAGCCTGAGAGCCAAAATCATTCTGTAATTGGGGATTTCAGAGAGCAGAAGTCCTGTACCCAAGTTCATCACCAGTCAGGACATACAGATTAGAATTCATGGGAAAGCAACGTGAGAAATTCAATGACTTAAAATGTGGTGGGCCTGCATTTAAAACATTTTTTTTACAAACAGCATCTCCTTTATAGTATGCCAGCAGCATAATCAGGATACAATGGGCAGAAAAAGACCCACAAAGTCATCAGGGCAGTTTCTGTATGTCTTACTGCTCTTGGGATGTGGATCACAGTGAGGAGAATTGTCTGACAGAATCATAAGAACAGGAAGGAAAGGAACACTGTCAAAAGAAAAGACAAATGCCATGCCAAACTCTAAAAATCCATGGGAAGATTTTAATAAAAGTATGAATTTAAAAAAAAAGAAATATGTTCTACATTTAATGACTTAACCATTTGCTTTTAATTACAGTTGTTATCATTCAAGCTAAATGCAAGGTGGTTTTTTCCCCCCGCATTTTTTTTCACTGCCATAACTTCAGATTAACACTTGTCTCTGAGCCATTAGCATGCTAACATGCATTGAACCTGCACTTGCATTTTGGCACAGAACAGCAGTTCATCACTTGAAAGCATTTATCTGAGAGGTGCAAAAGTGCCCTTTGGCTTCAGCTAGATTGAATCTACCTCGCTTCACAGAGCTACACACAGGTAGGCTGTGCCTGGCAATCACCTCACTTTGTTCCCCTGGAGCAAAGTCCAATCCTGACCCTAATTTCTGTCAGCAAACAGCTGGGTGCCTCCTCAGCCTTCCAAACCTCTGCACATGATCTGGACAACAGCGCTAACGAGGGGCCTGCAGAGATCCCTCTCAAACTGAGCACCTGTAAGATTCCTGCACAGCACCCATGGTACACAGATGCTCATGCTATACTTTAGGATGCGAGCGTTCCTTGCCCCTTCCAAGTCCTCTTCCTGGGAAAAAAAGGTATTAGAGAAATGAGTCTCAAAAAAAGCACTTAATACAGTGATACTGAGTGAATACTGATGCCTTGAGGAGAATCTTTCCAGGTTTGAGACTGCTTTTGGACAAGACATCCAAAATCCTTTTGGTTTAGGAGGTGGGGGTAGGAATAAGGAATAATCACTCATTTAGTGTTAGGCATTGTTTCTTTGTACACAGTGTCAATAATATACACATTTCAAGAAAAAAGTAGGATGGTGAGAAGGAAAATCCTTGAGATCCATGATGAATTTCTCCATTGCTAGAGCTCCTGGGATCCACAGCTCCCTCCCCTACCCAGGGTTACGGTCAATATGGATTCCATTGCAGAAGGGGCTGCATGACAAAATTGGCTTTATATTTTCTTATTTAGATGGGAAGAGTATCTTGATCAGCTGTAAGTACATTGTCAATTCAAGCATTAGGAACTAATCGTGAGAAAGATATTCATGGTTTAGTAAGCCTTATCCTGGCATGTCAGGTTTTAAATGAAAAATGGAGTCGTACAGAAAAAGGATTTTGGAAAATAGTGAGTACAACTTATGAGCTCCCACACCTAAGCAGAAGAGATTCCAGAACAGAAAGAAAGAAAGAAAGAAAGAAAGAAAGAAAGAAAGAAAGAAAGAAAGAAAGAAAGAAAGAAAGAAAGAAAGAAGCTGCCAAACTAAGGAGTCTTTAGATGTGTGTGATTTTATTGAAAATACCAACCCCCCATGCCCTAAATTCAGGCTCCCTTAGTCTGTGAGCTCAGCATTCAGAAATCATTCAAAACTGCTTTTGAAAAATCTTGGCATAGATGTGCTTGACACATTTCATCTTCTCATTCATAAGGTCACAGGCCAGAACCAGAAATATCTGCCTTTTAACTGGCAGCTGAAAAGGACAGATAGGCTTTCTGTCAAGACACCCTTCGTATGTCTCCTGAAAGATAAAAACAACCTTTTTGCTTAAATAGTGTGCTCCCCCATTACACAGTTTCCCTTAGACCTCCTGTTCTCTTTTCCATCAAATATATTTCTGATATTCCTTTATCTTTAAAGTGAAAATCTAGAAAAATCACACTTTCATTTGCAGCAGCAATGAATATTGTGAAGTTTAATGTCTCTGTTGTTTAAAATCACTTTCACCACAGATCTTACTTTCTCTGGTGAATCCTTCATTGGTGGGAAGTTCCTCACTTAAACTAGGCACTTGGAAAGGGGACAGCTGCACAACATCAGTTTGATTCCCTAAATGACTCTTTGCTCATGAACTGGAGGATAATTACATCAGGAACACACGATAGGATCACCTATCCATTTTGTATTCCTAGCACTAATGCACATTTACACAGTGCCATCACTTCCACCATTCACACTGTCTAAGGGGAGGAATGGCCTGAAAGATTTATAATCCTAATCCAGAAAAGTTTAAAATTCGATATGAGGAGAAAGACAACGAAAGAGACGTAACTATTCTGATTGCATCTGCCTTTATTTGAAAAGGCCGTGAAATGTAAGGGACAAGTTCATTTTATTATAAAGATCACAGGACTTTTTTTTTCCTGATGAAAAACACATGTATGTAAACAACTGTGGGGTAATCGTTCTGGTTCAGCATCTCACACAGCGTTCTGTAAACATCAGAATATTGTTCCTCCTAGTCCCCTGCAGCCACGCTATGGAGGCTGATAATCTTCTCTCAAGCATCAGTTCTTGTTTGGACTCTCAGTGATTTCAAGGAAACAGTTAAGGAGGAGATGCCTTTCCATTGCTACTAGGGTGAGACCACGTCCCCCCCAAAAAACCCCACATCTGGGCACAAAGAAGGCACTCTGGCAGTGAAATTCATAGAACACAACAAAAGATTAACCCAAATTTCAGAAAACCATATCCCTTCCCAGGACTCAGTCAAATTCTAGCATCTGTTGCTTTTAACTGTGCAGTCATATTTCAGGTCGAAGGAACCATGGACTCTGAAGATCACACTGCCAGCTTTTGGTTAAAAAGGATCCTTATTCACATCTTCATTCTTCTTTCTTTTTGCATAACTTGTTCTTGATTGAGCTCGACTGGTCCTCGCTTCTCTTTAGTTTCTTACAGTGCGTTGTTCCAAGGAATCCCAAATTGAACGTCATGCCTGCATACTGCATCAGAGCTTCAGGAATGTCAGCAGTTTTCCCATCGAAATTAGTAATAGCAGCATGCTGGGAAGTTACAACATACATTTCTATTTGCACGAGGAAAATCTTTCATTCACAATGGCTTCCATTACCATTATTCCTCCCAAAGTTCTCCTGGACAGGCTCAGGGGAAAGCAGTCCCTGGAGTGAGTTAAAGCAGTCCTAAGCCTGACTGACTTAAGAGACAATTATTTAACTGTGGCCCATGTGTTCTTCAGCATATTTGAAAATATGAGATCCAAGTTTATTTTCTATTTTTTTTTTTTTATTATTATTATTTTTTCCCCCACACTGTGATGTATCTGTGCAGCATTTAGAAGAGCTATAAGCAAAGAACAGGGACTGGAAAACAGCCTATATCCAGACCAACAGCAAAACTTTCTTGGACCTTTCCCTGAAAGTCATTTCTGATCTGTGTCACCTTGTTATGGACGTGTACAAGATAATGAAAGCTGCACTCTAAGTCTCTGGAAGGAGATTTTCTGAAGTATTTCAAAAACTAGATGAAAAGATAATTTATGTGCTAGGAGTTGCTGTAACAGTCACTATAGGAACCAAACTGCGACTGTTGCAGGCTTCCTAGTCCTTGGCATGCCAGACAGTGATTTTTCTCACACCGTGGGGAAGTAAAAAAGTAGAAGCCTCTAGCTAATAATGTTATGCTAGTTTTATTTTAGAAGCATATTTTTGCAGTTTTTTTTTGCATCTTTCATCTGCGGCAGCCTTGGTAAAAGTTTAAGTTATACATCATCCAATTAAATTTTAACACCTTCTCCCTTCCTTTCCCCCTCCTCAGAACGGTATTGAGAAATGTTCACACATTGCTACTGTTCTCCCTGTTGTGAAGTGACACAGTGAGAGAACAGTGCTAACTATGCAGAGATATTTTATAGCTTTACGTCTGTTAAAAGCAGTGTTTGTATTTTATTGTAAAAGAAAAAAAAACCTATAGTAATGAATTACTATTACATATCAATTAACTAAAAAACAAGAAGCAAAAAAAAAACAAACAAACACAAACTGCAAATGCCTTTAGACCAGCACACCCTGTATAATCAATAATGAATGCTTTGCTCTGTAGAGAGAGGTCGTGGACTTATTATACTGCTCTGTATTCCCAGTACACCTGTAAAACAGGCAGATAAAATACAATCTGCCATGATAAGGAAATTGAAGAACAGGGTCAGAGAGCAGCGTTGTGGCAGGCTGATGGTTCAGGCCCCTTGGTGCAACACCAGAATAAAAAATTTTCCTTTTATGGGGCTTTGCAGAAAAGGAGTGAGTAGAATCTCGTGAGTGTTCTTCACTGTGCACTTATTTCTCATCACCTGAATACAGCGTTGTTAAGAAAAAAAAAAACAGTATTTTCAGTTACCCCACTATTTTTGTTTAAATCTGGCGAAGGGTAGTGAAATATAAGTTGAACATCAGATAAATTTAAGTGTTGGTATCATAAGTGCTAGTGTCGAAAGTTTCACACTGCCAGAGAACAAACAGGATGCTAACCAGCCAATACTCAGCTTAACAAGGAGCTCAACAGGGCAGCTAGGAAATGGTACAGAGGCATGAGTTGGAACAGTGATATGCACAACACTAATTATCAGTGTAGCTGATATCCACCCATGAACAAGTCTGTGAAGCTTACACTGCTTCCACACATCAAGTGCAAAAAATGATTTTTCTGATCCTTCCCTTCGTGTCTCTCAAAAAGACTTTTTTCCCCATAAGTCAGTATCTTCTAACGTGGTTCTAAAATCCAAAACCGAGATGAAAATATTTGGGCATTTTAAGGGAGGAAGGAGAGGAGAATCTTTTTTTCCTGTTGCAATACCTGAGACACAGGGAGAAATTGACATAGTCTCACCCTGCCTCACTGGCATTAGGGAAAGCTGAAGTGAGGCATCTTGAGCTCCACCTCGCAAGTGGGAGCACAGTTCTGCATATTAAACTGCCCTGACACCCATATTAGAGGCACTCATGGGATGGTCCCTCAAACAAGGGCAGGCATATGGCTTTTCCCCTTGAGTTTAACTCCCACAGCAGGAATAGGATGAAAAATCAAAAGGAGATGTCATGATATGTGCAGAATTCCTGGAGAAATTAAAGATAAGCTGGTTTTGTTTCATGAGGATCAGATCTATTAATCATTCACATCAAGTTCCCCCTCAAATGATATCTCCATCCCTTATCAAAAAGTCTGGGCTGCCAACAGAATCAGATCTCTCAGGCAGACCATGATATCTGAGTGAATCCAGTGTGGCCACATATCTTTGGTCCATTTTTAGGATTCTACTGGGAGTGGAGGGAATTAAGGAACATCTCATGCCAGGAGACTCCTTTGTAGCTTCCATGGTAGCCTCATGCATAGGTCTCACCCTGCGTTGCTGCAGAGCCATTCCCAAACACTACTTGGAGCAGCCCCATATGGGCAGGTGCCCATCAGAGCAGCTGCTATCTCTGAGCACATGATCTCTGGCCCCAGGGTCACAGCACTCTCATGGAGAGAGAGAGGTGAATCTTTTTGTAAAGTGCAAAAAATCCCCAGCATCTCCCTTTGCAGAGTAGATGCTCTGAACGACAGATTCTTACTAGACAAGAGGATGGTAACAATCTCACCTCCTACCCTTCCTATCCGTAGAAGAAAACTCATGATTTAAGGCACTTAACATCATCAGGTGCTGAGTCTCACTTTCACAAACATGCCTCGTTACACCTACATTCACATGAGAAAAATATCCTCATCTTCGGTATTTCATCGCTGCTGGCAGAGGCATCCCTGCAGTCGGTGATGTGAGCCAAGGGCTGGTTTGGATACACACACAGCCCAGCTCAGGCTCCTGAGACAGTGGCTAAGATGTGAGGAGAAGCTGTGAGGAGGCACAGCCATGTGAAGCGTGGAAAGAAAAACTGCAGGCTGTTTGTTGAGGCTGAGATAGTCAGCAAATGGAGGATTTCAGAGGAAGAGCAGTAACATGGAAAGGTGTTAACATGTAAGGGAAGAACAAGCAGACAGAAGAGCAATGAGAAGGTTCAGCTCTGTAGCAAAGAGGAATGAAGGGCAGATATTGGTCTGTCAAGACTCACTCAGCGCCTTGCTGCGATGGTGGTGTATTAGCCTAGTGTATCACCAGCCTTAGCAAGAGAGGCAGTGTGTACGGTGATACACTGTGCAAACCCTGCTTTTAGCTTCCATCTGCACACACACATGGTAAATGTTATCTGAACAAAGTGACAGAGCCTGGATCAGACAGTCAAGGAGACCTTGCTCCCTCTCCCTCCCCTCAGAGCTCAAGAAACTTTGGAAACTGTCTAGATGCACTTTGCAGTGCAGTTTAGGCATCTGCAGGACTGAGTTGCTGAGCTCAGTATTTGCATGTATGTCTCATGACCCAGGTAGGAGAGGAGAAGCAACAGCAACATATGGGGTGAATAGATCAGCAGAAGCAGACTGAACCAGATTGTTGTAGTGGAGATGTGAAATGATATTTGAAGGCACGATTTATATTACATGACTCATCAAAATATTGCTTAACACGAAGAGTTTACATGACAAGTTTCCCACATGCATTGAGATAAAATTCAAAACATCGATTCAAAAGAGCAGTGATACCAATTCCTGGGCTCCAAAATTAGTCTGCAGGAGTCAGAAGGGCAATTACATGGGATCACTCAACAGTACAAGCCAACAAGACCCTTCTGTCTTAACTGCTTTTTAAAACTCCTTTATATAAAGACTTTGGAAGTGGTAAACAGCACTAAGTAAGAGAGAGGAAAAGGTTGTCTATGCTCTTACTGAAATGTATCACGATGCAAATGAACAGAATTTGCTTTCCATACTGATTACCATCTTTGACACTATGATATAACATATCTAACTTAGGTGTACCATGAAAATAGAATTATGGAATTGCTCAGGTTGGAAAAGACCTTTAAGATCATCGAGTCCAACCACAATCTAACCATCCTACCCTAACTCTAACATCCCAACACTGAATCAAGTCCCTGAGCACCACATCCAAATGGTTTTTAAACACATCCAGGGATGGTGACTCAACCACCTCCCTGGGGAGCCTATTCCAGTGCTTAACAGCCCTTTCTGTAAAGAAGTGTTTCCTGATATCCAACCTAATCCTCCCCTGGTGCAACTTGAGGCCATTTCCCCTCATCCTGTCACCAGTGAGAAGAGACCAACCCCACTCTCACTGCAATCAGCTTTCAGGTATTGGAAGAGAGCAGTAAGGTCTCCCCTCAACCTCCTTTTCCCCAGACTAAACAGCCCCAGTTCCTTCAGTCTCTCCTCATAGGCCATATTCTCCAAGCCCTTCACCAGCCTTGTTGCCCTTCTCTGGACCTGCTCCAGCACCTCCATGTCCTTTCTGTACTGAGGTGCCCAAAGCTGAGCACAGCACTCGAGGTGAGGCCTCACCAGTGCCGAGTACAGGGCAGGATGACTTCCCTGGTCCTGCTCACCACACCATTCCTGATCCAAGCCAGGATGCCATTGGCCTTCTTGGCCACCTGGGCACACTGCTGGCTCACATTCAGCCCACTGTCCATCAGTACACCAAGGTCCTTTTCCACCAGGCAGCTTCCCAGCCACTCCTCCCCAAGCCTGCAGGGTTGCCTGGGGTTGTTGTGACCAAAATGCAGGACCTGACACTTGGCCCTATTGAAACTCACTCAGTTAACCTTGGCCCATTGATCCAGTCTATCCAGGTCCCTCTGTAGTGCCTTTCTGCCCTCTGGCAGATCAATACTCCCTCCCAACCTGGTGTCATGTACAAACTTACTGAGGGTGCACTCAATCCCCTCATCAGGATGGTTAATAAAGATGTTAAATAGAAGTGGCCCCAGGATGGAGCCCTGGGGGACACCACTTGTGACTGGTTGCCAACTGGATTTAACTCCACTTAACTGACAACTCTTTGGGCCCAGCCATCCGTCCAGCATTTCACCCAGTGAAGCATATGTCCTTCCAAACCATGGGCAGCCACCTTTTCCACAGGTATGTTGTGGGAGACAGCGTCAAAGGCTTTACTGAAGTCCAGATAGACCACATCAACAGTCTTACCTTCATCCACTAAGCAGGTCACCTTGTCATAGAATGAAACCAGGTTTGTCAAACAATATCTACCATTTGTAAACCCATGCTGACTGGGCCTGATCCCCTGGTTGACCTTTAATTGGTCCATGATGGCTCCCCAGATTATCTGTTTCATAACCTTCCCTGGCACCAAGGTGAGACCAATAGGTCTGTAGCTACCAGGATCATCTTTCTGGCCCTTTCTGAAGATGGGTGTCACATTTGCCAGTCTACCATCCACCAGGACATCCCTAGTTAGCCAGGATTGCCAAAGGATGATGGATAATGGCTTGGCAACCACATCTGCCAAGTCCCTCAGCACTCTAGGGTGCAATCCATCTGGCCCCATGAACTTGTGAGCATCCAGCTTTCAGAGCAGGTTCAAAACCATCTCATCATGGATCATGCAGAGCCTATTCTGCTCCCCATCCCTACCTACCAGTGCACGGGGCTGTGTGCCCAGGGAGTAACAAGTCTTACTATTAAAAAATGAGGCAAAGAAGGCATTAAGTACCTCAGCCTTATCCAGTTCCTTGGTCACCAAGTTGCCCTCAGTGTCCAACAAGGGATGATGATTCTCCCTAGCCCTCCTCTTGCTGTTGCTATATTTTTAGAAATATTTATTGTTGTCCTTTGCCTTACTGGCCAAGTTCAGTTCTAGCTTTGGCTTTTCTAATTTTCTCCCTGCACAGCATCACTATATACCTGTAATCATCATAAGTAGCTCACCCACTCTTTCAGATATCATAAACTTTCCTTTTGTTCTTGAGTTTCAGCCAAAGGTCTCTTTCAGGCTGGACTACACCTTTAAAATAACTTCTTTAAAGCATTCCCAGCCTTCCTGGGCTCCCATGCCCTCCAAAACTACCTCCCAAGGGATCCTCTCAATCATGGCTCTGAAGTCCTTTTTCATAGTCTTTAGGGAAGTTCTTCTTATATCATCACTGCCTACCTGAAACAACAATTGGGGATTTATGCTCCTCAGCCTCTCCACCTCCTCCTTCTGGTCAACCACAAGGCTGAGTAAGTCATTTAGCTATAGTTATAGAAGAAGCTTTAGTTATAGAAGAAAGCAAAAAAATGGGAAGAAGAACTTGGACAAAAGCTTTCAGTCTTCTACTGGGAGTGAGAAATAAAAGTCTACAGAAATGTATGTAATTGTGTCAAGCCCATTGCCCAGTTCCCTCAAGCTGATCAGTGCCAAATTAATGTCATCTGATGTGATGAAGAAACAACCCTTAGTAGAAGACCAGGTGGAATTCCTTGCATTTTTCATGGATTTTTAGTTACAGTTATAGAGAACTACAAAGATCCTTTGAAGTACTAGGCCTTCAAGGCTTGTCCTATCAAAGTCAATTAAAAAAATTCTGTTTGACTTTAATAAGTTTGGTTTAGGATTTCTTACTCCAAGGCAGAGGATGCATACATCCACATATTTTGCCTTTGCACAACACAGTACAACATTAATTGCAACATAGGCTTTGGTAATACCCAAGTTTAATATGCAGTTGCCTATTAGGCTCTATTTAGAAAAATGTATGGAAGCACTCTCCTCATAAGGCAGACGACAGCAATTACTTATAGCCCACACACTACGAACTTTAGAGTTAACATTTTAACATGGATAAAGTTTGGATTGATGAACCAAAGTCATCATCAAAAAAGAGAGAAGGAAAATTAAAATAAAGGTCTAACCAAATAGATAAGAGATTAGTGCCCGAGAGGCCAGAGCCTGGAAAAGGGGAAAGGAGAATAGGTCAGGATGCATATCAAATGATGCTGAGGTATCTAGTTCAGCCAGCCTGGTTCAGACAGAAGGCTGCAATAAATATTTAAAGACGTGGCAGACAAATTGTAATGGAAGAAGAAGTGATGCTGGTGTCATCAAGAAACCATACAAAGGTTGGTAAAAGCCATCAGCTGAGAAGTTTACATTTTCTTATAATGTATTTTTCCTGTCCCACCTAACCAGATCACGATGTTATTTTGTTGCCATAATTTTTACATCAGTGATTTATCATGTACAGGACATTTACACTGCTACATGCATAAATTCCAGATGTGCATCCCTTGTGAGGCATTCATAGAAGCATTCACAATATTTTACTGTAATATCTTAATAAATCAGGCCATACACTTTACGACTCTATGGGAACGTTTGTCATGAGAGGAACATATTAGGAACAGTCATTTATTAATCCTAAGAGATGCTGTGCATAACTCATCACAGAGCATGGAAAGGCAGCTGCCTGAGAGCTGACATAACCTGAAACCAGACAAGACAACAAAGGGCAGCAAGCAGAACAGCAATACTTTTTCCTACACCTACAGAAATCCTTCTAAAGCACATAATTAACTTCATTAGGAAAATCTTCTTACTGGTCTTTGCTAATGCATCTGCCTATGCAAGAAATTGAAAAGCTGAACCATCACACAGGTTTTATGTCAGCTATCTAGAACTGTGTGAATTTGGTCTAATTCAAATTTATTGAGGGCAGAGAGACTCTTTCAACTGCATTGTAGGAGCTGTGCATCAAAGTCCATAATCCAGTGAGTTTTTTGAGTAATGAGCAGATAAGGACACAGTGCATGTGGTGAGAAGGGCTAGTGATGAAAATATCCATAGTGCAGTTGCCCTCAGCCTCTGGTAGCAGAGAAGGAACGGCTAACGACAGGATAAGCTCAAGAAAGCAGGCCCAGCTGGTAACAAACAGAGTTATCTTAAAAGAGCATGTTGCACACTCATCAATGCTAGCAGCTAAAACTGCAGAAGCTGGAAGTGTCACTTCAGAGGGGTTCTGTTTGGTGTGATGCTGGAGGATCGGGGTGTCTGGGCAAGGAAATAAGGATCGTGACGTGCCATGGATTGTTTCCTCACATATTCCTGCTTCCCTGGAGAGGTTAGAAATTGATTAAATGCAAAATGGATTTATGTGCAAATCAAAGCGCATCATGCGAAAGAAGTCTAACTGAAACATTTTTCCTTCGACTCTTTTCCTCCGAGGTTCTCTCTAAAAATGCAAGTGAAACTCATTCAGTTTGCAAAGCAGGAAGATTGCCACAGTCTGAGAGTGCTTACCAGCAACCCGAGTCTACTGCTGACATAAAGAAGAAATCTTATTTACAAACTAATGCAACAGTAAGAGGAGGTGCGTAGCTGATTATATAGCACTCTTGTTTCTTAAAACACGTGATTGAAAACAATCAGAATACCGGTTAAATAAGATATGACACCATTTTTTGGTGTTGTTCTTCACAGTTTACTTAGACTTAAATGCCACATTGCAAAGAATGGTGAATGCTTGAGGTATTTAAAATCACTGCAGTGATTTTGACTGTCATTGTACCGTGATTCTGCCTTTATAATTCTTGCTTTACACAGTTGATCCCAATGTAGTCCAAAATAACAAAAGATCGTGGACATAAAAATGAATATGTCAGAGAGACAGTGTCTGTGAAAGCCAGATGAACTATGTTGTCCCATATAAGGTAAGAACAACTCCTACTTTTTTGCTCATGAATGCTATCAAGAATCCGACGGAGCAAATTTGCATGCAACTCATTAGGGTATTGTTACTCTGTTCTCACAAACAGATAACAGCCCCAGAGTACCAGCTACCTGCATTAGCCTTGTCGTTTGGACTACTCCTGACTCATCCCCACTTGCTGGGCTTTTATTTACACCCAGAGCAGCCACTATGCTGGAAACATCCCAGCAGAATAGATGGCAGCAGCAGGTGTCAGGACCAAACTGGCTCTGTCTGAAGCAGAGCAGTGTAATCACACGATAGAAATATCCACAACAAATAAAAGATGCAAAGAGCTACGCTTGCTTCTTTGCAAAAACCTTGTGAAAATGACATGAAGAGGGAAAAGAAGAAATTCTATGAGGACCAATTGAACCTTTGCATGGAGCCATTCCTGGCACGATTGTTTTCTGCAGCTTGTATTAAAGGCAGCAGAAGGTTTTTTGTGGGAAGCAGCAGTGGAGAGAAGTGCTGGGATAAAATTGGTTACAGTTGGAAGCAATAAACCCTGTCCACAGCAATTCCAGCATGCACAGCTCAACCTTTGGAACAACTATTTCTGTAGTGGGCAAGAAGTAAAAGGAGGTAGAAGAAATTCACAGGCTCAGTGCAGTTTGTAGTGGCAGATTCTACTCAATCTTACAAGGACCTGGAGAATGTGGTGTTACTTGGAAATACATAAAGCTGGATTGGACAGACCCATAGACAGCATCCTATCCTGTGGGGAGCAAGTGGCAGGAGGAGGTATTAAGTGACAGTGCTTCTTCATCTCTAAATTGCTGTAAGTTTTGGTAAATAAACACAATCTATTTGGAAAGATGCTTCCCACATCTCACAAAATGCCATTACAAATAGCAAAAACGAGTTTGGAAGCTGTCATATGCTTTCCCAAAAGTATTGGCCATATTCCAATTTAGTCTGCAAGTATTTGTTTGTGAGTTCCCCAAATACTTTTTATTTCTTTCCCTTTCCTTCATAAGCTAACTTAGAACACTGAATGGAGCCTGAGGTCCGTGAAGCCTCGTTAGAATTTGTTAAGGCCTTTTGAGATGAAAGTGCTGGTTATTGGGATTTCTCATGGAATTAAGAAGTGAAGAAGCCAAGGAAACGCAGACCTTTTTGCTAATGCAGTCGGCTATTCCTAATAATCCCCACAAGCTGCTTGACTTTTGACTGCCACCAGTTGTGGTGACATGTTTGTAGGGTTAAACATAGTGGCTCCTGGGTCTCTATCCTCAGTCACAATCTCTAATTTAAAATTCTTCATTGTCCTTGCACTTTTATTTTCTCTTGTGTTAAAGAACTCAGGTGATAATTAACTAAAAAATTGCCCAGTCAAGATCTGGTAGGACATGTTCTCAGTCAGCGTTAAGTTTTCATTCTGGATTGCTAACAAATACTTTTCTTTTCCCCTTTTCCAGACTGTCTTGCTCCAATTTATAGGAGGGAGATGAGGTTCTTTTAATATCCATATACCCGGTGTGAGCTTAAAAAACGACATTTCAAATGTTGGTCCAACCAGTTTATCATAAATCCTACTCAGGGAGACGGGGAAGGGAAGGAGGGCGATAGAAAAGACAGGAAAGAAGCAAGAGTTGTGTAAAGCAGGGATAGTCACCACCAGAATCCAGCAGCGGTCCAGTTTGGAAGGTCCAAAGCAAAAGCAGCAAGGGGGAGAGCAGCAGCGTGGCCGGCCTTGGGCAGCAAACAGATGGCAGCAAGAAGTCGCAGAGCCAATTGGGGGAAGCAGCAGGACTCAGGTAGCGGGCCAGGAGAGTCCGTCAGCATGCAGGAAATCTGTAGTGAGGAATCTGCTGGCAGGCACCTTTGCTCTTCTTCAGCATCGTGGTAGAGCGCAGAGCAAGTCCAGCAGGGAGAGAGGCAGGTTGTGAGGCTTCTCATGGCAGAAACCTCTGCTTCTTGAGGAATCTGTTGCCAGAAAAACCTAGACCTCGTGATTGTAGGTCCCCATTTTATCCTTCTTCTTTTCCTGCCTACGTGACATCCCTGGGTGCTTGAGCAAGAGTCATGTGTACCCCTTGAGATGGCCATCTTCCTCGAGATAAGCCCACACAAAAGACCAATTCACAGCCATATCTCTCTCTTGTTGCCCTTGTCCATCTGTGTCCCTCAAACAAAAGATTTCACAACCCTTGCCCAGGACTTGTCCATCAAAGTTCTCCAGACAAAGGATTTCTCAACTCTTGCCCAGGACTTGCTTGGAGTTGTTCATCTGTGTCCTCAGCAAGCTTTGAGACAACGATGTAAAAGAATAATCTCTTACACAGACCACCACTAATTATGTTGAAAAGATGGAGTCCTGGTGCTTATCCCTGTGGATAAAGATCATCCGACAGCATTTCTCAGTTTTAAACAGATATCAAGCCATTAGAAACCCTTTGGTTCTTATCTCTTTCTTTTTTTTCTTTTTGTAAGTACCTGCAGAAAGACTTTAACATGAGCTTGATTTGTCTATTTCTCAAATCGAAAATCACAATTACCATCTGAATCAATTACTGACAGCTTAATCACATGCTTCCAGAAACTCAGATAAACATGAGGTGTAACTTCCATCTCCATAGTCTGTGCTCATTTTTTCCCAATATGTGATACAAAATAGACACCTTCATGTTTCTCTGTTTTAATAGCACTTGTACTGATTTATCCACTAAAGAAGTGAGATTTACTGGTCTGTTTTCCTATGGATTTCTCTTGAAGCCTTTTAGAAAATGTTAGCAGCATATTTACTGCTTTCCATTCACCTAGCACTAGGACTTAGTTTGAAGACAGCTTACACAGAGCAGTAGCAATATCCTGTCTTAAGATCCATCAGTTTTTGGTGAATACATACTGATGCTCATGGTTTCATACTACTCATTGATTTTTTTCCTACCTATTTTATAGCTTAATTTCAGAAGTTGCCCTGTTAATAAACGCTTGAGTATTCTGACAATAAATAATACTTGAAATAACTCCTTTGATTTTTCCTAGTGGGGTCTGTCTTTGCTGAAATCCTTCTTTGCACCAGTTTTCTATATGTCGCCTCATCCCTCTGCAGCTTGCTGATGAGGTTTACATTGCAGGCTCTTAGTTTCAGCATGGTTTGGGGGGTTGGAGATTCGTGATCCTTGAGGTCCCTTCCAACCCTGGCCATTCTGTGATTCTGTGATAAGGTGCTTCTCGCTGACCCTTGGCCCATGTAATTGTGGTTAGGTACAAGTGAGCTGCCAGAATGCAGTGCTCCTTCCCTGTGTCCCTTGACACTGCACACGTATTTTGAAGGAGATCTGTTAATGTCTAAAATGTCTCTTCACTTGGCTGCCTATCTGAACTTGCTTTGGGAAGACAGGATTCTTTTAAAAGCCCACTATGATGAATTCAGCATTTTTTTGTATCACTTATGTATACTTTACAGCTTTTAATTTACTACTTTATTTATTTATTTGTTTGTTTGTTTGATTATTTAGCATTTACTGTGACAGATTACTATTTTCCTTCCACACCTCACAAGGATATTGACTTTTTTCCTATTAAGGACTCTCTTACCAAGTGTCTCTTCAGTTGTAACGTTCAGGTGCTGTGCAGTTCCCGGGGCTAAAATCAAGGCTCAGTTCCCCTTTCGTGCTCTCTGATCAGGTGTTTTGAGAGGCAGTCATTCGTAGCACAGAAGATGTAGTTATCTCACAATACCTAAGCCTGACTTTCACAGAGTCAACTTGGGGATGGAAAGCTCTCTGGGCAATCTACATTATAAGTAGGCATTATATATACCTATATTATATATATATATACACACACACACCTATACCTATATATACCTATACCTATATATACCTATACCTATATATACCTATACCTATATATACCTATAGGTATATAGGTATATATAGGTATAGGTGTGTGTGTGTGTATATATATATATATGTATATATATGTATATATAGGGGTATAGGGGGGGGTATAGGGGGGGGTATAGGGGGGGGGTATAGGGGGGGGGTATAGGGGGGGGTATAGGGGGGGGGTATAGGGGGGGGGTATAGGGGGGGGGTATAGGGGGGGGGTATAGGGGGGGGGTATAGGGGGGGGGTATAGGGGGGGGGTATAGGGGGGGGGTATAGGGGGGGGGTAGGGGGGGGGTAGGGGGGGGTAGGGGGGGGTGGGGGGGGGATAGGGGGGGGGATAGGGGGGGGGATAGGGGGGGGGATAGGGGGGGGGGTAGGGGGGGGGGTAGGGGGGGGGTAGGGGGGGGGTAGGGGGGGGGTAGGGGGGGGGTAGGGGGGGGGGTGGGGGGGGGGGTAGGGGGGGGGTAGGGGGGGGGGTAGGGGGGGGGGTAGGGGGGGGGGTAGGGGGGGGGGTAGGGGGGGGGGTAGGGGGGGGTAGGGGGGGGGGTATGGGGGGGGGTATGGGGGGGGTATGGGGGGGTATGGGGGGGTATGGGGGGGTATGGGGGGGTATGGGGGGGTATGGGGGGGTATGGGGGGGGTATGGGGGGGGTATGGGGGGGGGTATGGGGGGGGGTATAATGCCTACTTATAAAGTAGATTGCCCAGAGAGCTTTCCATATATTTGCATATATATATACACACCTATATATAGGTGTATATACACCTATATATAGGTGTATATACACCTATATATACACCTATGTATATACCTATATACATATATATATAGGTATATATAGGTATATATATATACCTATGTATATACCTATATACTTATATAGGTATATATAGGTATATATATATATATACCTATGTATATAGGTATATACAGGTATATACAGGTATACACAGGTATATACACAGGTATACCTACATATACCTATATATAGGTATATATAGGTATAGATATATATAGATATATATACCTATATATGTGTGTGTATATATATATAAGTATAACATTTCAAATCATTAACAATTCTGCATTACCTGTTGATGGTTTCAATTATTTACCTCCTTTGGTTCAATTTTTTTCTTTAAATACGTAGGGCCTGCTTTGCCTCATAAGGTTTTCTCTGATACTTCTACAGACACTGAGCTAGGTACCAAGGTGTCTCAGCAATACCTTCTCAGCAAACCCTCATGCAGGAACCTGGATTAGATGACTGAAGATCTCTTCCAAACAGCATTTTTTATGGCACACGATAGGTCTTGCTCTGAATTTTTATGTTCCCTGATTACAGGTTTTGGGGTTTCCTCCTGTTAAGACTTCTTATTTATTTTTTTCAACACTTTTGTACTTCAGATATATATATTACAATGTCTTTTTGTTTTATTGAATAGTTTTTCGTAACTTTGGAGTCTTCTGGACAGAATTAACAAACTTCCTTCTTAGGGGTATTTTAGACCAAAAACTAACTTCTTATTTCAGTGTTAGAAACTCCATTCCATACTGATTCAGATGGAACCCATTCCTTTTTCACAACACTATTTACTTATATGTATTTTGGGACTCTGCCTTTTTATGTTTCGTGCTTCTGTGATTACCAACATCCCAAAGTGTTACCACGAGGATTTTAATTTTAACTTTTAACACTTTCAACTGTTTAACATTCTTAGCCTATTTTAGGTTATTTCCCTTACACGATCACGTGCTGACAACAGTTGCTATGAATATTCTGGAAACAATGCAATCACAGTGGACAAAAAAGCTTTTTTTTTTTTCCCCACACAAAAAAGAGAGACTTGGAAATTTGCATTAGGCCAGAGTTAAAGAAGAGCAATGTCACAACAGAAATCTGAGGTTCATCTTTGGCAAAACATAAAAAAGCATCTCAGCTCCCGCCACTGCATGGATTGTAGGACAGCCCACTCAGAAGCACCATTTAAGAGCTGGCTGCACTCATGAAAGAACAGGTTGTAGTGAGGCAGAGGAGGAGAGAAGAAGAATTTAACATCCAGAAAAATCAGCTGAAGAAAGCCTGATAATTTCACTCCTGTACCTAATCTCGTTGTGCAACAAAACTAGATTTTCATTCTTCAGATCCCAAAGCATTTGCCTTTCCATGCAGCATATGAAAAGAAAGATGCAAAACAACATCAACACGCTCATAGTTCATAGGAGCAGCTGAAGGTATCATCTCTTTTAATGCTCTTGTAATTTTGTTTTAACTTGGTTTTCTGAGTAGACATTAATTAAAATGGTTTTCACTGTTTCCTAGAATAATAAACAATACTCATAAATCCCTTCTGCAGTGAATGCTATAGATGACCATAAAGTTCTACTATTAATGTGATTTCCTATTCCATGTTTCTAGGCTGTTACAGACTATCACAAGCAGCTCTAGAGGAAAGGTTCCATATGTAAGCAATTTTATGGCATACATAATACAAAGTACTACGTAAGGAGGGTCAGATTCTGTCCCCAGTAAATCAAGGGAAATTTGTCACTGATTTCAGCAGGAACAAAACTGTTCTCATTTGTACAAAGTTTAACACAGGCTTCATCTATCAAAGGTCCTCCAGACATCAGTGTTTCTCACCGTAGAGCCTGCAGCTGCCAGGAGCTATAGCTGGCAGAGGATCATTGAGAGGTCTGAGTTGGAAGGGACTGTTAAAGGCCGTCTAGACCAACTCCTCTGCAATGAACAGGAACATCTACAGTAGGTCAGGTTGCTCAGAGCCCTGTCCTGCCTGACCTCAGATGTCTCCAAAGACAGGGCATCCACCACATCTCTGGGGAACCTGTTCCAGTGCCTCACCGCCCTAATCTAAATCTCCTCTATCACCACAGACCGTGCTAAAGTCTATCCCCCTGTTTCTTATAACCCCCTATAGGTACTGAGGGGCCTCTATCAGAGCCTTCTCCAGGCTGAACACTCCCACCTCTCAGCCTGTTCTCACAGGAGAGGTGTTTCATTCTTTGGATAATTTTTGTGGCCCTCTTCTGGACACACACCAACAGGTCCACATCTCTCCTGTACTGAGGGCTCCACATCTGGATGCAGTGCTGCAGGTGAGGCCTCATCAGCACACAGCAGAGGGGCAGGATCACCTCCCTCGACCTACTGACTGCACTTCTTTTGGTGTAGCTCAGAATATGGTTGGCTTTCTGGACCTCGAGGGCACACTGCTGGCCCATGTCCAGCCATCCACCAGTACCCCCAGGTCCTTTTTGGCAGTGCTGTGCTCTGTCTCCCAGCTTATATTGATAGTGGGGGTTGCTATAACCCAGGTGCAGTGCCTTCCTTACACTTGGAAGGGCAATACTGAGCAAGGAGAGTGCACACCCAGGCTGCCTGTTTTTCAGCCTGTTAGAGGACAGTGGAAAATCACTGCATAGGCACATATTTAGGTGAGAAGGGATGGGATAATGGAAGCAGGACACAACCTCCACAGTGCATCACCAGGAAGCTTCTAGACACCACAGAGAATGAAAAACTACATAGCATAGAACTGAATTATGCCAGAAAGATATTCTTGGCTCAGCTTTACAGGTTCCACAGACAATGAGAACGCTGCCCAACACTGGGTTTCCTTTTAACTAAAAATCACCATTACTTTGAAGAAATTTCAGATGAGGACTCTTAGTAGCTGGTGATAGACACTGTCAAGAGCTTCAGTGGTGCTTGTTCTAGCACGTGCAAAGAGCTGCTATTGAACAGATCCTGCAGAGTAAAACATTATTGCCACCTCCACCTTTCAGCACTACTACTTTACTGTGTATATATATATATATACATGGTATGTGTGGGTGGTTGCTCATTTTTTGAAAACATTTCCCCAGAGCTGTTTATTGGGTGTCTCATCCCTCCTGCGACCAGAAACAGAGAAACCTGCATCTTGTATGAACCATATTTGGAACACGCCATCCAGCTAAAACCTTGTTAAAAGCAACTTTGCAGCCATCGCACACCATCACCTTATCAGCCTCACTAAACTTAAGTCCTACCAGGACAACACTAAAACCAAAGGGGGAAGAATAACAAATTAACAGCCCTCTGCAGCTCCTCCTGCTTCCTAGCCCTGAATTAATCTGCTGCATCTCTCTTCAGGCCAGCTTGCCCTGGCCACAGCAGAGCCCAGCTCTCCTGGCAGACTCGTGCTGCTGCAGCACTTGCTGGCAGCTCTGTCCATTCAGACTGCAAATGCTTTTGTAGGAAAGCTGCAGACTGAACACGGAACGGCCCCCAAGAAAGACCTGCTTCACTGCAAAAGGTTAATTTAAGACTCAGTTTGAGTTATTTTAGAGCTTCTCACACACCCTGTTTTCCTGTGTGTTTGATATCTCGAGACACCCCAGCTGTCCTCTTTTCAGCATAATTTAATGTTTGATTATATTAAAAGAAAGCATGCATTGTCTTGAAGAACAGAAAAAGCATCACCTAGGGATTTCTCTAATGCTGAGAGAAAATAAATATTTCATGGCACAGCAGAGTAAAAAGTCAGTCCCCAAAGTATATAATTGACAAGTAATTCTCTAGATTTGGTGCCTTCTCAGTTTTAAGTTGTTCCAACAATACAGCAATTGCCTCAGAGCTAGAGTTTGGCAAAGGGAGGAGTTATGGAGAGGAAGACACAATGATGTTGTCTCCAGTAAATATGGGTAAAAGCTGCACTGATCTCAAGTCAAAGCATACAGCAGATCATGAGAGGGGAAAAATGGCACCCATTGATACTCACTGACACTTGCTGACCATTTATGGAGACCAAACAGTGGATGTGCAAATGTCTACAAGCACAGCATGCAGGCTCCTGTTCACTGTTGGCAAAAACACACAGCTAACGGTGGTGACTGTGCTGAAAAACAGTGTTTAGTAGATGAAATGAAATGCTCTGTGAAATAAGTGTTACTGCACTTTTTGTACCTGTTGTAGTTTCCGTGGAAATAAATAAGAGGCATTACATTCAAAGCAATGTACATAGGAAAAGGTGCAGCAGCATAGTCTCCTAATAAAATCACTAGTTGCCAAACAGCAGAAGTATTTCTTGTTTTCTGCATTAGAGTAATCCTTGACATATCTGCAGTCAAGCCAGTGGCAGGAACTGCTCATGAAAACATCTATTTCAAACAGAAACATGATGTGGATCTAAAAATGCACAAACAGCTCTGTAACACAAGATTGTTCCTGCATTCCTGTGTCTTGGCAGTTTTATAGAATCATAGAATCACCAAGGTTGGAAAAGACCTAAAAAATCATCAAGTCCAACCGTTCACCTATTACCAATAGCTCCCACTAAACCGGGTCCCTCAACACCACATCCAGTCTTTCCTTGAACACCCCCAGGGTTGGTGACAACCACTGCCTTCAGCAGTACAGAATAACCAGTCCGACGTTTGTCCTTTCACCACTGTGGCCCAAAAGAACAGAACACGACTTCCTTCTTGCACGGTGACAAGAGTTGTGTGTAAGGTTAAAGTCTGAAGGGTTTACCTAAGGTGTACAATAAGCAGAGTTACCCAAAGGTCATACATACCTTCATTTTTATCGTGGAATGGAACAGTTTGTAGAGGGCAGAGCTGGCAGCTACCAAACCAGCAGTTTTTGATGTGATACCAGCAATGTTGCTGCAGAAATCTGTCCTGCTGCTACTGCTCTACAGCCAAGCATCATCCAAGCTTCAATTCAGCAGTGAAACCCTGCTCCTACTGAATCTGATGACAAAACCTGTGTAAGATCCTTAGCTCCCCAGCACAGCCAAGGGCTAAGCATGTTAAAGAGCTGACAACTTATTCTGTTCCACCACTTAGAGATCCCCTGCCCAAAGGTTTCCCAGAGGTCAGCACCTGACAGATGCACCTGGGACACAGCATGGCTCCTTGAAGCATTAACCGACCCACTGGTACTTGTAACAAGGAACAGCAGGTTCTTATCCCCTCACCACACGCAGCTGATTTCAGTACATCACTGCTCAGGTGAAAGAGCTGAGCCCACTGAGACACAAGTACTAACCTGCAAACACAGCTGTAGGAGATGCAGAAGCCCATCATGCATCTCCCAAATTCAGTGACCCCAGAAAGATCTGCAGAGGCTTTCCCAGCCCCTTCTGGCAGGTCTATTAGCCATAAAAAGAGCATTCAAGAAAACCCCCCAAACAGGAAAATTATCACATCCACCCTATACTCACCCCACAAATTAACATCTTAAATGAGCTCTGGTGAGGCTAAGTATCATGCTTTTCTGCAGCATTATGCAACTTCCAAGTTACTTTTTAGGCAGAACTCTTCTCCAGAAGAAAAGCTCTTAGGTGAGTGAATATTTTAGACTCCAACCCCAGACTTTCTGTGATGCAAAGGCTTCTTAGGAAGAAAAGTGAATCAAAGCCAGGATGTGAGCCTCTTGCTGAATCTTAATAAGCAGATTTGGAATTGAAGAACATGAAAAGGGTAGTCCCTGAAGCCCAAATGAAAGAAGCTTTGGATTTAGAGGAGATTTTGATTAGGTTTTCATAAAGTGATTTAAAATTACCTGCATAATGCAAAGAATATGCCAAGGTATAAATGCAACATGATTGCCATTGATGGCAAACTAGCAAACTGAGCCACTGAACACACAAATGTCTTAGGGAATTTAAGGTCAAGCTGAAGTAAACAACATACTTGCTTTAAATTGTCACACAAGCAAGCCACAGAACACCTTGTGGCATAACAGTGTAAGAGGAATTCGACTTTTCTCCTCCTGCAAGCTGACAGCATATGATATTGCACAGACAATTTTTAGGGTATGACATAGAAAAGCTGCTTAGAGTTACTGACAAAAAGATTTAAAAAGTTTTTAAACTTCTCTTCTGACGTGCAAGAGCTCAAAATCCATGATGAAACAACCCTTGAGCTTACTGGAGCATTTCACTTACAGGGAATCAAAGCAACTTTTCTAATTAGTGAAACAAAGAAGGGATAAGAGAACAATATAGCTGAGAATGTGTACTAGCCATTGAAAATGAACTGCTACAGACCCAGACAGTGATTCTTACAGGGGCTTTGATGTATGAAGATGATGCTTTGTGCTACGAAGTTCACAATGTTCTGTTACATAGAATCATGGAATCTCTCAGGTTGGAAAAGACCTTAAATTTCATCAAGTCCAACCACAACCCAACCATACTGCCTTAACTCTAACAACCTAAATCTGCTAAATCACGTCCCTGAGCACCACATCCAAATGGTTTTTAAACACATCCAGGGATGGTGACTCAACCACCTCCCTGGGGAGCCCATTCCAGTGCTTAACAACACTTTCTGTAAAGAAGTTCTTTCTGATATCCAGCCTAAACTTACCCTGGTGCAACTTGAGGCCATTTCCCCTCATCCTGTCACCAGTGAGAAGAGACCAGCCCCACTAAGCACCTTTCAGGTACTGGAAGAGAGCAATAAGGTCTCCCCTCAGCCTCCTCTTCCCCAGACTAAACAGCCCCAGTTCCTTCAGTTGCTCCTCACAGGGATTGTCCTCCAAGCCCTTCACAAGCCTTATTGCCCTTCTTTGCTCAACAATTACATCTACTGCATATTCACAAATAGTCTGCACCATTTTTTCCCCCTCAGATAACTGTATTTTTGTGACAGAGTATTACTGCTATTTTTAAAGAGATCTATTCTGTAACCATAAAAAGTAGATCATAGCATTTCTAATACACCTAAATTTGGGTAGACAGACACATGGACAACAAAAGCACACATCGGATCAGGAGAGCAGCTCAGTCAGCAGCCTGGGGGATATCAAGAGTATCATGAATTTACATAAATTGGAAATCCAGCTTTTTATAATGTGCTATTTTAAAGTGCACCTGCATGGGAGTAAGGTAAAGAAGAACTGTTACATTTTCCAGTTTTCCAGTTCTGTATTAATATAGCATCATTTCAAAACTTAAAACATAGAATCATAGAATTGTTCAGGTTGGAAAAGACCTTAAAGATCAAATCCAAACACAACCCAACCATACTGCCCTAACTCTAACAACCCTCCACTAAATCATGTCCCTGAGCACCACATCCAAATAGTTTTTAAGTACCTGTTTGAACATCAGAACCCAGTGGTGACATAACGTATTTCCACAGAGACTGAAAAATTGCATTTGGAGTTTTGAAAAGTAACTTTTCATAGGGTTGCCTGTATCTATTGCATTTAATCAGGGAACATTCTGAAGAGACTACACTCTGTGATAATGTTTTCTGAAAGATCAGCTTTGGATGATGAAGTTAAAAATAAAGGTGTTTTTGTTAACATCTGAAGAGACTTATTTAACTTATCTCTTTTCTGAGAACAAAAGAAAATCTTGAAGGCCTCATTTTTGGAAGGCCATATTTTTTTCTGTACTTCTGAGAAGCCAAACAACACAACTACACTTATTTTATAAGTATTAAGGTCTACTGCTAAAACTTAAAAGTCTCTGTATGGGTTCAACCAAAAAAAAAACCTAGCTGCATAAAATACTGCATTGTGAAGACTGAGAAAATGACCATTTTCTAACAAACAAGGAATGTGTAGCCACACAAGCAAGGTATGATCTGGAAGTATGGAGTTAAAATTTAACACGTTTGTTAATCTAATATGTAATTCAGAACACAAGCACTTTCAAATCCTCAAGTAATCCCATGTAAAGAAGTCAGATTCCTCATGGATCTCAAGACAAACAGTTTGCTAGTAAGAATTCAAATTACTTAATTTTTCTTTACACGATCATGATATGTTGCCAATCTGTGAAATAACTGACATCAAACACAAAATCTTCAGACTTGTTTCCTGTCTTTTTATTTTCCTTTTCAGTTCCAGAGTTAAGTAAAGAATAAGCTGAGCACAGGAACAGTGAAATATGAAAGCTCTACTAAGCAAAGATTTTCACATCTTCTCTTTCCAGAAAGTGTTCAAGAAGCAGGATAACTTATAGAAATCAGTTTTAAATCACATTCAGAATTATTTACAGAAATGTGACTAACAGAAACTACAGTGGCTCCTAACAGACTTGGTGTCACAGACTGGTATGGAGAGCTAGGGGACTGCTATTTCTTCATCTCCAAGATTGCACTTCCTGGTCCTCTGTGTTTGGCACTGCATATGTTGCAGAACTGGACAGAAGATACCTGGAAATTAAAAAGAAAACAAGTGTCTTAGACAAATATATTCAAGTTAGAACATGAGAAGATGAGTGAAAATTGCTACTGCTCATCCCGGTGTTACTATTCACATTCAGGCTGTTGCCTATAGACAAAGTCATGGATAGGTTTAGGAATGTGACATTGCTGAATAGAATAAAGCAGGTTGTTCTGGAGTCAAAGGGCAGAATTAAGAAAATTCAAACAGGTCATATTCCCTGCTATTCAAAGTTGCATAGTATATTGAAAATTTAGACTGAAAAAGGTTATAAAATACTTCTCAAACAGCAGTAGTTTCTTTCTAAACTGAATACATTCTGCTTGCAGCAGTCCGAAATATCCTTTCCCTAGTCACATACTATTAGAAAGTACCATCAAAAATAATAACTGCAATCACAAAACAATTCCTGATAGAACCATGCCCTTCCCCAAAGATGTGATAAAGAAATTATTTGTCTTCTTGTCTTTGGCAAAAGTGACAGAGATTAAGCTGGTTCCTTACTGTGTTAGATACTGGGAGACATTCTTTGTGAAACATGTGTCTGCAGTGGAACACTACCACGTTGAAGGATTTGGATGCATCTGGGAAAGAGAAAGGTAAATCCGTTACAAAAGAACAATGGAACAAAGGATTTGGGGGCTGGTTGTAGCCCTGTTTGATTACACACACACACAAACATCAAGTCATACCTTCATCACATTAATTTTACAAGTTATCCTGTCTTATTTATAGAAATCACACAGAATGATGCTATCAGGTAATGTGTCCTAGTGGTGAAGTTACAAGATGATTTTATTCTGAGGCTTAAATGATGTACACATTTTCAACTGAATTTTTCAGGTTAATACGTGCCACATGTTAAATTTAGGGAGGGCAAAGAATAATCTACCTCCAAATAATTCAGCCATTTTGAGGAAACATTAACAAAACCCACTCTTGTATGAGTAAAGAGAGAACCAAAATACTGAGTACTACTAGATTCTATGCTTTCAGGACATAAGCTTTAAATGTGGCAATAAGCTGTGTAAGTCCTTGATTCAGGAATATTTAGCCCAATTAGAAACCTCCATACAATATTCACATACTCAAAGAACCTCACTTATCAGCATATACCCATCTCTCAGGGCACTTGCATGTCCAACTCTGTCAGGTTTCCTAGCACTAAGTATCTGTTCTGGTCTGTATGATGGTGCATGCAATCACAGTACAACTGTATTTATTATTTTTTTCCTTTTTTTCAGCAAAAGATGGTAGAAACAAGATTAGATAACTGGAAAAGATTTTATTCAGCTATGCACGGCTGGCAAACAAAGAATAGTTGCATCCAGATAATTTGTCTTATGTTTTCTTGTTTGAGGATGCTGGGACAGACACTCTCCCATTTCTTAAGATGCCTAGCAACTATATTGATATTCCTGAAATTAGTTCCTTTGCAGAATGTACATCTTCAAAAATGATATACCGAATTTCCAGTTTTAAGACTAACTTCTGAAATGTTTGAAAGTGTTGGAAGAAGTATAACCCATACAAGTTTATAGTCTGCAAGTTCAGTCTAAATCGCAGTACAAATTAAAACAAAATTTGACTGGATCTGTTTTGTTTCATGATTCTGATATCTCTGGGAATATGCACGTTGATTGATTAAAGTTGCCTTCTGTTCTACAATTTCAAAACAGGAAATAAAAAGAAGAAGAAAGTAAGTCTGGGTTTACTACAATTAAAAGGTTCAGATTAGTCTCCATTCCCAAATTAGAATTCATAAGCAAGCTTTGCACAGGAGACTAAAATTTATTCAGCGATTATCAAGGGAGAATATTACACATTTCTATGAACAGCAGCAAAAAGTAGTTCCTCTAAAAACAAAAAATAGCCTCTTTTTCTTCCAGAAAAGCATCCTACCTGCAGGAAGTATTGGTGACAGGCATGATTCACAGATATTTTCCTCTGGAAAAAAATAAAGGGAAACAAATCTCTAACATTTTGTTAACAAACTCCCTGTTTACTTTTTTTTTTTTTTTTTAATAAAACAGGTATTTACACATTGCAAACACAGAAATTGATCTCGATCTTAGAGTATTTACTTAAGATACTCACCACAGACTACTGGAAATTAGAGAGAAACTCTAAAGCAGCATTTCTATTAGCAGCAGGGAAAATGTACAGATTCTCTGATTTTGGTGCAGGAAGAACTGCAGGAGCTATATCAATATCAGAGCAGTAGAGGCATAAGGCAAACTCAAAAAAGGAAGCATAAAATGGGTTCCTGACTTCTCTGCTGTATTTTTCCAGCAGAAGCTCAGATCTTCTATTTTTCCATCAGCTCCTGGTATAAACACACATCTCGCATAAATCACAGACCTGCTCATGCACATCAGTAGAGCCTCACAAAATATTTTCAACCATTTTTAAAAACAACCTTGTTGCAGAGTATTATTACTTAACTATCTGTTTTGGCACTGAAAAACATTTTCCACCTTTACAGACAAACTGCAAGATGCAACATATTACCAGCTATGCAGAGATTGAACAAACAAAAAGCTGCATGATGGATCTTGTCTCTACAAATAAGATTTACACTCTACAAAAAAGAAGTAATACTCAGGTTTTCTAGCAGCTTTCAAAATGGACTGTCACATGGCTTAGGTCTATAACAACAGGTAAGACTTCAAGTCACCACGTTTCTGCTGTACCCACCATCTACTAGAACACCCTTCATCTGAGTTCGATGCATTTTCTTCAGCAGAGAAAGAGAGTCAGCAACAAGAATCTTCTTGCAACCTTCCCGCAGCAAGATCTGTTATGAAAAAGCACAAAGTACAGCAGCTGTTAAATAGGTGGGCATAACCATCATCCCAGCAAGACACTTCTGGTTTCTGCTGCTACAGAGAGAACAACAAATGTTTAAGCCTTTCCAAGATATCAGACCTTCAAACAGCGAGGGAAAAAAAGGATAAGAGGGAAGGAATCTCTACTTAACTGGAAAAAAACTATTAAAAAAAAATGAAAGACCTCAGAAAAATCAAATCCTTTGCAAATATATTATTGTCATAAATAAAGATCATCTTCCTGTAAGCTTCTCTTAACAAAATACAACAGAGGTTTTTCTTTACACTGCCTCTAACAGTTGGATTCTAAACCACTTCAAAACTTCCTCCATTCGTATCTTCCCTGTCTATGTTAGGAAATAGATATGGTCATCCTAAAACCTTTCAAAACCCAACAATTTAAAATTTATTTTGTTCATATGCATTTCCTGCTCAGATGCCATTCAGCAAGCTGTGTTTAAAAGCCCTTGCAACTAACTGAAGGTTAGACCTTGTTCATCCTTAGCAAAAATTCTTAAGATTGCTTTTTTAACTTTAGTATTTTATGTTATTGTCTGCCAGTGTTGTGAAACACAAAGAGAGATCTTTGGCATCAAAATTATATACAGTACTATTTTCCAATGCTTACTGAAGAAGGTTTATGTCAATATGACAAACCCAAACAAAGGGTTATAAGTTTTCTTGCTCCCACCCCATATTCAACCAATGCTTGGAAATTTGCTTTCCAAGACCAGAATTCTTCTGAAAAGTCTTTTGAGAGAGGGAGATTCATGATGAATTTTAAGCTGAACAAACCAACAAACCAAGGAAAGTGTTACAAGAAGGCACTGCCTATTTGTTTCTCCAGATTATTTGCACTACAGGAGATAATGAGCACTCTAAACCAGACCAAGATGCTGCTAAAGCAAGTCTCTAAAAGAAGTATAACAATAGGTTTTACAGCCAGGTAAACACTGTCCAAAACCTCATCTTCTTAAATGTGAACTAAACATGACATGCTGCCAGAGTCATTATGCAATTAAGACTGTGTATCTGAAATACAGAAATTAAAAAAAAAATTGATTAACATTAAAGATTTTAAACTGGGCATGCCAGTGGGTAAATGACATTCTCCAGTACTGGACACAACAAGCTACAAAACACTTCAGAGCTCAAGAAACTGAATGTAAAATAAACACTTAGAAAATTAATCAATTTTATGTGTGATAATCTCAGGAGCTATCTAAATATGCTCTTCTCCTTCTAACTTTGCCCAAGGGCAACACAGAAAGGCAAATTTTGTGTTAAGTGTAGGAAAAACGTCACTAGATTAAGAAAAAAAAATACTTAGAAACTTTTTACAGCAGCAACTGGATAAGACCACCTTTCAGGATGAGTGCTCTGACCAATCTGGAATATTTTCAATCAGCAAACTGTATGGCAAGGATAGGTAACTAATGCAAAATGGATGTGGTCTTCTTTGGCTATTTACTGGAGTTTTTGCTGACTGCACTCAGCACATGCAGATAAAAAATTGCATGCTTAAGTAAAAGGAACAAAGAAAACACTGCAAATGGTGGAATTGAGATACAGTGATTTACTCCTTTCTACTTGAAATACAGAGTGCCAAAAGGAAGACTTCACTTACAAAAAAAGATTGAAATAAAAAAGTACCAAAACATCAGTTAAGTCACATGAAAGCCTCAATGCTACTTGATCCTTTGAAAACAGCACAGAAGAAACAGAATTATGTTACAAGACACATGCAGCACCTTCTCTGCGACAGTTAAACTCCACTAAGATTTTGCACACAATATTCAATGACTGATTGCCAGACTTTATTTTTATTAGAAGTGGAAAACAAAGTGCAGCTACCATAATGTAGAAGGAACTTGGAATGAAGGAGGTGAAATATAAAATGTCAAGATAATAAATCAACTTTCTTCTATAGAAACACATTTGAAGAGCTCAAGGAAGAGATGGATAACGTAAGAATTGTAGAAAGAGAAGTAAGAGAGGGATTTTGGAGATGAGACAGAGGGAGAAAGTATGCTTGAATGAACTTCTTCATATTAAAAGCAGGGAGAAGTATTTATCTGTGCCTGAAGATTAGAACAAACTTGACATCAGATGTAAAGCTGTGATGAAACCATTCTCTAAAGAGATGCAATAAGAAAGAAAAAGTCTTATGAAACAGAATTTTTTTACCCTTTAAAAAGCTCAGCACTGTAAACACAATCAAGACAACATGGTAAGTTTAGAGAAAGAAGTTTTAAATGGATCTGGTGCTTCACCAAATGAATGAAACTGTCGGGAACCAAAATATTTATTGCAAAAAAAAAGAAAAATAAAGAACAGGAGTTCATTTTCTGACTACACTAGAAAAGGTGCAACTGCATAATGAAAATCAAAGCAATGGAAACTGCTATTTATGCAGGTCACTCCAAAAGTAATGCCTCCTATTTATTTCCACGGAAACGACAACAGATACAATGAGCACAGTAACACTATTTGATAAATTCTCAGCTACAGAACACTACTTTTCAACACAGTCATTACCATTAGCTATGCATTTTTGCCAGCGATGAACAAGAGCCTGAGTACTGCACTACTAAAAATCTGCACCAGTGGAGGTGACCTCACCTGCTACTAATGATAGTGTAATTGCTGGTGTGTTGCCCACACAGTCCATCTTTCAACAGACTGAACAGATGGAAGTCAGAAGGTGCCAAATCCAGACTATATGGTGGACAGTCTAGCCAAGACTGGCCATGTGCTCCACTGTCTTCCAAGTGGGATGGGGTCTGCTGTTATCATGTTGCAAAAGAAAGGCTGTCTTCTTCTCTGGCCTGACCCTGTAAGCTTGAGCCTTCAGCTCAGTCAGTGCCATGATTCAGTGGTCAGAGTTGATGGTCTGTCTGAGTTCCTGAAAAGTCCATAGTGATCACCCCTTTCCCATCCCTAAAGACAGTGCACATAACTTTACCTGCTAAGAGCTGCATCTTGAACTTTTTCTTTGATGGGATTCCCATGTCACCACTCCATGGACTGCTGTTTTGATTCTGGCTAATAGTGGTGGCATCATGTCTGCACACCAGTAATGATGTGATCCAGAAAACTGTCACCTTAAGTTTCATTCAACACATCCTGAGAAACCTGTATCTGGTGCTCTTTCTGTTCCTGTGTGAGCATTCGTTGGATCCACCTGTGCCAACTTTGCAATATTCCAATGTTGTCACCATTGTTTCTAATGTACTGCAGCCAATATTCAGCTCTGTACACAGTTCCCTGTTTGTAATCTGCTGATTCGTGTGGTTTAGCTGATAGAGATGCTCTTCTTTTTGTGTTATGACAGCTGTGCATGGCTGTCTGGAACGTGGGTTATCTTTCAAATTGCTGTTCCTACTGCTGAAATGCATCACACATCACCTCACTGTGCCAACATTCAGTGTTTGGTCTCCAAAAATATTCAGCAAGTGTTGATGAATGTCTGTGGGTGCAATTTTTTCCACATGGAGGAATTCAATTCCACACCTTTGTTTCAGATGCACTTTTACGTCAGAAATCATTTTGTTGCTGTGCTACAGATGGTCCCTCTGCTGCCATCTGTAGCATAGCAACAAAATGTAATGGAATATTAGTGGGAAGGTTCAACCTTTATTGCCACACCAACATCTGCCTCCAGTGCTGTGGGACAGGGCCATAAAAAGGCATTACTTTTGGAGCATTCTTCGTAATTAATAAAGTCCTGATTTGCATATGCTTAACATGACTTTTGAAGGAAAACACTGCAGTATGCAGTTAATTTGAAGGTTATACTCAAAGCATGAGGAATACATTTGGGTCTTGACTCAGGTTAGCACTCAACAAAGCCCAAGTTTTTCCAGGACAATTACCCCAAAATCTCCAAAATGCATCATAACTTTAATTAAAGGTATGTTACGTTTAGTCACAGAATCACAGAATGGCCAGGGTTGGAAGGGACCTCAAGGATCATGAATCTCCAACCCCTCTGCCACATGCAGGGCCACCAACCTCCACATTTAATGCTAGACCAGGCTGCCCAGGGCCCCATCCAACCTGGTCTTGAACACCTCCAGGGATGGGGCATCCACAGCCTCTCTGGGCAGCTGTTCCAGCACCTCACCACTCTCTCCATAAAGAACTTCCCCCTGACATCCAACCTAAATCTTCCCTCCCTGAACTTAAAGTTAAAACTATTTCCCCTTGCCCTGCTGTTATCTGTCCTTTCAAAGAGTTGAAAAAGAGTCACTACAACCAAGTGGTGACTGTCTCACTATGCAAGCTGCCACCTGTCCCCTAGTGACTCCAAGATGTCTGAACAGCTGCATATCCACATCCAGGAGGAAAACCCTAACAGCTCCTGCAGTTGCTTTCAATCAGCATTCATCATTACCACTGGTGTCTGCTGGTTCACAGCAGAATGCTTTGAATGGGAGAATTATGGATGGACAGCCTCCATCAGAGATACTGCAGGTTCAATCAAAGTTTAAACCAATAACTCATCATCTGAGTACAATGGCTAATTCACAGAACCTAGAGATACTGAATCTAACCAATTTGCTTTTAAATTCTAAGACCACTGAGAATATGTGGGGAGAACAATGTAAGAATACCAAAATCTTTTGAAATCTTTTACTAAAAACTGTCAAAAAGAGGTCAAAAAATTAGGCTATTCTGAAATAAAAAACAAAACACAAGCATTTCTTGTATTTCACTTAGGCAGACTCTTATTTTATAAATTCAGAAAATGTAACAGACATAACTAACACAGAAGTACACAAATAAGGGACATTTAAGATCAGCCTTCTCTGTGAGAATTAAGTGTGACATAACAACTATAGAAGACACAGGCTGTAATTATATGATTTAAGAATTGTCTTAAGAAATGCTACCAGACTCCTAAGTTAAGGCCACTGTGTTATCAGTTACCAGAGACTCAAACTCACAAGACTTCATATTTCTTTTCAATTTAATTCCCAGGGAACTGAATATTGAAGGCAAATATAAAGTCCAAATACACATTACAGAGAGAATAATGGTCCAGAGATGATGTATTAAAAAAAAGCCCCAAGAAACTAATTAGCATCAGTTTCATTAGAAAAAAATATATATACATTGCACAGAATGGTAAATGTCCATTTTGCTATGTTTTTCAAACAAAAGCAGTACTGGCCTCATACTGTTTGCTAAGAGATATTTTAAAAATTTGCACTGCAAAAGCCCTAATGGGAACAGAAGACCCACATGGGTCTCAGAAGAGACCTATATCAGAAACAACATCTGCAGTGTGTAAAATAAATTACCTAAGAATGACAGTATTTTCTGATGCAAAACAAATCTAAACTGTTTGTATCCACTTAAGGGGCTCAAAACAGGCGAACTCCATGCTTACTTTTAAGTAGCACATTATTTGCATTTTTAGAATGGTCTTCAAACAACCACAGCCTTTGGCTGAGAGGGTATGAAGCTGGTGTCCAAAAAGCCTAAACGAGTGTCAGCAGCCATTGACCTGTTTTTAGTCCTGTTACCCTGAAATGTGAAGCAGATGCATCAGATGGAAAAATCTGTGTTAGGAAGTGTCTTATGATAGGAGTTTATACATTACTGACTGAAGACAGGCTGGACATCATAGGAGAAAACATTCTCACACAGTCAAACATTTCACTATTGCTGAAGAGTACTGAAACTTCCCCAGGTTCAGAACTGATTTTTTTCTTGTTCTTAGAGTGAAGAAGATGTTCTTGTAGAGGAGCTCCAGTTAAATACAGTTTGTCTCCAGAAGATTATAAAAAAAGCTTTTATTCCAACTGAATCCTAACTTTCAGCAGAAAAACATACTTGTAGTTTTAAGAATTTAAAAGGACTGTTGGATGAAACAAAGGTCATGTAGCTGGCAGGTGCTCTTATCTACGTAAATATAACATCAGTTTGTAAAGTCACAGTGACAACAACTTTTCAGTTATATGGAGACAGCTATGTTTTGATTCTGTGTTTTTGAACATGCAAGCAGTAGAACTGAAAGCCATTAAGCTTTTCTCAGGATATCAATGTGACTTAGGCCAATTTGGTTAGCCTGCCATGGATTTGAATGATAATTAGTTACATTGAAAACGTTGACTGGAGAAAGGTGATTTATTTGCTGTTGAATAGAAGATGTGCTAGGAACATGTCAGTTTAATAAACTGCAGGTTCTCTTTAAGACAGCTTATCTTCAGGACTTTATAAATTCAAATGAAGTAGCTTGTGGTCTATTTCATTTATAAATTTATGGCACTGAAGAATTAGATTTCAGGAGTTAGATATAAAAAAATGTTTTAGACTACGCTTACTTGATAAATATTGTTAAAATGCAAACAGTTATAACTTTATCTTTACAGGCCATGTCATCATAACTTTGTCTATGAATGTTACGGTATATAAATACTAAAATTGCTACTATGGTTATGGTTTTAATACATTAACGTTGATAATGACAAGCAGAACAGAACAGAACAGAAAATGTTTCTCAAAGGGAAGGAAAACAAAAAAAGGCAATAACCACTTGGAGTTTGAATCCCAATTCAGAAAAGCACTTACATCTTATACTGCTTAGGTAAATTCTGAAGCCTGTACTCAGCTATAGGTCATGCAAAATTGCATTTCCAGAAATGGGAAAATAATAATAATTAAAAAAAAAAGATAATTCTTATAAGAATAATAAGGTAGCTGAATAGATTCTGAACTGTAAAGTACAGCTGTAAAACCATAAAGAAATCAATTAGTAATACATTTTTGAATGGATTGTCTAAGAGATAAGTCTCACATTATCTGCATTTTTATAGAAAAACTAATACCTCTTTTGGTATCATTTTTGTTTGGCTGGCAGCAAATGTACTAATCCCTTCACAGAATTGTGAATTATTCACTTTACTTTAAAGCTGAGGTGAGCTTAGGGTAGCACATACAATGGTTGCAGCATTCATCTAATAGATGGTAATAAGTTAAAATGAAGTAATCAATCTACAACATGCCAGCTTTGATAAAAACTTACATTATTCAGGGAAGATGTCAGATTAGAAAGAAGTTAAAACAAATTTTGTTACATTAATAGACTTGTTTGCTGGATTCACTAACACACACTGTAAGCTACATATGGCATGCTTTGGCAGCCATTCAATTTAATTCACTTGATTTTGTTGGGATGTTAAGAATTTTTTTCAAAGAGAAAAAGTCTAAGAAGGCTTTTAAATTCTGGACATACATAAAATCACATCTCGTGAAAAGGAAATTTAGGAATATAGTAGGAAATCTGTACCTGTTTAAGTACTAAAATAATCTTATGAAGGCTTGCAAATGAGGTCAGTCAAATAATACAAAGGCCCATGTGCAATACCTTTTGGGGGAGCTGATGTTATAAAAAGCATGGTTTTCCTTTTTGGCAGTGACTTGCAAGTGAAGCAATGGGTTATAAGTTCATGTATGCTCGACCGTTGTGGATCTAGAAACAAGATTTCCTTTTTTGTCTTTGAAAATGGGAATAGTAAGACTTACGCACATACAGATCTGGTGATCTGAAGGGATGAAATCACAAAGTGCTAACCAAAGGAATCTGGATTGCTGTACAAGTTTCAAGTGTCTGGTACATTATGTGATGCAAATCAGTTTTTTACCAAAATGAACAGAGTTATCTCAGGCCAGAATAGAGAACATGGATTTCAAACCATGAAGCTACACAATGTGAAGAAAAGGTGTGACCAGGCGTCATACAAGCAGAGCAGAGACTAGCTCTGAAGAGGCTAATGACATAGTAGTCATGATGAAGCTAGGACAGGACTGCCCTCAGCTAGGAACAGCCACTTAAAACATCTACTTGAAGTCCTAGCTGTATCCTGAAGTATGTGCTGAATGCAGAAACAGATCTGCTAACAAAACTGACCGTGCCAAATTAAAGCTGCTTAGGTGAGCGTGCACCCAAGAGCTGCGATCACATCTCTGAATTTCAGTGCAGAGACACCATCTGTTTATAATGGTGCACTTTACATCACCTGTACTACTTCAGCAGCAGCCTTATTTTAAGCTATAGCTCATAATTCTCAAAAAAAACCCCAGTCTCTTAAGTAGTCCTCTTAATTTTCTTTTTTTTTTTGGTATGTTGTCTTGCTATAGTGCCAGAAAGCCAAGCACAAGTTACATTAAGCCTCCTAATTTCTACTCCTCAGAGATATAAATTTTAGCCCTTGAGCTATCCAGATCTACTTCAAAATGAATTAACTTAAAATCCATGAAGCATTTCAATTATAAGCACAAAAAACATTTAGATACTGGTCTAGAAGTAAAATATATCCTTTTAATAGCAAAGTAATTTTGTTAAAAGCCATCTGAAGACAAAATGATTCTTCCATCCACAAACTGTGACCAAATGATTTTGTCAGCTTTATCTGAATCCACTAACACACACTGCATACATGCAAACAGCACTTTATCACTCTCTGTGCAGAGGTACAAAATGTTCCATTTTGATTTCAACAGAATGCAGGAACAGTGAGATCAGCAGTCCAAGCAGCAGGGAACTGACAGAAACAAGATCAATATGCAACTGCTTAAAAGATGCTATTTTACTAGCATTATTTTGGAAAGATAGTAATATCTAATGAAGTCAATTAAAAACCTGCAAGTAATGCTACAACCTGCAGTACATGCAAACGTGTACCTATCTGTTGGGGGTAATTCCTTCCAAAAACAGAGGTATACAGGAACAAGACACTTATTCTCTTAGAAATCCTGAAAGTCACGATCTAAAAGAAATACCTAAATTATCCAAGTCTTTCAAAAATTCTACTTACTCACCATGCTTATGACAGTATGGGAGAGATTCAGAAGAGGCAGAAGCTATCCAGAGAAAAAAAGTATTCATCTGGACAAATTTCTACCCTTTCTGTCAAGGTTTCATCCTGAGTCACTACGATAATGACGTCCTAACAAGATGAACAAACCTAGGTGACAAGCATTTCTTGTGCTGCTCACTGGTGAAATGGTCTTTGATGTCTTTCTGAAAATCTTCAGAGGAAGAACACAGCATTTACCTGCAAGTTGTAGTCCTGAAGAATTTTCACTAGCGAGTCTCTCAAATTAGGAATTTCCATGCCTTCCTTAATACGATGAATCAAAAGAATGGGGTCAACATGAGTTCCAATATTGTTCAACAAACCAGTAATAAAAGCTGTGAAAAACAAGAAACAAGTAAATTAAGAAAAGAATCCATCCACCTTATAAAGGATGCTTCAGTGGCAGACAGGCTTTGGCTGTTTCTATGACAGCTCTTTACAGAGAGAGCACTGAAACACTTTTACATAGCCTTCACATCTTTCTTACAGTTGCATTTACTTGAAAATAGGCCTTTAGGGAAGATAAAGACACAGTTTGCCTATTTACAGAACTCCAGAGGTATCTGGAAAACAGATACCAGAGTAGCCAGAGCAAGTCATCAAAACCACAAGTGAATAACACATTTCAATTTAATAAAAAAGTACTTGTACAAATAGAAGTAGAAAATTCACTTCATTATTTGAATATTTTATTCTAAATTGCAGGATTAAGAAGTGTATTTGCAAGCACTTAACTTCAAGGAAACATGTTTCTCGACAGTGACAAGATGGATACAAATGTCCAACTTCCTGAAATGCAACTGGCTAAATGAAATAGAAGGATGAACTTCAAGTAAGACTGAGAGCTGACCTCAGTGCTCAATAACATGCTTTAACTCGGTCAGCACTGAAGTTAGCAGGAAGTTGGACACAGTGATCTTTTAAGGTCCTTCAGTCCTTCCAACTGAACTGTTCTGAATGTTTTTCTTCAAAGCCCAAAAATAAGGAACACCACTGGAGTTGCTCTGCTTAACGGCAGATGGAATGGAGATAACTGTATATGCTTTGAGTTCCTTTTCCTCTAAAGTTGTCAATAACTGGAGCAGTGTTTTTAGCGAGGAATTACATTTAGATAGGGATTTCTGTTGGTAAGATAACTTGACAACATCATAATTCCAAATTAGTAACAGATTTTGGTTGCGGCTGCTTGTCAGAATTAGTGGACAAGTGATGAAAATACATTTATTCTGATGTTAATTCTATGAGACATTCAATCCTTTGGAAAAAGAGATCCCCACAGAGATTTTTGAGTCTTGATTTAAAGCACCAAAAGAGATTGCAAAACTAACAAAATTTGTAGTTAAAATAATTCTGTATTTTCCCAGTTATATGAACTCCTCTGAGTTTGCTTCCTGAACAAAACTGATGCTGTTAAGAAAATTCTGACAGCTTCTGATTCCATCTGAACTTTAAACTTGAGCAGATGTTCATATTGTGGATAAAGAGCAAAAATGCTCTTGTTATTATAGATCATGCATTGATGACACAGAAATAAAACAACAACTGAGGGACAGATAGGTGAAGACTCTCCATTTTCAAAATTTCCAAGGGAAGCAGCTGTAGTAAACATCAGGGCTTATTATGAGGGTGCCTAAAAATAAAGCTTCATACAGTGCCAAATTAAAAGTACCATTCTGTTCTTACTTTGTCATTAAGGACATAACTGCCTAGAGCTTTGTCAAGTGTTAAATCTCTATGTACTCATCCTATAGCATGCCCACATGTTGCCTTGTGGGAAGCTTCTATGCTCAGAAGGAGGAGATAAGGCATGCTCTACAAACCAGAACATCTCCCTGATGATCCAAAAATGCCTTTGCTAACATGCATGTGGATAATTCAATCCTTTACCTGTAATAGCATTCCACAAAAAATACACAGGAAAGGCTAAGAAACTATCCTGCTTACGTGGTTTGTCAATAGAATATAAGATGAGGTCTTCCCAAAGTTCTCCATCATCTTGTTCCTTGGCAAATTCAATAGCTTTATCTACATCTTGCAGTTCTTCCATTATCATCTTCAAAGCACTGCGGCTGTTACCCATTCTGCCTAGAAGGATAAAATAAAGAGTTTATAAAACCTAAAGCACTGAGTACTGATAAGCATTTAAGAAGCTCTTGTTGCTTTTTCCTTATGAATTTTCTAAGTGATAAGTTCCCCCACATTAAAAACCTAATCTAATCAACTTGATGAAAGGAAAGGTTATTCCAGAGCTATCAGTATCACCTGAACATGTGCACAGAGTACTTTGCTGGACTGGGACCCAGATTCATTCTTACAGACTTGGTGGGTCACACTGGGGGCTCTAAACTGCAGCAACATCTGACATAAGGTGAAGTGTGCTCATGTGTACGTATGTTTGCATGCATATGAACTTTGAGATGATTTACCTCTTGTTAAGAATTTTTATGAACACACTTAACTTGCTCTAAGTATAGTTCAGCTTACATTCATGGAAAATAAGAGGGAGGAAGCAGTAGCTTTGAACTGTTCTTTAAGTAAATCCATGAGTAAACTCTACTCTGCTCTCAAATGCTCCACAAAATGTTCTTATTAAAAAAAAAAGATCAATTATATCAGTAATAAACACTTTCCATTCTGATTATGATTAATACATGAACACACATACAAATCTTAGAGTCATACAACGGCTCCCATTCAGAGGTGGGGAAGTTAATTTATGTTTGAATAGTTTAAAATTATTTTTTTAAATAAGAAAAAGCCAGCACTAGCAAACCTTCTGCCTAAGCAAAAGGTAACATTAAGCTCCTGGAATGTGCTCGGAGTAAGACCTGTTTTATTTCTTCCTTGTCCTCAAACAGAGAGAATAACTCTTCTCTTGGAGGTTCTCTCAAAATCATATCATATGAATAATCAATTCCTTTATTTTCCAAATCATGTTATTTGGTCTTACTGACTGCATACCAACTTTGTCTTTGGGAAGTGTGTTAAAAGCCAGTAGACAATACATCACACGTTTTTGCAGCATAAACTTCATGACAAGATTAAAAGCATGTTGTAATTTATCACAGTGAGAGATACTTACTCAGAAGATAAACTGTCTCTTCTACAAAGTTTCTCTGTTGGCAGATCTCTAGAGCCTTGAATTAAGACAAGAGAAGAAAGAAAGAGAATACAGGGAACCATGTAACAAGATATTTTATTGATCACAAATGCTACAAGAAACTAAAGGATACTTTTCCATGAAGTCGCATTACTCATTTTGACAGGAATACAGCTTCCTTAACATGCACCATCAGGTCCTCTGGCATTAATTAAAAGTGGCAGTTTTCGCTTTTTTCTCTAAGATCAAATAATTTTAGTAACTGGGATGTTCTTCAGCTACACAGAGATTCTGTAATTGCCCATGACATTAGCTCTCAGCAGTCACAGAACCTGTGCACAGTTGAAAAACACCCCAGTTACTACAATTACCAAACTGATTACCAGTAAGTTCTTAGCAATGCAAATCAGGCAGGACTGGGTGTGCCATAAATGATGCCACATCTGTTTACAACCTAGAAGCAGAAAGCAAACTCAAGACTCACTGAATTGAAATTAATTGTTCACCAAATAAATATTTTCATACTTGGAAATCAAAACTATATCTTCATAAAGATATACATAAGATATACATATACATAAGATAGAGGTAGGAATGAACTCTTCCTTCTATTCTCAAATTGTTTCAGATGGGTTACTACGAAGTCTAAATATATACACAATGAATTTCAGGGGCAGTGTAGTGATTTCACAACCAGATACTTTGGGTACTTGAAGGTATAAATAATTAGCAATGAACATATTATAAACAGAGCTGATAACCTTTTTTCTCTCCACTTAGAAATTAAAGTACAAATTACCAAGTTTTCAGTATTTCTGGAAGCTGCACATTTAGTGACTGCCATGCTCCCTCTAGAGGAAAAGAGGGAACAGTCATATTCTTTTCTTCAGTTTGTTTTACATGAGCTTTGCTAAACTGCACTTGAAAGCAGTGGCTTAGTTTTAGAGAAATAGAATGACTTCTTGCATTGTTTATCATTTATTTATGGCAGCAGTAAGTATGAGTTTGTTCAAATTGTTTTTTTCTTTCAATTTTCACACAGCACTGGAATCAGCTTAACAGAAACTGAAGACCTGGGAAATTATGGTTCTCCCTTTTATGTCCTTGGAGCAAATTTACGTATGTAGCAAAAAGCATTGCTCTAGGGCATTTATGGTAAAAAGTACAAAGCCTGATCCAAAGGTAACGTGTTCTGTTTTTCAGTGTTGGCCCACAACATCAGAGACAGATGGTGGTGGTACAGCAGAAGGGGTTGAACCTTCCCACCAATATTCCATTATATTTTGTGGTTGTGCAACAGATGGCAGCAGAGGGGCAGTCTGACCAAATGGTGCCTGACATGGAAGTGTGTATGAAGCAAAGGGCTGGGTTGGATCTCTGACATGTTCTTGTTTACAGACTAAAGCAGTGCCAACAATGTGGTTGCATCAATGCTTTTCTGCACCAGCAACCACGGAACATAGACAGCTGGACCTGAAATAACTACAGTTATTTTGCATCGAAAGAAAAAAATGTGCAAGTAAGGTTTGACACATAAAACCCTGATCATGCAAATAATACATATGTCAAAATACTAGATTTTGAGATAATAAATAAAAAATACTAGATTTTAGAGAATCACAGTCAAAAAAGTAAACATCATTGATTAAAGTCTCTGTCTGGCAGCCCTACCAAGCTCACTGCCTAAAAACATCACTGAAATAATGTAGTTTTTGGAACAATTGGGACAATTTTAACAAAGACGAAGGCTGCAGTCTTAACACTGTTTTATTTTCCTGTGTTGCACAGAAAAGTTGACTGACAATTGAAAAAAGCAAGCAAAATAAGAGAGGTGCTATGAATGGTTCTGTTTAAAGTGTCAACCACATAAACTACAGTATTTGATATTACTTTTAAACTGTTCCACAAGTGTCATCACTACATCTGCATCCAGAGAGGCAAACTTTCAGCTTGGCTGAGCAGATTAGACCTTAACAGCAAAAACACCTTTAATAAAATACTGACCCAAATGAAGAGTAAAACTCAAATTTCCATTCCATTCACTTTAATTCAGAAGTGTTAAATTAAAAAAAAAAAAAACAACAAAAAACCACGAGCTTCATTAGTCCGTTATATTTGATGAGACAAAGTAAGGAGGGGGGAAATGTAAAAAGGATAAAGAAGATGGCAACACAGTACACTGTAAAATTCCCAGTCTGCTAGCAAAAGTACAAAGTCAAAATATTTCTGGCTCTGTTAGTTTACTGGCTGTTAAATTGTGTAAGTTACTTGAAAACAACTCAGAACCTTAGAATATAAAGCTAGAAAACATACAGTTAAGGTGATCTATTTTTCAAGATCTAACACTGACTATGCTTAGATTTTTCAAAACAATTGTTTATTTACTGCAACCACAAGCCACTGCCTTAGTCAGGCACTGATGAATAAAGATGCTTCAGGCATGCATCAAGTGTGAATTTTGAACTTCTGCCTTAAAAACCATCTCAGATTCCTGCATTCTGAGCTACAAGAGAAAGGTCTTTGCTACCAGCCAGGAGAAGGTGCATCACTTCTGCAGGTAATGATCACAAAGCCAAAGGATTCCTCCTTTTGGCAGTAGAGGGCAGTACCAGACATATTTACAAATGTACAATTCTACAAGCATGAGATGTAAAAATCCGTGACTTGTGTTATGGAGCTTACCTTCTCTAGTGGACAGTGTGTGCTGTCTCTGAGAAATGGCAGTAAATTTGGACGATCATATTCAGCATAAAGACTGATCTGTTTTTCATGATACCGTTGTCCTTTATGGTGGTCTCTTTTGAAAAGCTTGTGCAAATACTAAGAATCAAAAAAAGAAATGAAATTCAGAAACTCTCTCATAACATTATTTGGACTGTATACAAAACCCTTCATCAATTCCTCAGGAATATACTAACACATACTAAAAGGCACAAAGATTAAATCCTGATTCAAAAGGCTAATTTTTTTTTCCCCATAGTAGTCTAATCACAGCGTTCTCCATTAACTCCATTAACTCTGTAAAACACATTTTTAGCAACATTTGAGTACATGTCCTTTAATCTTCACAGATTTTGAATTTTATAGAAAACTTTGGAGAAATACATCAAGTGAAACATTTATTTATCTAGATATGCTTGGCCACTGTGGGTAAGTTTAAATGATGAACATTTTAACCAAAGTACTGGTACTATAAATAGAGAGCTGAAGGCCATTCTTCCTCTATGAGCAAAAAAAAAAAAAAAGACTTAAGAATAATCTGGAGGGTCACTTGTATCCAAAGGGAAGCAGACTCCACACTTTGAAACAAATGCATGCCCTCCATAAACTGAGGGCATCTTCTTCGAAAAGCTCTTGGGCTGCAGGCTGCACACTTCATAGAGTTGTTTGCTATAATCAGATCTCTAACTCATAAACTCACTCTCTCCAGCAGATCGATCGATGCCTTGAGCCCCAACACAGCAGCAAGTTAAAACTTCCCTCCCTAATACAGCCCAAGATCACAGTTACATGTTAAGCATTCTACCAACAGCACGCTCCAACTGAAGAGTTGCTCTCAGAATAGCAATTTGGAGCCACAGTTGTTCTGATGCATTGTAATTCTGCACAAAGCAGAACAGTCTTGCAGAGTATGGGAGTTATTGCTCTAGAAAGATAAGGAGTTCATTGTCTTTATGGAACAGCAAAATGTGTTTCAGAGTTGCATCCAACATCCAACCCCACTTCTATGTATTGAAAGAGGAAGTGAGAAGCAAGCAAGAAGGAAATGACCAGAGAGGACAAGCATCTGCAATGCTAATAAGGAATACCTCAGAGGATGTTAACCAAAAAGCAGTACATTACCAAGTTCTCACATGTATATATTTCAAGATTATTACTATTGTAAAAATGCTATGACTGTGGTAAAAAGTGGCTGAGCAGAAGTAGCCACTTTGGTTGTGATGATTTATGGAATTTCAGTATCACGTGCACATTGACAGCATACACACATGGGATCACAGAATCCTTAGAGTTGAAAGGGACCTCTGAAGCTCATCTAGGTCCAACTCCCCTGCAATGAACATGGACACCACAGACAGATCAGGTTGCCCAGGTCCTTAACCAGCCTCACACTGATAGTCTCCAGGGACAGGGCATCAACCACATCTCTGGGCAACCTGTTTCAGTGCCACAACACTCTCATTGTAAAAGAGTGTAAAAAAACCTACATCTAACCTCTTTGAGCTTGAAACCATTTCCCCTTGTTCTATCACCACAGACCCTGCTAGAGAGCCTGTCTCCTCTCCTGTAGCTCCCCTTAAATACTGAAAGGCCACTATAAGGTCACCTCGTGGACTTCTCCTTGCTAAAGAGCCCCAGCTCTCTCAGCCTGTCCTCGAAGGAAAGGTGATCTATAAGAGATGTGTCCTGCAAATATCTTATCCAGTTCAAAGTGAAACTAGTAGAATATAGAAGTTTTTACCACATGCTGTAGTTCAGGTCTGTTTTCTAGCTCTTCAACAACTCTGTCAATCTGCAAGAAAACAAACAAAAACCAAGAGATTAGCAAATCTCTGTGAACATCACATTCACAGGATTGAAAAGAGGATGAAAAATGCAAGCAGCACTGGATCACCGTATCATGAACTTGTCATACTCACAGAAATTTTATCTTCATTATCCAAAAGCATGTCTACTGCTTTCTAAAGTAAAGAAAAAATCCAGGTAAGAAAAAGGTATGCACATTTTGTCAGTCTTGATTACAGCATTATGTTTGTTCACTGATGGGTATCGGATGGACAATGCAGACTTATTCTTTTCAGCAGCATTAATTCAGAAAGCAGTTTGCATAACAACAGCACTCTCCAACAGCAGAGCATTACAGGTAAACAAACACATAATGTACTTTTCCAGAATACCTGTCCAAAGTTTAGACACTAACAGTAATCAATTCTGTGCACTTACACTGCAGGTAAAATACGCCCATTGAATCATGGCCCATAAAAGGCCATAGGCAAATACTGAAGAAATACAATTTGTCCCAATGCAAAAGTCAGCTGCAGGGTGATGGCTGTAAAGGAAACACACAGCTCAACTTGCCTTACAATTGGATTCCTCCAGCCTATCTGCACACTGCTACTGTAACAGGAGCAGCCAAGATCATGTAAACAATAGTAGTCATCAGGGTGCCTGCTCTGCTTCCACTTTTAAGATCAAATTTTGGTTCAATAAAATAAACTCACAGATGCTTGATACAACTTACTATATTTATTTTTTTTAAATGATACACTATACCAAATTATCATCTTTGGTATAGATTGCTCCATATTTTAGTTCCAGTGCTGAAACAACAGCTGCACAGAAACTGATGATCTACTTGTTTTCTCCCAAGGATCATAGAGACTGTTTCCCCAAGTACCAAACAGATTCTTTTCCCAGCACGCTCATTTGCTGAGGTTTTAGACAACTGGGAAGAAAGAAGACTGAATTTGGCACCATATGCACACTTCTGGATTTTTGAGATTTAAGTTAATGACTACACAAACTTCCAGAAACAGAGTAATTAATTACAATGAAAAAAAGTGCAAAATACATTCAAAATATGCCTCACAACAGATTAACTGCTTGCTAAATTTGGCTCCTCAGCAGTGTGAACTGATGAGAAACGCAGAAAAATATCATTGTGTAAGTCTACCTACAAAAATGATCTCAGAACTGGCACTCTTCTCACTGTGAGTGATACTCAAATGGAAATATAAAAGAAAAATTTCATCCTTGGATTAATCACTATGCAATCCAGGCAAACATCTCCTTGTCTCAGAATGTATCCAGACACAGAAAAAAACTCTACGCCTCACTGCTATCTTTAAACTAATTTATTCACAATTTGTTAAGATATCTCTAGCTGAAAGTGAATGTTAAAAGCACCATACCTCTGAATCAAAATCCATGAGCAGAACAATTTTATCTTTGATGGAACCGAACAGATTGTGCTTGTGGATCAACTGGAAGACGTCTTTGTGTCTCAGAGTTAGGTAAATTTCTAGGGCTCTGCCATAGCGCTGATCATAAGTATACCTGCCAAAAAGCAACCTTATAATTTATGTGACCTAAGTGAAAGAAAATCACCTCTGAGGGGAAAAAAAATAAGTATATGTCAGAATACAAAACATATTAGGTTGCTACTTGATTTTATGAATATTTGAATAGTTGCCAGTTTTTTTAATGATGAGGAATAGCACTGTGCAACTCCATTTATGTAACAGTCACAGTATTTATGTTCTGCGGTTCCTGCATTTTCACTATCTCCTGCTTTAAAACCACAAGGAAAGCTACACAAAAACATTAGCTTTTCTAATTTTGGAAGCCACATGAAAACCACTTCAGAGCAAAATAAAATTACAAAAAAAAAAAAACCGAACACACAAAAAAACAACCCATATTGTTCTCTTAAAACTTTGGGACAAACAGTAACAGAGCAGCAGACAGTAGCTCTGCCTTCTTCAAAAGAGGGTGTATGAAGATAACTTAATATAGGTGGGCATCAGGCTGATTGTAACCTTGTAAGAAGTACTTTAGAACCAGATCAGTTTTAACACATTTTCTAGTCACATATTTCCAGCCATGCAGTAAACTCAAATATACTATTTTTGAAACAGAGGGGAAAAAAAAAAAACAGATTATCTTCCTGCTATTTTTCTCTTCCCAAAAAAGACTTCCTCAGGCAGCACAGAGAGAAACGTAAGCTATTTGTTTTGGAAAGTGAAGTAGCAAATCCAATCTCATACTAAACTCTTTGCCTTCAAACACCGCAACACTGCAACACAGCAAGTATCTCTGTTAAGAGAGTTAGACAAATATTTATAACCTACTGCATCCTATCTCAAGCACACTTGCTGTAATAGGAGTTTTAAATTGTACTCACAGTTCTGCAAGGGTTCTTAACAATGTCCTGTTTTGTGGATCTTTCTTCAGGTGATCTACTACAGCTTGAACTATGATTGTGTTGTTGTAGAGATCTCCAGGCCACTCTTTTATCAGGGTTGCAAACCCCTAAAAGTGTAAGAGATTGTAACAGAAACAGAAGTAAATGCCTAAGGAACATTTCAAAACATCAAAGCCCCAGCTAAGCCTCTGAGATGATACACGCTGTGCTACACCTCTAAGCCACTTCTACATGCCCACAAACATGCACAGTGTATAGATTTTCCTTCTTAGGGCAACGTTATCAAGATTCATGAAGCTGGGTCTCTTTCAGGTGTTGCTTGCTTCGTGAGGCAGGTGGACTACTTGTTTTACATTAAACAACTAAAAATAAAAGTATTCCTAATAAGTAAACAATCCCAAAATACTAGTGTTCTCTGAAAAACATTTTACTTATTCTTCTGTAAGCAAACTAAATGTGTCTTTTCTTGCTATCATGGAATTGTTCATCGACAACCTGTTTGAACAAAATGGAGAATCTGTCATTGGAATTCTACACTGCTGAGTGTGTTTTGCTTGCAACTGCTGCTACATGTGGACATGTCTGGCTGTAGTACCTCATAGTCACTCTCCAAAAACTCATGCAGGACCATCTCGTAGATAAGAGGTTTCAAAACTGGATCCCGTCTGGGCAAGTAACGACTAATTGCCTGTAGGAACAAAAAGAAGACAGAGTAAGAAGGGGTATGATATATAACATCCTAGTATTTTAATGACAGAACAAGGAGTTGTTGGGAAACAAACAACAAAGCCATGCACAAAACATGGCTTTTAGTCAACACTGGAAACACTGTATGCTCTGATTTGTAAGTAGCATCCTAGTATTACTTGCTTTAAGACGACACACATCAGAATCATATAACTTACCTGAAAGAAATGTCATTAGATAGATAGTGGTAAGATACTAGTTGGAATGGGAAAATGAGCCACTGGACTAAACCAAGGTGTACTGACCTGCAGTCATTAGAGAATAAAACATACACAAAAGACCCCTCAGAAAAAGTTCTCAAAACCCATTTTGCCTAGTCTTTCCATTATATCTTGTAAAAAAGTATGAGCACTCATTAGTTGAAAAATGCCTACTTTTAATTTGTGACTTACTGTGAAGCCATTACAGTTTTGAAGAGTTTTGTTTCACTAGCTATTTTTACACATCCGAACAAAAATTAATTTGAGAATATACCTCTCCAAGGAAATTCTGAATGAATGTGACCTGTTGCTCTATAGAAGGTGTTAAGAAACTGCATGCTGACTGCAGGGAGACAGGAATCTGCCCGAATTAATTAGCTCATGCCATGGAATTTCAGCACAGCTTCTTATTTACCACTACTATTCCACACAAAAAGAGGCCAAGGTTATTACAGCCTGCCAAAACAAACCCTACCACTGCTTGCCATGCTGGGACTCTGGGGTTTATGGCTGAAAGCCCAGCACCAATGAAATTCCTCCAAACACTCGGAGACGTTGCCTGTTGCTCACTAACAGAACACGTTGAGGAGCATTTCATTACTGAGGCTGTTTAAACAAAGCAGAAAAAATAACATTACACTACAACACAGGTTGGTGTGGTTTTACAAACAATGACTATTCACAACCAATTCTCCCAGTATTTGACTTTGAAGTGCAGCGTGCTGCCAACACCAGCTCTCACCATCTGTCACAGAATTTAACAGCTACCTTGGGGCACAGAATTTAACAGCTACCTTGGGGCACAGCCCTGCCAGCTGCCCCAGGGAAGCAAACCACAAAGAAAGCAAGCTGGATGTCAGCCAGAGACTCGAAGAAGAGGATTCCCAAAATGTTCTCATACCCCCTTTCTGCTTTACTGTCACCTCCTAAGCAAACAGCTTCAGTGGAAAGGCTTTGCTGCAGTTTCTGACTCTGGTTTGCTAGCACCACTCACTGAGGAGCAAAGGCAGCTGCCTCTTCACGTAGGGCCAGAGAAACACAGAAAGGAAACCACTCTGGCCCCACGTCCCACTGTTTCAAAGGGAAATCACAACCACCTCCTGCAACCTGGCTCCTGCGCCCAGCGAAGACAGGAAAGTATCCAAATAATTTTTGAGCCAAGGCACAAAGCTGAACTAAAACCTATGCTGGAGGTTGCAAACTCTCCCTATTTTATCTTTAAGCAGTAGTTAAAGAGTGAGGTCAGACAGACAAAAAAGCTACAGAATTGGGATGCCTTTATATCAATTCCTGAGCCACACAGGGAAACTGACTTAAAGTGAAAAGAAGATGCTACATACAGAAGCATTTTCTTTCTTCTTTCTTCTTCACACATGCTTTCAGACTTCTGATCAATAAAAGCTGGATATACACAAGAAATCACATATAGAAGGTGACATGAGATAGCCTAAAACATCTCACCAATAAGCCCAAACCACAGATATGTATCCCTCAGAGAATACTTCTGAGATGAAACAAGCTGTCTTGATAATGCTGCTCACTGCTAAGCCCACCAAGTCAGGTGAAGTCTTTGAAGTGTCCTCTAGCCAACATTTTGGTCATTAAAACATCCCTGCTGCCACTTGATCATCCTGCACCCCCGCTGAAAGTCACTGCTGCCACAGCAGAATCAACAGCACGGAACATATCCCCCATGCCACAATCAACAGCACTCACAGTTTGACTTCCTCCAACAAATCCACCTCAATCCAGGCTGAAGGAACCCTGGACCTAATGCTGCAGTGATTCACGCACAAGCTCAAGACTCCATCAGGGTAACACTGCTAGAGGAGCAGAGGAGCAGACTTGAGAATCACCAAGATGCAGCCTTGATAGCCAAATAGGATTTTTTAATATAGTACACTCAAAAAACCCTAAACCCACAAGCTATACTGCAACCATCAGGTTTCGGGCAACAGCTTGCAGATGAAGGGAAAAATCCTTAAGAAAATTTGCTTTTGAAATGCACAAATAATTCCAGAGAATGACAGTGTAATACAACCATTCCACAGCTAAGAGCTAAACTTCAAAAGTTCATGTAATTTTATTTCTTGGTCCTAGAAAACACTTTGTCTCCTCATCAAGACTAAAAGCCTTTATAGCTCAATTGTATTATTGTGTTTCATAGCTGCTGGTTGGATAAATACGTAAAAAATTCAAATAATGTAATACAAGAAATCACAAACATTACAAGAACTTAGATCTGGTTAAACTTACTTCACGTACCCTTAGTAACCTGGGAAAACCTGGATGAAATTGCAATAGTAAAATAAGAAAGGCAACTTGTAGAACTGCAACCTGAAGCTGAATGACGTAACATACTATACTTTATGTTTTCCCAAGTCCATTTCCAAGGGATCTGAAAACAACCAACCCCTTAGAAAGGCAGTAATTTAGTAGAGATTTTTTTGCAGCAAACGTGCAAATATTTTTATATTTTACAGTCTGTTGGATGACATAAGTGGAATCAAGAAAAACATCCATTCCAGACACTTGTATCTACAGACAAAATAAAACCAATAGAACTAAGAAGCAGTGTATCAAAATTTCACCCGTACCTGCACTCAAGTCCTTTACTGGATTGAAATAAAAAGACAGAAGCAGGTGATTTCATCTTCCAGTGTGGCAAAGAGTGCACCGAACCACTAAGAACTCATCTAAAAGGCAAGGCTGTTCTTGCACTGGTGTGACTAACAAAAAAGCCATGCATTTCTAAAAACCATAACGCTGAAACACTTCCACTCTTTGAGCAGAATTAAACAGCTTAAAACCAGCAAGGGACTGCACACAGTGACATCTTAATAATATGTCGTTTTTGGCTCATTGAGTTTGAATAGGAAGACATCAAATTCAGAAATAAACCTACGTGCATCACCAAAGGGGGACTGCATACTATTTTCTATGGGTTTGGCAGTGACAGCAGTGTATAGTCTTATATCCCAAGGCAATTTATTAACTGAGAATCTCACATTAAACATATACCATCATGGTAGCTGGCTTCCTACCAGTACAAACATGAGACAGGGCAGACTGCTCCTCTGCCACCATTTCTAGCAAGGAACAAACGGAGATCATCTGGTACCATGTTAGCACAGGGAGAGCAATTCACCACCAGAAACAGGAATACAACTGGCTCAAATCTTAGTTCAACAACAGCCTGTTGATTCTCTTGGCACGATTTATAATTTAGACACTGCAAAGGAAACAAACACCTCCCTTTCCTCTTCACCTGATGGTAGGATATGAACACTTCCGGGTGCTTGAGGTACACAGGGGTCAACCTGCACATCTGCATCCACCTGCACACCTGTATCCCTATCCTTAAGCTTCCTAAGACCGCTATTCCAGAAACCACAGAGATCAAATCTGTCCAAACTACATCTAGAGGCATGACTGATATCCAGCTATCCTCTGTGTGCTGTAGTGGAGGGCCTGGTTTCACCTTCAATCACCCACTCTGTAGCCACGGAGAGTGCATGCTGAGGACTGCCATCTCTTATCAGCCTTCTCATCCACAGGCCAATTCTCAGGCCAAGACCAGGCCCTACAGACCTCATAGGCCCTCTAGCAGACCCCCCTTCTGTCCCAGTATGGTCGTGCAGAGGATGCCAGGCCCTCTTCTCCCCACCTCTCTCCTCCAGGATCAGGGCAGAAGAGGTGCCACCTTATTCAGAGGTGAGGGATGGGAAAGGACAGCTGATACAACCCTAGAAACTCAACAGTTTTTAACGACTACATGTCCCTTGTGGTGTATCAGATGCCTGTGGGTATCAGTATGCTCTGCCCCCTCTGCTGCTGCAGGCTGCTCAAGAACCCCCTGCCCTGACCCTCTTGGTACGTTCCAGGCAGCTGCAGGGTGGTTGAGAACCCCCAGCACTGCCCCCCCCCTCCCCCCAACTCTCTTGGTACATTCTTGCAACCATCTCCCAACTGCCGTGTTTTGGTTTCCACGGGACACTCAGAACCTCTGAGAGGAGAGAGCGAGAGGTGCTTGCACACCAGAAAGTTTCTCCTGTCTGAGATGGAGCAACCACCACTTAAGAAGAGGCGGCTGATGGGCAATGTCATCGAGCCCATGGAGGTGGACCCGCCTGGCAGTGACACGGAGCCAATGGAGGTGGATCCGCCTCCGGAGGATGACATGATGGAGGTGGATCCACCTCTGCTGCTGCAGACCGGCCACCACCCCACCACTGCCAGGCCGATTGGAAAGAGGTCGCGCCCCAGGGATCGCCGGGGCGCCAGGACCCGTCTGCCTCCATCCAAACGGCCGCCTCGACGCCGGTGCTGATGCTCCCATCCCGTAAGTTTGCCCTCATCCCGGAGAGCCCCAGCTCAGGGCCACCCTGTGGGTTACACAGAGCCTCCATTTCCTGGTCGTTCTTCTTTTCACAGCCGAGGCTCCTATGAGTCAATCCTTCCCATCCCCCTCCCTTGTCCCTTCCCAAGTCCTCTCATCTCTTCTTCACTGAATCCTGAGGAAGAGAGCAGGGCGGGGACTGCCATCCTCTGAGCTGCTGTGCTGGGGCAGGGGAACGAGTCCAGCAGAGGGACCATAACTACTGGGGGCCTCAAACATCACACAGGCACGAGTAAGTTTACCGTTAGCTGGGAGGGAGGGCCCCAACTCAGGGCCACCCCATGGGCTCACATGGAGCCTCCATTTCCTGGTAATTCATCTTTTCACAGCCAAGGCCTCCATGAGCCCATCCTGTCCCACTCCCTCATCCCTCCCCAGGATGGGAGGAGGAGCCAGAAGTGACAGAGGCAGCTGCTGGTGTGGAGAAACAGACTTTGTTTTGGACTGGAAGAAGTCCTGAGCTTCAGCAGGAAGATCCAGCCCAGATGCTTCACTTGGATTTTTTTCTTCAAGAATCAACAGTTAATCAACAATCAATTTAAAGACAGAAATACAAAATAATAAAAAGGTCAAAAAACACAAAATAAACAAATTTTCTTTTTTAAAAAGAAAAATAATAATAGCTGTCTGTCTTTTTATTTATTTATTTATTTATTTTTGGAATTTTAGAGTTTGTATGCAGATTCCCATGCCCCCTTCTTTTTCCCCCCATATAGGAATGCACACTGGAGCAAGACATGCTGCCCTCATTTCCAGCCCCAGGAACCAGAACTGCACAGACCATGGGTGTCCCTTTGCCCTGTCTGATCACCCTCTGCTATGTGGAGGGGATAGTTTACATACACATCATCAAGAAAAGAGTAAAGAACCCACTTTGACTGTAGAAAAGATAATCTGACAGAATCATACAGATCACATCACAACTTAGCTTTCCTGACAAACAAAACCTATAAATAGCTGGCAGTGTTACTACTTTATTAGCTGTAAAAGAGCAAAATCAAAGGATGTTTATAGAGAAAAATCAGCTAACAGCTGTATAAGGAATCAAGTTTTTAATTCTGCAGCAGGATACATATCTCTGAAGAAATGTTTCAAATGGCTGTTTTATTTTCCTTTAACTCATACATTCATCCAGAATGAAATTGGTAACCTATTTCCTTCACCTATTTTGGTTAAAAATTAAGCCAAAACACTAATATGTGAAAGAATACATTTTAAATGGGAAACATTTTGCAAAGAAAAAGAAAAAAAAAAAGAGGGAGAGAGGAAAAAAGAGAGAGAAAGAGAAAAAAGAGTGGAAAAGAGGAAAAAAGAGAGCAAAAGAGGAAATGAAAAGCCTGGAGAAGGCTCCAGGGAGACCTCATTGCTGACTTCCAGTACTTAAAGGGAGCTTATAAAGAGGAGGGAAATCAACTTTTTTACAAGGGTAGATAGTTATAGGACAAGGAGGAATGACTTTAAACAAAAAGAGGGGATATTAGGTTAGATGTCAGGGGGAAACTGTTCAGTGGGAGGATAGTGAGGTGCTGGAACAGGCTGCTCAGAGGAGCTGTGGATGTCCCATCACTGGAGGCATTCCAGGCCCTGGGTGACCTGATCTAGTGCCTGATTTAGTGGTTGGCAACCCTGCCCACAAGCAGGGGGTTGGAACTGGATGATCTCTGAGGTCCCATCCAACCCAAGCCATTCTATGATTCTGTAATTTTTCCCTAAATTACTTGGCTATCTAACTACTTTTTGGCAATTAAAGCTGTTGTGACTCTGCTGTAAGGGTCTTGGATTTTCAGGAAAGGCTGGCACTCACAGAGGCTTTTCTGTGTAAAAGCTGAGGTAGGATTTTTGAGGACATACTTGAAGGAAGTGAAAATGAAATGGGAATGATGTATTTAACTGTAAGCATCTGTGAACGTAAAGGCCCTGGGGGTGTGTCTTCTACTTGTGGGCTGTCAACAAGTTAAAAATAGGTAGCTGAGTACCTGGGGTATGCTCTGCCTCCAACCCTGTTTGGAGGCTTGTTAACATACACCTATCAACCTGAGTGACAACTGTACAACTCAGGATCTGGTGCAGGGATTTCAAAGGCAGTGTCTTGTGCTAACACATTAGTCATTAAATGTCAATTCTTTAGATACTTGCTCAAAACATGAAGGAAATAGAGCATGCCAATTACCTCAGCTGAGAGATACAAATAAACTTACCTTAAGTTGACCTATTTCTTTGAACTTGTAAACTTCAAATTCCCAGAGTTCTGTGTTTTTGCCAAGAATTTTCTGGCACTTTCTAGGAAAAAAATAAAAGGGGAGAGAACAAAAGTTCATACACAGAATAACACAAATGTGACAGCATAACTGCAAGGATTTATTTTCCCTACCAGACTCTTTCAAATTTCACTAATTTTGGTGAGCAACTGCTTCAAGCAATTTCATCACATTCAAAAGAACTTGACAGCTTATTATGCATTCATCCTTACTGATTAGGGTTGTATTAGAGATTTAAAAATTTCACTCACAAAGTAAAATTAAGCACTTAAAGATATACATACACATAAGTACATATTAAAATACAAATCTTAGGCCATTTCTTATCTTTTAGGTAATCAAATCTGTCTTTTTGGTTACACCCACTGAACCACAAATTATCTTCTGATGGCCTCACATGCAACTGACACACTAATAAGATTATCAACATCTAAAGGAAACCTCAATGTTGAAAATTTAGTGTAATTTTGAAAAAATCACAGGTTACTTTCTCAAAAATATGTCTCAATTTCAATTAAACTTAAGAAAGATTCCAATAACTTTCAGGTCCCTACAGGCAAGAAAACAAAGGACACAGTAATACGTCTGTATGTTTTGAAACTTCAGAAACTCCAGAACACACAGAAAACAACAGCACAAAATACTTCAGAATCAGTAATTGCTCTCACTGTTTCTCACAGACACACTCCAGCCAGCAAAGAAAGTCTTTAATATGTTACCGAGCAGCCAGGTCATGCTCTCCTTTCTCCACTAGGTGATTTATATAGGCTAAGCCTATGTCCTAAAGGAAATAAAAATAAGTAATTAGTTATAAAAGTTTGGAAGTCAAGTACTTTACTGTTACAGTAAGTACTGCTTCAGCTATGTCACTATGTCAAGCACCAGGCCCTACCTGGAAACTCTCAGTTCTACTTTAGATGTAGGACAGAACAGTCAATACGAAATATTAGCCTAGATACCCCAAGAACTCAAATTAAGATGCTCTTTTACATCATTATCATAATCTTGTTGACACTAGGAAGACTGTACCACCTCTATATGCTAAAGATTGTTCAAAACACACAGCTGAGCATTCAGTGCTTGCATTAGTTACCTCAAAAATAAGACCATCAACCACTGTATGAAAAATCTTCTCTACCAATATGAAGTTTGCAACAGACAAAAATCTTGGCTGAGAATATAAGCCCCGGGGATGCTTCATAAAGTAAAGGAATTATCAATAATTTTTTAGGAGTATGAAATATAATTGCACATTAAATTCAACTTCTCAAGAGTTTGTCAGACATTTCAGCTGCAAAATAATTTGGTAGGCACGTAATACTAGAATTCTGTCAAACTGCTTGCCTTCTGTTGTAACCTCAATGCTACCATTAAGGTCAGTATAGACTAGTGTACCCACTGCATAACTTAAGAGTCCTATCACTCAAAACACTTTGTTTCAAACTGCAAAGAGGGTTATAAAATAAGAAGGTGCAGAGAGGTGGTGATTATAATTGCAGCCTAAAAACAACCCAAGACAACCACAACACCTGTCAGGTGGTACAAGTGGGATGCCATTGGTCTGACCGCTGACAGGCAGTGAGAGCATGAATAGTTTTAAATCCCTGTACCTCTAAGTCTTCACTTAAGGCTTGATATCAACTTTTATTTTTTTCCATTAATGGCTTTTGCAGGTTTTACAACAACGCTCAACAACTATCCTTGTATATGCCCACAGTGAATTTCATTCTAGGGGAGGAAATTCTTGCAAATCAAGAGAAAAGCATACTTTTTTTTTCTAATATATTGTCAAGTTGACTCTTAAGAAATCTCTGTATCTTTTGCAAGGGTCACAAAGCAGCTAAATCATGCAAACTCTCGACAGGTAATCCATCAGGTCCATTAGGTCTTGGCTCAACTTCTGGACAGCATAAGAAGAAAAGAATTTATAAGATGTATGGATACTCAGTGTTCAAATTATAGAAATGTTACACAATCTACGTCCCACTTTTTATTTGGTCTTTAACACCAATACTCTTTGTTGCTCTTAGAAGGAACTATACAGGTGGGAAATAACTATACAAGAGAAAAGGAGCTTAGCTATCTGAAATAATGAGAATTGCAAAGCAACATGAGAGCTAGATGTGAAACTGCAACAGAATTTCAGCAGCATTTAAAAGGTCGTCCAATTGCACCTTGGAAACTTCTGCCAAAACCCTGTCACACACACAGGGTAAAAGTTAGAGAAATGTGTCACTCCATGCTCTATCTCTAATATTGCAATAATGTGTGTTTCTTGAACCACAGTAAATTTACCGCAAAAGTAGAAGCAAACAAAAACCCTATCAGCAGTCAGAGAAGTGAAATTCTTTTTCATGTCAATAGCACCTTTATAAAATCCGCATCCTTTCATGTTTCATGCGCTAACATCCCTGTTCTGCAGCTGAAACCAGGAAATCGAATGCTAGTCAGAGTATGCCTAACAGCTATTGTCTGGTGCTACACAGAACAGGGAAATGTATTTGTAGCACCTCATCGTGCTCTAAAGGAAATCAGATATTTTGTTTTGAATAGAAGTTTTCAGACTTACCAAAATCTTGTGCTTTTTTATGGTTTTCTGACTGATCTCAGCTGCCATCAAAGCCTCCTATATTCAAAAAGTAGAAAACAGAGATACTAGCCACATATACAAACTTTCAATATAGAAAGCTCTAGAACTGCATAAATCAACTTTTTTTTTTTTTTCTTTTTCAGAGCAGGGTGTTTGAAGCAGTAGAATTTTTAATGCCATGGTTGAATGAGCAGCTTTGAATTCATACCCAAACAAAAGCAGTCAACCAAAGAGAAAACTACTTTTGTTTCCATCTGGGTTCACTCCACATTACTGTATTAGGATCAGATCTCAAGATTACAAGAAGAAAGACAATGCAATCCCATTGGATCATTTTCAAATGAGAACTCTTCCCTACCAAAACGTGAAAAAAACCATCAGTATGGCAGTGGGGGAGGGGTATACTCCTCCCTACCCCAAAAGCCTTCTCCAGTCAGTATGATTTATATTTAAGCATCATTTTTGCTTCCTTCCTCTACTTCAAATGCACAGAAACAAAGCTGGCACTTGTACAAACAAAACGAAACCTCTAACGTACATTCTAACACTCATGCTATCTACTACCTTGAATAGCTTTCACAAAGGCACATGCACAGCTGTCATTTGCAAATTGCTGGAGTCTTCAGGGACCAGATGCTGTGATTTACATAAACAGCAAAACTGCACTCATCATATGAGTTTGTTCTTCAGATGCAAAAGCATCTGCAAAGATTCAAACAAACCTGCATGACAAGTACCATGACTGCATTAACAAAAGGTGTGAGTGCTGAGTGGCACTTCTTTTTCTTATAACGGGCATCCAACAAGCAGCATATAAACAAGCATCTGTGTGTTCTTAATCACTAGCTGCAGGAAATCAGAATCTAGAACAGTGAGACAGTCTTTAAGGATTTAATATTGATTTAGATGTTGAGATACACATGCTCGAAACTGCCAATATTTACAAAACAATCTAAGAAAGATCCAGGAAAGTGTCCACACAGATCAGTAGTTAACTGTTCTGCTGATTTAGAGCCAAGAAACAGCTTTAATAATTTTTAGTGACAGCAAACACATTTTATATCTGATGCTGATGGCAGTATTTGCAGTGTTTAGTTCATCTATCTAATTTGAGTGTCATTTAGATGAGTTGCTCCACTAAAAGTCTAGCTCTCCAGAGACATGACGCAGAGATGCATGGTCAGCACCTGCCCTCACAGTGATTTAGATAATGACTTGAGGAACAGAAACTATTCAGTTCAAGTGATCTAGCTAAGTTCACTGTACCACCACAACTTCAAAATCGGAAAAGTCTGAAGGAAAGAATGTTGTAAAAATTACTTCGTATTTCTTCTTCTCAAGAAGCCAGTCAATGTGGTCATCCTGGTCCCGTTCTTTAGCTACAACCACGTCTCTTGGGCTGATGATATAAAACAGTGATTCACCTTCCGAATACTCTGCAAGTGCATACACAATTTTATTATTATTATATTTTCCTTAAGTAAAGCTTTTTAGTACACCCTAGAGGGGAATTTAAAGAGGAAATGCAAGGAAGGAAGCAAGGCTATTCCTGCAGAACATGCTTGTTCAGAAAGCTATATTCTCCAATGAATTAAAACTGGCTTAAATGGTAAAATAGCTTTCCAAAAAAAAAAAAAAAATCACTACAGCTTATTGCAAATTCTGATTCATTCACTATGTGTAAACTTTATGACGGTTTAGAACACATTATTGTACTTTTAGAGGACTATTACACTCCATAGCCTGCAATAAACTTATCCTCCCCATCAAGGTCAAGGCCATCAAAAGCATAAATGATGGATGCCATAACCTCTGGGGACACAGCACATCATTACAGCAATGCATTTGCAACGCTATAAGTTAAGGTTATATGTATAATGCATTTGCCTATACCATAAGCCTTTATTTTTGAGTATACTTAAAGTAAAAATGTACTTAAAGGTAAAATCAAGCAGAGAAGATGACTACTCAGAATAATTACTATTTGCAGAGAACCCATGAAGAATCACTACCAATATTTAGTGGGTATGGGGAAAAAAGAGCATTCCCCATCCCATATCTGGAATATCTGGGATATCACATATCACTCCTGAGCCTATAAGCAATCCACAAAATACTGCTTGCTTTAAAGCCATCCAAAATTTTTAGACTTGTCAGGTTAAGCAGAATATTTATTAAGCATAAAAGTACAACTGTGGGCATCAGTGTTCTGCTTAGGGACAGGTATAAAGCAATCACAATTCCACTGATAGCTGCAGAGATGTTTTGGAGATCAGGAGGAGATATAGTTTATTTCTTTCTAGTGGCTTAAGGGCATTGATGAACACAAAGAGGCCTGCCAAGCCTATGATTTGAAACATGCTGCCAGGGAAGGTGTTTAAAAATCAGATTCATGGATTTTAAAAGCCAGAAGGAATGTTTCTGTTTAACGCTCCGTATATAATCTTCACCAAGGAATTCTGCATCAGCTTTGCCATGCATCTTCTTGAATTACAACATGTATATCAGAAAATCCCACCATCTTATTTAAAAGACTGGTATATACTACACTAGAGTTCTTTCTCCCTGCCTGTTACATAATTAAATCCATCTTCAAGGCTGAAGTTGTCAAACTCCAGTTCCTACTCATTTCAACACTCCGAGGTCTGTTAAATGCTGACAGCTTTGCCAGTACTGGGAAGCTAAGTAGTAATGTGCCCCTTTTAATCTGATCCAGGGGCATCTTACTGTTGAAATGACATCTATTCCATCTTTGGCTCTAAACAACTTTTCCAGACACTGTATCATTCATTCATCACTACTCCCGAAGCCCTTCTACCCAAAGATTCACAAGAGCTTCATGTACAGATCTCTATCAGAGATACTTTTCCCCAAGATACTGGGCATTACGCGAGATCAAGACTTATCCATTTCCCAGCAAATCTGACTTACAAATGGCATTGCAAATCACAATGTTTAATTATGTCCCTCTTTGTAAGCAAAGCATATTTGTGTGTTTTCATCTGACTGCTTCTTACATTTCAGCGTCACATGGATTAACAGAGATGAGAAAAATTAAGAAGGCTCTGAGCACTTCCAAATTAAATAATTTTTAATCCAATTAAGAAAACAAAACAAAACAATACTAAGAACACCCACCTAAATGATAGTCTCTACATTCATTCTCCTGAAATCCTCGTACTGTTAGTGCATCAGAAGAGATCTCTTCACAAGACTCAGGCAGAGGTTGTACGATGTCCAGTCTGGGCCTGGCACAACACTCCACCTCCTAGAAAAATGAAGACATCTTAGCTGCATCCTGCACGGCTTCCTCAGCAGTATCAGCTGATGGTCACCTGCAGGTAAAGTCGATACCAACAACTACAGCACCGGATACAGTACCAGAATTCACTTTGCAATGGGTATTCAGCTATGAACCACACAGGGAAGGAGATGCAGAGATGACACAGGCCTAACCTCATTGGGAATTTGGTCATTATTTTTCTGCTCTTCTTTTTCACAGAAGTTTTCAGAGCTAGAACAGATGATGATCAATCACTGCATCCAAAAAGTAATGCAAGTTTCAGACACATTCTCAGCTGGGCTTAGGCCCCAGAGGACAAAGTTCTACAAATCAATGTTATTCTGGTACCAAGATCAACTTCTTTTAAGCTGGTGTTTAAGTCTGTGCTTCTAAGCATCCAGCAGCATTAGAAGTAAAATTAAATTAAGAGTAATCTAAACCTTTACTGTGCTGGTGCTCTTCAGAAAGGTGAACTTAGGCAGTGAAATGCAGATGTTTATTGTAAGATGACATCATGGAGAAAACACTGGCTCAACTAGCTTATTTTAATTAAGTCAAAGCCCAAGACAAAGCATTATTTTATATTTCAGAGCATCAATTTTAACAAAATACAGAATGAAAGAACATCGTGACGTAAGAAGTAGATTTTCACATCTCCAACCAACGTAGTCAGTAGCAGAACCACTCAAGTCTTTTCCTGATCTAACTGTTCCAGCAGAAGTGAAAAATGAAGCACAGCCATGAGTTCAATTCCAATGCAATTTGTAACAAGTAAGAAGTTGTCATCTGAAAGCTGTGAAATGAAGCATAGGAAGAACATGTTCTTCACCACCCAACAGCATCTGCAGTGAGCTGTGAGTTCAGGCAGAGGGGCCCTGAGATGCTGGCAGAGGGCTCCCACCAGGCCAGAGCACAGCCACAGCACCAGGATGGGAGTCCTTCTGTTTCCTTCCCAGAGAACCCAGAGAACTGGGAGGCTATGAATGTCCAGCTTGCAGAGATTTTATTGTCTGTTTACATAGAAGGGTAATTAAAAGCAAATACAAGTGAAATCTCTTTCTTATGTTTTATTACAATTGGACTACCTGATTTTTTTTTCATTTTTCTTCCCTGCAGCAGCCAGAATGAGTTTCATCTCAGTTTCTACCTGCATCCATAGCTTTCTTCTTCATTAACGATGGCTTCCTAATTTCCTTGCTCCCTTGAATTCCAATTCACCTTTCCCTCCCCCTTTCCATCCAATTTGCTTGCCGTCTTTTCTTTCACCTACTCTCACACACTGGAGGACTACCACACCGGCTCTCTTGGGAACCAATGCTGTGACATTATTTTTCTCCTCCATATAAATAAAGAAATAATAATCTGACATCCTGCAGCAAAGCTGGAAGCTAACCCTATTGATTTCAGCCAGCTCGAGCATTCATTTGAACCTACAGTGTTGCATTGCCTAGCAACTTGTGCACCCAGTTGCTTAAGGTTTCTATGGTGATGCTTGGCTAATGCAGGCCTACTATCAAAGAGATGATCAAGAGCATCTGCCACTCGCACACTGCAACTTCAAGGATTTCCTCCACTACCTTGCCTTTTATTTGGCAATATGAAATAAATGCTGGAGACAGACACCATACGCGCCTGCTCGCAGTAGAAGTGGCTGACATGAATTCTGATTTCTAACTATCTACACACATACCTTGGTGCACACAACCAAGGTCTGAGGAATGACAATGCCATGCACTTGCAATAATGCATCCCACCCCTGCTACAGTGACCAATCAACTTCACTAATCTCTTTTCTTCTCAGATGTAGGTTCGGCACGGCGCTCCTCTAGTTAGAGAGATCCTTCATTTCTTCTGGTGCAGAAATAGCCAAAATAATGAGAGAAACGGAGAGAAACAGTAAGAGGTAGGAAGGAAGAAATAAGAGAAAGACTACCTAGAGACCTTCTCTGCTTCCTGCAGGAAACAAAGGACAGAGCTTTTAAAAGGTAAATTCATTAGTGTTCAGCATTATCCTTGCTGCCCTTATTTGCTAGGTCAGAGAAGTCTCAGGCTCTGCTCACTACAAGCTGGTTGCAACTCTTTCACAGGTAATCAGATCTGCCTGACTAGTTTAAGTAAGTTCTAACTCCCAGGAGAGTTCAGTGATGTGGTGAAATCGTAACAGAAAAATAATTACCGTCTTTTCAGAGATCTCCTTTACGTATGAAAGTATAACAAGTTGGTCACAGAGAGGTGCAAGCCCACTGATATAGAACTCTGTATCAAACTGGAACACTGAAACACAGAAACGGAAACAGATTATTAAGTAAATAAATGTATGAACTGCTTCCTAAGAAAAACACACAGCTTATTTTAAGGGGGCAACCAACAACACAGAGTATCAGTTCAGAGAAAAGTAGACTCAATACATATAGCAAACCTACAGACTTCCCAGTTGGATCAGCAAGATGATGAAAAATTACATTTAACAGATTCAATTCCATTAAGACTTGCAAGAAGAAATGTTTGTGCTCCAGGACATGCTAGAGATGAAACATTTGAAATGAATGGTCAGCTAGACTTCCAGTAATCACACTGGAGAGGGGGAAAAAAAAAAAAAAAGGAAAAAAGCCAAGCTCAGTAAAATAGGTAGTGTACAAAAGATCTCTGTAGGTTTGCATATTTGCAGAAAGTCGTGTAACCTTAAGAGAATCACACCTGATACATCTGTTGGTATGATATATGAAAACACAAAGGTCATTATTAATTTATTATCACAAGAAGATGTACAGATACACTCATCACTAAGAAAAGATACAGTTAAATAGTGGCCTTTCTTGTTCTTGAAACTGAAAATATAATTTCCTAAACTGTCTTGCTTTTAAGACCAATTTAAGTGTTGACTATTGACTATTTTGAGGAATAAAAAAAAAAGAGAGCTGAAAAGTAGTTATAAAAGGGCTTGTTGTAGCTGGCCTCTTAGCAGAAAGAATTATTTAGCTTTTTACTCCTGGGTTTACAGCACTGGCATTAAACATCTGCAGATCTTAGTGTTTGTACTAGCAAACTAATTTTTGTTAAACAGAGTATATTAGATCCATCATAATTTTCTCTCAAGACAGTTTCAGGAAAATATAAGTAGAAAATAAATGTTTCCTTCTTTCCAGTCAGCAAGCTACACTACCACTATCTTCTGTTCACTGAAATAGGTAATTATTTCAGTAAAGCAAATAGAAAATGCAGCATAAATATAATTTTCTTTAGCCAAGGCAATACGAAGAAACAGGATAAATAATTGTCCTCCCGATAAAGGAGGAAAAAAAAATACTGCCAAATAAAATACGTATTTGACATCTGTCTCTCACTGAATAAGCAAATGCTGTTTTTCTCTTAATGACGGCTGACACTTTGACATCACTGGGAGGCCAAAGCATGGCACAAGGGTAAAACAATCTATTCTAGCAGAGAACAGGTTCACACGGGTAATCCTGTATGTCATTATTTTGTTCTATACTGCAAGACTGATGAGATTACTTGGATTGTGTCATACATTGCTCTGAGCGATGACTTTAAAAACAACCATGTTAATAATGTCTACATAATAAATCTTTTTCCCAGTTTACAATTTAGTATTTGGCATTTGAGGAGAATGTGGAAGATAGGAGCAAGTACATGGAAAAGAAAAAAGTAACATCTAGAGCACAGGGTAGAAGGACAGCAAAGAAACTTTTGTTGACAGCTTAAAAAGTGACAAGCGAAGGCTCTCGGAGGCATATAAAATACTGTCATATGAATTTGGAAAGGACAACAGAGTGATGAATGGTATCTTTATAAAGATTATGGGGACAGTTTTGAAAAATCACATGTGTTTGGCCTGCACTGGGGCTTCATTTTCCTTAGTGAGGCACTCCTAAAGTTGTTCGTAACACCCACAGAATCTATTTTGGATAAGGCATTGAGAAAAGATATAAAAGGAAACCACTTGGAGATTTGTTTCTAAATAGAGTTCAGCTTCCTCGGTTTCACTTCCAGCCTTCTCTCAGCTCTTCTTCCTCAAGATACCTTGTGGAAACACAATGCTGCAGCACAGCTGTGACAGCCCTGAACAAAGGCTGCCTGGCACAGGCCGCGCTCCGTGACCTGACAGAAACCTTTGATACAGCTCTCAGGAAAAGTTTTACTGAAGAACTGCAACAGTTATTAAGAGCTTAATCTGAATTACTCTGGACAGTTTGCCGTGGTCAAGGGGAAAAACATCCTACAAGGAGGTATTCCAGAAGTGCTGTTAATTTGAAGAGGATCCAAAACAATTAAAGCCAACACAGCACCGAAGTAAATGGGAATGATCATCGTATGACCGCGTGTCGTACATGTTTATGCCTATCATACAAGCGGATGGAAGATATGTTGACAGTGCATCTACTTTATGCTCATCATCTACGTACAGCTGTCAGACAAATTACCAAGGAAGCAGAGATGAAACCTGTAAATCATCTTGTTCATTAAGCGACATATACGAAATATATCACGCCACAGAAATAAAACAACATATGTTACGTTATTTATCCAAACTCTATAAAAACAACTTTCCCACAGGCAGTGCACTGAATTTTTATTTTTATTTATTCCCACACAGTGATAACACTGTGTTGACATCAATTTCAATGAGGCCAAGATTTTGACATCATTACTTTTGGGAAAGTGGGCAGGAAGGTGCAGAGAATGAACATGAAACTTAATATCTAGATGAAAAGAAGCCTTTTTGTTGATACTTTTTGGTTTTTAATTCCATATGGTGTACAAAAGAAATGGAGAAGCACTCAGGGTTGTTTATAGTTAACTCATTCATATATCAACAGCAGGAGAGCCATAAAGCAAGGTGACCCTGGCCAGCCCAGAGAATTCTGCTGCACTGCTAGCTGCTGGGGTGATGTCTCTACCTTTTCACTATCTATGTAAGGAACACCTACAAAATCTGCAGAATAGCATCCCCTGAAGTGTTCCCAAGATGGCATCTCCAGTACCAGTGCTTTGCTAAGTTAATTATGTAAAACAAAATGCTGTAGAAAACAGTGTGCTTTGATTAGCTATTAACAGGTTCAGGAAGTTGCATTTGATATAAAATGTACTTTTTGCCCCATATGTGCTTTCAGTTCCAGCTACAGGACCACAAAAGGCTTTTGTCCTACATAAGTACTGCTTAAAGTGTCTTGAAATGGATATAAGCAAATCACAAAGCACACACACACATATAAATAGTTTACTTTAAAAGAAGTTGAACAATACTTTCAAATGTACCATCCAGCATAAGCCTTGAAGAAAATATAAATCTCAATTTTTCTAACATTGACATTGAAAATCTTTATATACAACACCTGCCTCAGCATTTAAGTATTTTCATACTTACAAATTGTTCCTATCTCCCACTAAACTCCACAAAGGTGTTCATAAATTCAAATTCCCAGGACAGACCTGCTTCTGACTAGGAATCTGAGCAGGAAGCTCAAGATGTGCTCAGTTAAAGAAATGTCAACTGCAACACTGAAGGAACTGGAAATTTCTGAGGAGGACCACTGAAGTAAGTAAGCCACTTGAGCATAATTTATCTGTGCTTGAGGATCCTTACAATTCTTTGCAGTTCTCTCCTTAATACTATACATGAAAATTAAGCAAACTATTTACTTAGTCATGTACATGTTGTGATAGCATTTTTACAGACTACCCGTTTCCTTCAATTTCAGTAGGAAGCACAGTAAGGTAAGGCTCAAATAGGTCCCTACACAGTACTGATTAGGAAAACAGAATTTATTTCATGCTTCTAAAATCAGAATTCATAACCTCCATATTCACTTACAAAGAAAATGGTTGGAAAAGTCATCTTCAAATTTATTTTTGTTTGAATGCTGGAAGTTTAGAAAGGCTTTAAGAGAGTATTTAACAATGATCAGTCAATCATTCTTAATATAACCTCAAATGCCACACAGCAGATGATGAGCATTTTCAATGAAATAAAGTAGAGGAATGTTAATAATACTGCTAATTCAACATGATCGCAGGAAAAAAAATAAAAGCTTAAAATCAGTCAAAACTCTGTAAAGCTTCTATGCTCTAAAGCTTTTGCCTTGCTTGCTACCAGCACAGAACGGAAATAAACAAGAATTTTGCTACTAAGAGTAATTTCTCTCAATTATAAGAATACACTCATCAGAAACATCAGGAAAAAAAAAAAAAAAAAACAACTGCTTATTCATTCCAGCAAACATCTTCCTGTTGCATTCTACTCTTTCTATTAAATTAGGACTTGTTTTGTGTACAGTAAACATTGTCACAACCTACTGCCTTACTTGCAGTCGTGCTTTGTGAAATGAAGTGCTACAGTGGCACTAAAATCCTCTTCCTCCTATTCTCTCCCATACTTCAAGAAAATCATCTTTAAAAATAAGACAACTGTCTGTACAGTTCTCTGGATATAGACACACACAGCCCTTAAGCAAATCATCAGGAGTTTTAAATTTTAAAGCTTCCAAGCTGATTTTCTATAAAATTCCCTCAAATCTGATCAACCGACAGGGCAAATATTCAGTAGATAGTTGATAGTGTGGGTTAATTTTTGTTAAGGAATTTCTGAACGATTAAATTGTCTTGTGACAGAACATGGTGAGCAAAAGTCTGAGGGGAATCAGGTACACAGATGGGGATTTTTCTTTCTTTTTCTTTTTTTGACTATTTCCTCTTCCTAAAGTAGACAGATTCGCTGCAATTAAGTAGTTGCATAATTTAGCATAAAGGTGATCACATTTTTTCACTTTTAGTTTACTGCTCATTATATTTATTAGGAAGCTTTAAGTTCTCTTTATATAAAGAAAAATATGCTGCTACAACAGATCACATTATCTCACTTTATAAAAGCAAAAAATAAATAGTCCCACATTTTCTTTCAGCTAAAAATATGATGCTCTCAGTATTCAGTGACAACTTTCTACGTGGAGATACAGCTATTCCTCTTCGAAACACAAGGATGTGTTGTTACATCATATCCACATGCAATTCTTATGCCAGAAGTCTGCTTTGTGGGGAAAGTGGGGGAATGCCCAGGGGAAACAAATGCTGGAGGCATTGCTGGCAGGCTGGCACCTGGAATTAAGCTGAGATTCCTCAACTAAAATCTAGGCTAAAATGAATAGAATGGGAAGTCTCTAATCAACTTCCAGTCTTTTACTGACTTTCATGTTAAATACTTCATAAGCTACCTGACCAGACCAGTCGAAGATTATTTCCCACTATCACCCAGTTTCACTTTGCAAAGGCACTGCATTAAGTGCAAAGTGCTAATTAGTTCCTTAGTAAGCAGCCTACCAGCAGACCACAGTTGAGGAAGGGCTGCCCGTTGAGAAGCTGTCTAGCATTACAGCTTTTGTACACGTATCAGAAGTGAGCACAGGGGTCAAGCACTCTTTAAGAAGAATCACAATGGCATTTAGTCCATGTTAAGCCTGTAATTCAATACCAATACTTTCTAATCAATACACTACTTCACTGTGGTAGCAGGCAGCTATAAACTGATAGCATCTGCACAGCTAACATACATTTAAACCTAAATAGAAACATTTTGCTTGAGTTTATCTCTGACAGTGAATGAAGTCTCACGTACACAACGAAGCGTGACATGTAACCACAAACAGGAATGATTAACAAAGAAAAGCACCATTAATATACTGGAAGATGTAAATAAAATTAAGTGATGCCATGCAGACCTTACTGCATGAGAACAACTCCGTGTTACTTCTCCTGCATGTAGCCACAGCATTATCTTCTCTGAAATACAACAGCCAAAACAGTTCAGTGGTGTTACCTTCCTACAAAACAGACCACCTGGTTTAGGATCAGGGTAGATACCATATTTATTTCCTTCCACACCTCGAGCATGGCTGTGCATCAATCCTTCTTACACAGGATCCTATATACCTAACTTACAAAGCAGGAAATGGCTTGTTTCCTGGGCTCCAAGCCACTGGAAAAACATCTACTGTCTACTGATGCCACCATAGTTTGCTATGATATTGTAGAACTTCGAGGCCCTCCGAATGGCTCTAAAAAACATAGATCTGAAACTGCTGAGATATGGATCCTATGACAATACAGTGTTTTCTCATGTGTATTATCCCAATGAGATGATGCCATAAAAGCTATAAGCCAAAAGAATATCTCAAAGATATTAAGCTATCACTGGGCTATATTCTTGTCTTGTGTAAATTCTTTACATTACAGGAGTATATCAACCAATGCATCCATTTAGAATATGGATTTTCTTGCCAAAAAACATATTGGTTGCTGGTCAGTCTGTCCATTAATAACACCAATTTTCCAGCTATGCACCTGAAAAGTAAAGTTTAAACTACAATTAAATTGAAATAGATGCTATGGCACGATGATACACAACTCTCAAAGAGTTTCTATGTGATTAAATCAAAAGCTACTGTAATTTCTGTTCAGACTTCAACAAATAATTTCACCTTTTTTTCCCTCTAAGTCTAATATCCACATTCCAATGAGTGCTGCTGGCAGCCTTTGGCAGAGCTGTTCCAGTGCTCTGATGTGAAACCAGGAAGAAAAACTTCAAGCACATCATCAACAGGTTGAGTGAGATAAAACAGCAGTCCTCAAGAATACAGAGAAGACTTTATGCTCAAGTTTAAAATGTGAAAAAATTACTTCCACAGAACTCTCTAACCTTCAGATTTGCAGCTAAACAGTTTTATGACAGCCTTTTATTATTTTTAAAATGAAATTCCAATAGACAGGTTAGCTCCCACAACAAAGTCATACTATAAGTGTAGGATATGCTCTTGTTTGCTTGTTACTATTTAAAATCACCCTATTTAATTATTTCCTAAAAGCTACTTAGAAAAGGGACTTACAGGCACAGAATATAAAATATCTAAATCTTTATAAAAGATAGGAAGGTAAAATTCAAGACTGAATTTTTTATTGATATAATTCTCTCAAAAATCCTAGAATCTCATGCTTAATTATTCTTTTGGGGGTATATAATCTTAACCAACAAATAGCATTCAAATATCAGTTTAATAGTCAAGCATGATTTCTCTTAGTATCCAGAATTCCTACAATGTTTAACATCCATTTTCTAGTTGATTCCAAGAAGCTATTTTAAAACTCTTTTTTTTTTCTGACATCATAAAAATGTACACATCTATGGCACGTATCTCCCTGGTCAGTATGCTGACATGAGTCAGGATTTTGTTGGAACGCCCTTGTTTGCAATCTCATCTCATTACAGTCATGACAAGGAAGCACAAAACTCCATAGTTGTCCTCTCTGGACTACAGAGTCCCTGTTTATCTTGTCAGTGTTACCTCTTCATAGACCCTTCCTTATCAAAAGCTTCTTCTGAGAACAGTTGAGCTTTTGTTTACCACTCCCCACCAAACACTGTCAAATTCCATTTGAATTCCCCTTTGTGCTTTACTACATACACGCATGCTGTCAACACCACTTCCATTAATCAGCAACAATGAAATTATTCACATCACCTACAGAAACAGGAAAGCAACGAGCAAAAAAAGGGAACAAAAAGAAATTCCAATTTTCTAGAGCTATTCCAAACTCAGAATAAGCAGTGTAGTTAAACAATAAATAACTAAGATAGTGTCTGTTTGTTCCTTATTAGTGTACTGATCATCATTTAAGAAAGACAGAAGGCCAAAATCTCTGTAAAAATCTGCATGAAAGGCAAGTTAGGACATCCACTTTTCCCTCACACGATAGTCTGATCTTAGAAGAGAAGAAGACCTTAGAAGAAGAATTTAAGACTCTCAGATTGCAAAAAACTACGCAGGACATCGTAACAACCTCATCAGGTGAAAGTGAGGAGACATTTATGTTATGACTGCAAGTTGCTTCTGAACTGTAACAACTTTTCCAGGCTCAGTGTCAAAACAGGCCTCTCAAAGCTTATCTAATCCCAAGAAAGCACACACTCATACGACCGTACCTATTTCCACATAGCGGTTTGGAAGGTCGCGCATTTCACTGGCATGCCGCTCCTTCACTGAGCAAATCTAGGAAAGAGATATTTGGATCATTATGATGAACAAACTGTGATTCTTAAAATGATGCTAACTTTTCCCGGAAACTCCTTTTCTCACTGAGGTGTTCTTGAAGATGCACTTCTGGACTTTGGAAAACACAGGCAGTGAAACAGTGATGATGAATCACTGAGGAAGAAAATTCAAAAGGAGATTTCTGATCGTAGCCCTCAGACTTATAAATATGGTGAGAGAGGAGAAGGCAGATGGACCAGCAGAGACATCTGAAAGCATCTTCTCACTATGATTTCTTCATACTAGCATGTGGGAGTTTGATTTTGGTATTTTCTCATGCTTAATGTCTCATTACCTCACTATTTCAGTAAGCGTATGCTACTGCAACTCCAAGTAACAGGAGAGTACATACATATAAAGAAATGAAAATACCCAAATGTCAGGAAGCACACACAATACAATGGGAATGTCAGGTGCCAAACTTAGGACAAACTTCTTCATCTGTAAAATTTTAAGCTTAATGCTCCAAAAGCTTTTTATGCTTCACCTACATTACTGTACTTTCCCACCAAGTGCTTTTAATTTCCCACTGTGCAATGATGTAGCAAGCTGTTATAAGAAAACATCTACCAGGCTCTAACAAACTCCTTTCAGGTACTGCTCTGCACAAATCACAGACAGCTTGCAGTACATGAGTTCAAAATACCAGTTCCCTAGTGAAAGCAAAGCAAAACTCTAAGCAGCCAGCCCTCCATCCCAGCTCCTTTTTTTTTTTTTTACCCCATGGTTGGCTCAAAATACATGTCTTCCATTAGCAATCAAAGTCCTCAGACCCCAAACTAAGTCCCTCCAAAAATAACTCACTGCTAAGTTGTTCTTCCTTAATGCTAATGAAAAGAAATGAATTCAAAAGCCCCTCTGAAAGCCTTCAAAAGAGGAAATCTCTCAAAGGCACAGAGAAGTGTCCCTGAGGATTACACTCACTGCATGCTCACACACAGAAATCTGTCTGACCGCTGGGTGTCTATCACTCCTCCTCCTCATGAGGGTCAGTCCAATGACATTTCTATGGCAGCAGGAGTTCTGCAGACTGTAGTCAAACCAAACTCTATTTTTTTCGATTGTCTTTGCTTTTCAGAAATAATCCTCTGTTTGTCTGTGATAACAGCAAGCATTTATTACAAAGACAGGTAATTGCACCTTTACTGAATTTCCCCAGCCAATAATCAGTGTTAAATTATCCTTCCAGCAAAGGCTACAGGGATACATGTCTGGGCGAAGGCTTATGTCATCCCGAGGCACATTGGTAATTCTTTGCTTGGAGATCATGTCAAGTATCTTCACGCCCTGAAAGTTTAAACAGAAGAGGACTTTATTCAGTATGACAAACTCCTAACCACCAGAGCCCATACTATTTTGCACAGTGTGACAGTCGTAGCAGTTTATATGGCATAAGTTGGAGGGTACAGACGAAAACACCGACACAAAAAGCTGTTGATATAAAGACCAATCTAACCCAGGAGGTAACAGGAGAAACGGTAAGATTAAAATAAACTAACACTTTACATGTCAAATAAAAAGACATAAAGAATGAATGAGGAGCAGATTAGCAGCTCAAGTCATGAACCAGATTGTTTGGGCTGGTGCTATTACTTGAAGAAACAAAAGCATCCCGTGCACTTCCATAACACTCCTCATAGAGAAACCAAAATTTTCATCTCAGAAAAAAAGATGTGAAGCAACAACTCATTAATATAAATGACGTCAATCTGTACTTCTCTAAAAATGCATTTATACTCTTAGGCTGAAAGGGAAAAACAAGCATATTTAAATGATGTTTGGTTTTACACAGTGTGATTTTTCACTGCCTCCTCAGGAAATATCCCAAACTAGCAGAACAAAAAGTTTAAAGAAAGGAAGATTAAAGTCATTTTAGAAGGAGAGAGAGCACTGAAGAGCTATTAATCAGATTTTTCCATACCATTTAGAAAAGGCAAGCTATAACCTTTCCAGTAGCAAAACAGAGATTAATTCACATTAAGTAATAACTTGCTTCTTCGTGATTTAATAGCAAATGTTGGAAAAAAAAAAAAGAAAAAAAAAACAACAAAGCATTTTAGCAGATATTTTCCTTAAGCTCAGTGAACAGAAAAACAAGTCTTGTGATCACAGAAAAGGGGATGGAAGGAACCTTGAAAGGTCAGCATCCAGGATGCCATTCCATGTTAGAATTTTTCTAGTGACAAAACTGATTTAAAAGATTCCCCTGCCTGTTTCTGTTCCCCCTGACTGCGGGTTTCTGTGTCCCCAGCTGTACCAGTTCAAGTGTCTGTAAGCCAAAGAATCTCAATATGAGGGTCATGGCATAAGCCAAGTTTTGTCTTCCTAACCCTCACCTCCTCTTTTTGTTTGTTCAAATTTAAATTGCAAGAAGCAATAAGTGGTATAGAAGGGAACAGAAATACTCCTACTGGCATCTCTTAGGCTAAAAGTCATCAAACATTAAAATTTTTAAAGAACCCCAACCCAGAAAACAACGACAAAAGCCAACCAATAAACAAAACACACATAAACAAAACAAGAACAAAAGCTACATAACAATTTCTGTATTGCATTTACAGAGGCCAAATCTCTGGGTAATACACAGAAGGATCTCATTCTTTGTGTTTTCTAAGCTTGTTTTATAAAATCTGCAACCTTGCTTGAACTGTTTTTTAATAAATCTGCCTTTAATTAATCTCAGCACTTTGTCTTCCAGGATTATTTTCAAATAAGTGACCCATATCACATCTGTTTTTCTACAAGGCAAGTAAATCCTACACAGGGTAGAGTAACTTACAGTTAAAGTGGCTCTCAAGTCAGCAGGATAGAATCCTCTATAGATAAAGCATGCCACTTGCACTGTCACTGAAAGGACTTCCTGAGTCAATTTCCTATAATAATGGAAACAAATGCCTGTTTCTGGGGGAGTGAGGCATGCTAAGGATTTTGTCCTCAGATGTCTGTCTGTAGAACTTACACTCTTGGTCATGGAGGAAGAGGAGGGCACAGTGGCAGGCATGTTAAGTAAACACTTGAAAACAGAATTAGACCTTGCCAAAATAACCTGAAGCCCATCTCAAAATACCCAATGTCTCACAAGCTCACACGCAGTGTGTAATAAAATTATAATAATAAAAAAAAAACAAAAAGCACAAGAAAATAATAACTGGAGAGAAAGTAAGCAGCAAGGCTATATGTGATTTTCTCTAGGTTGAAAAGGAAAAAAAGGAACAAAAACCATGCTACAGGATGGAGAAAATTTTAAAAAGGTAAAGGGGGAAGGGAAAAGGCCAATAACCAAATATATTAATCTTTTGGAGGGCAAGTGTCATTTCATTTTTCATTGAAAGATAGGCCCTGACCATGGCTTTTTGTCTCTGACAGATGGCTCTCAACATTTTATTAGTATTCTGTGTTCTGATGTGGCACATCATCTCTAGGGATAGCTCTCCTCAACTGTCCTATCTATTCCCTGCAGATTCACCCAGAATATATATTTTAATTGTATGGCTCTGAAAAGAACAAAACCTTTCAGTTATAACCTATCACTATAACAATCAAGCACTTGCTTAAGATGCAGTCACTAAAGGGAAGCAAATAAACAAAAATTCTACTTTTAACAACTTCATACCAAACTGCTTTTTAAAAAGAATAAAAGAACAACAGCTTTAATATATTTTAATAAATGCTTCCTTCAGTAGGGAAAAAAGAAGAAGAAAGAAAATAAACCTTTTCACAAGTACCCACATCACATTTCAAAACAAAAATCTGGAATTTAGACACGATACTTTACTTAAAATCTCTCATTGCTGAGCTTTAAAACACAGACCTTGACCCATCAATTACATATACAGTGTTAGGTGAAATGCAACTCTCAGCATGAAAGCAATGTTTCCCTTTAAAATATGAATTGCTCTCTGAGCAAAAAGGGCCCATTTTCTCTTAAGTCTAGCCTTTTGAGTAGACTAACAGAATGAAGAAATATTACTATCATTTTTTACGTCTGCAACATTAGCAGGACATATTATGTTGTCAGTTCAGTACGAATTTCAAAACTCAGACTTTTGCAGGGGGGAGGACGAAAAGGGGGGGAATATACTTTTAATAAAGATGAGATCACACTGGCATTATTTCTTCAATAGTTTGCTTCACTGAAACATTTCAAGTAACAGTGTAATGCAGAGGTGTTTTTGCTCTTTTAAAAGAGATGACAAACACTTACCATGTTATTGGCCCAAGCAATTAAGTGTCCTCTCCATTTTACATTTCTGATGTTTCCTTCCCCTTCATGTAAAACGGAAGGCTTCCACCTATTCATCCAGCCTCTTTCATAGAGCAGTAACTACAAAGAAGAGCATCAAGAAATATTTCTGTGACACAGTGCTGCACGCAAACAAAGGAAGTGAGCTTTTGTTTCCTTATCTCTTACTCTGCTTGAATTTAATGGCACGGAGAAATACACACCTACCATAAAAGAGAATGTAATCAGATGTTTTCATGAAGTACATTAACAATGAGAGTCTTACATATTATAGAAATCAAGTTACTTTCATAGCAATATTAATCAGCAGCCCTCCTATCAAGCTTCTTCCAAAGAATGGTACGTATGATTATTTCTATTTTAAAGATAAAGCAACGAAGGCATGTGAGAACCTAAGCACTTGTGGCAGCACTTAAGAAAGCTGGAAAGAAACCAGGCTGTCTCACACCTATCCACTGATCAGGTGATAGGCTCTTTCTTCCCTCCAAAAAGCAGAAGACGGTAAGAAAGCATCCCTTATACTTATGAGGTAGTCAAAATGATCAAAGACCTCCAAGCCTACAGCCTTGTGCTCGGCCCTGGGTGGGACCACAAACAGCCTTCAATAGGACTCAAGAAGAGATGCTGCACAATCCCAGACATGCAAACCACGCTGTACAATCAGAACTGCTGAAGGTGTGATTGGGTATACCAGGCTCTGCAAATAAAGAAGGAATTCATCATGTCTAGAAGCACGGAGTATTTTTTTTTTTAATACTTTGTAGAGCAAAGAAAAACACTCCTACATCCCCACAGTTTGACTACTTCCCAGTTTCTGTGTGATTTCAGGTTATTCAGTAACATCATAACATGGAATCACTTAAAGTGATGCAAAGCTCATGGAGGGATAAATAAGGGAGGTACCAATGTGGCCAACTTTCGCCTCAGTACAAACACAGGCAAAACCTGAACCCTGTCTGACAAAGTGCAGGAGGACTACTGAGAAGTGTAAAATTGCAACCTCATGGATCTAATAAGTTACTACTGCTCGTATTTAAGATCCAGATGTACATGCCTGCTATGCAAGGCTTTTCCCTGCCACCCCTATATGCATAAATAAGTGGAATGATAAAACAATATTTGCTTAAAATAACGTATTCTTAAAAGTTTGTGGTTTTTTTCCAAAAGGTAATTACACAGACTGCTTATCTCCCCTAAAGCCACAAGATGGCATCACAATACAAATATTTTCTCCAAAAGTTTAACGTAGTCACTATGCAGGATGTTCCTCAAGCTCTCACACGAAGCACCCTGCTGACATCAAGCTTCTCACCTGAGCACAATAGAGGGCTCTCACTTAGAGCCCTCCTGAAATGACCCAGTGCTTGTCCCACAGCCCACATGAAGTACTCTGCTTCAGAGAGTCTCCATCCATGAAAAGGCCAGGCAACAAAACTCACAGAATATGTTGTTTTATAGCAACTACAGTAAAAACATCTATGCTCATAAGGCTGTGGCATACAGAGGAGTGTGCCTGAGTCATCTGATAGGTAGACATGAATCAGGAGCACTACTCAATTGAAATGAATTAGCTGCTATTAAAAGGTGAGGGTGTTATTTAAATTTTTAGGTGTCCTGCTGATCCAGACCTGGAAACTCCTCCTTTTCTAGTTCATGAGCTCCCAATGAAAAAGAATAGCCACTCAGGTGCTGCTTTCAATACAGTCCAGTAAAAGGACTTACTGGATGTGGCTGCAAAAACTGATGTGGATGATGTGAGGTAAAAGAAGCTGACACTGGTTATTTTACCTGAAGTTCGTTGTGATAATGACTGATCTGTGATTTAAGTTAACCTGCTGCACACAGAATCCAGCTGTTTCATGGAATGATGCTTAGAATGATGTTTTCAAGCTATTTTGTTACTTTTTATGGCTTCTGAACACCATGCTTTTTCATGCCTCTCTACCTAAGTAAAAGCTTAAGAAAATAAATCACCTGTTCTAAGTTGTAAGGAGAAAAGAAAAATGAAATCCTGCTTCAGCCTACTTAACACCTACTTAACTTCCCAAAAGAAGGGCTGTAGAAGACATCAGCTTGATACTTACTTGTAAAAAACAGAAAGTGAAACTGAATCACTGCAGCACCCCAAGCTCCCCATTCCACATCAGGAAGTGCTACAGGTCCAACACTGAAGCTAGCAGACACTCAACAGAACGGCTTCAAAACAAAAATATTTTCATCTCAAAATGTGCTTTACTACTGTATTTGCAATGGAACTGCATACACTTTACTGATACTTAATGTGTTTTATTTATTATTTCTTACAACAATTACACCCAAATACTGAGATACTGAACACACAACTTTTGTGATTTTTAACTGCTATCCACTGAATACTGCTCTCTCAAAATAAGCAGCCTAATTTATTTCTTGGTCCTCCTCTCCATCTTCGTAATGAAATATTTATTACACCAGAAAGCCATTTAAAGCTTCAACAGCAGCTAGACACATAAGAAAAATCCACCATTCCTGAAGGGGTTCCTCCTACTACCTCCTTTCCTTCTTTTGTAGGGGAAAAATATTTTAGGGCTTTATTTCTCATAAATCCCATATTTTGGCAGTCAGCGTTCACAGTACTTATATTTCAACAGCAGACACAAAATCACTTTCTTGCATTCTCTGCAATAGAGTTTATACTTTCCTTTTTTTGATTTGCCCCGGTAAATCTTCCAAGCTCTTTGTTACAATACAGTAGTGCTTAGAATGCACTTCCAGCATCTCTCACATGTACTGCAACATGGTAACATACCTATAACAAAAGAAAACGAACTTTGACTGTAAGGGTTCCCATCCACATTCCTTCACAGGACAATGAAATTTCCTTATAGCTCACTACTAATTATTTTGCAGGACTTCTTAACTGCTTATGCTTGTCTACCGGGTCACTGGGAAAAAAGACCCATTGGAATGTATGAGACGAGGAGTATGCAGGACACTTTTTGCTTTTAAGTTAAAATAGTTCTCTTGGATTAGTGAATACATCTCTCCATATCTTTCACTACCGGGAGATTAAACTCCTCTGAGAGCATAACATTCTATTTGCGGAGTGCATCCACTAAAGAGAATAGTGCTTGAATTTAATGGAGCTTACCACGCAATTAGCATTAACACTAATTGCATGTAATCCCAGCCTTTAAACTGTGCACAGGAATTCTCAGTTCTCTGAATAAAGAGACCAATGACTGCAGCTTTGGTAGTACAATACAGAGACATAATTTAATTTCACCTCTCTTCTCCACACAATTACTTTGTTTCAAAACAGTGTCTTTGCTGTAAAGATCTGGAGGACTTTCACTGATGCCAAAGGCTGAGATTTCAATTTGTAGCTGAAGAGCCACCCCTCCTTTCCCTGTGGCAGCACTGTTGGATTAGTTTCCACATTCAGTGAAGTAATACCAGGAGAAATATTTTCTTTATTTTGTTCTTTGTTTGCCCAGGTGTGAAGATGTACCCACCTGTGGCAATTCTCCATATTTTGGCACCTGTCCTATCAACTCATTTCTCAGCCAGGCCAGATCACAAAAACCTAACATGCTACTGCCATATTTACAACTGATCATCATAGATTTTTATTGTTCTAAGCATAAAAACAACATTTACAGGCACAGCCAAGACTAACATATATCTGAGGGTAACACAGACCAGCATGCCACGTGAAGACATACTGTTTAATCACACATCCCTAGGAAAATACATAGCAAGAATAAAATATCATCACTTCTGTGTGGAGCAGCAATGGACTAAATGAGTTGAGATGAGGAAGAGAATACTGTAAGCCTCAAGTTTTCAGCTGAAGATGGTTTTCAAAACATCATCACCAAATGATGCTACAGAAGGGACTGATGGAGGGCAGTGCAAGTGGAGGGAAACAAAGCATGGAGGCAGCCTACAGTGCTGGAAAAGAAGCAGTGATAGTGGGGAGATGCAGCAGCTACTGCCCTGTAGTCCACGGGCTATAAACTGAAAGAAGAAAAGCTAGAAATTTTGAAGCTTTTCATGCAAACAAATGCCACAGGACTTTTATGAGGCTATACCTTTAATGACTCAGCTGCTAGTTTCCAGCTGTCACCTATTCACAAACAGCTACAGAATTAACACCTTCAAAAGCAAGTTCAGCAGGCTTGCAGGCAGAAGCACAAGCTCTCACACATTCCATGTGTTTAGATCCTCTTTGCTTGCCACCTCAGGCAATGAGAAACAAGTTTTCTACACAGAATTTAGCAAAACACAAAACATGCATGCAGGCCTACAGTCCATTCTCTCTCCACACAAACCAAATTTGTGCATTAAAGCACATGATGAACGTATTTTTTCCTTCTTTATTACGAAAATCAAGCCTCATTTGACCATAACCAAGTAAGCTCCTTATTAAGTAAATAAGAGATGTTAACCTCCCTTTTGAAGTCTAGTCTGTTGAATAATACAGGATACATCCGGGCCCCATACATTACTGCACACAAATGTCAGACCTGCACTGTTGTGGCTAGCTTCCTTGCTGCTACAGCTTGCTTCGTGTTTATGGTAAATTACCCAATGCATGGACAGAAACTGCCATAGTATTTACTCCTTCACTTTAAGCAGACCTTTGACTATTTACTGAGTGACATTTTATAGCTTACAAAGCAATCTGCCTTTCTTGTCTGCCGCTCTTCTGCCCAACATAATGCCAAACAGCTGACTATCTGCTTTCTAAAAATGGACTGTGCTGCAAACAGCATCCTGACAATTTAATAATTTGTCAAAGTAGTCCAACCAGTTATTATGAAGTACATATCATAGGGTTCAGAGGTAAAGGTCACTTACTTACTCATGAAGCAAAGTGCATCTGCTGACACTAAAAAGCAGACAATTAAACAAAAAATCACAGACATTCCCCACCAGGCTTGACTTTTAACATACAAAATACACCACCCTCAACAGCAGTTGCAAAAGAATGCTACTTCTCTTATTGTCTGTGCACTGCTATCCTTTTTCTGTGTACAATGTTGCTCTATTGGGAATGGAAAGGAATTCAGGTTGTCTTGCTTTGTGTCTCAGACAGGAGATGCAGTGGGTCCTGCCCAAGCTTCTAATATTGAAATCATATTTTCAAGTTTTTGAATGGAAGAATTTGCTTCAGGCAACGCTAAGTTCCCTCTGCTTTTGTAACAGACAAAGAAGAGTCTGATATTCAACCATACACTCAGATGCTAATTCTGAGAGGATGAATGGGACAAAACCATTTTTAGATTAATCAGCATTTGAAGAGCAGCTCTTACAATTCATCTTCTCTAGCAACACAAATACAGACCGTATTAAAAATGTGCTTTTAAATATTTCTATCATATATATTTTGTATACACATATGATGTAGCTACAGGTAAATATGTAACTGTTTGCAGTCACAGGGTAAATATTCACTTTTATCTTGGCTCTCTAGCTTAAATTGTGTCGGATTGGATACTCAAATTAATAGTTATCATAAGATACTGAATATCTTCCTCCCATATTGGGTCAGTAGTCGTTTGCTGAGTTGTGCTGGGTCCCCACTACTATGCTACGCTGAAATCCTTACCATGAAAGCTTAATTAGCACAAACTCAGTAGAGTGACTCAATCACTCCAGGTAAATCATCCTCATAGGAACTTTACTATAAAAACCTTCTTGTCTGGTTCCTGAAGTTAATCAAAACATGAAATAGGGACTCTCTTCAATGCCCCTGCCAAGAAAGAAAACTCCAGTTGCCCTGCTCTCCTAAGTTCTCTTTACACAAGAGGTAGTAGCTGATACCTTTACTTTGGAACTGAAATATCCTTCAGTCTTCTCTCTTTGTTGGTTCTGCCTCTTTAACCCTCTGGATATAATGGATACTCAGACTCTGCAATAACCTTCATTTAGGTGATGTACTGGGAAAGATTGGCACTCTAATGGTTAAATAAAGAACACCTTGTTTTCAGCTTTACCACCCTCATTTAGTTGGCTTTTACCCTGTTATTTGTTAAGATTAGACCCTTTTTTAAAAGGTAGAAGGTTATGGCCTTCAATAGTACAGTATTTGTCTTTTCCCTTGCTTTGAAGCTCTACTGTCTGCTCCAGAAAAGAATGCTCTGTTATTTACAATATACAGTATTATTATTTCAGGGTTACCATCATCTGCCAAGCCATCACAACTGTGATGTAGTTAATTGCAGAGATAAAGGAAGGGGAGCAAGGAAAGGCTTTTTTTTTAGTATGGTTACCCATTGCTTCTCTCTGAGATCATGACAACATTTCTATAATACCTGTTTCTTGTTTTTTTTAATGCACAGATAATACAGATAACAATCATTCATTGGGGAAAAAAAATGGGGGTGTGTGAAAAAGCTTTTTCAGCCCCAAAGGAAGGCAATGATAGTATCCCAAGCTTAAAGAAAGTTCCTTAGTTTTAGAAACAAGACCTTTAACAAGCAATTGAAATTAGTTAATTGGTTTGTAATGTAATTTAGAAGAAAAAGAAGCTCTTATAAGACTCCAGCACAGGCCCAGCTAAGCAACTATAAATGGTTATATGCAAAGTGGACTTAAAGTTCCAGCAATCTGTGACAATTTAAGCAGTTACCCCAGGGAGCAGAGCTCTCAAGTCAACTTTAAGTCAGGCTGCACTTCTAAGACACAGCAAATCTCAAAACCACACAGCAGCTCACATCAATTCCTACCATCCACCCATCTCTGGAACTGAGCAGCTGCAATACACATCCCCAAAGCAAATCTCCTGCGCTCTGTTTATTTTGTTGAAGACATTGTAGCTTACCTTGGACATCTGCAAAATGCCCTACAGCAGGCCTTTGAACTAAAGGCATACTTTTTACATGTATTACATTGTTATGAAGAACAGTGTATTTCTCAAAAGAGAGAAAATTAAGGATGTAGTAACTTAGAGCTCCTCACACTCCGTTCACAGAAGCACTACAATTAGGGATCCCATTGAGGCAGATGCTTGGCTATACAATTAATAAATTTAAACAGATCTTAAAGTGCTTTCTTGACATAAGACAAAGCAATATTGAACTTAGGAGGTATGTGCCATTCACACTTTCTGTGTGCATGTGTGGTTTGGCTTCTCTGTTTTGTAAATTGTAAACCAAAATCAGCATGAAATTTATGTTACAAAATCAAGAGCATCTTTCTCGTATCCTGTGACACCAATGTACGTAATAAAACTAGTTTGAGTAAGTGATAAAATTCCTCTCTGGCTTCTTCCAACGATGTTAGCAAACAATGAAAAAAAAAACATGCTCACATCCATATCATCATCATCTCCCGAAGTGACAAATTCACTTGGACCCCACAGCACTTGGACAAAGATTTCACACACTTTACGCTATTTAACTGAATGCAGCTCAGGCAAAGAGTATAGTGTAAGAGTCTTAAGCAAAACTTTTCTCTTAAGGATAAGCAAGGATAGCTGTATTTCCACAGCAGCATCACACCGCAAAGAACTGTCTTCCCAAAGCTCCACCCTCCATGCAGGCAGAGCAGGACAGGCAGTGTGCCTCTTACCAATGCCAGTTATGAAATAGCTGAAGTCATAGAATCATAGAATGGCCTGGGTTGAAAAGGACCACAGTGCTCATCCAGTTCCAACCCCCTGCTATGTGCAGGTCACCAACCAGCAGCCCAGGCTGCCCAGAGCCACATCCAGCCTGGCCTTGAATGCCTGCAGGGATGGGGCATCCACAGCCTCCTTGGGCAACCTGTTCCAGTGCCTCACCACCCTCTGGGTGAAAAACTTCCTCGTAATATCCAAACTAAACCTCCCTTGTCTCACTTTAAAACCATTCCCCCTTGTCCTATCACTATCCACAGCTGCTCTCAAGGAGATCTTCCCCCACTCTGTATAAATACCTGGGATTGCCCCGGCCCAAGTGCAGCGCCTTGCACTTGTCCATGTTGAACCTGCTTAGGTTCTCATGGGCCCACTTCTCCAGCTGGTCCAGGTCCCTATGGGTGGCTTCCCTTCCCTCTACTGTATCAACTGAACCGCTCAGCTTGGTCATGGTATTCTTGCAAAGCCTAAAACATGCAGAGATCTTAGGAGGTAGGAATCTCCTGCCTGAAGAAGCTGTGACAACTAGATAACCTACAGACATCAGGTGAAAGCATAATGAGAAGTGGTTCAAGCTCCTTTCTCTTGGTTCTTGTGGAAGAACTCCCCACTGCCTGCTGACCCTAAGCAGCTCTTCATCTTTATACTTATGAAAGGTATAAGGAGCAGCGATGTTTATCTAGGCTTTTTTCTTTTCAGAAAAAGAAAAATCTTTGATAAATAGGTAGATGGGATTTAACCTTCTGAATCTTCATAGAGCATTTTGTTGCTGTCATTATATAAGCTAATATGCTCCTTTTGGAGGAAAGGAGAAAAGAGGAATGGCTTCTATCACAAGGATAAAAGGTTTTATTTGTTGGTTTTATGTATCAATAAAATCAAATTACAGGTGTCAAGGGACATCTATTTCAATGCTAAATACCTTATGTTAAGATGTCAATTAAAGTTTTCCTGAGGAGGAAAGTTCCTCAGCAAAAAATGAATGCATTAAAAACAAGTATACCGTTCCCCAGAGGACAGAATATAAAACAACCTGTCAAGTAATCAAAGATAACCAAAGAGAATGTGTTAACTTCCTGATGTTTTTTTCTGTTCGGCATCAGGTGATTGCAAGCTCTTTTACCACCTGACGGAGTCCTGTTCTATTAATTCCCTGCCTCTCTCTTTCCACACCACTTTTATCATGACTAAAAAGCTTCACAAACTGGTGGCTGACAAAAGACATACACTGACTATGCGTTATTTTAAGGACAACGCCAGCTCTTACCAGCCTGCAAAAACTGTCAAACATGCACACTACATACAAAAGAAATAAAAAAAACAGGTATTTATTGAAGAATACTCAGCTGCTAATGAAAATTAAGCTGTATGAAGCATGAGGAGTCTGTATTTCTTACATGCTGGTAAGGCTGAGCCAGGGCATTCAGTTTGATGCATCTAAAAGTGAGGATTGTTCATCCTTAATTCATAAGAAAAGGCAAAAGAAAAATTTCATGAATTTAAAAAAACTGTTCCAAATCAAACTTCTCATATTTTAACTGAAAATATGCAACGTGACAAAACATACTTGTTGGACCTGGAAATATCTGTATTCTGAAGGTCAAAATTGTAGCCTGAACCAATAAAATACCATGATGGACACATAAAAATAGCAAACTATCCAGATAGCAGACTTTAATTACACAGATACAAATACTCTATCCACAGATTTCCTGAGCAACTTAAAAAAAAAACAAAAAAACCCCACAAAACCCACAAAGCAAACAACAACAACAACAAAAACCACAAAAATTCTCAAACACCAATGCCAACGTATATTGTAAAAAAGAGCAGTATTAAGGTTTAACATCTGCTCCAAACCATGTAAAAATGAAAACACCTGCACTAGGAAATGCAAATGGCTGTTTTTTTCAGGCTAGAAGGACAGAAGTAGTTTTATTTTGACACTATACTCATTGCAACATGATTTTAACATAACAAGTTGTGTTACTTTTTCCTGAAATGAATGCTAATTAAGAATGTGGTGGAATACAATGTATGAAGAGAAGGAAAAAATAGAGCAATTTTCTTTAGGTGTTATCTATCACAGATACACACTTCCTGAGCGCCTTTTAAAAGTTATTTAAAGGTAGCCTAAGTTAATTTCACTGAGACTGCTTACCTTTTTTCCTCCGGTTACAAACTGCTTGAAGTGGGATCTTACAAAATGAGGATGAACAGCAACAATCTGAGTATTAACAGAGAAGAAAACGTGTATTACAGCTGAAATAAAGAGTTTCAGAGGGCACTGTATCAATTTTTAAACTAGACAACCCTTTGCCAAATATCAAATATTACAGTTGATCTTCTGAAGTAGAGATAAAATCTTTCAGACAAGTTAGTTTGCTTCTCTGTCCTACTGCTTTTGCTTAGAAAAAAAAAGGAAATCCTCCATATTGCAGGGCATGACACTGAGGGTCACAGGCAGAACAATTACTTTTTTGCACAGCAGGTAGCAGAATGAGGACCACGTGGCATCGGACCACCATAAGCATTCCCCCAAGTGAGACTTCCTTGTGACCTTCCCAGAGGACACAACTTGGTGTTGTCACATTGCTTAAACAACCTTTTTACTGTACCTCACAAAGCACTGGCCTCACACTCTGACTGATCAGCTGGGTCTAGTGTGTTGAATCAGAGAGCTGAAAAAGTGCTTTGTCTTACACGTCAAACAGGAGCCAAGTAAGTTGTATTCAAGGTGTGTAAAAACTTAGTATGCTCATTTTTTTCCCCCTCCAAAAGCAGATGCAAACACAGAAGACCCTAAGCAGCAAAATGCAATAATTTGCACACACCATCATTTCTCCTGCAGTAAAAATGTATTCTGATAAAAAAAGCTTAAACCTTCTTATACGTCTTCTAGAGGCATTTCTTTAAAGATCCAGCCAGCTCCACTTATTTTAACCTTATTTCAGAAACTGAGTTCTTTCTTTTACAGATTATATCCGCATCACTACTCATTGCTCTGTCCCAGGATAGGTTTAACAGATATGAATTAGTTGCAAAATATTGACCTCACAGTTAGTAGAACTCTCAGAATTTATATCACAGATCTACAAAGAGAGAAATATGTTGAGACAGGTAACAGCTGAAACAGGACAATTTCTCTTTCACTTTGCCTTTTGTATTTGAAAAATTCAATAATACTTCTTACAAAACCTAGATCAGCTTTCTTCCTACCTAACCAGATCAAAAGCCTTTATATTGAGATAGATAACTATTTTCTTGTGACTTGAATAACATTACAAGGGAGCAGTACTCCTCTCTCATTTAGATTCAGTGTGACCTTACCGTTATTAAAGACAACAACACAATTACTAAAGATTAAAACAAGCACTTACTTTAATGGGACAGTCAAATGTTTCATGAAATTCTTCTGCTGAATACAATCCAAACACTTGCACCTAATTTAAAAATAAAAAAATGTAACAAAGAAATGTATGTAATAACCACTTGACAGTTAAAGGTGAGTGTAAAATGCTAATAAGTAGAAGATTAATGTGAATGTCAACAGCTGTATTATCTTCATATTTAATAATGCAGAGTTAATTGAGATATCTTCAGCTACCATTACAGCTTATCACTAAATATTTTCAGTAGTGCAAAAGTAGTTACTTCAAGTTTTTTTGTTTCCTAAACACAAATGCAGCAAAACAACTTCCTTTCGCTTTAGGCTGATCAAATCTGTTTAACAGATACTGATCTAGGTAAGGTATGAGCAAAATAATAACATTCAGGGGAAGATAAATTAAAAACTCTTCCTTTCTGAGAAGGAACGGGAAGATTTCTTTTTCCCTCCAAGCAATACAGACTTTACATAAGAAAAAAAAAATTGTGACAACAAAGCAAAACGAACACGAAAACCACGTCCCGTGTTCCTTGGCATCCTCTCTTCCTCCCAAGTGCATTCAGTGCTACTTTGTTTTATCCCATGACAACTGGGAATGTCACTCTCTGAAGATTCCTCATCTATGTTGATGTTTCAGTACATTTAATAGTCAGCAGTGGAGTTGTAACCATAGGCCATAAGACAGCTATCCAAATTAATTTATGTGAAGAAGGCTCAACACTTATAAAAAAGTATGTTTCTGCTGGCAAGAGAATTAACAGGTTTTTTGACGTGGTTTCTTCTCTTTATTTACAGAGTCGGTACAGAGGTATGAAGTATAGGAAATACCATTAGACTTCTTAGATGCTATGAGCTCAGGGTTTCCTCTACTCTCTTCTGGTCTCTTGTCTCTTCATGCAATATCCCTTTCCCCTTCCCCTATTCCCACATGAGGCAGAGACATCTGAGTTCTTGCAGAGCCTAGGAGTAAATTAGGGCTGAAGACTGATGGCCACGAATTAGTGATTGATCTACGAATTAGGATTTCCACAAAGAATAGTAAACGGTTTAATTTTACATTACTCTTTTCAGAGGTATGTCAGAAACTGTTGGAACGAGATCACCTCAGCAGGGAGGGAAAAGAGCATGGCAGGGAGCGGATCCACGGGAAGCTGTATTTGATAGCACATCTATCTCAGGAGGCTCCCAGCCAGGCCTACTCAGTCATCCTTACCATCTGGAAGAGAGAATCCCCCCATCATTCTGCTCTACATGCTCAACGACAAGTTGGACTCATTCAGAGATCTAAATACTCTCTTAACTTTGCTATGTCTCAACCATGACTCCTTGTGTTGGGAGTGGTGGGGGGACAGCTACAAAAAAAAAAAAAAAAAAAGCAAAAATACAAATCAAAAACACTAGAGAAAGATCTGCAGAACAAAGCCAGTAAATCCCAGTAATGGGCCACAGAAATAAAGCTTAATGGCTCTATGAAAAGATCAATTCGGCTATCAGAGGACAAAAACCCAGACGGCCAAGAAGACAGAGTGAAAAATTAGAGTTTAGCTAAACTACAAGAGGAACTAAGCTGTCCTCACACTGGCTCAAAGCTTGGCAGTCTCAGTAAAGCAAAAATACCTCACAACCCCTCATCTCCTTTTCAAGCCTGTCTCTGAAACACGTTTTCTAAGCAGCATTATCAGCCCATTACTCATTAGTGAATACACAGACTCTAAAAACACCCTTTAGAAATACTGCCACGTGGAGGTAGCCAGATGCATCGCAAGGCTGTGATTATGTAAGCCAACCAAAGGGCTACATTTGAGTTGGGTCGGACTGTAAGCCTGGAAAACCTTGTGGCTGATGTCTGGAAGATTTTGTTTTCTGGGTTTTTGTTTTCAACACTTGGAGCAGTACATCCAGTGCAACAGGCTAAACAAAATATGGTACAGAGGAAAGAGAAAATATGAGGGAAGAAAGGAGGTGAAAAACAAAACGGTCAAAACAAGTCTAAAATCTCAATGAAAGCAACATTCTCGAGAACAAGAAGAACAACAACTCTCAAATTAAAACCAATTAATCAAAATTAACAGACACTGGCAATTGTGCCTTCAGCATTTTCATAATACTGCATCAAATGTGTCACTAAGATGTTTCTTTAAGAGTTTGAAAACAAAATGGAGCCAGTTAACTAAAGAGGAAAAAACAACTCAGCATAAAATACATGTTATCATGTTTACTCTAGGGACACCATATAACAGTTTATTACTTCTTAATGTCTTTTATTCTTCAGAGAGAAAGTGATTCTTTTGATATTACAAAGCTATATTGGATTTATCTATTTCTACTTTCCATCATCTACTTTTTCTTCATCTTATGTTTTTTAGGCAGCTGGAAAAAAGTATTTCATGAGCACACTATATTTTGCCAGCCCTTTCCATTTTAAATATCCACGATCCACTATTCCAGCACACCCAGATGTAGCTGTTTTTTGCTTCCAAATATGGAAGCAACAGCTAACTTTGAGACAGTCAAAATGCAAGAATGGTCTGCCTGAGCCACTTTTTTTTTTTTTTTTTAAGTGTATAATACAGTACTTCATGAATATTTTTAACGTAATTATTGTTACAGGCAGTAAATATGACACTAACACATGTAAACACGTTTTCAATATACTTTATGCTGTCTTTTATGAAGTTCCAAGCCAATAAAGACACCGATTAGAAATTCCATTCTGCAAGATACAAGGGCTGCTCCAAAAATAATGTCTCCTGTTTTATTACATTGGCCAATGACATTAGAGGCAGATGTTGGTGTTATGGCAGTAGGGGTTATACCTTCCCACCAATATTCTAATCACATTTTGTTGTGCAACAGATGGCAGCAGAAGGGCAGTCTGACAAAATGGCATCTGATATGGAAGTGCATCTGAAGTAAAGATGTGGAACTGAATTCCTCTGCGGAAAACATGACACCCACTGACATCCATCAGTGCTTGCTGAATGTTTACGGAGACCAAATAGCAGATATAAGCACAGTAAGGTGGTGAATGGTGTGTTTTAGCAGGGGGAACAACGATGTGAAAGACAAGCCACATTCCAGACAGCCATGAAGATTTTTATGAATGCAGCATGCAGGTTCTTATTCATTGCTGGTAAAAATGTGTACTTAATGGTGGTGACTATGTTGAAAAACAGCATTTTGTAGCTGAGAATTCGCTCTATCCAACAGCGCTATTGTGCTCACTATATCTGCTGTACTTTCATAATGTGACCTAACCTAGGTGTTAATATTCCTGCAGGGGGATTGGGCTAGGAGATCTTTCAAGGTCCCTTTCAATCCCTGACATTCTGTGATTCTGTGATTTCGTGGAACTAAATAGGAAGCATCACTTTCAGAGTGATCCACATGGGAGAGCTTTACACCCAGGTTATTCAAGGTAGTATACAAGCAGACAAAATTCTAACATAAAAAAAATACATTTTTGCAGATGCAAGTGTATTTCCCCTTCTATTTTTTCCAGCACCATAATTTTCCTTTTGTATTTCAACATCTGGTCATTATTCCCAGACAGTGGACACAACGAAGTAGTGGGTGGTGGCTTTGACTTCTGTTCCTTTCCATGAAGGTGATGACCAGCTGCACAGAGTCCTTTGGCAAGGAACATTTTCAAACAACAAAACTTTCAGTGCAGAAAACCTGCAAGTGACTCATTCACAGCACAGTTGTTGCAAAAATGCAGGTTTTGACATTAAGTATGGATGCTGCCTGACAAGAAGGTCAGAGAATTGCACTCTACTGCTCTGTCCCTCCTCAGTAAACATAGCTAGTCCAGATCTAGTTTGAAAGTGAAAATAAAGGAGTAGTGAAAGAAAATGCAGAACACAGCAGAACAGGTATAAGGAAGAGGTTCTCACCATAAAGCCTTCCTTCAAGAGGACAGATAGTTTCCAACTCCCTCATGTTGGATTCATTCTGATATGGGAAAATGTACTCGCTACATAGTGCAAGAATCATTTGCAGTGGTCCAGAGGACATACCATCACTAATTTGTGTAAGATAAATATTTTAACCTAGCTAGTGCAAATGTTTTTAATTTTCTTTTAACTGATTTAAAAAAAAAAACAAAAAAACAAAAAAAAACACCTGTTTTTTCCCCCCTTTCTTTCCTCTCAAAGATTTCACAATTCCTAGTTATCTATTTGATAACCTTCCAACTATTTGCATAACCATTTAATTTCTTACAGCACACACACTGTGGTAAGAAAAGACATACAGGGCATATAAAATTACACTTTTCTTATAACCAAGAACCTTCAAGTGCTACAGTATCTGGCCAGGAATTTCTGCCATTTTCTTATACAGCAGCACAACATACTTGATATGTTTTCACTTACTCTTTGGGTGGATTCTCTCATAGAGAAACACCATTCTGGATCACTGGCAGTTGTAAAACACTCAGATCTTTCAAGCCTCCATTGTACAATATGGTGAAATAGCAATGCCCCTGGACTTTGAGAATACAAGTGCAATTCATATTGCACTTGTGTTACTCCAATCCTTTGTAAAAGCATTATCAGAGTTAGCTCTAGCATGGGAAACAAAGTTTAGATTGCCTTGTATAGCATCCAGCTTACTGGATCCACAACAGCTATGTCATTAAGTGAAGAGAGATTCATTGTTTAACATAATGGAGTTTTTCCTTTTCAAACAGACACATCACAATAGGAACAATAAATTTCCGAACATTTCTGCCTCAAATGCGTATTTCAAACATTACTGTATTAATTTAAAAAAACTCAACGTTTTTTATTACCGTTAACAATTACTGACCCTTCCCTTACCTTGCAATCTTGTAGACAATTAGGATACTCTTGCTGTGTTTCTCACAGGTTGCAAAATTCTACAACCTACTTTGAGAGGCACTAGTATCCCAATTACTCTGTCAAGATACTGACATTGACATCAAGATATCTCTGAGAAACAATAGGCTTGTATACGTAAACTGGCTCTCTGCCTGTTGCAGAAAAAAGCATTTACTTGCAAGGGAAAAAAAAACCTCAAGCACATACAGTCTAAAGAGGCTGTTTCCCCATTTTGCCTACTGCAAGATCGAATTTTAGTTTGAATTCATCCAACTTATACTAAAAGGGTTGGATCCATTAGGATCATCAACAGTCCTCCTCCGTCCAGATCAACTGTGTAAGAAATGTTCTACTCTGGAACTCAAGTGAATATTGAGAAATGATTTAAATGATTTTTAATGCACTCCATTTGTATATGAACATTATATTCAAAAAAGAAGCTTAAAAACACCCTGTGTGTAAGAATTTTATCATTGCAAACCAACATTACAGAAGACTGCCATCGACTTAAAAACAAAAAAAGACATTCTTATAAGTGGAAAATCAATCACCAAAACCACTAAATGTCACAGCTCTACATTCCAGAGAAGCACTGATAATTGTTAGTTATACACTGCACAAATGAAATATGTCCTCAGTCAAGGAAGTAGGTGCCAGTTTTTTAGGAAACTGTACATATATTGATTTTACATTTATTTAATGTGGCTGTTGTAAGACACTTTATTCTTCTGATAAACTATGATTGCTTATCAAAAGATTCTATAATTCAAGAGAAACATTCATAATGTGTGTGAAAATGAAAACCACCAGCCCACAGAATCCAATTTTGTGGATTTATAGCAGAAAGGCATTAAACTACTGTCTTGCAGGAACAGCAGACTAGTCACTGAAGTATAACTGGCACAGCAGTAATGATTAAGGTGACATGTCCTCCTGCCACAGCTGTTAATCAGCTTAATACCAGTTACATTATTGACATTCTTGTAATTACTTTTCCTATGGCACATTCGTGCAAAATATATTTGACTTTAATTTTGAGTATTCAAAGGTGAGCCCACTTCTCAAGATGGATGGTCAAAGTGGTGCTAAATGTAGTACTTAATTTCACAGGTATCACAATTATCTCCAGTTTAATACCAAGGACTGCCTTTTACCTCATGAGGTACAAAAGTGGGTTAGTCGTACCTTTCCATCTTCTGAACAAACACCCATGTGTTCTCCACTTTCATCCAGACTGATCTGATTTATCTTCACGGGGCTCTAGGAAAGAAAAGAAAAAAAACAACACAGACTTTTAAAGTTAAAGTTACACCAGTAGTCATATGCTTTTATGTCCTCTATATTTGCTGAGATTTATGTATGAGAAGTTGTACGATACTTAATTGTAAAGTCAAAAAACATGGAAGACATCTTTCTCCAACAATGCCCAAACACAGCCTTCTTTCAGGCCTTATGCCTAACCCAGAGACCTGACATTTTTAGCTTCAGATGCCTAGTGTTCTCATGAAGGGTCAGGGTCCCAGAATTGGAGCTTCTGAGTCTGCACACCACAGGTACTCATTAATAACTTCTCCCGCTATCAAAACTCAGCATAAGGCATGCTGACAGAACAGGCATCAGTGCAACTGAAAATTCCAGCTTGGTCTTCCTGCAAACCTTTTCCCTGGCTTTCATTTTTGCTTCTAATAGCGTTTTCAAAAGCTAGTATTAGAAAGTATTGAAGTGCAACATGGGTGTACTCAGACAAATATTGAGAAAAGCCTCAAGACTGCACCAATTTAATAAATTGTCACTTTCCCTATCCCTTTAAGATATTCTTTTAAATTTGTCCTGCAGGGTTATACAGAATACTACTGTTTACTTTAAACATCTGTCCTTAAGTACTGAGGACTGACCTCACATTTGGGTAACACTGTGCATATCCTCTCATGTATCAAACTCCACACTCAAGTACCAAGAACTTCCTTACATACCACGATCCTGATTTCACCCTCTGTAACAAATATCATTTCAAGCATCATTGAAAGATCTTTACCCAAGTCCAACCTTAACAATTCTACGATTCTATAAGTCAGACCCAGATATTGAAGAAAAACTTTCCAAGCTCTTAGAAGATTTTGAACAGATTGCACCACAAAACAAATCACTTGTGGGATCCTGAGAATAATAAAGGAGAAGTCCATCGTACATTTGTGTGAAAATGAACTGTCACTGGAGCAGTACCAGAGTCATGGGATCACATTAAATGTTACAGTGTGTGCCTGAAATATAACAAGTCCTCATGTATGCAATGGCAGTTGGAATTACACCACTATAAAAAGTTACATTAAAACTCAATGTCCCAATGAACAACCTATGAAGGGTAAAACCAAGATCTTCTCACAGCCTTTGGAAAGCTTTTCCCTGTGTATCCTTCACACGCACACACAAAACATAAGTAAGGGAAAGTAAGATTTTCCTCACCTCACACTTGTAAAAAAAGAAAAAACACCAGAAAGAAAAACAACAGCATTTACCCAAATTATATTTTCAATTTCCTTCTTTCTAACCAAGGTTGAACAGCTGTGCCCTGCTTTGCAGCAGATGGCCTGACAAAATGGGAAATGGATGCTGCCAGTCCTGTAGCTTTCCTGCTTCCTTACATGCAGAAGACATCACTCAGCCCCTCACCATGCCACAGAGAGCTGCAACTCTGCAACTAATTACTGCAACTGCTGCCTAACACAACACGGCCTCTTCACCATGAGCTGTCTGCCAAAAAGCTCGCTGCCAAGGAAGTTATCAGAACAACCTCCCTTGATTTATGTTCTCCAGCTGTACTTTCACCCACCACAGGGAAGAAGTGCTGACTTACTGCATTTCAAAACTACAAGAGAGCACAGCCCCAGCTGTGCAAGCAGCTGACACGCATTCCTCCAGACACATTTGGGGTGTCAGCTGAGGAGAATGGCTCAAGCACATCAGTCTGCTGGTGTGGTCAACACCCCCACGACGGCTCTCATTCTCAGGTGCTACATGCACACCTGGCTAACTCCAGGATTCAAGGATGCTGAATAAGACAGGAAATGTCAGTTATCAGGCTTGCTTTCTAGAAGCTTCATAAAAATGACCAGCTCACAATTTCATTCCTGCCTTACCTTGAAAATGCTTTTCTAAATTTCTGGTTTGTTCATCAAGGTGCAAGAGGAGATTATTTTGTCTCTGCCGGAGAGACATAAAAAGTAAAACCCACCCATTACACCCCAGCACATCTCCACTCTCTGCACTACGATAAAACCTCTGTCCCTCTGCAAGGAAGAGTGCAGAAAGTTCAGCAGAGCTCATCAAGTGGCATGGCTTTTGTTCTGAGAAGTATCTGAGTTGCTATTGCCACAACTTTCTCAAAAGTTCTTCTCTTCTTTTCTTGCTCTGCAATTGGAGAGGCAAAAAGTCCATTCTGAATAACATCACCTTGACACAGGGTCATGGGCTAAGTCAGTGTTCAGTCAGCCCCATTCTTCTCATCTCTCCACCACCTAAAGCCTGCCATCAGTGCTTGCATGACAGCAGCAGCAGGTCTAGTAGCACTCCTACATAATGGCAAGAAAGCCCAAGACATAAAGGAAACAAAGCAGACACACCAGAAGAGCAGAGGACTCAGCTGTAATGTCCACATCGTTCCCACTGTGCTGGGGAATGGCTTTGATAAAGCTTGATGCTCAAAAAATGAAATGCAGGAAGTAGGCAAGGTAGACTACATAAGTTATCTTGGCATAAAAGGTGAAGAAGCAGAGCAAGATGACAGACCTTATCTATCACGTTGCTGTTTGGAAGCCACGTAGCACAATCTGGAGATGAAATGTGTGGCTGTGCTCAGGTAACTGAATGGTGCCAGGCAGGGCAAAACTGCTCCAGATATACATGCAGTATACTGTGGGTAGGGGAAAAGAACATCATTGCAGCATGCATTACTTCAGAATTGTTTAGTAGGAATTTGTTAAGTAGAAATTCAGTATGCATGGTATTTCGTGACACTATGTATAACTGGCAACTTCCTACAAGCCTTCTGCACATGCAACACTTTTATCAGTTGTTTCTAACCACCCCTTTCTCCACCTCCTTCCCCAGCACTTTTTCCCTGCTGTCTGCACCGCGCACAAAAGATGTTCAGGAAAGACAAATTCAACTAAAAGCAAAGCTGCTACTTAAACACATCTCCAGCTAATTTTCATCAGAACATGCTATTCTAGGTAATCTACGCAAGGTAAAGCAACCTTGAAGTAATTATTTTTCTTCAGATCTCAAGTTGAATTGGCACTGTTGGCTACAAGCTTGTTAACTGACTTCATCAGTCAGAACTTTCCATAGAGCTCAGAAAGAGACGACAGACCATGGGCTCAAATACTGTCAAGTCTGAATATTAAATGTGTTTTATAATAAAGTTCTAGCAAGGAGAAGCACTGCCAATGCCAGGAGCTTCTGGTTTGGTACTGAGTAACAGTCAAGGCTATAATTTCCAGAATTATACTCCACTATGCTATTTAAGATATATGTATATATAAAGCTATTCAGAAAATCAGAGATAGATGACCAATAAATTTAGCATGTTATCTAAGTCCAAGGTGTTTCTTCTAGAATCATCTCCAACTCATATATTCAGTTACTTTTATAAACACATGGCTGGGCCAGCCAGCTAAGCTACTTACTATTTCACAATTAGTTGTATTTATATTCTATCAACAGCTTGTGGATCATTTTGAGATTTCAGAAAAGAGAAGTGAAAATAATTTGGAGGCTCCCCCTTCCTCTTTATTTGGAATTAAAAGTTACCAACTCAGCCACGGAGTTACAGTGGTCTTTCCCTTGTGTGGTTTTTTTTAAATCTTATCCCAGCTGTACCACTGAAGAGTTTAATTTGCCTGGCAAAAGAAAATAGGCTTGCTTTTTAAGGCACAGAAAATAAATGCCCTCCCAGACACATTTACTTGTGCAGGCTGACAAAACAAGAAGTATCACTCAAGACTATGGAGGACACAAGAAGCCACTAACACATCGCAGTCCGGAGGACTGATCACTCGATACAGCTTAAACAGGACATGCTCCAGGGTTTGATCAGTTAGCTGATAAAAGCTTTCTTTTTTTTTCTTCTTCTTTTTTTGGGAGAAGGAGGAGAGGAAATCTAAATGCAGAGGCGTCGTTTTTAAAAAACAGTAATTTAAGAATAATAAGTAATCTGAGGTCAAAGTGTCACTTCAAAACTTATGATCATCTTGTTCACCTAAGCATTATTCAGTCAGTAAGTATGACCTAATCTCAAATCCCATGCCACAAAAACATACCCATCTGCTTATAAAAAGTTCAGTAAATTTCTAACAACTGTTTAATTAATACTACACTGCATAGTATTTTTTAACCTCATCAGGACCCCTTGCTTTAGGCCAATTAAGGCAAAAAAAAACCAATACCACAAGTTGTTTTTAGTCACAAGCATATTTCCAGGACTGCACAAGTAGTAGTAACACACACAGTATTTACAAAGCGACATGATTCAAGTCTGGCAATAAGAAAGACTCCATTAGTTAGGAAGGGAGATACACTGAAATGATTAACTTGAGAACAGCTGCTGAATTTCATAAAGTGTGGAACTTCTGGCAAAAGAAGAAAAGCCTTCAGCTGAATTTCCATTAGCTGCAGTTTTCTTTCCGATGGAGACATGTTTGGAATTCTGGACAACATAAGTAAGTTTGACTGTTCAAAATCAATAATGTCAAGCTGACACTACAGAACAAAAAAATGTTACCTTAATGGAAGAAAGAAAAGTTTAGGGAGAGGAAAAAAGAGCTAGCAGGGATCTTGCTCGAGTGGATCTAAATATAGACTTGGGCAAAACCTTACATTTACAGTGAAGGAAAAACGAGCATCTACCAACATATATACCCCATGTGCTAATCAATCACCTAATTAATGTAAAAACGTTTGAAATAAACACATTTACTATGGAATACGTCAGTTCTTGAAGTAGGACTAAATTCACGGCCACTCAGAAAGCTTCTTTTAATTGTGTTCATTGAGGCAACTCCTTCTCCCCTGGCACTCATCATCAACCCACCTTATACTATCAGTCCCCCAGCGGTGAACCTGAGAAATCAATCTGCTAATGTATAATTTGTAAAGCTCCTCTGACTAACAAATGGATAATTGATTCTTGCACAAATGCTGCATCCCAATGGATACGAACTGGATGAACAAGAAACATAAGACCGGATTTCACTCCAATTCTGTGAGAAATGCAATATTTACAAGCTAGGAATTTAAACGTTTTAATAGTTGCCTGTGACTTCATGCCTTTTAGCCATGGTTAGCAGGCTAGCAACACATGCATTAGGAGTGTGAAAAGCAAAGTGATGTTTGATCATACTTGCAGCAAAGCTCATGTTACTTCAAGAGGTTCTGAACACTAATACAACCCACTTACGCAGCAGTGTCATCCATTCTTCAGGAAAAAAATTTTCAGGAACTCTTCCTAAATTAACTCAAAGATTTTTAAGTGTCAGTCTATGCAAAAGCACACATATGAACATATCAAAAGGAGAAAATCATCCGTTAGTCTTTTCTGCACTATGTTCTTGTAATTCTGGATTTACCTAATCACTCTGTAGCTGATCTCCATACTATAAGAAAATTTTATGTATATGGAGATTGAAATAAAAATATAAATTAAAAAAAACAAACAAACAAATCAGACTCTTACAAGTGCCTATTTTTTATTTGCTCATGAGTTTTCATCTGCATGATATTCACATAAACAAACACATAAAACTCCAGTCAGTGTTCTGCAATATGAACTCATTTCTTAAAATGTTAATCTGGTAAATGGTTAGACTACCATTTTTATATTTGCATTGCTTCCATCATGAAAATGGTGGAAATACTTATTTCCAACAGAAGAAATTACTTCCATCACAGAAGTCTCCAAGTGTCAGTGCTGATTTGGAAACAAATTGCCTCAGTTATTGCCATAACTAAGCCAAGATACTCTTAAAATATAAGGCTTGCACTAGTAGGCTGAGAAATTTGCTCTGAATACAACTTCTACTATTCAGCTTTTACATTTATTAATTAAATGATCTATACTCCATTGAATTTGGAGAAACAGTGTTGTTAAGACTATTGAAATAAAGTAAGCAAGTACTATATATTCTCTTTCTCCAACTGTGTCTGCCCAATTCAAAATGATAACCTTAGTTCCCCTAGAAGAATGTCTTATTTAAGCCACTTGCCAAAAAGGAAGCTGAACTTTTCAGGGTCTTTTCATATTGGGAAGCAAGAAAAGGTGACGGAAAATAAAGCACATAGAAGATGCTCTCAGTATTAAAAAAAAAATTACAGTCCTACACTGACTTATGCATAGTTTACATATTCATAGTTTTACTGGCACAATAGAGGGAAAAGCAACCCTAAAAACAATACTATACAATGGTTTACATATAATGTGATAAACGTGCTTTTCCTGCAGCACTCGTGAATTTATCATTCTCCAAATGAAAAATCGGAGATTATATTGGTTAGATAAAAAGGAGAGGGGGAATTCTGGGGAGAGTAACAAAGTCTGGGACACAGAAGAATAACATTAACTTATATTTTGTCTGTAGGAAGGCATACCTTACCTACAAAAAGAAAAATCTCAAAAGCTCGTCTAATTCTAAGAGAATATGAGGACAGGGAATCTCTCATATATCACTGCAGAAACTGAGAAAGAACAGTAAGCCTACAGTGATTTCAATACTTTCCACATCAGTGAATCCCTTAATCTTGTTTGTCAACTACAGGAACAGAGCAAAAACACATCCAAAGAGAAAAATTAACAAGGGATCTCCTTAAAACCGTAGCACTCGCTAGACAATCAGAATGCTTGTTTAGGAATGACAGAGCTACAACTGAAAACAGATCTATATTGGAAGCCTGCACCTCTTCCTAGCATTGCTTAACTGCTGGCTAATTCCTGACAAATCCAAAACAGGATCTCTTTTCTCTTAAACGTGCGACATGTGAAGAAGTTATGTCCTTATGGGAGCTTTGTGCCACAGGAAACAATTTACTCCTTTTCCCTCCTCTTCCCAGGTCCTCTTTGACATCCCCTGTGTAACTGCAGGGCCTCAAAGATGAAATGCCCTAAGCCTGCCTCTGCTTTCTTGTCCACTAGCTGTGGATCAGAGTCATCTGAGAATATGCTGTGATATTTCCCATTGCACTTACGGGAGGGATGAAGTAAGGGATGCAGGTGAAGACTCCATATACGTGCCTCAGAAATCCCAGTACATGGTGAAAGTGGACTATTCCAGTAAGATGCACCTCAACCACCTTTTTTTTCTCTACCAGCTCTCCAAGCACAGAATATTTTGAGAATATGCAATATTCCGCTTCTACACAGGGTACTGAATTATAAATTGGGCCCTGTGGAGCAATGCAAAACCCTGAGGATCATACTTACTGGGGCACTTTTGTAGGTTATTTTTAATAGAATAGCACCCTCAGTGTCATTAATGTACAAAACAGGAAGTGGGTAGTATGAGTTTTTTCTCCATTTCTTGACAAAACACAACTCAAAGAAGTGACCGATGAGAAAAGCCAACCAGGTCATAAAACAGCACATGTTCTTGACAGGACAGGCTAGCTTTAGAGATTATTCTACAGGTGCTTTGACCAAACAACTTTTAAAAGAGAGATGAGACTCTTGACTGTTCTTCTCAAGGGTCATCCATTGTTTTGCTAGCATTAGGACAGCCACGATGATCACTTCTTCCCCTCTCCCTGACGTAACACTGAAAAGAGGACACAAGTAGTTTTCTTCTATCACCTCTTGTAATGAAAAGCTGCACTAGAGTATTTTTTTTTTCAGTTATTTTAGCCTGGCAATCATTCTACTACAGATGATGATTCCAGTCTAGTGGCTACTGAAATCTGTGAGAAGATCTCCCACTGACTGAATCACACGGAACACAGATTCTATAAGAGAAGAAGAACTCCGTTGGCTGAAAAAGACATAGCTAGTCATATTCTGGAATAGGCTCCCCAGGGAGGTGGTTGAGACACCACCCTTGGATGTGTTTAAAAACCGCTTGCATGTGATGCTCAGGGACATGATTTAGTGGAGGGTTGTTAGAGTTAGGGTAATATGGTTAGGTTGTGGTTGCAACTGATGATTTTTAAAGTCCCTTCCAACCTGAGTGATTCTATGATTGTTGGCATAGCTGAATACTAGACTGAGTGGTTAATGGCCAATAGCTAAAACATACAGACATCCAATCATCAACATTTGTACAAACAGGTAAAAGTCAGATCTGTATGAGAGAATAAATACATCTCCTGATTACTGAAAGCATTCTATTCTCTTCAGACACCAGCTCTGAAACTTCCTTTAATTTGTCATTATATCATCTGAGATAGTCATCACAAACCTGGCATAGGGATCCTCAACAATGATCAATTTTGCATTTTGGATTCGGACAGGATCAAAAAAAAATCTGCAAATTAAGATGATAGGGTAGGAGGAAGGAGAGTACTCATACAAGTAGAAACTATGAATCCCGAAGTTCAATGCAACTTACTTTAAGTGACAAACTGTGCAGCATTCTCACTGTGGCAGTAAGATAAGGAAAACTAAATGTGAAGATGAATTGATGCTGTGCAATGTCCCCAGTACATTTGCATATAAAGAGGCTTTATTTCAACAGCAGCAGTGTAGACATTCTGGCTCATAATAAACTTTATTTAATGCAGACCAAAAAAGCAAGCGGATTCATTCATTCTTCCATTATTATACTGCTCACATGTCAAAGTTCCTGTCTTCAAGAACTGTTACGGCCTGCAGCAGCTACGCACCTCTATTATGAGCCAGGGCTACAATGGTAAACAAAAAAACACCAGGCTTACAGAATTACTTATACTTTTATTTAGCTGTGCCACAGAACTCTTAGTGGAACTAGCTTCCTCAGCAGCATCACAGAGAAGATGATCAGCTTTAAAGAAACTACTTTGTTCAACCACAAAGTGGAGAGTTTTAACAACCAAGATCAGTCAAATCTGGACTGACCACATTCAGCATTCCAACAGGATTGCAATAAACAACTGATACATGCTGTCATGTCTTTTCATGCAAAGAAGTCTCATTATTCAGATGCAAATTTTTGTTAAACTTATGAAGTTTGTTATCAACAAGATCTTACCCTTATGGGAAAAAAGACTTCACCTTCATGCTTTCTTCATTGTATTATGCCCCTGTTATGTCATTCTATGTTGTTAATAGTGCTGCGTTTTTATTGTTAATGGCAACAAAGGGCTGCAGCTCTATCATTAATGTCAACTTATATAAAAAACACTGTCCTCCAGAACTCAGTTGCTCTGGACTTTCTAACTATGAAAACATTTTCTAATGCAAATAATATTTTATTAATGCCAGGACTCTGAATAATTCTGACAAGTAAACTGCTATTATTTTTATATGTGCATGCAAGTGCCTGCCTTCAGTATACAGGAAAATGTCATTCAGGTATAATATGCTATTTAACAAAAGGAAAACAGCTCTAGAATCAGCAGTATACTAACTTCTTTGAAGGCAAACTTTTCCAAATCCTTCCTGTGCTTTTAAAGCTTGTAAGGAGTTAGAAAATGTATTTGTGTTATCCAAAACTGTTTCGCTGCTGCTAATAAAAGCTTTAGAGGAACTTGGCCCAATAATCCAGCTGTGTAACAGCAAAACACATTTAGGGTGGGTATAAGACAGATGTGGCACAACATGCTCATGAGATGACTTAAAAAAGGAATAAGTAAATCATGGAATATATGCCTTGTGCTAGTAAGCATCACCTGGTCAAATCTGCCAAAATTCCAGTAGGGGAAGGATATCTGCAATGGCTGCGAGCCTGAGGTTCCTTACAAGTGCTAAGAGGGAGAACAATCTAGTCTTGCCAAAGACTAAGCCTCTGCAAGGCACAGAAAAGTATAAATGCCCACTATTTAACATATGTTTGAAATTTGTTGGGCCTCTTTTGAGAGTTTCCCTTAAGAATGGTTAATTCTTTGGTAAAACAATACTCTGTTTAAATTTGATGTGAAAAAAAAAAATAGTATTGTGCACAGTTGTTTATTTAATCAGAAACAATGCTTTTGTGCTTTTCATAAAAACAAACAAACTTTGTCCGTCAAATCATGAAATTAGAGTGAGTATAGTGAGCCAGTAATAGTTCAAAGAAATTACATTTTCTAAATAATCACAAGATGCAGTATACATCCAAGCAACCAATGTTACCAAACCAAGATGGTAAAAGAGTCAGGAAAAAAAAAGGAAAAAAAAATATATTTTTACATTTGATGGGTCTGCATAATGTCACAAGTAATTTTCTTTAAAACATTCAAAAATGTCATATGCAAATTCACTTAGCAGAATTACAGTAAGTCCTCTACTTGATCTTTCATATAAATAGATTCAGAGCTCCTGGTCTGATTAAAACAAAAAACAAAAAAACAAAAAACCCCAAACTTTAAAACATTTGCCCTTTGGATGACCAACAATCCTATCTTACATACTGTAGTATTAATATTCTTAATGTTTAGGTTTCTCTCATAATGAGATATTTTTTCCTGTACAATTTTTCAGATTTCAAGATCTGTTTGAGAAAACCCACAGAAGAGCTTAGAATCTTTCTAAGTCAATAAAAACAGAATTGTGTGTTATCAGTAGATTACTGTCAAAGAAATATTTACTCAGTAATATTCTTTTACTTCACCAAGGAGTGGCAATAACAAATTCTTCATCCAGGCTCCAGGCATTATTTCCAGAAATAATGAATAGCTTCCACGATAATTTAATATATTTATTCGAGTAAAAAATGAATCAGCAATAGGTTCAATTTGAGTTGAATACACTGGATACACAGATGATGTGCAGAATTTCCAATTTTTTTTTTTTTTTAATCAGCATTGTCAATGAAAATGACTGTCCCACTCTGTGCTGGTACAGCCTCACCTCAAGCATTGTGTGCAGTTTGGGCGCAATAAAACACGGATGTGAAACTATGAGAGAGCATCCAAAGGAGGACTACAAAGAAAGGGGGAATGGTCTGAAGAGCAAGACATATAAGGAGTGGCTGAGGACCCTTGGTTTGCTCAGCACAGAGCAGAGGAGCTGAGGGTAGGCCTCATGGAGGCTGCAGCTCCTCACAGGGAGCAGAGGGGAGCACTGAGCTCTGCTCTGTGTGACAGTGACGGGGCTGAGGGAATGGTATGGAGCTGTGTCAGTGGAGGACAGCTGGGGGTGAGGGAAAGGTTCTTCACTGATAAGATGGTGGGCATGGAACAGACTCACCAGGACTGTGGGCATGATCCCAAGCTGCTGGATTTCAAGTAGTGCTGGAAAACACCATCGGGCACAGAGTTTGAATTTTGGCTGGTCCTGTGAGGAGCCAGGAACTGGGCTCCATGATCCTTGTGCATCCCTTCCCATCTGGGATATTCTATGATATACATGAAACTTTAATAGAAACAGAATCACAGATTCATAGAATGGCCTGGGTTGAAAGGACCACAGTGCTCATCCAGTTCCAACCCCCTGCTATGTGCAGGGTCACCAACCAGCAGCCCAGGCTGCCCAGAGCCACATCCAGCCTGGCCTTGAATGCCTGCAGGGATGGGGCATCCACAGCCTCCTTGGGCAACCTGTTCCAGTGCCTCACCACCCTCTGGCTGAAAAACTTCCTCCTAAGATCCAACCTAAACCTCCCCTGTCTCACTTTAAAACCATTCTCCCTTGTCCTATCACTATCCACCCTTGTAAACAGCTGTTCTCCCTCCTGTTTATAAGCTCCCTTCAAGTACTGGAAGGCCACAATGAGGTCTCCCCAGAACTTTCTCCAAGCTAAACAAGCCCAGTTCCTCAGCCTTTCCTCACAGGAGAGCTGCTCCAGCCCTCTGACCATCTCAGTGCCCTCCTCTGGACCCGCTCCCAGAGCTCCACGTCCTTCCTGTGCTGGGGGCCCCAGGCCTGGACGCAGTGCTGCAGATGGGGCCTCACAAGAGCCGAGCAGAGGGGGACAATCACCTCCCTCTCTCTGCTGGCCACCCCTTTTTTCATGCAGCCCAGCACACAGTTGGCCTTCCGGGCTGCAAGCACACACTGCTGGCTCATGTCCAGCTTCTCGTCCACCAGGACCCCCAAGTGCTTCTCCGCAGGGCTGCTCTCAAGGAGATCTTCCCCCACTCTGTATAAATACCTGGGATTGCCCCAGCCCAAGTGCAGCGCCTTGCACTTGCCCATGTTGAACCTCCTTAGGTTCTCATGGGCCCACTTCTCCAGCCTATCCAGGTCCCTCTGGATGGCTTCCCTTCCTTTAAGTGTATCGACTGCACCACTCAGCTTGGTGCCATCTGCAAACTTGCTGAGGGTGCACTCGATGCCATCATCTGTGTCACTGATGAAGATGCTGAAGAGCACCGGTCCCAAGACCGACCCCTGAGGGACAGCGCTTGTGACAGGCCTCCACACTGACACAGAACCACTGATCACAACCCTTTGGCTGCGTCCAGCCAGTCAATTCCTAATCCATCGAACAGTCCATCCTTCAAATCCCACCTCTCCAATTTAGAGAGAAGGATGTGGTGAGGGACCATGTCAAAGGCCTTGCAGAATTTTAGGTAGATGACATCCATCACCCTTCCTCCATCCACCAAAGCCATCACTCCACCACAGAAGGCCACCAGATTGGTCAGGCAAGATCTGCCCTTGGTAAAGCCATGCTGGCTGTCTCAAATCACCTCTTTGTCTCATACATGCCTTAACATAGCTTCTAGGAGGATCTGCTCCATGATCTTCCCAGGCACAGAGGCAAGACTCACTGACCTGTAGTTCCTTGGGTCATCCTTTCTCCCTTTCTTAAAAACGGGAGTAACGTTTCCCTTTTTCCAGTCACCAGCGACTTCACCAGACAGCCATGATTTTTCAAATATGATGGATAGAGGCTCAACAACCACATCAGCCACCTCTTTCTGAACCCTAGGATGGATATCATCCAGCCTCATGGACTTACACAAGTTCAATTTTATAAGGAGGACTCAGACTTGTTCCACCATTACAGTGGGACAGAAACCACTCCCCACACTCTCACCTAAAGGCTCAGGGTCCTGGCAGACATGGGATGCCTTACCACTTGTGAAGACTGAGGCAAAGCACCCATTGAGTACCTCAGCTTTTTCTATGTCTGAGGAAGCCAGCTCCTCAGTACCTTTCATCAGAAAAGGAACACTCTCCTTGGCCTGTCTCCTCCTGCCTACATACCTGTAGAACCCCTTCTTGTTATCTTTCACCAAGTTCGGCTCCATGTGCACCTTGGCTTTCCTAATCCTATCTCTACACACCCAGACAACAGCCCTGTATTCCTCCCAGGCTACACAACCCTGCTTCCACTTTCTGTTCATTTCCCTCTATTCTCTCAGTTTAAGCTGCATGTCCTTGCACAGCCACAACCGTCGCCTGCCTGCCCTGCTCGACTTCTTTTGCTGGTAAATGGAGAGCTGTTGCACTCTCAGAAGGGTGTCTCTGAAGAGCTGCCAGCTTTGTTCTGTGCCCATGCCCTTAAGGACAGTTTCCCAGTGGATCCCACTCAGCAGTTGAAGCACAGGATCCTAGCTTTGCTTTTTGCCCAGCCCATATTCTTCAAGATCACAAACTCACCAAGGCACAGTCACTACAGCCCAGGCTGCCTCCAACCTTAACCTCTCTAATGCTCTCCTCTGCATTGATGAGCACCAATTTGAGAGCTATTAAACTGGGTCTCGACACTGAAGTCCCAAGAGCAGAATCCCACAGGACTTTACTTCTTTCTAGTTTTTCCACTGGGCTGAGCCATGGGTTAAACTTTGAGCATGGAACCATAGAACTCCACCACCAACTCTAAATAGGAGAATGACACTTTCCTGCATAGACATTTGCCCCTATGAGAACCTGAATTTTCACTTTTTTTTTTGGAGCCCACACTTACAGCAGTATGTTTTGTTCTGCAAAAAGAGCAGGATTTCAGCTTCAAATCTAAAAGGCACACTGACATTCAGCTACCCAGATCATTACTCTAAATTCTGTTGCTTCATTTCATTTCCCGACTAAGTCTTCTTTCACATTCTGACAGTGACAACTAAAATGATGTAGTTAAAGTAATAAACACAGAATTTTAAGCAGCCTGTCAAAATAAGTGACATTTATATCATTTTAGTCTTAAACCCTGACATAAAGTTCCATTCAAACTAACTTCTTCATTATACAATCAAATGCTAAAAGTTACATTCCCCATTGAAAGATGCTTCATTATCTACCTCAATAGTTAGTATGTTCTGCATCATTTCCAGCAATAGCACTCAGTGCTCAGCAATAGCTGCTTCTTCATTAGGAAATATGGTTTTCTTGTTAGCAATTAAATTCTTTCAAAAGGCTGGTAAGTTAAGAGAAATCTCTGACACTTGTTTGCAACTTGTTATCAGAAACACCAAAGGGCCATCGATTTATCTTTAAATAAAAAACACTCTTGCTCCAGAAGCTGGATAGTGCTGCAACTTTCATAGGTCCAAGGACAATAATATCACAACTGAAGGAATTCCTCTTTGAATTTTCAAGGAAGCAGAGATGGCCTAGTGACTGGATTTCTGCCACTTTGATTAAAGTGACATAAAGATATGTTTAGTACTACGTAACGAGAGATAATTAGGAAAAAAATGATGAGGCCGAGAAAAAAGTATGTAGTGGAAAGAAATTCTGCAAAAACAGGCAGAATGTTTTAATGTTTCATTCTCTTTCTGAAATTCCAGCAGTTTTGAATAGCTCACAAGTGTTGCATGCAAAGAAAACTTCAACTTCTTTGCACTAAGATAAATTTTCAAACTCTATTTACAGTTGTTTTCTTGGCTCATGCATCACCTCTGAAGCACCTGAGAGGCATTAAATATTTAAATTACCTATTACTAGTAAAATAGGTGCTGTTTCTCCTTCTCACAGAATATCACTGGCACCAGCCAAGACTTCTTCTCATTTCTGCTTTAAGCTTGATGTTTATTAGAAGACCAGAATGAGTACACATTTTCTTGCCTTTTGGAAGGTTTTTGATTTGTTACTTAACTAAACATGTTTGTACAGATTTCTTCATATCTACAAGTCCTTAATCCACAAGATGTCAGTTGAAGCAATAATTATATTAATAAATTGTAGACAGTCTAAGAGGAAAAGAAAGACGGAGAGGCATTTGAAATTAACATGCTGTGAATCAGTCCTGCATCATCCTTTGTCAGTGGCATTAGCAGGCTTTTTTCCCCCTTCTTGTTGCCTTTTAGTAATAATTTTCAGTGCATTTGACACATTTCATCTCACTCAAAGCACTGAACCCTAGTACAACAGAACACCAGTTTGTCAAACATACATTATTTGAGGATGCATATCAGTTAATCTTAGGCGACTGACATTGTCAAAGACAGGCACGCTGGTGAGAGCTAAAAAAAACCAACAAAAACAGGCTAGGCTGCAGGAGAGGAGATCGTGTAAGAGCACAAGTGTGGTGACTGGGACACCAGTAAATTCCTGTCTTATAATTCTCAAAAAACTAAAAATCTCCCATACTGGTTTCAAAGCACACATTTTCACTTTTATTGCAAAGAGGAGTTGCAAACCTGAAAAAACTACTAGTTGACCTGGCAGAGGATAGAAGAAAGATTGATCTGAAAAGACTTCTAAGCCATTCGAGGTTAGTTTCACAGAAGCCTTCGAGAATTTTTATGGAGTACATGAATATAAGCTTTTGCAGCACTAGAAACAATATTTGCAATTCAGCAACAGAACAACCTAAGTATTCTATCAGTATTACAGGATGATGTTCTAACAGGTTTCTTTATAAAAAAAAACTAACCAAACAGGTATTCTTTGTTTTTTAGATATCTGAATTAATTAAAATATGAACAAAGGAAGCTCCATACAAACATGCTGAAGCACTTCTTTATGGCACAAAACACTGGAACAGGTTGCCCAGACAGGTTGGGGAGTCTCCATCTATGGAGATATTCAAGACCCATCTGGACACCAACCTGTGTGACCCATTGTAGGGTGCATGCTTTAGCAAAGGGAGGTGAATTTAATGATCTTTTGAGATTTCTTCCAACCTCTGCAATTCTGTGTAATTCAGACTTCAAGATCATGATCCAGAAACTGGCTATCTTGGAGATTCTGCAACATACCTGTCAGTTCTCTCTCAATGTTCACAGAAACTAGACACGATAATCACGTATGACATGAAGAAGTAAGTAAATCCTCTGAGGTCAGTCTTTATATCTGTCTCACAATTGGGATCAAAATCAAATGAAAGCCAATATAGAATGGAATCAGACTTCTCTTAAAAACAAAATTTGTATTTATTTGTTCAATAGAAATAAAGAGAGATAAATGGAAATCAAGAGGACTAAGAGAGAAGTAATGATATTTTCAACATATATTTACTATGAACTTTTGCCCAAGATATCAATGCATGAGGTAAGGTCATGTCTCTTTGACAAAACACTATTTTATTTACTTGGAACAATTTTTAAGCACTACAAATTTCTAGAAATTAGTAACAACAGAACTTTCTCCTATTTACTATTGCAAGATAGTAAACATTATCTTGTATTTACACTCATGAATGGAAACACATCTCAGATGCAATTTTCTCATTCTGGACCCAATGAAGAACCAGAGAAAATTTAATCAAAGAAAAAACTCCCTGCTATAGAGAAATTACAAGATAATGTTTTGCATCTATGGAGTCCATGAAGTGACTCTAATTCTTTAAGAAATATTTGTTTGCAATTCACAATAGAGCAGTGCTATAATGGAAATCTCCAAGGAGGAGAGACAGCAAACAGATAGTGGAAGAAGAGAAGGAAAAACCCATCAAGAGTTTTGCCTGTCCTTCTAATCTGTAGTCCAAAATCTTTAGAAGTTCAGGTTAGAAGGTAAATATTCTGACATATAGCAGCCAGTAGAAAACAAACTATTTCTACTGGTTCAACAGCTGACAGCATTCATTCAAAAAATCCCTCTCTGTTTAACCAGAAAAGGATGTTACAAGCTGCCTTGTTCCACACACACATAGTTAATTCTGCTCTACAACACCTAGTAATTCCAAAGTAAACCTTTTCTTTAGAATGCAACTTTAGAAGTGCTCCTTGATCGAAATTATTTTTCTTCAAACTATGAAAAAGACAAAATGCACCCTTTCCATCTGATCTTTGATGTAACTATCTTTTGCACAGGAGATTCATATATTACCAGAAAAGAAACAAACAAAATAAACAAGAAACCAACAACAGACAGATATGAAGAATATACTGCAAGAAACACTTTTTTTTCTAGTCTACATCTAAAGAAAAAGAATTGAAAAAGAAGTAATCACTTTATCTCTATAATCAGACATGGCACAAAAATATTTATCTGAAGCCAGTAAAGATTCAGAAAGGAGATAATACCATAAAAGCTGTAGAGCAGTGGTTTATATGTACCAATACTAAATTCATCCTAAGAAACGAGCCTTCCAGCAGCTCCTGATAGGGCTTCAATAATGAAGAAAACAAGAACAGCAGATTTGAGTGGGTGGGTACAAAGAGAACCCAGGGATTTTGTTTTAGATTCTTTAGTAGACAACATCTCCCATGACTTGCTGTACACTGCATCTTTACAGAAGGATATAAATTTCATATTTAGGAAGGAGTGTGGAGGAAGATGGCCCTGGTCTTGCACCCACAAAAAAAAAGACAGTTCTACAAATGAACTCTTTCAACTACCTGACACAGATTGGAATGAATACAAGTCTAAGGCATTTAATGCTTGCCTCGAGAGAAAATGTCAACTTCATTTGAGCAAGTTCTTGAGTCAAATCTTTTATTGCAGTGATGGGAGAGAATTCAGGTACACTTTAATCTGTTTTTTTTTTCCCCCGATAGATTATTTGAAGACAAAGTTAACAAGTAACATACACATAATCTAATTGGAACCACCAATTGGAGACATCAAAGTCTTTCCTCTTTTGAACTGCAGTCAGCATCACTGCTATAGAGCTAAGAAAAGTAAAAAGTTACAAGAAATTGTAGAACATCATTAGGTTAACTTTTAATTAATGCCCAGTAAGATCATTGTTAATTTGACTGTTACTATTTATAAAGTTTTCTGCAAAGCCTGTGCCTAGGAGGCTACATTTTGGCTGAGACTTTTTTCCTCTTGCACAACAATTGTGTAATTAGATTTTTCAAAACTATGAACAAAACCTTTCACCCTTCCTATGCAGCAAGCTGTGTCAGCTTTAGAACATACGTTCTTTCTGCAAACATGCCAACACCTTGCAATGGATACTCTGACAAGTGCTGACACTGCTATGAAAAGTTGATGCTTGGCTACCAGATTTTGTGACAATAGCATGAGGAAAAAAAAAATAATTGCCAGTTCCCTTCCTCTGACTCTCGTGGAAAAAGAGGACACTGAAAAAGATGTGTGTGTATACGTAAAAAAACATAAAGCAAAAATTAAAAAAAAAAAAATATCAACAAATATGTACAATTAAAAAAAAAACCATTTAATATTCTAGAACACAATTTTAAACTGACTACTTCATTCATCCCCTAATATCAGGAACCAAAATAAGAAAAAAAAGAAGTCTGCCTCTTCTTCCTTCAATCAATACAATCCCTTAAGAGTCCAAGCTTCAAAACATTCACATAAAATATTAGCGTTATATATTTGCAGTAGATAAACTGAACCAGCAAGGCAATCAATCAATTTTCAATTACTTGTGGCAACTAGATAAGATGATAGCATACACACTAACAACTGACAACAGTCACCTAATGAGCGGGCTCATACCTTATGGAAGTCACGAGCTTCTGGGGTACATAATTAATAATAGCCATTTACAATCATAAATATGTATTTCCTCTTCTGTTTTCAGAAAGAGAGTTTATTACATGGAAACTGAGACGTGCTCATCACAAACCACGCAGTTCAACTTCTTTTTCCAAGGGCTATAAATTGCCTCTTGTCTTACGGCGGGGGTGGGGAGTCACGAAATACATTAGTAAAATTTCAGGTGTAGCACAAACATGAATGTATCTATTATTTAGTACATCACAGCTTTTTACAATGCAGTAGATGTGCTGTAAATAATGCCATACTTACAACATCAAACTTCTGTGTGATGTTCCCCTGGACATCAAGCAAATAAACTTTGCCATAATGTGTTCCCAGTGCCAAAAACTGTAAAAGAAAGAGATTGATTATTCAAGACACCACAACCAGAACTACAGCAATGCTAAATGAACTCCGGGATGTTTAACAGATTAATGATAAGCAACACTCAGATGGAAAAAAAAAAAACAAAACACCTGCTATAGACAAAGCTTATTTTAACTGCAGCTAAAGAATAAAACAGGGCTTCAAGCCCATATTACTGTGATAGTGCAAGTTAGCTGTCAGAATGAGTCATGAGGATCCTCATCTACTGACAACTAATGGTGTGTCTGCAGTCTGTATGCACTGCCTGATGGACTGTGGCAGCAAATTAAAAATGCAGTGTGAAAGCAAGTACTTAAACACAGACCAGAAATAGTTCTGGGATCCTTTCCACAGCTTTGTTTCAATTGTCATGGTTTCATTTGGGCTTTAATTCCCCCATCACAAACATAAAAGCAAAACATTCAAACAGAGGAAGAGGCCATTGGTAAGACACTGCTGGATTATGGAAAGTCTCTGCTTGCTTTTAAGCACACAACTACAAGGTTTGCTTTCTTTCACTTAGTAACACTCCTATGTGGCAGACTCAATACAAATAACACTTCTCCTTGGGTATTTCAGAGTTTCATTCTAAAAATAAGTAACAAAATAAAGCGACCTCCACATAAATGCATGCCATCACAAAATTATTTTGATACAAACAAGACTGCAATTGATTCTGAGACATCTGCTGTTAATTGAACCATGCAAACTACACCTAAGCTGGAAAGGAAGAACTTTGGTACTACTTGATTTATGACAGAGGTTTCTTTTATTCCCCCCCACCTCCTTTCAGCATTACTCAAATAGTCTAGGCTCCTCAATTCTCTGTATTTCACTGCATGTGAGCATGCTTCATTGCAACCTATAATGAAATGCTCAAATTTACAGGCACTGCTAAGCGTGTCAGTCAGGCAGCACAATCTTTAAAAAATAACCTTACAGAAAGTCAAGGTTTAAAAGGATTTATCAAAATGGAATTGCTTAAAATGAAATTTCAGTTCAGGCACTTAAAATATGAAGCTACATTAAAAGGAGTCAAAAAAGGGAAAGAAGGGGTTCATTAGAAATTCATTCCCTGCAATGCCTTTCACTCCTGCAAGGTTGCCTTTTTTCAGGAAGAAAAAAGTCCCCCGGGTAAAAAAATCAATACTGGTTAATAAAACATCAGGTGTGCAGACATAACTAGGTATGACTATTCCACTGCACAGGCCTGCTTGAATGCACCAGGTGCCATGACGATTAGTCATCCAGTGCAGACAGCAAGCCTGGTGAAAATATGATGCTTTAGCAGTGAAAAGAAAAAAATAATTCTGAGGGGAAATTAGTCTGAAAACAGAAGCCAGATTTTCAGGATTCCCAGCAAAGTTCAACAGCTTTAATCAGAGACATATTTTACACAGTGTGATGCAATTTTATTAATGATGAGTCTTTAGCAGGGCTTTTCTTGTTTCAGCAGGAAAAAAACCAGAACCAAACCAAAGAACACCCCAACAGCACCTATAACCCACCTTCAGTTTTAAGTTCTCTATTGTAGCAGACATATTTCAGACACATAACAGGCTCCAGTACCTAGCTTCTAACCATATTGATCCTTCTCATAAATAGTGTATACAGTTTGCTGGGAAACTAAAAGTGTTGGGATACTTAAACAGCTTTCCTGTATTGCCACTCTTTGTGATGCTGTAGTTAAAGCTGTATCTGTGCACGTCCTTATAGAAGAATCCTGCTTATCTCTTGCTTTTCAAAACTCACCTGAATCTCAGAAAGGTGGCGCATACGGGGAAGAAATGCTTGTCAATTTTCAAAATATCTGTTTAATTCTAGGTTGTCAAAAAACATTTTCGGAAGACTTATTGGATTAATTCCCACAGTTAAAATACACGCCTCATCTTAAGAGCCTCTTGAGCCGTGGCAGCAGTCCTTTGAGTACAAGAGGCACAGCACGAGTCAGTCTAAAAAGGTAGCCAAATAACAGATAGGTCCCTCAACAATCAATGTTAAGGAGTTATTAGTGGCTGTGAAAAATAATTAATTCAGAAAGCAACAATTATGTTTTACATACTAATAGTTACTTGACAAATCATGACAAATCTCACACTTTCAGATGTTCTTCATCATTCATCATATTTTAAAACTCTCCCCAGTATTTATAAAAGATGAGAAAATAAAACAATTATTGAAATCAAAGTACAACTTAAGTTCCTTTATGGTAAGAACAAAGAAACAGCTCTTAATAAAATTTCTTCTTTGCATTGTTTATCCCTTCTTCCCTTTCATTCTCTTGTACATCTGAAACAGTATTAGAGCATTAAGAAAAACAACACACTGTGATTACTTTCTTCACATCATGTAAACAGAAACTCAGGCATCTTCCACAGCTGAATATATGCTGAGCTATCCCTTTGCATGAACCTGTTTTCAGAGATCCAGGCTGTAGAAATAAACATATTACGTGACAATTCATTTTCTGGATGAAGAAAAGTTGGGATTGTATCCCAGTTGTTGTTCATAATACTGTCCATAATTAAATCTAGTAAGCATTTCCCAGAAGCTTATGTAAACACAGCATCTAACAAATTACTGCATCTTGAATTCTGACCGCATTCTCTCACCATGAAAGGAAGGACTGTTCACCACTAACTGTGAATTTTATTCACATTATTGTTGACTTCCACTGCACCTCTAAATCTGGCAGTACATCTACACATAAACATACTGGTGCATTGTAAGCATAGATAAATACATAAACCCAAGCAGAAGTACCATCTCTGCCCTAAAATTGTGCGATACCTTTTCATGCACTGTCATGCAACTGGCTGCATCTTTCTGCAGAATTTCTGTCACTCCATTAGAAAGTCGCTCATACTTCAGCTTGGGCTCCTCTTCACTCTCATCTTCCTATGTTTAGAATGGTATAAATAGAAGGGAGGAAAACAAAAAAAAATTTAGAAGTTGATTTTAAATAAAAAGAAATGCAAATATATCCCAGAATTGTTATACAGCAACAGGCACAGATGGATCACTATCATATCTTAACAACAGCCATTACAATCCAAAGCCAAACTTACACATTTTTATCATTCCAGAGTTTGGGTTGTGCTTTTTTGTTACTGATCTTTTTTTTCACTCCAAAGTTCCGTGTGCAAACAAAGGCTGTATTAATAGCATACCAGTTCAGCTGTAGTCTAAGAGGCATTTAGTTGATTTCTAAAAAAGCATGGAAAAAAATGTCCGTGTATTTTGCTACATAAAATTAGTCATTCCCAATTCAGAAGAAAAATATAAGAGATGGATATGGAAAAATGAATGGTGATAAAATAAACTGTTCTACCATCGCCACATTTAAGTCTAAGCTGAAGCATGCAGGTTACAATAAACTTCAGGACCTTCACAAGACGAAGTTTCTCTGTAGGAAGGATAGGGGCAAAATGCTGTAAACAAAAACAAGAATCCACTAGAAGTAAGGCAACTGTGTAAGGCACACCAATGGTTTGTTAGTTAAAAAAAAGCATATTTTTGCAATAGTATCTGGGAAGACAATCCGGACTTGGTATGTTCTTATGGGTCACCTCTATCATCTGCATTAAGTATCAAACTTTTCCTTTCTTTTTCTTTTCCAGTGTGTTAGGTATTATCATCCATCACTACCTAGATGCAAAGGAAGTGGCACACAGTGAGCAAAGAGGAAGCTGAGGTAAAAAGCAGAAGGAGCAAATTCACTGATCACGCAGCATACTGTCTCCTGAGGAAAGGAAAATCAAGGTGCAAAGTAGTCCTGTGCCACAGGCATCTATCTGTAACCGATGGTCTACTGAAGTATAATGCCAAGTAATCATGAGTTTCAATAAGCCACAGTTCTCCTGTACTGCCTAGACCTACACAGACCCATACATATACTTGTTTCACACTGGGAAGCAGTAGGCCTTTCATAATAATCTCCTACATACACTATTAGTTCTAATTAATCCATCAACGTTGAATGTATTTCTCACACAAAACACTTTCCAAAGCATGCCAGTGAGAGCCCCAGTAATGCAGATCTTTTACTTCCCACAAACCATTGGTTTCCAATTCCTAGGACTAAAGATAAAAATGAACAGTGTCAGTCAATGGCAGAAAAACTCTCTCTGTGCAATGTCTTTTTGTAACTAATGATCTGAAAAATGACTGTGGGAAAAGAGACATTAATGTTTTGTTTAAGTTGCCTTTGCCACATCTGCTTTCACCACACACATTAATATCCACAAACTCTCACACAAAACATAAAAAAAGCCATGTGGACCTACGGAAACATTCAGTATTAAGCACCAGGCTTATAGAAACACACTGCAAAGAAAGGATCTTTTGAAATGTTATTTCAGAGTTTTGTGACAGAATACAAATGAGATTAATATAGGGATGTCAGCAGCCCATGACGTAGCAGTCTGAAGTGAGGTGTCAAAATGTCCACCAAGAAACAATTTTATTCAGTAAGCCCAACAATGAACAAAGTTGTTACCAGACAGAATGACAATGTTAAATTACAGGGCTGTATATAAATCAGCCAAATTACTTGTGCCCACAGATCCTTAATAAATGACTACAGTGGTGCAGGAGGAGGTAAAGTCAAAGGAAAAAGGCTTTAAGTGGTGGAAGGAGGAAGGAAGCGTGCATCCATTCTACAGCAATTAATACATTACTGCATTTTATACACTGCTCACAAAGATTACACTTGAAATGTGTGGGTAATCTCTGAATAAATTTGTAAAAGTCAAAATTGAACTCCAGCCATCTAGTTTTTCTAAGATCCCACATGTTGCTGAAGTCTGGACATCAAATGTGCAACCAATGTGAAAAGTTAATTCTAGCCTCTTCAGTAGTTTGCATAAAAGCATTCATCCATGGACCATTAGATAAAGTCACTGTAAATAAGTTTTGCCTGTCTTATTTATGAGTGAAAACTAAGTAATTTTTCCCATATGCACATGCATATACAAAAAAAAATATATACTTTCAGAAGTCAGTGCACTGAAGCATTCTGCCAAGCTTCAAGAAGAAGTAAATAAAATGAAACCTCAAATAGGAGGCACAATGATGCACCCATTTCACGCTTTCTTGACAGGTATCTTTTATGTTAAGTAAAAGTCGAGCTAAAAGATGAATTGAAACATTGGGGGGGGGAGGGGAGGAAGGTAAGGCAATGACTTGGCTGCAAACAAAGTGATATGAAAAGGTGATTTGCAAAAAATGCGAGATTTCTCCGTTGCTGCAGACCCCAGCCCATATATTAAATGCATTTGATGATCCCTTCTTGAGAGTATCAGAGTTTAATCATTTTTATGGCATTTTTTTCTTTCAGGGAAAGCTTCTATGCAGTCTGAACTTCTAAAGTAAACACGAGCCGTTGTTAATAAAAAGCAAATCAATAATTTTTGTTAAATTTTAATAATCCTGAAAACCAACAAATAAAACCATCAGCAGCCTGAGCTGAGCTGACAGTTAGCTGCGTTTCTATGACAACCTGGAGGAACAGTACAAGTCCTGACTCACAGCAAAGCCGCCATAGAAGCAGAGTGACATTTACCCCAGACAAGGAAACTCAAGCTTCCCTTTAAAAAGCAAAAAAAAAAAAAAAAAAGACCCACCAAAAATCAATTTCTCAACTAACATGGATTTTTACTAAGTGTACGGCGCTTTTAATTAAAGAGCAGTCCTTTAAACCCATCCTAGAGGAATCTAAACGTTCGAAAATAAATTTTATAGCACTGCCTCTTGTACTGCTGCCAAACGCATCCTTCCACACAGGCTGCCTAAGAAAACACAACAGCCCAGGATCTTGAAATTCTTGTCAAATATTGAGAGGAAAAGAAATACACACTACACAAGATGTTGAAAGTGCTCCACACATGGCAGATTTAAATTCAGAAAGTGCAGGAGTCCCACGGAGCTGACAAGAGGCAACTAGCTTTGGGTTGCTTTAAAGTAAATAATAACCATTTTTCAACCACAGGATCACTAATTTGAAACTCACTTTCCTTTTATTTTTCTCTTTGCCTGTTGCTGCTGAGAAGAAGAACTAGGAAGAACTTGCTCCAAGTATCCACAGCCATTTCCTGTGGGAAGCATGTTTCCAGTTGAAAGAAATATTCTAATTAGCCGGTCAGACCAATCTAAATCCTACTCCTGCTAAAGGCCCTTCTTGCTTTTGAATTTCTGCAATTAGAGAAATTGCTCTTCCCATGCCCATTGTCTAGTAGGTAGGGAGCTTCCTCCAAACTCGTCATCTGGAGCAGATTTATACAACTGAAGGGTGCTGCAAGTGTGCACTAAGTCCTCCAAGGGCCACTATCACCGCGAGGGAAGCAATCTGCCTTTCAACATGCAAGTTTACAGCCTTCTTCAAATATTCTCACCCCAGCTTTGCCTACAGGAGCAACTGCAGTAAAATACTGAGTAGAGAAAATAATCCAAGAATTCATCCTGGCAAAGAAAATATCCAGAAGGAAACTGTGGGCAGCTCCTGGAGTTATTCCATTAGCCCATATTTGCTCCTGCAGCGGCGGATCTGCCCACAGGTCAGTCTGTCACATGAACTGCATGCTCTGCTGATTGTGGATACTCTAATTATGTTACGGGCATTGACAGCAAAGTGTCATCCTTCCTGCACGATTTGTCCTCTAAGTTTTCCAAAGCCTTTATGGAAATAAACGGTGCATACGTTATAAGGCAAGTGCCCTTCATCTTTGCTTGCGCGTTGCCCATCCAGTTCCAGCCAGAATTCCAATTACTGGAGGTGGTCACTCCAGCACTGTTTACACCTTCATGTTTTGACCCTGCAAACCATTAAAATTCAAAGAGAAAAGCAGCCGAGTTAATCACTCCAGTAATTTCAGAGGAGCTACACTCACATCTTACAAAACACAGCCCTGGTGTCGCAGGCTCAGAAGGCCGTGTCTTGAAGAAAGAAAAAGAAAAAAAAAAGAACCCAGCTCATTTTCATACTTTCAAATTCATCACAATTTGAGAAATTTTAAGGAAAATATTACATTGCCTCATTTCCTTCTAGCTTAGGGGACATTAGAAACGCTTTGCTGTCCAATTGCAAAGACAGCATTTCTTGACATTTAACGCAGGCCAGATCTGTGGAAGCCCATGTAGAATCTATTAGGAAATTATTTTCTTTCCAAAACCAATTTTCACTCAGAACAAGAAATTAAACTGACTAGTTACAGCTCCAGAATTGTTTGTTCACAAACTTGTGACAATCTTGAGTCAAACCAAAGAAATAAATTCCATTTATTTTGGGGTTGAGGTTCAAAGAGCATCCTCCATTATGCAAAATTTAAACAATCACATCCTTTGTAGTTTGCTGAGGGTATTTAATTCACTTACTACAGAAATCACAGAATCACATGATGGCCAATGTTGGAAAGGATCTCAAGGATCATGAATCTCCAACCCCCTATCTGACAACAAATAAAATATATAATAAATAAAATATAAAATAAAATATATAAAAAGGCTTCTAGTCCCAGAATGCAGTCTTCATGGAAAACTACTTAATTCTCTTCTATACATACCGAAGCACAAAGTCCAGAAAAATATATAGAACTCAGTTAGTAAGATCACCTACTGCTTTTCTGATCAAATCTAGGCTCTCTCAGCAGCTTCTTGACCAAAAGGATAAAAATCTCCAAGCTTTAGCTTTTTATAGAGGTGGTGTCTTCATCGGAGGGCTGTAATGGTTTTATACATTTTATTTTTGAGCGTCTTTTCTCTACAAATCCCCCAGCTGACATGGGACTAATGAGTACTCATTGGAGAGGGTGGTACCCTGTTGAGAAGAGGGAAGGGAGGAACTTCTAACACCTTCCAGCACCTCTGAGAGCTGCGCTATCAGCAGGCATTTGCACAATGTGCCTGAGCCACAGGCCATGGGCAAGCGCTTCCTTTTCCTGTACCAGGGCAGGAATGTACTGGGAAGGCTGCACAATGCTCAGCTTGGAGTCACTGGGATCCGAAAAGCAAGGCTATTGCAAGACGTATGAGGAAGCTCGTAATGCCCAACAACATAGTAGATAAAACAAAACTATTGATTTCACCTCATTACTACGCCTAGAGATTTCTTACACTGGCTATAATGACCATAATATCTCCTTTGGTCCAGTAACAAAATGTTATGATTATTTTCAGTCTTTTATCTTCTGCAGCTCAGATCCCAAACCTTTCTCACGGTCTTATCTCCCTTCATTCAGATTCAACAGATATCAAAGCACTGACTCATAAACAAATCTGATTTCAGGTTTGCTAAGCCTCATTCCCACAAATTTTTAGAGAAAACAGTCTCCTTGTAGTGAGAGGCTCAGGAAAGGAGATTCACTGCTCTATCACTCAGTTATCTCTAGTCCTCATTACCCAGACTGTATTTAGCATGAGCTCAGCCCCCAGACCATATTTAACCTACACTCAGCCTAGACAAGCTGGTAATCCAGATTATCAGACACAAACTTCTCCAGTAGCATCCCAGGAATGTCTTTAATCATTTCTTAATTCCTGCTTTACTGTATTTCACAAAGAGTTACAAAAAGATAACATATGCTAGAGAACATTGCCCATTTGTAAGACATGGGAATACAACTAGTGAATTACAAAGTGAAACCAAGGAACAGTATGGGACATAATAAGCAGGGGATTTAATATTCTTAAAGCAGTTTTAAAAATTATAAAAAGGCAGCTTTTAACAAATTGTTAATGTCTGTTGATGATTTAAGTAACATCATAATGTGATAACAGAGTTTGGAGATCCCTTCAATCTCCATTTCAGACCAAGTCTCCAAGTCCCAAGTTCAGTAATAATACTGAGTAGTTAGACCCCAATTATTGTTAAAAATCATTTAAGGACAATCTTTATTTGCAATGAAAACAGCAATTATTTGTGTTGTGCTTTTCTAGCTAATATTTATGTTCCATTATTGTAAAAATAGTATTGGGTCACTATTTTGTATAATCAAGAAACAGAGATTGCCATTCAGAATCCCAGTCTTCCTGATCTTCCCGGTTGCTTATTTCTTCATTTTACCTTCTTTTAAAAGAAAAGAAAAACAAATCCCAAAGCAAAACCAGAAGAAAATACGCTGCTATCCACTGTTAAGGGACAGATATCCACTTGTGCTCAATAGACAAGTGACACAGGGCCAACAAGGAGAATCATAGTAGAATATCCAAATACAGTAAAGTGCAACTTCATCATCACTGCTTTTCCACCCTATATTACAATTTCCAGATTTCTGTTCCTGTCTCAATGGTAAAGAGACTACCTGTGTCATTTTCAGGATTAGCATCCTGACTCAATTTTTCTCAGTGCAATCTCTAACAGTAGAAAAATGCTTAAATAATTTAAAAATAAATAAATAAATAAATATAACCTATTCCTCAAAAGCCTTTAACCATCAAAAGCCCGGTTTGCTAGATAGTAAAGGATCTAAAACAAAGAGTTATTGCAAGTTGTTGTCTTATTTACTGTGCTGAATTTAAATATTATGTGCTTTACTGGACTCCCTTGAGGCTAGAAGTGACTGAGAGAACAGAAACTTCTTTCCCTCTAGAACTTCCATACTGAAGTTTAGTCCCACATGGAAATCTTAACAAAATACTAAAAATGCATTAGTTGGTTTAAGAAATGAGAAGTGCAAAGAGACTTTCATCTTAAAGGTCCCTGCTCAGCAGCGCAGGCTTGCCCTCCCAGTGATTCCCCTGACTCCCCAGCTCCCTCTGCAGAACAGCTACAGTGCTCTGCAGGGACAACTGGACAGAGGTGGGGATGATGGTTTTACCCACTTGGTGGAGTTACCAAAGTCCAACCAGTCCTCACTTAGCATCAAAACCTTCTTGGCAAAGAAAAAATGATGAGCCATTATCATTGGTGACTCTCTGCTAAAGGGAGCAGAAGGACCAGTATGCAGACCAGACCCTCTACAGAGGGAGGTCCCTACCAAGGGCTTGGACTAAAGATGTAAGGAAGAAACTTCCTTCCCTAGTTCGACCCTCAGATTACTATCCCCTATTATTGTTTCAGGTAAGCAGTGATGATATAGGAAGAGCTCCCCTAAGGACTGTGAAAAACGACTTCAGAGCCTTGGGGCAACAGGTAAGGGGTTCAAGAGCACAAATTGCGTTCTCCTCTATCCCTCCAGTTACAGGGAATTATGAGGGACTAAACATGAAGGGCCAGTGGATAATACTTGGCTCACTCTGCTCAATTTACATGAGCCCAGGTCTGCTGGCCACCAACAGAACTTATCCCACCAAAAGAAGGGGGTCTTACAATGGGAGTTGGGAAGGTTAATTGATAGAGCTTTAAACTAGGAAAAAAGGGGGGAGGAGGGGTGTAACTCAGGTAACTAGTATGGAGTCTGTGTGCCAGTGCTTGTAGGAGGGGGATATATGGTGTGCCAGTATAATCCCACAGCTTTGTGTCTTGTGAAGGAGGAGGATGACTTTGGCTGGAACTCAGGAACAAAGGAAAGTTTACAGTCTTTGGAAGAGTGGATAAGCAACTTATGACAATTACAAATATGTAGTGAAGCTGTGCAGAGAGAAAATTAGAAAAGCCAAAGTCCAGCTAGAACTGTTGCCGAGGGCAACATGGTAACCAAGGATCAGGATAAGGCTGAGGTACTTAATGCCTTCTTTGCCTTAGTCTTTAATAGTAAGACTCCCTGGGTATACACTCTGCTGGGTGAAACACTGGTTGCATGACTGGGCCCAAAGAGCTGTGGTCAGTGGAGTTAAATCCAGTTGGCAACCAGTCACAAGCGGTGTCCCCCAGGGCTCGGTATTGGGGCTGCTTCTATTTAACATCTTTATTAACCATCTTGACGAGGGGATTGAGTGCACCCTCAGTAAGTTTGTACATGACACCAGGTTGGGAGGGAGTGTTGATCTGCCGGAGGGCAGAAAGGCACTACAGAGGGACCTCGATAGACTGGATCAATGGGCCAAGGTTAACTGAGTGAGTTTCAATAGGGCCAAGTGTCAGGTCCTGCATTTTGGTCACAACCAGCCCAGGCAACCCTGCAGGCTTGGGGAGGAGTGGCTGGAAAGCTGCCTGGTGGAAAGGGACCTTGGTGTACTGATGGACAGTGGGCTGAATGTGAGCCAGCAGTGTGCCCAGGTGGCCAAGAAGGCCAATGGCATCCTGGCTTGGATCAGGAATGCAGTGGTGAGCAGGACCAGGGAAGTCATCCTGCCCTGTACTCGGCACTGGTGAGGCCTCACCTCGAGTGCTGTGCTCAGTTTTGGGCACCTCAGTACAGAAAGGACATGGAGGTGCTGGAGCAGGTCCAGAGAAGGGCAGCAAGGCTGGTGAAGGGCTTGGAGAATATGGCCTATGAGGAGAGACTGAAGGAACTGGGGCTGTTTAGTCTGGGGAAAAGGAGGCTGAGGGGAGACCTTACTGCTCTCTTCCTATAGCTGAAAGGTGCTTACAGCAAAAGGGACATCGGTCTCTCCTCACTGGTGACAGGACAAGAGGAAATGGCCTCCAGTTGCACCAGGGGAGGTTTAGGTTGGATATCAGGAAGAACTTCTTTACAGAAAGTGTTGTTAAGCACTGGAATAGGCTCCCCAAGGAGGTGGTTGAGTCACCATCCCTGGATGTGCTTAAAAACTGTTTGGATGTGTTGCTCAAGGACATGATTTAGTGGACGATTGTTAGAGTTAGGGCAGTATGTTGGACTGGTTGTGGTTGGACTTGATGATCTTTAAGGATTTTTCCAGTCTGAGCAACTCTATGATTCTGTGATTCAAGTCACCCACTCAAATGCTGGTACTGCAGCAGCAAATGAAAGCTATAAACATTTGATGTCTAATTCCTTAGCCTGGCTAGCCAAAAACTGAAAAGGCAGTTTCCTTCAAAACAAAGCCATATTTTGAAATTACTGATTTCAAGTGACAACCTTGGTAACAATATCAACAAAGATGCAAATCATTGAGGTGGGCAGGGGAGACAGTTATCTTTGTAAAAGACCTGGTTACACAGACTGCTGCATTTTAATGCTGTGTAAACACGGGCTCTGCAAGAAGTAGCTTGGAATAAAAGCCACAATCATTCAGAATAGATACCAAAAAAGACTGAGCTACCTATCTGTATAATTGGTTGGACTAGAAATTCCATAACTACTGATATTCAAAACAACAAGACAAAAGAATGAAAATTCCAAACCATGAAGTCACATTTGGGACTTATGCAGCTAAAAACCATTTTCCTCTAGTTCGGTGGTGAAAATTCAGTGATGTTAGCTCAGTGAAGGAAGTGAAGTGCATAACCTGCCATCCAGCTTCTTTATGATTCCTCTAAGGCAAATCACCAATACCTTCCCATCCTCTGGTTGTAAAATTGGCAAATCTGGATTACAGTGTTAAATTTCACACAGCACTTTTCCTGTTCTCCCATGCATTTTCTTCAGGGATTTATTTAATCCCTCAGCCTCTTTGGGAAAATGCAGATATACACCAGGAGCAAGGAATTATGATGATATGGCTGCCTGTGAATATGTATCAAAAAGGGCTGCATTCAGAGTATGAAATAACATGCGGAAGAAAAGCAAAGCACTGAGCATTTTATTTCTTCTCAAAACTGTTGTGGTATGCAGAATGCCACACTAAATTTCCAGAACACCAATTGAAGATACACTCGCACAGGTTTGAAGCTGGTCATCAGCCAAGTTGTGAAGCAGAAATAACACAGACAACATACTGCACACGAGCAATCATTATAAATGGCACGTAATAGAAAAAGAAGTAAAGTCCATATAGTAAGACTTGGTTCCAATTCAACTCCCACCAATTTCTTTTCTTTTACTGATAGTTTTGTGCAGGGCAAAAAACATCCGAAAACTTTTTCACTATTCCACTTCAGCAATGAAAAAAAAAAACCAAAACAAACAACACCACAGGATCAGTCCATCCACTTCAACCGTACCATACTCAGAGGCAGCACAGGACAGGATGTTTTATCTTCCACGTCCATCCAGGAGTGAAAAATCCAAACAGTTCAACTCTCAACAAAACTACACATTTCTACTTGTATTTTCCCTCTGCTGAGTAAGGAACTTGGGCAAGCATTTGTTTCCTTCACAAACCCTACTTGAGCAGTTGCCACCTCATGATGTACTGCATATGAAAGCCCTACAGTGTGGTTTTGGGAACAGTAATTTTTAAAGTTACTTTCACCAGTGAAAGAGCTAGAAGGCTCACAGCTGAATTTTCCCACTTCTTTCCATTTTCTACCCCTCACTGTTATTATTCCACCCAAATGAATGCATTTAGTCTTTTGGAAAGGCCACATCTGCATACTGTTAGCACACCAGCTTTGCAATTGCATTTCATTTCTCTAACCTGAGCAGTATTTTTACTTTTTATGTATTCCACAACACACAGGCAGAATAGGTACTTTGGTTAATATTAATAGCTCATTAAATGAAGAATGTAATTTTCACCCAAAACCAGAAGATATTAAAAGAATTTAGCAATAATCCATTTTTCCTGCAAGTCAATCCTCTAACGATGTATATTATGTTAGTTACTAGTCACTGTAAACTTGTTTTTCTAATTAATATATGAAAAAATTCCATTTAAACTTCAATAAATAATTTACCACGCTCATCCTACTGACTCAAATTGATAAATAATTTGCATGATACATTTTCTCATTAATAAGGAGGATAACTTTCTATTTGGAATTTATATGTATTTTCCTTCCTTTCTCCCTATTTAAAAGGCCAACGTCACTTAAAGCCAAGCAAGGAGAAGCAATGTCTCTCCAGACTGCTCAGGTATGTGAAACAGAATATGTTTCCTAAGTATTTTTCTCCTGGCTTATGTTTTTAAAACTGGAAATTAAAAAAAAAAAAAAAAAAAAAAAGCAATCTAGTATAGAGTTATTCAATAATAAAGACAGAAGGCATGACGACATGAAATGATTTACAAAAGGTCAGACAGAAAACAAAAAACTGCAAGTTGGACTGAATTACGGTAGCCAAGTCTACTCATTAATTTTTGTTGCAATGGTGATGCTCCTTCAAAAGCTTACTAGCCACAGAAGAGCTCACCTCTTCCAGCCCAGTGCTCAGCACTCCATGTTAAGAGGACATTTTGATGGAAACTGAGTATGACAAGGAGCTTTTTTTTACCAGATGCTTTATTTACTTGAAACGATTTAATTGCTTTGACCTAATCCAGACCTAGCATACAAGACAAAGATCTGGAGAGCACTGAAAAGGAAAAGAAAACATCAAGGCTTTTTTTTGTTGTCCTCCTTTTAATGCTTACACATTTCATAACTGTGTTCAAGTTCAGATCTGTTTTCAAAAACTTGAAGAATAAAAACACTATCAGTTGCACTGGAAGAAGTGTATGGCCGTGAGATATCTTTAAGCCCACATAAGCTCTCTGAACACTGGGTTAACAAAGGATTTCTACAATAACTTCCCCTTTGTAAATTCTCCTATGATGTAGTAATATGGTGTTTAAATAGCTAAAAGAGAAAATTAAATGAACATATCCTTTTCACAAGGGATGAGCACTCAAAGATCAGGAAACAGGCAAAAAAATTAAGACTGGGAGACATAAAAATGGAAGTGGTGGAAGTGCTCAAATGGAAACATACCATGCTATGCAGCACAGAGATACGATGAGTAACAAACACAAATACCTAATAAAAAAGAGCAAAGCACATATCAATGCAGCATTTTAAGAATACAAATTACTATTCTTCAAAACTTTTTGCATAAAATGAGCATCTACCTTCCTCGTTTGCTTCAGCAGGCCGAAAATACAGAAGAAAAACTTAAGTCTGCAGTGCAAGGCACACAAAAATCAGTGAAATTCCTCACATAATCACAGAGTTTTTTATGAGACAAAGCACTAGTTTTATGATTCCACTGACACTTCTTTTGAAAAAAGTCCCTGTAATGGAAATAAGTACTGGAACAGGACCATCTGCTCATATGCCAAATAGTAAATTAGAAAGGAAGAAACAACATTAATAAATAACTAGCCAAATTTCAGGATGATAACTTAGCTCTGATTCTCTCATGAAGAAAGAAGGCTCCATTTCATGAATTTCATTTAATTAGTTGAAAGTAAAAGAATATTTTCCTCAGGACACTTTACAATGGTCCATTATGTAATGTAACAGGATTCTCTTATTAAACGCAACTTTAAAAGCAGCTACAACTTTACTGCCAGAAAAATGCTCTTTTGCATCTCACTTTACCACCATGTTGCACTGCTACAGAAGAAAGCTTGAGTACTTCCTTACAGATTTATTAGCATCATCTTTTAAATAACTAGCAAAACCTAAGACGGATCTGCCAGAAAGAAAGCAACTCAATTAAGGAGAGCAGGATTTTACTGAAACAGACACAGTGCAAAAACAGAGAGATAATTTGAAATCAGAAAGTCAGACTACACATAATTTTTAAGACTTTTTTTCCCTTCCACAGTTTATGAGTAGCCCAAAGTTAGATTACTTTCTTGCCTATTTTTAAGGCATCGTATGTGAAGGTCCCAACATGCAGCCCTAGGTGCTGCAGAATAAAATCAAACAAGCTGTTGGAAGGACATTGTACTAGGACTTTTCTGACAAACAAACCTGAGCAGGCTCAACCTCAAATGCAGCCCACTTGATAATGAAGCTGTGAGAAGTAAAGCAAGCATACTTCATAAGCACGATGTGCAACACACCACACAGAAGAAAACCAAACCAAAACAACAAATGAACAAAATGAAACACACAACCAAGAAAATGATTGAGCAGAAATACATAGCAGGCCAAGTAGGTTTTCCTTTTGAAAGCTACAATATAGCATTAGATACACAGCTTCCTCATCTTATCATCCTGTCTAAATGAAAATTAGGTTTACAAAACACCATAAGATATGTAAGGATATGAAATAAAAGTCTAAGTTGTACTGTAGTTATCAGGAAAGATGTACTGCACTTCTATAAGTGCTGACACACACTGAGATGCCTGCATAACATCTGAACAGATGCACCACCTCTGCTAATGAATACCTCTTGATTTTACACATTCTGACTTAAGCAGATGGGAAGTACTGAACACATCTAAGCAGCCTTGAGAACTGAATTTACTAGGAAGAGAGAGTTGTAACCAAACTTACAGCGAGAGGCTCTTAGCTGACACATATTCAAAATGGTCACGTTTGTGGACTCCCACATTTGAGGTTTATTATAAAGCTTTACCTCCGAGCCTATGCAAACAAACATTCTGGCGTTTGATAAAGAACATGCCATTCAAAATAAATCAAGCAGGTAGCAAATTAGGATTAGCATGTTATTTACTAACTGCTAATAAAGGAATGACATTAAAGGAGTTGCTGCATAAAAGAGAATCACTGCGCATTTGATTCTTTAATAACGCAACGGCACAGCAATGTAAGAAGTAAAAAAAACAAAACACTATATTCTGTATTTTATTTATACATCCAGTCCAGACAGGGACATCATTTACTCAAAAACAGTTACTTAAAATTATCTTCCTCCATAATAAAATAGATTTCTTTAATATAACCTGTATACATCATACATTCTCTGAAACCAACAGTAATAACTTTGAATTTTATGGAAACAATTTAAATGAAATTAAGTGCAACCAGTTGTATATGTAAAAACCTTTATTACTGCGATGGCAAGACCTCTACAAAATCCATGCCTTAAATATTATTTTTAACAGTTCAAAGAGGACACTGGCTGCAAGGATTAGAGACCCAGCTCCTAGAACTGTCCCTATAAGATCCATCCCAATCCATGTGCCACCCAAAAGAAATCACATAGTTTTACAAACACAAGAAGTAAGAGCGAAGCTATCAGCTTGCCCTTCAAATAGTACTAATAAACATTAACAACGTTTAGACGTGGTGGTCCTAGCACTATTTTTTATTCCACCTTTGGTTAGACAGAAGCTGCATCATACTTATTTTTCTTTGAAGTAAAAATAAACAAAAGTTCAATAACCTGGTAACCCATTTGTATTAATTCCACTGTAAATTATTCATTTGAAATAGACTAAAGTGTTAAAAGGTTACTAAAACACTAGAAACACAGGCCCTCATTTGCAATAGGCTTTAAAGCTGCAAAAACTGACAGGGAGTCATACGCATTATTCCGTGAATATCAGCCCTTCAGAGGAGATTATTCTTCTACATAATGCTGAGCATTTGGTCTGGTCACTGTTTACAAGCACTTCACATTAAGGCCCCTCCACATTCAGTGTGGGTCTAGAATGAAAATATTTCACACTAGGCAAAAAGTCATAGGTCATGGAATGGCCTGGGTTGAAAAGGACTGCAGTGATCATCTACTTTCAACCCCAAAATAGTCGGTTCTCAGCAGCTGCTCCACACAGCAACACACTGGGGCCAAAGGAATCTCTGCTTCTTCATTGGAGCAGCCTACAGTGCCACCACAGCCACTCATGGAAAGCAGAGGAAAAAGTTATTCCACAGTCATACAAAGTACCCCCTTGCTAAAAGATTCTTTCAAAAACCACTACTCTGGCCTCTGTACAATCCACCACTCTGCAGATGAGGATTTCTGCCTGCTTAGTACCTATGCCTGAAGTGTGAAGATTTGGCACTAGATAGAGAAAATATTTTAATGTAGTATTAGTGCATATATAATTATACTGTCAATTAAATTTTCAGTTCTTTCATATGGAAACAGAAGTGCATACACTTGAATTTTTCTCTTAATTCACTTTCCTACAATGTGGCGACTGCAATTTTAAATATAAAAAAAGCATTTAATAGTAAATCACAGCTCCTTTTCAATAATTGAAGTGTAGCTTAACATTCCTTGCTATACTGGACCAGCAGAACTTCTAAATAAGCAGCTATCAAAACAAACCAGTGACTGCTGTATTTTTCCAAACCGACAGAGGACTAGCAGGCTTACCTCAGATTCATCTGTTGATTCCTCATTAGACCTGGTTTCCTGAAAACAGTGCAAAGAAAAAAGAGAATATTAGCTAAGTACATACATAACCCTAAGTGAATGAGAAACAGTTCCCTTTTTAAAGTATTTTTTAAGCCTTTAATAAGAGAGAAAAATGAAAGCAACTCAAAGTTCAGTGTTTTGAACGTACCAGAAGTTATCCTTCCCATCACACCTACACCATGGGCATCTAACCTAGTGCCACACTGACACTCAGTGGCACCAGGTGACTATGAGACTGCTGTTCCCTGCCCTAAAAGGAATGGTGAAGCATGCCCTTTGCGAAAGCCTTCCTTCCCTCCAGAAGCAGTAAGTTTTACAAAGCAATACCTTTGTGGTTTGACTCCTGAAGCAGAATGGCATTTTCTTGTTATCCAGCAACAAGCTTCTGCATTCAACTATTAGTACAGTTATTTTAAAACTAAATAACTTCAAGCCATTTTCCACAGAAGTCAGAATTTAGTGATTTCTTCCTTCCTATCATATATCAACGCAAACCAAGTGGCTTTCCCTTGCCTTTGAAGCAACTGTACCTTTAAAGCATCTCTCTGTGGCAAGACCATGAATCTTACTGTCCTACCAAAAAAAAAAAAAAAAATCTACGTTGACTCCTGCTAATTTCTCACCTGTCCACTGGTAAAATCTGCTGATGTAATACCTCCTCAAAGAAGTCAGCAAAATGAAGATTTACTTAACATACTTAATGCTATCAATTGCAATAAAAGGTTGCAGCTAACACGCTGACAGTGAATGGAAGCATTTCAACAACAAAATATGATACAAGCAAAGAATGAGCAAGCTAGAAGGCAGCATTTCAAATCTTATAAAGTAATATTTGGATACTATGATAAATAGGTAGGGAATTTCACCTGAGAAGGAAAAAAGAAAAAGAAAAAAAAGTTACCAACAGTTTAAGGAGAAAGGAAACAATTAATGCACTGATGACCAGTGTCATCTTTAGTTTGCCACTTTATTTATTTTCCCCATTTATAAAAGGCACTGACTGTCACCTCTAGGCAGAAAGCAAATGCCTGCAAATGCCTCATCTGCATTACTGGAGGTTCACCTTTAGTGACCATCATAACTGATTACAGATATGGGATATGGGAGAGAAGAAAAGCTGCATTTTGCTACTTGAAACTCACTGTAAGACGTAACCACGATTGCTGCCATCTTACCAAGTACAGCCAGGTCCATCTCTAAACCACATACCCCAGGGAATGGTAATCTACATAGTCTGTATTTACAAGTAGAAATAGGAAAGTGCAAGTAGGAGGAGTACGGAAGTCAAGAAAAGGTGAAAAGGGATTAAAACTCAGGTATCCTTTAAGCTTAGGCTTAACTTTTATCACTGTAGATCAGCCTCTCCATCTGTTCTAAATAGTTACCTTTCAGAAAACAGTAATTTTGTTTTATATGAGTGGAATCTCTGTGCATTTTAAGTTCTATAATAACCAAATGATGAGAGAACTAAAACATCAGGCTGTAACACTGGCAGCCTATTGGACAAGCTATAACAACACACGCAATTTACTGCAAGATATCACTAGATTCTAAACATAAAATTTGCCTGGTTCCTGGACACTAAGATTTGCATACTCAGCTCTTCTGTACAAAAAATGATGTATCTAAATATCAAAATGATGTATCCATTTCACGCAGTTTATATCAGAAGGATAATGTATTTTGGGGAAAAAAAATAATCTGTTTTCTCTAAATAAGCATTTAGAACAAGGGACACTTTTGCTGCTACACAGGACATTTTAGTGCAGTTACACCATTTACATCTTTCCCCATGCTTTTTAATTGTTTTGGTTACTCAGAAAAACAAGAGCTAGGGAAAAAAAGTGACAAGAATTCTCAGAGGGAGCTCACTGAGTTTAAACACCACACAGTCAGGCTCACACAGGTGCACAGCAAAGTTACAGCTTACTTGCTGTTGATCCTTACATCCATTTGTCACTTAAAACAACAAAGATCACATGAAACTGCAAGTCGTTATGTGAAAGGCCATCATTGGCAAATAGTGGCCTACAAAGTCACGGTGCACCAGAAGTTGATTTGAATAAACAATCTATGTGAACCACGAGAATACCAATCCACGCTGCTAACGCTGCTGTATTAGCAAGCCACTGCAATTGCTGCTGCAAAATTTCATAAACAGAACAGAAATTCGGGTAAGTGTTTTATGGTCTTTATGATTAACAAAAGAAAACATCATTGAACAATTCAAAAGGAGTCTCAGCTTGGGCAATAAATGAAGAAACTCTGTTTGTTCCCTGACAGCAGTTTTGCTGAAGGTGTTCAGAATCAACTCATACCAACTAACCCACTTGCTAGCAGCATAATGAGAGAGAAGTTTTTTTCCCCACAATTCTTCTATCAGCACAGGCAAACTGCAGTTGTAACTATCCTGGAGTTTTGTCAGGTTGCTTCCCTCTCTCACCAAATGCACAAAACAAGAGGACTGTACCCTACTTCTGCTTCTAACTGTGGAAAGGAAATTCCTCAGCAGGGAACTGTAGATGACCAGAATCTCAAATCATGTAGGAATAACTGCCATTAGAAGGTCTCAGACTCTAGGGTAAAATCGGAAGCATGCTTCAGACAGATAGCAAATGCTGTTGCTCAGACAGCCTAAGAATAGAGAAAGAGAAAACAGATGAGGAAGTCACAGAAACTTTGCAAAGTAATCTCTAACCATTAGAATCTCTCATCCTTTAGATCCAATATGAATTTTCAAAAGATTTTTTTTAACTTGGCTTTCTAATACAATTGATATCGGGTTTATAAAACCAGATGGTACCAACTGTTCAGACCTATTTACTTAAATCTGCTGGGAGTGGAAAACTGTGAAACTTGGATTTCAAAGAAACCGTGCCACTCCATTCACAACATACACATCCCTTCCAGTCGAGCTGTGCATACACTGCAGAGAAAATAAACAGAAGAGAGCAAGGTACCTTTAACTATATCATGATTATGAAAACACAAACTGCTTTAATCTTTTACTTTACTAAAGGTAAGAAAATTTATCAGGATTGGTTTTATCCCAAGGGCTCTCTGAAGTGTTATTAGTTAAAAGCTTACCAAATTAGACAGAAAAAAAAACCTCCCCCCAAAAGAATCCAGCCTCTCACAACAAAATCTCTGAGTGGAGAAAAGATGGGAACCAATCGGCCAATTTCCTTGAGTTTTAGAGCTCTTCTTCTTCTTTCTGCCTCTCAAGAAGGACAGAAGTCGTGCTGCTCAGCTGCACATCAGAACTAAAAGCCCTAACTGAGCAAACAAATTGAGAAAGTATTCAGGAAGCCAGGGAAATTCATTTCTAGCTTTAATTTTATTGTTTTCTCATCCACTCCAGAGGGACCCTTCCCCTCCTTCAAGCCCCTTACTCTCTCCCCAGCGACAGCGCCAATCACATTTCAATCACCCGACCCCAGCTGCCAGAGATTCTATATCAGATGTCACCTAAACCCAGCACCCCCACCCCGGGCGGTCTGCTTCAGACAAGCCCTGACACTCAGCTAACGAGGGGAAGGACCGGAGGTTTCCCTCGCTTCCTCCTCTATCTCCAGCCCCTGTTGCCGCCACACCACCGGCCCGCGCAGGGCGGGCTGCGCCCCCCGCCCCCCGCCTCCCGCCTCCCGCTTCCCGCTCCCCGCTCCCCGCCCGGCTCCTCGCCCGCCGGCGGGGCAGTGCCCTTACGGCCCCTCTCGGCCTCTACCTTCTCCGCAGCTTCCGCCATGGCGCGGCCAGCTAGCCGTCATGTGAGGGCAGGAAGGCGGAGAGCGGAGGCACCTGGGAAATGTAGTTTGTGCGCTGGCAGGGTTGTCTGTCCTTTTTTTAATCGCCGTTCCCGCGTGTATCTGCCTGTCTGTGAGGATAAGAGCCGTTGACGAGCGCTCACCGGAGCAGCGCTTGGGCTGCTGTGACAGGACAACCTTATAAAGCCTGCATTTCTTTCTACGGTTCTAAGTGCTGCTGCGTTTTCTCTCTTTAAAACTGAAGACCTGAGTGCCGTGAATGAATCTAAACTTTCTTTCTGCGTTAAAATGTAACCAAAGCTAAATAGCATTAGGCAGTGCTTTCAGGCGTTATTCAGGCATTGCCAGTGGGGTTGCCCCAAATGTGAGGTTGATCAACAGTGTTAATGGACCGAGTCCTCACCCTCGCTGTCAAGGCCCAGAATTGAATATAATGCTCAACAACCTGGGCTGTCAGGGTGAAAACACGACTGTAAAGTCACAGAGTGGAAGTTAAATGCAGAAAGCATTACCGTGACATGGTGATGTAATATTGGTGGTGGGTAGACGGTTGAACTAGATGATCTTAGAGGTCTTTTCCAGCCTTAATGATTCCATGATCCTGTGACAGTGAAAATTGTGTGTCTCACTGCCATAGGCAGACTTCGGTCAAGAGGAAGTAGAACTGTCCCTTGAAGACACAGTGAGAGGCTGACGCTGGGTTGAGGACCTTCAGTCAACTGTGCCAGTACAAGAACATGTAACTGTCATGAATTAGATTTAATTTCTAAGGGAGATAATACAAGACAACCTAAATTTTTAATCAGTTAGCAGATACCATCAAGGCATCGTGGCAAAGGAGTACATAAATGCCATCCTGATCACGTGCACGTAGGGACACCACATAGAATCATAGAATGGCTTGTGTTTAAGGGGCATCTAGTTCAAAACCCCAGCCTTGGACAGATTTGCTGCCCACCCGATCAGCCTGCCCAGGATCTCACCCAGCCCAGTCTTGAGCTCTTCCAGAGATGGACATCCACAGCTTCTCTGGGTAACCTGTTCCAGTACCTCACCACCCCCTGACTACGTAAGTTATTTCTAAAATTTAGTACTGTAGACTGCAGTTAGATCTCCTCAAATCCTTCTCTTCTCCAAGCTGAACAAGCCCAACTCCCTCAGTATTTCCTCACCAGAGAGGTACTCCAGCACTTTGATAATCTTCCTGGCTCTCTTCTGGGTCCATTCCAACAGTTCCATTTCTTTCCTATACTGGGGATCCCCAGGCCTGGATGCAGTACTGCAGATGGGGCCTCACAAGGGCAGAGCAGAGGGAGCCAATCACCTCCCTCTCCCTGCTGGCCACCCCTCTTCTGATGCAGCCCAGCAAGCATACTGTTAGCTTTCTGCTCATGTCCAACTTCTTGTCCATCAGGACTCCCAGGCACACTCCTCTGCATGGCTGCTCTCAGTTGAGTTCTTTTCCCAGTCTGTACTTCTATCTGGGATTGCCTTGACTCAAGTGCAATGCCTTGCACTTGGCCTTGTTAAACTTTATTAGGCTCTTGTGTGCACACTTTTTGAGCCTGTCCAGGTCCCTCTGGATTGCATCCCTTCCTTCTATGGTGTCAACTTTACCAAGACCTTGGTGTCATCGGCAAATTTGCTGAGGGTAAGATATTAAGCTGCCATTGTACAAGATGTTGTTAAGACCTCAGCTGAGAAAAAACGTAAATTTCGAGACACTTTTGCTCAAAAAAAAAAAAAAAAAAAAAGATGAATCCAAATCTAGTGGGTGTCAACTCTGTCCATGGCAGGTGTATGGAGCTTGATGATCGTCAATGTCTCTTCCAGTCCAAAGCATTCAGTGATTCTATGAAATGATTTTATGAAAGAGAGCAAAAGACAACTGGAAGGATCACAGAAATTCAGGGTATGTTCTGCTGGCTTTTTCAGTCTAGAAATAAAAAGGAGCTGAAGAGAAAAAAGTGCTATTAAAGTGAAAGGTATGAGAGGAAATAGGTATCATCTGTTTTCAGTACATTTAGGCTGGAAATGAGAAGTAGATTCCTGTGTATCAGACAAATGAGGTCCTCTGGTGAATCTTGCTGACAAGAAATGTAACTGATTACAAGAGTCATAATAAGCTTCTATAAGAGACTGCAAGAGATGTTTGCTGGTAGCTCTGTAGCTTACTCAAGAAAACTCATTCTGGTCTTGTTCTGACCTCCTTGAATCTTTTGAAACGAAGGAAACAATACCATTGCTGTCAATGGATTCAGGATATGTCCTGTATATTATCTGGTACTTGAAGACTGTATATCTAGTGAAAGGAAAGTTTGCCTGGTATCTTGTTTGGTTGTTTTTCTTGTCCCCCGCTTTTAGGAAAAGAAATGATTAGGAGTTTGGAGCTTCAGTTCTGTTGGTTATTTTTTTGTTTTTCTTAAGCAGAGACATTTTGTGATGCATTTTAAACTGGAATGAGCTTTAGTAACTGACTCTAAAAGTGCCAAGAAAAAATAGAGTGTAAGGGAAAGGATGGCAGATCTTGTGAACTTGGCTATTATAACATATAACAAGGCATATTTGTTACGAACAGTCAAAGAAAAGATGTTCCTGTTTTCACTGTACATAGAATAAGTGGTATAAACAATGTGATTTACTTACAGCATACTACTTATTTCTGACAGAAATGTGCAAATGTGTGGGTTTTTTTCTTCTTCTTTTGTCTTAAGATATGAATTCAATCCACCATGATCACATGGTTGTATTGTATCAGGGAAATTTAACATGTTATAATTTGATTCTACTGCCTTTCCCACACCCCATCCTCCAAAAGTGCTGACAGCCATCACGTTGCAATGACAACAGTGGGTCTGAAATTTTTTCAGCACCTCACATGAAGCGCTCAGCATCCTTTGTCCTAAGAGCATCCAAGTCAACTTTTGGAGAGAAAACAGTGAAATGTAGTTTGCCATGAGTGGACTTCATAAATTCACTTCCTGCCTAAGGGAAGTAAATGTTCCAGCCTAACCATAAAAGGTGCTCTATCTGCCAGCATGTGGATCTGAAGTTCTAGTAAAGTTACTTGGCCGAAGTGAGATATGTTTGGGATCTCTGCTTAGGACCTATCTAACTTTAAAGGTTAGGAAGAGCATTTTGGCTTAGATCCTTCCCAAGTGATTGTCTAGCTTTAACTTGATTCACCTTAAATAGCACTTTTCATAAGTCTTTGTAGATAAAGATTTCAGACATACCATGATGATTTTAATGTTTGTAGTACCTAATTTAATTCAAAGTTGACAGGAATACCACAGAACAATTACAAAAGGGTACCGAAACTCCCATCGACTTTCTAAAATTCAAGTCAGTATTTTTTTTATTTACCTTTTGCCACAGAAAATGGAATTATCATTGAAACATGGACCTTGACCATCATTCAGATTCCAAATACTGGCTAGAATTTTTATCTCTTGCTTTTAACACACTTTCTTCCTGACTACTGTGAAACCTAGCAAGTAACAAGTATCCATGCCATTTGGTAGAGATTATTGTATTTCAGGCTCCAAGAGCTCTCAGTTGTTCTCAAGTAGGACTGATTCATCCAACAAAATATTCAGCTGGGTTATCTCTCTCCACTCTCACCACCTCTTATTCAGTAAAAAAAAAGAAAAAAAAAAGAAAAAAAAAAAGAAAAAAAAAGTGGTGTTGTCTGTAATTTAATAGCATTTAAAAACACTATGCTGGATAAAACATAGCTAATATTGTTGTCAGAACAATAGAAGTTCAAAGGCTTTACTCTTGCTGTTTGTTTGTAGACAGAAAATTGCAAAGGCTTTTCTTTTTCTCACTTGCTATCAAAGAATTATTTCTTTGAAGCTACTTTCAATTTGTATCATAGCTTCCCCTTGTACTTCAAAAAAAAAAAAAAAAATCCTGTTTCACCTTCTAGCATCACGAGGTTTTGCAAATGTTTGCTTTCTTCTTTTTAGTCCCCTTCTAAAAACTATTTTATGAAAATTCCTCCTGAAATAAGTAACAGACGTTGACTATAAAGGCTCTTTTAATTATAAATCAAAGAATCATATAAGTATATTTTAATGACTCAAAAGTAGGCAAATCATGCTCATAAAGCTAAGCTCAGATGCAAATCTTCATAGCATAGTCATTAACAAGGATAAATAAGTATTTTTTTGTTAAACATAGGAAGGAGTACAATATGAACATCATTGTAACTGTCTTCTTTAATTGGAGCTAAAGATTATCTTGTGTAGTTTGCCATATCATCAAAAAGGCAAAGAAAGAAAGGGAAGTACACAATATTGCTATGTCCCACCACCATGGCAAATGTAACTACATATAAACAGTTTTCCATTTTTATAAGAAAGAGGGATAAAGATATCAAAAACTTTCCTACAAATTCTTTTAAAAAGTTGATCTCTGTTCCCACACATATTGACACTTTTCAAAATTACAGTGAATTATTTTCAGATCTCTCAGAAATAGCATTTTACTTAATCTTTTCTTCCTTCTTCCAACCCTCTCTCCCTGTGTTTCTTCTGCTTCTTTCTTTCCTCTCCACTCTCAGGCAGTGTTTATTGAATGATTCCTTCTTGTGCTGGGTAGGGCACACAAAGAAGATGAAAAAGTATGAAGAACAGTAAACAAGAAAAAGCCAGTACAATTATCCATTTATTAAAGATAAACAAGAGGTATATATAAAGAGAGAGGTAGTAAGGGAACCTCTTAAAAATCATATAGTTAAAAATATTAAGGGTCTGGTAAAGAAGGAGCAAGTCTGAAATTGAAAAGTGATTATGTTACAAGAAAATTCCACAGATCTGTAGATTATGAAGCCAGACAAGAATAGTACTGTGATTTAATCTGAACTCTTCCCTAACATGGGCCATGAAATTTACCTGAATTAATTCCTCTCTTTGTGCAATTTTTTAAAAAAGAAAGCATATCCTTGACATAATGTTTCCAATTATACAGATCTTACTGCACCTCTGATAAGTAATTTCAAGGACAGCTATACTCACTGCTAGAAAAATAAAGAATGTGAAATAATGTCTTCCCAGGTCACAGCAGTGGTCCACCTAGCCTAGCACTTAGTCTCTTATAGTAGTGCTCAGATGCAGTTTGGGGAGCATACTTAAGCCTAACTGCTGAGCTCTACACCACATGTTTTTCCCCAGTGGAACACTGGGGATACTAGGAGGTACCTTACTACTCCTGCTAATGAACCCACCACTCATTGATTGAGGAAAAGATGCCCAGAAATTCTCTGCTTTCTGCTTGAAGAAGTTGGTGGGTTTTTGGTGTTTTTGTTTTTCTTTCCATTTTTAATTGCTCTGCTACAGATCTCCTGCCAATTTTGGTCAGTGCCCCTTAATTCTAATAGTGCAGGACATAATGATTTTCTATTATCACAATTTACATTTAAATTTGTCTATTATCACCTTTGACCCACTCCATTATGACCATTGCAACTTCATTGACCAGCAGTTTTCAAAAGTTTACTGTTACCAGCTTTTTATTCCCCACCTAAGTACTCAAACCCTAATACAAAATAACTTCTTAATTATTTGTAAAATTGGATTGGAATGGAAAGGCCACCAAGTCTTTCATAAAAAATATTTTACATCCTGCAAATCATTTTTGTGACTGTTGTCTGCTCTATCTCTAATCTGTTACCATCTTTCTTGCTTTCTGCTGACTAGAATATGATTGTATTAATGTTAAACTAATGCAAGATATTCACCCCTTTTGCATTTATTATATTATTGTGAGTAACTCTACCGTTCATTCTCATCAGAATCTTACCATAACTATCTGTCATTCAATTCTTAGGATTAGTTTTCCTTCCCAATCGAATTGAAGCACTACTTCTCTTTAATCCTTCTAGTGCTGACTTTTTTTCTGTTTCCCATAATATGTATTTTATGATTCCAAGCTTTTAATTTACAGTTAGCACCATTACTTTCTTCTTTTTGAAACAAAGCATAAAAATGAAACTATAGTATAAAATTATAATGGATGCTTTTACTCTTCCTTGAGAATGTTTTGTGGGATTTTTCTCATATCTTGTTTTCGAGCTCTAAAGTGTTCATTTTTAGTTCCCACTTCTCATTTATATGTTCCTCCTAGCTGCTTATTCATTGGTTACATCTTTTTATAGCAGCATTTGTGTTTGTTTCCAGCAAGGGCCAAACATAAATTTAGTAAGAGTCATGAGCATTTTCAGCAAAGAAAACACTCAGACTAGTCAAATTTGAAAATAATGTGTAACACCTATAACAATCTTAAGATACTATTTGGTACAAGAATCTTAAGAAGTAGCTTAAGTTTGATTGCAATGTTCGTATCTAGGTTACGTTAGTTTTAAGAAATTGGGCTTCTTTCTAGATTGCAAGAGCTGCTGTCCGTCTTTACAAGCGAGACCAATTTGTAAAAGAAAATGCATATTACTTAAGATCCTTTATCTTGAACCTAGGATTTTCTACTTTTGTTAACACTTCTGGAATTTGAAGTCGAAAATCCAGGATCCCAATTCCAAAAACTTCAATCTAGGTGACAATAATTTTAACAATGCATTTGTGACTTTAACTGAGCTATTTATCACATTTAGTATGATCAACTATTTGTCATGTATTTTATGGACCATATGGAAATCCTTAGTATTACTGAATTGATGAGACATTTCTATTTATATTCTTGTTTCAGGTTTCACTAGCAAGAGAATCCTGGTTCCCAAGGTGACTGGTGCAGATTAGCTTGAGTCCATTGCTTTTTCATGAGCTTTTGTGAATTTTAAGTACTTATTTAAGTTCCAATTTTAAGTTTTTGAGTTCTTTTATAAGTCTTCTCCACCTGAAACAAAAGTGCTATCCTTATTGAACTTCTCATAGTTTTTATGATTTCAAGATGTAAAAACCACTTATTATATTGGACTTTTAAAATAACCCTCTACACACACACACACACAGAATAGCTCTTATAAAGAAATATCTTTAGAAGCAGATTCTTATCTCTGTTACCTGAGAAATTGACAGAAAATTTTGTATTGATTTCAATAGGAAAAGATTTAGACCAACATTTTCTGCTTTTGTAAATCTCACTATTGTTCTTCTGAAAATTAATGTGTAAGGAATAAACACTTTAAATATTGGCATCATTATTTTTGATACAGAAGATTACACTTCCCTTGTAGCTGTGTTGTATCTTAACTTTGACTCTTAGAAGTCAAATCACCTGAGCCTGGTAAAATTCTCTCCTATTCCATTTCTTCACAAGTGTTATTTCTGATAATTATTTTTCCTTCCTTCTTCTGATATGCGCTGTTATTGGAGGTTTTAATGGAGTCAGTGTTAAATAGATCACTGGAAAATCTATTTGGTATTTATAGTGAAAAACACTTTTCTTCTTCTTCTTCTTGACATGTACTTAACCTCAAGGAAAAATACTTAGCTTTCCGCTTACTTAAGTAGTGTATATAATGTACAGGAAATGATTGATGAGGTTATCAGAGTTCCTACCTCAGGAATACTGTATGCTTTCCATGCATAATATTCTGGTTATAGCCATTACACTCACATTCCACACCAAATTTTTGACTTTGCCATCTTTGTATATGTATTTTATAATACTGCTTAACCAAGATTGAGAAAGCAGAAGGAAAGAAAAACTAAGAACATGAAATTGGAGAAGGAACAACTGAATACTTTTATTAAGCCACAATTATACTCCTGCCAAGCAGATAACTGCTGTAACTTTCATTTGACAGCTGTGACATAAAATTCTGGTTCCACTAAATTCAATGAGAGTTTGCTCTCTTCATCAGAAAGGAGCTAAGGCTTCACTCAAATATTCTATATTGCCTATAAAACTGAGGATTGAAACTTTCAATAGGTATAAAAATATGAAATCAAAGGCATATGGCTGATTCACATGTTCTAATCACATAAGGCAGCCTTCATTCCCAGTTATGATAACACAAATTCATAGTCAAATGACATTAATTTGTGGGCAGATTCTGCAATTTCACTCATGAGGGTTTGAGTAACTTTCCTGCAGTCCAAAATATTAAACTGAATGTCTCCCATGCCTGCACATCCCCATGAGCACCAAGGAGCATCTGCTGCACCTCTGACTGGGACTCCCACCACACCATGATGCTCATTGAGCAGAGGTGCAGAATGTATTCACACTGGCAGAGTAAGCCCTAGGTTGTCTCAGTGACCTCTTTTTTCCAGTTGTGTACAACATTTACACAAACAATAATTTACATTTCAGACCCTTTTTGCGCTGATAGGAAACTAAATAAAAAAAAGCTCCAGCATAACTGAGGATTAGGCTATCAGTTTGTTGCCGTTGGGCCTTTTAATCACACATTCCTATACCCTTGAGACAACAACTCCATTTACTGTAAATACAATTCTCACTATAGATTCTGTTTTCTGATGCTCTAATTATAATCTAGTTGAAAAAAATATATATCCCTTTAAAACAGCTTTTTCTTTCATTACATTCTTTAGCTGCTTGTATCAACCTGCTCCTTTTGCACAGCATTTCCCTTGAATCCTCTTACATTCCCTAAGGATGTGATCCCACCCCAGAGCTGAATTCTGACAGTTCACCCTGGGACAGTCCTTGATTATAAAGCAATGTCAGAATCAAAATCCAGGCCCCTAGGGTGCAAGTAGTACCTGTGAGTGGTGCCTTAGGTAATCTAAGGGCTATTTAAGGACCTCTTCTTACCTCCTTCCACTCTGTAATGGAACAAATTCTTAGTTAAATACACTGTCAGTGAGCTTTCTGTTCATGGAGCCGGCTCTGATAATGTATCAGCAGGTTTAAGCTAATTCAAATGTAAGCCTATTCACTATCCAAAGGCTGTGAATTTTAAAAATCCACCAACAATACACCAACTCCTGACATGGAAACTGAAGTAACGAAACATTAACAGTCCTGCTGAAGTCAATGTTCCTACAGAGGAAGTGATTCACCTCCAAAGGGTTTAAAAGATATGAGTATTCCATAGAAGAAAAGGCAACACAGCTTTTGGAAGAATGCACAGCATTCCTGCAGCATGTGGTTGTGGTATAAAAATGTTAATGAGTCCTCTCGACGATGGATGTAGATAAATACAGCTGCCACTGCAATAATAGGATGATATCCTCCCAAAAAGCAATTTTTTGAATTGGAAATAAATTGTTTCCATTCTCTTCATTCCTTAGCCTCCAAGAAGGCATTTTGTGGATAATAATGCTTTTATGACCTGTTGGGTCAGATGCCGAGGGTCTATGCCCACTGAATGCTAAGCGGGCAGAACAGCAGCAGAGCACCAGTCCTCAGCTTCCCACTTTGTTTAAGCAGATTTTTATGACAATGCCAAGGAGCAAATTCTGTTTTATCAGTGCTTGGCTTGCTGTCAGCATGAATAGTGACAAGTCACCAGCAATGCTTTTCGCCACAGTGTTAGCAGGCAGGCCTACTAATACCTATAGTACTTGAAAACTGTTAAAATTTTTTGCTTCCTGCAGCTTCTACAAGGAATAACTTCCCATTTGTTAGGGAGGAAAGTGAGTCAAAGAGCAATGCTAACTCATTTTAAACAATTCGAAAGGAAAATCTCTGTCTCCTGATTGCCATCCCTATGCTTTGGTGACTGGACAGCTCTTCCTCTCTTGGTGGTTTGCCTCAAGTATTGCCTTTTTCCATTAAACAAATATTGATTTTGTTCTGTTGCTTGAAAACAGGGTAGAAATTAACATGGCTCTTTTTGGTTACTTCATTGTATGTGAGTCACTTGGGAATAGTATTTATTAGTTAACTGCTGTTGCTCATCCAATGAGCACTAGCAGGCGTTTCTGCCCCCCTCCCCCAGTATGTGTTAAACAGCAACTATTAAGAATGCTCCTCTGCGACAAAGAACCTGGCTTCTCCTTTAACTATTTAACGTCCTGCAGATAGTCCAGCCTCCAAGAAATACAACAGATGCAACAGATGATACGATTTAGAAGCAGCAGAACTAGGGCAATCAAAGATCTTGTTATTTACTTTATGAGCATCTAGTTCCTTCTTATAATCAGCCATTTACATAGCGGTGATGATGATAGCAACTTAGTAAGTTTTGAACAAAGGTAATAGGATACAATTTCTGTCTGAATGAACAGACTTCTAAATCAGCACACTGGATTTCATATGAATGCCATCTAGTCCCTTGATGTAGCAGAGATTAGTAAGAGATGGTGAGGATCAAAGGGTGATAGGGAAAGATGCAAGGGAGCTGCCATGGAGAGAGTCAGTGGCGGCAGGCACAGCATGCTGGGTGCTGGAAGTTTCCTAACACATCTAGCAGCAGTCCTGTGGGATTGGTGAATAGATCTCTGTCAAATGGGACATAACGTGGTACTACGGAGTTTAATCAGATGAGGATAAAAATTACTTGAGCAACAAGGGCAATAGTTGTGAGAAGACATGATTGAGACGGCAGTAAGGGACAGTCCTGGGAACTTCCTGCTCTCCTATGATTTGCGACTCAGTAAATGATAGAGGAAGAATAATCTCCCCTCATTCTTCTATACCTCAGTTTCCCCATCAATGAAATAGAAGTAATGAAATGTACTGATTGTTGTGAAGTATTTTGATATCTAGAGATGAAAAGTCCTAAGAACTTGAGGCTCGATCCAAAGCCCTTTGAAGTCCTCCAAAGGCCCTTGATTCAGCTCTCTTAATTTGCATTTGCCTTAGTCTGCAAGTCACCCACCAGCCTCCCAAAATTTAGAAATGTTCCACCCAATGCATTTCTCAAAGATGGAAAAATAATCTCAAGTAATCATTATCATTATCTGTGACTATTTGACTATTCAGTTTGAATTTACAAAACAGCAGCACAATATATGCATTTGGATTATTTGTAATATTTTACAAGATCAAGGTGAAAACTTAGAAGATAGAGAAGGAAAAACCCAGCATGTTTCCTTGACACCAAAGAACGAACTCTGACAGAAACAAGCAGTTTTTTTTTTATCTTTCTTCTCTGAAGATAGATGAAAAAGATCAGGAGAAACTATGTCTCATTAGAAGTAAATGCAGTCTGTGGCAATCCATACTAAATTTTCAGGTTGTCTCTTCTGAGAAGTTATTAGGCACCAAAGGGCAGGTAGTTAGATTGAAAAAAAAAAAAAAAAAAAAAAGCTAAAAAGTATTTAGAAGTTGGTGTTTAATTTTTCCAAGATAATAAATGAAGTAGCACAGACTTTCCAGAAGAATTTTAAATCTTTCATTGTGATGGGTAAGGTGAGAGAAGGTTGTAAGACGAATGACAGTTCTGCTCATTATTCAACAAAGCTAGCAACAAATGAAATGGGTACTTTCAGAACATACTTTGTTTTCGTTTTCTGGAGACTAAGCATCTTCTTTTTGCTAAAAGAGAAATATTATCTTTATGAAGAAAATATTTTTCCTAATCAATATTTTTTTAACCTCTGGGTTATTACTTCCTCAAATCTCTTTTTAATTTTTTTCCTCAAAATTGGTCTATGTACTTTAATGAAAAATCTGCAGAACAGACTCATGCTATTGTTCACATTAAAGATTTCAAAGATTATTAACTGTGATGGGGCAATACTTGTCTTCGGCACATTTTTCTGTAATGTATCACGTTCTTGGGATGTATGTGTGTGTATATATATAATTGGGAGCAGAAAGAATTAGCTGTTGGCAAAGCAGAAATATCCACACACTGGTTAAAGTCAAAGATCCAGGAAATACACATTGTATTCTTGCTGTGGCATCTATTCCCTGCATCACCTTGTATATGTCATGAAGCTTTCTGCTTCAGCTCAGGTATCTTTTAAAAGGAATTAATATTGTAGGAACATATATGTATCTTTCTCAGCCACTTCAGAAGCCTGGAGATTAATGGATACTTTAAAATCTATTTTTATAAAAATTCTTGTGATGACAAATCATTTAACACTTCAGTTTTCTTATTCTTCACTTTGAAAATAGAAAATCTGCAGAGTATAAGAAATGATTTACGTCTAAAAAAATTCTAAGCCACCTAGTCATTTTCCAGAAGGAATTCTTTCTTCCATTCCTGCCAAGTAATTAGTTTGCATCTCAAAGCAGCAAAAACTCTCAGGAGTGAAAAACTTCCAGTGGGACTTCGGCTGTTGAAGAACTGTTGTAATTAGCCCTCTTTCCAGATCTAAGACTAGTCAATGGGTTTAAATGTATACCCTCTAAACAGACGTAGACCGTACATCAAAACAGAGCCTTACATGTTTTATTATCTCTTGTGCTCTGGTCAGAACAGGATGATGAACATTGTATTAGAAACTGCTGATGCTATTGAAAAGCCCTACAATAAAATCTCTCTTGCTATCTTTTGCTCTTGATTACTAAGCTGGAAGCAAGATTTTACAATAAATGGTAAATCTTGATCACTTTCTTTTCGACGCCTGTCACCTATTTTGTTTGGAAAATTTTGGACAACATCTTGCCTGATTGTTTGGCATAACATAAGTTCAGTAAGCTCGTAAAACTTCAACTTTCTCATCCCACTTCCAAGTTATAAAAGTTCTTAGTGCACTCTTCCTCCACCTCTGAAACGTCCTCTAACACTCTGTCCCATGTGTGTGCTTCAGTGCACTGTTTTATTAAGCCTATGTCACAAACTTGATCAATCATATAAAAGCAGTCATATTCTTAAATACACTGGACTCACTTTTAATTAATAATCATGCTAGGACCAGTGACTGCAGTAGAATAAAGTAGAAAAAAGTATAGTAAGGATGAATAAATAAATGGAATCACATGATGTAGCAGTATCATATAATGAGACAGGACTCCATCTTTGAAGTTCTTTCCTACTGTAAACTCTATGTAAACATGAGTGGCTTCCTTTTTTCTTTTTTTTGTCATCTTTAATTTTTTTTTAAAATTTATTTTATGAGTTTGGGGAACTTTTCCAAAGTAAACAATGTTTTAAAATGTACACAATTTCAATATTTCACTTGTTTAATAAATTATAAAAGAACTGCATTTGACACTGTCCCGCATGACACCTGCTTGCCAAGTTGGAGAAAAATGGATTTGAGGATGGACCACTCACTGGATAAGAAATTGTCTGGGTGATCACACTCAGAGGCTTGCAGTCAATGGCTCAATGTTGAAGTGAAGACTGATGACAAGTGGCAATCCACAGGGATTGGTGTTGGGACCGGTGTTACTTGACATCTTTGTAGGCAAAATGGACAGTGGGTCGAGTGCACCCTCTGCAAGTTGGCAGATGACACCAAGCTGAGTGGTACAGTTGACATGCTAGAGGGAAGGGATGTTATCCAGAGGGACCTGGACAGGCTTGAGAGGTGGGCCCATGCCAACCTCATGAAGTTCAACAAGAACTGTGTCAGGGCAATCTCTAGCACAGGTACAGGTTGGGTGGAGAATGACTTGAGAGTAGCCCTAAGGAGAAGGATTTGTGAGTGTCTATTGATGAGAGATTCAGTATGAGCCAGCAATGTGCTCTTGCAGTCCAGAAGGCCAACAGCATCCTGGGTTGCATCAAGAGAATCATGACCAGCAGGTCAAGAGAGGTGATTCTGCCCCTCTACTCTGCTTTCATGAGACCACAGCTGGAGTTCTGTGGCCAGTTCTGCGGCCCCCAACATAAGAGGGACAATGAGCTGTTGGACAGGTCCAGAAGAGGGCCACAGAGATGCTCAGAGGGCTGGAGCACCTCCTGTAAGAGGAGAGGCTGAGAGAGCTGGGGCTGTTCAGCCTGGAGAAGAGAAGGATCTGGGGAACCTTACAGCAGCCTTCCAGTACCTGAAGGGGGCTTACAAGAAAGCTGGAGAGGACAGGTAGCAACAGGATGAGCAGAAATAGTTTTAAACTGAAAGAGGGTAGATTTGGACTACATATTAGGAAGAAATTCCTTACTGAATTGTGGGGGTGAAACACTGGAACAGGTTGCCTAGCAAGGTTGTGAATACCCCCTCCCTGGAAGCATTCAAGGCCAGGCTGGGTGGGGCTCTGAGCAACCTGGTCTAGTGGGAGGTGTCCCTGCCTACAGCAGAGGGGTTGGAATTAGGTGATCTTAAAGGTTTCTTCCAACCCAAACCATTCTATGATTCAGTGAATCTATGATTCTGTGTTTTCTCATTGTGAGCTCACTGAGGTATGGGGGGACATCTCTGGAACTGTGGGGAAGGATGTGACATTTCACCTTTCTAGCCATAGTCTTCTATGGACAGAGGCTGTTCAGACTCAGGAACAGCCCTCTCAACTTCAAATTTTTGTTTCAGAATTGTTTGTATGTAAGATTTTGGCACTTTGATGTGTGCTTAGGATCATGATCCAATGCCATTAAAAAGTATTAGAATCATTCTCATCAATTTCAATTGACATTACATCAGAATGAAAGTTAATAAAATATTCACTATTCATTTTTCATCGCACAGGTCCTTAAGTTTACTTACATTTTAGAGCTTGAATGAACCATCAGAGAGGAAGAAAGTATCTCTAATGCTAATGTCAGCAGTAGAATAGCCTTGTTAGCAAAGTATGGAGTATCATTCTTGTTCATGATGGGGTGAACACATCATTGGATTGAGTAAAGGAAAACTGGTAATGACAGTTCTTGTATCCTAAATATATAAATAAATCTGAATACGGTCTCTCAGGCAAATAAATAACTGAGAAATCATCTCATTGACAAAAGATTTCTCAGCAAACCTCATGTGCCTGAAATTAACAAAAAGCAGTAATTCCTGAATCCTTTCTCTGCTTTCTGAGTCACATGCCAGATTCACTTCCCTGAAATACTGACAAAACATGTTAAGTACCTCACAGTTAATGACTCAAAAATTAAGACTGTGACCTTGTAAGGGACGCAGCTTAGAAGATGTAAGTGGAGGACCCTTAGCATTACAGAGAACTCCAGAGGCAATATGCAGCATTGCCCTACCAAGCTTTTTATATATTTTCTTTTGTCATGTGCTGCCTCCCTCGAATTTGTATTGCATCTGCTTCAAACATGTGGTTATGTCAGCTAGGTGGTCATAGATTCCATTACAATAATAGTCATAATGATCAACAGAAATAAACTAATGCTTATCCTTTTTCTTCTTTGTCCTGCTTGCTTTATTTCTTCTCATGTCAATGGTACTACTTGCAGTATCAAACTGATCATGGCAATGCATAAAAAACACCACTATTTTCCTTTGACTAGAAGTTTCCTTCCAGAGCACAAAAATCGTATCTGCTAGAGAGTGAATACCTAAGATACAAGTTTACAGAGATTACCATCTATGTATTCTTCTAAGATCTTTCTTCCAAGCAGAACAGTGTACAAAGTGCCTTCCAAGGTCAAGTTCAATAGCAGGAAATCTCCAGCCGACAGAGGTATATAGGATAACTGATATGAGCACATGCTGGAGAATGAGAATCTGCAATGAGTGAACGTCCACCTGCAGGTTTTTCCTCTGAAGCATTAATACAGGACCACAGGAAGCTTCTGTTGTTTCAGCTTCTCAGGAATTATAGGCTGTTTCTGTGCCTCAGAGGTACATTAAACAGAGACTGAGCAATGCAGATGCATATGAAGAGCCTCCTTCTGACATGCTGAGCAGTTAAGGGACATTGGCACCTCACAGGGCCGGGCCTCAGAGGATGACATCCCTATGGCTTTTCTAAACTTGGATATTTTCTGAAATAGATGTTATGAAATAGCTATTCTAAAAAACTCTGTATCAATATCTTCTTGTCTCACAACAAAATTGCGTATGCATAGGAAGTTGAAGAGAAGGTGTTGGAGAGCTCAGTAGCCCAAGAAAAAAATTGTGCTGTCACCAAATATATTTCAATATTTATTTTCTAGTTTAAAAATATGAAGAAATGTAAACAAATAAGTACAGCTTACAGGGGTATTTCTGTTGGTCTTGCTGGTGGCTAATCTTTCCCCGCTTTGTGATCTTCTGGAGGATCCAGCCTGCCTCCTTCCACCTTTGAAACCCCTTCCTTCTACCAGCTTCCAGCCAAACTGATAAGTCAAAGTAATGCTATGTTCAGAGTAACATATTCCAGTTGTGTATTCTTCAGCATGGAAACAGCCAAACATGAAAGTCTGAGATTTGTGCTTTTGCTGATCAGGGTCTGAAATCTCTTCCATATCACATAGTTGCATTCTTTTTTCCAATCATTAACCAAGTAAGACCAGTAGTTCTCTTTTCTTGGATCTGACCTAAAGTCAGTAAAATCAGTAGAAACAGCTCCCATCCAGTTTCACTACAATTAATGTTTTACTTGTCAGGTTTTCAACCAAAGTAAACCAAAATGTGAAAACAATTCAAATATGTATTAATTCCCCACCCTTTTGTGTCTCCCTTCTATTCTCCTACTCAAAAATTCCCAATTCAACAGGATAAGGCAGATTTTGAGCAAAGGATAAGGTAGATTTTGAGAAATCATTTTTAAGAATGCATTCTTTTGTCCACCACTGCAAAATGCAGTTTTATTAATTTCATTCAATGTATAGAAATATTACAATATATATAAATGTTACTATTTATAGAATGCTGTAATTACTGAGTTTCAATTAAAGACACTTCTAAAATGAAGGCGTTCTTTGTTAATTTATTTTAGCTACTTTTTCCAGTGCTGTATTACTTTGGCCCTTTGCTATTTTAGATTGGAGAGAATGAAGCTCTGCAGCAGTACCAGGTAGCAGAGTCTCAGTAGGCCAGCACTGCAGTGCAGATGGATTATGAAAACAGGTGGTGGCTTATGGCAGCTGAATTAAAAATAACACTGTTATTAATCTAGAGGCATTTCTGTGGAATTCTTTACCCATAGATCTCTGAGATTTTTATAGACAGATTTTTAAGCTCAGGACTCTATTTTGCCTTTCAGTCGCAACAAAACCAGAGCACAGTCCTGGCACCTACAGGCAGCAGTCTGTGCTCCATCTGTTGTGCTCTCAATATCAAGCCAGCTCTGCTGACTTTTGTCAGCAGGTGACACGATGGTATCATATGCTGAGTAACGTATGGCATACAGGAGCATGAGCATTTACCACACTGTTCAAGAAGCAAAAGGACTTTGGGGAAAGTGTTCTCAGAACTCGGAGAAATTCTTTCACTCCTTTTCAGAGAGTGGGAGATCTGTATTCTTTCCCCAGTCATTACACTGCAAGCTTCATGAAGCACACAGAGATTCTACTAGGTGATCCTTGTGAGTCCCTTCCAAGTTGGGGTGTTCTATGAGACCATGTCTGAGCAAAAGGACTGTCCTGGTGAGTTGGGTGCACCTGAGTGCATCAATCTGAAAAGCCATCAGATGCTGGACCTCCACTGACTCCATCTTTAGGATATATCTGCCCAGAGCCTTAAGAGGTATACTCAAAATCAGAGAAAAATACTGAAAAATTAGATTTAGCAGCCCAGTGTTATGTTATACTTGAAACTGCTCTGCTGTGATAAACCATGAGGATGGTCTGTTGTCTCTAGAACCGGAAACACTGTGTCACGGCAGGATGGCACCAATTACACCATAGTCTGTGCATGCTACTCAAATACATGCTCAGAAGCAGAAAAAACAAAATTCAGATTCTGAAAATGAGAAGTGAAAATAATTAAAACTTGCTAATACAAGGGCTGCTCTGAAAGTAATGCCTCCTATTTTATTATGTTGACCCACGACATCAGAGAAGGATGTTGGTGGTATGGCAGTAGAGGCTGGACCTTCTTACCAACATTCCATTACATTTTGTTATCGTGTGACAGATGGCAGCCAAGTGACATCTGACCAAGTGACATCTGACATAAAAGCGCTTATGAAGCAAAGGTGTGGAATTGAGTTCCTCCATGTGGAAAAAAAAATGACACCCATTGACATTCATCAACACTTACTGAATGTTTATGGAAACCAAACAGTGGATGTGAGCACAGCGAGGCGGTGGGTGGTGCATTTCAGCAGTGGTGTCAGTGACAGTGGGTCACTTCTGCTGCTGCAGATTTTTGTGAGTGTGGCATACAGGCTTTTGTTCACAGCTGGCAAAAATGCATAGCTAATGGTGGTGGCAATGTTGAAAAATAGCTTTCTGTAGCTGAGAGTGTGTTCAAGGCTTGCGGGACCACAATAAACTCGAAAGGTAGGCCCTTATGAACTTAATGAGATTCAACAAAGCAAAGTGCAGCCTATGAAGGTAGGCTGACTGGGCTTGTTCAGCCTGGGAAAGAGAAGGCTTCAGGGAGAATTCATTGCAGCCTTCCAGTATTTAAAGGGAGTTTATAAGCATGAGGGAAATCTTTTTTTTTTTTTTTTTTTTTTTTTTTTTTTTTTACATGGGTATATAGGGATAGGACCAGGGGAATGGTTTTAAACTAAAGAAAGGGAGATTTAGATTAGATGTCAGGGGATGATTTTTTACTGAGAGAGTGGAACTAGTAGAACTAGTATAGTGCAGATAATGGTGTTTTCTGCTACCTCTAACCAAATTGTAGAATGTGAAAAAAACCCACTCTAAATAATTATGATTATTGCTGTTAAACTGTTAGAGAGATAGGAGACAATTATATTAGATAGTTGTTCTGACTTTAGAAGGAGAATATTTAAATTTTTACTCTGCAAATTACCTTGTTCCTTGGTAAAAAAACAATTACCTTATCTTGCAAGCATAGAAACTTTCTCTTTTAAAGATCATGAATGAAAAAAAACATGAACCAAATAAACACTAAACAAATTCTACACTCAACAAGGTGAGAATTCTGCAATTCAAAGTGAATATATTTCACTAATTCTGATGAGGATTAGAAAACAAAAGTCCTGATGTTTCTCCTCTAAGACTTCTGTAATGCTTTGGGTTTTGAATTAATGCTTTAGCTGACTTTCTGCTCATACTAAAACACTTCAGTCAAGCCAACAATATAAAGTGAGGGGACATCATATTTTACTGTACCTGTTGTGTTGTATTTTTTGTGTTAGTGAAATCTTTCCCAGGCAGCTGGTGTGATTAGATTCAAAGATTTTAACTGGTTCAGAACTGACTGTGATCACAGATACCACATTTCAGTTCAGGTGTCTTGGACAGTAACCAGACTGCATAGCTGCAGTTTCTGTTAACCCTTCACCACGGACAGTACTGGAACAGAAATTTTACAAAACACCATCTGTGCAGTCTACTTCTTATTTTCTTCTACACCAAATGTTGGGATATTTTTTTTATAATCACCTGTAAAAATATCAGAGGATAGACCATGACATGATATTCCTTAAATGATGCCATGCCTGTTTTCTTCAACCTTGTTGTCTTGCAAAACTTTAAATTGTGCAAACAAATTTTTAAAATGCCATATTCCTTTCAGAATTCTTTTCTGAACCATGGCAGAGTTCATTTCTACTTCAGAAAAGCTACAAAGCTGCTGTGATTGAAATTCATTCATTAGCAGCCCATCTTTCAGACAGCTAATATTAGCAGTGCTGTCGACATAGGTTACAGGCCCTGCTAAGGAAACAAGGACTGAGTTCCTCTCCCTGCCCCTCCACCTGCCTGCAAGTCCACTAGACCACTGCAAGTTCTAAATGAGCAGTTCTGTGCTCCTGCTCAAACCGAATATCTATGTGTTTCTTGGCCTGTTGTAAGATTGTTGGTATTCAAGGTACACAGTAGAACTGAGGATAGTTATTCACAAGGCTCTTCATCAAGGCTTTCTAGACCAGACTTTGATAGAAGTTGTGAGCGCTCAGTGAATTCAACAAAACTTCTTGAAGTTCTGAAAGAGAAAACAGTATTTTATGTAACCAGTTGATGGAAGGATGTTTCATGTGTTTTTGTTCTTTTTTTCTTTTTTTTTTTCCAATGAAGTTCTGCATGCAGAATGTATTTACGGTACTAATAAGTCTGAAACAGGAACAAAATTACAAGTCCCCATAGTGTTCAGAAATCATAAGCCACAATTAGAAGACTAGCTTAAATTACAGAAATGAAATGTGCATAGCCTTATTTTGTCTCCATATTTTTTAGGCCACATAGCACAGTGATTTTATATTTTTTTAGTTTATTAACATATACCATCATTAGCAGTTTAAGATTTTTGCTGAAATTTGAGATTCTCATGCAATAAAGATTCCTAAAACTGGAATTCTAAGATTAAAAAAAAAAAAAAAGATCGTGGGACTCAGCAGTCACATCTTTCTAGCCCTGTGGCCTATTTTGCCTTCATGAAGAACATGACAACTACTGTACTGTGGTTGCTCCTAGGTGCTTAGCAAAACAGTGTAAAAATGAAGTATACATTCAGAGATCTTCCTAACTTCCTATGATCTTGTACATTTGGCTAAAAGTGGGAAAAAAAAACCAAAAAAAAACAGCCAATCTAAAAATCCTGTGGTAGTGACTTCCAAAATTGAATTATACAATCTTTTTGAAAGTCTCTCCATATGCTTGAAAAATTATTCCATCATGCCACTTGCTTTTCTTGAGCTCGGGTATTGTAAGCAACAGTGGCCAACCGCTCATTCTTTGACTTTCCAAGCTGTGTGTAGTTTTGATCTGTTCTATCTCAGTTGTGGATAGCCTAGCTCCTGCTTCATCTTGTATTTCTGGAGACTTAGGCTTAAGAGACCTGACTCCACATAAACGTTGATGTTTATTGGTACTCAAAAGTATCCATCATAATTCCTAAAAAGTTATACATCCTAAAGGCACAGGCTCTGCAACTTCAGTCCCTTGAGAAGAATGTGATGAGTTGTGATAGTCTGATAGCCAGCAAACCTCATTTGTGTACCATAGTAATTTTGGGGGGCAGGAAAGTGGCTACAGTTGACTGCAGATAGATTCTGAAGTGATGCTGTTTTGTTATTTTTACACTGCCTCTTTTTCCTCCTCCTCCAAAAATAGTTAGAATTAGTGTCAGCTACCCAGGTAGTAGAAGACATCAATAACTACTTCACCTATCTTGTTTCAGTGACTTGTGACAGAGGACTTGGGAAACATTTAGTCAATACCCTAATGGAAATACCTGTTAAAAATACAGTGTTATCTGGTTGGTAGATAAAGAAGATAAAAGGGGAATGTACAATGAAAAATGTTACAGCAAATAAAGTTGTGGCATTCTACAATTTCTCAGGGTAAATGAATACACATGAATTGCAACAGTGGGGGATAAAGCACGAAATATTCAGCAAGTTTTGATTTACTAGAGACTTGCATGTGTGATTGCAGTGGTAATGCATCTGTTTTTCCATTTTTCTCTGTACTCATTCAGTGTACAAGTGAACTTCTTATGGTGTTCTTCTCTCATTCATCTCCTTTGTTAGTCTGAAGAAATCATATCAAAATAGAAAGGAAAAGCAGGTAATTCTGCTAGATTTTAGCATGCCACTTCTATAGACAACTACCTTACGGAAGCAGGAATAGCAGTGAGGTCATAGCATCCTTCTGTTGTGGTCACCAGAGTGTAAATCACCCTGCTTTCTCCTGACTGGGCCCATAAAAACCTGGAGTAAATTACTTAGTGGAAAAACATATAAAGGAAATTAGTTCAATTGTTGTCCCAAGTGCATACCATTTAGCATACAAGAGTCAGGCATTTTGGTTCCTCAGTAGTCTTATTGTGCAAAGCGGACCTCCACAGGCATAAGACCCAGAAAACTCATTTCACTCTCTACCCAGAAGCTCTGGAAGAAAGTGGAGAGTCTAGTTTCTGAAACGTGTACTCCATATCTCTCTCAGCCTCTTGCCCCTTTTCTTCCTATTCAATACCCATTCCCTCAATATTCAATCCCCATTCCCATTCAGATGCCCATATCCCATTTTCTTGCCTTCATGGTCCCTACTCTTCATCATACCAAAATTTCTATTTTAATTGTTTCCCTCCTTTCAGTTTCCTATTATCGCCTTACACTCTTTCCCAATCTTCTTCATTCATTTAAAGATCCTAAAAAACTGTTGTAATGAAATATGATATAAACTGTACAAAATTTCTCAGACTAGATACAGCTGCCTCAGTTTAATTTGATTAAATGAAACTTATTTAAAGAAACTTGGTTCTTTAAATATTGAACAATTTGGATCAGAAGCTGTGTCTCAGTTGCGTCTCATTATGAAATAAGTGATATAATGAGGCCAAAGTTCAGAATGGTGTGCAATCCTACTATAAATGACCATAAAATTCAAGATTCTTGTTCTGAATGGCTGACAGCAGATGTCGATTCTATGCAGTTTTATTGTGTGAAAAGAAAGAACTAAGTCTCTGCAGTTAGCATGGGGCTGCCAGCACGAAGTAGGGGTTTGGCTGTGTCCAGTGTTATATCAACTATCTGGCAATGTCTGCCTTAACATTTAGATACCGTATGTATCACAAGAAGTGATTCAAAAATGGATTTTTTTTCTCAAGAGATTTAAGTGATTTTTTATTTTATTTTTATTTGAGATGTTAAAGTCCTAAGAGTAAGAAACAGAGAAAAAAGTGAAAGCTGAGTAGCTAGCTGAGAATTTGAGTGAAAGATTAATGGGACAGTTTTTCAAAACTAGCAACATCAGAAAAAAATTAGGACTTGTTTATTCTTAGACCAGACTCAATAGTGGCCAGCAACAAGTGTGCAAGAAATTAAGGATACCTTGACTTGGTAGGAAAAATCCCATTAGGTGCATTATAAAATAACAAAACAATTTGGTTCAGAAATGGTGCAACAATGCTAGATAGTATTAGCATAACATTTTAAAATAATTTTTATTTGTAAGTAGTTGGGGTTTTTGGTTAATGGTGGGTTTTGGTTTTTTTTGTTGTTGTTGCTGTTTGTTTATTTGTATGTGTGCTTTTTCCTGATTATGTGCACTTTTTTTTTTTTAGTCATTGAACAAATGAATCTGCAGAGAGATCAGATAAAAATTCTCTTTGTTCTAATTTTACTGATGTTACTCACTTTCTTCAGCTTTATTTCTTGACTACAGCAAAACTGATAAATGTTTTGTAGGAGTCTCTATTGGATTACCAAATCCCAGTCAGGCAGAGTCAGGTCACAAACCTCCAATGGACAGATATGTGTGAGTTTTTCAATCAAATCTGACAGAAATTAATTTGAGGCTAACATTTCCCTCTGAGATGCCTTCTGTATTTGCTTGTGCACACAATACAAGCTTTTTCCTGCTGGAAGCTCTTTAAGAGGACCCTGATTTTAAGGGAATAGCTTTTCCCTTGCTGAATAGTAATAGAATTTGATATTATATAGGACAACATCTTTGAAACTTTGATTATCCCACCAGAGAGAATACTTTCATGTAAACAGGTTAAAGCCATGACATTCTTTCTTTCTGACTCTGAAGACATTTATCTTGTGGCTCTATTCTGCTTCAGATATTTTATTTTATTTCTATAACATCAAATGCTAACATTATTCGGTTACTATTGTTTTCTTTGATGTCTCTATAACAGTGCTTACTGAACTGTGGCAAAACAAAGATAAAGTCACATACAGGTGGGTGCATAAGACTTTGGGAATAGACAGACTATTAGACAACGGTGATATTCTAATACAAGGAAAGTAGATTTAAAATGTATGCCGTATAAAATGGACCTGGCATACATTTATTCTGGCATCCAAACCCCATTCTGATCCATTCTGTCAGGAATTGTGGCCTTTGCCTTGGTCCAGGATACTTTTTTCCCCTCCCTAGAGCATGCATGATGGTAACATAAGGAGTTTTCTATTTTAGCAGCAGGAAAGCAAAGGAAGACCATGCTCCTCTTCTTCTTCCTGTCACCTGCACTTTTAAACAGATGGGGCAGAGAGCGTAAAGGCCTTTAATACCACCTTGTCATGCAGCTCCTTCTGTCTCAAACAGAACAGTTCCTGTCCTCTGTGAGACAAAATGAGACTCACTGGAGATTGTAAAGAAAAAGAGAAATCCATTGCAGCCTTCTAGGTCCCACTGACCCACTGCTCATGAAGATGGCATCACAACGTCTGGTGGCACGATGTTTTCATAATGATTTGTGTAAAATAAGCTAATGATACTGATCATTGCTAGTTAAACATGGCTGGAAAATGTATTATCCCAGAGGCTAGCACACTAATAACACAGAGGTTTGTGGTGATGAATCCTAATGGATCTGGAATTTCTATGTGCTTTTCAGCTACTTTTTCCTTCTCTTTCTATGCATAAGGCAGAGAATAAAACAGCCCAGCAGGTCAATAGAAAAGTGGTCCCCAATACTTTTAATGATGGGACTTGATTTTCCAGTTCTTATTCTGAGCAAGCAGGCTTTCTTTGCTGTGATCCACTGCAAGAAATGGAAACATACCAAGGTAACTCCTTTGTTTTGCCTCATGATACTGTGGCTATATGAGCTAACAGGAAGGAGCTGGGGGAAGACAGGTAATGCTGACAGCCAGTTTCTGGCTCCTGACTGTGGAGTCTGCAGCATAGGTTCACAATGCAGAACTGTGACATAAGTCATGGCTCTGCAAAATCTGAAAGCAGAGCTCTTAGTCCCATGAACAGAGATTTTTGGAGGCTGGAACTTGTGGCATCTCTTTCCAGCTCTCCAAAGAATCTTCTAACAGACACTAAGGAAGCTATGATACTATGCTAGATATTTCTATTGTGAGGGTGGGAAGAGGAACACAGAAAGGACTGCCAAGAAATACACCGCAAGGAATTTCAATTAATCAGTTTGTAAAATTTTAAGTTGTGAAGATGTAAAATTTCATCTTAGAATCAAGTTATCACATGTGGTGTAAATACTAGTTTAATATGTACTCAGTCACAACTGTCCCAAATGGTCTTCTCCCCAAAGATTTACCATGTTTTTACCATGGGCCAGAAAGCATCTCTAGCAATCAAAATGGTCTTTCTAAAATAAAAACAGGAGGCTGTTAACCTTAACTAAAAGAGTTTATGCTCTTAAAATGATCTGCTGCCCTTGATCTGTGAGGAAGCTTGTACTGATATAATGGACCATTAGGAAAATTGCAATTCTTAAAGATGCTTCTGAAAGGTAGTTTAGATCTTAAACTTTTGGAGAGGGAGTGAATGTGTTTTTTACAGTGATTATAAAACCTAATGATTTGATGGATAGTAATCCCACAATGTGAATTCTTATAATTCTCCTTGCAGTGTTTTCAGTCCAAGTAGTGCAGCATTGTGTGCTAAATGAGAACAAGAAACTGAATGAAGATGAAAGAGTAGTGTACTTTCTGTCCAATCTGAAAAAAAAACAGAGTATATAAGCTGAAGTCAAAATGAACGAGAACTACTCTGAAGTTTAGGATTATTTCAAGTTTATCAGTGGTGTGGCTAGCAGCATCCACTGTTTACACTTTTTTTTTCCTCTAACCAGATATATCCATTGAGATCACAGAAGTCCTAAGATTCTATTTTGTGTACAAAACTGCTTGAGGGAATGAGTTTGCTGAGCAAGGCCACAGAGATCTTTCAGGGGTAAGGATGTGTGAATACAGAACTCATTACAATCACTGCATGATAAGACTTGTATGAGCCACATAAAGAAATAATCTATTTGTGTGGATTTTATGTATGTTTTACTTTACCTTGAAAACCAAATGTGTTATATGCCCAGGGACACCATAGGCATTTGCACCACTAAAGATTATGATAGCAATAAGACAGGATTGATCTGCACAAAACCATGTACATTTGATAAAAGTTAATATAGCCTGTCATATGGCATTAGTAATAGTTCTCATTTTTACACTTTGTGCAACTTAATCCAGATTATTTAAAACAAACAAACAAAAAAATTGTCCCAAATGCTTTGCACATAAATATGGGACTTTGATTCCTCACTTCCTCAGATGTACATCGGTATAATTTTATTTGCTTTAAGAATGCTTCCCTCATTTAGTTCAGTTGGAAATTAATTTATTCAGTTTCAAATGATTTCTATTACTTTATGTCAATAGAATGCATTATGTTCTGCTCCATTTTCTTCATCTGTGGCTGTTTTTTTGCCATCAGTCCCCTCTTCTAAAATGCTTTTATCCACTCACTGGCTAGATCCATTCATCCTTGAGAAACAGAGGTGTGTTCTGCCTTAGCCAGGAGCCTATGCTCTCTACCTCTTCATTACTGTACTGCATTGTGCCTTTCAACAGAACAGAGCTTGTTCTCTTCGTGGCTGCTGGCACCTATTTATGCGATGCAGTGTATCTCTCATTTTAGGCATATTAGCATCCATGTCAAGACAGTGTGTAAACTCTTCCTCTTTCAAGACTGATGAATGCAAACAAGTAGAGAACAGAACCCAGGAGCAATCTGTATCATTTCATTGCCACATTAATACCTCTAACTCTAATTGACAGGGTAATTAAAAGCCAAAGGTATCCCAAGAAAGCAGCCTGATTAGCTGTGATTGGAGTGTGTAAGTGACACAGAACACATTCTATGAAATAGGATCAAAATGGTTTCTCTGCATTTTATGTCACTAAAGCAGCTGTCCTGATTATTCACATCCTATTAAGTGTGCTTTGAGCATGTCATGATCAATTAAAAACAGTTGTCATTTCAGATAACAGTTTTGGAATTTTGAAACCAGGAATAACTTCCTCAGGACAAAGACTCCCAAGGGTTATCCTCCATAGGGCCTTTCAGTCACTTGCCTCTCATTCTTCAAATCTCTGACAGTTCAGGGTCAGTCCTCCATGGGAGACCTCTCCATCAAGGAACACAGCTTTATCGCCTTGCTCTCTCCCAAGTCTCCTCCTGTGTGTTTTTCCCAGAGTCTGCACTTGTCTCTAGTTTCTGCTCAGCTGCTACCAACAAATGTTCCTTCTCTTCACTCTCTCTGTAGCTCCTGTTTCTTTTATTCACTCTTAAAACACTTTTTCCTACCACTTTCTTTCCCTAAGAGTACTTGCTGAGAAAACCTTTGATGACATATTTTCTCAATCCTGCACCAGGAAAATGGTTTTAATGGATAATCACATCCTGTCCGAGGCATTGGCTTTGTCAGTTTGTGAGAAGGATGCATGGACCTTCTGACAGGGATAAGAACTGTGGATCATTTCCAGATATTTTCACCATCAGAACAAATTTGCCGAAAGCAAATGTGGAGTGTGTTTTTTTCAAAGTCTTCTATGTTAATCTAGCTTTGCTCAGTTTCTAGGGGATGGAAAAAAAACAAATGTCTGACACTAGTGAGGCTCAAAGATCAAGCCCTTGGTCTGAAGCATGAAGTGCTTCTGAAGTAAATGGTTGCAAATCTTTTTTGATGTGAGTAATGCTTGTTCATTTCCCCTTGGATTTTTTTTTCTTTTACTCATTTTTAGAGATGTCTGGGCTGTTTGTCTTGTAAAAATATAATAAAAGAACATGAAAACAACAGTACTCTGTCAGACCAAAGGTCCATCTAGCTCAATAGTCTGCCTTCAAAATAGACACCAATGATGTCTGTATGACAGTATATGAGCAGTGCAAGGATTCTTCTGTCAAGCTTCTGAAGGTGCTAATGGTGGGGAGCAGTTTCACCCAGAAAACTGCTCATCCCTCCTCTCTCCTACTAAGGCTCCAGGCTAGCCAGCTTATCCCAGGGCCTCCAGCCTCTTCCTGATCTCTTCTTGCTGAGCTATATACCTGTCTCTGACCCTGCCTCCTGGATCAGCCTGAAGCCTGCTGTGTAGGCAGCTGTTCTGGACAGACGTCTCAGACCTAGGTCTCCAGGCCTGTCTTTAGACGGGCCTGGGAACTTCGTCGTAGCCTTGTCTCCAGGCCTGCTTCCAGCTACCTCCTCTGCTCCCCACAGCCAGAATTCCTATCCAGGCCTGAACCTGGCTCAACCTCTATCTGGCTCAGGGGCTGCAAATGGAGCAGGTTAGCAGCCCTTAAGTCTGCTCGCCTGGTTCAGACCGTACAGGACAGAGCCCCATCCGTGGCCTGTGTCACCAAAACCTTCTGGTTCACCTGTCTTTAATGAGTAGCCTTGCTGCTCCCTGATGATCTCCTTGTACACTCTCATCCTTTAACAGTTTACAGCTCAGGCAATTACTAAGCCCAAGGGTTTTTAAGTATTTAGCAATCCATTAGGGCCTTTCATGAACCTATTCTGCCTCGCTTTGTAAGCCTTAGTTTTCTGTGATGACAGACAGAAACTGATCCTCAACAGGGAGATCTGAGCAGTAATGTCCAGCAAAGAGTTGTGAACGTCATAAAGCAAGAAAATGTTAGACAAACTTAAATACAATTTTTGCTATTAATTGCTTCTATCATAATTTCCGTGGCTTAGTGACTTTGCCATACACATAAGTAAATAACAGAGTTTACTGATAGATGAAACAAATTAGCTATTTCAGTAGCTCAGAGCTATCACGTTCTCACTGGATCCTGTGCAGTACACAGCAGGATATAAAGTGTGTAACCACACGATGTGAACTGACTACCAGCAGATCAAACATTTCTCACTGCAAGATGTCCTAATGTAATGCCAGACAGTATATAGCACACCTTTGTTTGACACATGAAATATTCAAACGCTATCTATAGTGCTTGGAGCAAGAAACGCACAGGTATACAGGTACATCATTTTACTTAGACTTCTTTTTAGGAACTGGGGATCTAACAGATATGTAGTTTGTAGGAAAAGTGTACTTTCAGTGGCACTATCCACCCCTTATGCCACATCAACATGCAGTCATTTCTGGAGCCTTTGACGATGCTGTTTCTCCATTATTTCATGTTAAAGTGGGAGGAGCTATAAAAGATAAACCACATACAGTCTGAAAGCAAATATATCAGTGAGAGGACACTGAAACTACCTGTTTTTCCATACTGGTGTGGTAAGAATGTTAGTGCTTTGAAGAGTTATACTGTTAATGCCATGACTGAGTAATCCATTCTTATTACTCAAGGAATAGAATAAGATGCCTTATTTTTAATATTTCTGCTGTCTTTCTCGATGTCATATTCTAAATCTTGCCAGCGATTTTGCAAAAATTTAGAAAAGGACCATCCCTTCACTGTAAGAATCATTTGTTTGCTCATTCGTACTTCTTGGCTGCCTTACTTCAATGATGTTGGTTCAGCCAAATATTGTCTGCTCTTCACACGATGTAAATCTCTGCTATTGCCTCTTTTTATATCCAGTAAGGAGATAGCTTAAAAAGTCTATTGTCTCAGACACTGCAGAAGAAACCATGAGATGTGAGGAATGTGGCTTTATTATACTGCTGTAGCTAGTGACACACGTGGGAAGTATATTCTTATGCCTTACCCAGCACATTACCTTTTCTTGTTAATCTCTTCTCCTGGCAAGTTTTCCCACCACAATGCTGTTTCATCTCGGAGAGGCCAGACATTAGTTTGTCATTTGACTAAATAGATTCTAGCATCACTGTTGTAATCACATTTTACATAAGAGTGGAGGAGGAAGACACCGTCCCTTCACTACAGGGACAGGATGAACCATTTTAGGAAGTGCATTCCACCTGATATAAATTCTTCTTTAGTCAGAAACAATGAATGATTGCCTCCATGAGACACAAAAAACAGCTTTCAACCAGACCAGCTTGTTAGATATAGTAGGAAACAGGGAGAATTTCTCCTCAGCTTCCCAAAAACACTTCCCAAAATGTGATAGCAAGCCTTCTCTCTCTAAAACAGAGTGGAAAAAAAAATATTGTAGATTTTTTTTAACAGTGCACAGTCATGCTGTGGGAAAGAAAGCCTCCCCACTGGCAGCACAGAAATGTAAAAAATTGAGATTATGCTTAGGCCCTGTTCCAGCAACTCAGGCACAGAATTTTCTTCTTTCTCCAAATTTCCATTCTATGATATAGTCAAGTGCTCATGAGGGAAAGGGAATACAGTCACTGAAGTGGGTGGGAACATCCTAGTAGTTCAGTTTTTGGAAAAATGGAGCTCCGGGAAAGCTGAAGGTGCCCAGAAATTATACACTCATAAAATCTGGAGGAGCTGAAATTAGAAGCAGGTTTTTTGTTTGTTTGTTTGATTGTTTTTTAAGTAAACAAAATTCCCTGCAGAAAGCAAAAATGATTGCCAGAATGGACTTGCAGAGAGAGCCTGTATTCCATTAGTTCCTCTTAATATGTAACAGTTCTTTTGGAATTAGCATAAATGAGAACAGAATTTTTGCTCAGACGGAAAAAGACCCATTCACATATCCATGAAAATCAAGATGCAAAATGCAATATTGTGCTTGGTTGGCAGAGATGGATCGAGAGAGAGAGAGAGAGGGAGGAAAAGCCATTGACAGCTTAGAATTAGGCTTGTTTATCTTCGAAGAGTGCAAGCCTGAGCCTTGCATGTTTAACCTGTTCAGCACCAGTGAGTAAAGGGCCTATGCTGCGAGGTACAACAGCTTGCTCTGACAGTGTTGTTCATCCGTCACTTCAGAAAAGAGGAAAAATAGTCCCCCTAGCGTACCAAGGCTGTAAGAAGCAGGAGGATGTTGCTCGACTCACTAATGCAACTGTAAGTTCTGCTATGGAATTCGAGCAACTGCAGAAAGATGTAGTAAAATTCTGTGTTCTGCTGATCGCAAGTATTGCAGTTATTGAAGCAGAGAACATAAGCAATCATAAATAAGGAGCAGAATAAAAAAAATATGTGTGTTTTAACACATTTAAATTAAGAAGTAATTGGACTTTGAATTTCTGCATAATTTTAAATCTTGCCTTTCTTACCTAGGAAATATACATTCTCCTGGAAGAAAGAAGAGACACTGTTATGTACAATCATACAGTTTTCACAAATTCTCAGCTTTGTACTTGAGAGAGAGAATCAATCACAGTAATTATTGTAATTATTAAAATATTAAAGTACTACTTCAATATTTTTATTATTTCCATTAGAAAGGAGACACATACTGCAAATGTCTCTCCTTAGAAAAAAATTAAGAGTCTGAAAGAGAGCAAGAAGTCAGTGGCAACAGGGGCCACCACTTTTCCTGGATTTCAGAGATCCAGTGTATGACTCAAAGCACAGGCTTTGGGCCCCCTTGAACTTGTATTTTCATAAATTAAGTCATAATTGAGCCTTGCCTATGCGTAAACCTTTCATTGCCCCTTTCATTGTTCCAGTGCTGCTGTGGCACATAAGAAAGTCAACATGCTCTAGCATCACAACTGTCTTCCTCTTGGTTATTCTGATGAAGATCCACCAAAAAAGAATTTCAAAGGAGACAGGAACTCTCTGCGAGGGGTGAGGATGCAATAATGGACACCTTATTTTAAATTGGCAATGTAAGAGCGAGCACAGCCTGCTGAGCTCCTCTCTGAGCTCTGCTCACCAGTGCAGCCACCTCATTCCTCCACCTTTTTGATGGCTGGAAGTGGAACACCCAAAGGATGAGATATGCCAGTGACTCATGCAGAGCCCCTTGTGTTGTGGGTTTTTGATTGGCATTTCCCAGAAATAGTGGTAAAAGGAGTGGCAGCACAGGTTCTCCTGTGAGGAAGGAGCTCCTACAGCCTTGTGTGAGTGTGAGCAAGAGGCTGCCCTGTTTGTTGGTACACAAGGTGCAGCAGGCCTGAGTGTGTGCAGGTGTTTTCATATGAGCACTCTGCTTATTTGGATGCTGCGACATTTTTCTGCGTCAGTGCATTGGCTAATAAAAAATTCACAGAAGTAATTGTGAGGTTGTGTTGCTCAGGGAAGAGAAGGAAATTTGAAAGATGTTTGTATATATCCATTTAAAAAGGATCCTCTTTGGAAAGCAGCTACAAAATAAACATCATTTAATCCTTCTTTCTGATTCCTACGGAGTATCTCCCTTCAGTGCCTGTTATTCTTAAGACAGCCAAGGAAGTCTCCTCTACTCACTCTCCCATTCACCAACTGTATTTGGACTGCATGTGATGTCATGGATATTGGGCTGCCTGTTTTTTCCACAGAATTGTCCCGAGGGATGAAAAAACACCAAATCCTCAGCAGACCAAAAGGCAGCCCAAGATATTCATTCAGTGTATTTATTTCCATGAACAAGAAGCAGATAAGATTTCAGCACAAATGGTGCATTTTAATTATGTTTATAAGTGAAACGCAGAGCAGATGTTGGAAGCACCACTTCAAATACTCCTCCCTCCACCCAGAGGCAGAGTTTCAGTGTTAATATTGCATCTCTCTTTAAACAGTGCTTGGTTTGAAAAGCTTTTAAGGCTAAAATGTCTTGGCCCAGGAGCACTTCTGGCTCCCCGTGCATCTGAGCATGACTTCTTTTCTTTTTTTCTGATTTTTGAAATACTTATCAAAACTTCCTTTCTCAACTTTATCCTTAAAAAAACAAAAACAAAAACAACCAAAAACACGAGAAGAATGGAAGATAAGATTGATACACCCTGCCCATCTCAGTCCCTTCAGAATAGATGCTCCCTCCTTTACCTGTGTGCACATGCCCACACGTGTACATACATATATGTTCCATTATTTTCTAGGCATTGCTGCATGCTGGATCTTAAAATTACACTGTAAGAACTATTAGATGCTGTGCCTACTATTGGGATATTGATATTCTCACATTTCTTCGTCTATCACATGGTAAGATCAATATTATCAATACCGTTAAAAAAAGAGATACTAACTTCAAAATATTGTCAGGATCTTACTTAAAATGGAAGATGTGCATTATATTATGCCCAGAGATGAGGCTGCTTTTTTTTTCCTGCATTTTTGCTTCTGGCAGTCTTTGAAAATCAACTTTTTTTTGCACTGATACCACAAATGCAATTTTAGGAGGGCAAAAAGACACACTAATATTTATACGAAGATGTGATGCAGCAAAAATGACACGGGCTGTTATTCTAACCTACTGCCAGAGGACTGCATTGATCTTCGAAGGGTTAAAGTGCTACCGGGTTACATTAATGTCACCCTTCAGCAATCACTGGCCAATAACATATCAGCAATCAATGCCGTGGCGTGTTGTTCACGACACTCCGTTTTTGGAGACAAGTGGCTGATGTATTTTGACAATAAGAAAAAAATGGTCTTGGAAATTCTTGCAAATCTTAACTCAGAGGGGGAAGATATATGAAACAAACTGCTTCCATTAGAAAAAAAATGGTAATGTTTGCCATCATAAGTAACAACATTTTATGTCAGTTCAGTGGAGCAGTGAATGAACCAAAACTCTGCTAACCTTCAAAATGGAAAGGATTCTGTAAGTAGGATTTACATAGTCTGAATATTTTATATTTTGAGTGCTCATCACATCTCGCATAAACTAATACTTAAATATATATTTCCAATAAGGAAAACATTTGACTTTTGGTGCCGTAAAGCAGAGAGGCACGTTTGGGGCTGCAAGTACTGACACAGGATCCAAAGTCCCTGCTCCTTCCTATCCTGTTGGTAATTTTCTTTTATTAAGTTCTCCTAATTTGTGTACTGTATGAAAAAAACCACGCGAGGGACTTTGACACAAAAGAAACTTGCAGAAAAAAATAAAAGCAGGAGCTCAAACAGCTGTAACGTAGAAATACAGGGGGGGAAATAAAAAGCAGAGGCTGTGAGAGGAGACAAGGGGTTAAAGTCCTGACCACTGTCTGCATATATAAAATTATATCACCTTATCTGAAAAGTTTAGGCTCAAAAGACAAGCCACAGCTTAAAATACCTTTTAGGATTATTAAATCTTTAGGCTGAAGATTACAGCAAGTGTTTTGTCTTTGGTGAGTAGCTGTTTGTCTCACTTTATTTACTTGGTATTGGGTATTTGTCAATGTCATTTCATATCTGCAGAAAATTCGTACGTTATATGGAAGTATGTATGTGTGTGAGTGTGCTGAAGGTCACATGACTGTTTCATCCTATTTGGTGGAGCAGCTTGACTTTTTTTCCCTTGCTTTTGGTGATGGTTGTGAGTGCAGAAGTTGATTGACAGATGCATGCCAGAAACCCCCATTCTCCTTTTCAAAGACTACATATGATGGATTGCGATCTTTCAGCTCAGCAGGACACAGGGACCATGCAAGCTGTAATTGGTCAGGTATGGAGTCAGCCATTTCTCAACTCCCCTTTTATTTATTTTTTTTTTTTCACAAGGGTCTAACCATATGATTCACATAATTCATATTTACAGTACCATCTTTCTATCTGTATCTTCAGCTACCAGTGAGTGTGGTACTGAAAGTGAGAAAGGCATAAGAACCACAATAATCCGGCCAGGGAATCACGAGTTAAACCTAAAATACCATGCTTTTCTTCTAGTAAACCCGGGCTGTACTTTAGTCTGAGCTTTGCCAAATCAATCTATTTATTAATTTACCTCTGTATTTTGTTTACATGTGCTGAAGTAGAAGAACTAAGCAGTGAAAGTGTTATGTTTGCTGGGGAGTCGCTTTCTATTCCTGATGCTGTTCATTATTCCTATATTGACTGTATTCCTATACTACAGGCTGTGGATTTTTTTTTTTTTTCCTCTTTATTTCTATATGTATATATATTTTTTCTCCTTTTACTCCTAACCCAGATAATGTGTGATTGAGCTTGGTAAACGTAGTAGTCTTTGCTGCTGCAGAGGGGCAGTCTGCAAATTAAACACTGCCACAATCTGAAAGGTCCAGGTGGTCTGCTCGTGCTTCCTAATGCAATCCAGCACAACAGCTTTAATAAACAGCTCTATTTAGTTCTCCCTCCCTGTATCCAGGGAAGGGAACTGGTCTGGGGCTGCTGTGATGAAATGCCAGAAGAATATCTCTCAAAGGCCTCACAAGCTGATTTTTAGAGCTTTTCCATTTTGTCGTCTTTGTCTTCCAAATGGGTCAGTGAGTCCTTCTCTTTCTGTTTTGTGATTTCTGATAAGTCTGTAGTTTTTATGTGTGTGTTTAACTGTGCTGTTTTGAGCTTAGCCGGAAGAGAGGGGAATCATTGTCTTTTCGTTTGCTTCAAATAATAACCTGGAGTGGGGACAGAAATTAAATTATTTTCTCCTGTTTACACGGAGGGCTGTTTCCCTATGAATGCAGCCAGAGTCGGAAGAGGGTGTCTGTTTTCTTTTTTCTAACAAAATCTTAAGTGCTCAACACTTTCTCATTAGCCACTGCTTTGTAAATCGGTCTCTGGCAAAGGGGATTTTTCAAACTCTCAAAAGTTTGTGGGTTTTTTTTTTTTTTTTTTTTTTTTTTGCATATGTTTCCAGTGTAGTGAACGCATGCTGCTGAAGTGATGACATAGTGTTTGTTTCCTATACATTGATATAATGGTGGAAAAATACGCATCCTGTGCACTGTTTTCAACTAAATTATGGCAAAGCACAGAAGTCCCTCAAAGCACATGGTTTATTAATACCATCGTACACAGTAATGCATTTCTAGGCGGAAAATGTCAAATATGTAATACCATGTTTACCACAGACTTCTATTGCTTTAAATATTTTAAAAATAGAAAATACATTTTTTATTAAAAACCCCCCAAACATTAACAGCTTTCTATTAGGCTGCCTTGTACCTAAAAAGTGGGGCATGTTAGCTAGTATTACACTGCATGAAAATATGTATTTTAGAACAGGTTAATTACCTTTTTGTGTAAACTTGTTCAGTCTTAAAGAAAAATATTTAATGATTCTACAGCAAGTACAATAGCAAGGTTTTGTGCAAGTGTAGGTGACAGAAAATGTACCCTGAAACCCTGATAAATCTCAAAGCTTGTAATATCCCTTTAATGTAACTTTCTCTTCGGCATGTAAGAAAAAGTGTGAGTTAGCTATTTTGTATTTAAAGCCTGCTAGCTCTAGGAGAGTGGTTTTGAGGCTGAAAGGGTGTGAGCATGTTGGTTTTGTTTTGTTTTTTTTTTTTTCCGTGTGCAACATTTCATATTTCATCAATTAAAAAAAGTTCAGTGAATGCCTGGAAGAATGCTTATCAATGTGTACTGTATTACTGTATTTCATTTCCTAAAAATCTGATAACAAGAGCATACACTTAAAATACCTAAACGTATTCTCTTTTTAGGTTAGCAACTTTTTTATAAACGTCAGAATTTATCTACGTTATTATTGTGCAACTTAATGTGATAGGTGTTTCAAATGTATTTTTTTTTAGATCTCTACACGAGCACATTTGCATGTTCTGTGTGTAATTAGATACATCCAAAAGAGTTCATAGAAACACATAATTTTCAAGTATGTTATTGATTACTTGTCCAGTGTTTGGTCAGTATTAGCTGATTTGTGAAGATTAAACAAATATTTAATGATTTTTTTTTTTTTTTGACAAAATAATTTGTATTCTGTACTTATAGAATCAAAGCATTATGTAAAACTTGGGAACAACAGAGTAATAGCATAGTTACCATTCATTACTGAAACTAGAAATACACTTTCTTAATGTGCTCTGATAGTCAACTGATAATAGAAAATGACTATCAAAAAATAAACCTCAAGCCATAAAATCTCTATACTGTAAGTCTTTGTTTAATACTGATAAATAATAAAGGTCTGTGCATTTAGGATGTGTATATTGCTAGAAGATATGTTCATTTCCTGACATTATTGTTTTAGACAAAAGTTAAGAGTCCTTGTTAACTTTCAAACCTCAGAAATCAAAAACTTTAAATAAATGCTTATCATTTGCTCTTCTTATTTCAGAATCATATTTTTTTTCTCCAGATTTTAGCGAGAACTAGATTTTGTTTTGGCTAATCTTGCAGATGCAGCTTTAAATTCCATCTCATTTGCTTCTAATGGAGTGTAAGCCTGCCTAATTAAAAATCCAAACTATACATGTGTATCTATGCTCCAGTAGACATCAGAAACACTAGCAGTTATTTGTAGCTCAAACGCTCGTCTGTGTATGACACAGAAAGTAATTGCAGGAGCATGCTGATTTAAGGGCATCCTCATCATGGATTACGTGTTCATCATTAAATGCACTTTCCACTGTTGTTTTTTTTTTTTTTTTATCCACGATTTCATCCGTCTCCAAGCACCCATGCCTGCAGTGGCTCCCACTGGTGTTGGCAATGGCTGGCACAGTGCTGCAGCCCTCTACTACCTGGCACCTGGCTCCAAAGTGCAGAACTGTGCCTGTACCTTCCCTCTGGACTTTTCCTCCCCCTAGCAAGCAATTAAACAGCCAAGTACTCTGAAGAGCAACCTCCTTGCCTAGTGTGTCAAGATCTAGAAGCCCATTGCTCATTGTGATTTTGATTCATAACTGGAGTGCTTGGAATAAAACCCCGATCCCTGTCTGCAATAGTCTGTAGCATCCTTCCTTGCATGCTGAACAATAATACCCATCATTTCTGTAAATGTCTTTTGTTTTTATGGAAGCAATTAGTTGGATTTTGTGTCACATTCTATATATATATCCTGAGCCCATCTAAATCAAAAGGTAATTAAATGTATCATCTAATTATTCCAACCACGCTGTATTTTTTCTTCCTCGTATATTTTCTAAAAATCTGTGCTGCACTCTTTTCTTCTATCCTTTTTTTTTTTTCTTTCTTTCTTTTTTTTTTTTTTCAGACCTGAGCTTGTGAGTGACAGGTTAGTTCATCAGCATTACAGCCCTCCTGTTTTTGTCTCATCTCATGCAGACAGGTCACCGTGTCCAATCACCCTTCTGGCTCTGCTGGCCCCAGGGGACCCAAGGCCAGCCTGCCATCTTGATCCACCGGCCTGAGGGCCTGGGCTGGCTGCACATTTCTGTGTTCACTGGTTCTTGCAAATGTAGTGTTTTTAAAAAAAAAAAAAAGAGAGAGAGAGAAGAGAGGGTTAAATAAGATCTCTCTGTAAATTATGTAGCACTCTTCAAATAAGCAGGCACTTGCAATTATTGTTACGGTGCTTGACTTCTCCTCCTACACACTATCGAATACACGCTATCCAAGTTTATCAAATATTTTTAAATGGACAATGCTCTGTTTTATCTCGTATTAACAGCTATTTATGCAGTGCTAAGCACATGCTCTTTACTCAGACAGAGCTCAGCTCCAAGGCCCACTTTTGGTGAGTAATGTGTTGCTACAATTAAGGTTGGCCTTCCTACTCTGCTTTAGATCCTTGGGCTTGGGGTTTTTTTAGTTTTTTTTTACCCCCCATGATTAATGATGAAGTTTCATCTGTTGTCCGTATTGCTTTGTAACTCAGATCACAGCATATCCAGGAGCTTAATTTCCAGCAGAGCCAGATGAGAATCAACTCTACAGCGTTAGTTTGTCTTGAGCCATCTTCAAGTCATTCCTCTTGCAGTAACAGAGAAGATCCTTCTCCCCTGGAAGATTCCCATCTCTAATCTACAGGAGCATGTATAACTTAGACAAGCAGAAAAGAACCACCTTACATGTAATTTTAGGACCCACTTTATAATTCAGGAAGGATATAAGCCTTTTTGTCCACAGTTTGGGACAAATCCTGTAACATGATTACTTGCATAAGTAAGGTCAGAGGAGGTGTCCCCTCGGTGCCCAGCATGGACATGCCTGTCCTTTACAGACACCAGCAGCTGCTTTCTGCACCTCGAGAAAGTAAGAGAGAGGCTTATGGACAGGTACATGCTGACTGCTGTTTCCAGTAGCAGAGAGACAGTGTAAACAATACGAATTGTGTTTGAAAAACTTCAAAAACATCTATTTTTTTTTTTTTAATATTTATGAACAAGCTGGTACTCTGATAATGAAGCATTCCATCTCCGCAGAAACGTACTGCTTTATACACTCTCCAGCATACTGTGTCCTTAAGAATTATTATTGTAAGGATGTGCAGGAATGCAGTGGTAATATTTTACAGTATAAATATTTGTTATAGAGGAGTTTGGATCTCGTTAACTTAATATATGTAAATTCTTTGGTCCTAGGCCTGGATTCCAGCAAAAGAATGCATTTCTCTGTTGACTTTTCTTTTTGCAGCAGAAAAGATGGATTTTTATCATTTTCATTCATGCTTAAAAAGGCTTTCCTTGTTTTCACACTGTAATCAGGTTTTAATTTAAATCAGCCCTCTAAAAACATCTTTAGTCATTTTCCCTTATTGAATTTCTTCACTTTTTTCCATTCTGTGCTTCTCTGCTGCCTCGTGTGTTAGTTCGTGGGTCAGGCCAATTAAGAGGTCAAATCTTTAAAAAGCTGTGGTTTATGCTCTGTGTATATTCACTATTATTCTAATTGTAAGAGGAAAATAATGTATGCCAGATGACCTTTAAATTGCTGGGCAAAGCAACACTCGTCCAGTGATGTAGATTTTTATCTTTTGGCAATGCATTTACATTCAAGAACCTCTGCTGTGTTTCCTAGATTGTAGACTGATAATCTAAATACCAGTCTGGGCCACTTTTGTATGTAAGGTACAGAGAAGTGACTGTGCTGAGCCTCTTATCTTCCACTGACCTGTAGCTGTAACAAGACTTTTATTTTTCTTCTCTGATCTGAACTGCAGCTCAAATGGGGGAAAATAAAAGGACAGTTGAAGACAAATTGTATACAGCACTTTCAGCATTAGATGAGAAGATGGCAAAACAGTCTTGTTCCTGTGATTTACATCTCTCAGTGCCATTTTCTTGCAATGCTTCTTACCCTAAAGTTGAAGAATGGCACGAAGACCAGTGCACTCTGAGTATAGACTTGAAATTATATCTTATTAACGGGGCTTAAGCTTGCACTTAAAAGTTGCTCTCTTAAGTGCACACAAGCTTTGGCATCGTTAGGTACATCAGCAATGTCTGCTGCCACAAGGTGCACAGCACAGCACAGAGCTCAGTGGGACTCCTCACAGAAATAACACTTCCCAGGATCTGGTCCAGCTTGCCTATTGAGTAACTGTCATTGCTAATAAATATAACAAAGCCTGGTTTAAATGCCAGCTAAATAAATGCAATGCAAACTCTTTTGTAATTAGAACTGACGATTAGGATTAAAGATAGTAATTCAAGGCCCTTGAACGTTTTTACTTTTCAGGGATGTCGGGGCTACAGGTAAATGGACTATAGCTTCGGGGTTTTTGTTTTATCGCTGGCTTTGAAACCTCTGTGATATGTAGGACTGTTTCTTCAAAAGAGAAAGATTAGCTGTTGATATTTGCTACTGATTCTCTGTTGACTGGTAGTGCTGTTCCACAGGAGAGCTTTGTCTAACTGTTAGATCAAAAGAAAATTTTGAAGATCAAGAGAATGTTCTAAATTCCCAGCCACTTCTAAAAGTGGTAGTGGGAACAAGCTGAAAACAGAAGGTTTGGGTATCCCCAGAAAACTTTATTCTGAGCCAAACTTACATTTTCTGAAGCTTTTTAAAATAGATGTTATAGTTCCTAAAATAAAAAAGCCTACTACTATTATGAAGGAGTGCTACAGTTTGTACTTGCCACACTTTTTAACAGCAAAATTAGATCCAGAAAGTTCTCTTGCACAGTCTTCCTTTTACCCACGTGTGTTAACAGCCATTGGGATCATTAACACTTGAGCATATCCTAAAAGCTGAGGAAGGATGTTTTCCAGGATACCCTGAGCCTTGATCATACTCTCAGGTGTGGCTGCACAGCTGTCCTGTGCCCTTTGCTCATACCCTTGAAGATTTACAGGACACTCACACTTGTTCTGATCAGAACAGGTGCTTCTGGTTTACATGCACCACATTACTGTTAAAGAAAAACCAACAAAACAAAGCAAAAATTTGATCAGCATTGCTGCAAAATCTTACTTGCAAGAGTAGTTTTTGATCCTGTAATATTTCCAGTCAGTGTAACCTAAACTACAGGCTAAATGTAACCTATTCCCATTGCTAACTTTTTGCAGAATGGGACCCTGAACCTATGTGCACTGCAAAGAGGAAAAAAAATGTTAGAATGGAACTTTGTGTTACCTACAGGAATTGATTCCATCAAGTAATTTTTACTTTACACATTTCTAGCGTTTCCAAAGCTCTCGGTCTCCATACATGTTTAGAAGATGCAATCCGGTGGTGTAACTGTGCATCCAAAAATGAAACATTGCAGGGGCAACAGTAAAAGACAGAAGTGTTTTTAGTCACCCCCTGCTATGGAAACAAGAATTTCGAGCAACAGGAAATAGTGAAAGTCATGTTAAACATATTGCAGAACAGCTGGTATTAGGCTGTAGGAGACAATGCCACATCACAGTGTTGTCCTTTATGCTAAGCTGTTAACATCTCGGGCTACTTTTCCGCTTACTGAGCCAACTTGTAAAACTCTAACATAGGTTTTGCTTGAGTTTCATATTTCCTGTGCAGTAGGGAGGGATATTATGGAGTAAAAAGCCTGATTTTTAGAAGGCGGTGTCTTTATCCCATTTATATATTTGTTTTTTAAAAAATAAATAAATTAGAACACTTTCTATCCTGATCTCAAGCTTATGACTTAAAATCACATTGTTTCCCATCAACAGCAAATAGCATAGGCTTCTATGTCTTCATATTATAACAGAAACAGATATTATAACAGAAACATAACAGAAACAGAAATATTATAACTAAAAGCTGTGATTTTTTTTTTTTTAATAAAAAACAAAGAGATGTGCTCCATCTTTACTGAAAGATCTTTACTCCAGCTTTAAAAATAAAAAAGGGTTAAACATGCAAATAGCTCTGGCAGTGCTTAAGGCAGACCCTTCTGCCATACTGTTGGTAATGGCACGAGGTGCTGCCAAGCACTGAATGCTTCCAGAATCTTGGACTTCACACCATTTTTGCACTTTGCTCCAGCCAGGCCTGAATGTTTTCAGTGTCCCTTGAAGGAAGGATTAGGCACTGAAGTTCCCAAGGGAAAATTCTTTGTTTGGTATTTTTTCCAGCTCAGACACTGTTAATGAAGGAAAAATTGAAAAGCATCCTGTGAAAATTGTTAAGTTTCAAGTGAACAAAAATAATCTTGAATAAAAGAGAATTATGCTGCTGTAGGAAACAAACAGCTATTGCAGGAAGTCTGGCCATGAGTCTTACCTTCCCTTCTCTGTGTCCATACCTTTCTGTGTACAAAACGTGCTTCACATTCTTTAAGTGGATTATACAAAGCAGAAATAACATCTGCAAACAAGAAACTGTCAGTCTTTTGGAGGAAATGTTGAAGTTGTAGGAAATGCAAAAGTGGTTTATGATGTGGAAGAATAAAGTGGAAGACATCAAACTCATATCATTCCAAGGCAAACTGTGGTCTTGGAGTTGGAAAAATGTTGTTCATTAAGAGCAAAAAAACCAAAACAGCTCCTTAAAAACTGGATGTTCCAGCTTGGTTCTTACATCCTTTGTGTTGCAGTACTGAATTCAGAACAGAGGAAGCCTAGTCTTGCAGCCAGATCTGACAAATGGCAGAAGTGATGGCTTGTGTGTTCTAATGCCCATGGTCAGAAAGAAAGAAAGATAAGATTTTTCCCAAAGTTTGGGTGCAGCATTTACCACCTGCTCCTGCTTCTCACAAAAACAAAACAAAACAAAACAAAAAAGAAAACAAAAGCCTGTAAGAGCAAAGCCTGATAGAGGAATAACTGGAGTGCCGTAAAGCAGCACATGAGGGTTTTTAATGGCTCTGAACACAGCTATATTTGTGTTTGTATTAGCGATACTGCTTATTTGAAGGGTCACAATGAAATCATTTAAGCATATTCTTGAGTGCACACCCACAGAATCAACAGGAAAGCTCACATATTCTGTTTTAGGCAATGGGATGCTGAAGACTTGGATCTCACCTGACCACAGTGGAATTTAGACACGTATCACCAAAAAAATAGGCTGGTTCTCCAGTTCCATTCAGTTAACCCCAGAGAGCAAGAGTCTGTGTGTGAGGCTGTGTGGGTAGGTGAAAACCTGGAGGCTGCATCTGAGATCTCTAGGCTTTAAGCAATGGACTCATTGGCCTGTGTTCTGAAAGCAACACCTGGGTTTTGAATAGCCAGTCAAAAGAGGGGCTGGAGTTTGCGGTTTCTTCCCCTTATGTGTAATGGCTTCAGTTTATTTTTAAATTCCTGCAGTATTCTTAGCAAAAGGGGAAATTGAAGGTTGCCCCCTAACTAGGGAATTAGGGTGATGAATTTAACCCAAGAGGACTGTGGATATTCAGCAAGCCTTTGTTCTGTTCTACTCATGTCCTTATGCCAGGCCCATCACCGTAGTTATTAGATCTCAAAGATTACATTCTTTGATCTAGTGATTTCTAAATCCTTAAACCACAGTTTATTTATTTAAAAGGTTATATCCGACATTGGATTGGATTGTAAAGTACCCTTTGACTCTTTCATGAAGGACACAGTAGAAACACATGCTGCTGAAGGAGTATTTCCTTCTGACCACAAAGCACCACAGCATTTTATTGAACTAAGAACTGCACAGAGATCTGTGCTTTTAATCTGACCAGTGTGTTGGATTTTTTTTTTTAACCTTATTGTTACCACGATGTCATTCCTTTCTGTTACAACAGGCGTTTATTAGGGTATGTAGGTGAATCTTAGCTACTACTATTAAAAAACAAAAGAAAACAAAACAAAAAAACAAACAACAAAGCAACAACTGCAAAATAACCGCACATTTTCCTAAGGAAATAAAAGCACACTAAACCTCAAACAGATGTTAAAAGTGAGTAAGTTCAAGATGTGTTCTTGGGGTCTGTTTTTGATCTGATGTTTATCAGTGTGAATCACAAGTAGCTGTGGAGCTAAATAGAGTTACATTCGGGTAAACATGATCAACAGCAGCTAAGAAGCTTGTTCCATCAGATTCAGAAGCCCTCACATGAGCAAATTTCCCAGTGTCTTCTACAGCGCTTGATTAATTAGGAACTGTATGATGAGAGTTCCAAGCAAACCAGCAAGAAAGCACGGAAAGCAAAAGAAAGGACTTTGAAATGGGGCCCGGTGTGCTCTGTGCCCTGACTGATATTAATTATACTGGATTCAAACTGGTCTCTTTTTTTTCCAATCAGTCCTGCAAGGCAAACTGTAAGAATTCTCATGTAATTTCCCTTAATTCTAAAGTAACCAAGACTGGAATTGGCACTTGAAAAGAAAAATCTTATTTAAAATAGCAATTATTGTTTCATTCTTTAATGCTTGTGTTTGGTTATTTTTCTTTTTTGGGAAGCTTAGCCCCTGGAGATAGCCTGATTCTACTTTATACTGAAACCTCTTTATACCATCTGGCAGCACATAACAGCTGTAAAGTGGGTGTAAAAGTCATTTATTTATGTGTACTTCAAAGTTTTTTATATTTCCAGAATGGTAGAAAAACACCATAGTGTAAATGGGAATTAGGCCCAAATAGATGGAATGGAATTACCAGCTTGCAGATGGAAATGGCAAAGGGATAGGCAGAAATCAGGAAGAGAAGGACTAAGCCTTATTTAGCCACACATAGGTGCTCATTAACATCCACTCTGATCAGATGAACTGAAAAAAAAAAAAGAAAAAAAAGAAAAGTTGAAAGTGTCAGATTCTGTCTTACCTACCATCACCTGCACCTTTGCTGGTAGTAAGTAAAACATGGAAGAGGGGGGGGAAGTGAATACCAGTCAGACTACTGTAGTCAGTGCCTGATTAGACAAACAAACCAAAATAAAGACTGCTTTCTCAATCAATCAAGTTAATTACAGTTTTCAGATGAGTATACTTCTGAGCTACCATTGAACAGAACAAAAGGTTTAATCTATGACTCTCATTCTCTCTCTTTTTCTTTCTTTCTTTCTTTCTTTCTTTCTTTCTTTCTTTCTTTCTTTCTTTCTTTCTTTCCTTCTTTCCTTCTTTCCTTCTTTCCTTCTTTCCTTCTTTCCTTCTTTCCTTCTTTCCTTCCTTCTTTCTTTCTTTCCTTCTTTCCTTCTTTCTTTCTTTCTTTCTTTCTTTCTTTCTTTCTTTCTTTCTTTCTTTCTTTCTTTCTTTCTTTCTTTCTTTCCTTCCTTCTTTCTTTCTTTCCTTTCTTTCTTTCCTTCTTTCTTTCTTTCTTTCCTTCCTTCCTTCTTTCTTTCTTTCTTTCTTTCTTTCTTTCTTTCTTTCTTTCTTTCTTTCTTTCTTTCTTTCTTTCTTTCTTTCTTTTTTTAAGCCCATGGTCTTCAGTGTAGTTTGCTGCAACACTTGACAAAGATCTATGTTTCCAGAGTGTTATTCTGTTAGTACGCCTGGATTAGTGAAAAAGAAAACAAATGAAATTCGTAGGAATTAATGTCAGTTAAATTCCCTCTTTCTATACCTTATGTTATACTTGTCAGATGAACGCTTCAACTCCCAGTCAAAGGGTGGAAAAAAAAACAGCAAACAAAGAGAGAAGTGAAACACAGAATGACAGTGACATTAACAGGAAACATCTTAAAATTTAGGCAGACTAGGGAAAAAAAAAATATTTAAATAGCAATGTTTGGGTAGACCTAGGAGATTACTGAGAAATTTGCAGAAGATTCCTACTCCTTTTTTTTTCATAACCCCTTCTAAATAGGTACACAGGAGGCTTAAGGGATTCCGTGAAGACATTTTTCTTTTTGCTTCCCCATTTTGTGGGAGCACAAGGGAAAAATATTGGCAGGGCTTGTAGCACCTTCTATAATTAAAGTGGCTTAGTATTTTCTATCAGAAGACCTTTTCTGCTGCTGCTGTTAGCTTACCTCATTTTATATACTTTTGAGACAATTTCAGCCCAAGTACTTCAGCTGTTTATGCAGAGGCTAGGGAAATATGGCATAGTTTTGTCCATTTTAAAGATGTGCCATATTTAAGAGAGAAAATGTTAATTTGATAAGGAGTAATAACATCGTATCTGATATATCTTTTCAAGTATCCTGAGACAACCCACTTATGTTTTATTATCTTCCAAGCCTTTGAAAAATGTAGTTGGCACGTGTTCTCTTGGCAACTCCAAACAGCCACATCCACTGAAGAATCACAGAAAAAAAAAAAGGTGTGAAAGTAACCATAAAGTCATGGGCACATAGACAGGACCAGCGTAGCTGAGTCACATCTGACAAGTATTTGTCTAAGTACTTCTCGAAATTCCAGCAGTACTCCTTCCACAATATCTTTATCCTGTTTATTCTGTCTTTAAGTATCTATTTTAACTTGTTAGAGAGTTTTCCTTACAGCAAAATGAATCTTCCTTGCTTGAAGTTAAGCCCATTTCTTTTTCCTCCTTATGAATATCATACTATTTAAGCCTTTCTGAATATTGTATCTGATATGTAATGGGTTTTGGCTTCAGAAAGAAAAGAAAAAAAAATATTCCAGACTAAATTTCAGAAAACTTATTTGATTTTAAAGTTCTCTGGGGAGATTTGCATAATTTTTTAAAGAGAATAGGAATTTTAAAACACCAAGCTGGAAGAAACATAAGGACTTTTTTGCTCTCTCTTTCATATGGACAAGAGGTTTAAAGGTTTCAACAAAGCTGAATTTCAATGTCAGTGAAGAATTTCATGGAGATCTTGCCATTAGGATTTCCAAAAGGCAAAACCTATCAACCTCACCAGTAGTTTTACTAGAGCAGTGACTGACGTAGCAATTTTTGATATAAATAGACACTGATATTTGTACAAGGTAGGCATATGAAGCCCCTATGATTTGTCATACTCTTAATTCTCCACGGCCTCAATTAGTTATTTACAGCGTTGTAAAATGGAAGCATTGCAGAGCCAAGTACTTTTCCACTTCAAGTGCCTAATACAGTTACTTTACTGCAAAGTAAAAGCTTTGGGTTACTAAAGAGAAACAACATTGGATTATCATTTGAACAGATATAATTGCTACTTTCAGCAGCTTGAAGCCACTTTAATTCCTATACTACACTGATTTTATCTCTGATAGGAGGAGGTAATTTTCTGAGACTTATTTAGCTTTTCTTTGGCATTATTTACAATTGCAACCATAATCTAATGTATGATTTAGTAAGAGCATACCATCATACCGAAGGAAAAAGGGGAATGGGTGGCCACTACAAATCACTTATGAGTGCCAAAGTGATGCACAAAGGGAAAGAAGTAATTGTCAATGAAAAAAAAAAAAAGAAGAAGAAGAAAAAAGAGATGTAGAGGAGAAGGCGGCAGATAGAGAAAAATGTGCTTTGCTAAGACTGAAATTCTCAGTTATTTTTGAAGAGCTTTATTACAGTTTTATATAGTGAACTACTTGTCATAGGACTTAAATGTTGAAAAATTAGGACTGATGGCAATAGAAACATCTCCATATTGCGTTCTTTCTCTTCATCCGTTCAGAATACAAGCTCATGGACCTGTCCTAACATGGATCAGCAAAGCACATGTGTGATAGCTGTGCAGTAAACAGAGGTCTGAGCTGTGATCACTTAGATGCAGGTATACAAACAGGGCTTGAGCTCCATCATCTTCCTGTTCTTTTTCAATATTAAAAACAAACAAACAAAAAACCCTTTTAGCTGCTATCAGCTTGGATATTAATTGTTTAAGTTCCACGCTTGTGCCTGAATTGAAGGCAAACTGATATTAGAGCTGCGCAGTAGCAAACTGACACCTATGATATTTCAGATAAAGCCTGAAAAATTGAGAACATGCCTATAAAGCAATCCTCACAACAGACTCCTGAAGTTTTTCTGTTAGCAGAGGCATTGTTGCACATGGTTGTCTTCTCCTGATGGAATTTAATGATCCTTTTGAAATTGCTCTTGTAAAATATACTGTTGTTCTGGTCAATATCCTTCTGCTTTGGATAAGCTTCTACTTAGTAAATGCTACCTAGAATATATACTGTTTCTGCAGCCATATTGCACATGACACTGAGTAAGGCTAGGAAGATAAATTATATATTTTAGAACCCTCTGTTCATGTTCTCATGCAGCAAAGGTCTCCCCTGCAGGCAGCAGAGGAAGAAAAACAAGAACACAACATGATGTGATTGATGAAATTTAGCCAAAATAATACAAGATTTTTTGTTTTCACAAATGATCATGAGGTAAATTGTTAAGAATGGGTTCCATATGCAAACTCATTTTGGTATCGGGGCATGTCTTTGTAGTTCTAAATCTCCTTATGCTCTCGTCCCAGGTCTGTACCCCTGAGCTCAGGAAGTGCTACTGCTGGCATTTAGAGATAGCAAATACTAGTTGTGGAGACTCAACATTTGATTCTTTAGCTCAAAGGTGGAGAACGTGGGACATGTAGTTGCAGTAGTATCATGTAACAGAGTGGGTAATGAGCCACAAAAATATATGGCAAAATTTCCAGTGCATGTCTTTTTTGGTTTTTTTTCCTAACAATTCCACTTTTTCAAGCCTGTGCAGTGATGTCTCCTTACTTCTTATGCTGTAAAATGTTAGGCTTGGGGTTTTGTCTGTAACATTTACCCTACAATTTCTTGATCATGAGCAAGTTTATTCATATTTATAATCTTTATGAATGTGTATACAAAAAGTAAGAGATGAACTGCACCTAACAACAACCATAGGTGCTAAGAATACTAGGCAGCTGATTGCACATGATATCACAACTGCTATAACTTGTGAGCAAGGAAAGTGAGCAAGGAAAACCACAATAGAACAAGACGAGCCAGTGTTTACACTGAATGAGAACACCTCCATTTTTGTGACTGAAAGTTGCCTAAGAGACCACCAAACAGAATGTGTGTGACCTCCAACTCAAATTCAGTCGGAAAAAAGAAAACTGATAAAGGAAGAAAATAAGTGGAAACGGAGTTCCTGGAAAAGGGATGAACATTTCAGGAAATAGTATGACTATGTATCAGGCTTTGTGGAAATCTAGTGAATATGTAACACTTTTGGAAATGTAATAATTCCACGAGGACGTTTGTTTACATCAGCTGAGATGGAAATTGAGAAGCACCTTTACTCAGCAAGGGATTCCTCCCTGAGCAACAAGGAGCAAGGCAGGCCCAAGGCTGGCTGAGCCCAGGCCATCATGCAGGGTGGCTGTGAGGAGGAAGGTAAGAGGCCATGCTGAGATGCTGGCTCACAGGCAGGCTTGGGAAAGAGTTGCAGCATTGCAGGAAGAAGGACTAATGGCCCATGTGGGGAGATGTGCTCCAAGTGAGGCTGGTCAGGACAATTGAGACCTGCTGTTTCCCTCGAGGACTGGTAGAGGAAGCCCTAAGCAGCTGGCTGTGAGACCAGCTTGCAGCCTGCTCTGAAATGGAGAAGCTGAGTGTTTGCTGAACGATACACATCCTCTGAGCTTTTTAAAAACAAAAACTTGATTTGAGTCTGGATTTAAGAACTTCTTTTTTTAAAAAAATTTTCCACGGGATGATGGAGAGCAGCATGAGGGGGCAGAGGTGGGTGAATGTCCTCTCTGCACGATTGCCCTCAGTAGGGAGTTGATTCCACGATGGCAGGGCATGGTGCCCTTTTCCCCACTCTGCCTCTGTCTTGGTGCTGCTTGGAGGCTGTTATGGATAGTCAAGCTCTGTGCTGTGGCACAACTAAGATGGTACTGAGGCTGCTGTGAGCTATTGGAACCTACAGGCAAAGCAAACACAGTTTGGTTTTAATGCTGTACCTTGAGGGTGCCCTGAGCTTCTGCTGCTTCTGGCATTTCCAGGCTCAGGGAAGTACAAACACAGCTGCAGGGACAGGCACAGTTTTTGAAATGCTAATACTGTTGGATTGTGGAGTATCTAGTACACATGAAATAACTAGTAAATGTATTAAGGCCCTGCGTTAAGGCCTAGGTCTCAACATGGTATGGGAATAGACTCAGGTTGCTTCAGGAATCCCTTTATCTATACTGTCCTAGGATCTGTCAGGAAGCTATAAATTAAAATAAGGAACGAAGGAGAAATGTATTTAGGCACGATTTCAAAAACTTTGCAGTTATATTGTGACGTGTTGTACTCAGCTTTGTGCTAACAGCATTGGAGAATCAATGAACCCTTTCACTGATCCGACATATAAGGTAAATTGATTGGAATTCTTCGCAATGATAGAGGATTAAGCATGATTACAGCATTGCTGAGTTTTGGCTTTGCAGGCAAATTTCTCTATACTAGTTGCATGGAGAATGCTTGAAGAAATGTGATAGTTACATGCATCTCTGTTACACTGAGGGGCAAGCTAATTCCCTGTGGAGTGCAGACAATCTATGGCCAGCTGCAGACTCCTGTGAACTGTCTTTGGGTCAGGAAATATTTAGGCAACCATTGTTAAAAGATTGTAATTTTGTTCAGAATGGCTTCCTAAAACAGAGTTGTGAAATACAGATCAGCACGCAGTACGAGTTTTAGAAAAGTGTTTGGTTCATTTTCCTATGTTTCGGTACTGTCTCACTTTCAATGGATTATTGTTTAAGGGTTAAGAAAACAGTTCAAAACTGGATTTTTTTTGATAGGTGGCGATCTTTTCTTCAAAGGGGAAAGATGTTCCACAGATGAAAAAGTAGAACATTAGTAGAGAGCTTTGAAAATCCCCTTTTAAAGAAGGAACAAAGAAATAATTATTCTACCACCGCATACAAAGGTATGGGTTTAATCTTTTTTTAAAATTTAATATACACATATACAGGGCTCTTTTTCCCAGCACCTTGATGAGGGTTTTGACATTTAAACAGCAAAAATGAGAAAACCAAAGTGTAGAGATGCATTCCCTTACTTCAACTCTCTTACTATCCTTTACAAAATTCATACTAGCCATTCATACCAGCCTGAACAGAATCCCAGTCAAGGTAAAAACTGAATGATTTTGAGAATCCAGGATCTGCCATGTCAAGCATTTTGCTTTATAATATTGGTAACAAGCCTTCTCAACAGAAAGTATGTTGGACTTACTACAGTTAGCATTCAATATGACTGCTTTTTTTGTTCTCTGCTTATACAGGGCTTCTACATGAAAGGCTTTTGTTCTTGAATAATGTCATGTGAGCGTATCTGCATTTGTCTTAAAGAATATCTCTTTACTATACTTGTATATTTAAAAGAGTTTCAGAAATGCAATGTTTTCTGGCTTCTAAGCCCTTCATTTACCTGTAAGATGAAATAGAAAATACCTGTTGAGCCTAGTGATGTTACACAGATTGCAAGTAGAGGTTCAAGGAAAAAGTAAACCAATTCCAGTTTAGAGTTTGGCCAGGGTATTCACTGCTAGAGGACAGAATGGAAAAAAAAAATAGTAGTTCTGCAGCTGCACAGATGCAGGCTGTTCTTTCTCCACGTTTCTCTTTTGAGTAATAGCTCACATATGTTAATATTTGTGCTTAGTAACACAAGGTAGTGTTTGGCCTCTGAAGCACCTGTGCTTCTTTTTTGTTTTTATTGCACACTCCTTCCAGTCTCAGAGACTGTTCTCCTTCAGGTGCTTTTCCCATTTTGCAGCTATGTAGTTGGGGTACAGAACCGCATCAGTGGATGGAGCTCAGGTGTATCAGGCTCACTTCACATATTTGCTTGTTCCAGGCAAAACCTGATAAAATAGCCCATTTCACTCTGTACCAAATGAGAAAAGAGCTAAATTATTAATTATTAATTAAAATAGGATGCAAATTTATTTGCACTGGTTTCTTAAGATAGAACCTTCTTCATTCTGTGCATTCTGTGTACGTGGATGTAGTTCTGACACTGTTGTTAAACATGCTGCTGTTGGTATTGCTAAACAGACCTTTATCATGAGCACAGGCAGATCAAGTGTAAATACTAATTAGAGACTAATCCAAAAATCTATTGAAGTTTGTGGTAAGATTCAGTGATCTTTGGATGTGTCCCAAGGTAAAGGATTAATCACTATTTTAGCAGGTTCTGCCTCTTCAGTTGAGAAATTATCTTGCTAACAAGGGACTATTCTGTTTACTTTGGTCCTCCCATGTTACAAAGCTTTCCTGTTTTTACCTTTCTAGGTCTAGTATTAAATGGGGAGGTTGGTGGGAGGTTTAGGTTGGGTATTAGGAGGAAGTTTTTCACCCAGAGGGTGGTGAGGCACTGGAACAGGTTGCCCAAGGAGGCTGTGGATGCCCCATCCCTGCAGGCATTCAAGGCCAGGCTGGATGTGGCTCTGGGCAGCCTGGGCTGCTGGTTGGCGACCTGCACATAGCAGGGGGTTGGAACTGGATGAGCACTGTGGTCCTTTCAACCCAGGCCATTCTATGATTCTGTGATTCTATGATTCTTGAAAACCTCTAGAAATGCTTTCATCAAATCACGAAGGTTGGAAAAGATAATCCAGCCTAACTGTTCACCTATCACCAGTATTTCTCCCTAAACCATGTACCTCAGTACAACATCTAAATGTTTCTTGAACACCTCCAGGGACAGTGAGTCCACCACTTCCCTGAGCAGCCTGTTTCAATGCCTAACCACTATTTCTAACATTAAATTTTTCCTGATCTCCATCCTGGACTTCCCATGGCACAACTTAAGGCTATCACCTCTAGTCCTCTCACTAACTACCTGGCCACAACCTCCTTTCAGGTGCTTGCAGAAAGTGATAAGGTCTCCCCTGAGCCTCCTCTTCTCCAGTCTAAACAATCCTACTTCCCTCAGTCACTCCTCATAAGACCTGTGCTCCAGACCTTTAACAGGCTTCATCTCAGCATTTTTTTCTTTCCCCTCAGAAGTTTGTAATTTTCATCACATAAAAAGATTGTTGCTACACAAATAAAAATTATCCCAATTTTAGGGATTAGTGTAGAGTTAATGTTACATGAAAGGATTAAAAATCCATTGCAAGCATCCTCTTAATGAGAGACTTAATACTTTCTATTTTCTATTTTTTTTTTTTAATTTGGAGACCAATATAAAACTGCAGCATATTTCTGGTAACTGGAGGGATACTGTACTTTTACTATTACATATTTTAATGGAAGAATAGCCTGGCAAACTTCCATCTACGTAATATAGGGTAACTTTAAAAGAGTTTTTAGCTTTCCAGATGTACTTATATGTTTTATGAATCTTGTAATTTTCAATCAGTAAGTTTCTTTTCTGCAGCCTATAATTATGGATAGACTCTTCTTAATATGTATCTGTATATCTTCTGAGGCGCAATTTATTGAATGGAATTCATCTGTTCTAACTTAGGCATCTTAAAAATTATACATCAAAGCATGAATCAGTCTAAAACTTTTCTATCTGTAGACTATATAGAAAAGCAAGGTCAGTAAGCTACACTGGAAAGTCTTCGTAACCTAAGTTAGGAGGAATGATAGCAGTTGTAGACAGAATACTTGTATAAAAAGCTGCTTTTGAAATTCTGGGTGGCAGGTTAATTCTTGCAAATGGATTTCCAAAGATTGTTATATTTTGACTTAACATTTTATTAATTATTATTATTTTATTATTATTATTATTGTAATAAGCAGTTGTAAGGGAACTGCTGAATCACGGCCTGAACCTCTGATTGACCACCTGAGGTGAGCAATGAGTCAGCCCTGGGAGCACAAGGGAAGGCAATTCACCTGTGCTGCTGGAAGGGATGGAGCTTGGCTCCACCTCTCACAGACCCCATTTAAGAGCTGACTACCAGTGGGGGAAGGAAGGATCTCTTTCTGGAGATACCTCCTTTTGGAGTTTTCCAGTGAGCCCAGGACAAGGGTAAGCCCTTTATCTATTCTTTTTGGTGTAATAATCTGCTTAGCCAAACTCTCTTGTAGATTTCTTAATTATAACACCTGTATATTCATTGATTATACAGCAGTGTTCCAAAGAGGAGGGTTTGAAGTATTCTAACTCTTCTTTTTCTAAGGAGAATGGGTGTTTCACAGCACAGTTTTATATTAAAATGAAGAAAAAGTATTATCACTGAAAATTATTCTCTTGTTTATAGAATTTTTCGTTGGGTTTGAAAGTTCTGCTATGTGAGAATATAGTTTTCCCTTCAGAAATGTTTTGAAAAATACTGTGAATTTAGTGTAATTAATATTTGAAGAACAAGTATGCATTATCTTACAATTATTACATGAGTTGAATAATGGAGGAGAGGAAGGCATCTTGTGAGAAATTCCCTCTGTTATACAGAGCTTTTTTTTTCTTTTTTTCACCTCAAGAGTTACTTCAGAGTAATGTGTAATCACTTCATTGTGGTTGCAGTGCTGGATAGTGTAAATAAGTTATTAGTGAATGGTGGCCTCTGGTTTATTTGACCAAGTCATCTGAACCTCCACCAACATTTTCTGAACTTTCCAAGTGCCCTGTGTTCAAATGTCTTGTGCCTTTGTAGAGCTGCTAACAGGACTTCCATGGAATGAGAATGACTACTTTTAGAAGTTCTGGTTGTGTGGTTCTTCACATCAAGAAGTTCCTTGCTATATATGCATACTATATATCTGGACTGGGCTTGGTTATTTTTTATCGATTTTATCAGGCTGCTCTAAAGAGTTTGCCTGTTCTTTCTTTAGGCAAAGTTGTATGAAATTAAAGGTGTTGCTTTTCTGATGCTGGGCTTGCTGTATTGTGTAATGACAAAGTAATAAGAAACACCGAATGTAAGAAAAGAGATAGAAATGAGCAGCCTTAAGTTATTTAATATGTAATAGTTTGCAAAATTTATCTACAGTAAAAAGCTTTAAACTCTCTATCTCTAGCTTCCCACATGTTTTCATAAACTGTCCAGGCAAGCATTTATCAGAGAAAAGATGTAGAAGTGCTAATATGCTCATAGGTAGCTGTGATCACTTGAAGGCAGCTTCTTTGCTCTGCTTTCACTGTCTTGTAGACAGAAGCTTCTCAAAGCTGTGGATTTCAGAGGGAACTAATTTTGTGCTCGTGCTGCCCCAGAAGAGTTGGGGATGAAAGACCTTAGGAGATCCTCCAGAAATGTCGTACCATCAGCATATGAAGCTGTACTCCTGTAAGTGGGAGCATGTCTCCAAACTGGGTCCTAAAGGAGCAGGTCGTGTCTCTGCCACATGCAGCAAGGTGCTTTGCCATCTTTCTCCTGCCTTCAGTCTTGCCAGGTGGCACCAGTGTGACATTGGTGTCTGCTGTCTCTCACCAGTATGCAATGGGAGTACTCAACAAGTGTCAAGAAGTGAGGGGCTTAAATCTCCTGTTTTGCCACACTGTTTCTGACTGTGTTTTGGTAGAAAACAGCTGGATTGTGACTGAAACCTTACGGCCTTGATTTTTGAAGTTGAAATTCTTTTCTTGCCAGCAGGGCCTCCCAGTCAAGGAGCTATCTGTATGCATTATTTTGAGAGGATGAGAGACCCCAGTCATGCCCATGCTTTAAGACTCTACATGAGACTGAGTCAAATTCCACACATTTTAAGTGTAGAACTATGTTCTGAGTCTGGTACTTAGCAGCATAGTAGTAAGTAAATGTGCACATGTTAATTGTCAGCTGACAATGTGGTTACGTGTTTTCTAGGTAGTTTTAAAAGTATAACCACTGTGTTTTGGTTCTTAGTGATATCAGAACTTCAGCTAGCCAATATGGTTCAGTTCAAGTTTCTCACCAATATGTCATAGGTTTAAGAGCCAGTCTGGAACATGATGCAGGTTGGAGGGCTTGTCCCTCATTGTCTGCTGGCTTGCGTTTTCCTCTGAGCTGAATTCTAGCTGTTTGGACTTGAAGCACTGCTCAGAGCCCATACTTTTAAGCACAGCACAATGATGCTGCAGTGGGGTTAATTTCCCTATCTCTAGGTACTGATGAGTATGCAGTGGGTCTAAGGAGGCCTATTGTGGTTGGGGTAACATACTGAGCTTGAGTCTACATAATGTACAGTAAATAGTGTGATTGTGCTGTAGGGCACTTAAATAACTATATAAAATTCATGTCGCTAAAAGGGAAAAAAGCTTATTTTTTCTCTGTTCTCCATTCCGTTTCCTGTCTTTTATCATTTTAAAATATAAATGTGGGTTGACTGAATCCCAGAAATATTCTGGCTGCTGCACATTATTAATATCCAAATATGCTTTTCTCTTGGGATTCTTCTGAATGCTCCACTGAAAAGAAGCAGTGGCCTAAACAGGGCTTTCTCCCCTTCTCCTTTCCCTTGAAGAATTGGTTCCTTTCACCCTTCTCATAATACTCCAGTAAGTTCAAGCTGAGCCACCTATCTCCACAAACTGGTCGTGGGATAAAGCAGGAGAATGGCATAGTAAGGGGCTTCCATTTTTCATCATGAAGTCTCTAACAAGGGCTGTTAGGGTTACAGTAACAATCTGGTACCTGAAAAACTGAAAAGAGCTGTACAACACAGCAGAAAGATTGACCTATGCGTTGGCTTATTAACCAGGACTGGTGTCTGAATTGTGTTTGCGTGATGCACCAGTGCAAAGGGAGGGATGTTGCTTGAGAGATGCTGGTCTCTACTGGATAGGCCACAGCAGAGATGCATGCGGATGGTACCAGCTGAGTTGACACGAAGTTATTAAAGGAGGATGCTGAAGTCTTATTTCACAGTGAGGTTCTTCTTAACATGCATGTTCATTATGCTGATTAATGAAAGAAAAGCTTTCTTTAGCACTGTCTCCATCCCACCCTGCCAAAGTAAAAGATCTTTGCAGGCAGGATCTCCTTTCATGTTGCATCTGTTTTGAGAATAATATTCCAAACTGCAGAGTGCTGTCTGTGGTCACACCATGCAGCCTTCTGATCATATCAACCCCTTCTCAAAGCGCAGGAATCAGAATGGTTCCCCATCTTTGTCTGCAGCAGAAAAGGCTCAGGGTGAGGCAGGAAGAGAGAACAGATCCTGTAAGGTAATTCTGTCGCTCACCTCATCTTCATAATCTTTCCTTAGCTTCCTCTGCCTTCTAACCCTGGTATTGATCGTGTCATAGGCTACAGCAGACCAAGGCAGGGGGCTGAAAACCTTTCCAAACAGCGGTTGCCAGTCTGCCTGTTGCAGCTTGAAGAAGAAAAGCATGCTGTGAAAACAATTGGTGCATTTGCTTTAGATCTAAGTGACTCCAACTAGGTCGATGCTTCATGCTGATGTGTTGAAAACATTTAAAAAATTTCTCAGAGTTTGATTTCAACTGAAACATTTCAGCATGTCTAGCTCTCTGAAGTTGTTATTTTTCACTAATCTAGCAGACAACTGTTTTTTTTCCACCCTAACAAATAGCAGTAGGGAAACTGGGCCTTTTGTCTAGATACATTTGTTTTGAATGAAGTTTTTTCCTACAGGAGGTGGAGGTTTTTGCTTGCTTGTTTGTTTTAAATAAACTGAGGCTCTTGTAAATTGACTTGAGAGGAGTAGTAGTTTATTTCATGAAAGGAAGAAGAGGTAATCACACTTCTACAGAGTGTGAATGGCTTTACTTAAACTGCTAGTGATACTTGCATTTGAATTTTCATTCAGAGGCAGACTAGATCATTCATAAATACACTAACAATATTTTATTTATATTTATTTACATCTCATGACTCTTCTTTGTAATATCTTTATATTCAGTATAGCTGGCCTGGTCTTGGATCGTGGAGCAAATGAAACATTGCAAAAGAAAACTATCCTCATTCAAATCGGTGTTTATTCAGCACAATTACTTTCTGAACTGTTTGAGAAAGACCACAAAAAGAACTTACTGTTTCTTTTACTGAAAGTGTGTGTACTGTGTGGTTGTTTATCTCTCTTTCTCTCTTTTTTAATTTTTACTTAATTTTTTTGCCCATGCTTTGCAGTCACTTGCATCTCTAGGAAGCTAGACAAGGCAAAACCCACAGGACTGCTGTTCTAGTCTTAACAGCTGGCTGTTTGGGGTTGTCCATGGGAGCAGTTCAGTAGGACCTCACCTCTGATTCTCCACTGCTGCTCCATGTCCTCCTTCCAAAAATAAGTGCTCATCAGTGCCTGTTGATCTCTTTGGGGTGCTTCTTTAATTATACAGCATATAAACATATATATTAAATATATGTATTGGACATTCTTTCCCCAGGGAAGTGAAGTCACCTATCTGTTGTTGCCATCTTTGCTGCTTGCTTCAAATAACACAAAGAACGTTCTTGCACTGTTCCAACAGGAAATAGAGAACAAATACTTGCCTTGAGGTATTTCATTGAGTTTCAGGATACCACCAGATAAAAATGTTCCAAAAAATAGATATTTTGTTGAAAGAAAATAATAATAATAATAACTTTAAAACCTGTATTTATCTGAGGAGAGGAATTTTCCTCCTCTCTCAACTAAGTCTTTGCAAATGCAGCGTATTGGATACGTGGCACTAATGGATTTCATGCTCCAGCATTTATTTCACCAAATATCATGCAGTGAATGATAGTTGTCACTTAAGCAGCTGCAGTTTGCATCTGTGTCAGTCTTAGACATTAGATCTAGATAAACTGGTGTAGGGGGTGTGGGTGAGAAATTTTGTAGCCTTGCTAGCATTATTTCATTCCTTCATTTAAAAATGAACTCCATGGGGATAAAAGTGTAGGTTATGATTAAAATGTATTATTAAGAGTCCTGTTTATAAAGAATATATATACTTAATTTATGTACTTGAGCTGATGGCTTAGTTAGGTACTTGATTCTTTTTTCCCTAGTGCAGTGGGTAGAGTTTAGAGAGAGAAAAACTGTAAGATTGTTGTAAGAATTTCATGCCTGACAGGAATTTATCTAGATCAAACTTTTCTGCCATGATCTTGTATGGCTGTAGAGCAGTGATGCAAACCTTTCCAAGGATTGGCTTTACTCATGGGAACTGTCCTATTAGATTCAATAGAACTTATATTATGTGAGGGAACGGAGGAGGATTGTTTTAGAACTATGATTTTAGGGGTCCAAATATTTATCTTCTAGAATTTGGAGTTCATGTTTTTAAGTTGCAGTGGTGCACATAGTGGTGTTTCACATGTGTGTGCTGGTCTTCACCCTACTTTTCTTGACGTATTTTTTAAGCCTAGGGTTTACACAGCATTTGCCATAATTGGAATCGACACTGGAGAGCTGCAGAAAGCAATTCATTTAATCCAAGTTTGTTGTGAAACTGAAAACAGGGTTCTGCCTGAATTGTCTGTACATTTCCTGGAAGGAAGTGGCTAGGCATTTTCAGGTGAAATGTGTTCAGAAGGACCTTAAAGAAAGGGTCTTGCTTTGATCCATCTTTTACAGAAGTCAATGAAAGAGACTCCATTGATTATAATGAACACAGGGAAGCTGCCCCATTCAGAACTACATGTAACTTCCACTTCTGGACAATTGCTTTTCCTCAATAGCAGTCCAAGGAGAGATTGATGTAAGCACACAAGAAAGAAGACAGTGGTAAGTAACCCCAAAAACAACTCAATGAGGAGGGAGTAGAGCATCATGACTGCCACGCTTTGTTACTGCTCGTGTGCTAAAGTGCTGGGTGCAATTAAGTTGGCTCTATATTGAATTAGAAGAAAAGAATAATGGGAGAACAGATTTGTTGGCTGTAGAGCTTATCATTCTGTGGTATTTTTAAATTTTTTCTTCAAATGCTTTTTGTGCACAGATGCTTTTACTGATATAAATAATGTCAATATGTCCAGGGGAAGAGAGACAGCCTGCATAAGGATATCCAACTACTACTTGTACCTCTACTCTGTTGCTCTCTTGAAATTGCTTTCTTTGCATGATGGTAATACAGTTTAAATTGCCTCAAATCTTTTATGTACCAAGGTCAGACTACTAATGCTGTGAATCCTATATCATCTTTCATATTATCTAGGTCAGTTGCAGATATTGTGAGTTTTAGTATCCTGGAGCAAATAAGCATTCTACCTGCAGTGATAGACACCAAGCCTCGTAAGACAACAAGAGTCTAGGCTAAAATGTGCACTGTTCTTGTGTGATTTGTAATCAAAAACTAAAATTGAAAACCAGTACTGACTAGTGATAAAGAGATTGCTCCTGTTGGGAATGTGGGATAAGAGAGCCATAAGGTGCTAGCAGAGTCCTCTTCTTGTCCCCACTTGCAGATGTTTGATAAAGCTCTGAGTAGGTATCTAACAACAAGCATCCAACAGCGAAATACACTCTTGAACATAAATCCACTTTTCCCCTGCACTGAGATGCACGCTGGGATCTTTAACTCTAATTACTTCAGGCTACCAAAGAGACCAGCTATTGTATGGTCAGAAAGTTTTTATGTCTCTAACACGGTAAAGTCAGTGTAAACACTGCTTTAGTGGAATTAGAAGATACATTCAACTTCCTATTCCTGCTTAGCCCCCAAACTTGTCTCCATTTCTCTTTTTCTACCCAGAGTGCCAGGCTCAGGGTTTCTTTTTCAGAAACCTGTATTTCTTCTCTGGAAAAAGTTGATATAAAAGGGGAAAATAATTTTCTTTATCCTTTAATCCTTGATTCTCTTTGCTTTTAAAAGTTTATTTACTTCCTGCAGTTGGCCATCTTGAGCTTCTGCTTCTGTGCTGTGTCAAGACTTGCTTAAGCTTGAAGGTTTTTTAGGCTTGACCAAGCATTGACAGCGCTATCACAGGAGCTAATGCTCGAGTCTGCCAGTTTGATGGATTAAGTAAACTTATTGAAATCTTTTTTTCTTTAATACTAAAAGATGCCAAGGGCTGTTTTCTCTTCTTGTGCTTTGTGTGAAACACCCACTGACATTAATGGGAGTCCCATGTGTGGAATTAGAGTAGAACACAGCCCTTAATATTTAAAAGACTTGTCAACCTTGTGCATGAAGTAATCTGGAGGCGTGTTGTGATGCTGCTTTGCTCTGCAGAGGCGTTCTAGTTATATGTTCTCTGCCTTTTTAAGATGCTCCTTGCATGAACTGCATGGCCAGCAACAGTTTTGCTTACATTTTTCCACTTCTAGAAATTCCCCTTTTGTTCCATCTGCCTTCTTTGCTTGGTTGATAAAATAGACCTGAGCCATTTCAGTTTAGTTTGTAAACAGCCTTGCTTTCTGATTTATTTTTTTAATGCTATTACTCTAGGTAGGAAGAGGTGGAAAGAGAAAGCTTAACAGAGAAGCCATTTCCAATGCCATTTGTGTTCATTTCAGTGTTCGAATGAAATGCTTATTCTTTCATGTTCTACCTGCTTTGATACCCTGTATGATTTTAAGTTGTGCTGCCCTCTAACCCAGTGGTAGTATGCTGGATAGCCATGGAAAGTTATGTTGTGTTACAAAAAAATTTGCTGCTAACCCACTCCTATTTCAAATACATTCTTTTTAGTTTGTAAGAACTAGATCTGCAGCTTAGGGGAAGAATGAATGCTAAGGAGTGGGGGGAATGAAGGGGCTACAGCTGACTTCCTGTATCTTGAAGCTAATTTTAACAAGGTAAGGATGGTTACTTTCACACTCAAATGTCTATAATTATGACAGTCATTTAGCTTCATGTCTGCCTATCAGAAACATGGCTAGGGAGTTTATTCAGCATCAAGTTTTCTGTATGTTCTAACAGTTTTTTTCCTTAAAATAAGGATGTTACTGTTGGTGAGGATCCTAAGAATTATTGCCCAAATATAGAAGTAAAGCTGCTTCTATGGATGTCAGGGATCTGGATGAGGTCCTTCGATATTCATCAGGATTAATCAGAGTTATGAATTGAATTTGCATGTTCATACAGAAGTCTAATGAAGTTAAATAAGACTAATGTGTGCTGTGACTTGCTCTACAAAGGTTCTTGATGATCTGTGCTCCCTAGGGAGTCTTAAAGGTGTTTTCCAGAGGACCTAACTGTTATGGTAGTTCTTAACTTTCTAAATTATCTAGTGTAAATTCTAAATTATCTAGTGTATCTAGACCAGATCATGTGTATAAGCAACTGAAAAATAGGTCAAGAACATCCACTCAAAAGTGGTCTAAGTGTATGATTATAGGAATATGTACAAGCTTCAGTAATTAACATATTTTCTTGTTATGTTTACTAGCTTAATGTGTTAATAGTTAGTTAGCTGAACCTTACAGTGGCTACAGAATTAGTTTGATCAGTACAGGTGACCACAGAAGTGCAGAACTGCAAGAAACCAATGGGAATCTTTAAGTCTTCTTCCTAGACTCTTTATTTTAAGTTTGTTCTTTTAACAGCTGGAAAAAGTAATTGTGGTGCTACAAGGTGATGGTAACACTGCACAGAAAACTTGAACTCAACCTCTCTAACATCAGTGGCCTTTTATGGCTCCCCATGTGGATTACCCATGACTCTTCCAAGTCTCTTGTATGCATTTTATTTCCCTATTCTGTGAGATAAGAAAATGGAAAACCTAAAGCTCAATGAAACAAACTTTATTAATTATTCTTTAGTTAAAGGTGACTCTTATATTGCCATTCTTTCTTTTCCTTGCTGTTGTCCAGTGGGAAAGAAAAGTGCTGAGAGCTGCTTTTTTTTTTCCATAGGGGCAGATGAAACAAGTTAGAATAGGTTCATTTTGGAAACATCAACATGTTTTTTGTGTTCCTAAAATCCAGCTTTAAAAAAGTCTACTCTGTAGTGAACTGTGGTGAACAAAGTTTTAAATAGGGTTTCTTTGAGAAATCTGGTGAGGTTTTATGAGATTAGGAGAGGAAGTAAGTTTCAGACCTCGCTGCAGGATTGCTCCATAACTTAATTTGAAAATTCACATTGTCTAGTTGTATTAGCACGAATGTAACATGCCTTTGAATACAAATGCAATTTTTAGCTCGTGATTTAGAAGAGTTCCCTTCCAAAGCTTTTTAGGCATTTATAGAATTATAGTCTGGAATGGTACACATCTGTATATATAGTATCATACATCCACACAAAAATTCAGAGAATATATGTCAGTTGATAAATCCCCTTAATATAACTTATGTGGGACAATGAGTTTAAAAATATTGCTCTAGAATGTAGTTGGAAGAAATTCTTAATCCTCTGGAAAACGCATCTTATGGTGCTCATTCTAACATCAATTTTAGCATGCTGGATCCCTGGCGTGATTTCTGGAGGGCATTTTTTGGCATAAAAGAAGAGCCAGATCCGCAGATGCATGTATGGGTCTCCCTTTGAGAAATGCTCACCTGGATGTGCTGGATGGAGTCACTCCTCTTTAATAGCAACCAGATTTGTGTGTTTCAGTGGGGATGGTATTTGGTCCTTCACACTAAGTTGCAGGCATTGACCTTTGAAGGTGTGTGTGTCCTTTGGTGTTTGGACATCTTAGGAGACAGCATCTCTCAGTGGAGATCTATACTACTTAGTATCTGATTTCCTTAGTGCAGATGAAGAACAGATAGATCAGGGCTGCCTGTATCCACCTCTTCGAGACTATCTCAATTTTAATCCCACTGGGCAGTGTCCAGCAGCTGGGGTAAGTCTCCATGGCATAATATTCTAAGAACAGGCACAGGGACTAAAGTCTTCAGCCTTCATTGTGAAGTTTGTGGAAGGGCAAACTGGCAAAAGCAAAAGTGGGCACCTAAAAAAGCTGTGTTAAAGCAAAAATGAGCAGTTACAGTATTAAAAGTGTACACGATATCTCAAATTTTTTTTCTTTACCAAGTAGTTCTTACCCAGTAGAAACAGGTTCATTTTGGGTAGGCATACAGGGAAGTGTAATTGTTGTTCCCTTTGTAAGGAGACTATATAATCACATTGCAGACATAGGAAAATATTTACTCTGACATCCATTGTTTTCTTACTCTGTGAGATTAAGAAAAAAAATGAAGAAAATGATTACATTTTTTTCCTAAGCAAATGATGTTACTTGCATTTCCTGAAAGCGATGTGATTGTGAGTGAAACAACAAAAAATATCCTTTCAATGAACGACAGAGTGAAACAAACAACTGGAGATGCTATCTGTGTGGGTTAGAGACCAGCCTGAAAAAATGCTTTCAGACAAAACCCCCTGATACACAGTATTCCAGGTCAGTCAGTCACAGCATGAATGCTGGACATGGATGTAACTGCAGTTTCAGGAGAAGGCTGTCCTCAGAAAGATAGTGCAAGATATATACCAATATAAGAGAGAGTTCAGTAGGACATGCAGCTTGAAATATGACTGTTACACACTGTTTTGTTCTGTATCAGAGCTACTACTAAGCAAGCAGGGTGGATTCCTCTTTAAAAAATGAAACGGGTGTGTTTCCTGGCAAATAGTATTAGTCCATTTTTTGTTTCTGAAATACTAATTTGTAATGCTGCAGGGAGATGGACTTCATGGTTTAAACGAAGAGCTGGTGTGGGTTTTTTGTTTTCTTCCAGAAATTATAATAAAAGAAGATAATTTCATTTATTTCTGAGATTTAGAAATTGTTTGGGGTATCTGAGATAGATAAGAATACATATAATTATTTGTGCATATATTGTATCTCTATGGACCAAAAGGCTCCCTTTTGGTGGATGCTGGCCACAGGCTGTTTATACACCTGAAGGCCAGAAGATGTAGCTAGTCCCTGTGTGCTCAGGAAGGGAGAGCAACGAAACAAGCCCTTGTTTTCAGGGTGGTTTTGACTTAGTCACTTAAGGTCAAAAACTCAGACTAGACTAGATTAAGCATCCAGCTTTGAAACCTTGACCCAGGCTCCTTGGTACCCATTCTGTCTGTGGGGGGGGAGGGGGGAGGGTGGAAATCTTATTTCTATTCTCTGCCATACATATGTTCCATATCTGGCAGATGAATCCGTCAGAGGTGTTGTAAAGATTCATTATCTGAGATATGTTAAGTGCTTTGAGAAGCTCTTTGAAAAGATTCAAAGTACACAACTCTGAAGAGAAGCTCCGAAGGGCTTCCTGAAGATTGTCTCCTGTTATATTCCCTGGTTTAAAAAAAGAAAAAAGGAAAAAAAAGAGACTTCACAGCCCAAGGGATCCTATTTTTTTGCCTTTTGCCCCTCATGACAGTAATATGGATTGACTTTATCAGGGATTGATGTGCCACTTTTTTTATTCTCCTTCATAATCTTTCTTCTGTCCCTGCTGTCCAGCATGTTTGGATTTATTCAGATGCTCTCTGCTAGACTGGGACCTGGGGCAGCATTTCTTCTGGAGTACTTTGTTAGTATCGCCCTGCTTATAAAAACAAAACAAACAAAAATCCAAAACAACAAAAATGACAAGTTGAAAGGATTAAAAAACTGTGCAAGTAAGATTCTTCAATTGTGAAAGTATACAAGGCACAGTCTCTTCTGAGCATAAGTAATGACTTCTCAGTGGAAAATGCCAGTATCAGAGCCTGTGTTTGGTTTCTGGGATGTTACTAGCTCCATTGCAGTTCTGCATTTTAAAACATTCAGGGATGCATTGTATGGTTCAAAACTCATCTGTTTCAGGGATGCCCAGTCAAATATGAAAGCAATTGTAGTGTTGAACTTCAT